>NC_085128.1:5002500-6252500 GCF_030269925.1 Bombyx mori
GATGGAATTTACTCGCCCTAACCTTCCTCACACACAAGTTCAGCCACCACAGTCGCCTAAAGGTCAGAAAATTAAAACATTAGTTTCTGTGTCCGGAACGCAGCCGTCGTCGAGTGGCGGCGCTAGTATTATTTCTGGTTCCGGTACAACATCGTGCCCACACTGTAAGGGTGAGCATTATCTTTATAATTGCGATAAATTTCTGAGCCTTAATAATGAGCAGAGATGGGAATTAATTCCTCAGTTCAAGGTGTGTTACAACTGCTTTCGTAGTGGTCACTATTCAAATCGCTGCAAAAAAGGTGGTTGTACTTTATGTAAGCGTAGGCATAATACGCTTCTGCACACCTATTCTAATAATAAACAGAGAATTAATCAGCCCGCTCCTAAGCGTGACACTACGGCAATCACCTCCGCCGTCCAGCCTGAACCTCCTGGTAACCACGGCCTAACGTTAGCCACGCATTCTGCCGCCGCACCTTCAGAGATTAGTAAAGATGGTATGTTTGCGACGGCTCTCGTTAAAGTTGTCGATAGTAATGGTCACGAGCACATCATACGTGCTCTTCTGGATTTTGCGAGTTCGTCTTGCATAATTAGTGAGAAAACGGGTCGCTTATTGAATGCCAAGTATATTGATATAGATAAACCTATTTTCGGCATCGATAAGACTAGAACTAACACTTCAAAAATGTGTTATGTTTCTTTCAGTTCACGCACTGAAAATTATTCCAAATGTCTTCTTTGTTATGTATTGCCGTCCATAACTGACGATGTGCCTTGCCATTCATTTGATTTTTCGCGTTTAAATATTCCCGCTAATATTATTTTAGCCGATCCCCAATTTTATAGGGCGTCAGAAATTGACATGATAATTGGATCTAATATCTTTTGGGATCTGCTCGGGACGCGAAAGATCAATCTGGGAGATAACATCTCGATCCTCTGGGAAACTCGACTTGGCTGGTTGGTGGTTTCCGGGGATCTAAGTGATGGTCATGGATATGCTCCCCTAATGTGCAACTTTACAAAACTTACAGGCATTTCTCAAGATCTTGATCTCGGCGTTGATGACGCTCAGAACTTGTTGTCGCGGTTCTGGCAGCTGGAGGAAGTCGGGCTTAAGTCATCATACTCCGAGGAGGAACGAAAATGTGAAGAACATTTCGTTAAAAATACGAAACGTCTAGCTGATGGTCGTTTTTGTGTACGCATACCCTTAAAACAATCTGCTGACTGCTTAGGTGACTCTTTGCAACGCGCAAAGAGGTGTCTTCAGGCTTTAGAGCGAAGGTTTGATAAGGACCCTGCCTTTCGAGACAGGTATTCTCTCTTTATGTCCGAGTACCTTTCCCTCAACCACATGTCGGAAAGCCAACCGACAGATTCAACAGTGTACTACATTCCCCACCACGGAGTATTGAACGAAAATAGCACCACGACGAAGCTCCGAGTAGTTTTTAACGCCAGTAGTCCTACCACCTCAGGGATATCTTTGAATCAAATTCAAATGGTGGGGCCTACTGTGCAAGACGAGCTTCTTTCAATACTCCTTCGGTTTAGATTATATAAATACGTTCTAGCCGCAGATGTGGAAAAAATGTACAGACAGATTGCGGTGCATCCTGAAGACCGATGTCTGCAGAAGATTCTCTGGCGCGCGTCTACAGACTGCCCTATTCAGATGTACCAGTTGAACACTGTTACGTATGGATGCGCAAGCTCTAGTTACCTTGCCACAAGATGCCTTAAGCAGATTGGCCTTGAATGCAGTGACAAGAAGATCTCAGAGATCATCATTCACGACTTTTACGTAGATGATCTCCTCACGGGGTCCGACTCATTTCAGGAGGCGTTATACATTAAGAAGAAAGTTGCCGCAGAGCTTGCCTCCGCCAGGATGCCTCTGCGCAAGTGGAAGTCCAACGATCCTCTACTCTGTCTTACTGGTGATCCGAGCGACAACAGTTCATCCCTCAGTTTAAACATCGGATCCCTTGAATCGTGTAAGACATTAGGTCTCAATTGGCAGACAGCCACAGATGAGCTTTCTTTCTCTGTCGATTCGTGTGAAGCCTCGCCTTCTACGAAACGCTCTATGCTTTCTGTCACTGCACGCATTTTTGATCCCATGGGGTTAGTTTCTCCCTGCATCGTTCCTATTAAAATACTATTGCAGCGGCTATGGGTTCATAAGTTATCATGGGACGAAGAGCTCCCATTTGAAATAGCCAAAATTTGGACTAATATAATTAAAAGCCTTCCGCTTTTAAATAATTTGCGCATCCCTCGCCTTATTGTTTGCGAGGCTTATACTTACGTGGATCTCCACATTTTTACAGATGCGTCGCAAAGCGCCTATGGTGCTTGCCTTTATGCACGAAGCGCGAACGTGTATGGACGAATCAAGGTCTCGTTACTTATGGCCAAGAGTAAAGTGGCTCCATTAAAGCCAACGACGATCCCTCGGTTGGAGCTCTGCGGGGCTCTGGTAGGAGTGCGCCTCTATGAGAAGGCTATTGATTCGCTCCGGGTTCAGGTCAGGCATACTACTTTTTGGACTGACTCGACGATTGTGTTAGGTTGGCTTAAAATGTTGCCTAGTAAATTACAGCCTTTCGTTCGTAATCGTACGGTGGAGATCATGGAGAAAACCGTGAACTGTACCTGGCGTCATGTTCCCACTGATGAAAACCCTGCTGATCATATTTCTCGCGGCGTCGAAGTCGTAAATTTGCAGGGTCTAGATCTGTGGTGGTCAGGTCCTCAATTTCTGCAGCAAGACTGCTCTCAGTGGCCTTCCAATCCAGTCCGGTACAGCGAGTCCAAACTCCCTGACGTTCGTCCTGAAGTCTCGTTGCACCTTTCAGTTCCACGTGATGATTCATTTATTGATTTCAGCCGATTCTCAAACCTATCTCGACTAAAACGTGCTGTAGCCTATGCATTGAGATTCATAAATTTTTGCAGAAAGCTATATCCACAAACCAGCCACTTAAGCTCTAAAGAGCTACAGAACGCTTTGAACTTGATTATTAGGAAAGCTCAGTCTGAGTCGTTCGTCGAATACAAGCTCCTAACTCAGGGACATTCGTTATCTCCTAAAAGTCCCCTCAACAAGTTCAATGTCTTTCTTGATGACGCTCAAATTATGCGTGTTGGTGGCAGGTTTGGAAACGCGTCGGAGTTTTCGTATGAGAAAAAATATCCTATAATCCTACAGTCCACTCACATTCTCACAAAACTCGTATTCAAGGCTGAACATATTAAGCTTATGCACGCTGGACCCCAACTATTATTAGCTTCTATAAGAGAAGTCTACTGGCCTATTGGCGGTCGCAATTTGGCCAAGGCCACTTACCATAATTGTATAAGATGTACTCGCATGCGAGCACAAACAGTTACTCCTCTTATGGGAAATTTACCTGTGCACCGCCTCACTCCTGGTCGCCCGTTCGAGTGTGTAGGCATTGACTACGCTGGACCCATCTCGTCCGCTAACCGCCTTGGTCGAGGTTGTAGAATCGTTAAGGTCTACATCGCGATTTTTGTATGTTTCAAAACAAAGGCGATCCATATCGAATTAGTAGGTGATTTAACCAGCAATAGTTTCCTCTCTGCGCTACGCCGGTTTGTATCGCGGAGAGGTAAGCCTACTCATATATATTCGGACAATGGTACGTCATTCGTCGGTGCGTATAAACAAATCGGTACATTCTTAAAATCCAATTGCAATTCTTTGCCTGATGCTTTGATCGAAGAAGGTATTAACTTCCACCTGTGTCCACCTTACTCTCCTCATTTTGGGGGTCTTTGGGAGGCGGGGGTTAAATCTATTAAATTCCATATGCACAGAGTATTGGGAAATTGTAATTTAACTTATGAGGAATTGATCACTGTCCTAACGCAAATCGAAGCAATATTGAATTCTCGGCCGCTGACTCCGCTATCAAGCGATCCCGATGACATGATGCCGCTTACTCCTGGGCATTTTCTCATTGGCCAGCCCCTTACTGCAATGCCTGCTGCTGAGTACAAGGACTGCCGGCTAAGCAATCTCACCAGGTTCCAGCGGTTAGAGCTTATGCGACAACATTTTTGGGCCAGATGGTCAAAGGAATACATTAGTGAGCTGCAGCAAAGAACAAAATGGCGCACCAACCAGTCATCGCTGAAGCTTCACAGCCTGGTTGTGGTGAAGGAAGACAATCTCTCGCCACTTAAATGGAGACTGGGCCGCATAGTAGCTGTCTATCCAGGGTCCGACGGAGTCAACCGGGTCGCAGACATTTGTACCTCAAGCGGAGTCATCAAGAGGTCTTTTAATAAGATTTGTCCCCTGATTGCGGATTAGTTTTGGGTTGAAAGGAAACCTTTCAACATCCGGGGGCATGTTTGGCACCGCAGTAAAAAGTTTAGTTGCAAAGCAACAGAGCTGTCATTTATATTTTTATAATTTTTAAATTTTGTTTCTAATGTCAGAAGGAATAAACTGTCAGCCATGAAAGTCGCATCGTAATTTTATTTTATTTTATTGTAAAAATCTTCCTCCTAACAAATCCAAAGATAGTATGATAATCTAAATAAGAAACCGTCCGCTACACTCGGCTTTTTTAATTTTTTTTATTACGCCATCTTGTTGTGTCTTTAAAGCAGTAAAAATAGTATTATTATTCGCCAATAAATGTCGGTAGGAGTTATAAAGTTGACTATTGAAAACACGAATAAAACAACATTTTCTTAAAATAAATCGTAGCTATATCGATTTATCGCCCCCGAAATCCCCTGTATACTAAATTTTATGAAAATGGTTGGAAGTGTTTCCGAGATTCAGATTATAACTAGTCAGGTCATAAGTATTGTCACACAGTGAAAACTTTTCTTTTAGAATGCTGGCCACAAAAAAGTTGATTGAATTCGAATTTCGAATTGTTCATGAAAATAAAAAGGTATACTTTTAGAATTTTACTCATTTTTAAATATGGAGTGGACGCTTAAAGAAGACTGTGTTGCAGTTATTGCGTTGCATCGTTGCGGTTACGCGCCAATTCAAATTTTTAACATACTGAAAATTTTGAATATAACCAAAAGATTCGTTTATCGTACCATCAAACGATACAATGAAGACTCTAGTGTAGATGACAGGTCAAAAAGTGGTCGCCCTCGGTCTGTTAGGACTCCAGCAGTGATAAAAGCTGTGAAGGCGCGAATTCAAAGAAATCCCAAACGTAAGCAGAAACTGTTGGCCCTTCAGATGAGGTTAAGCAGAACCACAGTGAAAAGGGTGTTAAATGAAGACTTAGGGCTTCGGACATATCGAAGAAAAACAGGACATCGTTTGAATGCTCGTCTAATGGACCTGAGACTGAAGAGATGCCGCGCTTTGTTGAAGCGGTACGCGGGAAAAAGATATCGGGAAATTCTTTTTTCGGATGAAAAAATTTTTACCGTAGAAGAGAGCTACAACAAACAAAATGATAAGGTGTACGCACACAGTAACGAAGAAGCGAGCAACCGTATTCCGCGTGTCCAACGAGGTCATTTTCCATCCTCGCTCATGGTATGGTTGGGAGTTTCTTATTGGGGCTTAACAGAGGTACATTTTTGTGAGAAAGGTGTAAAAACGAATGCAGTTGTGTATCAAAATACAGCCCTGACGAACCTTGTGGAACCTGTTTCTCATACCATGTTCAATAACAGGCACTGGGTATTCCAACAAGATTCGGCGCCAGCTCATAGAGCGAAGAGCACACAAGACTGGCTGGCGGCGCGTGAAATCGACTTCATCCGGCACGAAGACTGGCCCTCCTCCAGTCCATATTTGAATCCGTTAGATTACAAGATATGGCAACACTTGGAGGAAAAGGCGTGCTCAAAGCCTCATCCCAATTTGGAGTCACTCAAGACATCCTTGATTAAGGCAGCCGCCGATATTGACATGGACCTCGTTCGTGCTGCGATAGACGACTGGCCGCGCAGATTGAAGGCTTGTATTCAAAATCACGGAGGTCATTTTGAATAAACTTTAGTGTCATAAGAATCTATGTTTTGTTAAGTTCATTTTGGTATATGAATGGTTACATAATGAATAAACTTGTTTCAATTATTTTACATTAAACATGTGACAGAATTTATGACCTGACTAGGTATATATAATATGATGAACATTTTCATATCAGTGTCTGCTAAATATAAAATATGGTAGAATAAAAGTTTCATCTTGCTAATAATAAATAAATAATAACGTTGAATAAACTAAACTATATATTATTATGTTAATCATTGCCAATAGTGGTGTTTGCGGCCATATGTATTACTCGACATGGTGTGGAAATTCCAACGATACCCTATAACCTATTGGTTGATTAAAATGAGGTACAGGATATCCCGTTGATATCGTTTAAATATTTAGTACTTCAATTAGAAAGTAAAATACCATAATAGTATTTTAATAAAATAAAATTGTGGAGAATGCAATGAAAAACGACTGATATTCTATCTTTATATTAAATACTAGCGACCCGCCCTCGCTTCGCTTCGGAAACATTGAAACAAAAAAAAAATAAAAAAAAAATAAAAAAGGTAGCCTATGTTCATCAGGGACAATGTCTGCTTCTAATGGAAAAAGAATTTTTCAAATCGGTCTAGTAGTTTCGGAGCCTAATCGAAACAAACAAACAAACAAATCTTTCCTCTTTATAATATTAGTATAGAAGTATAATAATATATTTCTTCTGTGCGTGTGTTTGTCACTGAACTCCTCCTAAGCGGCTGGACCGATTTGAATGTTTTTTTTGTATGCATTTGGATGGCGCCCTGGATGGCTTAGATTCACAAATCAGCCCGGCAGATGGTGCTACAGTCGGTATATAGGTTATTTATCTTTCCTAGAAATAATTTATATGGCAAAACAACGTTTGCTGGGTCAGCTAGTTTTATATAAGAAAATGAACTTTCAATATTGAAATTGTAATTTAGAACATGCTTACCGAAGAGTATTGTTACGATACAACCACATTTCATCCAAGTACTTTAGCGAATTCGCTCATTTTTGCATACCTTGCTATAATCAAAGTGAATTGAAGTAACAGAATTTTATCTATGTGAAATTTCGTATGAAAATTGAATGTAATGAAATTGTATTTTCTTAGATTTCCAATGGATTGTTTGAAAAATGTGGTTTCTTAAGGCTCGATGGATTTCTAGATTTTGTAATAGTTTTCGTTTCATTTTACATCACTTGCATACTTTACGAGTAGAAGATTAATAAGCCATCATCATTACAGAATTAACCCCAAGGAAGCATTAATTTTACACAACAAAAAAATTACATTGCTTCTTGTGTCGCGTTCCCATCGAACAGTTTATATAATTACAATGTTGCCATGTTTAAAAGTGTTTGACTTCCTTGGCACCAAAAGATAAATGTGAAAAGTTTGTTAGAGTTTTGTACAAGATCTGCTGTGGTTTTAGATTCTTAAATAAATTACTAAAAGTACTTGATAATTTGTTAAAAAACAAACATTGCATAGTTTTGAATTTAAAATTCTTCGATATTTGAAGATTTATTAATAAATTGAATAATTTTTTTTTTTTTTTTTTTTATGGCTCGAGTCTCTTCTTTTACGAATTACTCTGCCAATGTCAGGTAGATAGAATATCAATGATATAGATAGATATAGATTGTAGCAGATGAGATGAATGAGAACTGGAGAAAAATTTGTAAATATTTTTACAGTTTAATGTTATTGCGGGAAATAAAATAAGCTAATGCATTTACAACTTTAGGATTAGGGAATGTTAAGAGATAGTTCATATTAACTGGGAACGGGATGTTAGTGTTAGTTAGTAAACAATATAGTGGTGGGCATTCAACATTAAGAGCGCATTCCAGAAATATATGATCTAAAGTACCGATAGATTTACCGCAACTACACATAGGAGAAGGTTTAATTTTTAGCTTAAATAAAAATTGTGGTGAGCAAAAGTGACCCAATCGAAGCCTGATAAGTACACTAGTTATTTGCTTGTTGAATTTTTTGAACTTATAAAACCAAGGTTTGATAAAGACACTAGGATTTATTTTAGAATATTGATATTTGTAGGTTTCCCATTGCTTTTGCCAGTCTGATACGAGATTAAGTTTAATATTATGAATAAGATCACGACTTACATTCGCGTAGTACTCACAATCACCACTATGTGTTGCTTCTTTAGCCATTTGATCCACAGTTTCATTCCCAAGAATTCCTGTATGTGAAGGGATCCAAACTATTTCAACTTTGATGTTGTTTTGATGACAGGTGAACAACAGGTTTTTGATTATACAAACTAGCGGATTTTCTAAACAATTCTTTATCGGATTCTTTGAAATGGCTTGAATAGCACTAGAACAATCACTGAATATCGCGGAGTAGTTAATTGAGTGCTGCATGATGAACTTTAGACAACTTATCAATGCAATACACTCGCCCGTGAATACTGAGGTTTCTGGGGGTAGTTTGTGCAATTTGTAATGATTTGCGTTTGGGTGATAGAAGGCAGCACCAGTGTTACCATTTGAAACTAATTTCGAGGCATCGGTGAAAAATAAATTCCACCGTGGCCATTTTTCTTCTACCATGTTTAAAAATTTTAAGTTGGCGTTTTTTGAATTTTTTTCTAAACCTATGTTTAGATAAACTGTGGGGGAATGGCAGAGGGCCTTAAATGATATTTTGAAAATAGGGAGGGTGTCGGATTGAATTAAGGGAGATTGGAAGCTATCAATATAATTTACACTTTTAATGAGACAGGGCTGTTCCCTACTATTCCAGAAGTTTGAAGTCATACAATTTTGAAGAGCAGATAATTTTGATATAATAGCATTAGGGTGTATTTGAGCTAAACGGAGAGTATATCGATCTGAAAGATACTGTCGTCTCAGGCTTAAGGGCGGCTCTGCACTTTCGACCTGTAGGGCTCGAGTTGGGGAGGATTTCATTGCACCCAGCACTATTCTTAAGGCTTTGAACTGAACTGAGTCTAGTCGAGACAGAATACTTTTAGTTGAGGTCTGCAGGAAAATTGAGCCGAAGTCTATAATACTGCGAACTAGAGCATTATAAAGGAGTTTTTGACTATAGGGATGGGCACCCCACCATGTACCAGATAGTGCGCGTAGCACATTGATGTTTTTTTCACATTTTTTTACTGTGTTATCGACGTGTGCCGAACCCGTAAGCTTGGCGTCTAGTATTAGACCCAGAAATTTTGCCTCTGTTACTAGTGGAATACTATATCCTTGATATACGATGTTTATATTAGGGGGAGAACGCTTTCTTGAAAATAATACTACTTGACTCTTTATTGGAGCTACGTCAAAGCCGTGGTCCAATAACCAGTTGCCAACAGAGTACAAACAAGCATTTATATCAAGTGAACCCTCATTGATATTTTCGTGCACACGATAGATGCAGATATCATCTGCGTATTGAATAATTTCACAGTTATTTGTGAGAGCGGAGCCTATATCCGAAGTATAAATATTAAATAATAATGGACTAATAACTGAACCCTGAGGGAGTCCCTTCCACACAGTTCTTTCTGTAGATAAGTGGCCATCTATACGAAAGCTGATCTTACGTTCTACCAGTAAATTGCATATAAATTGTACTACTTTACAGGGAATGCTCAGCTTGAACAGTTTGTTCCTGAGCACCGAAATTAGTACGTTGTCGTAGGCCGATTCTATGTCTAAGAAAACTGATATGACCGAGTGTTTATTGGAAAAAGCAATCTGGATGTCAGATATTAGAAGCGCGTGGCAGTCCATAACACTTTTACCTTTTCTAAACCCTAATTGGCTGGGAGAGAGGATACCTTGACTCTCTACAAACCAGTCCAATCTATTTTTCAGAAGATGTTCTGTGATTTTACATAATGTTGAGGAAAGGGCTATGGGTCTATATGATGATGATAGTAGTGGGTCTTTTGAAGGTTTTAGGACTGGGAGGATAATTTGGTGTTTCCAAGATGGCGGGATGGAACCGGTGTCAAAAAATGAATTTATAATAGTTAGGAGATGATAAAGAGCATTATCTGGGCATTCTTTTACAAAGGAATAAGAGATACCGTCTAATCCTGGGGTAGAATCTTTTAAATTGCCTAATACCATTTTTAGTTCTGCAATAGAAAACGGAACATCTAGATCAGTAGAGTGGGTAAAATGATAGGACATGGGGAGTTCAGAAAACCAAGGCACATAAGCTGGGGCTAGCTTATTGCAAAATTCTTTGGTCCAGCTATTTAAGTTTGTTTTAGGCGATGGAATGGCTAGTTTGCTAGATTTGTATCTTCTTATCATGTTCCACATTACAGTTGGATGCGTAGATGGTGAAACGTTTTGGCAAAAAGATTGCCAACCCGTGCGTTTCTTCCTATTTAGCAGTCTTTTACTTTTGGCTTCAATTTTACGGAATGAGATATAATTTTCTAATGTCATATTTTTATTAAAATTTAATTCAGCATATTTTCTTGCTTTGACTACCTCCGTACATTGTTGATCCCACCATGGAGGAGAGGGAATTTTTCTGGATGATATATTTTTAAATGGAATGTTGGTTGAGCTAGCAGAATGTAGAACATCGACAAAATTCTCATAACATTCGAGTGCATTGGCGTTAGTGACGCTTTCTTTTAAACTTATTTCATATTCCACACAGGTTCGGAAGCCACTCCAATTGGCCGCATTCAATCGATATTTAAAAAGAGAAGGAGGGCTCATAGTTTTTCCAAAAGAGGGGACAGAAATTTTAATGGGGGCATGATCACTACAATAAGTGTGTTGGTCTATGTCCCATGATAAAAGAGGTGCAAGAGAGGGTGAACAAATGGACAAGTCGACCGCGGAAGGATTTTGAAGAGGAGAAGTTTTACGCGTGGGTCGGCCATCATTTAAAATAACTAGATCACCGTCATCTAGTATTTGACAGAGTTTTTCTCCTGGTCTATCATTTCGGTATGAACCCCACAGAGTATTGTGGCAATTAAAATCGCCGACTATAACAATTGGGGGTGGAAGGGAGTTAATTATATTACTAAGTTCAGTTATGATAGAAATAGTAGGATGCGGTATATAGATAGAAAGTAATGTAATAGTTTTAGATTTGAAATACACAGTGGCAGCTAGCATGTAAACATTCTCAATTGACGGTAAAGAGATTTGAATATATTTTACGCAGTTTCTGAATAATAGGGCCACGCCGTCCCATCCATCCGGGCGGTCGTGCCTTAAAGTGGCGTATTGTGGAATATAAAAAGGCGTTGACGGCTTAAGCCATGTTTCAGATATTGCGACTATTGATGGTTCGTGTTTATTAATCAGATAGCATAGTTCATTTTTTTTATGAACTATGCTCCTGATATTCCATTGTAGAATGGTTTCCGTTTTGATTGATTAAAAGTTGGGTAATTTCGAATAGTTTTTCGGCAACGTTGGACGGTAAACTTTGATTGGTGGATACATAGGTAACTAGGCTTTGTTGTAGTAGATCAAGGATATCTGATATTTTAGAGACATCTGTAGAGTTGGAAATAGTTTTAGAACTCTGCAGAGCACAACCGTTTTCAGGAGTAGGTATATTAAATTCTCGAATGATATTTTCATGTGCTTTTTTATCATAACCCCTTTGAATTGGGGCTCTAGGTTTTGGTTTTAAAAAAACGGTTTTTCTGTAAGAATTAGTCTCAATGTGATTTATTGGATCTTGGGTGGGCACTCTTGTAACGTGAGCTTGTTTTAGAACTTCTGAGTATGGACGTTGAGAGGCGGCAATGCCTTTTGCAGCCTCCTGAAAAGATATTCCTTCTTCTGACATACGTGTTTTGATTTCGCGTTGACGTTGTTGCTCAGGACAATTTTTATCTAAAGCGGAATGTGTGCCTGAACAAAAAATGCAGGACAGTGAGTCATCGTTAATATAACATCTATTGCTAGAATGTGGTCCGCCGCATTTATGACAACGTGGATTTGATCTACACGCTTCTTTAACATGGCCGTAACGACAACAGTTAAAACACTGTATCACTGGAAACTTATAGGGTTCTATGGCAATAGAGTTATGGAAGCAATAAACGTAGCGAGGGAGCCGCTGTCCATCAAAAGTCAGAACTACTGTCTCACTAGGACGCCATTCGTAGGATGTCTCGTTCCTAACTTTATAATTAAGCCTCCTAGCTTTAACTACCTTTCCGCAACCTAATGGAACATCTATATAGTTTGGTATCTCTTCATTAGAGAAATCTGTGGGAATGCCCCTGGCAATTCCCATGCGAGTTACCTGATAAGACGGGATAAAAGCTTTATAGCCTTTTTCAAGTAGGAGACTATTTTCTAGGAAATCGTTTGCAGCAGATGAGATCGTAAATTCCACAACTATCCTGTTACGGCCTAATTTTTTAATTCCGTCTTTACTGATATGTGGAATGTTATGTTTAAAGATGAATTGACCAAATTTTACAGGGTGGATTGATACTCCTGAAGAGGGGTCACTTTCAATCTTAGAAACATGTACTGCAAAAGGTCCCAAATCTGATGATAGGTATTTACGAGTGTATGCCGGGGTCGAAGGTTGATTATTTTTCGATGATTTTGTCGAATTTTCAATCCTAGTTATTTTGTGTCTAATGGACTGATCATCTGCGATTGGGCCTCTTTTCCGCGATGAGGCTTCATTTGGTAATAGCTCGACGTCAGGAATAGGTGAGGAAGAACTTGACCGAATGGAAGGAGCTGTCAATGTTGAAAAACTTGGAGATCCTAGGGATTCACTATCCCGGGATTCAGAATCATGTTCTGGTATCCCCGGATCGGGAGGTTTATTTTTGTCAGAATTCATATTACATTTTATAAGTGAGGGTACACCATAAAAAAGAATTAATTTATAATAAGTAAGAAAAAATGATATTTAAAGAATATAAAACTACTTACCAACACCGAGAAACATAAACTAAACTAAATAAATAAATGTTAAACACTCACAAATAAGGAAATATTTACAAATAACATGCAAGAATAATATTTAATAGACCGCGATGATAACCACGTGATATTCGCACTAGAGCTGACCACAGAGTCTGAATAATTTAATATGAAGCGTTTGTCACTAACTATTGATTAAAAATTAAAAACCGATTTACGAAAATTCTATCTCATTCAACAAAACTGCAAAGCTTTTATTAATCTTTAGTTCGACGAGCTTTCGAACCATCTGATTTTAAGCAGTTTCTGAGATTTTTAGAAATGTAATCAACAATACATACATTAAAACAATAGAATCCGGTATAATGTTGAACAGAAAAAAGTTTATAATAAGCAGTAAGAACATAAACCAGTGATTTTTAGAATTGTTTTTTATTTGGTGTGTGTGTGTTTGAGAGTGTGAGCGCGCGTGTGTGTCTGTGTGTGTAAATATAGCTACAAAACGTACGCGGTTGGAAAATGTAAATATGTAATGTGAAGTGATGTGTAGACGGTAGCGATATTTTGGCGGGGCTGTGAAATTAGAAAAGAAAACTCTTAATCAGGGGGTTTAGAAATTCACCTGGTGTATTCCAAGTGCTCGTCCTCTCCAGCTGCAGGATTCATCGACGGTTTTTCGGCGGTGAATGAGATGCGAGCACTCCACAATCACAATTGAAAGTTTTAGTATAGCGGTGAAAATGAGCCGATAGTAATTAGATTTTAATACTTTAAGTTGCAGTGCATGTTGCGCGTACACAAGCGGGAATCAGAATGGATCGAATATGAGTTTCAAATTTAGAATTTCTGTTCTAAAGAACGTCTTGTATATACAATTTTGAAAATTCTACGTCTTCAAGGAGAATTCATTCAAACCTAAAGAGGCGTCAAAGTCGTGAAAACTCTAAATTAAAAACTGTCTTGAATAAACACTCATCTTAATATGGAAAAAATTCTTTACAAATTTTCACCACGGCAGTGCGCTTATTCTATATTGTGGAAGTTTCTGCGGGGACGAGCATCGCTAAAAGATGAACTTAAAGAGGAACAGGCCGAGGCTAGGTAATGAGAAGTAGACGTACCTGGAAACCCGTCGCTGGCTACTTACAGGCTGCAGAATCCAATGAACGTGACTGCTGGACGAAGCGTAATGGCGGCGGCCGGCTTGACGATTTGACGGCACTCTTCTAAATTGTATGTTCACAAAACGGGTATACCACTTGCGACACGAGTATGATCGTCAGAAAATCAATAGAAAAGTAGTAAAAGTCAATAAAAATATTGAGATGAAAAGACAAGCGGCGTGTACAATGCGTGCGATGCGGTCGGCCATATTTTTTTTTTCCTTTTTTTTTTTCTTTTTTTTTTTTTATAGCTGGCCATACGATAGGTTTTATGTCTACTCTCACTAAAAAAGAATCCATATTTGTTTCATCGATTCGATTCGATTATGGTCATTTAAATTTTTTTGAATTTTTTTAAAAGTTGAAACTGTTAAATTATCTTAAAAACATATTTATTAAAAGCAAAGTAAATAATATACATATGTGTTATGTTTTTATGTCCAAACCACTTACTCTTACTTTGGCGAAATTCCGTATGAAAGTAAGTTGAAACCTCGGCGACAATATGAGCAGTTTTTCATGCCTCTAATGAGCACAGGTCAACGCCCTCGTGACAAAAAGAGTAAAGCTAATCAAACAATAAATCTAAAAAGCATCAGTAAAAGTATTGTATATGTATGTAATGGTTACTGTTTTAACTCTATTTTATAATATATGACCGCAGTTACTATCAATTAATCTAATTATTTTCGAGGCGATACGGCGCAACGCACGGGGTCGCATCAAAATTCAATTTACAACTCTAAAAGAGGCACCGTCAAGTAACGCGACGAGAGGGCGTGACGTTTTAATTAAACTTTTCTCGGTAATTTTATTGCATTTTAACCCTTTTAGTGCTGAGCTTTTTTTTACAAGATTTCCAGAAATTGCTAAAGGATTTAAAAAAAAGGTACATTACACAAAAAAAAAAAAAATTAAAAAAAATTCGATGCTAAATTCAAAGCAAAATAATAATAAATTAGCGCGCGCTAACGTACATACCGATACGATACTAAATAACTTTTTTTTTTTTTTTAGATGTGTTGACGAGCTCACGGCCCTCCTGGTGTTAAGTGGTTACTGGAGGCAATAGACTAAAACAATGCGCCAGCCAACTTGAGATATAAGTTCTAAGGTCTCAGTATAGTTACAACGGCTGCCCCACAAACTGAAGCGCATTACTGCTTCACGGCAGAAATAGGCAGGGTGGTGGTACCTACCCTTGCGGGCTCACAAGAGGTCCTACCACCTGTAAAACTACTATAACCACTAACACTATAACACTAAACCACTATAGTCGGTATTCCAACGCCACGGACTATATACGCATCAATGAAGAGTTGATAATATATTCGAGCGATATAGTCGAGCGCTCAAAAGGTTAGAATAGTTGTTGTTTAAAAAGTCCTCGTGGCCTAAGCGATAAGACATCCGGTGCATTCGTGTTGAGCGATGCACCGGTGTTCGAATCTCAGGCGGGTACCAATTTTTCTAATGAAATGAAGTACTCAACAAATGTTCACGATTGACTTCCACGGTGAAGGAATAACATCGTGTAATAAAAATCAACCCCAAAAATTATAATTTGCGTAATTACTGGTGGTAGGACCTCTTGTGAGTCCGCGCGGATAGGTACCACCGCCCTGCCTATTTCTCTCGTGAAGCAGTAATGCGTTTCGGTTTGAATTGTGGGGCAGCCGTTGTAGCTATACTGAGACCCTTAGAACTTATATCTCAAGGTGGGTGGCGCATTTATGTTGTAGATGTCTGTGGGTTCCAGTAATCACTTAACACCAGGTGGGCTGTGAGCTCGTCCACCCATCTAAGCAATAAAAAAAAAAAGGTATCACGGGCGTTCGTGCGGTGCATTTAAAGCCTGAAGTTAAGAGCATTTATCTTTTGGGAGGTAGCGATATAGGCAAGATCTTCCACCGAGCGGATGTAATTGGTAGACTGACGCTTCTACGGTCCGAATGCTATTTTTGGGAACGGTATATTTGCGTATAATAACTTGAAAATTTTGTTATCGAGATTTAGGCATGTATCATGTACCTAGTCTTGCCATAAATACTGAGACAAAGGAAAAAAAATTCTATTGCACAATAACACATGAATATAAAACAATTTAAAGTATAAAAAGCTTATTCGAAGTGGTCTCCATTGGCTGCAATACAGTCCTTTAAACGTTGAGGCAAGTTATCAATAGAAGCACGCACTCTTTTCATGGGAAAATTTTTCACTGCCAATCATACGGATTGTTTTAGGGACTTCAAATTATCATGGCGTTTAGAGCAAGCCGTACTCTCTAAAACTGACCATAAATCATAATCCAGCGGATTAAGATCGGGACTAGACGACGGCCAGTCTTCAGCTCTGATGAAGTCCGAAACGTTCGTTTCCAACCAAGACTGCGTAGACCGAGCTTTATGACCTGGCGCCGAGTCTTGCTGGAAGGACCATTCTTGATTATTGAACATTGTGTTGTTAAGGGGCTTCACTACCTTCCCAAGAATGGTATCTTGATACACTTGTGCCTTGCACTTGTGTGATGTTTTGATACCTTTTTCACAAAAGTATGGTCCAGTCACTCCTTCATAGGTAATACCCCACCAAACCATCACTAAAGTCGGATAGTGCCCACGTTGCACTCTGTCGACTAATTGGGAAGCTTCCTTTGAGCTTTGAGCATAAATACGGTCATTTTGTTTGTTAAAATGTTGCTCAATTGTAAAAAAATTCTCGTCCCAAAAACAAAATTTTTGAATGACCTCCCTTTGCGTACCGCTTCAGTAGTTGTTTCGATTTTACCACCCTATTTTCTTTTAAATTATCAGTTAAGAAATTACCAGTACGTCTCTTATAGGCTGCAAGTCCTAAGTCATGTTTTAAAATACGCGACATGGTTCTAGGTGCTATCTTTCCTGGAAGGCTATGCTCGACTTCTGCGAGTGCACCATCTCGCAGAAGGAGGCGGCGGGGCGAGTGAGGCAAAGCTCTCACTACGCAGAAACCCGCCGCCTCCGGGCAGGGGGTCGGAACCGGGGTCGTATCCGTGACCTGGCCCCCTAAGAGCTAGGGGTCCCACCCGTTTTGTGCGGGGAGAGACCCAGACGTGGGGTGGCGTGCTTTGCACGCTCACCCGCAGTAGGAAGCCGGGTGATGGTAGACCGCGTTCCCCCAACCGCTCTGGGGGAAGGTGTAACGCGGCGCCATCAAGGCGGGCTCTCGGCCCGCTGAACGAGGGAACCGGTGGTCGTGTCGCTGGCGGCCGCCGGTCCGGCGTCCGTGGGATGGTGGGATGGATGTAATGTGCGCTGCGTCAACCCTGTCCCGCCGTCTCAATAGCCCCGACTGAGCTCCGGCCCGGTCCGAGGTAGGGCGCCAGTTGCGAGCGGCAGGAGTTTTTAGTGAGGTTCAACTCCCACATACCACACCTGCCGCGCGGGTGGGGATTGGCGATTTTCTCCTGTAAAAAAAAAAAAAAGGTGCTATCTTCATCAGCCGAGATAAAATCTTTTGCTTTCGGACAGGATTTCTTCGAATACTTTTCCTTACTGCTTTGACCACCTTTTTCGTACGAACACTACGTGGACGGCCAGATCTTTTTCTGTCACAAACAGAGGAGGTCTCATTGCAACTATTAATAGCCTGGTACACAAACATTTTACTAATACCAAGTGGATGGAGAGTATTAAAAATTGCATTTGGCTCCATACCTACTTTGTATAATGCAATCATAGTGATTCGGTTCTCTTTATCACCCCACTCCATTTTAATATCGCAATATATTGTACAATGTATTGGCGCCAAAATGAGAAAACGATCACGATCAAATGCTCAAAGCACCCCTGAAAGTAAATCTTTCAGATGAATTTAAAACTAAGTAAAAAAAAACAAGCCAATTTTGTTTTATATACAGGAAGTAGTATCATGTAGCAGACTGATTCAATAATAGTTATTCGTGGTTCTTACAAAATAAGCGTGCGAACAATTAAATAATTATTTCCTTGTACCAATTGTTTAAACAGCACATTAATTACATTATTATTACCATGCAATGACTTCAAGATGTTACGAATTTTTTGGCAAACATATATAACCATTTCCTTTTTGACAATGTATTGGTCACACTTTTTTTTTATTGCTGTCGTAGGCAGACAAGCGTACATCACACCTGGTAGTGAGTGTTCACCGTTGTTTATGGGCATCATCAACGCCAGGGGCACAGCTAAGAGGCTGAAAAAGGATATGTTATAGAGTTCATGAAACACCATGGAGGGAAGTTCATAAAAGCTGGATACTAGAGGCTTGGTTTGGCCGATCATCAGTTGTGTTAAAGACCACCATGTGGAGAATTTTAGACGCTCGACGAAGAGCTTCGGTTGTTGTGGGCTCCAACAGGCCCTGTCGTTTCACGGACCTCGGAGAGCGCTATTCGCCGATGTCCACACTGTGGTCGGAGGCGTTCGCATTGATGTCCTCAATCACAGTCTCATTTACTTAGTAGCATTTTAGACGGTCATTTAATTTTTCGCGCTTTCCTCGCTGATTTGGTGTCCCAGCTGTGGGAAACATTGGCCTAATAGACCGGCTTCTCCTCAGCATCGAGGGGATCGACCAAGCGTCCATGGCCTTTACATAAAGGTGGTACGGTAATAACAATGCGGAAACACGGGATTCTCGTATGGTACTAGTCCCTAACAGTGAGAGTGGTTAAGCCATTGCGCCTGCCGAAGCGTGTCATTACGATCAGAGCTCTTCGAGGCTAGCAAAGTACCTTCTTTGAAGTGACACGGGTGTTGCCGAAGCCGTTGCCTTAGATCCGAAATACTTAAGAACAATTGAAAGTAAAGTCGCAGAATTTAGGGCATAATAATTATGAGTCTCCTACTAGGGCACTGCAAGGCGGCAGGGCGTATTGTAAGCCTGCGTGTGTAGGTATTAACCATTCTGCCTATATTTGCCGCAATGTATTCATCCGGTCCTTAACAAAAAGATTCTGAACGTTTTATCCTTCGCTGAAGAATTAGACTGGAGATCGGTATTGATAAGCACGTGTGCCCTCGGAACACGTTAAAAATTGAACATGCTAAAAATTCAATTAACTTAATTATAAAATCCTAACTAAAAATTCTATTTGGACAAGTGATAACTCTCCGGAGCGAATTTCAGTTCCTACCGGCTGTACAAACTGTACGATTTTTTTACATTCATTAAGATACATTTACGTGTAATAAAAATGAATAAACCGAATGAAATCTGCGAAAATTGAACGTGAGGGCAACATTCTGTAGTATTTTTAACACGTTTTTATTAGCTTCATTTGTATCTGTTACATTTTTGTAATGTATGTATTACGGTATGTTTCTTTGAAAATTATTTTCAGGAGCATTAAGACATCTGAATAACTTCTATACTTAGTCTGGCCATAAGTACTGTTACAATTAAAAATAAACAAAATATTACATTTGAATTTGGAATCTGTCATTTTTATATGATTGCTCATTGAGTTTTCTTATTTTGGCGCCAATACATTGTACAATATTTTGCGATATTAAAATGGAGTGGAGTGATAAAGAGAACCG
This sequence comes from Bombyx mori, assembly GCF_030269925.1. Taxonomy (NCBI): domain Eukaryota; kingdom Metazoa; phylum Arthropoda; class Insecta; order Lepidoptera; family Bombycidae; genus Bombyx; species Bombyx mori. The sequence goes on from NC_085128.1 coordinate 5,022,189, forward strand.
AATCGCTGTGATTGCATTACACAAAGTAGGTATGGAGCCAAATGCAATTTTTAAAACTCTCCATACGCTTGGTATTAGTGAAATGTTTATGTACCGGGCTATTAATAGGTGCAATGAGACCTCCTCTGTTTGTGACAGAAAAAAATCTGGCCGTCCACGTAGTGTTCGTACGAAAAAGGTGGTCAAAGCAGTAAGGGAAAGTATTCGAAGAAATCCTGTCCGAAAGCAAAAGATTTTATCTCGGGTGATGAAGATAGCACCTAGAACCATGTCGCGTATTTTAAAAGATGACTTAAGACTTGCAGCCTATAAGAGACGTACTGGTAATTTCTTAACTGATAATTTAAAAGAGAATAGGGTGGTAAAATCGAAACAACTACTGAAGCGGTACGCAAAGTGAGGTCATACAAAAATTTTGTTTACGGATGAGAATTTTTTTACAATTGAGCAACATTTTAAGAAACAAAATGACCGTATTTATGCTCAAAGCTCTAAGGAAGCTTCCCAATTAGTCATCAGAGTGCAACGTGGGCACTATCCGACTTCAGTGATGGTTTAGTGGGGTATTAGCTATGAAGAAGTGACTGAGCCATTCTTTTCTGAAAAAGGTATCAAAACATCGGCACAAGTGTATCAAGATACCATTCTTGAGTAGGTAGTGAAGCCCTTTAACAACACCATGTTCAATAATCAAGAATGGTCCTTCCAGCAAGACTCGGCGCCAGGTCATAAAGCTCGGTCCACGCAGTCTTGGTTGGAAACGAACGTTTCGGACTTCATCAGAGCTGAAGACTGGCCGTCGTCTAGTCCCGATCTTAATCCGCTGGATTATGATTTATGGTCAGTCTTAGAGAGTACGGCTTGCTCTAAACGCCATGATAATTTGGAGTCCCTAAAACAATCCGTACGATTGGCAGTGAAATTTTTTCCCATGGAAAGAGTGCGTGCTTCTATTGATAACAGGCCTCAACGTTTAAATGACTGTATTGCAGCCAATGGAGACCACTTCGAATAAGCTTTTTATACTTTAAATTGTTTTATATTTATGTATTAAACTAACACACTGTAAAAGTAATAAATGTTATTTGCAATAGATTTTTTTTTCCTTTGTCTCAGTATTTATGGCAAGACTAGGTACATGATAGTAGGGGGGGGGATACATGGGGGTAGCGAATTTGCTGAAACGGCCGCAACGCACCATCGCGGTCAGGGTCATCCGTGATTATCGCACCATCTCTTTTGAGGCGGCGTGTGTATGGCTGGGACGCCACCTTGGGTCCTGAAGGCGGAGGCGCTCGCCGCTGACTATCAGTGGCGGGCTAACCTTCGTGCCCGGGGCGTGGCGCGTCCCAGCCCCAGTGTGGTCAGAGCGCGGAGGGCCCAATCTCGGCGGTCCGTGCTGGAGTCATGGTCCAGGCGGCTGGCCGATCCTTCGGCTGGTCGTAGGACCGTCGAGGCGATTCGCCCGATTCTTGTGGATTGGGTGAATCGTGACAGAGGACGCCTCACTTTCCGGCTCACGCAGGTGCAGGGCATGGTCGCTTCGGTAAGTTCCTGCACCGGATCGGAGCCGAGCCGACGGCAGAGTGCTACCATTGTGGTTGCGACTTGGACACGGCGGAACACACGCTCGTTGCCTGCCCCGCATGGGAGGGGTGGCGCCGTGCCCTCGTCGCAAAAATAGGAAACGACTTGTCGTTGCCGAGTGTTGTGGCATCGATGCTCGGCGACGACGAGTCGTGGAAGGTGATGCTCGACTTCTGCGAGTGCACCATCTCGCAGAAGGAGGCGGCGGGGCGCACGAGAGACGCACAAGCCCGCCGCCGTCGAGCGGGGGCCAGGGAGGCGGATCTCGCACAAGGCCTGGCCCTCTAAGTGTTTCGGGTCCCCCTCATATGTCGGTCTGGGGCCCGGCGAAGGGGGCCTAAGAAGACGACGTGCAAGCTGCTCTGCACGCATTTTACGCAAGAGCATCCGGGTGATGGAAGGCCGGCTATCCTCGACCCACGCTGGTTCTGACCCAGCGGGGTATTTTGTAGGATAACCCATTCAAGCCGGCGCCATCTAGGCGGGCTTCGGACAGCCTGCCGACCAAGAGGGCTGGTGGACGTGGCGCCGACGATCCCTGGCCCGGCGTCCCGATGGGGAGGGAGATGGGAGAGATGAGTTCCGCACTAAACGCTTCACTCTCCTCCCCTTGCCTTTTCATCAGTTCTGTCTCATGCGAGGCTCGGACGTGGGTTGTTGAGCGACAGGAGGTTTTAGTCGGTTCGACTCCGACATGCCCCACCCTCCATCCCCACTGGAGAGTGGGAGTCCGGCGATTTCCTCCTGACCAAAAAAAAAAGTTATTATTATGCGTATTTGTCTAAATCATTACATTCGAACATCGAAAATGTAAAGTCATCTTTCGTAGAAAAATGACACCTTAACTTAATTATAAACAATCATTTTAATATTCTTTTGTTTCACGTACAAAAGGATTTAAAAAATGATGCAATGTTTACTCAATTAAAATATATAAATTGAGAATATTATAGAGAAACCATTGTATTGCTTGCACAGGCCATTACGATGTCGTTCCTGCCAATATGCGCTCTCATTATATTAGTTGTTAATCCAGCAAAAGCAGTTTATTATGACTCATGGGAAGGTACGCTTCTAACAGATGAGCAAAGACAGGCCTATGAAAATGCAAATATTTTAAGGTGAGAATATCGATTATACCTTACACTAACTTAAACTAAATGAAATTTTAATAAAGTTAAATTTTGTGTTATATAACACTTTTTTGTTTTAATTCTAAAGCGAAATTGACTTTCCTTATCAACTTCTTATTCTTATTATTATTATTTTTTTTCATTTTATCTTTAATTTTGTTTATATTGTTGTAGTATTAATTTCAAAACTACCTGTTTTCTAGCTTATAAGTAGCCTTTTGTCTACATTTATTTTAAATTTTAAATTTAATTTTACATTTAATTTTAAATTTAAATATTTTAGTGACAGTGATGATATTGAACGTTTTCTTAATAGAAAACGTTCAATATCATCACGAAGATCCTTTCCGAAAAGGATCTTCGTCTATACAGCAAAATTACATGTATTAAGTTTAATGCCACGTTTAATAAAGAAAACATCGAGATGAATTTAAGTATACTGTAATCTTCTCACTGTTACTCTTTTTTTTATTTTTTATTGCTTTGATGGGTGGACGGGCTCACAGCCCACCTGGTGTTAAGTGGTTACTGGAGCCCATAGACATCTACAACGTAGACGCGCCACCCACCTTGAGATACAAGTTCTAAAGTCTCAGTATAGTTACAACGGCTGCCCCACCCTTCAAACCGAAACGCATTACTGCTTCACGGCAGAAATAGGCAAGGCGGTGGTACCTATCCGCGCGGACTCACAGATGGTCCTACCACCAGTAATTACGCAAATTATAATATTGCGGGTTTGATTTTTATTACACGATGTTGTTCCTTCACCGTGGAAGTGAATCGTGAACATTTGTCGAGTACGTATTTCATTAGAAAAATTGGTACCCGCCTGCGGGATTCGAACACCGTTGCATCGCTTCAACACGAATGCACCGGACGTCTTATTCTTTAGGCCACGACTTCATGATTCATGCTTCTACTCATGCTTCTGATTTGTATTTCTTTAATTTTAGTTTCTTTTATTTTTTTTCTTTTTTTTCTTTTTTTGTTTTTTTGCTTTGTATTTACTATTTAATGTTTTCATTTTCAAATAAGATTATACTACCTAATTGCTACGTTCGATTTTATATAGGTATTCTATTTTGCTACTTTGATTTCCTTTTATTTTGTTATATTTTTGCTTGTTTTGTCTCTATTATAGTTAAATTAATATTTAATAGATACTTTCCCAGTTGGTGGGTATTTTTAATTTGTATAATTATATATTCATAATCGCATTGATATTTTGATTATATATATATATCTACTTATATGCTTAACTCAACAGATACAAGTGAATCTGAAACTTTTTATTCAACAAACAGCGACGACAGCGATGTTAGTGTGCCTTCTTTAGCAGAAACATTGTCTTCACGGATCTCTGGTGTTCCTAGGAATTTTAATGTCGTTCATATCAATGCCCAGAGTATTCCGGCTCATTTCCCTGACATGCTTGGAAGTTTTGATTCTAAGAATATCCATGCTATACTTGTGTCAGAATCTTGGCTTAGGCCATGTCTTCCTTCTACATCTTATACCATTCCTGGTTTTCAACTTTTTAGGAACGACCGTATTACTGGCGGCGGTGGTGGCGTTGCCATTTATATCCTTTCATAGTTTAATTGTGCAGTCGTTAATGGATCGGCAAAGCCTACACCGTCATGTGCGGGCGAGCACTTATTTCTTGAAATAGAACTGCAACACCCGAAGATGTTACTTGGTGTTTATTATTGTCCTTATTCAAGTATATTTTTTTTTACTTCTTTTGTAACTTTGCTAGAAAGCATAATGCCTTCATTTACTCATACTATTATCATGGGTGACTTTAAGACATGCCTCCTTAAAAACAATTCTCGAACTACTTTATTACGCTCGATGATCGAATCAGTAAATTTAACTATTCTACCGTTGAACTCGACACATCATTTTACAAACTGTACTCCATCACTTCTTGATCTTATTTTTGTTTCTTCTCGTGACTACGTGGCTGACTATGGACAATGTTCAGCTGATGCTTTCTCATATCATGATCCCTCAACGTCTTCATCGTCTTAGGAGGTCATACTTTGTATGAGATGAAGATGGCAATCTTCGTCTCATACAAAGTATGACCTCCTAAGACTAACTCAAAAATTCTTCTGCTGTGCAGTTTTAACGGTATGGATCTTGAAAGACTTCGAGAAGGTGCAGGCAGCATTGACTAGACTGCTTTGACGTGTTCTACCTCAATCAATGAGAAAGTTGATCAGTTCAATGCAAAATTAACTGATGTATATAACAAGCACGCACCATGTCGACCAGTGAGAATTAAAACATTTGCCAGCGCCGTGGCTTACTAATGAAATTAAAAGTCTCTTAATCAAGAAGGCGGCTGCTAAATTAAAATATAAGAAAAAACCTCCCCTCGAACATAGCACAAATTATCACCGAATCCGCAATCAATGCAACAGGGTGTGTAGGGATACACAACGCCAACATATCCATAGTGCTGTCGAAAATGGAGATCCAGCTAAAGTCTGGAAATTTCTTAGATCACTGGGGATTGGAAAATCACAACATAACACTCATTTATCTCATTCGAGTATTGATTTATTAAATCAACATTTCTGTGCGTCGTCCCATTTTGATGGGGCAACTAAATCAAAAACATTAAATCATATTTCATCTCTTCCAGTCCCAAATTGCTCTCCATTTGTTTTTAATCACCAAATGGCTTGTGATGTTAAGCGGAGAATATTATCTATAACTTTCAATACAGTTGGAAGTGACTGTGTCGCCCGTAATATGATCCTTCCTGTCCTGGACCAAACCCTTCCCGTTATCAGTAATATCCTCAATCACTCATTATCTAGCGGCAACTTTCCAAAGGCTTGGAAAAAAGCACAAATTACACCACTGCCAAAAAAGTCGAATCCTATATCCTTTTCAGAATACCGTCCAATTTCCATTCTACCGTTTCTTTCAAAGGTTTTAGAACGCTTGATTCACAGCCAACTCAGTGAGTTTCATACAAGGAACTAGCTGTTAAACCCTTACCAATCCGGCTTTCGTCCCGGTCATAGCACGGTCACAGCCCTGGTGACTATTACGGATGCCATCAGACTTGGCATGGAGAGTAGGAAACTGACGGTGTTGGCATTGCTGGATTTCAGTAATGCATTTGGTACCGTTGATTTCGACATACTTCTAGCCATCCTTAGCTCCATTAACATATCTCCGACCGTGGTTGGTTGGTTTCGAAGTTACCTGTCTCGTCGCCGACAGCGTATTCACTGTGAGAACGCCTATTCTTCATGGTGTGAAACGCACGTAGATGTACTGCAGGGTGGCGTTTTATCTCCTTTACTCTTTTCAATTTTTATAAATTCTATAATATTTCTATGCAACTTACTTCTTCCTACCATGTGTGCGCAGATGATCTACAGATCTAACTTCTTTATCAGAACTGACCAACGCGATGAAGACGCTGAATAATGATTTATCAATATTATCCCATTGGAGTAATTCGCATGGATTGAGGGTGAACCCGTCGAAGACACAGGTCATTGTTGTCGGTAGTTCAAGAATGTGCTCGAAAGTGAGATGGTCGCAGCTTCCGGCTATTTTATTCGATGGCGTACAAATTCCTATCAGTGATACTGTGAAACATTTAGGAATCTTAATTGATAAAAACCTTTCATGGAACGCACAGATAAAAGAGGTTAGCCGGAAGGTGTTTGCATCAGCTGGATCTTTGAGACGGTTACGAAATTTTCTTCCAACTGCCACTAAAACTGCGCTTGCACAATCTCTCCTTCTTCCAATTCTTGACTACGCCGATGCCAGTTATACTGATTTAACTGAAACACAGCTTGATAAACTTGAGCGGCTACAAAATTTCTGCATAAGATTCATATTTGGTTTACGGAAATATGATGATGTATCTGATTTTCGCACTAAACTCAAGTGGTTACCTATTTGCCTTCTACGCAATATTCATGTCCTTTCATTAATTACTATATTGCACTCTCTTTAATCCCCATACCCATATCTCAAAGAACGTTTCGAGTTCCTAGGTGATACGCACAATTTTTCCCTGAGATCATCGGATAGCCTGAGACTAAAAATGCCGGCGCATTCATCATCATTCTTTGATAATTCATTCACCGTCCAGGCGGTTCAATTGTGGAATGCTCTGCCGGATGCAGTGAGAAGTGCTCCAACTTTAAATTGCTTTAAAAGAATGGTGAAGGAACACTACTTATCTGCTTAGGTCTATTTGTTTCCCGAGAGGGCTGGTGGTCGTGGCGTCGACGACCGCCGGTCCGGTGTCCCGAGGGGAAGGGTGATGGAAGAGATGTGCTCCGCACTAAACGCTTCACTTTCCCCTCTTTGCCTTTTCATGAGTTCTGTCTCATGCGAGGTTTGGATGCTGGTTGTTGAGCGACAGGAGGTTTTCGTCGGTTCAACTTCGACATGCCCCGCCCTCTATACCCAGTGGGGGGCGGAAGTCCGGTGATTTCCTCCTGACAAAAAAAAGGGCTGTTTGTTTTATTTCCATACTGTTGATTTATTATGTGTATGTAAGTATACTAGAGGTCCCGCAGTAGTCGAAATTCGACTATAATTAATTGTAATTGTAAGTTTGTACACTATTATGATTGTATTTTATACTTCTATAATCACAAATTTTTTTTTTTTTTTTTTTTTTTTTTTTTTTTTTTTTTTTTTTTTTTTTTTTTTTTTTTTTTTTTTTTTTTTTTTTATTGCCTTTGTAGGCAGACGGGCATACGGCCCACCTGATGGTGAGTGGTTACCGTCGCCCATGGACTTCAGCAATGCCAGGGGCAGAGCCGAGCCGCTGCCTACCGCTTAATACTCTCCACAAGCCTCGTTTGAAGAAGGACATGTCATAGCGCTCGGGAAACACCGTGGAGGGGAGCTCATTCCATAGCCGGATGGTACGTGGCAAAAAAGATGTAAGGCCAGGTAGTATGGATGAACTCTACTCCGGTGGCGGGCGGTGCGATGGTAAAAACGAGATGCTGGTATCATCTCGAACAATTCCTCAGAGCACTCCCCATGGAACATACGGTACAAAATACAGAGGGAACTGAAGTCCCTCCGCAGACCCAGAGGCTCCAAACGATCCGAGAGAATGGGATTATCGACAATCCGAACGGCCCTCCTCTGTATGGAGTCAAATGGAAGAAGCTGGTATTTGGGAGCCCCAGCCCAGAGATGGGAGCAGTACTCCATGCGAGGCCGGACTTGTGCTTTATAAAGCAAAAGTCTTTGTCCAGGCGTGAAGTACCGCTTCGCTCTGTTGAGGACTCCCAGCATTTTGGACGCCAACTTGGCTTTGCCTTCCAAATGACTCCGAAACTGGACATCGCTCGAAATGTCGACCCCAAGTATCCCGATACTCTCGGAAGGTTGCAGGGATACTCCTTGGAATTGCGGCGCCATGACAAAGGGGTCCTTCTTCGCAGTGAACGCGCAAACTTGTGTCTTTATCGGGTTGAATTGAACCAAGTTCAATTCACCCCATTCGGAGACTCGCCCCAGAGAGTTCTCCACTTCAGACACAAGTTTTGATCGTCTCTCTTGCACCACGCTCCGAGAGAGACTCTGATGGCCGATATATCGCGCATCCCCCGTGCTGTCATCTGCATAGCAATGCATGCCATCAATAGACAGCATGTCATTGATATACAGTATGAAAAGCGTAGGGGAGAGCACCGAACCTTGTGGAACGCCAGCGTTAATGGTCATGGTATCAGAACAGTCACCGTCTACAACGACCGTGATGCTCCGCCCATCCAAAAAGCTAGCGATCCACTTGCAGAGACCCTCGGGGATTCCGTAAGATGGTAACTTCGATAGAAGTGCCCTATGCCAGACCCTGTCGAAGGCCTTCGCGATATCAAGGCTCACAGCAAGAGCCTCGCCCTTGCTTTCCAAGGCTTCAGCCCACCTGTGAGTAAGGTATACAAGAAGATCGCCAGCTGAGCGACCGTGACGGAAACCGTACTGTCGGTCACTGATCAGCTGGCGATCCTCCAGATACTTCAGGAGTTGTATATTAATTATTCGCTCCATCACCTTGGAAAGCAAGGAAGTTATCGCGATAGGCCTATAGCTCGATGGGTCCGACCGGTCACCCTTCTTGGGGATAGGGTGGACGTGGGCAGTCTTCCATGAAGACGGAACCCTGTTAGTGCAATAAGAGAGGCGATACAAACGCGTTAGCGCAGGCGTCAGCTCAGGGGCGCACGTTTTCAGAACCACTGCAGGGATGCCGTCTGGCCCGCTCGACTTATGGACGTCCAGGAGTCGGAGTTCCCGCCTGACTGCACACTGTGTAAAGCAGATCTCGGGCAGGGAACTATCACACCGGAGGATGTTCGGTGGTGTGGCACCCCCGTCGTCCACAGTCGAGTTCGAGGCGAAGAGTTTGACCAGAAGGTCAGCCTTCTCTTTCGCACTATGGGCCAGACTGTCATCGGACTTGCGTAGTGGTGGGAGACTAGACCTGCAAAAGTTTCCTTCTGCAGCTTTGGCGAGCGACCAAAAAGCACGGCTCCCAGAGGGATAGCTCTTCAGTCGCTCGCCAATTCTAGCAACGTGCTCCGACTTCGCCTTGGCAATAACCTTCTTGTAGGACCTGGAAGCGGCGTTATATTTCCGCCTTTCCTCTGAGATGTTAGGGTCCTGACGTCTCCTGGCATTATCCCATGCCACGTATGCGGACCGCTTGAGGTGTGCAGCATCCCTGCTGGCATTGTTATACCAGGGTCTGCTGCGACCCCCAACGGGCACTTCAGAGGAGGGAATAAACAATTCCATCCCCTGGAGCACCACGTCTTTAAGACGGTCCGCACAGACGTCAGGATCAGCAGAGGAAAAGCAGAACCGCCCCCATGGGTAGGATGCGTAAAATTCACGCAATCCATCCCAATCTGCTGACATATACCGCCAAACTCTTCGATACCCGGTCGTCGTTCGACGATCAGGACGAGAGAGTGGAACGGCAGCACGAATAAGGCAGTGATCAGACGATCCAAGCGGAGCGTCGACCACCACACTGTATCCGGCCGGATCTGTGGTCAGCAGAAGGTCCAACAAAGAAGGCTCGTGCCCCTCGATATCTGGGACACGGGTGGGCTGTGTCACCAGCTGGGAGAAGCCGTAGGCCAAGGCGAAATCGTAGGCAGTCCGACCCGGGAGGTCAGTGGTTCTGGACCCCAACCACTCTTGGTGGTGAGCGTTAAAGTCTCCAAGAACCACCACCTCCGCAGATGGGTACTGCTCAAGCACGCGGTTAGTCCCCTCTTGCACATGTTCAAACAGAGCTGAACCTGCATCACTGCTGTGGGACCTGTACAGGCACGCGTAGATTCGGCTACGGCCCCCGTGATCTACGCGCAGCCACAAGAGGGACAGGTCCCGTTGTTGGAGGCCCCGAAGACGGCGACAACAGACATCAGCCCGGACGAATACGCACACCCCGGCTTTACGCAGGAAGTTGTGCTCCAATACGTAGCCGGGGTATTCAAGGTATGAGGTATCATCCGGAGCAGATATCTGCGTCTCCGTTAAAAAAAGCAGGGCAGGCTGCGCCGTCTCAAGGTGGTGGTGTACGGCGTCAAGGTTGCTATGTAGGCCCCTGACATTGCTGAAATCCACATTAAATGTGGAATGGGGAGCCGCCTGTAAAACCCTTTTCTTTTTTTTCGACTTCATTAAGTTGTTATATTTCGGGAGAGTAGGATTAGGAGAGGTAGGATGTTAGAGGTGAGATCGAGGCAACACCTGAATGAAGCGCGGAACATAGTACGTGCTCGACCACGGGTTGCGTGAGAGACTGACGCAGGGCATGGAAGGGCCCCCAGTCCACTCTGCGTGCGATCGCCGGGATCCACTCCGGTCTCCGACTCCGGCACGACGACCGCACGGCAGAATTTTACACCGGTTGGCGGGACAGCTTCCCGGGGCGGAGTTTAGTAGAGACACCCGGGTTCAGGTCCCCTACTGACCGGCGGGCGGCAGCGGATACCGTTTCACTGGGTCTCCCTATACCCCCGTCAAACAATCACGCCCCGCGAGTTCGCACGCACGTCTGCTCCGCAAGTTCCAGGCGTAACCAAGACTCACCCCCAACAAGGAAGGGGAAAGGGAAGGGATAGAACTGGCTCTCCAACCCACACGCCGGAACACAGCTAGGCTATTTGGCGGCGGACTCTAGTTGGAGGGTGGTCGCCAGCCAGTCGGACTAAGTCCTACCACCGGTTATGTTTTCGGCTCCCGTTTAGCACCACCCAGGGGTCACTTGTAGGGAATCGCGGGTTAAACCTACGGAAGCGGGAAGCACCAACCCCCCATTTTGCCAAGACTACCCTATAACATTGTGCACTTCTTCTCAATATTCTCTATAAATGTGGAAAATTTCATACTCCTCCGTCCGCGCAATTTTCGTAAAAAGGGATACAAAGTTTTTGCTTCACGTATTAAATATATGATTATTAGTATGTATTTTATGTAAGTATGTATATTGGTGATAATTCAGTTAGCTATATATTTCATATTATATGTAAACGGTATATCTGTTCTTGTATGTATCTATTTTGTATAATAATGTATTGTCTTTAGTACGCCGCAACATACCTGCTTTATTTTTATATTTTCCAGAATTTCTGTAAATTAAACGGTTGTCTGGAAGATATCGTTTTTAGCGATAAGACCGCATATTGTACAAATGTGTCTGCTTTTTGACTGTTTTTTGAATGTAAATCGTGTTTTGGTGTGCCCTAAAGTGTCTTCTCTCTTTCTCTCTCTCTAAAAACTGTTTTTTTTTTAAATAATTTCTAATTTTAAGAAAGCGACTGTCTCAGCAAATCTCTGTCTATATAGCAACTCGCCCTAGATTCGTTTGGTTATCGCGTTCAAGCAAACGTTCAATTGTGTCCTTAGACATTTTTTTAATTACAACATATGATTACAAAATATACCTTCAAATCGCGACAGAACAGCTGTTGGGCTAAAAGAGAGAGAGAGAAGGAGAGCGTATATTAAAAAAAATTAAATTGCGACATTAAATACAAAAAAAGGACAATTGGCGGTTTTATCGCTAATAGGCTTATTACACTTGGCTGAATTCAGACGACTGAATTCAGTCAAGTGTAATAGCATTAAGTAAGTTAGTTTACTGAATCAGTAGCAAGGATGTTTTCTGACTGACTGAATCATTTAGAAACTTAATTAGAAACGCATTTAGGAAGGTGTAATCGCATTTAGTTACTGAATGGTTTCATTCAGTCGTCCCATAGCTCTCCGTGTGTAAGAACGTTTTAGTTTGTTTTTTGCTTCCGAATAAAAAGTATTAATTTCGGTCGCCTTTATTTAATGTGCCAGATATTTATAAATAGCCCGACATGTTTCAGGGATAGTTTTTGTCATCAGGGGTTGGGATATTGAAGAACTAAATTTTAAATCTTGATACGAATTTCCTATTGCAAGAAATCTTAATGTTACAACCAATCTTTCTTTTGGACTTATACTATCGTAGGATGAAATATGTAATAGTTATATAATAGATATATAATGGACTGTCGTAGGATAATATCCTGCTTTTGAATAAACAGTGTAACAAAGTTTAATATTAGGTCTAACGAGATCGAATCCATTTATAGATAACTTTTGAAGTCTACTGGTTCTAAATCACTCATAATGTTCATATTTGCTAACATTCCACACAGCAATAAATATTTCTTCACCGATATTCTTGTTTTTTTTTTGAGAAATTTAAACGGAAAACAACAAAATAACAAAAAAATTGTTGTTGTCTAGACAATACTGGGGCCATCTTCTTACGTACACGACACGTCTTACTTCGTCGCGTTTAACCTGACAATTGATTCAGTAACTGAATTTAGAACAGTGTAATCAGAAGCTTCTAAAGGACAATGCCCAAAAGTGGGCCAACTTTATGTCAAAACTATTTGTACTTGAAAAAGTATGCCCTGAATTCAGTCGACTAAATTCAGGCAAATGTAATAAGCCTTTAAGAGCAATCTCTAAGACCATCAAACACAAAACACTATTGTTCTCAAAATATGTTAAAAACTGAATTGTTAGAGGTTAAGTTTGTTTTTCAGTACATGTGCGAATAATATTCAGCCTTGTGAAGAGACCGAATGGAGGCGTACAGACGGTAGCTGCAATAACCTTTATTATCCTACCCGGGGAGCATACCATACACCAACTTTCAGAATCCTGCCCGCCGATTTTCGTGAAGGTATAAATTTCGAATGCAATTCAATATCAAAAATGATGTATTAAGAATGTAAACAACACTGAAAATTTTTCTTCCAGATTTTGAGCCCAGGCTGACCAGTTCAGGGAAGGAGTATCCTCTAGCCAGACATATCAAGAACAATCTATTGACAGTAGGATTGGCTACAGATGCAAAATTAACGCAGTTGTCTGCGTATTACATTGAGTTTATGGCCATTGATGTTGTCTCCGCACATGACATCTGTAAGATCCCCATATCACTAAATTAAGAGTGGTGCAGCGATGGCGATTTATTGGTTGTATTGTGTAGAATAGTACATACCATACTGTCTCTTCTCGTAAATGTTGTAAAAGGCGACTAATCATATCGCCGGAGAATAAATAGGCTGCAGTCTATACTGCCATAGACTGGCATATCTGGATTTCGGATAGGTACCATCATCCTGCCTAGGTCTGCCACAAAGTAACACTTGGGTGGACTCACAGTCACCTTACACCAATACAAAAATTCATAAGTTATGATTTTAAGATTTTAGTAAACTCAAATTGCAGTATTATCATAATAGATGTAATTTTTTCAACGTAAAAGTTTTTCTGTGAATACAATATTGAGTAGGTACGTATTTACCTCGTAGACGTAGTAGTTTCGAACATTGGCACACGAAGTTTTCTAGCTAATTACACCCAGAATTAAAGTTTGATCAAATCTTATTGGTACAATATCTTTCTTACTCTTCAAACCGGAATGCATTGAATCCAATTGCAGGTATTGCATGAATGCACCATAATGTTTCACACCGGAAGTGGTCAGGTTGATGGTACCTAAATGAGAGCTCTTATTTCAAGAACAATCATTCTAAACTTAACACGGTACCTACAGAAATTGATTCCAAAATCGTATTAGCAGTAATTATCGTAAAGCCAATTTCAGTGAATTACGTCGTGACTAGGCCTTACTGCTGTAAAGAAGAGGGAAAATCTGATCCTATGTGTGCTCCTAACTTCATACCAGAATTCGACCCGGTTCACCGATTTTCGGGGCACAAGTGCTTTAACATGACAAAACCTATGACGTTCCAAAATCTGGGATGCATTGAGAATGGCACGACTCCTAGTCGAGTAAGTAAATATGTAACCGTCAAGGAAATAATCGGTTATCACTAGGTACTGGTCTACCATGGTTGCTAATAAAGAAAACACTATGCTAAAGGCAGAAGAGGTGACATTGGGCTTCCAAAAACTTTTTTTTTTCTCCACAATGTTTTCGTATATGATAATATTATATTTGGTGCTTTGAACACGGAATTTAACACCAAAACGAATACAGCACGTAGATTTTAAATATTAAAATAACAATTATAAGAAAAAGGTTAGTGGAATGCTGCTCTTAGAAACCGATGTAAATGTTAACTTGAGGTATGTGATTAGAGTGAAATGTTGATTGATAAATTTTAATCGATATCCCACCGATTTAAAACTTAATACACCGATAAAAAACTATGGCTCGATTCAAGTGGCGGCCGCAGCGCACCGTTGCCATCAGGGTCATCCGTCGATATCGCACGGTCTCCTTTGAGGCAGCGTGTGTGTTGGCAAGGACGCCACCATGGGAGCTGGAGGGGGAGTCGCTCACTTCCGATTATGGGTGGTGCAGCGATCTTCATGCTCTGGGCGTGGCGCATTTCCCCAAAGGAGATTCTCCTTCCCTGCTCGAATCGTAGTCGAGGCAGTTAGCTATCCCCACGTGGGGTCTACGGACCGTCGAGTTTACCCGGTTTTGATGACTGGGTGAAACGTGGCGCAGAACGCCTCACCTTTCGTCTGGTGCAGGTGCTGATTAGGCACGGATACTTTGGGAAGTACCTGCACCGAATAGAAGCTGAGCCGACGACGAGGTGCCACCACTGTGGACACGACCTGGACACGGCGGAGCATACGCTCGCTGTTTGCCCCACTTGGGAGGTGCAGCGCCGTGTCCTGGTCGCAAAAATAGGACCGAACTTGTCGCTGCCTGGCATCGTGGCATCGATGCTTGACGGTGACGAGTCCTGGAAAGCTATGCTCGACTTCTACGAGTGCATCCTCTCGCAGAATGAGGCGGCGGGGCGGGTGAGGCAAAGCTCTCCTCACTACGCAGAAATCCACTGCCGCCCAGCAGGGGGCCGGAACCGGGGTCCCATCCGTGACCCGGCCCCTAAATAGCTTCGGGCTCCACCCGCTTTATGCGGGGAGTGACCCAGGCGTGGGGCGGGGTGCTTTATACCGTGCTCGTAATAGGAAGCCGGGTGATGGTAGACCGCGTTCCCCCGACCGCTCCGGGGGAAGGTGCAGCGCGGCGCCGTCTAGGCGGGTTCCCGTCCCGTCGACCGAGGGAATCAGTCTTCGTGTTGCCGGTGGCCATTGGTTCGGCGTCTGGGCGACGGCGGGATGGATGTAATATGCTCTGCTTAAACCCTGTCCTGCTGTCTCAATAACTTCGACTGGGATCCGGCCCGGTGTCCGGGGTAGGGCGCCGGCTATGAGCGGCAGGAGTTTTTAGTCAGGTTCAACTTTTTTTTATTGCTTAGATGGGTGGACGAGCTCACAGCCCACCTGGTGTTAAGTGGTTACTGGAGCCCATAGACATCTACAACGTAAATGCGCCACCCACCTTGAGATATAAGTTCTAAGGTCTCAGTATAGTTACAACGGCTGCACTACTATTCAAACCGAAACGCATTACTGCTTCACGGCAGAAATAGGCAGGGTGGTGGTACCTACCCGTGCGGACTCACAAGAGGTCCTACCACCAGTAATTACGCAAATTATAATTTTGCGGGTTTGATTTTTATTCGTATCGTATGTCGTATCACTCTTATCAGAGCGGTCGTGGTCGTCATCCAGCATCATTGTTGTGGGCAGATGTTATGCGCATCACGAGTAATCACCACTTTTATTTTATTACACGATGTTTTCCTTCACCGTGGATGTCAATCGTGAACGTTTGTTGAGTACGTATTTCATTAGAAAATTTGGTACCGGTAACTGCCACTTACCCCACCCGTTGCGCGAATGGGGATAATGGTACTCGACGCGTTAGTCGATCATTTCGCCATCGATATCGTCGCTCCGCTAACGCCGACTCACTGCCCGCTAGACATCGCGCATCGGCCGGATATAATCGACATAGCGTTATTAAAAAACATATACATATAGATTGCAAGCCCAGTTGGCATCTATTTTCAATGCCACTATGGCGAACTGTATCTTTCCCGCGGTGTGGAAAGAAGCGGACGTTATCGGCATACATAAACCCAGTAAACCAAAAAATAATCCGACGAGCTACCGCCCGCTTAGCCTCCTCATGTCTCTAGGCAAACTGCTGAGCGTGTGCTCTACAAACGACTTAGAGACTTCGTCTCATCCAAGGGCATTCTCATCGATGAACATTTCGAATTCCGTCCAAATTCTTCATGCGTTCAACAGGTGCACCGCCTCACGGAGCACATTCTTGTGGGGCTTAACCGACCAAAAACACTCTACATGGAAGCTCTCTTCTTCGACATCGCAAAAGCGTTCGACAAAGTCTGGTACGACGGTTTGATTTTCAAACTATTCAACATGGGCGTGCCGGATAGTCTCGTGCTCATCATACGGGACTTCTTGTCGAACCGCTCTTTTCGATATCGAGTTGAAGGAACCCGCTCCTCCCCGCGAACTCTCACGGCTGGAGTCCCGCAAGGCTCTGTCCTCTCGCCCCTTAAATTTAGTTTATTCGTCAACAATATTCCCCGGTCGCCGCCGACCCAGTTGGCTTTATTCGCCGACGACACAATCGTTTACTATTCGAATAGAAACAAGTCCCTAATCGCGAGGAAGCTTCAGAGCGCAACCGTAGCCCTAGGACAGTGGTTCCGAAAATAGCGCATCGACATTAACCCAGCGAAAAGTACTGCGGTGCTATTTCAAAGGCGAAGCTCCATACAGATGTCCTCCCGGATTAGGAGAAAGAATCTTACACCCCGATTACTCTCTATATACAACCCACACCCTGGGCCAGGAAGGTCAAGTACCTGGGCGTCACCCTGGATGCATCGATGACATTCCGCTTGCATATCAAATCAGTCCGCGACCATGCCGCGTTTATTCTCGGCATACTTTACCTGAGCTGTAAGCGGAGCGGCGAAGCGGTTTGATCTGTAAGCGGAGTAAAATGTCCCTTCGGAATAAGGTGACACTTTACAAAACTTGCATAAGGCCCGTCATGACTTACGCCAGTGTGGTGAACTCGACAAAAAGTTCGAGAGACGTGCAGCCTAACCCATACATCAGCACGCTGAGTTTCTCGCCGGGTCTTCTCAGCGGGTCGCAATTTCCGATCCGGTAGTAGATTCATTCGAGAAGCAGTTGCTCTTGAGTTGTTAGGTCTCCTTCGGAGGCGCTCGGACAGCTGTTAGCAAATCCCACCCTTCCTGGCTGAGCCTTTACTCGCCCACCTGTCATGGTAAAACTGGAAAGACCTCCGGGCCACCAGTAATCATTCAAACATAGAAAAAGGGATGGGGATCCGGCGATTTTCTCCTGTGGAAAAAAAACGTAACATATAGCAGCGTTTAACATTTAATTATTTACTTCATTTAATTTAATTTATTCATTAGACTATGTAATTTTAGTTATATATTTTTTATTTCAGATCGACTTCTCTACGACATTCTTTGATTTATCTAATATTTACGAGTTTTCTGCTGGTTCTTTAAACCAAGTTAGGTCTTATGAAGGTGGACAGTTGAAATACGAAGTGGTTAATGGCAGACAGTTCCCTAGTGACGCCAGCGATAATACCACTTGTTTTATCAAGCAAGCCATTAGTACAGGGTGTACTAGAACTGGTAATGAATTTTTGATTCTTCATTTCATGGCTTGAATAAGAAAGATAATAATATATTTTCTTGTATTCTTCAGTACCAAATGGAATATTGGGCACTAATCTGTTTACAACATGGTTCTGGCGCTTCCATAACTATGTGGCTCAGCAACTAGCAAATCTCAATCCTAGCTGGGATGACGAGCAACTCTTTTATACTGCGAGAGATATTGTTGTCGCTTTTCATCTGCAAATGTTCTATTACGAATTTCTGCCCGAAGTTTTGGGTAAGTTCTATTAAATTTAAACAAACAATTTTTAAATTTAAACCAATAAGTTTACCCTCTTACCGATTTTTAACTTGTTTTAACTTATTAGGTTATGGATCTATGTTTGTATGTAACTGAATCTTTACACGTCATTATCACAGACTTCAAAACGCCCGATTAATTAGAAATTTTGTCCAACTATTATTGACCAATGTCAACACAATAGTTTTATAACTTGGCTCTCTAAATGATAAAAAAAGATCTATAAGGAGGTCTCTATAGAGGAGAAGGACACGCATACACATATCGACTTTTATAAATACAGATTAAAGATGATTCTGTGATATAAATTTTTCAATTGATAATAATACTACTAATATAGTATAAGGCAATTAACCCTATACAGGATGTCCCACAAAGGGTATATCAAGCCGTAAACTGTAAGTGATGTTGTATTAGATTAATCGATACGACGAAAACATAAGTTCCTAAGTGAATAGTTTCGGAATAAAGAGCATTTAAACATAACGAACAAACTATTTTTCTGCCAACCCTTGAATTATGTTTTTGAATGTTATGAATGAAGGTACCGTAATATGATTAGTAGTAAAAAATAAGGACTGCCACATATAAAAAGATTTGAATTTGTATCGGAAGTGGAAGCAAATTATGAACACTTGTCGTACGAATTAAATCCGCACACTGCATACATTTTTCCTTTGAGGGATTCCGCCGTAGCCGCTAGTCGCCCCGACTGTATCGGCGAATCAAACAGCTTCTTTTGTCTTTACAGTAAAGGTGATATTTAGTAACATTCGCCGTTATAAGATTTAAATTTGTAGTAGTTTTTGAGCCTTATGTTCTTAGTAATATGGCTGCATGTTATCGTCGCCATATTTATTGTTTGAAATGCGTTTAACGAATTTGTTATGTTTATGTCGTTCTAACGCAATTAACTGAACGAACGGCCTAATTGTACTTTTGCTGTTTGTATTCAGGGTTGTCATCGTGAACAGTGATAAAATATATTTTTTTTGTATGGATTTACTAATTACGACTAAGTTTTTTTTTAAGATTTTAAATTGATATTCGTTGTTGATATTATTGCCACGTTTCGGCTTGATATACTCTTGGTGAGACATCCCGTATATAGAACAATCATTAAAAATCAAATTGAATTTGTAGGTAAAGATCACATGATTGAAGATGAAATAATATTATGTAACTCAACGGGCTTCAGGGACATTTACGATGAAACGGTTGTGCCTCAAATTGCTCTAGAGTACGCATACGCGAGCAGGTGGTTTCATACAATACAATACGGCGCTCAAAAGTAAGCCTTAATAACTACAAAATAAATTCGAAACAAAAAATAACGAAAAATAGTTTTTGCACTAAAAGTATATGATTAGAAATCAAGTAATTGGAGTCACGCCGGAGTCAACGGTTTCGAAGGAGATATTTTCGTGGGAGATATAAAGCTTATAATTATATTGTGTTTAGCTTCTAAAATCAATAGTAATTCGCTTAGTTCCATTTTTTTAAAATCAATTGAATATTTGCTCAAAATAATTAATTAATTAATAATTAATATATCTTAATATATAAATTATGTGTCACATTATTTGTCCGCGATGGACACCTACTGAACCGATTTTAACTTTTTTTTTAATATGTATTTTGTTCCAACTTAGGCCATAGAATGGTTTTTATTTCGATTAATGGTCGCAATATTTATTAGTTAGCAATAAAATGATTTCTTATGTTGATTGTTGTTATTAACAATCTATACTAATATATAAATCTACAGCGGTTTTTACGGGTGTTCCGTTATGACTACTGAACCATGCATCCGATTGATTTGAAACTTGGTATCCATGTAGAAAATACATGTACTTAATGGATAGGCTAATATTTATATGAGTGTTAGACTCCCTACACCAGTTGGGGGGGCGTTAATGATGAGCATCTTTGTGGGGGTGAGAAATAATAATATTAATTTTAAATGCTCAGCGAAGCGGACGGGTACAGCTAGTTTTATAATAATATATAACTAGCAGACCCGGCCACACGTTGCTGTGACTAAGGTTTTTGTTTCTAAATAACACGTTCCCGGCTATGCTAATACCAAAAATTAACAAAGTAAGAACAATAATTGGATTTGACTGTATTGCGTTTACTACGAAATAAATTTCACTTATACTTTAGCCTTAGCAGCACGTAGTGTTTATGCCTTTAAATTGTAGCTTATGTGAAACGTTGACATTCTTAACACAGCACCATCTATGAGATATTAATGTCAGACAGTATTACAATTGTCTGTAAAAATTGATTTAAGGCGCCATCTGTTTTAGACTCATGAAACTTACAAGTAATAACAATAATTAACATAAGAAATAATGTTATTGTTAATTAATACATATTCCGACCATTAATGGAAATAAAAACCATCCTATGGCCTAAGTTGGAACAAATCACATATTTAAAAAAAAAGTTAAAATCGGTTTAGTAGTTTAGGTGTAATTTATAGATATTATTATATATTTTAAGTTTAACTTGATAAAACAGTAAAAATCTGTTAACAAACATGTGATTGTGATTTTCACTCTTGTCTTTTTGTTATTTGGTCAGTGCTGAGAAAATTTAGACCTGTTCTAGGTTTAGTTCTGCTCATTTTATTTGATAAATATTGTTTTTTGTGTGGTGATGTGAGAGCGCATACATACCTATTTGAGAAAAAAGCAAGCTTTGTGATTCTTGCACATTCTTCTCAGTAGTGAAGTTTCTTCTTCATTAAATTCAGATTGTTGTTGGCATAAAAGTTTCAGCCATCAATAAAAAATATTGTTTATTTACAAATACAATTAAATTTTAAGAAATAAATTTCGAAAATCTTTTTATTTCAGACTTTTTGATAAAAACTTTAATTTCATTAAAGAAGTACCAATGGTGAACTTCACTCTGAGCGTCCAGTCTTTAGCTGTAGGTGACATTATGTCGACCGTAACACGAGGATCGTATTATCAAGCTACTGGCAAAGGTGATTCCAGCGTAGATCCTGATGTTAGTATCGTAATGAGTTATTCAAGTCGTCGTAGCCTAAAGGATAAGATGTCCGGTGCGTTCGTATCAAGTGATGCAACTGTATCGGTGTTAAAATTTTAATTTGCGTTATTACTACAAACTCCCAATACATCTCGTATTGGGAGCTTGTGCGGGTAGGTATTACAACCCTGTCTATTTCTGTCCTGAAGCAGTAACGCGGTTCCGTTTGAAGGGTGAGGCAGTTGTTGTACTGTAAAAACTGAGAGCTTAGAACTTATGTTTCAAGGTGGATGGCGGCGTTTACGTTGTTGATGTTTAAGGTCTCCGGTACCCACTTAACACAAGGAGGGCCGTGAGCTCGTCCACCCATCTAAGCCATAAAGAGTGCTCCGAGGAATTTTTCGAGATGATCCCATCATCTCGTTTTTTCCATCGCACCGCCCTCCACTTGAGTAGAGTTCATCCATATTACCTGAAGCCACTGCATTCATCCACAGTGCATTTCCAGAGAACTTTTTTACCACGTACCATCCAGCTTCTCCATGATGTTTTCCGAGCGCTATGCCATGTCCTTCCTTCAAACGAAGCTTGTGGAAAGTACTTATCTAAATCTAAAAAGCCAAATGAAATTACGGTTGATTCTTTCATGGAAATTTTAAAATTTCTTTACAGATAACAGATGTCGGCTTAGGACCCGTGCAAGAAATTTTCGATATACCGACAGCAGATTTAGCTAAAGGCAGATATTTTGGACTACCTTCTTACACAAAATACAGAGACTTCTGCTCGGGCTATTCAAAAAAACATGTTGATTTCGACGATTTAACGGACCACATTAGTGATGAGGTAAGAAAGTACTGTGAGTTTTTTAGTTGAGTAGGTGGGCAATCGTTATCGCGACTAATATACTCCAAAGTTAACGCTGGTTACGTTATGTTAGCGATCAACAGAATAATGCGTATGTTAATAGTGCGGCCATTATTCTGCCGATCTCTAATGCCTAGCTTCAATTTTAATTTCAAGGGTAAGCAAGCTATACACAGTACAGTAATACGTACTTCGTTTCCCTGCCTGCCATGAAGCAGTATTGCGTTTCGCTTTGAAGGGTGGGGCAGCCGTTGTAACTATACTTGAGACCTTAGAGCTTATATCTCAAGGTGGGTGGCGCATTTACGTTGTAGATGTCTATGAGCTCCAGTAACCACTTAACACCAGGTGGGCTGTGAGCTCGTCCACCCATCTAATCAATAAAAAAAACAGCAACTTAATAATTAATTATTGACTAAAAATGGCTGGTTCTATTATTTAAAAAAAATAGAAAGAAATTTCAGCACGTAATGATTTCAAGGCTTCGCAGTTTTTAACTACATTATTAGAGTTTGCATAGATACCGGTGAATTAATAAATTGCTTGAACAATTTTAACAGTGTTCATAGAGAAATTAGAACATTTTTTAAACTCCTGTTAGCACTATCCAAGCAGAATATTTCAAAATGAACTAGCTTTTCGTGAGACAATAACACATGCTAGTAATATCTGAAAATGGATGGCACCATATGTTTTATTTTCGTAACATTTTTAATGTATAACATTTTATCATATAAATTTCAATAAATGTGAATAAAAGTAGCATATGCATGCTTTCAGTAGTTTAGAGATGTATTAATTCATTTCCTTGGCACATGAAATATAATTCATATTTATGGTAAATGCTTAACCAGAAAATACGACAGCTCAAACAAGTTTATGAGACGGCCGAAGACATAGAACTTATGGCAGGTATTTGGCTAGAGAATTTGAAAGAAGGAGCTCACGTTCCGCCAACTGTACACTGTTTGTTATCAAACCAGCTTAAAAGAAGTATTATCATTGACAGACATTGGTATGAAAGGCCTAATCGCCCACATGCCTTTAATTATGGTGAGTTTCCTTTTCTTTTCTTTGGGGTGAGTGCCACATGTCTTCATTATTAACTATCATATCATGCTGTATATAGAAACTCAGCATGAGCTTTACAAGACATGCAACTCGAACTAAAATCTATATTCTCAAATATCCTGTTCAAGTTTTCCTGTACACCTCGTAGAGAAGATTGCGTAAATGTTAAAATGTTTTTTTTTTCGATCCTAAAAAATACTTATCACACTTTCTTTAGATAGGTATAATATTTTAATAGGGGATTTCGAACGTAGACAACAAAAAGTAGCCATAAAGGTATTTAGAAATATATTTAACATAAAAATAATTGCAGAACAACTTCAAGAAATTAGGAAAGCTTCTTTAGCGCTTCTGCTATGCTATGTGGGAGATGACGTTGAAAAAATCCAACCCAACCCTTTCGTTATCGTTGGAAAAGGGTAAGACATTTTCTGTTCTTTTTTGTTTTTAGATGCACAAACGACCTCATGTCCATATCCAAACCAGGCGACGGGATAAAGCCGCCGTCGCCTGATATATGTCTTGTCCACCGGATCCACCGGATTCAGTCTTGGTGATTTTTAGCTCTTTAAATCACTGTTCTCGTCGAACTGGTCGATCGCGACGTTTCGAGTTCGATGAGTGAACTAACGCATAGACATAGCCCATTGAGTTTCTTGCCGGATCTTCTGAGTGGGTCGAGATTCCAATCGAGTGGTAGATTCTGCGAAGCACTGCACTTGCTAGGGTCAGTGTTTGCAAATTTTCTCAGGTTGAGCCCGTGAGTTCACCTAGCTGTCCATGCGTAGCGAATAGGTAGAAAAAAAAGATTTGACCGTGAAGGAGTTCCGTGGTTAGCGGACCGCATCGACATCAGAGTGAAAGCCATCACACAAACCAATGTTTTGTGGTTGAGAAATGGTCAGGTACGTTGTAACGTATCCGAGCTGGCTTTCGATACTTACTGTTAAATTGCACATAAAAGTAAATTTCGAGGAGTACGATAAAGGTTCAAGATAGTTCAGGAGAGGTCGCTACTACCTTAAGCGAGTTAAGGGAATACAGGCAGATAGATAAATAGTTGCTGAACAAAATACACAACAGTTTCTTTATTGTTATCAAATTTACATCAATTGACATATTTATTACGTTAAAAGTTACCGCTATTCTGTATATTTTACATCATCATCATCTATTCGGCCCACTGAAAGCCCATAGATACGACAATGTGAATGGAAAGAAACACTATAGGACATTAAGTCAAAACCGTATTTGCTTTGACACACACAACGGATTCCATTTTATTTCTGCCTTCAAATTGCGGCAGGATTCGCAGTAGGTAATGAAAAAAGGCATAAAATTGGTAACTAGCCAGTGATGACAATACCAAGGAAGGTATAAAAATTAGATGAAGTGTTGATGGGAAAATGATCAAACTCTAAAACTTTCTCTCTTGAACCATTTATCCTTATTCGGAGAGTGACTAGTTGAAAGCGGTGGTCGTCACAAGATCTCACGATGCTAATTCCCTATCTACTGCTAAGAGAATGAACTGAATTTCGTTAATTTGTACGTCATTTTGTGATTTCAGGAACAATTTGGTCAGCTGTGATGAAATTCCGGCTATAGACTTTACATACTGGAAAGAAGAATCATAAACTGAAAATATCTTTGAGTGTAAATGGCAGACAGCGAGTTCATGACTTAACTCATTTTATGTAACAACATTCATTTACGGAAAATAAAGTGTGGTTAATTCATTAGTAAAGTTATCAATTCATTTATTGGCAATAAGCACCACAACCTAAATGAGAGATAAGGCATGCGCATCTTGAGATATAAGGTGTCGATGGTTTACTTTTTTATTGCCTTTGTAGGTTGAAGAGTGTTGATAAGGGGCTACTGTTGGAAGTCAGAGGCACAACAAGTTCGTTGCCTACCGCTTAATAGAATTAGAGAATGCTAATTCTAATCATTCAAACCGGTGCAGGTATAATACGCCCTGTCACTAGTAAATGTCACTAGAAAAAAAAACTAAAGGATCGACTCGCATACTCCGACATGCCATCCACAAATAATAAACCGAAATCAGGCGATTTCATCCTGATCTAAACATAAAATAATGCCCGTGGAATCGCTAAAGTCAATGCTTGCAGGTGGACTTATCAGGTGGACTATACTTTTTTACTTATGGCACTTTACGTATTTCTGGATACCTTTCAAGAACTATCCATCATTCTTATTCCAGTAGAATAGTGGCCACTTCGGCCATTTCGGCCTTAAATCTCAAGGTCATTAATGACATTTATGATAATGTACGGTCAGGTGCAAAATTTGTAAGTTCTAAAAAGAGCATTCGAATCCAAGTTATAAATGACAAACTAGATGGCGTTAATTTCAAAACATTCATTATTTGTATACCTCGTTACCTAGATGGCGTGAATTGTAGATTCATACGATTGCCTATTTATGTTAATGTCCATTAATTTCTAAGCCCACTATTATGCAATAGAGGATGGAAAATCAGTTATAGTAATTAATAAAATGAATAATACAACTATCCTGTCCAAAAAATCAGTAAAACGTAACAAATTGTGTCTGTGTTACTCGGTATGTTGTAGAAATTCCAACGATACCCTATAACCTTATTGGTTGATTAAATTGAGGTACAGGATATCCCGATGATATCATTTAAATATTTAGTACGTCAATTAGAAAGTAAAATAGCAAAAAAGCATAATAATATTTTAATAATATAAAATTGTGGAGTATGCAATGAGTGAAAAATGACAATGACAGCATATATTATGTACAATAAAACAATAGAATCCGGTATAACGTTGAACAAGAAAAAGTCTATAAAAAGCAGTAAGAGAACATAAACTAGTGATTTTTAGAATTGTTTTTTTATTGTGTGAGAGTGTGAGCGCGCGCGCGTTTGTGTGTGTCTCTATATAATAGCTAAAAAACGTACGCGGTTGGAAAATGTAAATAAAGTGAAGTGATGTGCAGACGGTAGCGATATTTTGGCGGCGCTGTGAAATTACAATAGAAAAGTCTTAATCAGAGGATTATGACTCACCTGTTGTATTCCAAGTCCTTGTTCTCTTCAGCGGCAGAATTCCTAGACGGTTTTTCGGCGGCGAATGAGATGCGAGCACTCCACAATCACAATTGAAAGTTTTAGTGTAGCGGTGAAAATGAGCTGACAGTAATTAGATTTTAATAGTTTAATTTGCAGTAGTACGTGTTGCGCGTACACAAGCGGGAATTCGAATGGATCTAATATGAGTTCCAATTTTAAAATTTCTGTTCTTTAATTATATTATGTACAATTTTGAAAATTCTACGTCTTCAAGGAAGATTCATTCAAATCCAAAGAGGCGTCAAATGCGTGAAAACTCTAAATTAAAAACTTTGTTGAATGAACACTAATTAAAATTGTGCGTTGCAAAAAAAAAAATTATGGTCATTTAAATATTTTTGAACTTTTTGAAAGTTTAGACTGTTAAATCTCAAAAAAATATTTATTAAAAGCAAGGTAAATAATGTACATATGAGTCGTCTATTATCAAAGGTGGCAATCTGTGCATTTGGACAAAAAAAAATTATTGATATGTCAATACAGATTGATTTGAATATAATCGTCTCCTTCAAAGAATACGGCTCAAAACCTGCATTAAATAAAGGTTAATACTTAACCTGTTATTTATCTAAGATGTCGTTCAGAAGAGTTTTGTGACTGCCAACGGAATACAAAGTCAATAATTCGTTTTTCTGATTTACCAATAATTGTCCAAAAGTCACATTGCCGGCTTTGATATTATCGACTCATATGTGTTATGTCTTCACGCCCAAATCACTTACTCTTACTTTGGCGAAATTCCGTATGAAAGTAAGTTGAAACTTCGGTGACCATATGAGCAGTTTTTCATGTGACTAATGAGCACAGGTCAACGCCCTCGTGACAGAAAGAGTAAAGCTAACCAAACAATAAATCTAAAAAGCATCCGTATAAGTATTGTATATGTATGTAATGGTTACTGTTTTGATTCTATTTTATAATATACGACCGCATTTTCTATCAATTAATTTTCGAGGCGATACGGCGCAGCGCACGGGGTCGCATTAAAATTCTATTTACAACTCTAAAAGAGGCACCATCAAATAACGCGACGAGACTGCGTGACGTTTTAATTAATCTATCCTTGGTAATTCAATTGTAATTTAACCCCTAACCGCTGAGCTTATTTTTACATATTTTCCAGAAATTACTACAGGATTTTTGAAAAAAGTACATAATAAAAAATACATTAACTTTAAAAAAACGATGCTAAATTCACAGCAACATAATAATAAATTAGCGCGCACTAAGATACGTAGAGATTAATACCTGTAATCTCAAACTGCGCAATAATCGGTATTCCGACGCCCCGCACTTTATACGCATCAATAGAGAGTCGATATATCGACGGTTCGCGTTCAAAGGGTTAACTTATAAATTTTGAGCATACGAAATAGAATAGTTGTAGGTATCACGAGCATTCGTGCGGTGCATTTAAAGCCTGAAGTTAAGAGCACTTAATTTTTGGGAGGTAGCAATATAGGGAAGATCTTCCACCGAGCGGGTGTAATTGGTAGACCGACGCCGCTGCAGTCCGAATGTTATTTTTGGGTACAGTATATTTGCGTATAATATCTTGAAAATGTTTTTATCGATATTTAGGCATCTATCAAATATATTTTGTTCTGAAGGATGAGGCAGCCGTTGTACTGTCAAACTAAAATTTTAGAACTCATGTTTCTAGGTGGGTGGCGTCATTTACGTTGTTGATGTCTATGGGCTTCGGTAATCACTTAACACCAGTTGGGCCACGAGCTCGTTCATCCATCTAAGCATTAACAAAACTACTACTTGTTAACCCTTTGTTTGGATTTTTGATGTTTTAAAGGTATTTCAACATGTTTGTCCCATACTAAAGGAAATGGATCAGAATTGAATCTGAGTATTTATTTATTCATTATTATTATTATAGACGCTGTTCACTGTAACATTTGAAGGAACCGAATTACGCTTCAAACGATTTAGCCTTCATATTTATACACGCTACACGTTTTTTTTTTTATTAGTTCCAATATTTGTATGTATATAAAATGAGCATAAGATTATGTCATGTACAGGGGCGGATTTAAACTTAATGCCGCTTCTGGGCATCGGAAAAAATCCGCCCTAATACTGGAATATTATCTAATTATATATTTTATTTTTCAAAATAAAAATAACTAATTTATTGCGGAGACTTTATCATATGTCATATATTCCAAAAAACATTAATATTTGTTTTTTTCTAACAATTATAAATTTTGCACTAAGGGTGACTCATAATTATATTAGATAAAAAAAACGATATAAATTTCTTTAATTACAGAAAATAGAAAAATCGATTATTATTAACAACTGGTGGTAGGACCTCTTGTGAGTCCTCACGGGTAGGTACCACCACCCTGCCTATTTCTGCCGTGAAGCAGTAATGCATTTCGATTTGAAGGATGGGGCATCCGTTGTAAGCATACTATTTAGGCGTCACCCTCGAGAGAGGGATGACATTCCACCCCCACATAAAGACGGTACGCAACCGTGCCGCCTTCATACTAGGACGACTCTACCCGATGATATGCAGGCGAAGTAAATTGTCCCTTAGAAATAAGGTGACATTCTACAAAACTTGCATACGCCCCGTCATGACTTATGCAAGCGTAGTGTTCGCTCACGCGGTCCGCACTAACTTAAAATCATTCCAAGTTATTCAATCCCGTTTTTGCAGGATAGCCGTCGGAGCTCTGTGGTTCGTCAGGAACGTCGATCTCCATGACGACTTGGACTTAGAGTCCATCAGTAGGTATCTTCAGTCGGCGACGATGCGCCACTTCGATAAAGCGGCACGACACGAGAACCCTCTCATCGTAGCCGCCGGTAACTACATTCCCGATCCTGCGGAGAGAATGGAAAGCAGTCGACGTCGCGCCAAACACGTCATTTCGGATCCTCCCGATCCACCAACGGTGCTTTTAGGTACCTCAAGCACCGGTCATCGTTGTCGTCGAACCCGTCGCTCGAGGAGTAAGTTAACCCTCAGACACAGCCCACTGAGTTTCTCGCCGGATCTTCCTCAGCCAAACTGTCTGGCTGTACCTAATCTAGTACGCTGTCGGACACATTAATCTAATTCGAATCTCAGTATCGGAGCAAATGTACGGTGTAGTGAAATGGAATTCAAATACACGACTGAACGGCTCTTTATACTATCAGGATAATAGAATGAATTATGTTTTAAGCGCTTATGGATGAATGCTATAAAGGCTGGTTTTTTTAATTGCCCTCCGAAGCAGACGAACTACTCATTGCCCTTGAGTAATCGTGAAGGTCAGGAATTTTAGGAGCACGGCGGCCCCGCAGTCTGCAGATTGCTCCCGGTTAACAATCTTTTACAAACCTCCTTTGAAGAAGCGCTCGGAAAATATTTTCAAGGGAAATTCATTACAAACTTAGCATACGTTGCAAAATTGAATTCTGGAAACGCATTACTTTTCAACGGGTAGGGAGCAACTAAACCAACTAACCAGCCAAGTGGTGCGTCGGAAAAAAGAAATGACGAGATAATTTGAAACATTTATTCAGGAGACATCCAATGGAATGTGCGCTTTAAGTCACAAAGATCACAAAGAAAAACGAAATCACTTCACAAACAGATGGAACGTCGATTCTATTCTCTTACATTCTATTAAGACTAAAATATAATTTTGTTGTGTTAGGAGATATGGGCATAGATAAGGGCATGTTCTACGTTGACATTTAATATTGGTATAGCTTGTTCTTTGTTTTTTACTGTACCTACATAGAAAAAAGCAAGTATTAGAAAGGGAATAATTTAAATGGTATTTAAAGAAGATCTCAACTCATCAGAGCAAATCGCATTATAGATATTATTATAGAAAGCAGAAAAGTGTACAACAAAATAAAATAAAAATAACATAGTACAATTAGTATACCTAAATAGTAAAGACTCATGAAATGTTAAAATGAATATGCTAGTATATACTTGCAGTAAATTTCATTAAATATACGCACGTACATAATGTGTGGACATACATTTCATTAAAGATATAAGAACATTGAATTAAATGTGTTAGCTGAGTGATAGGAAATCGGGATATTAAGCGTATAAAGTGTGAAGTGGGAAAAATAGTTCCATAGTCGTACAATCTGAATGGTAGAAGACTCGTAATAACGTCTAGAAATATCCAAGTCTCTCATGGATGAAAAGAAGAGTAATTGGAAGGTGTTTATTTTTGCTGATCACGATCAAATACTCAAAGCACCCCTGAAAGTCGATCTTTTAGATGAAATATTTAAAACGAAGTAAAAAAAAACCAAGCCCATTTTGTTTTATAAACAGAAAGTAGTATCATGTAGCCAACTGATTCAATAATAATTATTCATGGCTCTTATAAATTAAGTGTGCGAAAAATTAAATAAGTATTTCCTTGTAGCAATTGTTTAAGCAGTATTTTACATTATGATTACCATCCAATTGACTTCAAGATGTTACGAATTTTTTGGCAAACATCTGACCACTTCCTTTTTGACAATGTATTAGTCACAATTTTTTTTATTGCTGTCGTAGGCAGACAAGCGTAGATCACACCTGGTCGTGAATGTTCACCGTTGTTTATGGGCATCATCAACGCCGGGCGCACAGCTAAGAGGCTGAAAAAGGATATGTTATAGAGCTCATGAAACACCGTGGAGGGAAGTTCATCAATACTAGAGGCCTAGTTCGGCCGGTCATCAGAGGTGTTAAAGACCACCTTGTGGAGAATTTTAGACGCTCGACGAAGAGCTTCGGTTGTTGAGGGCTCCAACAGGCCCTGTCGTTTCACGGGCCTCGGAGAGTGCCATTCGCCGATGTCTACACCGTGGTGGGAGGCGTTCGCATTGATGTTCTCCATCACAGTCTCATTTACTTAGTAGCACTTTACTAGACGGTCATTTAATTTTTCGCGCTCACCTCGTTGACCTGGTTTTCCAGCTGTGGGAAACATCGGCATAATAGACCGGCTTCTCCCTAGCATCGGGGGGATGGCCCAAGCGTCCATGGCGTTTACATGGAGGTGGTACGGTAATATCAATATGGAAACACGGGATTCTCGTATGGTACTAGTCCCTAACAGTGAGAGTGGTTAAGCCATTGCGCCTGCCGCAGCGTGTCAGGGCTCTTCGACGCTACCAAGGCATTTTGTGACATGGGTGTTGTCGAAGCCGTCGCCTTGGATCCTAAATACTTAGAACAATTGAAAGTAAAATCGCAGAATTTAGGGCATGATAATTATGAGTCTCCTACTAGGACACTGCAAGGTGACAGGACGTATTGTAAGCCTGCGTGTAGGTATTACCATTCTGCCTATATTTGCCGCAATGCATTCATCCGATCCTGTTTGAAGGGTGGGATATTTGTTATACATATAATACAAATGACACTTCGACCTTATGTCACAAGATGGGTGGGGGAATTCACATTATGGTGTTTATGCACTGCGGTAACCGCACTAGACGGGGCCTAACCTTAGATACGCCATAAGATTCTGATCGTTTTGTCCTTCTCTGAAGAATTATACGATGGAAGTCGGTATCGGCATGCACGTGTTTAATTTAAATAAGAAATTATGAAGTCCTAATTAAAAATTATATTTAGACAAGTGATAACTCTACGGAGCGAATTTCAGTTCCTACCGGCTGGACAAACATACGATTTTTTTACTTTCATTATGATACATTTCCTCCTTCTCCTCGAATCGTGTTCCTCATGTCTGAGGGTCGTGACCACCATCACCCATGAGCTTCAATCTTAAGATGTTTTTCCACTTTCCCCTGCCCACGGCGTCATGCAGCGCGCTGTACACTGTACTGTCCAAAGCGATGCGGATCTGATCGGACCAACGAGTCGGGCTGCGGCCTCTAGATCTGTTGCTTTCAACTTTCCCTGTGATCATAAGTTTTTCCAGGTTATCGCCGTCTTTCCTCGCAATGTGACCAAAATATTCGAGGATCTGCTTCAGACATACAGTAGACAGTCTGATTTTGATGCCCAGTTGCTTCAATATCGACACGTTAGTCCGGAAGGCTGTCCACGGAATTCTTAGCATG
The DNA here is from genome assembly GCF_030269925.1 of Bombyx mori. NCBI lineage: Eukaryota > Metazoa > Arthropoda > Insecta > Lepidoptera > Bombycidae > Bombyx > Bombyx mori. The sequence goes on from NC_085128.1 coordinate 5,054,445, forward strand.
CGTCTCCAACACCACATTTCGAAAGCATCGATGCGCATTCGGTCTGCTGCTTTCAACGTCCATGTCTCAGCTCCATACAAGAAGATAGAGAAAACAAGAGTCCGCACCAGTCTGGTTTTAGTTTTCAGGCTTATCCCTCTATTCCTCCAGATCTTCTGTAGCTGAGACATCGCACTTTTAGCCATTCCGATACGTCGGCGCACGTCAGTTTCACATGAGCCTTTGTTGCTGATGCAGGACCCGAGATACACGAATTCGTCTACAACCTCTAATCCAAGCGCCCCACTCAATCTTAGAACATTTGCACGATCCACCACCATTAATTTCGTTTTTGATCTATTTATGGAGAGGCCTAGGCTGTTGCTGATACGTTCCATTTTGCTGAAGAAAAGAGACATTTCAGATTCGTCTGCAGCTAGCAGGGTCGTGTCATCGGCATATCGGAGATTTGTAATATGAGCTCCACCAATGCGCACACCTCCCGACCAATCTTCACAAGTCTGCCGCATGATGTACTCTCCATATGCATTAAAAAGTATAGGTGACAGTATGCAACCTTGCCGGACACCTTTTCCAAAACAGAACGGTTGGGACACAGCTTCATCGATTCTGACAACTCCCTGACTGTAGATATACAGGCTCTGTACCAGCACTATCAGATGATTGGGTACACCAAAAACATTCAATACCTTCCACAAGGAACTCCAGATGATACATTTACGTGTAATAAAATTAATAAATCGAATGAAATCTGCGAAAATTGAACGTGAGGGCAACATTCTGTAGTATTTTTAACACGTTTTTATTAGCTTTATTTGTATCTGTTACATTTATGTAATAATATATTACGGTATGTTTCTTTCAACATTATTTTCACGAAAATTAAGACATCTGAATAAGCTGTAAATTTGTTTATTGGCTAAGCTGTTCAGTTTTTTGTATCATTTTTTAATGCAGTCTTGAATTGTTACATATTCTCGATTTTGAAGCATTTATTTTAACATTAACAGTAATCGTCACCCCCTCTAGATGTAGCTCTTAATATAGACATACTTGTATGGTATACAATATAAATTATGATAATACAAACAGTAGTTTCCCACTTGAAATTCGAACGGATCTTTTCTACAGAAACGAGCACACATTTGGTCCCGCCTTCTCGCAGGTTATACTCGTTGTAGGTAATTGTAATAATAGCCTTTGAGAACTCCCGTGTTTTGCACTCCTCCCAATATTGTTTTGAGCTGAACTTTCAAATATCGACTAAATATTGTTAAATATACAAAAAAAACGTTTATTAATTTAAGCATTTTTAATAATATATTTTCAAGGTGCAAATATGTCACCCAGTTATGCTTATTTGTCTAAATCGTTATATTCGAATATCCAAAATGTAAAGTCATCCATTGTAGAAAAAAAACAGAATGACACCTTAAATTTAATTATAAACAATCATTTTTATATTCTTTTGTTTCACGTACAAAAGGATTAAAAAATGATGCAATGTTTACTCAATTAAAATATATAAATTGAGAATATTATAGAGAAACCATTGTATTGCTTGTACAGGCCATTACGATGTCGTTCCTGCCAATAAGCATTCTCATTATATTAGTTGTTAATCTAGCAAAAGCAGTCTATTATGACTCATGGGAAGGTACGCCTCTAACAGACGAGCAAAGACAGGCCTATGAAAATGCTAATATTTTAAGGTGAGAATATCGATTATACCTTAGGTACACTAACTTAAACTAAATAAAATTTGAATAAAGTTAAATTTTGTGTTATATAACACTTTTTTGTTTTAATTCTAAAGCGAAATTAACTTTCCTTATCAACTTAATTTTTTTTTTTTTTTTTTTCATTTCATCCTTAGTTTTGTTTTTATTCTTGAAGTATTAATTTCAAAACTACCTGTTTTCTAGCTAATAAGTAGCCTTTTGTCGGTATGTACCGTACATTTAATTTTAAATTTAAATATTTGAGTGACAGTGCATGATATTGAACGTTTTCTTAACTGTCAACTTTTAAGTGGCAATTTTGCCACTTAAAAGTTGACAAGTTGACGAACGTTGACAAGTTGACGAAGATCCTTTGATCTTCGTCTATACAGTAAAATAACAGCATGTATTAAGTTTAAAGCCACGTTTAATAAAGAAAACATCGCGATGAATTTAAGTATACTGTAAATCTTTTCACTGTTACTCATGCTTCTGATTTGTATTTCTTTTCTTTTTTTATTTTTTTTTTTGTTTTTTTTTTTTTGCTTTGTATTTACTATTTAATGTTTTCATTTTCAAATAAGATTATACTACCTAACTGCTACGTTTGATTTTATATAGGTATTCTATTTTGCTACTTTGATTTCCTTTTATTTTGTTATCTTTTTGCTTGTTTTGTCTCTATTATAGTTAAATTAATATTTCATAGACACTTTCCCAGTTGGTGGGTATTATTGATTTGTATAATTATATATTCATAATCGTATTGATATTTTGATTATATATATCTAATATATAAAATTCTCGTGTCACGGGATGCATGATTGAACTCCTCCGAAACGGCTCGACCGATTTTCGTGAATCTTAGCGTGCATATCGGTCAGGGTTAAGAATCAAACAACATCTATTTTTCATCCCTCTAAATGGTAAGGGTGGTCCACCCCTAACTTTAATTTTTTATTTTTTAGACAAAATTTTTTGTTTTTATTTTTTTATGATACAGCATACAAAAATATATACAACCCTAAATTTTCACCCCTCTACGATCAACCCTTATTTTTTATTTGCTAATTAAAAACTTTAAATTTTTTGTAAGAATTTTGTTTTTATTTTGTCATGACTTAGAGTAAAATATTTCATATTACTCTGAAATTTTCACCCCTCTACGATCAACCCCAATTTTTTCATCCCGATTTTTATTTTTTTTTAACTTTAATTTTTTTGGCAAGTTTTTATTTTTTATTTTGTCATGACTTAAAATAAAAACTATGTATATATATATTACTCTCAATTTTCACTCGTATACGATCAACCCCTATTTTTCTATCCCGATTTTGATTTTTTTTATTCTATGCACAGATCCGGAATAAGGTTGCAAGATGGCAATCAAATATTATAATAATAATTGTAGTACGATAAATTCTTATTCTGAGTTTATAATTTCAAGTTCCTTTAATTATGATTTTGTTTTAAATTCAATTTGATCTCCCGCCCTCGCCGGTCGACTACTGATCAACTATCAATCGATCAGTTATCCTCGCCAGGTGTCACCACTCATCCAGCAAACATCACGTAGTAGGGATGAGGACGAAGCCGGTCTCCTGTCTTACTCACTATACATTTTTCAGCCATGTTTCTTTGGTTTTATTTGTGTATCAATCGTAGCTTGCTAGCCATGCTTTTTTGGTTTTATTTGTGTATCAATAGTATGTTCAGTAGGTCTGAGAATCGGCTACTATCTATTTTTCATACCCCTAAGTGATAAGGGTTGTCCAACCTAAATATTTTTTTTTTATATATATTTTTGGTTATAATGAGGTATTATGTGGTTGAATGAGGTTTTTGAGAATTTTATATATAAGACTAGAATTTCCCTAGAAATCTTATTTAAGGCAGCACAATGTTTGCCGGGTCAGCTAGTATATATATATATATACTTATATGCTTAACTCAACAGATAGAAGTGAATCTGAAACTTTTTATTCAACAAACAGCGACGACAGCGATATTAGTGTGCCTTCTTTAGCAGAAACATTGTCTTCACGGTTCTCTGGCGTTCCTAGGAATTTTAATGTTGTTCATATCAATGCCCAGAGTATTCCGGCTCATTTCCTTGACATGCTTGCAAGTTTTGATTCTAAGAATATCCATGCTATACTTGTGTCAGAATCTTGGTTTAAGCCATGTCTACATCTTATACCATTCCTGGTTTTCAACTTTTTAGGAAAGACCGTATTACTGGCGGCGGTGATGGCGTTGCCATTTATATCCGTTCATATTTTAATTGTGCAGTCGTTAATGGATCGGCAAAGCCTACACCGCCATGTGCGGGCGAGCACTTATTTCTTGAAATAGAACTTCAACACACGAAGATCTTACTTGGTGTTTATTATTGTCGTTCGTCAAGTATAGATTTTTTTACTTCTTTTGTAACTTTGCTAGAAAACATAATGCCTTCATATACTCATACTATTATCATGGGTGACTTTAAGACATGCCTCCTTAAAAACAATTCTCGAACTACTTTATTTCGCTCGATGATCGAATCAGTCAAAAAACACGACACATCATTTTACAAACTGTACTCCATCACTTCTTGATCTTATTTTCGTTTCTTCTCGTTACTACGTGGCTGACTATGGACAATGTTCAGCTGATGCTTTCTCATATCATGAGGGATTATGATATGAGAAAGCATCAGCTGAACGTCTTCATCGTCTAAGGAGGTCATACTTTGTATGAGATGAAGATTGGAATCTAATCTTCATCTCATACAAAGTATGACCTCCTAAGACTAAGTCAAAAATTCTTCTGCTGTGCAGTTTTAACAGTATGGATCTTGAAAGACTTCGAGAAGATGCAGGCAGCATTGACTAGACTGCTTTGACGTGTTCTACCTCAATCAATGAGAAAGTTGATCAGTTCAATCCAAAATTAACTGATCTATATAACAAGCATGCACCATGTCGACCAGTGAGAATTAAAACATTTGCCAGTGCCGTGGCTAACTAATGAAATTAAAAGTCTCTTAACCAAGAAGGCGGCTGCTAAATTAAAATATCAGAAAAAACCTACCCTCGAACATAGCACAAATTATCACCGAATCCGCAATCAATGCAACAGGGTGTGTAGGGATGCACAACACCAACATATCCATAGTGCTGCCGAAAATGGAGATCCAGCTAAAGTCTGGAAATTTCTTAGATCACTGGGGATTGGAAAATCACAACATAACACTCATTTATCTCAGTCGAGTATTGATTTAATTAATCAACATTTCTGTGCGTCGTCGCATTTTGATGGGGCAAATAAATCAAAAACAATAAATCATATTTCATCTCTTCCAGTCCCAAATTGCTCTCCATTTGTTTTTAATCACCTAACGGCTTGTGATGTTAAGCGGAGAATCTTATCTATAACAATTATCCAATACAGTCGGAAGTGACTGTGTCGCCCGTAATATGATCCTTCCTGTCCTGGACCAAATCCTTCCCGTTATCTGTCATATCCTCAATCACTCATTATCTAGCGGCAACTTTCCAAAGGCTTGGAAAGAAGCACAAATTACAACACTGCCAAAAAAGCCGAATCCTATATCCTTTTCAGAATACCGTCCACTTTCCATTCTACCGTTTCTTTCAAAGGTTTTAGAGCGCTTGATTCACAACTAGCTCAGTGAGCTTCTTACAAGGAACCAGCTGTTAAGCCCTTACCAATCCGGCTTTCGTCCTGGTCATAGCACGGTCACAGCCCTGGTGACTATTACGGATTCCATCAGACTTGGCATGGAGAATAGGAAACTGACGGTGTTGGCATTGCTAGATTTCAGTAATGCATTTGGTACCGTTGATTTCGACATACTTCTAGCCATCCTTAGCTCCATTAACATATCTCCGACCGTGGTTGATTGGTTTCGAAGTTACCTGTCTGGTCGCCGACAACGTATTCACTGTGAGAGCGCCTATTCTTCATGGTGTGAAACGCACGTAGGTGTACTGCAGGGTGGCGTTTTATCTCCTTTACTCTTTTCAATTTTTATAAATTCTATAATATTTCTATGCAACTTACTTCTTCTTACCACCTGTGCGCAGATGATCTACAGATCTATACTCAAACTTCTTTATCAGAACTGACCAACGCGATGAAGACGCTGAATAATGATTTATCAATATTATCCAGTTGGAGTAATTCGCATGGATTGAGGGTGAACCCGTCGAAGACACAGGTCATTGTTGTCGGTAGTTCAAGAATGTGCTCGAAAGTGAAATGGTCGCAGCTTCCGGCTATTTTATTCGATGGCGTACAAATTCCTATCAGTGATACTGTGAAACATTTAGGAATCTTAATTGATAAAAACCTTTCATGGAACGCACAGATAAAAGAGGTTAGCCGGAAGGTGTTTGCATCAGCTGGATCTTGGAGACAGTTACGAAATTTTCTTCCAACTGCCACTAAAACTGCGCTTGCACAATCTCTCCTTCTTCCAATTCTTGACTACGCCGATGCCAGTTATACTGATTTAACTGAACACAGCTTGATAAACTTGAGCGGCTACAAAATTTCTGCATAAGATTCATATTTGGTTTACGGAAATATGATGATGTATCTGATTTTCGCACTAAACTCAAGTGGTTACCTATTCGCCTTCTCCGCAATATTCATGTCCTTTCATTACTATATTGTACTCTCTTTAACCCCCATACCCATATCTCAAAAAACGTTTCGAGTTCCTAGGTGATACGCATAATTTTTCCCTGAGATCATCAGATAGCCTGAGACTAAAAATGCCGGCGCATTCATCATCATTCTTTGATAATTCATTCACCGTCCAGGCGGTTCGATTGTGGAATGCTCTGCCGGATGCAGTGAGAAGTGCTCCAACTTTAAACTGCTTTAAAAGAATGGTGAAGGAACACTACTTATCTGCTTAGGTCTATTTGTTTCCCGAGAGGGCTGGTGGTCGTGGTGCCGACGACCGCCGGCCCGTTGTCCCGAGGGGAAGGGTGATGGAAGAGATGTGCTCCGCACTAAACGCTTCACTTTCCCCTCTTTGCCTTTTCATGAGTTCTGTCTCATGCGAGGTTTGAATGCTGGTTGTTGAGCGACAGGAGGTTTTCGTCGGTTCAACTCCGACATGCACCGCCCTCCATACCCAGTGGGGGGCGGAAGTCCGGTGATTTCCTCCTGACAAAAAAAAGGGCTGTTTGTTTGCATCATTATCATTTATCATTTCCATACTGTTGATTTATTATGTGTATGTAAGTATACTAGAGGTCCCGCAGTAGTCGAAATTCGACTATAATTAATTGTAATTGTAAGTTTGTACACTATTATGATTGTATTTTATACTTCTATAATCACAAATTTCGCCAAGACTACACTATAACATTGTGCACTTCTTCTCAATATTCTCTATAAATGTGGAAAATTTCATACTCCTCCGTCCGCGCAATTTTCGTAAAAAGGGATACAAAGTTTTTGCTTCATGTATTAATATATAGATTATTAGTATGTATTTTATGTAAGTATGTATATTGGTGATAATTCAGTTAGCTATATATTTCATATTATATTTAAACGGTATACCTGTTCTTGTATGTATCTATTTTCTATAATAATGTATTGTCTTTAGTACGCCGCAACATACCTGCTTTATTTTTATATTTTCCAGTATTTCTGTAAATTAAACGGTTGTCTGGAAGAGATCATTTTTAGCGATAAGACCGCCTATTGTACAAATGTGTCTGCTTTTTGACTGTTTTTTGAATGTAAATCGTGTTTTGGTGTGCCATAAAGTGTCTTCTCTCTTTCTCTCTCTCTCTCTCTCTCTCTCTCTCTCTCTCTCTCTCTCTCTAAAAACTGTTTTTTTTTTAAATAATTTCTAATTTTAAGAAAGCGACTGTCACAGCAAATCTCTGTCTATATAGCAACTCGCCCTAGATTCGTTTGGTTATCGCGTTCAGGCAAACGTTCAGTTGTGTCCTTAGACATTTTTTTAATTACAAAATATGATTACAAAATATACCTTCAAATCGCGACAGAACAGCTGTTGGGCTAAAAGAGAGAGAGAGAAGGAGAGCGTATATTAAAAAAAATTAAATTGCGACATTAAATACAAAAAAAGGACAATTGGCGGTTTTATCGCTAATAGGCTTATTACACTTGGCTGAATTCAGACGACTGAATTCAGTCAAGTGTAATAGCATTAAGTAAGTTAGTCTACTGAATTCAGTAGCAAGAATGTTTTCTGACTGACTGAATTATTTAGAAGCTTAATTAGAAACGCATTTAGGAAGGTGTAATCGCATTTAGTTACTGAATGGTTTCATTCAGTCGTCCCATAGCTCTCCGTGCGTAAGGATGTTTTAGTTTGTTTTTTGCTTCCGAATAAAAAGTATTAATTTCGGTCGCCTTTATTTAATGTGCCAGATATTTATAAATAGCCGGACATGTTTCAGGGATAGTTTTTGTCATCAGGGGTTGGGATATTGAAGAACTAAATTTTAAATCTTGATACGAATTTCCTATTGCAAGAAATCTTAATGTTACAACCAATCTTTCTTTTGGACTTATACTATCGTAGGATGAAATATGTAATAGTTATATATTAGATATATAATGGACTGTCGTAGGATAGTATCCTGCTTTTGAATAAACAGTGTAACAAGGTTTAATATTAGGTCAAACGAGATCGAATCCATTTATAGATAATTTTTGAAGTCTACTGGTTCTAAATCACTCATAATGTTCATATTTGCTAACATTCCGAACAGCATTAAATATTTCTTCACCGATATTCATTTTTTTTTTTGAGAAATTTAAACAAAAAACAAAAAAAAAAACAAAAAATTTGTTGTTGTCTAGACAATACTGGGGCCATCTTCTTACACACACGACACGTCTTACTTCGTCGCGTTTAAACTGACAATTGATTCAGTAACCGAATTTAGAATAGTGTAATCAGAAGCTTCTAAAGGACAATGCCCAAAAGTGGGCCAACTTTATGTCAAAACTATTTGTACTTGAAAAACTATGCCCTGAATTCAGTCGACTAAATTCAGGCAAATGTAATAAGCCTTTAAGAGCGATCTCTAAGACCATCAAACATATAACACTATTGTTCTCAAAATATGTTAAAAACTGAATTGTTAGAGGTTAAGTTTGTTTTTCAGTACATGTGCGAATAATATTCAGCCTTGTGACGAGACCGAATGGAGGCGTACAGATGGTAGCTGCAATAACCTTTATTATCCTACTCGGGGAGCATACCATACACCAACTTTTAGAATCCTGCCCGCCGATTTTCGTGAAGGTATAAATTTCGTATTCAATTCAATATTAAAAATTTTCAGGACTTCTGATGTATTATGAATGTAAACAACACTGAAAATTTTTCTTCCAGATTTTGAGCCCAGGCTGACCAGTTCAGGGAAGGAGTATCCTCTAGCCAGACATATCAAGAACAATCTATTGACAGTAGGATTGGCTACAGATGCAAAATTAACGCAGTTGTCTGCGTATTACATTGAGTTTATGGCCATTGATGTTGTCTCCGCACATGACATCTGTAAGATCCACATATCACTAAATTAAGAGTGGTGTAGCGATGGCGATTTATTGGTTGTATTGTGTAGAATAGTACCATACTGTCTCTTCTCGTAAATGTTATAAAAGGCGACTAATCATATCAACGGAGAATAAATAGGCTGCAGTCTATACTGCCATAGACTGGCATATCTGGATTTCGAATAGGTACCATCATCCTGCCTAGGTCTGCCATAAACTACCACTTGGGTGGACTCAGAGTGACCTTACACCAATACAAAAATTCATAAGTTATGATTTTAAGATTTTAGTAAACTCAAAATAAGTAATTGAAGTATTATCATGATAGATGTAATTTTTTCAACGTAAAAGTTTTTCTGTGAATACAATATTGAGTACCTATTTACCTCCTAGATGTAGTAGTGTCGAACATTGGCACAGTTGAATATTCGTCATAAGATCACGAAAACTTCGTAAATTATGTTTTCTACCTAGTTACACCCAGAATTAAAGTTTGATCAAATCTAATTGGTACAATATCTTTGTTACTCTTCAAGCCGGTATGAATTGAATCCAATTGCAGGTATTGCATGAATGCACCATAATGTTTCACACCGGAAGTGGTCAGGTTGATGGTACCTAAATGAGAGCTCTTACTTCAAGAACAATCATTCTAAATTTAACACGATAAAGAAATTTATTCCAAAATCGTAATAACAGTAATTATCGTAAAGCCAATTTCAGTGAATTACATCGTGGATAGGCCTTACTGCTGTAAAGAAGAGGGAAAATCTGATCCTATGTGTGCTCCTAACTTCATACCAGAATTCGACCCGGTTCACCGATTTTCGGGGCACAAGTGCTTTAACATGACAATACCTATGACGTTCCAAAATCTGGGATGCATTGAGAATGGCACGACTCCTAGTCGAGTAAGTAAATATGTAACCGTCAAGGAAAACATCAGTTATCATTAGGTACTGGTCTACCATGGTTGCTAATAAAGAAAACATTATTCTAAAGGCGGAAGGGGTGACACTGGGCTTCCAAAAACTTTTTTTTTTCTCCACAATGTTTTAGTACATGATAATGTTATATTTGGAGCTTTGAACACGGAATTTAACACCAAACCGAATATAGCACGTAGATTTTAAATATTAAAATAAAAAAGTACGAAAAGTACTGTGCTATTTCAAAGGCGAAGCTCCACACGGATGTCCTCCTGGATTAGGAGGAAGAATCTCACACCCCTGATTACTCTCTATAGACAACTCATACCCTGGGCCAGGAAGGTCAAGTACTGGGGCGTCACCCTGGATGCATCGATGACATTCCGCCCGCATATAAAATCAGTCGGCGACCGTGCCGCGTTTATTCACGGCATACTCTACCCCGTGATCTGTAAGCGGAGTAAAATGTCCCTTCGGAACAAGGTGACACTTTACAAAACCTGCATAAGGCCCGTCATGACTTACGCGAGTGTGGTGTTCGCTCACGCGTCCCGCACGCATATAGACAGCCTCCAATTCCTACAGTTCCGTTTTTGCAGGTTAGCTGTCGGAGCTCCGTGGTTCGTGAGGAACGTTGACCTACACGACGACCTGGGCCTCGAATCAATCCGGAAATACATAAATTCAGCGTCGGAACGGTACTTCGATAAAGCTATGCGTCATGTTAATTGCCTTATCGTTGCCGCCGCTGACTACTCCCTGAATCATGCAGGAGCTAGTCACCGTCGACGCCCTAGATACATCCTTACGGATCCATCAGATTCAATAATAACCTTTGCATTAGACGCCTTCAGCTCTTAGATACCTCGGTAACCGTACTCGTCGAACTCAACAAAGAGTTCGAGAGACGTGCAGCCTAATCCATGCATCAGCGCGTTGAGTTTCTCGCCGGATTTTCTCAGCGGGCTGCGATTCCGATCTGGTAGTAGATTAATTCCCGAAGCAGTTGCTCTAGAGTTGTTAGGTCTCCTTCGAAAGCGCTCCGGCAGCTGTTAGCAAATCCTACCCCTCCTGGCTGAGCCTTTGCTCGTCCACCTGTCCTGGTGAAACTGAAAGGCCTCCGGGCCACCACTAATCCTTCACTCATAAAAAAAAAGGATGGGGATCCGGCGATTTTCTCCTGTGGAAAAAAAAACCTAACATATAACAGCGTTTAATATTTAATTATTTACTTCATTTAATTTCATTTATTCACTAGACTATGTAATTTTAGTTACATAGGTATTTTTTATTTCAGATCGATTTCACTACGACATTCTTTGATTTATCTAATATTTACGAGTTTTCTGCTGGTTCTTTAAATCAAGTTAGGTCTTATGAAGGTGGACAGTTGAAATACGAAGTGGTTAATGGCAGACAGTTCCCTAGCGACGCCAGCGATAATACCACTTGTTTCATCAAGCAAGCCATTAGTACAGGGTGCAGTAGAAATGGTAATGAATTTTTGATTCTTCATTTAATGGCTTGAATAAGAAAGATAATATATTTTATTTTATTCTTCAGTACCAAATGGAGTATTGGGCAGTAATCTGTTTACAACATGGTTCTGGCGCTTCCATAACTATGTGGCTCAGCAACTAGCAAATCTCAATTCTAGCTGGGATGACGAACGACTCTTTTATACTGCGAGAGATATTGTTGTCGCTTTTCATCTGCAAATGTTCTATTACGAATTTCTGCCCGAAATTTTGGGTAAGTTCTATTAAATTTAAACAAACTTTTTTTATTTACTCACTTTCAGATTTTTTACTTGTTTTATTAGGTTATAGATTTATGTCTGTTTGTATGTAACTCAATCTTTAAACGTCATTATCACCGCTTCAAAACGCCCGATTAACTAGAAATGTTGTCCAACTATTATTGACCAATGACAACACAATAGTTTTATCACTTAGCTCTCATATCTTGACCAGCATCAACAGGATAAAAAAAGATCTATAAGGAAGTCTGTATAGGGGGGAAATACACGAATACACATTTCGATTTTTGTAAATACAGATTAAAGATGATTCCGTGATATGAATTTTTCAATTGATAATAATACTACTAATATAGTATAAGGCAGTTAGCCCTATACAGGGTGTCACACAAAGGGTATATCAAGCTGAAAACTGTAGGTGATGTTGTATGAGATTAATCGATACGAGGAAAACATAAGTTTTTAAGTGAATAGTTTCGGAATAAAAAGCACTTAAACATAACGAACAAACTATTCTTCTGCCAACCCTTGAATTATGTTTTTGAATGAAGGTACCGTAATATGATTCGCAGTAAAAAATAAGGACTGCCAGATATCAAAAGATTTGAATTTGTATCGGAAGTGGAAGCAAATTATGAACACTTGTCGTACGAATTAAATCCGCACACTGCATACGTTTTTCCTTTGAGGGATTTCGCCGTCGTCACTAGTCGTTGTTTGTATTTAGGGTTGTCATCGTGAACAGCTGATAAAATATATATTTTTTGTAAGAATTTACTAATTACGACTAAGATTTTTTTAAACATCATAAAGTGATATTCATTGTGATACTATTGCCACGTTTCGGCTTGATATACTCTTGGTGAGACATCCTGTATAAAGAACAATAATTGTAAATCAAATTTAATTTGTAGGTAAAGATAACATGATTGAAGATGAAATAATATTAGGTAACTCAACGGGCTTCAGGGACATATACGATGAAACGGTTGTACCTCAAATTGCTCTAGAATACGCGTACGCGAGCAGATGGTTTCATACAATACAATACGGCGCTCAAAAGTAAGCTTTAATAACTACAAAATAGATTCGAAACAAAAAATAACGAATAATAGTTTTTGCACCCTTTAGTGCAAATATCTTGTACTAAAAAATATTATCATATACCTTTGTATATGATTAGAAATCAAGTAGTTGCAGTAACGTCAAAGTCAACGGCTTCGAAGGAGCGTGGGAGATATATAAAACATATAATTATATTGTGTTTATCTTCTAAAATCAATAATATTCTGTTTGGTTCCATTTTTATTAAATAAATTGAATATTTACTAAAAATTAACCAATTAATTAATAATTAATATATCATAATATATATAATGTGTCACGTTATTTGTCCGCGATGGACACCTATACTACTGAACCGATATTAACTTTTTTTTAAATATGTGTTTTGTTCCAACTTAGGCCATAGGATGGTTTTTATTTCGAATAATGGTCGCAATATTTATTAATTAGCAATAAAATGATTGCTCTAGTTAAAACTAGAGCAGGTAGGTAATAAATTGTATTTGATAAATTTTAATATTGTTTTTTGTGTACTGATCGTACCTATTTGATAAAAAAGCAAGCTTTGTGATTCTTGCAGATTCTTCTTAGTAGTGAATCTGTCTCGTATTGGTGATAAAATTACCGAGATTGGATTTCCCATTAAATTTAGTTTGTTGTTGGCATAAAAGTTTCAGCCATCAATAAAAAATATTGTGTAATTACAAATACAATTAAGTTTTAAGAAATAAATTTCGAATATCTTTTCATTTCAGACTTTTTGATAAAAACTTTAATTTCATTAAAGAGGTACCGATGGTGAACTTCTCTCTGAGCGTCCAGTCTTTAGCTGTAGGTGACATTATGTCGACCGTAACACGAGGATCGTATTATCAAGCAACTGGCAAAGCTGATTCCACCGTAGATCCTGATGTTAGTATCGTAATGAGTTATTCAATTCGTCGTAGCCTAAATGATAAGACGTCCGGTGCATTCGTGTCAAGTGATGCAACTGTACCGGTGTTAAAATTTTAACTTGCGTTATTACTAGTGGTGGGATGTATTGGGAGCTTGTGCGGGTAGGTATTACAACCCTGTCTATTTCGGTCGTGAAGCAGTAATGCGTTTCCATTTGAAGGATGATGCAGTTGTTGTACTGTAAAAACTGAGGGCTTAGAACTTATGTTTCAAGGTGGATGGCGGCGTTTACGTTGTTGATGTTTAAGGGCTCCGGTACCCACTTAATACACGGAAGGCCGTGAGCTCGTCCACCCACCTAAGCCATAAAGAGTGCTCTGAGAAATTTTTCGAGATAATCCCATTATCTCGTTTTTTCCACCGCACCCTCCACTTGAGTAGAGTTCATCCATATTACCTGGAGCCACTGCGTTCATCCACAGTGCATTTCCAGAGATCTTTTTACCGCGTACCATCCAGCTTTGGAATGAGCTCCCTTCCATGATGTTTTCCGAGCGCTATGACATGTCCTTCCTTCAAACGAAGCTTGTGGAAAGTACTTATCTAAATCTAAAAAGCCTAATGAAATTATCGTTAATTCTTTCATGGAAATGTTAAAATTTGTTTACAGATATCAGATATCGGCTTAGGACCTGTGCAAGAAGTTTTCGATATACCGACAACAGATTTAGCTAAAGGCAGATATTTTGGACTACCTTCTTACACAAAATACAGAGACTTCTGCTCAGGCTATTCAAAAAAACATGTTGATTTCGACGATTTAACGGACCACATTAGTGATGAGGTAAGAAAGTACTATGCGTTTTTTAGTTGAATAGGTGGGCAATCGTGATTGCGACTAATATACTCCAATGTTAACGCTGGTTACGCTATGTTAGAGATCTAATGCCTAGTTCCAATTTTAGTTACAAGGGTTAAGCAGTACAGCAACACGGTCTTTGATTCCCTGCCTATTTCTGCCATGAAGCAGTATTGCGTTTTGGTTTGAAGGATGGGGCAGCCGTTGTAACTATACTTGATACCTTAGAACTTATATCTCAAGGTGAGTGGCGCATTTACGTTGTAGATGTCTATGGGCTCCAGTAACCACTTAACACCAGGTGGGCTGTGAGCTCGTCCAACCATCTAAGCTATAAAAAAAATAAAAAAACAGCAACTTAATAATTAATTATTGACTAAAAAATTGCTGGTTCCATTATTTAAAAAAAACTATAAGTAAATTTCAGCACATAATGATTTTAAGGCTTTGCAGTTTTTAACTACATTATTATACAGATTCAAACTTATTCTGCAAGTTATCATTCGACAAAATTAATCTACCTATTTAACTGCCTTACCTTAGTTGGACTACCTGTGTTCATTAATTATGTTAACATTTTTTGGAAACATAATGTGTTTCTTTAATTGGCTCATGTTTGGGAAAACATCCTCTGTACCCTGTGTCTAGTTAAATGCTGTTGAAACATTGTTTATTAAATAAATAAATAAAATATTAGAGTTTGCATTGATACCGGTGAATTAATAAATTGCTTGAACAATTGACATTGTTCATAGAGAAATTAGAACATTTTTTGAACTCCTGTTAGCACTATCCAAGCAAAATATTTCAAAATGAACTAGCTTTTCGTGAGACAGTAACATATACTAGTAATATCTGAAAATGGATGGCACCATATGTATTATTTTCGTAACATTTTTAATGTATAATATTTTATCATATAAATTTTAATAAATGCGAATAAAAGTAGCCTATGCATGCTTTCAGTAATATAAGAGATGTATTAATTCATTACCTTGGCCTATTGTTCAATGACATTTGAAACATAATTAATATTTATTGTAAATGTTTAACCAGAAAATACAACAGCTCAAACAAGTTTATGAGACGGCCGAAGACATAGAACTTATGGCAGGTATTTGGGTAGAGAACGTGATAGAAGGAGCTCAAGTTCCACCAACTGTACACTGTTTGTTATCAAACCAACTTAAAAGAAGTATTATCATTGACAGACATTGGTATGAAAGGCCTAATCGCCCACATGCCTTTAATTATGGTGAGTTTCCTTTTCTTTTCTTTTGGGGTGAGTGCCACATGTCTTCATTATTCACTATCTTATCATGTTGTATAAGCATCATGTTGTATAAGCATCGTCATATCAGCATGAACTTTACTTTTTTTTTTCGATCCTAAAAAATACTCATCACACTTTCTTTAGATAGGTATAATATTTAAAAAGGGGATTTTGAACGTAGATTACAACAAGTAGCTATAAAGGTATTTAGAAATATATTTAACATAAAAATAATTGCAGAACAACTTCAAGAAATTAGGAAAGCTTCTTTAGCGCTTCTGCTATGCTATGTGGGAGATGACGTTGAAAAAATCCAACCCAAGGCTTTCACTATCGTTGGAAAAGGGTAAGACATTTTCTGTTCTTTTTTGTTTTTAGATGCACAATCGAACTCATGCCCATATCCAAACCAGGCGACGGGATAAAGCCGCCGCCGCGCCGTCGCTTGATATATGTCTTGTCGGATCCACCGGATTCACTCTTGCTGCTTTTAAGCTTTTTAAGTCACTGTTCTCGCCAAATTCGTCGATCACGGCGTTTCGAGTTCGACGAGGGAACTAACGCATAGACATAGCCCATTGAGTTTCTTGCCGGATTTTCGGAGTGGGTCGAGATTCCAATCCGGTGGTAGATTCTGCGAAGCACTGCACTTGCTTAGGGTCAGTGTTTGCAAATTCTCTCAGGTTGAGCCCGTGAGCTCACCTACCTGTGCATGTGTAGCGAATAGGTAGAAAAAAAAGATTTGACCGTGAACGAGTTCCGTGGTTAGCGGACCGCATCGACATCAGAATGAAAGCCATCACACAAACCAATGTTTTGTGGTAGAGAAATGGTCAGGTACGTTGTAACGTATCCGAGCTGGCTTTCGATACTCACTGTTAAATTGCACATAAAAGTAAATTTCGAGGAGTACGATAAAGGTTCAAGATAGTTCAGGAGAGGTCGCTACTACCTTAAGCGAGTTAAGGGAATACAGGCAGATAGATAAATAGTTGCTGAACAAAATACACAACAGTTTCTTTATTGTTATCAAATTTACATCAATTGACATATTTATTAGGTTAAAAGTTACCGCTATTCTGTATATTTTACATCATCATCATCTTTTCGGCCCACTGAAAGCCCATAGATACGACAATGTGAATGGAAAGAAACACTATAGGACATTAAGTCAAAACCGTATTTGCTTTGACACACACAACGGATTCCATTTTATTTCTGCCTTCAAATTGCGGCAGGATTCGCAGTAGGTAATGAAAAAAGGCATAAAATTGGTAACTAGCCAGTGATGACAATACCAAGGAAGTTAGGTATAAAAATTAGATGAAGTGTTGATGGGAAAATGATCAAACTCTAAAACTTTCTCTCTTGAACCATTTATCCTTATTCGGAGAGTGACTAGTTGAAAGCGGTGGTCGTCACAAGATCTCACGATGCTAATTTCCTATCTACTGCTAAGAGAATGAACTGAATTTCGTTAATTTGTACGTCATTTTGTGGTTTCAGAAACAATTTGGTCAGCTGTGATGAAATTCCGGCTATAGACTTTACACACTGGAAAGAAGAATCATAAACTGAAAATATCTTTGAGTGTAAATGGCAGACAGCGAGTTCATGATTTAACTCATTTTATGTAACAACATTCATTTACGGAAAATAAAGTGTGGTTAATTCATTAGTAAAGTTATCAATTCATTTATTGGCAATAAGCACCACAACCTAAATGAGAGATAAGGCATGCGCATCTTGAGATATAAGGTGTCGATGGTTTACTTTTTTATTGCCTTTTTAGGTTGAAGAGTGATGATAAGGGGCTACTGTCGGAAGTCAGAGGCACAACAAGTTCGTTGCCTACCGCTTAATAGAATTAGAGAATGCTAATTCTAATCATTCAAACCGGTGCAGGTATAATACGCTCTGTCACTACTAAATGTCACTAGAAAAAAAAAACTAAAGGGTCGACTCGCATACTCCGACATGCCATCCCCAAATAATAAACCGAAATCAGGCGATTTCATCCTGATCTAAACATAAAATGATGCCCGTGGAATCGCTAAAGTCAATGCCTGCAGGTGGACTTATCAGGTGGACTGTATACTCGTTTACTTATGGCACTTTATGTATTTCTGGATACCTTTCAAGAACTATCCATCATTCTCATTCCAGTAGAATAGACGCCACTAAAATTTCGGCCTTAAAGGCCATTAATGACTACTATGACAATGTACGGTCAGATGCAAAATTTGTAAGTTCTAAGCATTCGAATCCAAGATATAAATGACAAACTTGATGGCTTTAATTTTAAAATGTTCATTGTTTGCATACCTCGTAACCTAGATGGCGTTAATTGTAGATTCATACGATTACCTATTTATGTTTATGTCCGTGAATTTCTAAGCCCACTATAATGCAATAGAGGACGCAAAATCAGTTATAGTAATTAATAAAATGAATAATACAACTATCCTGTCTAATAACTAAGTAAAACGTAAAAAAATATGTATCTGTGCTACTCGGTATGTTGTGGAAATTCCAACGATACCCTATAACCTTATTGGTTGATTAAAATGAGGTACAGGATATCCCAATGATATCGTTTAAATATTTAGTACGTCAATTAGAAAGTAAAATAGCAAAAAAGTATAATAATATTTTAATAATATAAAATTATGGAGTATGCAATGAGTGAAAAACGACTAATATTAGGTATATTTTGTATAAGAAAATGAAATTTCAATATTCAAATCGTAATTTGAAACATGCTTACCGACGCGTATTGTTACGTTACAACCACATTTCATATCTTAATTTATTTTTACATAGGTACCTTGCTATAATCAAAGTGAATTGAAGTAACAGAATTTTATTTATGTGAAGTTTCTTATGGGATGAAAATTGAATGCAATGAAATTGTATTTTCTTAGATTTCCAATGGATTGTTTGGAAAACGTGGTTTCTAATGCTGGATGGATTTCTATATTTTCTAATGGTTTTCGTTTCATTTTGCCACACTTGCATACTTTGACGAGTGGTAGACGATTAATAACCCGTCATGACTTACGCGAGTGTGGTGTTCGCTCACGCGGCCCGCACACACATAGACACCCTTCAATCTCTACAATCCCGCTTTTGCAGGTTAGCCGTCGTAGCTCCGTGGTTCGTGAGGAACGTTGACCTACACGACGACCTGGGCCTCGAATCTATACAGAAATACATGAAGTCAGCGTCGGAACGGTACTTCGATAAGGCTATGCGTCATGATAATCGCCTTATCGTAGCCGCCGCTGACTACTCCCCGAATCCTGATCATGCAGGAGCCAGTTACCGTCGACGCCCTAGACACGTCCTTACGGATCCATCAGATCCAATAAATAACCTTTGCACTAGACGCCTTCAGCTCTAGGAGCAGGCTTAGGGACCTCGGTAACCGTACTCGTCGAACTCGACAAAGAGTTCGCCGTGCAACCTAACCCATGAATCAGCTCGCTGAGTTGTCCTGGTGAAACTGGAAAGGCCTCCGGGCCACCAGTAATCCTTCAATCATAAAAAAAAAGAAAAAAAAAAAAAAAAAACATTTATAAGCCATCATCATTACAGGATTAACCCCAAAGAAGAATTAGTTTGAAACAACAAAAAATTACATTGCTTCTTCAATCGCGTTCCCATCGAAAAGTCCAAACTTCACCATATAATTACAATGTTGCCATATTTAAAAGTATTTGACTTTCTTGGCGCTAAAACATTAATCTGAAAAGTTTGTTTGAGTTCTGTACTGATCTGTACAGACTTGTAAGATCTGCTGTGGTTTTAGATTCTTCAAAGAATTACTAAAAGTGCTTGATATTTGTTTAAAAAAAAAACTGAGCACAGCCAATGACCCCGATTAAAATTTTCTGTTTTGAATTTAAAATTCTTCGATATTTGAAGATTTATTAATAAATTGAATAATTTAATACGAAGCCTTTGTCACTAACTATTGATTCAAACTAAAAACCTATTGACGAACATTCTATCATCAAAACTTTACAACTCTAGTTTGACGAGTTTTCAAACCATCTGATTTTAAGTAGTTTCTGGGATTTTTTAGAAATGTAATCAACAGCATATATGTACAATAAAACAATAGAATCCGGTATAACGTTGAACAGAAAAAAAGTATATAAAAAGCAGTAAGAGAACATAAACTAGTGATTTTTAGAATTGTTTTTTTAATGTGTGAGAGTGTGAGCGCGCGCGCGTGTGTGTGTGTCTCTATATAATAGCTAAAAAACGTACGCGGTTGGAAAATGTAAATAAAGTGAAGTGATGTGCAGACGGTAGCGATATTTTGGCGGCGCTGTGAAATTACAATAGAAAAGTCTTAATCAGAGGATTATGACTCACCTGTTGTATTCCAAGTCCTTGTTCTCTTCAGCGGCAGAATTCCTAGACGGTTTTTCGGCGGCGAATGAGATGCGAGCACTCCACAATCACAATTGAAAGTTTTAGTGTAGCGGTGAAAATGAGCTGACAGTAATTAGATTTTAATAGTTTAATTTGCAGTAGTACGTGTTGCGCGTACACAAGCGGGAATTCGAATGGATGAAATATAAGTTCCAATTTTAAAATTTTTGTTCTTTAATTATATTAAGTACAATTTTAAAAATTCTACGTCTTCAAGGAGGATTCATGAGGCGTGATTCATTCAAGAGGCGTCAAATGCGTGAAAACTCTAAATTAAAAACTTTGTTGAATGAACACAAATTAAAATTGTGCGTTGCAAAAAAAAAAATTATGGTCATTTAAATATTTTTGAACTTTTTGAAAGTTTAGACTGTTAAATCTCAAAAAAATATTTATTAAAAGCAAGGTAAATAATGTACATATGTGTTATGTCTTCACCCCCAAATCACTTACTCTTACTTTGGCGAAATTCCGTATGAAAGTAAGTTGAAACCTCGGCGACCATATGAGCAGTTTTTCATGCGACTAATGAGCACAGGTCAACGCCCTCGTGACAGAAAGAGTAAAGCTAACCAAACAATAAATCTAAAAAGCATCCGTATAAGTATTTTATATATATGTAATGGTTACTGTTTTGATTCTATTTTATAATATACGACCGCATTTTCTATCAATTAATTTTCGAGGCGATACGGCGCAGCGCACGGGGTCGCATTAAAATTCTATTTACAACGCTAAAAGAGGCACCATCAAGTAACGCGACGAGAGGGCGTGACGTTTTAATTAAACTTTTCTCGGTAATTTTATTGTATTTTAACTCTTTTAGTGCTGAGCTTTTTTTTACAAATTTTCCAGAAATTGCTACAGGATTTTTGAAAAAAGTACATAATAAAAAAAACATTAACTTTAAAAAACCGATGCTTAATTCACAGCAACATAATAATAAATTAGCGCGCACTAAGATACGTAGAGATACAATACTTAATACCTGTAATCTCAAACTGCGCAATAATCGGTATTCCGACGCCCCGCACTTTATACGCATCAATAGAGAGTCGATATATCGACGGTTCGCGTTCAAAGGGTTAACTTATAAATTTTGAGCATACGAGATAGAATAGTTGTAGGTATCACGAGCGTTCGTGCGGTGCATTTAAAGCCTGAAGTTAAGAGCACTTAATTTTTGGGAGGTAGCAATATAGGGAAGATCTTCCACCGAGCGGGTGTAATTGGTAGACCGACGCCGCTGCAGTCCGAATGTTATTTTTGAGAACTGTATATTTGCGTATAATCTCTTAAAAATGTTGTTATCGAGATTCAGGCATCTATCATATATATTTTGTTCTGAAGGATGAGGCAGCCGTTGTACTGTAAAACTAAAATTTTAGAACTCATGTTTCTAGGTGGGTGGTGTCATTTACGTTGTTGATGTCTATGGGCTTCGGTAATCGCTTAACACCAGTTGGGCCACGAGCTCGTTCATCCATCTAAGCATTAACAAAACTACTACTTGTTAACCCTTTGTTTGGGTTTTTGATGTTTTAAAGGTATTTCAACATGTTTGTCCCATAGTAAAGGAAATGGATCAGAATTGAATCTGAGTATTTATTTATTCATTATTATTATTATTATAGACGCTGTTCACTGTAACATTTGTAGGAACCGAATTACACTTCAAACGATTTAGCCTTCATATTTGTACAGGCTACCCGTATTTTTTTTTATTAGTTCCAATATTTGTATGTATATAATATGAGCATAAGATTATGTCATGTACAGGGGTGGATTTAAATTGAATGTCGCTCCTGGGCACCGGAAAAAATCCGCCCTAATACTGGAATATTATCTAATGATATATTTTATTTTTCAAAATTAAAATATCTAATTTATTGCGGAGACTTTATCATATGTCATATATTCCAAAAACATTAATATTAGTTTTTTTCTAACAATTATAAATTTTGCACTGAGGGTGACTCATAATTATATTACATAAAAAAAACGATATAAATTTCTTTAATTACAGAAAATATAAAAATCGATTATTATTAACAACTGGTGGTAGGACCTCTTGTGAGTCCGCACGGGTAGGTACCACCACCCTGCCTATTTCTGCCGTGAAGCAGTAATGCGTTTCGATTTGAAGGATGGGGCATCCGTTGTAAGCATACTATTTAGGCGTCACCCTCGACAGAGGGATGACATTCCACCCCCACATAAAGACGGTACGCAACCGTGCCGCCTTCATACTAGGACGACTCTACCCGATGATATGCAGGCAAAGTAAATTGTCCCTTAGAAATAAGGTGACATTCTACAAAACTTGCATACGCCCCGTCATGACTTATGCAAGCGTAGTGTTCGCTCACGTGGTCCGCACTAACTTAAAATCATTCCAAGTTATTCAATCCCGTTTTTGCAGGATAGCCGTCGGAGCTCCGTGGTTCGTTAGGAACGTCGATCTCCATGACGACTTGGACTTAGAGTCCATCAGTAGGTATCTTCAGTCGGCGTCAATGCGCCACTTCGATAAAGCGGCACGACACGAGAACCCTCTCATCGTGGCCGCCGGTAACTACATTCCCGATCCTGCGGACAGAATGGAAAGCAGTCGACGTCGCCCCAAACACGTCATTTCGGATCCTCCCGATCCACCAACGGTGCTTTTAGGTACCTCAAGCACCGGTCATCGTTGTCGTCGAACCCGTCGCTCGAGGAGTAAGTTAACCCTCAGACACAGCCCACTGAGTTTCTCGCCGGATCTTCCTCAGCCAAACTGTCTGGCTGTACCTAATCTAGTACGCTGTCGGACACATTAATCTAATTCGAATCTCAGTATCGGAGCAAATGTACGGTGTAGTGAAATGGAATTCAAATACACGACTGAACGGCTCTTTATACTATCAGGATAATAGAATGAATTATGTTTTAAGCGCTTACGGATGAATGCTATAAAGGCTGGTTTTTTTAATTGCCCTCCGAAGCAGACGAACTACTCATTGCCCTTGAGTAATCGTGGAGGTCAGGAATTTTAGGAGCACGGCGGCCCCGCAGTCCGCAGATTGCTCTCGGTTAACAATCTTTTACAAACCTCCTTTGAAGAAGCGCTCGGAAAATATCTTCAAGGGAAATTCATTACAAACTTAGCATACGTTGCAAAATTGAATTCTGGAAACGCATTACTTTTCAACGGGTAGGGAGCAACTAAACCAACTAACCAGCCAAGTGGTGCGTCGGAAAAAGGAAATGACGAGATAATTTGAAACATTTATTCTGGAGACATCCAATGGAATGTACGCTTTAAGTCACAAAGATCACAAAGAAAAACGAAATCACTTCACAAACAGATGGAACGCCGATTCTATTCTCTTACATTCTATTAAGACTAAAATATAATTTTGTTGTGTTAGGAGATATGGGCATAGATAAGGGCATGTTCTACGTTGACATTTAATATTGGTATAGCTTGTTCTTTGTTTTTTACTGTACCTACATAGAAAAAGGCAAGTATTAGAAAGCGAATAATTTAAATGGTATTTAAAGAAGATCTCAACTCATCAGAGCAAATCGCATTATACATATAGATATAGAAAGCAGAAAAGTGTACAATAAAATAAAATAAAAATAACATAGTACAATTAGTATACCTAAATAGTAAAGACCCATGTAATGTTAAAATGAATATGCTAGTATATACTTGCAGTAAATTTCATTAAATATACGCACGCACATAATGTGTGGACATAAATTTCATTAAAGATATAAGAACATTGAATGAAATCTGTTATATTAGCTGAGTGATAGGAAATCGGGATATTAAGCGTATAAAGTGTGAAGTGGGAAAAATAGTTCCATAATCGTACAATCTGAATGGTAGAAGACTCGTAATAACGTCTAGAAATATCCAAGTCTCTCATGGATGAAAAGAAGAGTAATTGGAAGGTGTTTATTTTTGCTGATCACGATCAAATACTCAAAGCACCCCTGAAAGTCGATCTTTCAGATGAAATATTTAAAACGAAGTAAAAAAAAACCAAGCCCATTTTGTTTTATAAACAGAAAGTAGTATCATGTAGCCAACTGATTCAATAATAATTATTCATGGCTTTTATAAATTAAGCGTGCGAAAAATTAAATAAGTATTTCCTTGTAGCAATTGTTTAATCAGTATATTACATTATGATTACCAATGACTTCAAGATGTTACGAATTTTTTCGCAAACATCTGACCACTTCCTTTTTGACAAAGTATTAGTCACACTTTTTTTATTGCTGTCGTAGGCAGACAAGCGTACATCACACCTGGTCGTGAATGTTCACCGTTGTTTATGGGCATCATCAACGCCGGGCGCACAGCTAGGAGGCTGAAAAAGGATATATGTTATAGAGCTCATGAAACACCGTGGAGGGAAGTTCATCAATACTAGAGGCCTGGTTCGGCCGGTCATCAGAGGTGTCAAAGACCACCGTGTGGAGAATTTTAGACGCTCGACGAAGAGCTTCGGTTGTTGAGGGCTCCAACAGGCCCTGTCGTTTCACGGGCCTCGGAGAGTGCCATTCGCCGATGTCTACACCGTGGTGGGAGGCGTTCGCATTGATGTTCTCCATCACAGTCTCATTTACTTAGTAGCACTTTACTAGACGGTCATTTAATTTTTCGCGCTCACCTCGTTGACCTGGTTTTCCAGCTGTGGGAAACATCGGCATAATAGACCGGCTTCTCCCTAGCATCGGGGGGATGGCCCAAGCGTCCATGGCGTTTACATTGAGGTGGTACGGTAATATCAATACGGAAACACGGGATTCTCGTATGGCACTAGTCCCTAACAGTGAGAGTGGTTAAGCCATTGCGCCTGCCGCAACGTGTCAGGGCTCTTCGACGCTACCAAGGCATTTTGTGACATGGGTGTTGTCGAAGCCGTCGCCTTGGATCCTAAATACTTAGAACAATTGAAAGTAAAATCGCAGAATTTAGGGCATGATAATTATGAGTCTCCTACTAGGACACTGCAAGGTGACAGGACGTATTGTAAGCCTGCGTGTAGGTATTACCATTCTGCCTATATTTGCCGCAATGCATTCATCCGATCCTGTTTGAAGGGTGGGATATTTGTTATACATATAATACAAATGACACTTCGACCTTATGTCACAAGATGGGTGGGGGAATTCACATTATGGTGTTTATGCACTGCGGTAACCGCACTAGACGGGGCCTAACCTTAGATACGCCATAAGATTCTGATCGTTTTGTCCTTCTCTGAAGAATTATACGATGGAAGTCGGTATCGGCATGCACGTGTTTAATTTAAATAAGAAATTATGAAGTCCTAATTAAAAATTATATTTGGACAAGTGATAACTCTCCGGAGCGAATTTCAGTTCCTACCGGCTGGACAAACATACGATTTTTTTACTTTCATTATGATACATTTCCTCCTTCTCCTTGAATCGTGTTCCTCATGTCTGAGGGTCATGACCACCATCACCCATGAGCTTCAATCTTAAGATGTTTTTCCACTTTCCCCTGTCCACGGCGTCATGCAGCGCGCTGTACACTGTACTGTCCAAAGCGGTGCGGATCTGATCGGACCAACGAGTCGGGCTGCGGCCTCTAGATCTGTTGCTTTCAACTTTCCCTGTGATCATAAGTTTTTCCAGGTTATCGCCGTCTTTCCTCGCAATGTGACCAAAATATTCGAGGATCTGCTTCAGACATACAGTAGACAGTCTGATTTTGATGCCCAGTTGCTTCAATATCGACACGTTAGTCCGGAAGGCTGTCCACGGAATTCTTAGCATGCGTCTCCAACACCACATTTCGAAAGCATCGATGCGCATTCGGTCTGCTGCTTTCAACGTCCATGTCTCAGCTCCATACAAGAAGATAGAGAAAACAAGAGTCCGCACCAGTCTGGTTTAAGTTTTCAGCCTTATCGCTCTATTCCTCCAGATCTTCTGTAGCTGAGACATCGCACTTTTAGCCATTCCGATACGTCGGCGCACGTCAGTTTCACATGAGCTTTTGTTGCTGATGCAGGACCCGAGATACACGAATTCGTCTACAACCTCTAATCCAAGCGCCCCACTCAATCTTGGAACATTTGCACGATCCACCACCATTAATTTCGTTTTTGATCTATTTATGGAGAGGCCTAGGCTGTTGCTGATACGTTCCATTTTGCTGAAGAAAAGAGACATTTCAGATTCGTCTGCAGCTAGCAGGGTCATGTCATCGGCATATCGGAGATTTGTAATATGAGCTCCACCAATGCGCACACCTCCCGACCAATCTTCACAAGTCTGCCGCATGATGTACTCTCCATATGCATTAAAAAGTATAGGTGACAGTATGCAACCTTGCCGGACACCTTTTCCAAAACAGAACGGTTGGGACACAGCTTCATCGATTCTGACAACTCCCTGACTGTAGATATACAGGCTCTGTACCAGCACTATCAGATGATTGGGTACACCAAGAACATTCAATACCTTCCACAAGGAACTCCAGTTGATACATTTACGTGTAATAAAATGAATAAATCGATTGAAATCTGCGAAAATTGAACGTGAGGGCAACATTCTGTAGTATTTTTAACACGTTTTTATTAGCTTCATTTGTATCTGTTACATTTATGTACCTAATATATTACGGTATGTTTCTTTCAACATTATTTTCACGAAAATTTTGTTTGTTGGCTAAGCTGTTCAGTTTTTTGTATCATTTTTTAATGCAGTCTTGAATTGTTACTTATATTCTCGATTTTGAAGGATTTATTTTAAATTTAACAGTCATCGTCACCCCTATAGATGTAGCTCTTAATATATATACGTCTTTGTATCATATACAACAAAAATTATGGTAATACAAACAGTAGTTTCCCAATTGAAATTTAAACGGATATTTTCTAGAGAAACGAGCACACATTTGGTCCCGCCTTCTCGCAGGTTATACTCGTAGTAGGTAATTGTAATAATAGCCTTTGAGAACTCCCGTGTTTTGCACTCCTCCCAATATTGTTTTGAGCTGAACTTTCAAATATCGACTAAATACTGTTAAATATACAAAGAAAACGTTTATTCATTAAAGCATTTTTAATAATATATTTTCAAGATGCAAATATGTCACCCAGTTAATATTATGCTTATTTGTCTAAATCGTTATATTCGAATATCGAAAATGTAAAGTCATCCATCGTAGAAAAAAACAGAATGACACCTTAAATTTTATTATAAACAATCATTTTTATATTCTTTTGTTTCACGAACAAAAGGATTAAAAAATGATGCAATGTTTACTCAATTAAAATATTTAAATTGAGAATATTATAGAGAAACCATTGTATTGCTTGTACAGGCCATTACGATGTCGTTCCTGCCAATAAGCATTCTCATTATATTAGTTGTTAATCTAGCAAAAGCAGTCTATTATGATTCATGGGAAGGTACGCTTCTAACAGACGAGCAAAGACAGGCCTATGAAAAAGCTAATATTTTAAGGTGAGAATATCGATTATAACTTACACTAACTTGAACTAAATAAAATTTTAATAAAGTTAAATTTTGTGTCATTTCGCTTTTTTTGTTTTAATTCTAAAAACTGTTTTTTTTTATTAATTTATAATTTTAAGAAAGCGACTGTCTCAGCAAATTTCTTCTATATAGCAACTCGCCCTAGATTCGTTTGGTTATCGCGTTCAGGCAAACGTTCAGTCCTGTCCTTACACATTTTTTATAACTAGAGGTCCCGCAGTAGTCGAAATTCGATTATAATTAATTGAAATTGTAAGTTTGTATACTATTATTTATATTAGTATTTTATACTTCTATAATCACAAATTTCGCTAAGGCTACACTATAAAAAAATATTAATAAAGACAAACAATATTTAATCTATTCTCAATTTGACCACAAACGTCAAGATAAAAGTTTGACAATAAATAGTATTCATGCGTGTACGCGTCAAATACGTGGTATGTAGTGTGTGTAATGTTCTTTATTGATTTAATGTATCTTTTATACATTATTTAAAAAAAATATTAGCATTGTGCACTTCTTCTCTATATTCTCTATAAGTGTGGAAAATTTCATACTCCTCCGTCCGCGCAATTTACGTAAAAAGGGATACAAAGTTTTTGCTTCACGTATTAATATAAAGATATTATCTACTGACAAAATCTGACATATACCTTCAAATCGCGTCAGAACAGCTGTTAGGCTAAAATACAGAAATAGAGAGAGAGGGGAAAAAGAGAGAAAAAGAGAGGCAGAAAGAGAGAGAATATGCTTTACTGTATTAAAAAAAAATACGAAACATTAAATACAAAAAAACGACATTTGGCGGTTTTATCGCTAAGAGCGATCTGTTCCAGACAACCATCAATCATACAACACTAATGTTCTCAAAATATGTATTAAAAACTGAATCGCTAGAGGATAAGTTTGTTTTTCAGTACATGTGCGAATAATATTCAGCCTTGTGACGAGACCGAATGGAGGCGTACAGACGGTAGCTGCAATAACCTTTACTATCCTACCCGGGGAGCATACCATACACCAACTTTCAGAATCCTGCCGGCCGATTTTCGTGAAGGTATAAATTTCGTATTCAATTCAATATTAAACATTTTCAGGACTACTGATGTTTTAAGAATGTAAACAACACTGAAAATTTTTCTTCCAGATTTTGAGCCCAGGCTGACTAGTTCAGGGAAGGAGTATCCTCTAGCCAGACATATCAAGAACAATCTATTGACAATAGGATTGGCTACAGATGCAAAATTAACGCAGTTGTCTGCGTATTACATTGAGTTTATGGCCATTGATGTTGTCTCCGCACATGACATCTGTAAGATCCACATATCACTAAATTAAGAGTGGTGCAGCGATGGCGATTTATTGGTTGTATTGTGTAGAATAGTACCATACTGTCTCTTCTCGTAAATGTTATAAAAGGCGACTAATCATAACAACGGAGAATAAATAGGCTGCAGTCTATACTGCCACAGACTGGCATATCTGGATTTCGAATAGGTACCACCATCCTGCCTAGGTCTGCCACAAACTACCACTTGGGTGGACTCAGAGTGACCTTACACCAATACAAAAATTCATAAGTTATGATTTTAAGATTTTAGTAAACTCAAAATAAGTAATTGAAATATTATCATGATAGATGTGATTTTTTCAACATAAAAGTTGTTCTGTGAATACAATATTGAGTACGTATTTACCTCATAGATGTAGTAGTGTCGAACATTGGCACAGTTGAATATTCGTCATAAGATCACGAAAACTTCGTAAATTATGTTTTCTACCTAGTTACACCCAGAATTAAAGTTTGATCAAATCTAATTGGTACAATATCTTTCTTACTCTTTAAGCCGGAATGCATTGAATCCAATTGCAGGTATTGCATGAATGCACCATAATGTTTCACACCGGAAGTGGTCAGGTTGATGGTACCTAAATGAGAGCTCTTACTTCAAGAACAATCATTCTAAATTTAACACGATAAAGAAATTTATTCCAAAATCGTAATAGCAGTAATTATCGTAAAGCCAATTTCAGTGAATTACATCGTGGATAGGCCTTACTGCTGTAAAGAAGAGGGAAAATCTGATCCTATGTGTGCTCCTAACTTCATACCAGAATTCGACCCGGTTCACCGATTTTCGGGGCACAAGTGCTTTAACATGACAATACCTATGACGTTCCAAAATCTGGGATGCATTGAGAATGGCACGACTCCTAGTCGAGTAAGTAAATATGTAACCATCAAGGAAAACATCAGTTATCATTAGGTACTGGTCTACCACAGTTGCTAATAAAGAAAACACTATGCTAAAGGCAGAAGAGGTGACACTGGGCTTCCAAAAACTTTTTTTTTTCTCCACAATGTTTTAGTACATGATAATGTTATATTTGGAGCTTTGAACACGGAATTTAACACCAAACCGAATATAGCACGTAGATTTTAAATATTAAAATAAAAAAGTACGTAAAGTATTGTGCTATTTCAAAGGCGAAGCTCCACACGGATGTCCTCCTGGATTAGGAGGAAGAATCTCACACCCCCGATTACTCTCTATAGACAACTCATACCCTGGGCCAGGAAGGTCAAGTACTGGGGCGTCACCCTGGATGCATCGATGACACTCCGCCCGCATATAAAATCAGTCGGCGACCGTGCCGCGTTTATTCACGGCATACTCTACCCCGTGATCTGTAAGCGGAGTAAAATGTCCCTTCGGAACAAGGTGACACTTTACAAAACCTGCATAAGGCCCGTCATGACTTACGCGAGTGTGGTGTTCGCTCACGCGTCCCGCACGCATATAGACACCCTCCAATTCCTTCAGTTCCGTTTTTGCAGGTTAGCTGTCGGAGCTCCGTGGTTCGTGAGGAACGTTGACCTACACGACGACCTGGGCCTCGAATCAATCCGGAAATACATACATTCAGCGTCGGAACGGTACTTCGATA
This sequence comes from Bombyx mori, assembly GCF_030269925.1. NCBI lineage: Eukaryota > Metazoa > Arthropoda > Insecta > Lepidoptera > Bombycidae > Bombyx > Bombyx mori. The sequence continues at coordinate 5,085,442 of NC_085128.1, forward strand.
AGGCTATGCGTCATGTTAATCGCCTTATCGTTGCCGCCGCTGACTACTCCCTGAATCATGCAGGAGCTAGTCACCGTCGACGCCCTAGACACATCCTTACGGATCCATCAGATTTAATAATAACCATTGCATTAGACGCCTTCAGCTCTTAGATACCTCGGTAACCGTACTCGTCGAACTCAACAAAGAGTTCGAGAGACGTGCAGCCTAATCCATGCATCAGCGCGCTGAGTTTCTCGCCGGATTTTCTCAGCGGGCTGCGATTCCGATCTGGTAGTAGATTAATTCCCGAAGCAGTTGCTCTAGAGTTGTTAGGTCTCCTTCGAAGGCGCTCCGGCAGCTGTTAGCAAATCCTACCCCTTCTGGCTGAGCCTTTGCTCGTCCACCTGTCCTGGTGAAACTGAAAGGCCTCCGGGCCACCACTAATCCTTCACTCATAAAAAAAAGGATGGGGATCCGGCGATTTTCTCCTGTGGAAAAAAAAACCTAACATATAACAGCGTTTAATATTTAATTATTTACTTCATTTAATTTCATTTATTCACTAGACTATGTAATTTTAGTTACATAGGTATTTTTTTATTTCAGATCGATTTCACTACGACATTCTTTGATTTATCTAATATTTACGAGTTTTCTGCTGGTTCTTTAAATCAAGTTAGGTCTTATGAAGGTGGACAGTTGAAATACGAAGTGGTTAATGGCAGACAGTTCCCTAGCGACGCCAGCGATAATACCACTTGTTTTATCAAGCAAGCCATTAGTACAGGGTGCAGTAGAAATGGTAATAAATTTTTGATTCTTCATTTAATGGCTTGAATAAGAAAGATAATATATTTTATTTTATTCTTCAGTACCAAATGGAGTATTGGGCAGTAATCTGTTTACAACATGGTTCTGGCGCTTCCATAACTATGTGGCTCAGCAACTAGCAAATCTCAATCCTAGCTGGGATGACGAACGACTCTTTTATACTGCGAGAGATATTGTTGTCGCTTTTCATCTGCAAATGTTCTATTACGAATTTCTGCCCGAAATTTTGGGTAAGTTCTATTAAATTTAAACTAACTTTTTTTATTTACTCACTTACAGATTTTTTACTTGTTTTATTAGGTTATAGATTTATGTCTGTTTGTATGTAACTCAATCTTTAAACGTCATTATCACCGCTTCAAAACGCCCGATTAACTAGAAATGTTGTCCAACTATTATTGACCAATGACAACACAATAGTTTTATCACTTAGCTCTCATATCTTGACCAGCATCAACAGGATAAAAAAAGATCTATAAGGAAGTCTCTATAGGGGGGAAATACACGAATACACATTTCGATTTTTATAAATACAGATTAAAGATGATTCCGTGATATGAATTTTTCAATTGATAATAATACTACTAATATAGTATAAGGCAGTTAGCCCTATACAGGGTGTCACTCAAAGGGTATATCAAGCTGAAAACTGTAGGTGATGTTGTATGAGATTAATCGATACGAGGAAAACATAAGTTCTTAAGTGAATAGTTTCGGAATAAAAATCACTTAAACATAACGAACAAACTATTCTTTTGCCAACCCTTGAATTATGTTTTTGAATGAAGGTACCGTAATATGATTCGCAGTAAAAAATAAGGACTGCCAGATATCAAAAGATTTGAATTTGTATCGGAAGTGGAAGCAAATTATGAACACTTGTCGTACGAATTAAATCCGCACACTGCATACGTTTTTCCTTTGAGGGATTTCGCCGTCGCCGTTAGTCATTGTTTGTATTTAGGGTTGTCATCGTGAACAGCTGATAAAATATATATTTTTTGTATGAATTAACTAATTACGACTAAGATTTTTTTAAACATCATAAAGTGATATTCGTTGTGATACTATTGCCACGTTTCGGCTTGATATACTCTTGGTGAGATATCCCGTATATAGAACAATCATTGTAAGTCTAATTTAATTTGTAGGTAAAGATCACATGATTGAAGATGAAATAATATTAGGTAACTCAACGGGCTTCAGGGACATATACGATGAAACGGTTGTACCTCAAATTGCTCTAGAGTACGCATATGCGAGCAGATGGTTTCATACAATACAATACGGCGCTCAAAAGTAAGCTTTAATAACTACAAAATAGATTCGAAACAAAAAATAACGAATAATAGTTTTTGCACCCTTTAGTGCAAATATCTTGTACTAAAAAATATTATCATATATGATTAGAAATCAAGTAGTTGCAGTCACGTCAAAGTCAATGGCTTCGAAGGAGCGTGGGAGATATTTATATAAATTTAAACATATAATTATATTGTGTTTATCTTCTAAAATCAATAATATTCTGTTTGGTTCCATTTTTTTTAAATAAATTGAATATTTACTAAAAATTAACTAATTAATTAATAATTAATATATCTTAATATGTATAACGTGTCACGTTATTTGTCCGCGATGGACACCTATACTACTGAACCGATATTAACTTTTTTTTTTAATATGTGCTTTGTTCCAACTTAGGCCATAGGATGGTTTTTATTTCGAATAATGGTCGCAATATTTATTAATTAGCAATAAAATGATTTATTATGTTGATTATTGTTATTAACAATTTTATATATAACTAGCAGACCCGGCCACACGTTGCTGTGGCTAAGGTTTTTGTTTCTAATAACACGTTCCCGGCTATGCTAATACCAAAAATTAACAAAGTAAGAACAATTGGATTTCACTGTATTGCGTTTACTACGAAATCAATTTCACTTATACTTTAGCCTCAGCAGCACGTGGTATTGATGCCATTAAATTGTAGCTTATGTGAAACGTTGGTATTCTTAACACAGCACCAGCTATGAGATATTAATGTCAGACAGTATTACAATTGTCTGTAAAAACTGTTTTAAGGCGCCATCTTTTTTAGACTTATGAATCCTACAATTAATGACAATAATTAACAAAATAAATTATTTTATTGTTAATTAATAAACATTACGACCATTATTGGAAATAAAAACCATTCTATGGCCTAAGTTGGAACAAAACACATATTTAAAAAAAAGTTAAAATCGGTTCAGTAGTTTAGATGTCCATCGCGGACAAACAACGTGACATGTAATTTATATATATTAAGATACATTTTAAGTATAACTTGATAAAACAGTAAAAATTAGTTAACAAACATGTAATTGTGATTTTTACTCTTGTCTTTTTGTTTTGGTCAGTGCTTAGAAAATTTAGACCTGCTCTAGTTTTAGTTCTGCTCATTTTATTTGATAAAATTTTATATTGTTTTTTGTGTGGTGATGTGAGAGCACGTACACACCTATTTGATAAAAAAGCAAGCTTTGTGATTCTTGCAGATTCTTCTTAGTAGTGAATCTGTGTCTCGTATTGGTGATAAAATTACCGAGATTGGATTTCCCATTAAATTTAGTTTGTTGTTGGCATAAAAGTTTCAGCCATCAATAAAAAATATTGTGTTATTACAAATACAATTAAATTTTAAGAAATAAATTTCGAATATCTTTTCATTTCAGACTTTTTGATAAAAACTTTAATCTCATTAAAGAGGTACCGATGGTGAACTTCTCTCTGAGCGTCCAGTCTTTAGCTATAGGTGACATAATGTCAACCGTAACACGAGGATCGTATTATCAAGCCACTGGCAAAGCTGATTCCACCGTAGATCCTGATGTTAGTATCGTAATGAGTTATTCAAGTCGTCGTAGCCTAAATAATAAGACGTCCGGTGCATTCGTGTCAAGTGATGCAACTGTACCGATGTTAAAATTTTAACCTGCGTTATTACTAGTGGTGGGATGTATTGGGAGCTTGTGCGGGTAGGTATTACAACCCTGTCTATTTCGGTCGTGAAGCAGTAATGCGTTTCCATTTGAAGGATGATGCAGTTGTTGTACTGTAAAAACTGAGGGCTTAGAACTTATGTTTCAAGGTGGATGGCGGCGTTTACGTTGTTGATGTTTAAGGGCTCCGGTACCCACTTAATACACGGAAGGCCGTGAGCTCGTCCACCCACCTAAGCCATAAAGAGTGCTCTGAGAAATTTTTCGAGATAATCCCATTATCTCGTTTTTTCCACCGCACCCTCCACTTGAGTAGAGTTCATCCATATTACCTGGAGCCACTGCGTTCATCCACAGTGCATTTCCAGAGATCTTTTTACCGCGTACCATCCAGCTTTGGAATGAGCTCCCTTCCATGATGTTTTCCGAGCGCTATGACATGTCATTCCTTCAAACGAAGCTTGTGGAAAGTACTTATCTAAATCTAAAAAGCCAAATGAAATTATCGTTAATTCTTTCATGGAAATGTTAAAATTTGTTTACAGATATCAGATATCGGCTTAGGACCTGTGCAAGAAGTTTTCGATATACCGACAACAGATTTAGCTAAGGGCAGATATTTTGGACTACCTTCTTACACAAAATACAGAGACTTCTGCTCGGGCTATTCAAAAAAACATGTTGATTTCGACGATTTAACGGACCACATTAGTGATGAGGTAAGAAAGTACTATGAGTTTTTTAGTTGAGTAGGTGGGCAATCGTTATCGCGACTAATATACTCCAATGTTAACGCTGGTTACGCTATGTTAGAGATCTAATGCCTAGTTCCAATTTTAGTTACAAAGGTAAGCAGTACAGCAACACGGACTTTGATTCCCTGCCTATTTCTGCCATGAAGCAGTATTGCGTTTCGGTTTGAAGGATGGGGCAGCCGTTGTAACTATACTTGAGACCTTAGAACTTATATCTCAAGGTGGGTGGCGCATTTACGTTGTAGATGTCTATGTGCTCCAGTAACCACTTAATACCAGGTGGGCTCTGAGCTCGTCCACCCATCTAATCAATAAAAAAAAAAAACAGCAACTTAATAATTAATTATTGACTAAAAAATGGCTGGTTCCATTATTTAAAAAAACTATAAGGAAATTTCAGCACGTAATGATTTTAAGGCTTTGCAGTTTTTAATTACATTATTAGAGTTTGCATAGATACCGGTGAATTAATAAATTGCTTGATCAATTAACAGTGTTCGTAGAGAAATTAGAACATTTTTTAAACTCCTGTTAGAACTATCCAAGCAGAATATTTCAAAATGAACTAGCTTTTCGTGAGACAATAACACATACTAGTAATATCTGAAAATGGATGGCACCACATGTATTATTTTCGTAACATTTTTAATGTATAATATTTTATCATATAAATTTTAATAAATGCGAATAAAAGTAGCTTATGCATGCTTTCAGTAATATAAGAGATGTTTTAATTCATTACCTTGGCCTATTGTTCAATGACATTTGAAACATAACTAATATTTATTGTAAATGTTTAACCAGAAAATACAACAGCTCAAACAAGTTTATGAGACGGCCGAAGACATAGAACTTATGGCAGGTATTTGGGTAGAGAACGTGATAGAAGGAGCTCAAGTTCCACCAACTGTACACTGTTTGTTATCAAACCAGCTTAAAAGAAGTATTATCATTGACAGACATTGGTATGAAAGGCCTAATCGCCCACATGCCTTTAATCATGGTGAGTTTCCTTTTCTTTTTTGAGAGGAGGGGATTTTGAACGTAGATTACAACAAGTAGCTATAAAGGTATTTAGAAATATATTTAACATAAAAATAATTGCAGAACAACTTCAAGAAATTAGGAAAGCTTCTTTAGCGCTTCTGCTATGCTATGTGGGAGATGACGTTGAAAAAATCCAACCTAAGGCTTTCACTATCGTTGGAAAAGGGTAAGACATTTTCTGTTCTTTTTTGTTTTTAGACGCACAATCGAACTCATGCCCATATCCAAACCAAGCGACGGGATAAAGCCGCCGTCGCTTGATATATGCCTTGTCGGATCTACCGGATTCACTCTTGCTGCTTTTAAGCTTTTTAAGTCACTGTTCTCGTCGAATTCGTTGATCACGGCGTTTCTAGTTCGACGAGGCAACTAACGCATAGACATAGCCCATTGAGTTTCTTGCCGGATTTTCTGAGTGGGTCGAGATTCCAATCCGGTGGTAGATTTTGCGAAGCACTGCACTTGCTAGGGTCAGTGTTTGCAAATTTTCTCAGGTTGAGCCCGTGAGCTCACCTACCTGTGCATGTGTAGCGAATAGGTAAAAAAAAAAGATTTGACCGTGAAGGAGTTCCGTGGTTAGCGGACCGCATCGACATCAGAGTGAAAGCTATCACACAAACCAATGTTTTGTGATAGAGAAATGGTCAGGTTGGTTGTAACCTATCCGGGCTGGCTTTCGATACTCACTGTTAAATTGCACATAAAAATAAATTTCGAGAAATACGATAAAGGTTGAAGGTAGTTCAGGAGAGGTCGCTATTACCTTAAGCGAGATAAGGGAATACAGGCAGATTGACAAATAGTTGCTGAACAAAATACACAACAGTTTCTTTATTGTTATCTTTACATCAATTGATATTTATTAGGTTAAACGTTACCGCCATTCTATACATTTTAAATCATCATCATCATTTTTTCGGCCCACTGAAAGCCCGTAGATACGACAATGTGAACGGTAAGAAACACTATAATACACCAAGTCAAAAAGTCAAAACCGTTTTTGCTTCGATCCAACCGATTCTATTTTATTTCTGCCTTCGAATTGCGGCAGGATTCGCACTAGGTAATGAAAAAAGGCATAAAATTGGTAACCAGCCCGTGATGACAATACCAAGGATGTTAAGTATAAAAATTAGATGAAGTGTTGATAGGAAAATAAAATCAAATTTCTAGACGATCAATCAACCTCTAAGACTTTCTTTCTTGAACCATTTATCCTTATTCGGAGAGTGACTAGTTGAAAGCAGTGGTCGTCACAAGATCTCACGATGCTAATTCCCTATCTACTGCTAAGAGAACGAAATGAATTTCGTTAATTTGTACGTCATTTTGTGGTTTCAGAAACAATTTGGTCAGCTGTGATGAAATTCCGGCTATAGACTTTACACACTGGAAAGAAGAATCGTAAACTGAAAATATCTTGTAATGTAAATGGCGGACAGCGAGTTCATGACTTAACTCATTTTATGTAGTAATTTTGAAACCACTACGTGAATGCGTGTCGAAATATGAGGTCTAAGACTGCACCATCTAATATAAAATTAATGTTACCATTATACTATCAGTTTGATTTTATACGATTCATTTACGTAAAATCAATCGTGGTTAATTCATTAGTAAAGTTATCAATTCATTTATTGGTGATAATGGGCACTGGTAATCAAATCTGGTCGGTCATGGGATCGTCGTCTGCCTATACATATAATAAACATTTTTGACTTTCTTTCCATTCAAAAATCAAGACTATTGATGTTAAATAATATAAATTTGAATAAAAAAAAAATTAAAAATGATGAATGCTTTGTAATAACAGCAACGATTCAATTGTATTGAGAAAGAGTCAGAGTGCCTCATGATTAGGCGTCAGCTTAATCTGTATACTCATTATGACCTTAAGAAGAATTAAGCAGAGCACGACACACAAGGCACATTTGTTTCAGCCTCCAGTATTCGTTCCAATTGCAGTTGACGGCGATGCAGGGAGGCTCGTTGTTGCCTTGTAGCTGTCTTATGTTATGTAATAAATCATGTTCATTCCCTCGTAACTTACAATAAAAAATACAGAATGATTAAAAGAAAGAAATGTTGAATTTGATGGTTTTATGAAACATACTTGTATATATCAATAAATATTTGAATTTACTATGTTTTTCTTTTCCTACCTATTCTAGTAACCTTGAGGGGTTATTCTAGATTCGCCGAATTAGTAGGTGAGCTCACAGGGCTTAAACCTGATGACGTTGCTAACACTAACCTTAGCAAGAGCAGTGCTTCGCAGAATCTACCACCGGATCGGAATCGCAACCCACTGAGAAGATTCGGCGAGAAACTCAGTGAGCTGTGTCTGTGGGTTAGTTTACTCGCCGAGCCCTTCGTCGCAAGCGACAGTCCGCCAAGAACGATGACCGGAACTATGATTCCTTGTTATCTTTGTATATATGATATAGTAGCTGTAGATGAAATGAGTTGTAAATCCAAATTATTCTGTTTTAGTTAATTTTTTTAGATTCGGAATTGAAGCCCACTATTTTAAATTAGGTTGAACGAAATGAAATTAATCCCAGTGAATTACATTTTTTTTTGGCTTTTACCATAAAGGTTCTTGTTACAATGGACATTTTGTAATTATTATACCTAGTCAGGTCATAAATTCTGTCACATGTTTAATGTAAAATAATTGAAACAAGTTTAGTCATTATGTAACCATTCATATACCAAAATGAACTTAACAAAACATAGATTCTTATGACACTAAAATTTATTCAAAATGACCTCCGTGATTTTGAATACCTACCTTCAATCTGCGCGGCCAGTCGTCTATCGCAGCACGAACGAGGTCCATGTCAATATCGGCGGCTGCCTTAATCAAAGATGTCTTGAGTGACTCCAAATTGGGATGAGGCTTTGAGCACGCCTTTTCCTCTAAGTGTTGCCATATCTTGTAATCTAACGGATTCAAATCTGGACTGGAGGAGGGCCAGTCTTCGTGCCGGATGAAGTCGATTTCACGCGCCGCCAGCCAGTCTTGTGTGCTCTTCGCTCTATGAGCTGGCGCCGAATCTTGTTGGACTACCCAGTGCCTGTTATTTATTGAACATGGTATGAGAAATAGGTTCCACAAGGTTCGTCAGGACTGTATTTTGATACACAACTGCATTCGTTTTTACACCTTTCTCACAAAAATGTGCCTCTGTTAAGCCCCAATAAGAAACTCCCAACCATACCATGAGCGCGGATGGAAAATGACCTCGTTGGACACGCGGAATACGGTTGCTTGCTTCTTCACTACTGTGTGCGTACACCTTATCATTTTGTTTGTTGTAGCTCTCTTCTGCGGAAAAATTTTTTCATCCGAAAAAAGAATTTCCCGATATTTTTTTCCCGCGTATCGCTTCAACAAAGCGCGGCATCTCTTCAGTATCAGGTCCATTAGACGAGCATTCAAACGATGTCCTGTTTTTCTTCGATATGCCCAAAGCCCTAAGTCTTCATTTAACACCCTTTTCACCGTGGTTCTGCTTAACCCCATCTGAAGGGCCAACAGTTTCTGCTTACGTTTGGGATTTCTTTGAATTCGCGCCTTCACAGCTTTTATCACTGCTGGAGTCCTAACAGACCGAGGGCGACCACTTCTTGACCTGTCATCTACACTAGAGTCTTCATTGTATCGTTTGATGGTACGATAAACGAATCTTTTGGTTATATTCAAATTTTTCAGTATGTCAAAAATTTGAATTGGCGCGTAACCGCAACGATGCAACGCAATAACTGCAACACGGTCTTCTTTAAGCGTCCACTCCATATTTAAAAATGAGTAAAATTCTAAAAGTATACATTTTTATTTTCATGAACCATTCGAAATTCGAATTCAATAAACTTTTTTGTGGCCAGCATTCTAAAAGAAAAGTTTTTACTGTGTGACAATACTTATGACCTGACTAGTTACATAATAAGGTCAAAAATAAGGTGTCGTAAATACTTGGTCTGTACATACTTTGAAATTAGTTTCATGCGATGTATCACAATAAAGAAGTTCCCGCTTCTTAGAATGTAATTTATGTATTTAATAATTCCACAGTTTGCGGTGTTATACTTATAAATCACCTGCTTCTTGTTTCAGAGCCGTTTCGGAATATTATTCAACACTTGCGTTATACGGATTTTCCTGTGGGGATTATGTAAATTGAGATAAAAGGGTTAGTATTTGAACAAAAACGTTGTGGTCTTGTAGCTGCGGTGCGACAGTATATATTTTGAATTATGAGTGATTCCTGAAAACATCTAGCTATGTAACAATTCAATATAATAATTTTATTAAAAATGTATAGAGTTGAACTTTTTGAACTGAAAAAGAAATAAAAAACGAGTTTATATTATATCCGGTTAATTTAATTCATAATTTATTGCAACACCGACTAGATAGTCCCTCCGGTTTATCGTTGGCTTATAAAATGTGTTTACGACAATTTTCCATGACCGGTATTAAAATTAACATATAGGCTGAATTAATTATTTACAGAAAATGTCGTGTAGCCAAAGAATCTTTCGAAAAGCATCTCTTTTGAAGAAGAATTCAACATCAATCAGAATAAGTTGAAGGGATGATAAATTCATACAAGACATTGTTTAAGTTCTATGAATAATAAGAAGGCCAGTACTTTGTGGATTTTCCGGTTCAGCCGGGATATTTCGAAGTTTTCTTATTTTGGCCCGTAATCCTAACTTCACCGAGAGGTATTTTATTTTTGGAATGTTTTTTATTTTCCCGTGACTTCAATTTTATTGTGGATATATCTAAAGAGTTTCATTATTTCTGACTTGTTACAGTTTTTCGATGTATTTTCTATCTTGTTCACAATAATCTATTTATTACAAATGGTATATGTTCATCGTTATTTTTAATAATAGGGATTACTTTCTATGATATATACTCGTTGTAATTAGTGAGTAATGTTATTTCAATTATTAAATAAAATATTTAATAATCTTCAAAACAGATAGTATGTAAGGTGTGTATTTCTATTGTAAATGAACTCGACTTACCCCCAATTTTGAGCTTGAAATTATTAACTAGGCGAACATAAACTAGATGGTTGCATAATGAACCGGAGCAATATGCATCTAAGTTTGGTTTGTATACATATTGATGAAGTTCCCGCCCGATATTGTGGAGAAACCACAGCGTTCCCAATTCAATTAACTCTGGATCACAAATATTTGGTACGACACTATATTGTTGTATTCCAATAACCTAGTTTTACCTTTTAATTAATTAAAAAGATTCATAGAGCTAAAATCTGTACTAATATTATAAAGAGGAAAGATTTGTTTGTTTGTTTGTATTGAATAGACCCTGAAACTACTGAACCGATTTGAAAAATTCTTTCACTTTTTGGAAGCTACACTATTCCCGAGTGACATGGGCTAGAATCTTTTTTGAAAAAAATTAGGGATCTTTAATAAAATTCCAATAATGTAATCCAAGGTGTAAAAAATCATCTAAAATATTCTTTACATCGCGTGCCTTGCGAAAACTATTGATGATAGAATAAAATAATGTACTACTTTATAATGTAGTTTGTAGAACACATTATTATTTACAAAAAGTGTCACGACAGAATATGTCCAACTATTATAGTTATGTCGCAATAAGCGTTCTTTTATTTTTAAAAATAAAACAATGTCGAAGATCGTTGAAATTTTTGGTAAAACCCGAGCGGAGCCGGAGCGGGCCGCTAGCTATGTATAAAATTAGAGATAATACATTTATATAAAATTATAGAAATAATAATATTTATTTACTTTCAAATTTAGAGATGGTTTTTCCAAAATTGTGTGTTAAATCAGTTTTTTTTAACTTACCTAGTAACGCACATCTGCGACATCGTCGATGTCAAATTAAGTTAATTAATTTCAACAACGACAGCCTATTTCAGTCGTTTTACTTTAATTCGAACGATAAACTGCAACGTCAGAGTAGAATTAGCAATCAGCTTTAAATGGGTAATTAATTCTGTTAATAGCTTTACTTTTTCCAGTTTCTAGTTTTTCGGTTCATAAATATAAATGAATTTAGCGTAAAGGGTAAATAAACTCCCCTTTCAATTTATCGATATTCGAATTAATTGAAATGGAATTTCAAACTTGCCACGTACCATCCGGCTTTGGAATGAACTCCCCTCCACGGTGTTTCCGAGCGCTAAACATATCCTTCTTCAAACGAGGCTTGCGGAGAGTACTTAACGGTAGGCAGCGGCTTGGCTCTGCCCCTGACATTGCCGACGTTCATGAGCAACGGTGACCACTTACCATCAGGTGGGCCGTATGCTCGTCTGCCTACAATGGCATTAAAAAAAACTTGAATAGAAGGATAGGGAATATTAGTGGTACGTAAGCTGCAAATGTCATAAAAAGTTGGTCTTCCATTATCTGCTTGTTGGCTATTGTGTACTATGCCTTAGGTAGTGAAGTTGCATCGCAAATTTTTGGGTAGCCGCGTTGAAGGTCTTGATGAACATGAAGATTAAAAAGTGTCAAAGCTGTGGAGTTATACGTTAGAGTTGAACCAAACATTCCTCCAGAGTAGCTTTTCCATCTGAACGTCCAATCCCTGTACCGAAACCGAATTAAGAAAGACCAGTAATGGTGGGTAGTGTTAGCGCACACAAGCCATCAGCCCTCTCTGTCGGTGGGTTGTCCAGAGTCTTTCTAGACGATACCATATCTCTTCTAAATTGTACCACGTGCTTTCTCACTGGATCAGAATCATGTAGATGTGGATTGGGAAATAAATGGCTGCGCCCTATTGATTTTGAAACAAGACCCTTAAAAGTGGCATTAATTAGCACCAAATAAATTGGTCAATATAATTTCCCTGGATGTAAGTTCCAGTCCTCGTTTCGGCTATTTTTTATCACTAACCGCAACAGTGTTTCCCTTAAAATCTAAAGGCCAATCGGGAAAATACCGGTAGTATTTTGCATTTCCGGAGCGCTGATGATAAAATTTTTTAGTCGACTTGTTCCCAAATCAAATATCTATTAAAATTCACAGTTAGATCAACCGAATGAAAAAATATTTAAATAAATACGAATATTTGGAGAGTACGGTAAGTTGTTGTACGGCAAGTTCTTAACAAAGTTTGGAAATGAACAGACCTCGAAGGAAACTTCTGGATTGAATTTTTAATTCAGTTTGAAAACATTCGATCGTTTAAGTAAGTATTGTTTTGTAGAAGATAAGTATTTTTGTGTGTAATCCGACTTAATTTTATCGGATTGTTATGGTGTATTTACCGTAGAATTACTGTGATTTCTAACTGATAGCTTGGTGTAACGCTTCCGCTAATTTTTTCTCAAATGAAATTTGTTTGACTTGTCGCTGGTAAGTATCTTTAAATTGACGAACTTACCTCTTTCACCGTACCCTAAGTACTCATATAAGAGCACTTTTCAAGACGGAATAGGTATTACGATCTTGCTTATTTTTATCACGAAGCAAACACGCGTTCTATAGCAATATGAGCTAAGTATAAGTGTAAGTAAGCTTTTGCGCTTTCCGTTATCGAATTCTAGAGCACATAGCCGGTCAGGCCAATCAGGAGATAAAATAACATATTGTTATATTCAATTATTTTATCAACTTCAGTTGACTTCATTTTTTTTTAAATGTATAGCAATCGAATGAATCTTTTTAAAGGAAACAACGCGTCAAATAAGTGAAGTTTTAAAACAACTTAAAATATACAATTAAAAGCTTCGATCAATAATACTACATTAAAAGCAATAGATAGATGACATTTGCTGGTGAGTAGGGAGTCCTTGCGGTAGGCAGCGGTTTGGCTCTGCCCCTTGCATTGCTGAAGTCCATGGGCGACGGTAACCACTCACCATCAGGTGGGCCGTATGCTCGTCAGCCTACAAGAGTAATAAAAATAAAATAAAGTCCTTTGGGTCGGCACGCGTAGGTACGTACCACCATCCTGCCCATTTATGTCGCAAAGCAGTTACTGCCTTCCGGAGACTTAAAACTGATGTATGTTTGAAGATCTGTGGCTGTGCTTGTTGATGTCTATAAGCTCGTTCAGCCGACTCAACAATTAAAAAACTATTATAGTAATCAAACTTCAACTCATTATGTTGGAAATAATAACAGTTATTTAAAATAAACAAATATATATATTACAGTTATTTATGTTGGAAATAATTACAGTTTGTACTGGTGGTAGGACCTTTTGTGAGTCCGCACGGGTAGGTACCACCGCCCCGCCTATTTCTGCCGTGAAGCAGTAATGCGTTTCGGTTTGAAGGGTGGAGCAGCCGTTGTAACTATATTGAGATCTTAGAACTTATATCTCAAGGTAGGTGGCGCATTTACGTTGTAGATGTCCATGGGCTCCAGTAACCACTTAACACCAAGTGGGCTGTGAGATCGTCCACTCATCTAAGCAATAAAAATAATAATTGAATTGTCTCTTCTAAATAATTGCAATTATTAACTAAACGGTTTATATCTGTGCAGGTTTCGATAGTTAGGAAGTTTTAGGGGTAATATAAGATAGGGTAGCTGAACTAGGACCGATTGATTGAGGTCAAAGTTGAGCCGAACTATCACTACTAATGGAGTTACTGGGACGATTCTGATTAACGGAAGCGAATGGAATATGTGTTCAATAAACAACATGTACTTAGATAGCTTTTGTGGTGCATATAATAGTTTTTAGTCCTTGTAAATTGGTTTAAGCGTGCCAATATCGTTAGAAATTTACTAAAGACTTCTATTAGAGTAATAGGAGCAGTTACTATTCGGGAAATTATCTGTTCATCGACAGTAAAACTCTTCAAACGAAACGCGTTAGTACTGCACGGCAGAAATAGGCTGGGTGGTGGTATCAACCCGTGCGGGCTCATAAAACACCTTACCTTCAGTATAATTGTTCATTTTTTTATTTTTTTATTTTTATTTATTGGGTACTAACATGTTATACATCAGCACAGAACATTACAGGTATCGACTGCATGCATTAAAAAAAAGCGGTTCATTATATAAAAAAAAAAAAACAAAAAAAAAACTATATATAACATTACATGAAGACTCTCAAATACGCTATTACTTAATTGAAAAAAACTCATTGAGCAAGGCTGTTGTAGACTTCTCGTCTAAAACTGTCAACAGTGCCAGCAAAAACGTCCAGAGAATACTTGTTATGCAAATTATTTAATTCCACAATTAGTCTGTTGAGAGGCGCGTTCTTACCAAGGTTGGTGTAGTATCTGGGAACCCTGAATACCATCAACTTCGAAGCCCTTGTCGACGTCAGCAGCACGTTAAAGTTCAGAAGAGATAAGAGATCAGGGGCATCGTATTCTTCGTTAAGAAATTTATGCAGGAACAATAGATCGAGAGTGCGTCGCCGCTCCGAAAGAGAGCTCATGTGGAAATACTTCAACCTCGCCGGGTAACTCTGAATGGTTCCAGCAACATTGCAGGAGAAAACAAGCAATTAATAGTTCGTTTAAGCTTCACTCCAAATTTGCTGAACTATTTTGTTGAAGCATTTTGTACTTTAAAATTTACTACATACGAATCGTTGCTTTAAATAGACGTACGTTTTATCTACTGGATGGTATGGTTAACCTATTCTACTGTAAGGCCAATTCCCATTTAAACTTAAATAGTTTAGTGCAATGCTTATTTAACGTTAACACCATAACAACACGTATCTTTGTATAATCGACGGCTAAAAAGCCCTTTGATTTAAGCGAAATTTTTGCAACATTACAAGAGAGCTAATTAAAGTTTAAATTTAGATTTTTTTTTTTATTGCCCTTGTAGGCAGACGAGCATACGGCCCACCTGATGGTGAGTGGTTACCGTCGCCCATGGACTTCAGCAATGCCAGGGGCAGAGCCAAGCCGCTGCCTACCGTTTAATACTCTCCACAAGCCTCGTTTCTTCAGGAATTTGAATGTGGTAAACATAATTCAAGTTCAGTTGAAAACATCGAATTGGTGATACTATAAGTAAAACGGTTCTTTACTTACAAAGATAAATGTCCCGTATTAAGCCAAATGTCGCTTATTCCAAACAGCATTTCATCTCTCGATATGAAGTATTTGAAACTGAAGAAGAGTAATATTTTGGTACAGGGATTTGCGTATTAAAGTGTTTCGCATTGAAGAGTATAAACTGATCGATGTATGTAGTAACTGATAAGCATCGTCATGCCGCCGTTAATCCATTTTTTCCAGGCAGATACAAATGGATAGGATGAGTTAACCTAAATTTAGGTAGTAGTAAAATCTAACAACGGATTTATTGATTCTTAGTTACAGTTATACCGGTTGTTTTTGTTACGAAGCATCCATGCGTTTCGGTTTGAACTTTTTGTCGTTTTATAATAACTAAAATTGAGACTACGACCTCATGACTCAAAGTGGGTGACGACCGTTTTTAATTTATACGGCCGTCCATATAAGTTAAAAAAGGGCCCGTGCTGCTGTCTGCTCATTTATATTTTAAAAAAACAGTTATGCTTTCTAACCGATAAATATTTTCTTCTTCATACTCAAAATCACTTTATATATTATTCTCACGAGAGAGATTCATCGTAAGAAATATGTATGTATATCGTCAAAAGATAATACGACATCCCAGAGATTACGCATCTGACAAAAGCCAATTTCACCTTACGGAATATATTGGTTTCTTTGAACAGGTAAACAGAAAAAAAATGAGCGCTTTAGATCATGAAATCTGAATACAGTACAGTAGATAAGTTTTATTTGTTTCTGTATTGCTTAGTCCGAGTTTACCAAGAATGGAAATTACTTGTGTTCACCGAGTTAGCCTAACCTTAGGTATTAAGTTGTATAGTAAGGTTGTGTTTCAATGTTAAAAAGTTTTTTTTCCGTATCGGCAGACTTAATGCCTAACGAATATTGTAAGTACTAGCAACAACGGGTGATGCAGAAAAGACCATATTAGGTGCAAATTAAAAGAAAAAGATGTGTTATAAAAACATCACTGGTTTAATATACGAGTAAATAAGTACGCAAAATATATATTTATTTCAGGATAAATACTGATAAAAAAATCCGCTTTAGGATATAAATAAATACTAATTAGATAATATCAATAAGGATGCGATATACCAAAGTAATGGCATATCGCGTAATAAAGAGTACATAATGGTTACTCAAAGTAAATATTACATGAGTTCATAGCACGCCGGACTACAGATTAAATCTATTACTATATCTACGTGGAGACGAATGCGGCCTTCATTCTACCTAAAACTTGCCTTAGTCTTGTAATTTACCTCGGAGGTATGAAACTAATTAAAAACTTTTTTAATTACTTAGACGCACGTTTCGAGAGATTAACTGCCATGAGCAAAATATTACCCTCACTTAATTCTTTGAGGACAGTCGATTCGTCATCTAGGGGTGGTTAATCGATTAAAAGCTTATATATTTTTACTATGGGGCTGTAAAAACGATATCCACAATGTTTTAGGCGCGACAAACGAGAATATAACAAACCTGAGACATAAATTGTATAATTGAAATTACTGAAATTAGCTGAGAATGATGGCACATACACGTTCTGACTTCAATACACCCTGCCACCTGTTCAGGTTTTGTTCAATCCTTATTGAGTCGATTCAGGGCTTAAATATACAATTAACTACAAATGCAAACTCAATTCCCAACATTTTTTTTTTTTTTTTTTTTCATATCGATGCCTGTCGGAGTACAAATTCAAAATAAAACAAGAAAATCGTCAGATACCAGGGAATGCTGCGTCTGGCAATTTGCTAATGGGTTCTTTTCAACTTTACAAACTTATAACGGTATATGTGGGACTTAGTGCTCCACTGTCCCACTCGCGATCCTCGCTCGTGACCGAGCCCGGGCTGAGGAACAACATAGCATACGTTTGTACTCGAGATTGAAACTCAGACCTTCGGTTTAGGTATTTGAATCGAACAATAGATGAGTGACTACTAACAGATTCTGAATCATGTACGAAAGATTCAGAATCAATGAAAAAATGTAGAATGAAGGAATGTAGAACCTGTTGAGTTTGTATAGTCTATCTTATCAGTGTAATCTGTGTCATTGCATTTTCCCTCAATGTTGTTGTTTCCCAAAATGTTGTTTTATTCGTGTTTTCAATAATCAACTTTATCGATAATCAACTTTAACATCTATTGGCAAAGAGCAACTAACTGATTTAAAGACACAATAACACTAAAGCTATTTCAGGAGATGGCGTTGTTAAGCCAACTAAAAAACACAAATTATAAAAAAAAAACCAGTTAACGTCTAGTTTTAATTAATTAATTTAAACAGTAAGCCTTCATTCATTAAAAATAAATTTATCTTAAGACGGTATGGTGGAATGCTGGGTAGGGTAGCTTTAGTAGACATAGGTAGTCAATTTAATTTTTTCGACGTAAATAAACTAGAAAAAAAATTGCAAAAATTTTATACGGGCACTCCAAACATCTAATTATCAGACAAAGGACCGCTAAAACTATAGATGTTAGTGATGTGCATTTACAATTTTAATCAGTCAATTTAAAAAAGTCATATATCTATACAAAAAAATCAAACCATTATGAAAAATAATCGTTACATAAACCAAAATTACTAGTTCCGAGTTCGAGGGAAACATATAATAGGAAGCGAATTTTTGATTGGATTTCATTATAATGAAAAGAAGACAAATGCTGTTATCATCTGACGTCAGGCACGTTTGATTGATTTGAATTCCATTATGTTCGACGCCTCCAACGAGTAAAATGGGAAGCAGAAATTTTCGATTTTACCCAAAAATAACCGGGCAGTTTGTCATGTTCATGTTTTATTTATTTTTATTGCCCTTGTAGACAGACGAGTGCACGGCCCTCCTAATGGTGAGTGGTTACCGTTGCCCATAGACATCAGCAATGTCAGAGACAGAGCCAACCTGCTACCTACCATTAATCAACCATTTATATCAACCCTAGGTGATTTTAAATCACCGATTTTTACATTTTGCTTATCTATTTATTTTCTTTATCCGTTTGAGATTGGCGTATAATATTTTCCTATTCTGAATAAAAATGCAAAGGACATTAGCTCCAGTGTATACAATGTAAATCTGTGTTTAATTGTTTGTGATTCACCATAAAAATTAGTGTTCGGTAATTTATTCAAATTCTAAAATTTATTGCGCAATTTTTCTTACTCAGCAACGCTATTTTTTTTTAAAAAAAAAAGTATTTTGAATAAAATTTTAAACCACTCTGTTTGTTTCTCTACCTTTTCTACTCTCCCTTTTCCTCGCATCGCTTTCCTCATTGCCGAGGTTCACGACTCCCCCACTGCATCATTCTCTCATTTACGATTTCCCTCCAACTGCTGCGATCCTTGGCATCGTGGAACTTGATGTTCAGAGAAGATCGAATTTGATCCGATCATCTCGCGGGATTGTGTCCGCTGGAACGTTTGCCCTCTATCTTGCCTATCACCTGTCGCTTTTTTCAAGCGATATGTCGAAAGAACTCCAGTACTCTGCGAACCACGAAACCACGATAAAAGTGAAACTTTTTTTCACATTTTAGACATTTAACTAAAAAATTTTGGAATAATATTCCATTAAGGGTATAAAAATTGCTTAATCAATCTTAATTTCGATGCCTCCAATGAACACCACTCTAACTCAACATTTTGAAATTTTCGTTTTTCACGCAAGTCGCTTCACTATCTTAAAAGTATTACAATTAATCATTACTGATGGGGTTCGATACAACAGTAAATCAGCTAGTTGCACAAAAAACCATAAATATATCTGCAATAATAAAGATTTTATCAAATTTTTTCGTTTAAACGCTCCTCCTGTAAATCTACGAATTTGGAGTTAGCGTAGTGTTCATTGGACGCATCGATTTTACACTTGCCAAAATGGAATGATAATGGGAAATGATAGAAGTAGTAAATCTCCGACTAATATTTTTATTGAACTCTGTGTCTTAGAGTACGACATACATAATACTTAACAAATATTTAGATTATATACACATATTAAAAAAACAAACAAAATAGCGTGGAGCACTGGCACAATGAGTAATAGTCTATATACTACACGGTCAGCTGCTGAGAGCCACCATATTGGCCTTGGCTGCTCTGACGAGCGCCTTTCCCTTTATCCCTACTCCGCGGCCGACCGTCACGCAACATGCAACACACAGACGAAAAAGTTTGAGACGATGTAATAAAAGTTAAGATTTTGTCAGTAGGCATTAGTTACTTACGTTTGTCTTCTGTCGTTGTTTCTTGTGGATGTTTATGATATCAAACAAACTGTTTACCCTCGTCTTACATAATTTATGAGGGACCAGATTCGAACAAGGTTCGTGGTTAGCAGACGGATTTGAAGCAGGTGTGCACATTTCATTAAATGGAAACAATGTGTACCATCCTTCGGATATACGTTCTGTTTGTAGGTAACCTGTCTCTTTTTTTTTACAAATTTGTTTTCTTATTGCAACAATTAAATTTCAAAATTATTATGACTATCACATGTACTCTGTCCTTTTTTAAAAATCCATCGATGGCTTAATGATCTCACGGTCGCAGTTTGAGTGATTATAAGAGCCCATAGATATATCTGCGTGAATACTGCCACACGCCTATAGACATGCAGTTCTAGACTCAATTAAACACTATGACGACTGTGGCACCTTTCAGACTGGAACGCATGCTGCCTCACGGTAGAAATACATACATAACTATAGCCATCTACCCACTCGAGTTCACTATACGTTATACCTGCAGTAATTATATAAATTGTAATATATATTTTTTTAAGCTATTGCATAGCTTTTATCGCGGGCCTTGAGCGCGGCTTACTGTAATCATGAAATTCCGTTTACCATAAGGGCACACGGGGCCCGTGCCCAGGGTCCCCATTCTCAGGGGGCCCCGAAAGACAGACAATTTCTCTCACATGTTTATTCTCAAAACATTTTCGTCGGGCACATTACACTTTTTTCAAAAATCAGTAATCAGAAGGCATATACTATGCCTATAATAGAAGATTTTGCTCAACAGAAATCCTGAAAGAAACCGTTATCGAAATCGTAACCAAAAAACCAGCAGCATTCTAATATCATTAATGACATATTATATCATACTGTATTTGATTACCTATAATGAATAGTCTCAAACTCAGTAAAAAAATGTTATTTTAATTCGCTGTTTTTACTTTCCAAAAGGGCCTCAAATTCTTGTGTGCCCAAGGGCCCCATCCTAGTTTAAGACGTCCCTGGACCTCACAGCCCACCTGGTGTTAAGTGGTTACTGGAGCCCATAGACATTTACAACGTAAATGCGCCACCCACCTCGAGATATAAGTTCTACGGTCTCAGTATAGTTACAACGGCTACCCCACCCTTCGAACCGAAACGCATTACTGCTTCACGGCGAAAATAGGCGGGGTGGTGGTACCTACCCGTGCGGACTTCCAAGAGGTCCTACCACCAGTGATTACGCAAATTATAATTTTGCGAGTTTCATTTTTATTACACGATGTTATTCCTTCACCGTGGAAGTCAATCGTTAACATTTATTGAGTACGTATTTCATTAGAAAAATTAGTACCCGCCTGCGGGGTTCGAACACCGGTGGATCGCTACATACGAATACACCGGACGTCTTATCCTTTAGTCCATCCACGACGAATGTGTAGTGTTTGTGAATAATCGCGTGGCGTGACGTCACACTGCATGCGAATCATGAAAGTCTGCCCATCTCTCTCTCGCGCGGTCTAGCTTATGAGTGTGAAGGGGACAGTTAAGGTTTTGCTTTTATTAATGTTTAATATAGCGTGGTCTTGTTTTATTATTGTTTTAATATTAAATTATCATTGTCTAATTATAATTGCATAAGTTGATAAAAAATGCTATGCAATAGCTTTACCGCGGCAGTTCCCGAGTGCCACACGTTTTTTTTTAATGCAAATGTATGCAATTTAGTTACAACGGCTGCCCCACCCTTCAAACCGAAACGCATTACTGCTTCACGGCAGAAATAGGCGGGGTGGTGGTACCTACCCGTGCGGACTCACAAGAGGTCCTACCACCAGTAATTTGCGAGTTTGATTTCTATTACAAAATTTCTTGAAGGTAGCTATAGCTTTACAACCCCTTTACCATTTACATTTTAATTACAATCCATTGTTCTAAAACTATTCCGGTTACTATTCTGAGCTATTAAGAATCTCGCAACCATTGAACTAGTTCGAAGGAAGTTTCGATTAAAATAATGATAGTAACTACTCTGAATGGGTTTACGTTAGACACCTGGTACTGAGCGATTGTGTTTGGAAACAATTTCATTAAACGGAGCAACTGTTGTTTAAGGTTTTATTGAAGGTTATTATTGAATATGGGAATGAGGCGCTCGCTCCTGGCCTTTTCATTTTTCATTATTATTATAATTTTTTTAATTGTAATTTGTTTTTTCTTTTATTGTAAATTTTAATTTTTTAAAATTAAAAATAAAATTTTATTTTTATTTATTTAAAAAAAAGAAAATATTTGAGAAAAAACAAAAAAAAAAGCCCGCTGAGTTTGTTTCGCCGGTTCTTCTCAGGACTGTGGCTTTTTTTGGAACCGGTGGTAGAGTTAACATTGTTATTTGTATTTTGACATTCAACAAGTGTGTCATACTGACATCTAAGTTGAAATAAATGATTTTGAATTTGAATAGCGTTTTGGCGAGAAGAGTCCCTTTCATGTAAATACTTGCAGATTTTCGCTTAATGAAAGCGTTTATTTACTAAGTACATATTTACTAAATTTGCCTAAAAATCCATTAAGCCAATTGGAACAAATTTGTTTGTTGTTTTTGCACCAGAAGGTTGACTTGTCATATCGTTCTGGAAATGTGTAAACTTACTTTAAGATAGGCAGAAGTTTGACTCTGTCCATTGTAAATATTGATGCACCCTATACTTATGTACATATATTTTAACATTATCTACCATTTTTTTTTTTTTTTTTTTTTTTTTTCGGGTAGAGGGCCGAACCTCCTACGAGGTCCCCGCGCAAAAGGGGCGCGCGGGGTATGTGAGACTCAACGATCTGCATGGTGTTGTGAGCAGACCGCGGGCCCAAGGATTTTAGGACCCACCCACTAAACGACTCCCCTGCACTCTTACACCCGACGTCCGATCCCCTCCGAGGTCAGAACCCGGATGAGGTAGGGGGGTTACCGCGGTCAACACTACAACCAGACGGCGCGGCTCACCCCAAGGACGCCCAGCCGACGGAGCCTTCGAGGCGAATCGAAGGCTCTGAAACGTCGGCCGTCTCGGTACGGCAGCCCGTCGGGCCGCCCAGACGGTGCCGCTGGTGTCCCGGAATACCCCGCTGGACCAGAACCAGCCTGCCGGGTCGGGACGCGATACACCGTCGACCGGTCGCTCTATTCACTCCACGGCAGCGCGCTAGAGTGCTGGTAGCGCGCCGCGCGGCCTCACCCCCTCAGGTCGCCCCTTGACCTTCACCGGGGGGAGGCCGCCACCTACAGGGGCCGGGACGTACGGGCGTATTCCCGCCTCCGGCCCCCGGCTCGACGGCGACGGATCGGTGCGGAAAGGGAAGAGCTCTCCCTCTCTCGCTCCGCCGCCTCCTTCTGCGATATGGTGGACTCGCAGAAGTCGAGCATCGCCTTCCAGGACGCGTCGCTGCCGAGCATCGTAGCCACGACGCGCGGCAGCGAGAGGTCCTCTCCAATGACCGCGACGAGGGCGGCGCGTTGCTCGTCGAATCCAGAGCAACGCGCCAGCGTGTGTTCCGCTGTGTCTTCCTCGTCGCGGTCCGCGCAGTGGTGGCACTGCGCCGTCGGTTCCCTTCCGGCTATCTTGTGCAAGTACCGGCCGAAACAACCATGGCCGGTAAGCATCTGCGTTAGCCGGAAGGTGAGGCATCCGCGGTCGCGGCCCACCCAGTCCGCGAGAACCGGGCGGACCGCCTCGACGGTTCGGAGGCCGGCCGACGGGTCCGCCAAGCGGCGAGACCACGCCTCCAGCACGGACCGCCGAGAGTGGAGCCTCCGCGCTCGAACTACACCTTCGCCGGGGCGCCCTTCCCCCCTAGAGCGAAGGTCGCTACGCCACCGGTAATCGGCAGCGAGCGCCTCCGCCTCCAGGTCCCAGGGTGGCGCCCCGGCGAGCAAGCACGCCGCCTCGAAGGAGACGGTGCGGTATCCTCGGATCGCCCTGACCGCGATCGCGCGCTGCGGACGTCGCAGCGACGCGACGTTCTCGCGGGTCAGGGCGTGGCACCATACGGGAGCGCCGTATAGTGCCATCGACCGCACCACCCCCATGTAGAGGCGGCGCGCCACCTGATCGGGACCCCCGACGTTTGGAAGAAGCCGGCTCAGAGAGCCGGCCGTCGCCATCAGCCGAGGGCCCAACTTTTCGAAGTGAGCGCGGAAGCTCCACCGACCGTCCAGTTCGAGGCCGAGGTACCGAAGACCGGTCACCCCGACCCCGACGCGGACACCTCCGATCACGAGGTGGGCACCCAGAGGCGGCGCTCGTCCCGGCCCGTGAAATAACAGGGCCTGGGTTTTGTCGAGCGCCACCTCGAGCCCCAACCGTCGGATCCTGGTGACGACGTGTGCCACGCCTGCGCACGCCAGACGGGCAGACTCCCGGTAGTCCCTCCCCGGAGCTACGACCAACGTGTCGTCAGCGTAACAAATTACGCTGAGCC
Organism: Bombyx mori; assembly: GCF_030269925.1. NCBI lineage: Eukaryota > Metazoa > Arthropoda > Insecta > Lepidoptera > Bombycidae > Bombyx > Bombyx mori. The sequence goes on from NC_085128.1 coordinate 5,109,816, forward strand.
CGGGGAGGGGCCCCCGAATGACGCCCCGCAGGACCCAGTCGTAGCCGATGTTCCACAGCAGGGGGCCCAGGACGGACCCCTGCGGAACACCGCGCTCGACGGGGAAGCGGTACATCGCCCCACCGTGTCCGATGCACTGGATCGACCTGCCCTCGAGGTAGGAGCCGATCAGTCGGCGGAGGTATGCGGGGACGCCGTGATACTCCAGCGCCCCCGCGATCACCGACCAGGGCAGGGTGTTGAAGGCGTTCCTTACATCTAAGGATAACGCCATCGCCACCCCGCCCCGGGATACGGCTTCATCGGAGAGGGCCCGCACGCGCAGAATTGCGTCGATAGTTGAGCGGCCCTCTCTGAAGCCGTATTGCTCCGCCGAAAGATCGGGACCCGTCTCGGTCAGGTGCCGGACGATGCGGGCCGCGACGATCCTCTCGAGCATCTTGCCCGCCTCGTCCAGCAACACGATGGGGCGATAGCCCGCGGGTGAGTCCGCAGGGCGCCCGTCCTTCCGCAGAAGGACCAGTCTGCCCGTCTTCCATTTCGACGGGAACCGTCCCGACTCGAGGCACGCTTCGAAAAGCCCCCCGAGCCGGTCCCCTAGGGCCTCGAAGGCCAAGCTCCAGACCCGGCCGTGAACACCGTCAGGGCCGGGGGCCGCGTCCTTCGCTCTCATTCTGGACACGGCCGCATGGATCTCCGCCCCCGTGATAGGGGGAGGGGGCTCCTCGGCAGCGGGAACGCTGGGGCGACGCGGAGGCGTGCCCCACGTGGCGTCCATCTGGGGGGGCTCAAAGTCCCCCCCCTCTGCCGGCGGGAAAAGCGCGGAAACTATTTCCCGCAGCTGCCGAGGCTGGAGCCGCTCGGTCACCGGGAGCGCCCACGGCTGCAGTTTCCTGCGAACCATCTTGTATGGGCGCCCCCAGGGATCTTCGTCGAGCGACTCCAGGAGAGTCTTCATGCTCTGCTTCTTGGCCTCGCCGATGGCCAGCTGCAGCGCCGTCTGCTTTTGACGACAGTCAGCGTGCAGCCGGGCCGCCGTCTCCGCGAACGTAGCGTCGCGACGACGGCGGCGGCGGTGGCGTGCGCTCCGGCGGCGCGCCCTCACGCACTCCTCGCGGAGTCTTGCGATCTCGGGCGACCACCAGAACGCACCCCCACGTGGTGCTCGGGGGCCGACCCGGGGCATGGCGGCATCACAAATGTTTGCCATGGTGCCCCGGAACCAGTCGACCTCCGCATCCACGTCCGCGAGCCGCGCGGGTTTTGGCGCCCACGCAGCAACAGCGGCCGCCTCCATCAACATTATCTACCACCATTTGCATGTTTTTTCGTTCTTCTTTTATTTTTAACAATTCAAATTATACCATTTCGGTAGTTACTAATGTAAAATATTTCATTACTATATTGTCATTGTACACTGTTTCTAAGTATTGGTATCTATAATGACACTTTTATGAAGTGTTGCCTTTATTGAATGAAACAACAAACCAATCTCACTAAATCATTTAGTTATTATAAATATAAAAGCACGTGAACTAAGTTTAACTTTATTATCTAGGTTTTTATTAAGTTCAGCAACCGAACCTTTATTTAGGCTTCATTTTCTTTTATATTTTGAGCAATTAAATGGTATAATAGAAGTCGGGCGATCCCTAGAGGAATATTAATTGGAAGGTATATTAATTGTACACCCTCTTATAATAGGGCATTGGAATTATTCAATGTCTCAGCCTGTTATTTTTGTACATTTTTTTAATCCCTCATAAATGGTAGGAAAATTAATTAAGAATTTGAAGAATTTATTTACCTACTCGAAATAATTACTAAAATATATTTAATGCTGCGAGTAAAACAATATGCAATGATTTTAATCTAAATCTAGCGTTATTAGCAAGCCAGCCTTCCAGCCAGAGTTACAGATCACAAAATACCGATCAATTTTCGCGAATAATAATTAAGCACACTACTCCAGTATTCACTAAATACTAATAAATTTTTAGAACTTTTATTTCAATTCCGACCGGACCGGTGGTAAGATGTCATATGAGTCCGCACGGGTGGGTAATTGGTATTACCCGAGGTGGTCCCGGTCAATTTCTGCAATGAAGCAGTAATGCGTTCCGGTTTAAAGGGTGGGGCGGCCGTTGTACCTACTGTAAAGAAGAAACCTTAGAACTCGTGTCTCGAGGTGGGTGGCGGCATTTACGTTGTAGATATGTATGGACTCCAGCTATTGTATCGACTAAATAAGTTAACTCTGTAGCTGATACTGTCTTTGATGTATTGGATTATAACCGCTTTTTCTTATTTCTTCCAATTCATACCTCTATACTTACCGAGTCTAAGTCTATCCTTTTCAAGGAGGGTTGATGTTACGAGTCGATTGATAATTAATAAACCTTGTGTCTAGCGTAAGTAATGGGAAAACGGAGAGGAAAACAAAAGAATATTGGTTGTCGGACTGAACTACATGCCACATCATCGGCATAATTGGTTGGACGAAAACCGGAGTAAGTTGGGTTACGCGGCTTTCATTATCGACCAACTCTAGCTGAACCATGATGCGTAGACTGCAAAGTAGTTCTTATTAAAATTCTGTAAGCCCACATCGATAAAAAGTGCACTGAAATACTGAGCGTTCAATCTGTATCCCTCACTTTCAAATCTAATTTTGCCAAAAGTAAAAATCAGCAATTGAAATGGTCATTTCGAATTATATCTAATCTTAACCGTAACACAGATTAGGAGCTGACCTGTTTCTGCACGATAGAATGCGGTCTGCGGGCAAACTGTCATTTCCGCTGAGCTTGTTTCGTTATATGAGATAAGTTTCAGCATAAAGGAAATATTTTCTTTTATGAAATATAAGGCCGTTCAAACTGTTATTCATTAGATGAGGTGAAAGTTCGAAAGTGAAATAATACCTGTGAAAATAGTTTGAACGGATTTGTTTACTATTTTCATCATCATATCTCTCTCACCAGTTGTTTCACCAGCTGATAAGTGAGTGCAAGAGTTCATAGAGAGAAACGTGCTTTACAATATTAATTGAGTGCCCAATGTTTAATGCAGAAAGACATACCGCTGCCTTGTCTATGTGTTTGTTTGACTGTTTAAATAATAATGTAAAATGTACTTTAAAATTCCTGAAAATTGCAGATTACCATAGATTAATTTAATTATAAGGTTACAGTGGTCGTTAATGACCGTTGCTGTTAAGAAGCGACCTTAAATAAATAATTAAAAAATTCTACGTTTAAACACCTAACACACAAATAGCGATAGAAACCCAGAGAATGATGGTATCTGAATAACTAGGCTTGGGAGGCAGACGAGCGAAAAGACGAGATGAAGATTTTGGGAACGAAAAGATAACTGCGGTGAGGATACAGTTAATACGGGTTAGTTAGGGAATGTAATAACAGTAGCTAGCGTTCGCCGGGGACGTACAGCTGTATCCCCTGATGTTGACCTCATAAATATAACATAAATAAAAATAATTGGAGACACATATTCTCAATCTACACTATTGCTGTCCACGTTAATATCACCCAGTTAATGTCACAGAGTTTTTAAAAGTAACTAAAAAAATTTTTGGTAATATTTCAAATCGAAAATCAAAGGACGCTTCTAATGTCATATGTCAGTGACAGCTGCGGGATGTCAACTCCAGCACCGGACGAGACTAGCTCGGGAAATGGCCTAGCTAATTTCGGTTGAATTCGAACGTCCGGTTTTTCCCGAGCGCTATGACATGTCCTTCTTCAAACGAGGCTTGTGGAGAGTATTAAGCGGTAGGCAGCGGCTTGGCTCTGCCCCTGGCATTGCTGAAGTCCATGGGCGACGGTAACCACTCACCATCAGGTGGGCCGTATGCCCGTCTGCCTACAAAGGCAATAAAAAAAAAAAAAAAAAATAATCGGTGCGAGTCGTGAAATTGACAGTATCGCTGATATCACGGCTCGATCAATAACTAATTTTAATTTAGATAAAACAGTCAAAAACAACGATATAACGCGATGTGATTGCTATAAAATTGTCGAGTTATAAGATTTTATTTAGTGCTATAAATATTAGCCTACGCCAATGGGTGAAATTTGAGGATAGTCACTTGCATCCTCGTCTCGTCATTCGTTCTCGTCGATCCCGTCGCTCGCGACGTAGGGTTCGGCGAGTAAACTAACCCATAGACACAGCCCACTGAGTTTCTCACCGGATCTTCTCAGTGGGTCGCGTTTTCGATCCGGTGGTAGATTCTGCGAAGCACAGCTCTTACTACGGCCAGTGTTAGCAACACTTCCGGTTTTTGCCCCGTGAGCTCACCTAGACGTTAGGGTGAAGCTGAAATAGCCTCTTCAGGCTATCAGCATAGGTAGAAAATAACTTAGATATTTTTTTTAAAACTATATTTGGATTTTTTATTGGCAACACTAAAAAATTTCTTTCCATACCTTAAATAAAGAAAAAAAGTCGGTTGAAAAACAGAAAATAAAATAGTACCTAACAGTCTTACCTTTGGCTATTTATTTATAGGTAATGAAATCTAAATTAATATTAATATTACACGAAGACAGTAAATTTATTGGCTATTTCAATTTAAGTAACATCCTTTATAATTAATAGTTAGAATGTTTTGTTAATGGTGTCCGATTTCCTATTGTTTCAACGGTAAAGGACAGACGTTTCAATCATTGTAAACATAACACTGAAATTAATCAGTTTTTAATTAATTAACGATAAACATAAACATACTTCGATTTAATTAATTTTAAAAAGGTTTTGTTACGTTTTACAAAGGGTATATTTTATTAAAGCAGAAATAAAAATAAATTACAGATTCACGTGCTTCTTTGTAAATCATTTTTAACCTCAACTTCATGAATATTTCGGGAACGAATTGAAATAAAATCTTTGTTAATAAAAAAAATCTTGTTTTAAAATTTATTAACAAATGAATTATTAAGTTTATTTTGAAATGTCAATGCAATTTATTCTTCGCGATTCATTTTATTTTATCATTAGTTGTAAAAAAATAATGAAAATGTTTATATGTATGTAACCTCTATGCGATTAATCCTTAAAGAGGTTAATATGTTATTTATATCATTCTTCAATAGATGACATAAATAGAATTTCGATTATTGAAACATTAGAACATTAGACATATCAAGAGCATTTTTGCAATATTAAAATATAAAAAGATATAAAAATAATGGTGAAGCAATAGCTTTAAATGTTGTTTCTCTTTATAAGAGCAACTCAATTGGTATAGTTTTACAAAGCTAAACTGTATTTTGATTTAAATAAATAAATACATTATATGTATTTACTATTTCAAGGAAAGAAATACACGAAATGATTTAAAGTCTTTCATTCATCGAATACTAGTTACGGTTCAACGTAGAATACCGTAAATTATCCGAAAAGTCGAAAATAATAAAATCAAAATAATAAATACGCTGTAAAATTGGTCTCGACTCGCAAAAGCTGTCGGCAATAAATAAATACAACATGAATACATTTCAAAATTTCATTTTAGTTAATTTCATTCTCCAGTCAATCGTTTTTATGATGTAATCAAAACAGTGTGAGTTCCTGATGATATTTATGATTAATACGGTTTTATTAACTTCAGATCTATGTATGTATGTTTGTAACGGAATCTTTGAACATAATTTTGACCCTCTTCAAAACGTCGGATTAACTCGAAATTTGGTATACTTATTAAAGACCGATGGCAATTCAATATTCAAAAAAGATTAAAAAAATTGAAATTCAACTAAAAAATTAAAAATAAATAATAGTTTAAAAAAACTAACGCTTTTATAGAAAATCCAACTAAAAAATAGAAAATAAATTTTGTTAAAATTTATTTTACAAACGCAATTAAGCCCCTAAAAGCATAATATGGCATTATTTGTCATAAAGTAAAGTTTTCAGAGAGCCCGCCCAACTCAAAATACTGAAAAGACATTCAATATTATCGTATTCGAATGTTGTAGACTTGAAAGCAATCCTGGCCTTAACGACCCGTTACAGTCTTCCAGTCCGTTTGTTTCGCAAAGTACACACTTTCTCACAGTCCACTGTCCACATCCACATCATAAAAACGGAGCTACGTGAAGAAAAAAATATCCACAAATCGTATTTATCGCTAACGTCTCAGACTTTATGAACCATCATAATTTTATGCGTCATAATCTCTGCGAACTTTGATTAAAAGAACTATATCCATAAAGCGGGTTTTATTTCGATTGATTTGCATTTTATGACTATTTTGTTTTATACCTTGATGACACATAAGATGATCCCAATTTCGAAGAATCACTATGTTCAGATATCAATACGAACCCTAGATATGAATAAAGAAATTTTATAAGAGCTATTTATTATGTAGAATCCTCTGGCGATGATCGAGCCTAGATATTTTTTAGTACTCAATACTTTGGACTAATAATTATTTAAGTCTTATGACTATTTTTATCGAAGTTTGTATTACGATAATAAGTTACCAAACACAGGGAAAACTTATGAAGTTGCAAGTGCTACTTTGTAGCACAGTGTTATTATATACATCAACGTGGAAGTCTTCGTGGAAAAAAATGAACCAAAATTCATAATAAAAAAAACATTACTTTAATTCACAACGCTACCTTTCAATTCAGTTTGTGGCGGTAACTTAAGATACTAGCCGTACTCGTCCGCTTCGCTGGGCATTTAAAATTAACATTATTATTTATTGTCATTATTATTAGGGAGTCCAACAGTCATATAAATATTAGCCTATCCATTAAGTACATGTATTTTCTACATGGATACCAAGTTTTAAGTCAATCGGATGCATGGTTCAGTAGTTATAACGGAACATCCGTAAAAACCACTGTAGATTTATATATTAGTATAGATTAGACATACAACTACATTTTCAAGATAAGTTTAAATATATACGAGTTTTGAACAATAGCATTCAGACCGTTCGTCGGTCTACTGAGCAAATTCAGGCGCTCGGTGGAAGATTTTCCCTTTGTCTATCTCCAGAAGTTTAAGTACACAAAAACCAAGTATTTACCTGTTCCAGGCAGTAATTTATCTCTAATTACGAACCAATTTAGTTGCTCGTTAAGCATTTCAGCTCAATTAGTAACTCCAGCATCAGATTACACACTCATCGTGTCGCAACTTTATTTTTAGCTGTTAGAAATAGCGTAGTTTCGAATTTTATGGAAGTTGCTGATTTATTTAGCGGTTTGTGTAAATAGTGTGTGCGTAAATAGACTTAAGATTTTTTTAACTAATTACTCGCTACAGTCGCTACTTCCTCAAATGTAGTATACTATGCGTAAATGTGATATTCACTATTCATTAATTAATATGATGACAGGAGTAAAAGTACCTCTACCTATACTTTTGAATTCCAGGAAATACTTTTTTTTTATTGCCCTTGTAGGTAGACGAGCATACGGCCCACCTGATGGTGAGTGGTTACCGTCGCCCATGGACTTCAGCAATGCCAGGGGCAGAGCCAAGCCGCTGCCTACCACTTAATACTCTCCACAAGCCTCTTTTAAAGAAGGACATGTCATAGCGCTCGGAAAACACAATGCGTGTATTAATTGGAAAAAAAAAACTTTTATAATATATTTAAGATATAAGTTTGGTAATTATATTGATCTACCAATCAAAATCCCTGTATATGTATTAAAAAAAGTACATAAATAAACATACAAACATACATAACGACTTTATATTTTTTTGATTTTTGATAAAAAATTGTAGGTATACTTCCTCTTTTATTTTTCGTACTTTGTGAGACGAATATAAAGTTACTTTGCGAATACACAGATATAGTTTTAAAACATTTTAGTACTTTTAATACATAATTTGAATAAATTAGTCTAAGGTTCGGGCACTATTGTCACTTAAAGGAGGATTAACTTTTTCAATCAAATTTCGTCTCCTAAAACGTTGCATCCAAAGTAATCTCGTTTTAGCGTTACCGAACACCCAAAAAATTATCGAAAAGGGACAGTGATACATCAAAAATATATTTCCAATTAACAAAACATACGTTGATAAACTATATCGATAAAGAACTATGACGTAGGCTATTTTATAGCCGTCCAGTATTAACTGCTGTACACAAAACATACAAATCAACAAGATCATAACAAAAACGATCCTAGAATTTTTTCCGGCACTGTTTTTGTTGGTTTTCGTAACAGATCTCAGTATTATTATCAATAGCACTGCGGTGCCTATTAAAACAGGCCATTTTACCAACAATATATACATATAGAAATACTGAAAGTCACTATCGTTTTGTAAATAGAATAAACAATACAGTATCACTGATACGATCCCGGGCAAAATCCAAGTTAACAACGACACTTTTATTATATTCGGTTTTTCAATAGCAAACACTTTCACTAAGCTATCGTACATTTGCTTCGTGAAGACGAACATCCAGGAAATGAGAGTCGCTTCCGTGTAAACCATGGAGAATTGGTCGAGATAAATGATGCAGTCATGTCTCACGCAGAATCCGAACACCCTCTTGACGTCGTAGAAATATCTAACGAAAGTATAAATAAATCTTGCTGTCATGAATTGAATGAGGAGTTGATTTTTATAGCTCTCCCTCCATTCTTTGAAGAGAATGGCCGTTAATATTAGTAAAATTACCGTCGTGGCCGATAGCAGTATGCCAGCGGTGCTAAGAGAAAACGTAAAAGCAGTGAAGAGATTACTGTCATTTGTGGGTGGTAACACGTTCGTCCCTTGTTCTACTTCTAGAACGTTCATTGTATTTTGAAGAACTGTTTGTGTTATCTCTATTATTTTTTGTTATCTCTCAAATCTCTTGATTTTTTTCTTCATATTTTAGAACTTGCTGGCCGTCGATCCATTGCTTATTCGCGTAAAATTTCACAATAATAAGGAAAAATTCAATATTAATATAATAATCTCACAAAAACATATAATTAAACACGTCTATTATTTACTACATTTATAATTGACTGAAAATAATTCAGTGACTAGAGATTAATGGCCGACAAAATATAGTGTTATCATAAACTGATTAGATTGCGATAATGAACTTATGTATTCCCAGATATTGGGGTTATTTTTAATAGCGAAGAGTTAATGGTCCACCCATTCTTAAGTACGTTACGTAGGTCACAACTTAAATACCACCACCCACCTACCCAATACACGAAGCTCGATCTCTTTCTCGAAGTTTTAATTATTATTGTATTGTAATATCGATGGGATGCATCTTTTTTTTTTAGTTGGAATAGTCATTAGTGCCGCCATGTGCAGACTCATAGCATGTTTTGAAAAAATATACTAGTTTCAGGATATATATTTATATTTAAAAAAAACAGTTATTGTTAAATACATGATAGATATTTTAGACGTAGCTTATCTGGAATTTGTTTTATAATTACTGTTAAACTGTTATCTACATAGATAAATTCGTTATTCAAAGACTAGATTAGACTGTTTTTCAAAAATGAATAATAAATACCCATTCATTTTATACTGTCGTACAATTTGAAACGCATCTGGTATTAAACTTACTGGCTAGCTATTTATTGTATAACTTTGCTTCACTGCAGCAAGTTAAATGGCAAATTAAAGTCTCAATATTTCATTTACATGAAATTCCATGATTCCACCTGAACAGATTAAATGTTGCTGCTATTTTAGACTGTTCATTATTATTTTGAAACACTTTACTCTGATAGTGTATACGCATGTACCACCACTCTGCCTATTTCTTTTTTGTTACTGGCTGCTGGTGAGTGTCTAAAATTGTACTACAAGAACCACGGTAAGCGGCGGCTTCGTTTTGCCCCTAGCATTGCTGCAGTCCATGGGCGAAGGTAACCACTCACCATCAGGTGGTACGAACAACTGGTGGTAGGACCTCTTGTAAGTCCGCATGGGTAGGTTTGAAGGGTGGGGCAGTAGGTGGGGCAGCCGTTGTAACTATACTTGAGACCTTAGAACTCATATCTCAAGGTCGGGTGGCGGCATTTACGTTGTAGACGTCTATGGGCTCCAGTAACCACTTAATACCAGGTGTGTTCGTTCACCTACCTAAGCAACAAAAAAAAAAAATTACTACAATAAGCAAAACACATTGTGTATTTATGATTTTATTTATTTCAATATGTGCAAGATTGTATTGTATTTCAAAACATTAACATACACGATATGTATGTGCCAAGATAAAAATGTCATATAGCTTTAGTGCAGATTTATTATTTTTAGGCTTTAGTATAGATACCTTGATCAAAATAAATTTACCAAAAAAATAATATGTTTAGTGTGTTTCGTAAATCACCCATAACATATTATTAAAAAAAATTAAAACGTGTTTGATTTACGGTAACTGAAATTAAAAACGATTTTCAATTAATTTCTGTGTAAATAAATCAACTTTTACGGTTTAATCTTGCGTTTTTATTGTCATTATATGTCTTCTAATGTTTCGAGTATTTTACAGTTTTCGTGGTAGCGGATGACTAAAAGTGTTATTCGACATTTGAATATTTTGCTAACTACCGCCTAATTTTCTTTAAAAATGTTTAGAGAATTTCATATTACACTTCCCATATAAGGAATTAATAGTATGACTTGAGGTCTGGCAGTTTGTATGACTTTGGTTTTCATTATCGTCATAAGATGATCCTAGTTGTTAAATAAGCCCCAACTAACTTCTCTATTTAAAGTAGCTGACGAAATAAAATGCGAGATTAAATCGTAAAAGTTGTTTTAATTATATCTTGGATTTCTTTAATTATATTTTGGAAGTCGTCATCAACTTATGCAATTATAATTAGACAATGATAATTTAATATTAAAACAATAATAAAACAAGACCACGCTATATTAAACATAAATAAAAGCAAAACCTTAACTGTCCCCTTCACACTCATAAGCTAGAACCGCGCGAGAGATGGGCACACTTTTCAAGATGCGCATGCAGTGTGACGTCACGCCACGCGCTTATTCACAAACACTACACAGTCGTCGTGGCCTAAAGGATAAGACGTCCGGTGTATTCGTATGAAGCGATGCACCGGTGTTCGAATCCCGCAGGCGGATACCAATTTTTCTAATGAAATACGTACTCAACAAATGTTAACGATTGACTTCCACGGTGAAGGAATAACATCGTGTAATAAAAATGAAACCCGCAAAATTATAATTTGCGTAATCACTGGTGGTAGGACCTCTTGGGAGTCCACTTTTCATGAGTGATAATTTGATGGTTGTGTAACATGCCTTTGTTACCTATACTTTTAATAGCAACAAAACTCATATTACATGCATATTTTCTTTATCTTTTAGTGTCTCTTTGGTGGTGATGCCTCATTGTACCACCCAGTTTTGCCTTATAAGATACCGTCAGATATCTTCGAACAGATGGTCATATCAGAAACAGCACAGGCTGACCTTGTTCGCGCCTGTTACCGTCTTAGTAGTGACGGGGTTTACCATCTGGAAGACGATGACAAATGGTAAGTGATTTTTGTTATCTTTTATGAATGCCCTCAATTGTTAATTTTAATGAGTTGATACCGTGTTTTTTCCTATCAACTTTCTGATGTTAAAAATGTTCCATATTACCATTTACTGGTATTAGGACCTCTTGTGAGCCCGCGCGGGTAGGTACCACCACCCCGCCTAATTCCGCCGTAAAGCAGTAATGCGTTTCGGTTCGAAGGGTGGGGTAGCCGTTGTAACTATACTGAGACCTTAGAACTTATATGTCGAGGTGGGTGGCACATTTACGTTGTGGATGTCTATGGGCTCCAGTAACCACTTAACATCAGGTGGGCTGTGAGCTCGTCAACCCATCTAAAAAAAAATAAAAAAAATATATCTAAGAGTCGTGAAAACCGAAGAAAGTAGGTAGTAATTTTTGTGTCATCATCATCATCAGTCTATAGCAGTCCACTGCTGGACATAGGAAATTTGGCTTGAACTTTACTAAAGGAATTTCTACAAATAAAACAGCACATAAGAAACACGGAGAGTTTATATTTTCAGATATAATGCCATGACAGGTCCAAAACAAAGTCACCTCGGTGAGTGATTAGAAACAATACATATTTTATAAAATTCTATACAAATAGTTAACAAGTAAACAGAGCCTAACAACTACATGCATAAGTAGCCGCTCCACATTCTTGAGGACCAAATATACAAGTCAGTTTTAAAAGGACTCAACAATGATATAATTTGATCTACCATCACTGGATTTTTGTTGAATCTCGATCGTTATTATCCAACCGAGTCCTCAAACTGCACTTCCAGATAGATTCCTTTCCTGCTCTGTTTATGTGAGAAATACAGGACGAAGCGTGAATCCAGGCAGGTATACATAAGTATTGAAGTAAGAGCATTTCAGCGAAAAACCAGTCATAAACTAGACATCTAATTTACGTGCAACTACTTAGATTAATTATTGCATTTTTCAAAAAATTTCAACATTTTTAAGTAAAATCTACGTATTTTTAAATACTTCGTAAATTTAGATACGCTATATAGATATATAAGGGACACGTTCACATTAATTACCGTGCGTTGTTGGAATAGCCCATTAGGGTATCAACGATTAGGTAGGGGAAAAATACATTCATACAGTAGAATTATTGGATTTGAGTTTTTGAAAAAAAATTAGTAATTATGGCAAGGAATGGAAAAACATTATATTCAGTGCGGTGAGCGTTTGACGAAGTGATTTTTATAGTGATTAATAACATCGCTTTTTTAGAAAATTTAAACTTAAAATAAAGATTAAGTGATAAAGGTACATCTAAATTTTCTTATAAGACATTAAATTTAGGATCTAAATTATATAGCTAATTTTATATTATGAATGACGTGTACTTATATAGAAGTCTTTATAAGGGATCACAGCTTGGAAAACTCTAGTTTCATACATCGACCAGGGAGATTTTAACTAGAGCTAATAAACGACATTTATGTGAAATTTGCTACGACTAAGTAAACATTACAATTTATTAAGTTTCGTAAACTATTAAATAGGCAACGCTAACCGAAATTTTAATTTCACTAAATTCGTGATCATGGTCACGTTGAAACTTTCAAACATAAACTATTTTTAACCACTTATACTAACCTACTAATAACTACTAAGCACAAACTTCATAAGCTATATTTAAATTGCTTGAAATAATTTAAAATATTGTGAATCTCTACAGATAAGGCTGGCTATATTCTTTGAAAATGAGTTACAGCAACTCCTTTGGCCCATAGTTCTAACTATTCCATGAACTCTTTACGTAGTCTAACGTGAACTGAAACCAGCTATTGGCTGAGATCTTGGGAAAGTATTTATATCAAATTTAATTTAATCAACAACACAATTTAAAGTATAGAACAAAAACTGAGAAAATCAAATTATTCGATGTGATCTTAGAAATAGGCTAAGAAGATTCACTTACAATCATCAAGTCTTAAATACTATTAAAGTTTTGTAAACGTAAAATCGGGATAAGTTTTTTGGCTTTTCCAAAAGAAACAAGTTCTTGAATCGATTTGACTAATTTCATAAAACCGAATCAGAAATTACAAACAGTGAATGAAACATAAAAATTGTTTTACAATTCTGATAAAACGGGTCCTTATGATTAATTATATATTAAGGAGCTACATCTAGAAGATCACATTGCAGAGGCTTGATATCTAAGTGTATTCTATTAGAGATAATACATTAAACATTAAAAACGAAGTTCAAAGACAAAATTTAATGCCATAAAGGTATTATTATTAAATGAAATATCCAAACCATTGTAAGTGCTACAATATCAGTAGCCAAAGAAATTTAAGTCAACAAATTTCTTAACACGAGACCAGCTCACGAATAAAACTTATTCAACAAGTTAAACACTAATGAGGTAAAAATAATTCTAGAATACAAAAAAAAAACATTAGACGCTTCCAATAACTTACTCAACCATATGTTCTGCAAGAATGATAAAGGAACACAGTAAGTCTCGGTAGAATATTCCTCACTTATCTATGGATACATAAACTTACCTTGTTCTTCGACAGGGGTATGTTCTTCATCTGAAGAGTCAAATCTTTCGATCAATGAACTTTGCTTTGATAAGGACTGCAAAAAATTTTTATATACTCGATAATTAGCCATTCTATACGCTTTTACTATACTTAGAAGAATAATATACCTTATTTGAGCGACGTCTTGGAGGTGATATCTTGTTCCACAAAGCTTCTAATTGATCGAAATGTTGCGATTGAGCAATTGCTGCTTCCTCAGGACCAAGACTCACCTATTAATTAATTTAAATATAGTTAATTTTATAGTGTACGTCTTCTACAAACTTAAATTTGTATGTTACTACCTGTGAACCCAAATCCTTATTCTTGGCCTCCTGTATTTTGGATATTTCTTCCATAGAGGCAGATACTGAGAATCTGGGGATCATGAAGTAAAATATAATGTTGCATAAAATAAATTACTAAAAATGTACATTAAATTTAATGCAACAAGACTGCAGGCATCATGATAAATAATTTATTGGTACCTTCTTTTTAATCGTTCATCTACTTGAGCCATCATAGCCGCAGAAGTGAGATGTCCGTATTTCTTCTGCCACGTGTACGTATCAAGTGATACCTCCTTTTTCAGTAGCCTTCTCATAGGTCTTTTTGGTGCCAACGGACGCAATTCTGTCATAGTTAGTTTGAAAAAAGGATTAGGGATAGCTTATAGTAGATAGTAGGGATAGTTTGAAAAAGTAATAATAAACGGATTCTATTGACTAACGTAATTCATCATTCATTCGACGTAAAGCAATGTTTTAGAAAATAATAGCAAGTTAATGTTTTATAATATAAACTCACCATCCACGTCTTTGGTTGGCGCTGTATATGTTGGTATTTTAACGTAAGTTGCCGGTGTATTGTGCAAACATATAATTGGTAGACAACCTGATCAAAAATAATCGACCGTTATTTTTTCGTAACGAAGTTTCTTCAACAAATAACAATAGCCATAAAAACTTAAATAATACAATTACGTAACGTATAAGAATGATAGAACGGAGCACGTAAGAAATCTTAGTGATAGTAGAATTTGATCCTTAATATATAATTGTACAGGATATCATTTTCGATGAAGTATTAGTAATAGCTGTTTCCCAAATAAAAACAACAAACAAGTCCAAACAAGTTTTCCTCAGATTTTGGAAAAAAGCAGGCCCTCTTGGAGTTCAGTGGCTTAAAAAACTATTGAATATCATCTTCAAAACTAGATCGGTACAAAATTTATGGCGCAAAATTGTACCTTTTTATAAAAAGGAAGGAGACGTCACACAGTTCGGAAATATGTAATTAGCACTTTTCTATCGAGTTAATTAGAGGTGTACTTGCTAAAAACGTTGCTTTTTAAATGGTTTACATGAATAATTTCAAAATTAACATTACTATAGATAGCTAAATTATAGATGTTTAGTGATACAAATTCTTTATTTCTATCAATAATTTTTACCTCTATCCAAAAGATGAACTACAACTCTCGCACAGTCGCTTGTTATTTGGAATCCGAGTAAAGGGACATGTAATGAAAATGATGTCAAAGCAAGACCTCTTTTAGTTTCCCATATTATAAGAGTCTTGTCTTCAGCGCCTAAAATGAAGTTTGTGTTAATTAAAAAAAAACTTAACTTTACACTACATTTACGCAACTTAAGAAAACTTACAGGATACCGCAATCGTACCGTCCCCGGTTACTTTGACGCAAGTCACTTTCCCAAGATGTCCAGATAACAAATGCAGATCAGAACCAGTATTTATGTCCCACACAATAAGGTTGCAGTCCCAGGAGCCGGATACAACTTGAGTTTTGTTCGTTATTGATACTGCTACGCACGTAACTATGTCTGAGTGGCCGACTAATACCTAAAGCATTATTACTATGACACATATTTTCTTCTTTGATGTATGTGAGTAGAAAATGTATGGAAATGGTAGAGCAAGGTAGACGGGGAAAGAGGTTGACCCAAGAAGACATGGATGGAGTGTGTGAATGACGATATTAGAGAGAGAGGAATGAGTGTTGAGTTAACGGCTGATAGAAGAGAGTGGAATAGAAAAATTTGCTGTGCCGACCCCACTTAGTGGGATAAGGTGGAGACAAAGAAGAAGAAGACATTTTCACTTTGATACCTGGATCTTTCTTAAATCTATTGGAAATTAAAAAAAAAAAAAAAAAAAAAATTAGGCATTACGAGTATATCGCGCTTAGTTTTCAAATATTAAATCAACGTAAATTGTATAAATCTATATTTTTTATTATTATTTTAATTCTTCAAATTTGACTCCCTGCCATATGTTTCATGAAACGTTAAAGTTACGTTATATAATAGTGGATGTGCCTGATCTACCTGTGACAATTTCCCTCCATCCAATTTCCAAACTTTCAGTGACATATCCATCGATCCAGTGACGACATGCTGTGAGTCCGCGGTCAAAGCGAAACAGGTGATTCTTTCGGCGTGCGATACTGAGCGTCTGTTGTCTTCTGAATTATCACCTCCAGCCAGAGACCAGATCCGCACTGAGTTATCACCGTCCGATAGAACCTGCGATAAAGTTAAATTGCTTACCTATAACTTACGCTTAGATCGGAAACTATAGACTTAAAATATTTATTAAGTTCACTGTTATGTTTCTGGTTTATAATTCAACGTTTAAAATTTTGTTTCACCTTCGTTCTGATAACGACGGACTAATACATAAGAAACCTTTCGTATTCTGCATTTTAATAATAATATTGTATGACCTAAAACTCTTTAAATATTAAATCCAAAAGACCTCTAAATATTAAATCTGAACAGTAATTGCATAAATACTTACAGCATACTTCATATTTAAAGTGACGTCAATACTAGCTGACGGTCCGGTTGCAGAATGTAGAACTATACCAGAGTCGACGAGCCAGACGTGGACATTACGAGCCCTGTCACTTGACATTGCACGGCGCCCGTCCGACATCATCAGCAGGGTTTGAATTGCTGAGCTATGACCCTAAATGATGAATACGAATATAAACATTGGTTTCCTTGATTGCAAACAAGTCATCATTCTCCTGCCCTTCTCCCAGTCATCTGGGGTCGGCGCAACATGTTTTCTCCTTCCATACTCTTCTATCATATACCATTTCTTCGCTCACTCCCTTCTTACCCTTATCGTCTTTTACGCAATCCATCCATTTCTTCTTAGGTATATCTCTTCCTCTACATACTTCCACATTCATAGTTAACATTCTCTTACCAACCTCATTTTCATTTCGTTTCATCACATGTCCATATCATTCCAAGCGCGCACTTCTCTGCTTCTCTGTCACAGGCGCCACTTTCAGACTTCCTCTAACATATTCATTCCGTATTCTATCCATTCTCGTTACTCCACACATCCATCGCAACATTCGCATCTCTGCTGCACGCAATCGCCTTTCACCATTTCTCAATGCAAACAAGTACTAACCTTATATGTCAGTGAAGGAGAATTATCCGCAAGCTGCCAAACGACCACAGTTCGGTCTTCAGATCCACTCAGTACCAATAGATTGTTTGGTGAAAAGGTGACACAAGTTATATGACCTATATGGCCGTTCAGTGTTGCTTGTAATCTGTGTGTTGAGAGTTGCCAGACTCTGACAAGGCCACGAGCGCATCCACTGGCGCCAAGCTGTCCGTCTCGGGATACTTCAAGGCAGCTTATTGGTATCAAGTCGCTTTGCTCAGCCTGGTCACATATGGAATTTTGTTTATCTATATGTTAATACGTGAAGCAGAAATGTTGTACCCCTTTTTACGAAAATTGCGCGGACGGAGGAGTATAAAATTTCTCACACTAATAGAGAATATAGAGAAGAAAAGCATTCTGCACGCTAATATTTTTTTATGCATAAAAAGTTCTTTAAATCAATAAAGAAAACATTACACACACTACCATGTATTTGACACACACACGCATATGTATTTAAAGTCTGTGGTCAAATTGAGAATAGATTATTATGATTAAATGTAGAATTTCTTTGACAATAGAACCAGATAATAATTTCCAAACTTATAATTTCAATTAATTATAGTCGAATTTCGACTACAGAGGGGCCACTAGTAAGACTAAAGACACAAAAAGTATTCTACGTTGTAAATAATATTTAAACTTACCTGAAGCAAAGTAATATTTGTGGTGGATTTAGTTTGACGTCTCTTCATTTGTTTTGTTGGTCTGAAATTAGTCAGGTTGTCTTCGGTATGAAATGAGTATATCGTAACTCTGTTTCCACCTAGAAAAAACGCCGTAAGTATTTATCTTTAAAAGATTATTGATAAATGAACGTGGAGCACGTCGAAAATAATTACTTCTACAAACACTTTGCGGACACATATTTTAATTAAATCTGTCTTCGTAAACACAATTTCAAAAGTTCAGAATTTCAGAGTTCATCTTAGACGCGTTATATTTTATAGATTCCTTATAAAGTTTTTGTCTGTTGATGAAAGGGCTTTATTTCTTTTATTAAAAAAATGTAGATAGTTTCGGTTTGTATTTAAATTCTTTCATTTCATAATTTAATATTTGGGACTTAAATCAGCCTTCACAGTTTTGTTTTTATCAAAAAAGCGACGAGCTTCCGTTTCATGTGTTCGCAAGTCTTTACTAATATTCGTGGAAATTGGCAACTTCAGGGATGTATAACAAAAAAAAAGTTACCACCTTGTGAAGGAACGTCACGAGATTTCACTGAAATATTTCTTATACAAGCGTATTATAGGCAATATTGAGTCGCATATTACCTGACGACACATCAGCAGCGATATTTCAAAAACACACACTAAATGAACATATTTAACACATTCGTATCTAGTCGATTCGTGGCAGTAGGAGTGGCAGAAATATATATCGTATATAAAATATAAATATATAATAATATGTAATACGTCACAGCAAAAAATATAGAATTCACAGTTCTATGTTATTTTACAGTCCGTAAAACTTAAGAGAAAAAGTTGATCCTGTAAATATAAATGCTATGGGTACGTACTTTACGTTGGAGTTATATACGGTGGAATTCGTTCGTGGCTTTACTCCTGAGTACCAACGAGTTATCGAAGCACGGATAATTCAAGAGCGGCTTTTGTTATTAAGAAAAGTTTTGAATTCTTTAAATAACAATTTTGTAGGCCAAATGGTGGTTATGGTAAGTTATATAACTATTTTATCATTCGGGTTCACAAATAATTAGTGTTAACAAAAACACAAGCTGTTGAATTAAATTATGGTATTTATGTTTTTTTTTGTTTCCCTTGTAGGCAGACGAGCATATTGCCCACCTTTTTTTTATTGCTTAGATGGGTGGACGAGCTCACAGCCCACCTATTGTTAAGTGGTTACTGGAGCCTATAGAAACCTAAACGTAAATGCGCCACCCACCTTGAGACATAAGTTCTAAGGTCTTAGTATAGTTACAACGGCTGCCCCACCCTTCAAACCGAAACGCATTGCTGTTTCACGATAGAAATAGGCAGGGTGGTGGTACCTACCCGTGCGGACTCTCAAGAGGTCCTACAACCTAATGGTGAGTGGTTACCGTCGCTCACGGACTACAGCAATTTTAGGGTCAAAGCCAAGCCGCCGCTTACCGTAGTTCTTGTAATGCAATTTAAGACACTCACCAGCAGCCAATAAGAAATGGTCTCGATCAGCAACAGCTAATGCTGCTAAGTCGTGTGCCACAGCCAATGTCCGGAGCAGTTGGGCGCTGTGTAAGCTATATAAATATATGCGTTGGTCGGCGCAACCGACCGCTACCCGGGACGAGTCATGAGCAACACAGAAGCACTTTACCTGTGAAACAAATGTACCTTTTCAACCTTTATTAGCGCAATCATCCTATTCTATCCGTTGCTTAATTGTTTTTCACAAATTAAAACGCTTCCTTTAATATCTTCAAGCTGCAATTTACTCCTTTAATTTAACGAGGGGTGAAAGGATGTTTGGTTTAAGCGATATTTTTGCAAATTTACAAAAGAACCATTTCATATGTAAAATTTTGAAAAAAAAAAAATCATAAGAGATAAACTTCTTCAGTTTTTTGAATGGGTAAAGTTAATTGAAATTCAATTTAAAACATCAAATATATAAAAATGAATTTCTGTTCGTTAAATCGTTCGTCTCGCTAAAACTCGAGAACGGCTAAACCGATTTGGCTAATTTTGGTCTTGAATTATATTTGTGGAAGTCCAGAAAAGGTTTAAGAGGTAGATAAATATGAAAATTCTCGGAATTAAATACAAAAATAACAATTTTGTTTTTCCTATGATGTATCCCCCTGTCGGACGGATTCGTTTTGTTTGTTTTAAGTTTATTTTATACAAAAGTTTAGGTCTTTTATTTATTGATTGAGGCACTACGAAGTCTGCCGGGTCAGCTAGTTGTTGATACAAATACCAAATAAAATGGACCTTTAATTACAAAGATAAGTGTCGCATATTAAGCGTGATGCCGTTTAAACCAAATCGCCTTTCATCCCTCTATAGTATATATTTTATACGAGACAGGAAGCGCAAGATATCATAAAAAGATTATAGTGCAGAAGTCAGTTCATTAACCACTTCTCTTAGCCTATAATTAGTACTGTAGAAAGCTACTGTAAAAGCATTAGCTGATAAACGACGTGGTGCAAATTATGTAACAATACTTATTTAACTGGAAAATAATGACATATCCTACTCAGTTCTGAAAACTTTTTAGTTAGAGCATTAAACTATTGCACTGCCGATTGCACATATAATTGAGGTGACATCAGTCTTGTACTTATTGTCAATTTGCATTTTTTTTTTATTTAATGATCATTTTCTTGGTGTAACTAAATAAATAAAATTCTTTAACACACGTACATACTGCCTTTTTGTAAATATTTCATATAAATATTTCATATAAATATTTCATGTAAGATTTATTGATTTTTTTATTTGACTTTATATTGATTCGCCTGGTTCTGAACTGACTGTATTGTGAGATCAGTTAATTAATAATTAAGAAACAATGAATACCACAGAGTTATTATTGTGTAACTATACTTGACGCATTTACGCTGTAGATGTCTATGGGCTCCAGTAACCACTTAAAACCAGGTGGACTGTGAGCTCGTCCACTCACCTAAGCAATAAAAAAAAAAAAAATTGTGTTTGTCTTTCAAAGATTACGATTTCGGAAAGTTCAATAATATATAGGTATAGTATTACAAGATCGTCATCTGGCTTCATAATATTAAAATCAAGTGGATATTAAGACAAAACGAAAAACTAAACTGTTTTTCATCCATTTAGATTTGGACTCTTTTTTCACAGTCCAGCAATGTTAGAGAACTGTTCCAAGAATACTTCGCTCCCTCGAGGGCGCTTATTTGAAATCGATCGTAGTTTATTTCTCGTATAAACGGCAAAGTGGATGTTTTAATCAATTTCGTAATTCTCGATCAAGTTTCAACAAAAGTGGGCCAGTCACTTTTCACGTTCGCCTTTTTATCGTCCCTCTATTTACTTTACTTGAGTGTCACCATGTATATAGTATGTATTTAAATATGCAAATGTGGGTGTGGTTCTAAAGAAATGTTAATAGTAAGTAGAAGTAATAGCGTTTCTATTTGAAGGGTGGGGCAGCCGTTGTAACTATACTTGAGACCTTAGAACTTATATCTCAAGGTGCGTGGCGCATTTACGTTGTAGATGTATGTGGGCTCCAGTAATCACTTAACACCAGGTGGGCTGTGAGCTCATCCACCCATCTAAGTAATAAAAAAAAAAAAACTTGTGTTATTATGAAACTTCGAAATTTTGTGTACTTCTGACTAACAATAGATTAAGGGCCGCTTGCACGAGGAAACAAAAATGTAGATAGTGGAGATTCTGGAGTCGATATCATTGAGTTAAAACATCGGATTTATATCAATGAACTAATTACACGTAATTTATATTTTTTTAAGGACGACCAGACGAGCCTTTTTTTTTGTTGATCTAGAATCTAGATGGTCAGGCAAACTCCCTCGGTGTTAATTAGTTTCCGAAGCCCATACACAACTTAGTGTGAAACACATACGGCGCCCCTCCCCCCACCACCCACCTGTTATTCGCCCCCTAGTAGTTTTGCTCACTTGTTTTGTTAAATATTTCTTCGGTGGAAAACCATAGCTACAATACGCTCAGACGAAATATTTAGAAAACTAATGAGTGAAGAATTCGTTAATTGCGTAATATTGTTTATTCGTATTAAAAATTATTGATTTTTTTGTTGATGTACGTGGCAGATTCGTAAGGACTATAATTGTGGCGGTAAATATGATGAAGAAAGATAAGGGAATTTTCTCGAGGAATTCTTCAGCGGAACATACGATGCAAAAGACAGATTGTACCAAAGCGAGATCAGTTTATAGACAAACCCAGTGGTTCTTTGCCTGTATTAATATATTATAAAAACATCACTAATAACCACCGAAAAATAACATACGAATTAATTAACTAATGCGCAAGCATTTTACTGCCATTGCTGTTTTAATTACATTTATACTTTTAATTCGAATAAGTTGAATTGCGTGGCACTCCATCTCCTCGTATGTGTATCGTTAAGAATGACCAACAGGTTCATTAGAGAATGGACAGCAGCGTCAATATTAATTACAAAAACGTATTGCGATCACCAGCTCGCATTCGTTGGCGGTAGAGCGGAAAATATTCCTGGCGGCGATACGCCAGGGTTTTCACACATAAGATTAATATTACAACAAAAATATAACACACTTCTGTGAAACGTTAATGTTGCGAAGCACTGTCTTTATTTTTACATAGTTAGCCATTGGATACCACCGGTCTCATTATTTATTTGCAGGCATGCGTTCTGAATTAAATGGCACGACAGCGGTTATACAATTGAGATTTCGACCTCATGTTTCAAGATAATGTATTAATGTCTGTAGGATCTAGTAACCGCCTAACATCAGGTGAGTCGTAAGTTTGTTCCCTAGTTGGAACGAAGTTCCTTATGACTTATGGGACGACGGGAGGGGTACCCTAACCGTGGAAAAACGTCCGTAACGTAAGATTTTTATTAGTAATGCATACAGTGTACGACTTAACTTTGTGATAGCGTACAAATTAGTAATGCACACAGTGTACGACTTAACTTTGTAATAACGTACAAAAAATAACGTATTTTTTATCATTCATTGACCACGATCTCGGAGCGTTCGTTTGCGCAATACACTAACTCTTATGCAAACAACCGTCAATGAAGTGTACCACAATAAGTTCGCACGTTACCGAATGACCGTGGGTTGTTGCGAAACCTTCAGTTTTATTTTCTTTATACCTCAAATAGAACTTAAAATTAATATTTTTATAATAAAGAACGTCGTTCCTATCTGGTGTCCCAACAACACCACACATCTTTAAAAAAAAAAAAAAACATTCGGACCTGTTTTTCTAGAAATTACAATATTGAACTTACGTTCTACAATACTTAGGTTCAAATAGGGGCTATTAATGACGTACCTTGGCTTTGTGCCTTTTCAAGGGATGTAAATAAGTCCCCGTTATGAACGTCCTAAGATGCAGTTCGTTGTCCCCTTGCAGTGTGAGTAGGAAGACATTGTCGTCGGTGACATCGAAGATATGAATAGGCACTCCAGCAGTGACAGTTGATAGCAAGGTAAAATTCTCTACATTCCAAGTGCAGACAGTGCCGTCTTGGGATCCGGTTATAAATATATTACCATCTTGAATAACTTTCACAGATGTCACTGATCCTCTGTGGTGATCTAGTTTTGTTACCTGTTTAACCATAAATACAAGAAAGTTCATATAATAAAATAGGTACGTGTTAAACATTAATATAGAGACATCCTTTATATTAATGAAGAGTAAAACATATAAATATAACTAGATTAGAATATCGACATTATATTTGTTAATTTGAGACCTAAATGTTTAATCTGTATAACTCATTGTTATATTTGTAATTTGTCTACTACTAATTAATACTTACCAAGGCACCGTCCACTAAAGATGTGATTATAACAGCGGAATCATCTCCACCGCTAATCACCAGCGAACGATTCACAATCGCTGCGACGCACAGTACAGGTGCGATGTGCTCTCTGTTTATAAACATAAAGATCACAATCGCATAACAATGTAGAACAAAGTAAGCGAAAAGAATCAAAGATGATTTGTAACTCACAATATTTTGGTTTTAACTGCTAAAGTGTGTAAGTCCCAGACGATGACGCTTGTATCTTCAGAGCCTGTGAGTAGATATTGTGATTCTCTGGTCACACACATACAGAGAATGCTGCCCGAATGTCCTGGCAACAAATACAACGAAACTAAGTTTTTAAAGGTCATTTTTATGATTATTGCGTAGACGGGCAACGGGTTGATGATCCATCTGGTGTTGTATCGTGTCGTTTCTGGAGTCCGTACACTTGCCGCCAACTAATTTGAGACTTGAGGTATGTCCTAATTGTTTAGTAATTAAGAGTGGTACAATTTCTGCGGGTTTGATTTTTACATTATTTTTACATTTTTACATTATATTTTTTTATTAATGTCTTTGCAGGCAGACGAGCATACGGCCCACCTGATGGTAAGCGGTTACCGTAGCTCACGGTCGTCAGGAATGCCAGGGGCAGAGCCAAGTTGCTGCCTACCAGCTGCTACTTACGATACTATTCAATATCGTGGAAGTCGTGGACATATTTTATGTACGTATTTCATTAGAAAAATTCGTACCCGCCTGCGGGTTTTGAACCCGGCTTGATCGCATCACTCTATACGAGGATACTAGGCATGTTATCATGTAGGCCACAACTTAATTCTGGATTTGTTTCTTAAAATTTGTGGGCTACGGTAAATACTTTTTACTTCTTTTGGGATTAAACACTTATTGCAATTTATATGCACTAGAACGTAAATGTCACTACTCGAATAATTCTTTATTACTACACTTCAGTGGGCGAAATTCAACCGTATAAATTTTATCGCATTTTCTCTTTAGGAAAAAAAAAACTGCTTCAATTATAGTTTCAACACAAAAACTATGTTAAAATAGCTACGAAACAGAAATAGAAAATCGTATTTGTCTATTTAGATCTGCCTATCATAATAAATTCACTTCCTTTAATTTATTTAGATAGTACTAGCGACCCGCCCTCGCTTCGCTTCGGAAACTGTAATTTATTATTTATTTCTCAACTATATAATGAATGTTAAAATACATATAAACCTTCCTCTTTAATCACTCTATCTATTAAAAAAAATCGCATCAAAATCCGTTGCGTAGTTTTAAAGATTTAAGCATACATAGGGATATAGGGACAGAGAAAGCAACTTTGTTTTAAACTATGTAGTGATGTATTATAGTTAGAAGCTTAGACCCTGTTCTAATAAGGCTTAGTATTAGTGAGCATTATTGTTTGTTAAGGTATACAAAAAATATATTAGTTTGCCAAATGTTCGTACAACCTTTCCAACCATTTGTCTTCCAGAACACATGCTCTCTGAATACCAAAGTTGGATCGGAACAAACTGTCTAAGTTCGCACACAACAAAACTTCATAAATTATAACGTTTTATGGTGCTACGATTTATTTAAGGTAAAATTTCATTAACGTCGACAATGTTCATCCATTTATAAAGAAAATAGGCGCTTCGAGATCGAGGCGTGGCGTAACAAAAGATCCAGGATAAAGGCAAACGTTGACTAGGCCGTGTAATAAAATTAATTATATCATTTTCGTGGGAGTCGAGACTAGAGGCTTTCCTTGCAGTGAGTTTTTGAATAATCTAATAAAGAAAGAAGAAGAATATACTAATCGAATATTTTGTCTTCATTCTTAAGAACGATGTATAATAGCTTTATACGAAAACTACTATCTGAAAATGAAGACTGGCATATTAGTGATTTCTAAAATGATAGTACTGAAAATTCGATTAACCCTTTCACTGCTATGTAGGTCACTCGTGCCCTACACGGCGCACTGAAGTAATTGTGTCGATTTCTGTTACTGAGCGCCCGGATTGCCTAACTTCACCTTCCGTATACTGGTGGTAGGACCTCTTATGAGTCCGTGCGGGTAGGTACATCACCCTGCCTAATTCTGCCGTGAAGCAGCAATGCGCCGCGTAGGGCACCGGTGACCTACGTGACAGTCAAAGGGTTAAAAATGATTTTGCATGTAATGGCATAGTTTAAATTCAGCCCATGTGCTACATTTACGAGCTCTGCGTATCTGTAAGATGCGATCGAATTATGTTGCCCATATGGTTTTAAGTGACTATTGAAGGCTAGAGAAATCACAACGTGATTGTCGCCATCCACCTAGAGAAAAGTTCCAATTGGTTTGTTTAACAATTGTTCCATACTTCGAAGCGGAATACATATTGTGTGCTCAGTGCGAGTTTTTTAACGTTCTCGATAGCGTAAAAGTTAACTCAAATTTGTATGGAGTGCCTACGTTTGCCGCTAGGGCTGAGAACGTTAAAAAACGCGCACTAAGCACAATGGTTGCTTCACGGCAGATATAAATAGGAAAATAGTACCTACTCGCTGGGACTTACAATACAAGGATACATACATACGTAATACCCACACAAGTTATTACGCAAACTTAATAAAAAAACACGAGTTTGATTTTTATTAAATGGAATTATTGCTTCATCGTAGTAAGAATTGTAGTCGTTGTACACAATAATACAATATGCTGGGTTTGTAATTTCTTAGGAAAAAATTTTACTCGCATGCGTGATTTGAACCCCCGCATGGTCGTATTTCTTGATACAAGCACACTTTTGACATTGTGAGCTCTCAAAATACTTTAAATTAGAAAAACGAAAACCATTTTATGTTTAAATTAGTAAGTAAGTATACATTAATTTCAGTTTGCTTTAGTATTTTAATCCAGTACCGGATTCCGGAACGGGGAATTTCCTTGAATAATTAATCAAATCTAAAAGGAGAAAGAGTGACATAAAAAGATAATTGAGAAAGATTTAATCTCAAAGAGACAGACACGATATTTCCATTACCAATAAATTTGTGTTCCGCCGAAAGAGGGACTGGGCGATAAATGGAATATATCTGTATATATATTTTAGATACTTATATTTTATTCGATATTTTTATCGAAGCTTTAATAAGTCCAGGACAGAGACGGCCGACGTATTAAATCAAAATTGTCAGAGGAGTTTCCATGATTCTGCTTTATTTCTACTGCAAAATACTCATATGTTTCCAGAACAGTCCTTACAAAATACTAGTTTGGCCCTTTACCTTAGCCGTTAGTGTCTTCTGAGCTGTAAGTGTTTTAATTATATTTACCTACAACTATAATTGCCTTTTTAGCATCAGTACAACCACGGCAGTTGCAACAAAGTATACCAAAGTATTTGTTTAATAAGTATGAGTTTTGAGGTTGGGGGTAAGCCCGCAAGGAGTTCCGGAGAGTAATTAGTTAATGTTATGACATGTTGAGGGTTCGTGAGACCTTTTTGTGTTAATTTTGCGTTGACTCAGCTGAGTGTGACTAAGGAATGTTCTTCTGAGGCCCAAAACCAAAGTTTATGGTTGGTTAATGTTGGTAATAAATTAGTTGTTTTATTTTATTAGTAAGATTAAATCTTTGAATTTCGGTGTGATTTTAAAGATCATTCGAGTATCCGTACAGTACTTTAATTAATATGTATGTTTATATTCATAGGTAGGGAGCGATGTGAGTGAGCTCTTACCCGTACTACTATTCTTGAGTTCCAGATCTCCATCGATCACTATCGACCTGAACTAATCACTCACGATTATGGTAGAGGATGAACATCACTATTTGAGTTTCATAGCTCACCTAGAGAATTTAACTAGACGCTTCAATTACCAATATAAATAAATGCTCCGGTCACCGCCCTGGTCGAGCTCGTCGCTTGCGAGGAAGGGCTCGACGGGCAAATT
Source organism: Bombyx mori (assembly GCF_030269925.1). Classification (NCBI taxonomy): domain Eukaryota; kingdom Metazoa; phylum Arthropoda; class Insecta; order Lepidoptera; family Bombycidae; genus Bombyx; species Bombyx mori. The sequence continues at coordinate 5,137,884 of NC_085128.1, forward strand.
AACACAAAGACACAGTCCACTGAGTTTCTTGTTGGATCTTCTCAGTGGGTCGCGTTTCCGATCCGGTGGTAGATTGTGCGAAGCACTACTCTTGCTAAGGCCAGTGTTAGCAACACTCCGGTTTGAGCCCCGTGAGCTCATCTACACGTTAGGGTGAAGCTGAAATAGCCTCATAAGGCTATCAGCGTAGGTAGGAAAAAAAATGCTGACCTTAAAAAAAATAACCACTTACCTTTGAAAGTGTGCACCTTTGAATTCGACATGATGTGCCAAAGTTGAGGGTCTCCAGCCGACGGTGCGAGTACCAGATGCTGTCCTGAGGGAGCCAACTGGAGGAGTCTTGTACCAGCACCGGGACTTGAGCCCCCCACTGATACGACACGGACTGTCGATGCTATAGGAGGGTGAAGCCTGAGGGAATGGAACGCGAGTATGAATCAGACATAAAACGTATAAGAAACAACAAAAAGAAAAAGTATCTGCCGGTTAGTACTATTAAAAATGTACTGACCAAGGTCTTGGATGAATCGCGAATTGAGCCATTTTGGGTCGGAAACGCATGTGTAGATTATTTTATTTATCTATCGGTAACCATTGTGCGTTTTTTCATGCGCCTCTGTTGGACAGTGCCTTACAAGTAATTAAAAGACTCATTATATTGTTATTTGACAATGCCTTACAAGTGATAACTAGAAGGTATATCATATTAAACTAAAAATGAGTCTATTGAAAAAAATCTAACAAAATATATATCACTTTTCGCTGTTTTCACCATTTTTATTGCACAGTATTTTTTTAAATTATACAATAGAGGTAATGTTCCACACGAATATTATGTTCATTGCTTTAGTGTTATTAAGTACAAAACATTAATCTTGTGTATATTTCCATCTTTTTACAATAAAATAAACCATCTGTAATGATGTTATCTATTTCTAACTAAAGAAAGACTAAACAGTTACAATTTTCCAGTCTGTTTGTGAACCGACTTTTTTAAACAGCCATTGTTCAGTTTTTGTCATCAATTCTTTTTTCTGGAAATAATTAGTTTTTTTTTCTTCAAAATGTGAATAATAAATTTAAAGTTATTCAAAATTATTCATAACCTTGAAGTGATTACAACCGCATTTTGATCATTTGAAGAATTACTATTTGTATTTACGTTAGAACGTTAGATGCACGTTAGGCTATTAAATAATTATAAAAAAAAATATCTACGTTTTAGTTTAGCGTTCATTGCGTACATGTTCCAATTGAGGCCGTCAGCGCAAAAGTGGCCTAAGCTTACCATAGTTAGTATGGAGATAATGAGGTTCGAATTTACCTTTACAATACTTCGTAGGCAAAAAAATACACGCTAAAATAATGTTTAGAAAGGTATCTGTTTTCTATGGATGAAACTAGGGATAGGCTGATATTGCATCAAAATTTATTATGTTTTGAATAAATTGCAATACCTAAGCACGAATATGAATTGTGGGTTAGACCACCTTTGCGCTGTCTCAATATAGAGTCATTTACAGTTTCTGTAGATATGTACACCCAACACGATAAACAATACACTAGAATTACTATCATAGTCATCATACATGATAAATTACCCTTATGTTCAATACGGTAGTACTAGAATTTGCTATAGTTAATTTATTCATAAGAACGACAAACTATTTAAAATGAGGTGATCATCTAAAAAAACATTAATAACAGCTTGAACAAACAAAAAAAGTAAACTTTTACTCTTCTAAATTTTAAAGAGATTGCTGAATAATCTGTAATAATAATCTGCGAGCAAAATAATCAGTAAATTACGGAAAAATGAATTCCACAGTAGGGATGTTCTCAGAGATAAAAGCAAAGGGTATATTGCAAACACTTCAAATAAAGAGCTGTGGCTAGAGCGGAGAACCTTTTGGGTTCGTTTCTAATTGAATAAAATAGATTAGCGGAATTGATCTTTTACCAATGGTTTTCGTGTTCATTACCACGTGCTCCGACTTAATTGATCGCTTTACCTTTTACTTTAGGCCACCCCACTTAATGCCATACTGTATTCCCACGTACGCCCGCTCCCCCTACATTTCTTTTCTCACGAGGAATGTAATTATGAGAACAAATGGTAGAGGTTAATGTATTTTACGACCGATCTCTAACTGCTGTAATAATTCTATTGACCCGTTACCTTTGTTCTCGGCATTTTTAAGGTCGACGTTATTTACTTGCGGTTGATTGAATATGAGAAGTTGATTATGCTGGTATTCAATTAAGCAGGACCGTGATCCGATTTAGATAATTCGTTTTGGAAAATAGGTCTTGTTGTTTAATGAATTTACCGTAACAATAATAAAGAAAATGTAAGCTTGATTGTTTATTTCTTTTAGTATTAAAACATCAATTATTATATAAATTTGAAACGTTTCCAAACCAAATAAAGATTATGGAGATTACAGGTAAAGATTAATTTAATTAAATAATGTTTTTGAATGAAAGGTCTTTGAATATAAAGTTTAGTTTACAGTAAAAATACATATTTTGAATTCAACATTATATTTTATGTATAATACAATCAACATATCGGTGGCCATTCGTCATTGCTAACATTACTGATTTTGTTATATAATGAGAATGAATATTGCATATGAATTTTTATTTAGTTTTGAACGTAGAAAACTTATTCGAATCGAATTTAAATTACACAATGACTTATTAGATAAAATTTGATTTGCTTGATTGGATATTTGAGGTTAGCTGCTACGGTTGCAGGGGTAGGCATTTATGCGGTATGCCAGTCATGCGTTCCAGTTTGAATGGTAGATATACTATATATGCAATTGAGCAGTCAACCTCAGATCTTAAAATAGGAGGCGTTATTCACATTGCAATTTTTATCGTGTCCGCTTACCACTGACCTAATTTCTGTGAAGCAATTACAACCGAAATAAGAAAAATCTCAAATTTTCTATACGTATTTACGTAGTTAATATTCTGCAGATAACTTTATTAACAGTAACGTTAATTACCAGCCGTTTAGAGGGACGAGTAGAGGCTTATCGTATCCATCGCACCAAGCCATCGCAGCTGTCACGAGTGTGGCGAGCACACCGCGTCGAGCCACTGCCGGCCGCAACCAAGCTATTATCTGAACCAATGAACACGACCAGTCAATAGGGTAATTGTGTTTATATCATACATTCTATGTGACTTCAGATTTCGCTGAAAATTCCGTTTGAATTTTCTAATAAAATCATTGGGATTGTACTTTTTTTTTAAATGCTTAGATGGGTGGACGAGTCAGCTCGTGATATTGTCCATCTGATGGTTGTCTGGAAGAGATCGCTCTTAGCGATAAGACCGCCAATTGTACTTTTTGTGTTTAATGTATCGCACTGTTTATTTGTTTTTTGGTGTACAATAAAGAATACTCTCTCTCTCTCTCTCTCTCTCTCTCTCTATAACTGTTAGTCAATGATTAGTTTTATAACTCCATCCTGTCTAATTAGGCAATTTGGTAATTGTGCAAGGCGTTATTTCTAGACTATTATGATTTCGACCTGGCCATTCTCGTTGGAATATAACTAGTCAGGTCATAAGTATTGTCACACAGTAAAAACTTTTCTTTTAGAATGCTGGCCACAAAAAAGTTTATTAAATTCGAATTTCGAATTGTTCATGAAAATAAAAATGTATACTTTTAGAATTTTACTCATTTTTAAATATGGAGTGGACGCTTAAAGAAGACCATGTTGCAGTTATTGCGTTGCATCGTTGCGGTTACGCGCCAATTCAAATTTTTAACATACTGAAAAATTTGATTATAACCAAAAGACTCGTTTATCGTACCATCAAACGATACAATGAAGACTCTAGTGTAGATGACAGGTCAAAAAGTGGTCGCCCTCGGTCTGTTAGGACTCCAGCAGTGATAAAAGCTGTGAAGGCGCGAATTCAAAGAAATCCCAAACGTAAGCAGAAACTGTTGGCCCTTCAGATGGGGTTAATCAGAACCACGGTGCAAAGGGTGTTAAATGAAGACTTAGGGCTTCGGGCATATCGAAGAAAAACAGGACATCGTTTGAATGCTCGTCTAATGGACCTGAGACTGAAGAGATGCCGCGCTTTGTTGAAGCGGTACGCGGGAAAAAAATATCGGGAAATTCTTTTTTGGATGAAAAATTTTTTACCGTAGAAGAGAGCTACAACAAACAAAATGATAAGGTGTACGCACACAGTAGTGAAGAAGCGAGCAACCGTATTCCGCGTGTTCAACGAGGTCATTTTCCATCCTCGCTCATGGTATGGTTGGGAGTTTCTTATTGGGGCTTAACAGAGGTACATTTTTGTGAGAAAGGTGTAAAAAAGAATGCAGTTGTGTATCAAAATACAGTCCTGACGAACCTTGTGGAACCTGTTTCTCATACCATGTTCAATAACAGGCACTGGGTATTCCAACAAGATTCGGCGCGAGCTCATAGAGCGAAGAGCACACAAGACTGGCTGGCGGCGCGTGAAATCGACTTCATCCGGCACGAAGACTGGCCCTCCTCCAGTCCAGATTTGAATCCGGTAGATTACAAGATATGGCAACACTTGGAGGAAAAGGCGTGCTCAAAGCCTCATCCCAATTTGGAGTCACTCAAGACATCCTTGATTAAGGCAGCCGCCCATATTGACATGGACCGCGTTCGTGCTGCGATAGACGACTGGCCGCGCAGATTGAAGGCCTGTATTCAAAATCACGGAGGTCATTTTGAATAAACTTTAGTGTCATAAGAATCTATGTTTTGTTAAGTTCATTTTGGTATATGAATGGTTACATAATGAATAAACTTGTTTCAATTATTTTACATTAAACATGTGACAGAATTTATGACCTGACTAGGTATGTATATAGGCTCTTTATCACGTGTCTCGTGTTCCGTAACCGCAGAGTAACAAAGGTTTATTTCGATAGTGAACAAAATTCAGACCCTATTATAAAATAATTACGGTCACTAATTAACTATTACGATAATAGATATATAATTTTAGATATACTTCTCATTTGATTCCCTTTCATATTCACATACCTGCGCTCCCAACTGCATAGGATCCCGTGTTAATATGTCACTTGACTTCTTAACTGCTCCGTAGACGAGTTCCACGTCTCTGTCCAGTATGTAACAACGCACGTGCTCGAGTATGCAGCGTAAATACGATATTGTCACCGTTTGGACCTGTTCCAAACGGACATAAACATAAATGGGTGTTTGCTAAAATTTGGTCTGCTATTTTTTTTTAATTGCTCCAAGTTGAAACGACACATTGGTTCTTGGCAGCTTGAGATATGACATAGAAGCCTGAATTGTCTTGAACGTCAGATGTCTTACTGTAAGCTGGAAAGCGTGACTGATGAGCCACTGTAAACAGAGGTAGGAAAGAAAGGTAAAGGTAGAGGTAGAGGTAAGAAAGGCAAACAAAAATCCTCAAGGATTTTCTGATGTGAATTTACCGCAAAAAAATCTATGTTTATATCTAAACTGTCGAAAATCTTTCACAAAGATACACCGACCGGGAATAAAACCCAAACTCCGTAATTTAGTACTCCGATTATCTAACCACTTGGTTAGTTGGATGATCCTTTACAATACCATACCTACAATAATTTACCCATCGAGTCAATACTGGTGGTAGAACCTCTTGTGAGTCCGCACGGGTAGGTACCACCACCCCGCTTATTTCTGCCGTGAAGCAGTAATGCGTTTCGGTTTGAAGGGTAGGGCAGCCGCTGTAACTATACTTGAGACCTTAGAGCTTATATCTCAAGGTGGGTGGCGCATTTACGTTGTAGATGTCTATGGGCTCCAGTAACCACTTAACACCAGGTGGCCTGTGAGCTCGTCCACCCACCAAAGATATAAAAAAAAAACTTGAGGCTGTATGGATAACAAATAATAATTGATGTATGCAATTATGTGTATCTTTGAACGAAATATAAATTTCCCTGTAATATTTTAGGTTACGTGACTCCAATGATAAGCGCGAAACTCGCGTGTTCAGAATACGGCAAAAGTATGGGACTTTTTTTTTATTTATGGTAGAAAAATGTAAATGGAATTCTAAAAAAACATAAAATACTGAAGCCTATACTGAAAAATACTCATGTACAATATCTATAACATAACCATTGTACTATAAGAGTCATGTATATATTGGATGTTATATATTTTCAGCAGTCTAAACCAACGCGCCGTAAGAAAGAGCCAACAAGTTCCAAGTTTACTTTATGACAAATCTCCAAGGATTGGCTCGAAGAGTGGAAATGTTTTGTTCCGACTAAGAACCAAACTTTTGTATTTTGTTCCAGGGATTATCTTCTAATGGCCGAGCAATTTTACTCGAGCTTGTAAGGAATTAATGACGAAACTTCGTTAATTAACCCCATTTGGTGATTATTCAGAAGCTAGGTCAGTTTCAAATGGAAAATGTTCGTATACAGGCTCTAACAGAATGTGCCCTAAAAGCGAAGTTAGAGAGTAGTGCGGTTTTTGATGCAATTTAATAAATTATTCATTGGAAATAATTAATGTCCCTGGTAATAAGAGCCTAACAAATTTGAAGACTTATTATGACTTAAACGATGCCGTAACTTAAGTGACATATGTTTTCTATAATGACATATTTATTTCTTCTCATGCCAGTCTTAAAAGGTGACTACGGGTATCGACCGAGAACAAGCATACTCCGAGTATAACTAAGATATTGCGGTCCCCAACTGGGACTTATTTAAATCAAATCTAATCAGAATTTTGTTTATTCAACATAAATGAAAGTACACACTTGTTGAACGTCAATCAAAATTACCGCCAATTCACAAAAACTAGCTTCCGTCCTGAGAAGAACTGGCAAGATAGTCAGCTGACATGCCTTTTTTTTAAATATTTTTTTATTGTTGGTATACTCTCCCCTTATTGTGAGACTGCACGGGTGGCTGCCATGAAATGCATTTGAGATTTCAACCTCATGTCTCAAGGTGGACGGCAGCATTCACATTCACATTGTCAGGTTTATCAACTTCAGTAACCATTTAAAGTTAGACTTGAGCATCTGTAATCTATGCAATAAAGCGGCTGTCCCATCCCTCAAAGGTGACCAATAAATATATAGAAAACAATATATATAAAAATAAAAATAAAACATTTCTAACTAGAACTCGTAAACTGAAAGAAAACTGACAGGAACGGTAGTAAAGTTCCCTCGAAACTAACAATCAAAGTTTTATTATTTTGTCGACGAATTAAGACCAGCTTACGTGAGCTCCGGATGTCATAATGACAAAACTTGCTAGACTATCGATGATGTGTAATCGTTGGTGATTACCTCCTCAATGTTTGTGTAACAGGCCGTCGTTACCTGGCTTTTGGTGGGCAAATAAATTATTACGAAACTTCGAGAACAAAGGGTTGGTTGCGTTGAAACTTTATGTTGATGAATTTGTGAGGTTGCGGAGGTCGGGCACGATGCTGAGTTTCTTAAAAGTGTTGTAATTTTTTTTATTCTGTATTCGTATTTTGTAGGTTTTCTTAACTTTGATAAATAAAAAATGTACAGTATTTTTTTGTAACATTTTTTTTCTGTGTACCTTTTAAATTGCTTATTTCTTAGATGAACTATGTAGGTAATACTGATTTATTCATTGCACCTTAACGTTTTCTCTCTGGGATAGTGATAGGTGCTGATAACTAATAAATTCACCTATTCTGGTTTAAGTTCATAGTTTTTACGTGCAAAATTTATTTATATCGCCTCTTCTGGATAATAAACGGACAGTCTTTTGTTATGTAAATTCCTCTATGCCCTTCGTAAAATCAATTTTATGTCTAAGCTTTAAGCCAAAGATACGCTTCAAACTTCTGAACAAAACACGATGCTATACTCACGGCCGCTAGTAAAAAGTCGAAGTTGCAAACGGTTAGGTCCTTCAGCTTAGAGAAGTCCCCAGCCAAAAGTAAATGGAGCCAAGACTCCTCTACGTGACGTTGTGTGAAAGCGGCCGCCGTCCTACTTGCCGAATGGAATGGCGTCGAATCTAGAAGAGCGTCGTCATCGTCTACACAACCTGATAAAGGAAAATGTACTTTAATCTTGCTGCAGTTGGGCTATTTTAGGGCACCCAGGTAACATTCCCCTATAATTTAGACTCCGGTGGGAGTGTTGCTGTTTCAGATACGATAGCAATAGAATTACACAACTGACGCACGTAATCTAAGATTTCCGGGAGAAGCAAACACAGGTGCATGCCAAACAGTATTATTCATTTGTATTATACTGCAAATTCAAGAATTATGAACTAAAACACAAGTAATCGTAGCCTTACAGAGCGTAAAACTATATCAGAATAGGCCTAGCTTGCTCGCAATAAATTATACCAGTCTTTTCAATGTAGGTCAATTATATTATATTGAACACGTTTTCTGCTAGAAAACTTCTGGATTTGTGGAAGTCAATTTACCACAAATTTTATTGCTGTCATGCCGTGTAATTTGTCTGTTTTAGTGCAGGATCCGGCGTGTCATTGCGTGACGATGAACCGTTTAGCGGATGATAAATTGTATTCGGATATTTTGAATTTTACTTTTGCAGCAACAAGCCTAGTTCGGTTTTGTATACAAATATATTTTCATTAACGCGAGTACGTTGAGTAATAAGGTTACGTATATATCTATTGTATTCTTTGGAAACAAGTTCTGTTATAAGTATCATTAATCTGCTAATATGAAAGGTGACCTTCGAATATGAAAGGTGACCTTCGATAATCGTATTTTTTCAACTAAGTAGGTATTTATTAATAAATAAGAGAAGATCAAAAGTATGAAAGATCCAATAACCAATGCTGGGATACATTGACATCTCTTTATGCAAGCTACGAGTCCGCCGGATTCTAACATAGTGACGTGTCTCTATAGACATCACCAGATTAATACTTGAGACATGAGTTAAAAACATATTTACTATAAAAATAACTTTCAAAGAGCAACGCTTCTCAACAAAAACAAACAATGGTGGTATCGTTACAGTCTACCACCAGTAAAAATATGTGGTGGATACTCAGCTAACCGAGCTCTTTTTTTATGATTGAAAGATTACTGGTGGCCCGGAGGCCTTTCCTGTTTCACCAGGATAGGTGGGCGAGCAAAGGTTCAGCCAGGAGGGGTGGGATTTGCTAACAACTGGCTGAGCGCCTCCGAAGGAAACCTAACAACTCAAGAGCAATTACTTCGCGAATGAATCTACCACCGGATCGGAATCGCGACCCGCTGAGAAGATCCGGCGAGAAACTCAGCGGGCTGATGCATGGGTTAGGTTGCACGTCGAACTCTTCGTCGAGTTCGACGAGTACGGTTACAGGGGTTCTTAAGCCGGTTCCTAGTGTTAGAGCTAAAGGCGTCTAAGGTTATTGGATCTGAGGGATCCGTAAGGACGTGAACTGACCGAGCTCGTGTGCTTCTGAAGTGTCCGTGTCGTCGGCGTCGTTGAGGAAGGAGGAGAAGTGTAGTGCAGCAAGGTCTGAATGGGCGTCCCGAAGAGCGCTCTGCACGCGAACATAGCGGCGTCGGGCCCGGGCACCGGCCGCCGCCGCCGCCCAACGCCAGGTACTACGTCCCGACACTATTGTCTCTGTTATGAGATTCTCTGAAAATATTCTCTTGTGCTACACCGTAATGAACATTAAACTATTTTTTTTTGTATGCTTAACGGCAAACGATGGGAAGCTGTCCCAACTCGTTACAAATTGAGTTGCTCGCATCCAGGCATCTCAATATTGCAGTAATTGTTACGTTCTCTCTTGCCTCTCTTTCTCTCTCTAATGCCTTTTGTAAAAATGAATATTAAAAAAAATCTAATATTTAATTATTTTATGTAATATTAAAAAAAAAAGACATGCCTGCTAGGTTTCTTGCCAGTTCTTCTCAGGACGGAGGCTAGTTTTTGTGAATTGGCGGTAGTTCTTTTTGACGTTCAACTAGTATGTACTTTCGTTTATGTTGAATAAAAAAAAAATGATTTGATTTGATTTGAGTTAACTTTTACGCGATCGAGAAGTAAAAAAAAGCTCTCACTAAACACACCTTGAATACCGTAGAAAACGTGAAACGAAATTGTCTAATCCTAAAATATAGAATACGAACAGTTTAAAAATACATATTTGTACTTCTGGAACAGTTAATACGCAATTTATCAAGACTGTAAAAAAGTTTTCCTCATATATTTGCTACGTACTATCCGTCTTTGGAATGAGCTCCCCTTCACGTTGTTTCCTGAGCGCTATGACATGTCCTTCTTCAAACGAGGCTTGTGGACAGTATTAAGCGGTAGGCAGCGGCTTGGCTCTGTCCCTTGCATTGCTGACGTCCATGAGCGACGGTAACCACTTACCATCCGGTGGGCCGTATGCTCATGTGCCTGCTCGGGCAATAAAAAAAAAATTTCGGTAATGATTCCGACAGTGTCTACTTACTCATCATGTACTTGGCGACACATAACGTTGAAAAGTTAAAATTTGCATCTTTTAATGTTATAACGGCTTCGCTATTGCTCGTCGGCATCAAAAGTTCTAAAAGTTCCAATTCCGTTAGGCCAAACTCCGAACAAGTTATATAACCTAAAACAAAAAGAAAACTGGAGGCAAATTATTTCTACTCGGCGCTCCTGTAGAGCTAGAAATCGAGAAACTAGTTGTTGACAAAGTCAATAAGCAACTAGTATATTATAGGTCAAATCTATTTTAGTAACTCCGCAGTGCTTGGTATTTTTTTTGTTTGCTAAGATTAATGAACTAAACTTCAGTCCACTTATGGTTGTCACTCACTTGCTAATTTACTAAAAGCCTTTGAACCGAAGACCACTTCTAAATTATCGAAGGCACCGTCAATGTAGTCTCCGTAGCATTTGTTTTCCGGGCTTTCTTCGATAGCATCCAAAAAGTAATAGCAGTTCTGAACTTTGAACTTTTCCTTTTGCGCCGGGGTCAATTGCAATTGCTCTAAAGACATCGCACTGGTGCATACTAGGAAGACATTCCTTGGAAGAGACATCGGTAGCCACGACAGCCCTGTTACTATATCGCACTCTAAAGGATTGACTCTGTGAACGTTATCAATAAATATAAACAATATTTCATTTTCCATCTCTTCGCATCTCCGCAATAGACTTTGAAACCAGTTATTAATGTACAGAGGATCAAAGCTGGCGTCTTTAGGTAAATAGCCTTCGGGAATGTTCAAGATTATTGATATTTGTTGGCACATGACTCTTAAAAGTTCCAAGTTGTAGGCCGATCGCGGCGTCGAAGCGGAAAACCTTATTATCCTTAGAACTGGCTTCGAGAAAATTTCCTCGCATTTTGTGTACAAGTGCGTCAACAAAGTGGTCTTTCCGGAAGCGTCGGGCCCGTATATTAACACCGGAGGATGTCGAGTTCGGTTCTCGTAATTTTCCTTCACAGTGCTCAAAATATTTTTAGATGCTTCTTCTATTTGTTTAGCGTTGACTTTGTAAGCTCGATCGTGTTCTATACATATTCTTAAATGAGTGATGTGCTCGAGAAAAACTTCCTGAAATAAATAAAGCGGAACCGTGAGCGAACGATTAATTATTCCTAGCGGCACCCTGAACTAAAGATATCAAAGTTGCTTTGTAACTTTCAGCCGGTAATTTAATTACTTTTCGAGTTTTAATTACGCTTTTTAACTCTAACCTTGTTGTCTGTTTTGTTGTTCATTTAATTTATAGCTACGATGTTGTTTTGTGTTCATTTAAATTCAGAATTCATAATTATGGTGTGTCGGGTTTTGAAATTATGAAACAAGCCTATCAACTTGTAACACCACTCTAGATGTCGCAAGATCGATATGAAAACAAGAAATGAATGATATTATCACTGGCACGAGCGAAGGTAATTCTTTAGTCAACTTTAACAAAAATATACTACCTGTACAGTCTTCTTCCGTCCCTTTCCTTGATCAGGTTCAGTACTGAGACTATCATCGACTAGTGAACTCACTAAGCCTAGAATTTTTTCCCTGAATGGTGCTAATTTTTCTTCATTCTCAGATCCCCCATCCGTCCTCGAAGAATCAGCAGACGATGGCCTAAATTGATAAATTGCGGTCTTAATTGGTTAACGAAAGATTCGAACCATTGAATCTATTTGAATTATGATCTTCTTGCCCTTATTCTACAAGGTTGGCTCGGTAGAGTAATAGGTAGAAATTTGGATATTTGTTTTGGTTCAGTTTTGCAGGCAATATGACTTAAAGAAGTTTAAGAATGGAAGACTGTGTGTTGATACAAATTGACATAAATGATTGTTGAGCGGATAAAGCGACAAAATAAGTTTAATTTACTACTGCTCTAGAAAGATGTCAGGTAGTAAGAAGAAGTACTAGATAATTCGTAACTTTTTTGTATATTCAGGTTATTTGGATAGAGTTCTGTCACACTTGTTCCTGACGAAGTGCATCTTTTTATTACTATTACAAATATAGCCAGGATCGATTGACTCACTCTAGTCTTATAAAGTGAGTATCAGGTAATGTCTCTTCCATTTTTTTCTTCAGTTCTAACAGCCTTGTATGTGCGAGGACAGTAATTTTGGAGTCGTCCTCTTCAACTTCCGCCAAGTCACGAAACACAGCTATAAGTCCTTTGGGATGATTCCCGTTTGATAAAAGTTCTGCAATTAAAGTTATGTAGGTTTCACATGTCGTAGATATTTCTTTTTTCGTTTTCCTGAGTTACACACGCTTAACAAAAAAAGACTCCTGCTACTAGTATTACAGTTCATAGATAAAAATCCGTGTAAAGCAACTCTTAATTTTCAAGACATACATTCAACATGCCAGACATAATTTCAATCGGGGAAAAAACACACAAAATAAACATTAAATTTAACATTTGAAAGGTAATAGTGATGTGATTTGTAAGAAATTAGGTTAACCTTCACCCTTTCACCCTTTCATGGTGTATTTTTTTTAAATGCAAACAAAGCTTCAACTTTCGTTGCAACTTAATAGGGATTCTATTGAAAATTTTGGTTAATGTAAACTGGATAAATTCAATTTAATTAAATAGAAAAAGCGGTAATATGTTCGCCGTAAAAGAAACAAACAAAATATATTATTTATATATTATCTGAATTTCCAATTTTAAGTTTATCCTTGACAAAATATCGTCTTCGTGGATTCGATGTACATTAAGACAATAAAATATGAATTTATGTATTTTTTATCGTTTCTAAATGTTAAGTAAGTGTTGTCTCTTTTCCATAAATGTGTCAAAGTATTTTGGAGCACGTGAATAATATCCTCGTTGTGTAGGAAAACATTGTAATAAAATTACAATTGCTAACACAAATGAGATGCATTTTGATGCATTTACGAGCACTGGGCTGCCAGACTCTTTAGCAATAATTTAAATTGTTAATGGAATAGATACGATGCGGATAGTGCAGTATTGGTCATTGAAATGATCCATGAGATTAGCCCATATGCCACAATGTAAATCTTTCATTCCATGTTAATAGTAATACGCGGAGGATATTCGGCGTGAGTTTTTACATCATTAGAAGTTACGGAATTAAGAAAAGCTGCAGTTTCTGCAATATTTTTTTCCATTTATAGCAGACGGTTAGGGGCAACCTAATCATAAGTGGCTACTGTCCCTAATGCACACGGGTGATGATGAGGAGACGGACAAGTTGATGACTACCACTAAGAAACTTTTCAAACATCGTTATAGAAGAATGTGTCATAGCTCTCGGGTAACACCGTTGACGCAAATTCACTCCGGAGCTGGATGGTATGAATTTGTTATAAGTAAAAATGAGACGATGATCTCCAACAATAGTGCATCATCATCTTATAGCACTCTCAGAGACTGCAAGTTTCTCCGATAACCCAGAGATTTCCAGCAATCGACCATTCCATTTTCAGCAATGAAAATGACCAATATTGTAATCAATAAGTGTTAGCAAATAACTGTAAAATTTAAATATAAAATAGTTAAAAGTAAGTTAATTTGTCTGTTCATGTTCTGTGTGGTCATGTGCCGTTCATCTAATTTGGCGTTGAAACGTTGTATAGTTATCGGTACAGCAAGGAAAGTTTATGCTATAGTATCATTTTCATTAAATATTGGACGCGAGATATCTTTGAAGAACAACCAAGGACACAAACATTTGGTCCATGATGTACAAACATCTTTCACAAACATTTTGTGACCTAATCATCTGCGTAGCTTTTCCGTGTCTGCGAACGGCACCCAATTAGCTAAGCGTTTCACTTCCCGGGCCCTCGTGTTTGGAGTTCATTATTTTTGTACACAACAATCCTTTACACAATGATAGTTGCGCAATAGCGATAGCAATAGCCAACGATAGCGTGTATTCCATATATTTAGTGAAATTCATAATAACTAGCGGTCAGTATGTGAGTATTATGTATATTTGGATGTTAATAATAATTAATAAAAAAGGTATAATACATCACGGTTCGTTTTTCAATAGTCTAATGTCATAAACACATCAAGTTGGACACGTCCTTACGGATCCATCAGATCCAATAACCTTTGCATTAGATGCCTTCAGCTCTAATACTAGGGGCAGGCTTAGGGACCCCGGTAACCGTACTCGTCGAACTCGACAAAGAGGTCGACGTGCAACCTAACCCATGCATCAGCCCGCTGAGTTTCTCGCCGGATCTTCTCAGCGGGTCGCGATTCCGATCCGGTAGTAGATTCATTCGCGAAACAATTGCTCTTGAGTTGTTAGGTCTCCTTCGGAGGCGCTCGGGCAGTTGTTAGCAAATCCCACCCCTCTTGGCTGAGCCTTTGCTCGCCCACCTGTCCTGGTGAAACTGGAAAGGCCTTCGGGCCACCAGTAAACTTTCAATCATAAAAAAAAAAAAAAAAAAAAAACATCAAGTTGGAAAGTTTTTCGAGAGATCTAAACTCCGGACTGTAAAGAGTCCTTAAGTCGGCAAAACTTGCTAAAGCTCCTCTAAATTTCTAACTTTGAACAACTTAAAGGAGACTTCTAGGTTACCCGTCTATTATATTTTACCATTGGAGTCAGCGATAACAACCTCTGACATCTGTTAGATACACGGATATACATACTCGTATTATTATGCGGTAATTTATTATATATTTTTATATCGACTTGTCCGCGTAGTAGTAACAGTGTGTCAAATTATTATTATTTTGTCCCAAAACTCGCTCAGAGGTTTTCCTTATCAACTACTGTAATTGTAATCAGCGAGAAGAATGGCCGTTAATGTATTTTGTTCTGTAAGTAGCCCTTAGTTTTTTTTTGCTTATTTGGGTGGACGATTTCACAGCCCACCCGGTACAACGTAAAAGTACCACCGACCTTGAGATATAAGTTCTAAGGTCTCAAGTATAGTTACAACAACAGCTGCCCACCTACTGCCCCACCCTTCAAACGGAAACGCATTACTGCTTCACGGCAGGAATGGGCAGGGTAAAGTTAAAGGCCGGTTTAAAGTATCATAATTTAAAATCGTGGAGCTATTCAATATACAGTCATGGAATCTTTTGATATGGAGTTCTGCTTATAGGTATATTTTATTTATATCTATGTATGCAATTGTAACTATTGACCGCGTTTATCTTACCCAGAGCTAATTCGCATTGTGCTTCGACTGGGCTTCGCAGCAGATTTGAAACGTCGACTCCCCTGGAAATTGCCTCAAGAATCACAGCATTGAATGCCTTCTGTACCTCGGCTAGGCGGCTACGTTGCTCGTCTCGTTCCAAAAGATCGCTGAACCTGTTCCAAAGTTACATACTCATTATATCGACTTCCACGGTGAAGGAATAACATCGTGTTATGAAAATCAAACCCGCAAAATTATAATTTGCGTAATTACTGGTGGTAGGACCTCTTGTGAGTCCGCACGGGTAGGTACCACCGCCCCGCCTATTTCTGCCGTGAAGCAGTAATGCGTTTCGGTTTGAAGGGTGGGGCAGCCGTTGTGACGATACTGAGACCTTAAAACTTATATCTCAAGGTGTGTGGCGCATTTACGTTGTAGATGTCTATGGGCTCCAGTAACTACTTAACACCAGGTGAGCTGTGAGCTCGTCCACACATCTAAGCAATAAAAAAAAAAAACTTAGTCAACCAATAGAATCACTGTATTTGCTCTGTCGCAATCTGGTCGAGATACAGATATAACAACAGTATCTACATTACAGTACAAAAAAAAGATACATTCTTAAAACCACGTATTAATAAAAGGGAGATGCAGAAAATTTTGATATCAAACTATGGACTTATAAATTTAATGAGAACATAACGAAAAGTAAGAGATTCGAATATTTTTTTGAAGAATTGTTAAATACGAATTCTATTAGGTTAAGAAATGACTATAATTTAGCGTAAGATAGACATATCCAGTTTGAACGAAACTGGTGTCACTGTTATTAAGACCTCAAATTTGTTATTAAGACCTCAAATTTATTTAAGACTGATGATGACATTCATCTTGAGGTATCTAGGCTCCGGTAACTGATTATGTCTCCCATTTAGCTTATAAAATGCATATATCTTTGCATGGCCAGAACTAATTAAAATTCATTTGAGTGTCGTTGACTGAATCACTCATAAAGAGCCTTACGCTTATGAAGAAACAATAAATGAAATGAAATGAAAAGGCGAAGGAATAAAACACATCTGATGCTGTCCGAAGTAGATATTTCGGTATTGTAAATTTTTGGGCACTCCCGAAACCCGTTATAGTTATAGAACACAAAGAGGTCAGTTCTGTGTGATTGAGCAGTTCCATTAATTTGGGTTCTTCTTATCCAGGATAATCCTTGAAGATTGATCGAGACAATATAACATTTCGTACATACTACATACTTGCTTTCAGTACAGATTACTGTATGTTTTGTGTACATTGGTATTTTGGCAACTATGATAATAATTTGACAGGTAAAATATAATCATGTTAATATATCGAATGTAGGTACGTGCGGAAAGACTATACTTGATGTTATATTGAGAGTATTTAAGGAGATTTCAATATATGATTAAAAGAAATCCAAGTTTAGAATACTTTAGTTTTCATAATGATTACGATTCGGGTGGTCGGAAGAAAATACTATTATAGGTTTTTGTTTACGTTCTTTGCAATTACTCGTTAATTTTTGGATGGAATTATCTGATACCATTTGATAAATTCGCGATCGAACTGTGTGTAACGCGTCATTTCTAAAGTGAAGTGAAATAACGAATTTTCCAAACAAACCTAAGCTAAATTACAAATAAAGAAAAAAACATACACATATTTTCCCAAATTGAACCCCAAATAGAAATGCCGATATCAATTTTCGAATACACAAAATACAACGAAATAATAAAATATGATACTTTTCCCTTTTTCTTGTTACCCAATATTGTTTGGTTCTCACAAATGGCCGAGACTAAAATAATCGTAAAGAACGTAATTCGATTACCATAAACGTTTTCGAGGTTTTCCCTCTTTATCAAATTACGACTTGAACATCTGACACATTCGGCAAATTAATGTTACTAGTGGTCCCGCAGTAGTCGAAATTCGACTATAATTAATTGGAATTGTAAGTTTGTACACTATTATGATTGTATTTTATGCTTCTATAATCACAAATTTCGCCAAGACTACACTATAAAAATATTAACAAAGACAAACAATATTTAATCTATTCCCAATTTGACAACAGACGTCAAGAACAAAAGTTTGACAATAAATAGTATGCATGCATGTGTGCGTCAAATACACGGTATGTAGTGTGTGTAACGTTTTCTTTATTGATTTAATGTATATATTTTGCATTATTAAAAAAAAAAATTAGCATTGTGCACTTCTTCTCTATATTCTCTATAAGTGTGGAAAATTTTATACTCCTCCGTCCGCGCAATTTTTGTAAAAAGGGATGCAAAGTTTTTGCTTCATGTATTAATATATAGATTTATATGTTATTTTAATACCGAGGCGTTAAAGTAACCTACCGACTCATTTGCGGTTCCTATTTGATTTGTATTTTATTGACTTTTATCAAAACATAACCGAAATGGACAAAATAATTAACAGAACGTACATAATATGTATTTATTTCCATAATTGAATTATTGAGAAATCGATCTCCTGAGGAATTAAAAGCTTGTATGTATGTATATAGTATTATACTTAGTCTGGCCATAAATACTGTAAGAATTAAAAATAAACAAAATATTACATTTGAATTTGGAATCTGTCATTTTTATATGATTGCTCATTGAGTTTTCTCATTTTGACGCCAATACATTTTGCGATATTAAAATGGAGTGGGGTAATAAAGAGAACCGAATCGCTGTGATTGCATTACACAAAGTATTTATATAGCATCCGTGAAACAATAGAATTGAGGTTCGACCTCAAATCTCAAGATGGGCGGCGGCATTCATCTATGATATCCGAACCACGTCTAATATTAGATATGCCAATGCGTCGTCTGCTCTAGCGAAGTGAAGGCTAATGTGAGGTATAGGTACTTTATCAATGCACAATTTGCCGTTGTTGTTATCTTAACAGTTAGGTGCAAATGAAGCTATTATTTTCTTGTTATTTGAAACGGAAGCAATTCTCTAAGCGACACGAACGTAAAAGTTTTATCGCGCAACTTCTAGTATTAATTTATTTACTTCGACACTAGAGAAAATTGTTTCCGTTTGATATTAATCTTGATGAAAATATAGATGTTAAGTAGGATTATAATCAAATATTTATTGAAACAAATATTGCTTAAGATTTTCTTTCTCGGAACGATAATATCTGTTCTAAGAAGCTGTAAATAGCTCTGTTTAGATTTTAAGATTTAATCATTTAATAGATTCTATTAGTAGGTTCTACTAGACACTAGAGAAAATTGTTTCCTTTTTATATTAATCTTGATGGAAATATAGATGTTAAGTAGGATTATAATCAAATATTTATTGAAACAAATATTGCTTAAGCTCTTCTTTCTCGGAACGATAATATCTGTTCTAAGAAGCTGTAAATAGCTCTGTTTAGATTTTAAGATTTAATCATTTAATAGATTCCATTACAGCGTACTTACTCTTTTATCTTATCAAGTTCACTGTAAATATCATTTTCAAACGAATATCACAATTAAATGTTTTAAATCAGTTTTAACTATTTTTTACATTGGTATAGTGTAAATTTAATTCCACGATACAAATCTGTTATCTTTTCTTTTTTCTTTTTTTAATTAGTGTCGCCATTCATCTTATGACCTAAGGTTGACTTTAATACAATTGGATAAACGACTTTCGAACGTATGGGCTACATGCGTAAGTTAATTATTGCTTGTTGATGAAGTTTGCTTGTAGCTTGATTTTCGTTTGCGGGTAGCTAACACAGAACGCAAGATATTTGATAGATGCCTGAATCCCGCTAACGAAATTTCACAAGATAAGCTTACATATGTATGTATAAGTTCCAAACAATAGCATTTGGACCGTCGGTCTACTGAGGAATATCACCCGCTGAGAGATCGTCTCTTTGACGTAACTCTAAATCGTTTTGTTATTTTATTAAACGTTAATTAATTAAAACGACTTTTACGGTTTCTCGAGTTTTTTGCTCATCTCACGGGGTCACGGACGACGAAAAACTGTATAGTACTGAAAGCGTCGAAAATAATATACATAGGCGGCACTGAAAATTTCGGGAATTAACGAAGTGACACAACATTACCATTTAAAAATGTATTTATTGCTTTTCGAAGTATTCTCCGCAAAATTTGACACATTTTTCCATACGATGGAACCAATCATTGAAGCAACCATTCCATTCGGAAGTTGGGGTCTCCAAAATGGCCGTTTTGTAGGCGTCCACAGCTTCTTCAGGTGATGAAAATCTCTGTCCACGCAATTTATTCTTTATTTTAGGGAAAGTATAGAAATCATTAGGGCTTAGGTCGGGGCTGTACGGCGGATGGTCTAATAATTCTATGTTTTCTTGCTCTAAAAACTCTTTTGTTCTGTGCGCGGTGTGAGAACTCGCATTGTCGTGATGGAGGATGATGCGGCGGTTGCAGTTCTCTTTACGGAGTTCAGAAACGACCTGTGGCAAATAAATGCTAGCATACCATTCTGCATTAACCGTTCTTTGTCCCTCAAGAGGAATAGTCGTAACATGGCCGGTTTTGGAGACAAACGTGGCCACGATTTTTTTTGAAACACTCCGTGAACGAACAATTTTTGTTGGCTTTAACTCATTTTCGAACACCCAAACTCGTGACTGGTTTTTTGTTTCGGGTTCGTACGCGTATATCCAGGATTCGTCACCTGATACAATGTTGTATACAGCATTTGAGGATCCTGCGTGGAATCTTTCGAGAGTTCTGACGCACCAAGTAACGCGAGCCGCTTTTTGCTCTTCACAGAGCGAATGCGGTATCCATCGAGAAAACAACTTTTTTACGCCTAATTGTTCATGCAAGATTATTTGTGTTTGACTCATGCCAATGTCTAAAGTTGCCTGAATTTCGCGGTATGTCACATGTCGATCTTCCTCAATCAGCTTACGCACAGCATCAACGTTTTCTTGGGTGACTGCAGTTTTTGGACGACCTTGACGGGGATCATCACTGAGCTTGACACGTCCACGTTGAAACTCAGCAAACCAGCGATAAATTGTGATTTTGGTTGGGGCTTCATCACCAAATGCAGAAATCATCCGGTCAACACACTGTTTTTGTGTTAAACCACTTCGAAAGTCATAATAAATTATCGCTCTTGAATTTTCTCGAGTCAATTCCATTTTCTCAACGACTAAACAAGTTTGACAAAACCTCGTGACAAGACCGAGAATCTTTTTTTAAATAAATAAATGGTATTCGATTTTTAAAACCAAGGAGTTTTCAATTAAAAAGATTTTAATATGACAGGAACAGTGGAAATATTCCATTCCCGATACTTTTAGTGCAGCCCTCGTAATGACAATAAAAAAGGACAGATTAAACCATTTAATAATAAGTAGTTTTAATTATGTCCACAAAGTGCGAAAACAGAAGAAAATACTGAATCGGGTTTTCGTATGAGCAAATGCATATAAGGAAACGCGGGCACGTTTGGTTTAGAAAACCAATTCCTTTGATAAGATAAGGTATTGAAGCAAATTTATTACACATTTTACATCATTTGCGGACTACTGCTATGGCATTTCAAAGATCCAACAAAGACGTTGTATGAGTAACATACCTATATAGGCATAACTACAAAAAACTATTGAGATTTGTCGTGATTCGTTACTTTTTTTTGTTTAGATGTGTGGACGAGCTCACAGCCCACCTGGTGTTAACTGGTTACTGGAGCCCATAGATATCTACAACGTAAATGCGCCACCCACATTGAGATATAAATTCTAAGGTCGCAGTATAGTTACAACGGCTGCTCCGCCCTTCAAACCGAAACGCATTACTGCTACACGGCAGAAATAGGACAGGGTGGTGGTACTTGCCCGTGCCGACTCACAAGAGGTCCTACCACCATATAAATTGTAACCTATTTTGCGGTGCGATGCGCAAGGCGTACACCTACAATTGAAAACAGAAACACCGATTAACTGTTTTATACTATGTGCTGTATATGTCTAGGAAGCTAAAAAAATCAATTTAATTACTTATTTTATTAAGTAAACTTATTAATGTTGTGGTCTACAACAGCATTCAACTTAGAAGGCTCCGTCTGCCATTCTGTCTTTACTCATTAATTATAATAATTAATTTGTTGTTCAAATAAGCTTACACGATCTTAAAGTCGTAATCTTTTATTATATCAGAACACTTGCCACCTTGAGCTTTCATTCCTATTTTTTTACCGTTTCTCTATATTAATTCTATTTTCACCTATTTTTAAATCTTTATTTCATTGTTTCCCGATTGGAGAGGTATTTTATGTACCAGTTAGCTTTTCCATCACCGTTTCTAAAATTTCTACCGTGAAAAAATAATGTATTCATGGTTTTAAAACACGAAATCGTTATCTCATGCATTTAAACTTCGGTCGCAAAGATTAAGACATCATTTCCGTTGGGCTCTAGTAGCCACTCGAAGCTAGATAGGACCTGAATTCGTCGGCGCAACTATGAATAATTCCCAAAAAAACAAAAGAACAACAGAAAATGTCAATATTTTCCTCATATTCATTTGTTAAATGGATCCAACTATCTCGTTCAGCCCGTTTGATACAGCCCTTACAAAGACGCTACAATTTCATGACTTTTATGGTGAAAGCGAAACACACACCCGAATAATATGAAAATAAGAGCAATAGACCTCATATACAGACGCTATGTAATCCACTCACGATCAAACAAAACGGTCCACTCCTGCATTCATTCCTTTTATAAGTATTACTTGTTGTCTCTCTCTCTCTCTCTGTCCCCGCAATAAAAGATAACCTTCCTTAAAAGGTGTAGCAATATTTATGTGAACAGAACCTTCTTGTGTAAGATAAATTATTTATTTTACGAGCCAGCTGAGTAATCGGACCTGCAAGGGGACGCTCGTAAATTGTAACGAGCTAAATAGATGGGACGGAGTGAAAGAGCGATCATAGCATGATTTAAACGTTTTGTTGAGGCCGGCTGAGTAATCGTTTCGATGAATGATTTTTGTATATCTTTGTATATTTTAAGCTGATCAACCCACAGTATTTCAATCGTAAGAATCCTGCAACCAAGCGCTGTGGTTTGAATCTCAATGATACTTGGTTTGCGGACAGCATTTATTCCCAACCTAGTTAATGGTTACAGTAATGTACTACAGATATGGAGTTTAATTCTTTATCGTAAGTATCTTTGTTAAACATTTTTGACCTTCAGGAATCAGGTGTATTTGTTTGTCCGGGCACCAAATTTAGAATCCTTAGTGTGCGGTCGTTGAGTACTTAATATGGAACTTTTTTAACATCAGAAAGTTGATAGGAAAAAACACGGTATTAACTCATTAACATTAACAATTGAGGGTATTCATAAAATATAACAAAAATCACTTACCATTTGTCATCGTCTTCCAGGTGGTAAATCCCGTCACTACTAAGACGGTAACAGGCGCGAACAAGGTCAGCCTGTGCTGTTTCTGATATGACCATCTGTTCGAAGATATCTGACGGTATCTTATAAGGCAAAACTGGGTGGTACAATGAGGCATCACCACCAAAGAGACACTAAAAGATAAAGAAAATATGCATGTAATATGAGTTTTGTTGCTTTTAAAAGTTTAGGAAATACTAAAGGCTCTAGGAAATACCAATACACACGCATCAAATTATCACTCATGAAAAAAGTATGTAAAGGTTAAATTGGCTTTTTGGAAGTTGAAAGGTCTCGTGCCCGGCACCATATTTTATGCTCATTCTGTCTCTTGTTTTTTATATTAGTAGTAATTTAAATTAGTATTATATAAGTCAGGCCTTCTATGCTAGGTAGTGAATCCGGTTTTTTAATAAGAAAACGTTTAAAAGGAAACTCAGGTCACGTTTGGTCTCTATTAACATTTTCGGCCACAGGGTGCGAGTTCCCTAGCGATTCCATGGGAATCTCATAGGTGATGCTCTCGACTAGTAAAAAAAGACCTGATGTAATACTATGAACTCCTGGCTGATGCTTCTAAGTATCAATTTCCATTGGCTATCATAAAATTGTAATGAGCCATTTGGATATATTGAAATTTTAGAAAAAATCACCTTTAACATATTTTTGAAGAGCAACATTACTTTTTTTAAACAAGTGAGTATCAAAATATTCGTCTTGAAAAACAGCTTGTGTTCCGATGTGAATGTGTGGATGTAACTATTTACCATAAGGTAGAATTCAAGATGTCTATTGGTCCTGTAAAAAATCCCACCGAATTCTCCAAGAAATCCTTCCTAGTATACTCACAACAAAATATCCAGCTTTGGAGGAATGATTACAAGACCTTATTTCGTCCAGATAATACCGTAATAACGCCGGATTCGTTTCATCTCCACCGTCTGTTCCGTAATGCATATCCACAAAATCAATCTGTGAAACAGAATACCATTTAGATTTGGAAGAATGTAGTACAGCTATGCTTAACTATTTTGCGAACCAATAAAAAAAAAAAAATTAAGAGGCTAAGATTTAATCTTGACATTAACGCAACTCTAAGCGTGTCTTAAAATGAAAATTGCTTAATTTTTTTACGACAAACGGGTTGTGGCCATGTTCAGAATACGAATAAAGATCTTAAGCAATTTTATTATTATTTAATCATGTTAAAATGGGTTTCCATACGAAACAAAAAAAAAATTTAGTGTAATAAATAAGGTATTTATTATTTTATCTTTTTAGTAAATCACTTTATATAATGTTGGTAAAATTTGAAGTGTTGTTTAACAAATATTTTTTTATTATCTACACAAATAAATAATCAATAAAATGAAAGACGCGGCAAATGAGACAATCTTGGTACTTGTCGTCTGGGTTATGCCTATCGAAGTAATTGTCAGTTGAGTACATGGATGATGTGGTACTTATTAAATTTAAGAGACTTAGTGGAGAGTAAATTCTGCAACTTGACAGTATCGCACTTCTAAACTGTTACTTTGTATTTGTCTGAATATTAAGGTCCAGATTTCGTCTAGGGGCTTTGAATGTAAAACCTTGATATATTGATAGTATATTTGTTTGTTGTGTTGTTGTTTGTTGTGAGTCACACTTGGATACTTTTTTAATACATAAATAGTTGGACGAACTCAGTAGTTACCAGAGCCCATAGACATCTACAACGTAAATGCCGCCACTCTTTTTGATATAATATGAGTTCTAAGGTCTCAGTATAGTTACAACGGCTGCCCCACCCTTCAAACCGAAACGCATTACTACTTCACAGTAGAAATAGGCAGGGTGGTGGTACCCACCCGTGAGGACTCACAACACCTACCACCAGTTTCATATGATAGTTTGATTTGATATTCGGAAATAAATATCGGATTTTTGATATGTAGATATCCCTAATCACTCAAAGTTGACTATACTGTCAAGCATTCTATTTCAAGCCATGTGTACTAGAGTATTTCCTTGCCACGAAACTTGCTATCGGATGCATATTGAAGTCACGAACGCCAGCCAAAAGTTACTGCTGAAGCTGAGTTTCAGCGCGAAATGTTTGCAGTTACACGTATATATTAGAATTTAACGTGATGCAGGGTTGGAGTTAGAGATTACGTTTTGGTGGATAATTAAATTTTTGGTAAATAATTTTGTGAGTTAACATGAGAATTTACTAACTTTATTTATATTATTACAATTAATCAGAAGGTGTGTGACCTTGGCTACTTCGAGTTTTTGCTCTATTTCCCTATCATGTGCTGTGGCATTAGTTCAGCAATTAAGAGGATTGCTATCAGTCTTCGTTTTTCAATATACCAAGGATAGAAAACAATCTGCAGTCGGGGCACTCAATCAGTAACGAATTTCTTCATTATCAAAAAAATAATTTAACAACAAAATCTTACATTGAAAATTCAATAATTATTTATATATTACTTACATATGAAATGATAATAATTCAGCAAATTAGATAAAAAATGATAAATAAAATATTGGAATCCTACAACCGACAGCGCATAATGCTTCTCCAATCCAATCTCGATAGTCGGAGGCGCATAAGTATTATAATGGAAAAAAAAGAGAAATCGCTTGGAGAAGATTTAGCGCTTTTTCCTAACGTGACAATTCCTAACAGTCAGGCTCTGCCGCAAGGCGTTCTGAGCTTTAAGAATGTTGCAAAATACGAAAATAGTCGAATGTATTGGAAAATTTTCCCCCTTACCGAAAACCTCTCATAGATGTGGTAGCTCCTGACACAATAAAATTCACTTTGTATTTTATTTAAATCACTGAACGAAAATCAATGAAATACGTAACGGAAAGATTAAGATTTACATATTATATATTGTCTCAGTACACTCACATATCTTGGAGATAAATTTGGATTTGTAATCTTGGAGATCTAGAATTAAAAAGTTTAAAGATCTAGAATTAAAAAGTCGTCGTGGCCTAACGGATAAGACGTCCGGTGCATTCGTGTTGAAGCGATGCACCGTTGTTCGAATTCCGCAGGCGGGTACCAATTTTTCTAATGAAATACGTACTCAACAAATGTTCACGATTGACTTCCACGGTGAAGGAATAACATCGTGTAATAAAAATGAAACCCACAAAATTATAATTTGCGTAATTACTGGTGGTAGGACCTCTTGTGAGTCCGCACGGGTAGGTACCACCGCCCTGCCTATTTCTGCCGTGAAGCAGTAATGCGTTTCGGTTTGAAGGGTGGGGCAGCCGTTGTGACTATACTGAGACCTTAGAACTATATCTCAAGGTGTGTGGCGCATTTACGTTGTAGATGTCTATGGGCTCCAGTAACCACTTAACATCAGGTGGGCTGTGAGCTCATCCACACATCTAAGCAATAAAAAAAAAAAAAAAAGATCTTTAGTAATAAAATCACATTTTTATGAGATAGTTTTTCCAAAAGCAAAAGACTCTGTGTTCGAATTTATGCCTTGCAAAATTAAAGATGTGTGTCGTCAACCCTCACTACGCCCACGTAGTGAAGTTGTTTGTAACGTAACACCTACGTATGTGGAGCATAGTGGTCTAGTTTCAGTGAAGTTTTAATGTCGTTTATTTGTTTATTTATGTGCCTCCTGTGACTGTGTTTATGTTAGTTTTACTAAAGTATAAATTTTCTCCAAATCAAATGTGTTTTGTGGAGTTTAAGGACAGCTTAATCAATAGCGTAGAGATTGTGTGAAATAATATATTGTTTTAATTAGTGGTAAACAAAAATATGCACTCAAAGAAACTCATCATACAAAAGGCACTTTGAAAGAAAAATATTTATCTAGTCCGAACTAATTTTTAATAAAATATTGTAATTCTTTTTGATTTCTGATAACGCAGAAGGAACGGTAGATCTAGCAACATCTCATTATTAATAAATGTTAAATTAACGTAGACTTATTTTATAATTTTAACTGAATTGAATGTTTGATTCGTCAACACAGAGCCTATGCCACTTGAACTACATACTTGTAATTTTGGCAGTTGATGTCTTTATCTTGTGAGCATCCACTAATGAAGAATGTTTAGAACTTTCATCCCCAAGGAGATAAAATAAGAGTTGAATGATAGTATGGAGGTCAGTTTTCAAATTAACAAAAACGGAATTTAGTAGTATTAATATGAAATAAATTATATACGCGTCTAGTTTGAATTAAATAGATAATGGGTTTGTTGGTCTTTTTTTTTCAATATTTTACCGTTAAGTTGTTGTACAAGTTTATTTATTAAAGGTTAAAGTATGAAATTGCCGATTTGTATTGAAAAAGTGAAATTCGTTTTGTTTATTTCATTTAACATATTTATTTAATCAAAATATCTACCATTATTACCTATACATTGCTGCCATCTAATAGGAAAGTAATTTATGCCTTTGCGATGGAACTCTGGTGATCTAAATTCTAAAAATGGTGTGAAAGCATTTCGTACTGTCTCCTGGGAAGAAAACTTTTCATCACGTAGAAAATTGTCCAAATCACGAAAAAAATGGTTGTCCGTTGGAGCAAGGTCTGGCGAATATGGAGGGTGACGAATGGTTTCTAATTCCAGTTCCTGTAGAGTTAAAACAGTTTCTCGTGCTGTATGAGATCTCGCGTTATCCTGGAGCAATAATGGTGAAGATCGATTCATGAGTTGGGGCTGTTTTACTGCAAGTTTTGCTATCATTGTTCGGAGTTCGGCACAGTAGACATCTGCCGTTATTTCTTGACCAGATCGGAGAAAGCTATAGTGAAGAACACCTTACTGAGACCACCAAACAGTTACCATTACCTTTTTATTGGTAAGCGTTGCTTTAGGACAATGTCGCGACGTTTGACCTGGGGTAAGGCCATTACATTTTTCGCTTACGGTTATCGTAAAGAATCCACTTTTCACCACATTTTACAATTTCATTTCTGTATCGATTCAACAACGCAACACAAGTTTCTACACGCGTTTCTTTCTGCAGATCAGTCAAATCATGAGGCATCCATTTTTCATAAAAAAAATTTATTGTTTTGACGCAAATGAGTCAATATTGTTGGTAAGGTAACGTTAAACTATAACGCTAATTCCTGGATAGTTTGGCTTGGATCGGCTCCCATCATCTCTTTTAATTCATTGTTATTCGCATGTGTGGGCAGTCTTCCACGTGATTCGTTATTCAAATCAAAATTCCATCAAGATGCGTGCGTTCATTAGCAGTCCTCTCTCCAAGCGGGACATTGATATTGCGAGCTGTTTCTGTAGCGTTAGTTCCGCCTCGGAATCCGTTTTCAAAAATCACTCAAATTTTCGAAGTATCCATCTTTAGTAAAAAAAAAAAACAACTGACAGTCGATAATCGAATGTCGCACATTTTTTAAAAGAAGAACCTCATAGGTACCATTTAAAAATAACTTTCACTCAAAAATCTCAAACCGTGACATATTACAGTAAAATGGCAATTTCATACTTTAACCCCTATTATGAAACTGTTACTTTTGGATGGACTTCATAATTAAAGAGAATATATTCATACTTCGAATCTTATTTTAAAATACACGCGAGCAAAGCAACTGATAAGTTATCCATCGTATAGTGAAAGGTATACAGACACTTAAAATTGGAACCTAAGATGGTTAAGCATCAAAAACAGACATAATATTTAATCCTATGAGACATAGTAAAAATACACCGGCAAGAATTCGGATATTATGTAACATTAGTAATTCCGAAGAGAGAAGTATTTTAGATGTTTAACCAGCCTATGATAAAAATATTAAAAGATTTGATATGGAAAAAAACTCATTTCATGAACAAAATAATTCAAAGATTTACCTCGATGTATCGATCATCGTAAGTTGACTGGAGTTCAGGTCCGACTATTTCTAAGATCTGCCGTCTTTCTTCTCGAAAATCTGCGAAATATAGTACCATTTAATTTATTGAGATAGGCTTACTGGTGGTAGGACCTCTTGTGAGTCCGGACGGGTAGGTACCACCGCCCTGGCTTTCTGCCGTGAAGTAGTAATGCGTTTCGGTTTGAAGAGTGGGTGGGGCAGCTTTGTAACTATACTGAGACCTTAACTCATATCTCAAGGTGGGTGGCGGCATTTACGTTGTACGTAACCACTTAACGACAAGCGGGCTGTGGGCTCGTCCATCCATAGATCCAATAAATAAAAAAAGATATTTCTAAATTTCATTGGAAAAACTTAAGTAATGCATAACGTGATATTGTTTTAGACTCTTGTTCGTTCAGTGTTCAATTTAACTAACGTTGACAAATAAATGAATAATAAAATGAGATTAAATTTGTTTTTCATGATAGTTGACATTAAACATTTTTACACATACTATAAATGTCCACTGTACTAAAGTTATATGACTATTATGTGAAAAACCAAGATAAAAGATAAGGGAAGTGAAGATTCAACAAGTTGGAGTAGGGATGAAGGTTTCCAATTTTTAAAAAAATGTGTGTGTGTGCAAGTCACACACGGTAGAAGTGAAACTAAAAACTTTAAAAATAATCGCAAGGGTCAACCACTCCGCAGTGCAATAGAGCAGCCGCTCCCGGGGGAACCGCCTGCATGATCACGGTATCCCGACGCCAGGTGGGTATGATTTAGCAAGAGAAATACGAGAACGTCTATCAACTGTATAACATCTCGTCACCGCGATTCATGAATTGTTGAATTTACGTGCAGCAACATCTGTTGATAACAAACTAAATAGAAATAAAATAAACATGGCGCGTAACGGAAGAAATTAAGATGGCGCGTAACCGAAAAATGTTACATACGTTTTTTCCTCTCTACTTCGATAAAGAAGTTTCACTTCAATTTAACGCCTATTATTAATGGTATTAATGGTATAGGATCTTACCATTGTATACGGAAGCGACGAATATCTTGACGGCACGAGGTCCAGGCCACTTGTCACTGAGCTGCGTGTTTCCCTGCAGCGCTTGGAGCACCAGAGGCTCCGGAGAGCTCATCGCGACCCCGTTCTTCTTTACCTCGCTTCGAACTTCTTACATAATGCCACGGACATCTGTTGAACAAGAGGACTCTTTGTGTATTTTGGCTACAGAAAACATCATGAGATGCTCGATTAATGGTATATTGTCTTTTAGCTAGCTTACGTCATCTGACGACTAAACAACTTGTGCTATCTTGTGACTGACTCTGTTGTGCAGTAATTAGCAACCCTGACTGTTGTGCCGGGGGTCGTGGGTTCGATTCCCACATCGGGCAAACATTGTGTGATGAGCAAGTTTGCTTGCTCTTTGTCTGGGTGGCTATTAATATTATATTAAGTATATATTTAAATATTTTTTTTGTTTATTGCCCTTGTAGGCAGACGAGCATACGGCCCACCTGATGGGTACCGACGCGCATAGACTTCAGCAATGCCAGGGGCATAGCCAAGCCGCTGTCTACCGTAAAATGTATTTATCAGTCTCTGGTACACATAACACAAGGAATCCTAAACTGGGACCGGATTGCTGTGCGTTATTTGTTCCCAGTTTATTATTATTATTATCCAATTTAACAATATAAATAAATTTCTGTCTAGAAGCACGTTTTTGTCATTAAAATTGAGGTTACATGTATCGCCCGAGACCATGGTTAGCCTGCTTATGACAGAGCCGAGAGCATGGTCTGTTGATGACAGCTGACAATTATATCTGCTCATCCTAAGTAGAAAAAAAAAATCACAACGAACTCTCCCATTTCATTTAAATATTGCGTTGTACATTGATTTTTCAAAAATAAATTAGGTAAAAGAAATGACAAATCATTATAAATAAATTATAATACTGGCTTAGTACGTACATAGTCATACAATAGATTTGTTCTCATTAAATTAGTGTTCGTCCAATGATCGAAATTGGATCGTAATTCGAAGATTTAGACTAGTTTTAATTGGTTTCTCTTTTGTTTTGTTATTTATTTATTTAGTTGACGTTAAAACTTGTATAAAATAATAGAATTGTACCTATGAAGTTATCGTATACTGGCAATTTTAAAGGAAATTTTGTGTGTGACTGACAATACACACATTAAAATGTAATTTGTTTTAAATTCGGTTGTATGTTTATTTATTAGTGTTTTGTTTTCAAATATACATTTGTATATTTTTCATCAATATGAACATGATAAAAATACGAGTAATTATGAAATATGAGTTTCGATGCGGTAGCAATGCCGCACTAACGGCTCATAACGCTAATGATGTCTCCGGAGTGAACACTGCAAACGAATACACGCCTCGTTATTGTTTTGGACCATTCCAAAACCATTCCATGTTTTGGACCATTCCAATTTGTAGTTAAACAATAAATCGCGTGGTCGCTCCAAACTAAAGATAACAAAGACATATTAAAGGCCATAGTAGAAGCTGACGTTACTAATTCGCCGTTAAGTTGGCAGTAGCTTTTAATGTTAACAAAGTTAGTTAATTATTCATATATTTATATCAAATTGACAAAGTAAAAAAAAAAAGAAGAGTGTGCTGCACGAATTCAACGATCGCACGCGCAACGAACGCATTAAGGTATGTCTTGCTTTGCCTAACAAGCAGAGAAACCAAGAGTACTTAAGCCACATTGACACTTACAATGCACCCAGGCATTGCTTCAAACGAAAACTTATCCCTAAAAAAATCACGGTGAGTGTTTAGTGGTCTAGTGCCGACATTATTCATAAGCTTTTTACCAAATGATACTACTGCGGATGTGTAGGTACTGTGAGCAACTGGACACAGCAATGGAAAAGCTTGGGAATCTCCAGCCAACCTTGGTTAATCGTTTTTTTTAAGGATTGAATGATTACTGGTGGCCCGGAGGACTTTCCAGTTTCACCAGGACAGGCGGGCGAGCAAAAGCTCTGGAAAACCCAAGAGGGGTGGGATTTGCTAACATCTGTCCGAAAATCTCTCGTCCTCGCTGCTCCTACATGACAACGCTCGCTATGAGCACTGCCAGTGAGGTGTCATATAGCCTCAAATTATGCTTTAGATACCGCCTGTTGTGTCTAAGTACGTACGCAAGAGCGTGTTTAGAAGTTTTGCGTCATCTACCGTACTCATGAAACTTGCGCCGACAGACTTCTACTTTTTCCAAAGTTTGGAAACTTGGTAGGGAAAAATTGAATACTCGAGAGGAAATACGGAATGTATTTGAAGAGTTTGTTGGCTCCCATACACTTGACTTATTTAAGGAAGGCATTGAAAAATTACCACTGAGATTCATTGATTCCATGGGTGCATATTTCGATTGATAAAAAAAAAAAAAAACATTTAAAAAAATGTCTTTAACTTTCTCTATACTAAATAGAAATTTCGTAAGTAAAGACCTAATATATAAAAGATATAAAATCAATAACAACACAACACATTGTATAGTTACAACATGTTACTTTTACCAGACATTCATAAATTAATAGTTAGGACAAGCGCCTATTCCGAACATCCATCATCCAAAAGTTCAGGTAACTGTTTAGAGAGTTGAAGTTAGTTTTCAACTTTTTGAATTAGTTTTATGAATAAGACTTTTTTCTAAATAGAACACAGGCGATGAATACCCGTTCATCTCAAATTGAGATCGGATACAAAGGGAACCTTAATCAAAAGCTACTTGGAGTATGAACAATGTCGAAGTTTCAATGCCTTGGTATATATAATATTATATATTAAAATATCATGAATCTGAACAAAGTAAAAATATTTTTTTATTTATTTCTTTTCTTGATTTTTTATATTACCTTTGGTTAGTTTTTATATTATGTAGACTATTTCTAAGTCAGTGTTTTTAATTTTGTAAATCTTTAAGTGTTATTGTTCATTTACCGAACCTTATTCTTAGGCAAAATAATTCATTGCCAATTCCGGTCTGTTTCGAGTTTCTTTACAACACAAACTTTTAGTTGGGAAATAACAAACCGGGAAGCGTATGTACGCCTTTCTCGTGTTCTCAACAAAACTTACTTCATTTTGGTAGGCTACGTAAAAAGTAAGCTGATTTCTAAGGAGTTCTTGTTCTTACAACGCAATTTCACATATTAAGTTTGTTTATATTGTAAGTTCTTCTTCTCAATCGTGTCACTCTTGATAGAGTGGTCATGATCGTCATGTAGAGTTGGAAGGGGCAGACTTGATGCGTCTCACGATGTCCCGCCATCTCTCCCTGCTCGAGGCCATTCTACTGCACTCATTTAGGGGACCTCCCACTGCAGTTTTCAGTCGGTCCACCGCATTGGTGATTGTAAGTTACAAATGATTTAATTACTGAAATCAAGTTGCTTGGTGTCCGTTGATTTTCTCGTTTGGACACACCAATAAAAGCGATACGGGATCAGTAAAAGGTTAATTTTATATTTAAAATCAACAAATAAATGAGACTGCTATATTTAAAGAAGTGTAGATCTAGGGGAGACGAAGCAGGAATGCGTTGTGGTTTGAAGGACGGGAAAGCCGTCATAGTATACAATAGCCCGCACACACATAGACACCCTCCAATCCCTACAATCCCGCTTTTGCAGGTTAGCTGTCGGGGCTCCGTGGTTCGTGAGGAACGTTGACCTACACGACGACCTGGGCCTCGAATCAATTCGGAAATACATGAAGTCAGCGTCGGAACGATACTTCGATAAGGCTATGCGTCATGATAATCGCCTTATCGTTGCCGCCGCTGACTACTCCCCGAATCCTGATCATGCAGGAGCCAGTCACCGTCGACGCCCTAGACACGTCCTTACGGATCCATCAGATCCAATAACCTTTGCATTAGATGCCTTCAGCTCTAATACTAGGGGCAGGCTTAGGGACCCCGATAACCGTACTCGTCGAACTCGACAAAGAGGTCGACGTGCAACCTAACCCATGCATGAGCCCGCTGAGTTTCTCGCCGGATCTTCTCAGCGGGTCGCGATTCCGATCCGGTAGTAGATTCATTCGCGAAACAATTGCTCTTGAGTTGTTAGGTCTCCTTCGGAGGCGCTCGGGCAGTTGTTAGCAAATCCCACCCCTCTTGGCTGAGCCTTTGCTCGCCCACCTGTCCTGGTGAAACTGGAAAGGCCTTCGGGCCACCAGTAAACTCTCAATCATAAAAAAAAAAAAAAAAAAAAAAGTATACAATAGGGACATACTTTCACAGGTTTAGATGGGCTGGC
The DNA here is from genome assembly GCF_030269925.1 of Bombyx mori. Lineage (NCBI taxonomy): Eukaryota > Metazoa > Arthropoda > Insecta > Lepidoptera > Bombycidae > Bombyx > Bombyx mori. Next base: position 5,172,202 of record NC_085128.1, read on the forward strand.
TTAATGTCCATGGGTTCCAGTATCAAACACCAGGAGGATCGTGAAATCGTTCAACCGTCTAAGGAATACAATAAAAATGATCACGAAACCCACGGCGATATCGGGATTTAAGAAAGATTGATTATTTGAGATTATGTAGATTAGAGATTCCCAAATTACTTTAGGGAAATAAACCCCTTTTCCAAAATATGCTGATACTTCAAACCTCCATGCCGGAATTGCTTTAAAAAGGATTTTTAAATCTCTAGTTTTTTTTTCCTATATAATTCATTCAATTCATATATAATATAAGACCTATAAGTTTTCATATCTTTAAGTGAATCTGTACCTACTAGTCTTTGAATGGAATTAATGTTCACGGCAGAAGGCAAAATGATGTATTGTACCTACAATATGAGATTATAGGAGGTCGATTTATTTATTTCTATTTGTGGTTACTTTTTTTTACACAGCCGATAATTGATGTTCAAGATATTATATGAGTTCTAGATTTCGGATTGTTATGAAGGAATAGCTGGTGACCTGGAGGTCATTCCAGATTCATCAGGACGAGTAAGCTCTGGCTAAATGAAGATAGCTGGAATTTGCTAGCAACTACCCGAATGTCTCTGATTGAGGTCTAACAGTTCAAGGGCAACTGCTTCGCGAATACATCTATCACGTATCGGAATCGCGTATTTGAAGGATTTGTGTCTTAAAAGCACAAAGGGCGGACTACTGTGAAATCGAGCACATAGATTTTAAATAGACTAAATTCATAATTATTTATCCTAGACTCAGTAGAGTCTTTCTTTGTAAATTTCGAAAGCTAGATACCATGGGGCATGTACGCATTACAGAAAAGCCGATAAGCATAATGCTTTGATACTTCTTTGTAATCTGCGTACTCTTGTATATGAGACATGAATGAATTAACGGATTACGAATTTCAATAGTTAATATAGACGTGCTCAATTTCAGATAGAAATTAACGTGTGTTTTGAACACGTAATTTCAAAATGTAATAAAAAGTTATTCCGCTGCCGTTTCTGCTGTTAAATACCTGTATATAATTTAATGGCTTTATGTTTGTTTTGAGTATTAAATGTCAACATCACCAGTCTACGTTGGTTTACAGCCAGTCAAAGGGTTTTCCCGACGTATGATAATTTATAATCCGCGTATTCGGATCTTTCCAACTACTTTTTACCAGTCGTTATTACGTTTTTATTGTAATCATACTTAATGATTTTATATCATACTATAGGTACATTTTCGAAAATAAAATTGATTCCACTTATCTAAAAAAAGTTTCTAAAAATTCAACACATCACAATATGACAAAATTGTTAGTATCTTTTTTCCACTGTAAATTCAAACTATTCTTTTTGTTTATAGTTAGTAGCTTTTCACGAGGTTTATTATATCAATATCTTCCCCTATACAAGAAAGATGTTAATAAAAAAACAAAGGAGTAAATGTAATAAACTGTAATAAAATAATGTGACTATGATCTTGTTTCGATCATTGGGCGAATACTAGTTCACTGAAAGATATAACGTATAATACTTATCTTAGCTAGTAAAAAAATAACGGCTGAGAGTTCTCCCTGAATAATAAAAATCGATTCTCGGATTCTGGCTTCTGGCCGAAAAGTGTTAAATAATTTTCCAACAATACACATTATTTCATACTTTCCGTATATTCAACAGTTTTTCCAGAACAACCATTCCAGATCCGAGCAATCGATGTCATGAATCAGTAATCACTCGGAGATACGTCGTGAGTCAAATTACTAATTCAATGAATATCTCGAGTGCGAGGCGCCTCGAACGTCTGGAACGAATACGCACAATCGTTTTGTGAATTATTCATTCACACAAATATTAATGGAGTAGAATAATCGGGAGCGATTTAAATTGTTAAGTACCTTCTGTTTATTGCGTGTACTGTGTTTTTTAACAGAGTTCAAAAAAGGAGGAGGTTCTCTATTCGACTGTATGTTTTTTTTTTATTGTTTGTTACCTCATAACTTTTGACTGGGTGAATCGATTTTGATGATTTTTTTTTATTAGAAAGCTGACGCTTCCCGTGTGGTCCTACTTCAATTTAGTCCAGTTCTGATAATGGTATCCATGAGAAAACCATATAAGTCTTAAATTTTCATTAAGTATGTGTGCGACAAATAGATGAATAACTCAATATCACATCAACAGATTTCGATGATTATTGTTTTTAGTGTATATTCATTTGTTTTGGAATATCTTTTTTTTTCTATTTGAAGTCGATTTTTGTTAACGCATATCTATTTACAATTATTAAATGCTCAAGTCATAACTAGACTTATATATAGGTGGACGAGCTTACAGCCCACCTGGTGTTAAGTGGTTACTGGAGCCCATAGACATCTACGACGTAAACGCGCCACCCACCTTGAGATATAAGTTCTAAGATCTCAGTATAGTTACAACGGCTGCCCCACCCTTCAAACCGAAACGCATTACTGCTTCACGGCAGAAATAGACAGGGCGGTGGTACCTATCCGCGCGGACTCACAAGAGGTCCTACCACCAGTAAAGTAGGTTACTAAGATAATGTGTTTAACTTCAATCTTTGCGACCTTGATATTTTGTTAGCTAAAATTTACGAGACATAAGCCTTAAACCACAGGTGCGTGAAGTTTGCATGAATATCGATCGCTGTATTCACACACCATTTACAACATCGTGTAATACGAACCCTGATCGATTTGGCTGTCGTTAAAGCTATTACAAGGATACTAAATGTTCTTATAAAACGATCCATCGAATATTAAATGGCTACGTATTGACACCATTTTTTGGGCTTTAATACAATCGGCGAACGACAGCTTGCTTAGAGAAATTTGTTGATGTAATTAAAACATTATGTCAGTATATATAGAGTAACTTTTATTTTAAATCGAATGAATACGGTACAGCTATTTCGTGACACATTAAAGTTTTAGAACAAGGCAACGTAATGAGGTTTTTTTTAAAAAAAAAAAACTAGAATCCGATTGTTTTAGAGATAATGAAATGTCCGTGGGTTGGTTGGTCGTTTGATGTCAAAATTATTATTTCGAAACGAAAAATGTCAAGGGAAGTTGATCCGCTTAAATTTCTTTTGAAGTTTTTTTTTTTGGTTTATCTACAGCAATCTGCATAATTAACCACTGTTTAATTGGAATAGAAAAAGCTTGACATAGTTAATACAGTATAAAGAAAAAAATGTAAAGAATGATAAAGAAATGTGTATATGCACAAAGCACTTGATACTAGTTTTTTATGTATTTTTTTATTATAATAATAATAAGTTTGAACGAACGTCAACTTAGCTGATTTTCGTGCAACCTTATTAAGTGGTATACAAATTTAGCTCACCTGGTGTTAGGTGCTTACAAGAGGCCATAGATATCACAACGCGAATATCCACCGTTCTTGTTTGTAATAAAACTATCCCCCACGTTTAAACCATTACACACGGCTGCTTCATGGCAGATAGGCAGAATATTACCCAGTATTTTTACAGTATTAATACCTAGTATTAAATGTAATATTTCGTACCGAGTACTTACAGCTAGAAGTAGATTTAAACATCTCATTGTTTTGTTTAAGTAAACACAAATGCGCGCTCGGTTTATTTGTTATGAACATTAATATTTACTGATGTAAAGTACAGATTAGCGAGAAAGGCTAACCGCATACGACCAGTGAGGCATGTGGCGAAAACGAATCTAATGTATCGGCTCTAATGAATTGGTGTACCGAATTCACATTCAAAAAATTCAATTCAAACAGCATGAATTTAATGAAGTAAAGTGAAGAATTATAGCAAAGAAACTCCAAGATGCCGTGGTAGATCCAAAAAATACTGATTGGATGTGGCAAAGGCGGATATCGAAGAGAATAACCTCACCCAGAAGGATGCCGAATATCGGGCCAAGTGGAGGAGCTTAAGTAGGAAAGCGAATGCTGGCATTAGACCGAGAAAATGGTAGAAAGAAGAAGAAAGTGAAGAATTATAATGATTGTTCTGGCCTGTTGATCAAAGGCTTTTTTATGATTGTAGACAGATAATAACAGCTTACAATCGAGTCTGAGAAAATATTTAGCGATAAAGGAATGCACATGTTTGACTATTCTCGTTTGAAGATATCTTAATAGGCAATCAGCAAATGTTCGTGACTTGAATATATTCCAAAGTTACAATGAACAGTGAACCGGCTAATCAGAAATTACGAATAAAACAGCTAGCATATATCAAAGTTGTTGTTGCAGTTTTAGTTACAAACAGAGAACAATGTGGTCAAACAATACCGGATGACAACCCTGCGTCGGTGGAATATGCTGAAATTAGGTCAGAGCGGGTTTAAAACAATGTACGAAAACATACCCTTTTCATCCCTTGATTGTGATTACTGAGGATTTGTTTTGCTGCTGTTCGATGCGTGGAATTCGATAGGAAATGGTCAGCTTGAAAATTTGCGCGCCTCATGTAATTTGTGAAACAGGCATGTTGAGTACTATAATTTTGACATTTTTAATATAAGATCTTAGAAAAAGAGTTTCCCCGGATGGCACGCAATATCTTTTTACAGATAATAATTTCAGGCTTATCTTTAAAGGTTCTATGAAGATGAGCCATGAACTAGTCTACCCAAATAGAGTAACAAAGAGCGATGGAAACTTGGTAACTGACGTAATTACCTGTTTAAATTTTATAAGTACATCGATAATCTCAAGTGCGCCTTTGTAATTTAGAACAAACGCTAAAGCTTTCAAACTTTAAGTAATCTTATAAAATGAGGTAACTTTGTTATCTTTTTTGTGTGAAATGACGGTGTTTTGTATACGCATAGATACATTGTAGGATTGAAATGTAGACAAAACCTCAAATGTAGTCTTTTAGTATAGTTGTCGTTTACGTTGTCGGAATTGAGTCTGATTCATAACTATTATAATAGTTTTATATCTATACTAATATAAGTATTATAAAGAGGAAAGATTTGTTTGTTTGTTTGTATTGAATAGGTTTCGAAACTACTGAACCGATTTGAAAAATGATTTCACTGTTTGGAAACTACACTATTCTCGAGTGACATAGGCTATAATCTTTTTTGAAAAAATTAGGGATCCTTATTAAAACTCCAATAATGTAACCCAAGGTGTAAAAAAAATACCTAAAATATACTTTACATCGCGTGCCCTGCGAAAACTATTGTTGATAGAATAAAATAATGTACTACGACTTTGTAGAACACATTATTATTTACAGAAAGTATCGCGACAGCACATGTCTAACTATTATTGTTGTGTCGCAATAAGTGTTCTTTTATTTAAAAAAATTAAACTAAATTTTTATTAAAGACCCGAGCGGAGCCGTAGCGGGCCGCTAGTGTTAAAATAAAATGACTGTCAAGAAGACACTGTTTTTAATTCCTCTTTTCTATTTCCTCGATTGAAATTTATTTTATTTTCCACTACGTTCGATAAGCATTCGATTTATTGAGAAGTGGAATAGAAACCTTGGAATATTACTTTGAAATCTGTTTGTGTGAATAAAATACTCTGAATATATTTCATATGTTTTCGTATTTCCAAGCGGTAGTCCCACATTTCTCCTTCAGTGGCCATTAGAAGCGTTCTTATGCGTTCCAGTGTTGCCCTGCGGCTAATTACCACGGCTCAACTGTGCTGATGTAAGTACAAATTAGAACGGTTCTGTACTTATCTGATTTCGGCTAAAGCCCCGAGGCTTAGGCGTGTTTAATACAACTAAAGTGTTGCGTATTACTTTGTTTTCGTGTGCATGAGACGTGCTTATTAGTTAGGTTTCGTTTATTTCAATACGTTTTTTTTTTATATATTCTGACCATCTTCCGTCATAGTATTTTCATTTTATTATTTCCGACGAGTCGACTACTTCGCAATTCTGGTGATCAAGAACGACTTATAGTTGCAAAATTGACACCTTCATTTCTAACATTAGGAGCAGACTTAGGAACCCCGGTAACCGTACTCGTCGAACTCGACGAAGAGTTCGACGTGCAGCCTAACTCACGCATCAACCAGCTGAGTTTCCCGCCGGATCTTCTCAGCGGGTTACGATTCCGATCCACTAGTAGATTCATTCGCGAAGCAGCCGCTCTTGAGTTGATAGGTCTCCTTCGGAGGCGCTCGGGCAGCTTTTAGCAAATCCCACCCCTCCTGGCTGAACCTTTGCTCGCCCACATGTCCTGGTGAAACTGGAAAGGCCTCCGGGCCACCAGTAATTCTTCAATTCTAAAAAAAAAGTTGCAAAGTTGCAAATATACGGAAATTAAATGAACATAAACAACTTAAATGGAATAATAAACGGAAAAAAAAATTGATAAATATAATCGTTTGATTAAACCGTAAAATAAGTTTTAGTTAGTACCACCAAATACGAGGGTAGATATTTTTTATTGTTGTAAATGACCAAACTAACTCATGTGGCCCAGTTGAGTGTTACACAGGTCCTTAGATATCACAAGCTTTAGCTTTAGCTTTGAGACACGAGACCAAATTCTCATCATAAAATTAAACATGACCATGTCTCAAACACAGATTGCGCTTAAACTGATCCAAGCCGTTGGATTGTAGCACTGATTTTATATTTATGGGGGAATTCGGACAGCATTAATCCCCTCATCAAGATTAGATCTGAAGGAATCTTTTGTTTCACTTCGGCCCTCAAACGGCATAATCCATCGTGAAATCTCAAAGCTGCAAAAGATTTGGATTACTTGTTGCTTAAGACTACAATGTCATTCGTGATTTAAGATTTTACTTTGTATTATGAAAATCCAGCATTACAGTCTGTTGTGTTTAGAATTTAAATAGAGCCTATGCTTTTTGTATGTATATTCAATAGATGTATCTGTCCTTTTAGCTCTCAGCAATTTCTGGGCTTTGTTCTAGAATCTTCGTGGAAGATTAATGAAAGACACGTTCACAGGGCGTAATCAAAAGTGATGATTGTTACTAAATTTTCTGAAGTGTATTGGGTTGTGTAAGTGATTGGTTAAGAAAAATATTTAATAAATAATAATTAAAGATTATTTTTTACATAAGATCAAGAGTAGTAAAACTCTGTAAATTTGTTATGAAATGTTTTTTTATTTATTTTTTATTGCTTTGATGTGTGGACGAGCTCACAGCCCACCTGGTGTTAAGTGGTTACTGGAGTCCATAGACATCTACAACGTAAATGCCGCCACCCACCTATACATGAGATATGAGTTCTAAGGTGTCAGTATAGGTTGCCCCACCATTCAAACCGAAACGCATTACTGCTTCACGGCATGAATAGGCAGGGTGGTGGCACCCACCCGCGCGGACTCACAAGAGGTCCTACCACTAGTAATTACGCAAATTATAATTTTGCGGGTTTCATTTTTATTACACGATGTTATTCCTTCACCGTGGAAGTCAATCGTGAACATTTGTTGAATACATATTTCATTTCCAACTACCATCTTACCTATTTTTTCCTCTTGACTTCAATAATTAATATCTTGAATGTGGGGTCAGGCAATACGTTTAAGACTTCCACTTTAAGGTGAAGGTGAGTTTTGAAGGTGAGTGATCAACAACAAAATAAATTTGAATAACCTCAAAAACGATCTGCTTGAAGATTTTTCAAGCGGAAAATTGCGTTTGTTCTATTTGTTTCTTCAATAACAATTGCTTCAAAGCGAACATTCAAAATGAACAAGTGTTTTCAGTAAACATGTCGGCGCGGTAGCTGATGCGGTGGTGTGAGTTTAATTAAATTCTGTACACAAAACCTCATATGAAATGACGTCATAGAACGACGAAATCTTTTTCATCCACGCGCTTAATCCAGTACGGCCGCCCGTAACGAAAATTTCATCAGATAAATTTTCATAATTTTACTTATTAAAAGTCAGAATTGAAATTTATTCAATCTATTATTTCGTAGTATAGTATAGTGTAAAAGAATACAATCTTAATAATATTTTTGTGGCGCTGGCCATCATAAGATAGACGAAATGTGTACGATAAAAACTTGGATCGCACTAACGATATTCTTAAGCTGCTAACCTTGGATATTCTTTTCAGTTTTCGCGAATCCCTGACCACGAAACTTTACAGTTGTAAAATTTAAAAACCGTCAGAAATGATACATGACAATAATGGCAGAAATCCATGATTAGACCGCAAAAGTACTTTTGATTATAATCTTGTATATACGAGCATAAAATTCCTGAAACGTTCGGACCCTCGATCCTACGCGTAATACAACACTAAGTGGAACTCTGATAATAATTCTCAGAATTACTTATTAGGTATATGTAGTAGTTAATATCTAATCTTGTTGGAAAAGTATAAAAGTAAAAGAAGTGTTTCCTAGACAACGGGAAAGACTTAACAGAAATACTAAGTTGAAAGTAAATCTTTTTATTTATTGTAATGGAAAAAAGAAAACCTAAAGAGTGATCGAAAAAACTATCTAATGCTACATACACAACATATTTTGTTCACACAGAAGCTGTTGAAAGAATGTTGCTGTGTTATAGTATTAGTGTTTAAAAACAATATTCTGAATATCATAATCCGATTTATCGCGTAGCGCGATCACTTCTAGGTTATCCTGGCATCCCTGATATGCCAACATTATCCCAATCAATCTAAAGCCAATATAATCTTGAAAACGCCACTTAGCCCTTCCTTTTTACCGTTTGGGGGTAAAGGAGCATACAACCGATTCGAGAGTTGAGTTAGGTATTCGTTCTTTTTCTATTTCATTCCAGAAATCTTCAAATACTGAATCTTCAAATACTGGATATAAAAATCTGTTTTTGGACTATTCTATGAAAATGGTTGTTAACCGTCGGGTATAACGAGTCAATTTGAGAACATCAGAGCGTTTAATACCTGAAAGTGTAATTAGGCATAATTTATTCGACGCGGTAATTCGCGTGGGGTAACAAATCGCGTGTCATGCACCTCCGACTACGTTTACCATTGAAATATTGCTGTTAACGAACCTGCCTCTTTCGGGCTACTAGTATATCATGGTTTAATTTTTTGCGGCTGACACGCCTTTCCGTTTATATATTCGTTCGATTCTATGAAACGATATAATTGAAACACGATATTTTTTTAACGGTTGTAGAGCGTAATGAGTACCGGCACGTGTAGGCACCATCATACCCTGAATATATGTATATGATAATTTAATAAGTTTTAGAATTAGGCGGTATGATATCAACTGGTAGGACCTCTTGTGAGTCCGCACGGGTAGGTACCACCAAACCGCCTATTTCTGCCGTGAAGCAGTAATGCGTTTCGGTTTGAAGAGTGTGGCGGCCATTGTAACTATACAGAGACCTTAGAACTAATATCTCAAGATGAGTGGTGCATTTACATTGTAGATGTCTATGGGCTCCAGTAATCACTTAACACCAGGTGGCCCTATGAGCTCGTCCACGCATCTAAGCAATAAAAATAAACGAAAAAATGTTATTTAAAAAAAATTGCCAGATATCACTTGTCAAAGCTGTCGGGTCGGGTTCAAGTTGTGATTGTAACCACCAGTATATAATACTCGGGTAAGAGCGCAGGCTTAGTTGGGCCGTGTGCTGACTCAAGATTAGACTTTGTAGGACTTTATTTTACTTTACTTTACTTTATTAATGTGGGTATTGCTTTAGATCATAAAATACAAAAATATTTCGCTTTAGTTGTGGCAATATTCTCACGTACATATTTTCATATCCAACGGCCTAATTCTTAAATCAGTAAGTAGTTCCTAACTTGACTATTAGCAGAGTATATTATTATGTGAGGTACATACGTGGTAACCAAAGGTCTGTCTATTTTTCCTTCTTGTATACTTCTTATTTATAAATAAGAATGCTTGTCAATCTGAAACTTAACAGCTTTTGTTCTAAACCAATTGCCTTAAAGACAGATGAGCATACGATCCACTTGTTGGTGAACGGTTACCATCGCTCACGGACGTCAGCAATTCTAATGGATACAGCCAAGCTGCTGCTTACCGTTTAAGTTGAATTAAGATTTAAGTGCTCGAGAAGAATGCTTAGAATTCTTGGACAGAGTTTCTTACAAACTTATCACTATACTTCAAGAACTCGAAATAAGCCAGCGTCTGTTTTCTATATTTTAGTTCTATAGTAGTGCTACGCCGGTAAGAGTAACGCCATCTATCGTCGAGTAGCCGAAACGATTATGAAAGAATATAGTATCGCCTAGAATGCTCGAGAGGTACAACGCCATCTATTGTCAGATAGCGGAAACACACACATCGAAAATACTCGACTTGTGAGGAATGTTCTCGAAGATTCTAGAGATGTCGTATCGACTATAAAAGCGTTGCAGAGATGGCACGCAGTGAGTTAGTAATCGGAACTACTCGAAGCGAAACAGCGAACGGATCACCTGAAGCGAAGCGGAAGAAGTGAATTGAGAATTTTAAAGTGTTTTAAGTGTTCTAAGTGATAAATACAGTTTTAATTTATACTTCGGCTGAATTTTATTTATCCCGAACCCCAGCGCGTAACAGTAGCTTTCTTCCAAAACGTTACGACCTAATCAGTCCGTGGGGCATCTCGAGCAAGGAACGGTGGACTATTAAAAGCGGCACATAATTTTAGACCTAATCTAGATGTGCAGTGCCTAATGCAATGATGGTGCAATTTAACTGTGCGAGTACCAGTAATAAAAAATACCTATAACAAAATTAACTCAATGCGATACTTCTTTTCTCACAAAGGTTCCAAATAAAAATGCTTTCAGATTTAATAAAGTGAAGAGCTACGCTAATTAGTAATTTACGAGTCTTTCGCAGGTCTTGGTCATTATTGAGATTCCATTGAATACAGAATTCAGAAATGAATAGAATAAAAGCGCTAATAAATTTTATAAAAAAATCATGATTTATGAAAGGAAAAAGATTAGATTTTTTTTTAAATATTCCTTTCAGGTCTTCAAGTTTTTTTTTTGTTTTTTTTATTGCTTAGATTGATGGACGAGCTCACAGTCCACCTGGTGTTAAGTGGTTACTGGAGCCCATAGACATCTACAACGTAAATGCGCCATCCACCTCGAGATATAAGTTGTAAGATCTCAGTATAGTTACAACGGCTACCCCACCCTTCGAACCGAAACGCATTACTGCTTCACGGCGGAAATAGGCGGGGTGGTTGTACCTACCCGTGCGGACTCCCAAGAGGTCCTACCACCAATGAAAATCAATGAATCAAGTGAATAATTCGAATGTTCGTAATTTGAAGAGGTAAATGAAACTATTGTCCGAAGTATAAATTTCAACCATTTGGACAATTCCAATAAATCAGTTTTAAGTTATGTTTCTAAATTGAATACCAACGAAGTGAACGACGAATAATTTGTAACTAGAACTCGTTCGAAAAGATTAAACATAAAAACTAAGCAGAAAGTTTAAATCGCGGCGGTTATTCCGAACTTATTTTTACTTGGCGGGGTAACTTTATGTGTGACATAATACGGGAATGAAAACACTCTATCTGGGACACGTGAATGACGACAATAAAAATGTTCCGGGAGTTTCTCATCTGTTTTTATGTAATTCGCTGGAAGATGTATTATTTCCGTAGCGGGTGAATTGCGAGACATCCTGAAAGGTGTCAAGGGAAATGATCAAGTTCTTGTGTGCGTTTTTATGAGAAATTTTAAGTAATGAATAGCTTGGGCACTTTAGTATTAGAAAGCAGTACATAGAATCATCATAATCATCATCATCAGTCTTTATCTGCCCACTGCTGGACATAGGAAGGCTTATGGGGAAGGCCACAATGCCTTCTACAGAATGCGGTGCGCCTTCCGCATCCAACGACTCCCCGCCGTGCCCACTAAGTCGTCGGTCCACCTGGTTGGAGGACGCCCCACACTCCTAGTACCTATCCGTGGCCTTCATTAGAGGACTTTCCTCCCCCACCTGGCGTCGCTGGCTCGACAAATGTGACCGGCCCATTGCCATTTTAGCCTGCCTAGAAGCATTTTGTCGACTTTGGTTCTCCGTCGCATTTCTTCCATACATATTCATTACATATTCTCAACATAGAATACCAGTTCTTAATTTTTTAAAACGTTCCGACCGGATTTTTCAGAGTAATTTGATCTTGTTGAGACAAAGGCGACCATTAAGACGTCTCATTCTAAAATTGTGTTCTTATGTTCTTGTATATTATTCAATCACGGCCTATTACATTATAAGTATTATATCTATAGTATGTTATAAAAGTGAGCGAAGTCAGTGACTAAACTAGTCTAGTGTTAACTAACTTGTACATACACACATTCGACATTTAACAATGATTACGGGGGTTCATCACAACTTGAATTTCGTCACCCACCTTGAGCTATGAAATCTCAATTGGAGAGTGGTATTTTTCACCCTGCATCCTTTTTTTTTGTGTAGCGTAAATAAAATTCCAATTAATGCATAACGAATAAACGGAATTTAATTTTTATAATAAAAAAAAGTGTGTGTGTCCGCTCCGACGCACGACTGGAGTTTACTGGATATAAATATAAATTTGTGTCAGTTGAATACAGTAAAATATGGAAGTTACGTATTCTAGTGAGAATGATCCGGGAGTTGCGGAACACGTGGATGCGGTAATTAAGTAAGTCTATATAATTCACTTTTACAATTAATATATAAGTTGTCCATTCACTGATAGAAGGAATTGTTTATATTTAATAAGCTTTATTAATAAATGATTTGTAGCGGGTTATATTCGGGTATCAACCCACTAACAGTTGATACGTTCAGGAATCGAACCCGAACGGCGTCCGGCCACAAGCAAAACGATGTCGGTAAATTAAACGAAACAATACGAGAAATAGTTCTATATTACGACAACACGATACACTACAGATTATTAACAAATTAACGAGACACAAAACAAACGACTAACAAATATATGAAAAAATACAATAATGAGAGAAACGCGCGATCAGTACGAGGCTTTGTGGCGGACTGCCGGCGCAGCAGCCCGGCGTCACCTGCGATAACGCGGCCGCGCGTTGGCTCCTGATTGGCGCGCGCACGCATCACCTGGCAATGGTGATGCGTGCGCGCGCCAATCAGGAGCCAATCAGGCGCATAACGCATTTCGTGTGACATGCTATACTCTCTAGTACGATTTTGGTCCCCATAATTTTCATACCCCGGGCCTATATATGTAAATCGATTCTTAAGGAGTAAACTCCAAAAAAAATATAATTCTCCTTTTACTAACCCTAACACTATTCTGCTTATCGCGTTCTATACGTCCGTAGATCGATTATATTAAGTATGCATCGTGTATTCAGCAAGCTTTGGAATGTAAGCGGATTATTCGACAGTTTTCACTAACTCATTAGGGTTGTGAGAGCTCCATAGCGCACCTGTTGCTAGACGCATTAATATCGATCGCGTGCCCTGCGTTACGGCCCGTTGCCTTTTCATACGCCTATCCCCGATCATAAAGGTAACGTTGAAATTAAACACACAAATAAATTAACTTAGAAAAAACGCGTGTCCAAAAATCTGACTTTTACATTTGGTAAATGTCCAACGTGATAATACTCTTAGTAATCTCCTCTCATTTCACATGTCGTAGACACAATTATTTTACGATGCGAACTGTCGTTTATAATTAACTAGCGACCCGCCCTCGCTTCGTTTCGGAAACTAATTTATTATTGATTTCTCCATTAATTAATGGATGTTATTATACACCATAAACCTTCTTCTTCAATCATTCTATCTATTAAAAAAAAACAAAATGTGTGCAATTCACACGTGGTAAAAGTGAAACCTTCCAAAATTAAAATACAATTATCCTAAACGTCTTAAGTATATGTAAAATTTTGTCATTAGTAAATAATTGTAAGGTAGCGCCCTCTGTGAATTGATATTTTAATTTCACGTATAATCCTAAATTAAAATTCACTACAAGAGCTTTCATACACACGTTAGTATTACAAAATCTCACAGATGGCGCTGTATTAAATAGTATGTATATTTCTGTCTCATTCTTTGCTGGCTTCATCCTACACATTTTTGTATTTGTGTCTCTTACCTGTCGTTTTTTTCCGTTGCATCCGGTTTGAAATCACAACGATTCTAAAGAAGTGTTCACTTCAAAAACCGCATCAAAATCCGTTGCGTAGTTTTAAAGAATAAAGCATACATAGGGACAGATATAGGGACAGAGAAAGCGACTTTGTTTTATACTATGTAAAGATTATAAGTGGTAGTTTTAATAATAGTATCGTTTCATAAATATGGTGATTTGTTTACAAGGTGTTGTTTTGGTTTGTTAAAAGAATTATGTTGGGGTCACTGATAAATTCTACCCGAAGGATCCGTCTATACTGGTTTGAATAGCTGTAAATCCAATGCTGCCGAAATTTCATTTTAATATCGGCATTTATGCTGTAGTACTTATAGGTGCCGATGGAGACTCGTCTAATAACAATGTTAAATATATGAAACACACTCATAACAAATCTATAAATTTTATGCGCACGAATTGCTGTTACAATCTTGCCTATTTCCTGTGGGATAGAGGTTGGATAATATAATTAATACCTTGTCCTCATCCCACTAAATTTGTGGTATCGTGTAGGATGGACTATGAGGACTAGCAGGTGAGTTGCGCGCACGTATGAAAAATAATTTTGCAAAAATGAAATAAATATCAAGCTTCCCCCTAATGCAAGGTCTGTGTTTCTAAGAGGCACGCAAACAAGAGGATTATGGGCACCTTGTGAATTTTACGTACATTCTCTTTTCGAGGGACATAAAATAAACACGGCCCATAAAGACTTTTCTGCGTGCAAGATTCGAGCAACACATAAATTTTCACGTTGATTATTTAAGCACAACACGCTATCCTGTTTGGCTACTTCTGCTTTATGTTTAATAGAGCTTTTTTAATTACTAAATGTTTACGGTACGTTCATTTTGGCTTTGTTTTCAAGAGCGTAGTTCGACAAATATAATAAACACCATATTTTTAAGTCTAATAATAGAGTTACGAACTTTCGAATATTCAACAAAATCGGTTTTGCAGTTTTTCCGTGATGCTCGAACAATCAAACGAGGGAATAGATAGAAGAAAAAAAGTTTTTTTTTAGGCAAAAGGTTTTGGCACATGCAACAAAAACTTGTTATAAATTCTACAATTTGTATACTTTTTTGTTACAGTTTTATAATCGTACAAACGAATCATGTTTGAGTAACCTACAAAGTGTGTTTACTCATCAGCACGTTGAGTAGTCCCGAGCACTGCTGTCCTATTTCTGGCATTAGATAATCATGCACTTAAATCAAGGATGCGTTTCGGCTTAAAGGCCGAGATAGAAGTTTCCAAAGTAATTGAGATTTGGACTTCCTATCTCAAAGTTGCCAGTGGCAGATTAAAGCGTCTCCCCCGGCAAATGAACAATGTAGATGAGAAAGTAGTGTAATTTAAATTAAGCCCTTTTAATAAAAGCTTAAGTAATAAGTTTACTGGTGGTAGGACCTCTTGTGAGTCCGCGCGGGTAGGTACCACCACCCTGCCTATTTCTGCCGTGAAGCAGTAATGCGTTTCGGTTTGAAGGGTGGGGCAGCCGTTGTAACTATACTGAGATCTTAAAACTTATATCTCAAGGTGGGTGGCGCATTTACGTTGTAGATGTCCATGGGCTCCAGTAACCACTTAACACCACGTGGGCTGTGAGCTCGTCCACCCATCTAAGCAATAAAAAAAAAAAGTAAAAAAAAAGTATATTACCGAAATATACTATTCATTAGAAAATGCTTGAGATTAAATAACGCTATTGGAACCATGTGCGGTAGAGGATTTATCGATTTGCAAAAAGACAAAATGAAATTTTGTAATGTTTGCGTTAAAAACCGGCGATCAATTCCAATATTAAATTATTAAGAACCAATCGGCAGCATCAATATTTTATTGAAAACAATTTTGTGTACGTAACCATTTTCTTGTTCAAACATGTGGGTCGTTCACCTCCTAACTTCCCTATTCATCGCCCTCATTTTGGGGGTGTCGTGAATCATGTTCATCGTCCCTTTTGCATTATTATCTATTATTGTTGCTCCAATAGATCCTGTTAAATTGTTCAATGTAACTATGTAACCCTATGTTTAGAATTTTGATGACGTAAACAAACCCAAGTAGAGCTTCACTTCTCATTAACATTACTTTTAAAGCAGATAATAAATTTTCACAGCATCGTCCACTATTCAAGTCATCACCAGTAACTACACTGACAAAACCAAACCTAAAAAAGACAATCACGCCTTTACCTCTGCAAATACCTAACATCAGAAAGCTAAACGTATGTATGTAGACCATTTAAATTCCTAATTATCCTAATTTCTGAAACTGAATTATGAGATCAAAAAGCCTCCAACCACGATCAACCAATAATCCAATTTTGAACTCTGAAACGAAGATAGCTAGGTAGATAAAGTTAAAAGATCACTGTCGAAGAATGACGAAGCAGTATTATTAGTAGGACGAGGAAAGGATGATCGCGTTCCTGTGTTTTAAGAACAGTTTAAGAACAGTAAGTGTTTAGTATCACCGCAGAAGTAATACACGTTATCTTTTGTTGCAGAATTTGTTTTAGTGCTCAGTAAAGGCAACCAAATAGTAAGGTCTGCGTTGTTTCGATCTAGAATAGCATAGGTCCATCTCTTTCAGTGAGTATCGTAGAATATCACTAAAGGGTTTGCCGGAGAATCAATAGCAGCGTTCTCCAACAAAAACCACAAACATAATCCCTGTTTTGCTGGAAAGATAATAATATCATGAGTTCTGGTCTGAGAGATGGGATAGCCGTTATGTAATACATATAATTGAGACTTTGAACTCATGTTTATGGGTCCTGTTTATATGAAAGGGATGGTATTACGATGGTGGATCTTTTTTTCTGAAACATTGTTTTTGAGTTCGACTTTCGTGTAATTATGATGATTTTGGTCGACAATAGACATATAAATAAAAAGCGTAGCAACGATATAAAAAGCAGTTAACAAGTACGAAGAAATAAGGAGACAATAAAGTGGTATTTTTCTTCAGAAGCATAAATTCACTTTCAAAGTTTGAACGCTATAAGCAATATTAAACCTTAGCTTAATGTGAATACAGTGCTATTTGCCGTATACTAAATCTAAAAAAGACCATTTCGCTAAAAATGTCAAGGTATCACAATATCTTTTTCGTGAGACACAGACAGTGGGACATAAATATTAAGGGCTCTAGAAACACTGGACTTTTTACATTCGTAATAAGTATTATTGGTTTTGAGTTGATATTTTTTAATAATCAGAATTTTTCAGTTTTTCAAAAATGTGCTTTGTTTTCTTTTATGAATATATTTAGCTATTTTTTAATTAAATTAATTCCATTCCACAGCTCAACAATGGTATATATAGAGCTCTCAATAGCATTGGAGAACGGTTTTCTCATTTAAGTGGGAGAATGTGATTGCTTTGTGGATGAAATTGGATGAATAATACAAACTTAAAGCAGGATAATAAAAGAAGAGGTATTGAGGTCATCGTGGACGTCTGGTGCATTCGTATTGAATGATGCGACTATGTTGCTGATTGATTACCCAGGCAGGCACGCATCAATATTTCGATTGATATATTATTATGTACTTAATAAATGTTCACGAACAACTTCCACGATGAACGAAAAACAACGTGTAATAAAAATCGAACACGTAAATATGTCATTATGCTCCTGTCTTTCTCCCAGTCACCTGGGGTCGGCGTAACATGTTTTCTCCTTCTATACTCTTCTATCATATACCATTTCTTGGCTCACTCCCCTCTTACACATATCGTCTTTCACGCAATCCATTCATTTATTCTTCTTTTTATTCCTCTATATCCTTCCAACCCGTAAATATGTAATTTTCGTAATTACTGATAGTAGAGAGTGTTGCCGTATTCTGTAGTAACCTACCAATTTCTGCCGTGAACCAGTAATGCGTTTCGGTTTGAAGAATGAGGCAATCATTGTACTATAAAACTGAGACTTAAAACTGACGTCTTAAATTGGATGGGGTCTTTTACGTTCTGGTAACCAAACCTATAGTACTTTAGATTAATAAGTAGGTAATAAAATAATAACCAAACACCAGATGCATTAATAATAAAAGAATATACTAGAAGAAAAAGCTTAGGAAATATCGAAAACTCTCGTTGCCCGTGAAATATCTTAATAATATTTAACGGATAAAGCTTACTGGTGACAGGGAATGGTTAGTCACAGCACGAGTATATTTTACCAATCCGACTAATTCTGTCGTAAAGAAGTGATGCCTTTTGAGTCAGGGGTTAAGCAAATAAATATTGAATTGTCTATCATGAACACGTGACACCAGATGAGCGCGATTCAATGCGTCTAGGGACTGAAATTTTCTAGCAAAAAGTATCATTGTACTTTCTGATGTAGACAAGATCAAATCTACTTTTACGGTTTAATCTATCATTTATTATTTTCATTTTATTATTGCTGTTTCGAATACTTTAAGCTTTTCGTCATTATTTCGGTACTAGCTGAAAGACTGGATGGCCCGACCCTGGGTAGGTTCATCAAGTTGCATGTTCTACATGCTGCATGTTCTACATGCTGCTTGATAGGGCTGCCAGGGACGGAGTTGATTGATTTATTTAAATACTAACATAGTTCGTAAGTTATTTGTAATACTAACACAATATGAGACTTTTGTCTTGAAATAAAAGCTTTTTATTTTAATTTTATTTATTTATTATCCTTGGTCCCATAAAAATTTTAATAGAATTAAACCATAGAATATTTTTTCAATTAAAATGTATTAGTTTGTAAGCTGAACGATTGAATTCTATACATAAATATATTACAAGGCAAAAAAAAACGAACAAAAGTATAATATCACTGGACGGTTGTCGAGCATTTAAATTTGTATACGCATACATAGTTTAAATTTGAAAGTATAATTTGTTAACGTTTTCGACATCTATACAACAACAAATAAATTCGACAAACATGACTGATTGTTCTCGTTCTAAAACGATCGTTCTAACAATACAAAACCGTAATCAATCACTTTAGAAATATTACTTGCATATCTTATTAGATTATAACAATAGCATGTAAAGAATGGCTAGATTAAATAACATTTATTCCGAGTGTGGCTTTATTAAATTTCGTGATAGTAATATTATTTTTGCTAATCTGATTTTATCATAGTCGCTAACCGAAAGCGCCTCTGGATGGTGAGTTGCTAACGCGGTTGTCACGCATTAGCATATATTGCCTGTCTTAGCACAGCAACAAGATTTCGCCTTTGTGGAAGGTCGTTCAACTTCTTATATTAATCCTATTCGTGTTCTATCTCTAAAAGCCCTTCGAATAACAAATCAATTGCAATAACTACCTCGTAGACCAGAGTGATTAATAAACTTATTAAGCCATTCGCAAAATTAATGGTGAAATTGATTAAAGTTTTTGTCATGGCCATATAGATTTCGACCTGCTTGTGAACTACACTCATCGATGCGTTGGATTCCCGCTGTTCTTGCCTCACTATCCGGTCTGAATCTGGGTCTGGTACATGATACTTCTATCGAAATCTTGTTGAGGTATCAAAGTACTTCGTAGCTAATTAATTATGTCGAAAGAATTACGCTGGCTAAACACCTTGTTTTTAAATTTCAGATAAATCAGTGTTTATCTATTCAGGACCCTCTAGGACACAGCGTTGATGCTCTTGTAATGAAGAGCCACGGTGACTTTTCGTATTTTCTATTTACATATTGAAATGTTGTCTAATAATCTATAATTAGAAATCACAACTCTAAATATTAAAAAAATATAATTAGAACGATACAAAATACAATTTTCAACAATTATTGATTTTAAATACTAATGACAAAATGTGGGTAACTAAGTGGACACGCGAATGTACCACGTCCGTCTATCCCTGGTGCCGAGATCAGAAAGAGGCCGTGAACGATGCAATATGCTAGAGGTCCCCTCAACTCCCCTCTTCAACCCGACCAGTCTGAAGTCGCTGTATTACGTCAGCAGGCCACGCCCACTTCCTAGGTCTTCTTTCCTTATTATTAATCAGGTATTAAAAGGCTCGTGACATTATTAGATCATAAAAATCAGTTAGTTTCGGAAGTCATAATTTATAATCGTTGTTAAAATTATTATGTTATTTTGATAACAATTAATCGTTTTGTATTCGAAATGGTAAATTTGATTAAGAGCGGGTAACACTGAATCGAGTTGCGTTTGTCATGGCGGGCGAAATTCGAGTATTCTATTCTCTTAGTTGACAGCGGTCGCGCGTGCGGATCATCCACAAACCAATTGGCACTGAATCGATAATTATAATTGTAATCCCTGATTGTTTTAGTAATTTAGCCGTCTGTATAATTAAAATAGAGAAAAGTCAACACTACAGTCTACATATTTTAGCGTTTCCTGAATTTCAACGCCCACCATGGATTCCTGTGCTGACGTCTTAACCAATCACCAACACTATGCCACAATCCGGCCTTCCCATGCTCCGATATGTACAAACAAATAATAAAGTCTGTGTGTGTATGTGCGTAGGTTTCCTTCATACATTTCGAAACCGCTAGACTGATTTTAATGAAATTTTCAGGAAGCGAAGTGAAGTATGGCAGCGAGCCGGTTTGAAACAGTCTTATGCATTACATTAAAAAGTATATACATTTTTTGGAACGAAGTTCCTTATGGGACGATGCGGAGTGGTACCCTAACCGGAAAAAAACGTCCATAACGTAATATTTTTATTATTTATGTATAGTCTTAGTATGATGGCTTAGATGGCTTAGTTTTTTTTTTATCAATTAAAAATCACAATTAAAAGTGTATACC
This sequence comes from Bombyx mori, assembly GCF_030269925.1. NCBI lineage: Eukaryota > Metazoa > Arthropoda > Insecta > Lepidoptera > Bombycidae > Bombyx > Bombyx mori. The sequence goes on from NC_085128.1 coordinate 5,193,161, forward strand.
CGAATAATTATTTTCTCTATACCTCGAATAGAACTTAAAATTAATATTTCTATAATAAGGAACTTCGTTCCTATCCGGTGTCCCACGACATCACACATCTTTTTGTTAATTTGCCACATTTGTTGCTTATTTTGCAGTAGAACAAAAGCATTCAGTGCTCCAGACAAACATCATTTTGACAATGATATACCTTCTGTTGTCACAAAATGGTAATAGCTGCCAAAGGTTCTTTCTAATCATAATTCAGAAGTAGCAATTGAAACTTCTGCTGGAAGCGCAGAGCCCCTGGGAGAAGTTTCGAAATGCAATATATTTGAATTCAGTTCGATTTAACCCGTTGAGACACAAGTTTTTAATGGCACGACAATTCAGAGTAAAACTTGGGTATAACACACGGGTAATTACCAACGCTCTGCTTATTTATGGAGTGTAGCGGTAATGCGTTTCGGTTTGAAGGGTAGTTAGTAGTCATTGTTCGGTAATTCAAGTTTCAAAGTGGGTGACGACATTTACGTTGTTGATGTCAATAGGCTCTAGTGCCCACTTAATACCAGGTGGGTTGTGAGCAAATACTTGTAGGTTTTCAAAATTTTAGAAACATTCACTATGTGACTATAATCCAAATAAAAATAGCCAAGAAGCGAGATTTAAAAATTACAAAAGTAATTTTTTATTAAGATACATTTTTCATGACTAAGTTTTTAAGCTCACGCATGATTTCGCTAGTTCATTCAATTCATTTTCAAAAAACCAATCAAATCGAGTACAATCATACCAAACAAATGGCACTACGTACATTTAGTGGCTTAAATAGGTAGGTAAGCCATGTGACCTAATTTTGTAATAATTACAATATAATCCGACCATGCTTAGTGTCATCCGAGCATCGGAAGCATTGTGTGGTTCCAGTGTCGAAATAAATAGATATTTATTACATACATTTTATATATTTAGTACTTCATAGTCACTAAATTTAAAATTTATTACTTATGGTTGTGTAGGTGCTCAGATTAAGCGTGGTGTTATAATAGTGTAAATAAAACTTTAATTACAATTAAGTAACATTAAGGCTTGGGGGAGGCCTATGTCCAGCAGTGGACGTCTGTGGGCTGATAAGAAGAAGAAGAAGAAGAAAAGACCGAAAAGAATGGTGTGCATTCGAAGAGACCTACACTCAGTATTGGGTGGATACGGGTTGAAGAAGAGAGAAGAGAACATTAATTCAATTAATAATCATAACATTAATAAAAATTTGACGAAATCAAATCAACGTGTTGTTCTTATAGTATATGAACACGTTTTGTTATTTGGTTTAATTGAGAACTAATGTTCAGATAAAAGCATGTACAGTCGATTGTAAGTTTAAATTTTACATTAAAAATGTAATCTCATTTGAACTTATTTGTTTGGGAATCTATGTATACTACAATACATCGACAAAGTAAATCATAAACAATTAATTCACCATCAATACTATCAATGGGTAGATAGTAAACAAAAATAATTGAAATTATTCAGTTAAAATTTACAAATGAAATAATATGAAAAAAGGGTGCGTGTACTTATGTACGCGCGTAAGGAGTTATACTTTATTTTTATTAATTTTATTTCCTTTTTTTATTTAAATTTTAATCAATTTGAAAAAAAAATCGATTAAACAGCATCCTCAAACACGCATATTGGACATCCCTTTTCTTGACATCGTATAAATTCGGTAATTCTCGGTACGGTTCGGAAAGTTCACCTGCGGCTATATTCAGACTCGCCAAGTTACGTCGGTCGTATTGTAATGAGCGATTTAGTGGGCAACTTCATTTCTGTTAATTTGGTGTCACGGTGCGCGCGCATCGTAAAATTGCACTCTCATCAATTTTTCATAACGCGCCTAAAGAAGTATAACATCAATAATAAAAATGAAATAATAAAAAAAACACGAAGCAATACTAATACTACTAATCGGAGCTAGATTATATAGTATTAGCTATTTTGTGTATTGGAGAAGTCCTATTATGTACCCTAAACGATCTACGGACAAATGGGAGCATAATTAGAAGGATGGGATTGAAAAGTCTTTGTCTTAATTGGACTTTTTACTGGTGGTAGGACCTCTTGTAAGTCCGCGCGGGTGGGTACCACCACCCCGCCTATTTCCGCTGTGAAGCAGCAATGCGTTTCGGTTCGAAGGGTGGGGTAGCCGTTGTAACTATACTTGAGACCTTAGAACTTGTATCTCGAAGTGGGTGGCGCATTTACGTTGTAGATGTCTATGGGCTCCAGTAACCACTTAACACCAGGTGGGCTGTGAGCTCGTCCACCCAACTAAGCAATAAAAAAAAATTAAGACTTCACCTCTCGTCCAACATCCATACTTTTTCAGAAAAGCTAAATATAGTGTGTAGGAGAGGCAGTAATTATAACATGCTACACGTACTATGTGCTACACAGGCTCGATTATATAATCTAAATCATTATATTTACAGTGCGTATATTTCGCTGTATGATGCACCATACCTTTATATTGAAACTGACGCTAACATCTGTTTCGTAATACCCTGAATACCGCTGAACAGATAATTAGATGATGATAAAGTCATTACGTAATTCGCTTAGTCTCATATCTACCAATCAAAATTACGCTCACATGGTGTCAAGCGGTGTTGTCGACCATTAACATCATTTAATTATTTTTCCTAAAATTTAGTTTGAAGAGGGTCTCGTTAAACGCTGATGGAATACCACGGTGGGTAACATTTTCATTATTTTCACTATGGAACTCTCCTTTTAAATATATTTCTTTAGTAATATGGTAGATGAAAGAATGAGAACTCTTAACTGGTGTGTACTGATCCGACTGAAGTTTGATACGGGCGGCATGGGGTTTTTTATTATTTTATAGCTTAGATGTGTGGACGAACTCATAGTCCACCTGGTGTTAAGTGGTTACTGGAGCCCATAGACATCTACAACGTAAATGCGCCACCTTAAACCTTAGACCTTAGAACTCATATCTCAAGGTGTGAGATATGAGTTCTAAGGTCTCAGTATAGTTACAACGGTTGCCCCACCCTTCAAACCGAAACGCTTTACTTCTTCACGGCAGAAATAGGCTGGTGGTATCTACTCGTGCCGACTCATAAGAGGTCCTACTACCAGTAGTTATGCAAATTATAATTTTGCGGGTTTAATTTTGATTACACGATGTTATGCCTTCACCGTGGGAGTCAGTCGTGAGCATTTGTTAAGTACGTATTTCATTGGAAAAACTGGTACCCGCCGCGCCGGCGGGATTCGAACACCGATGCATTGCTATATACGAATGCACCGGACGTCTTATCCTTTAAGCCACGACAGCTTGAATGGACGTAAACTATGAATTATGTCTATAGGACGGATGTCTTCGCTGATGATGATGAAGCGCAAGCGGATGTACCGTTTTCCGGCGCTATAGCTCTTCGTATGCCCACTGAAAGCTACTTTAGCTCATACGGTGAACGGTGAAGTTTTTTTTTTTATTGTTTAGATGGGTGGACGAGCTCACAGCCCACCTGGTGTTAATTAAATGGTTACTGGAGCCCATAGACATCTACAACGTAAATGCGTCACCCACCTTGAGATAAAGTTCTAAGGTATCAGTTTAGTTACCACGGCTGCCCCACCCTTCAAACCGAACCGCATTACTCCTTCACGGTAAAAATAGGCAGGGTGGTAGTACCTACCCGTGCGAACTCACAAGAGGTCCTACCACCGGTAAAAAGTAAACTGAACGAGGGTTTTCGCTGAACATCGCGCGCCGACTACGTTAGCGAAATACAAAATTAGCGCATTGTTTTGTTTAAAAGCCGTTACATTCCGGAGCGTAGCTAGTTTACGTGTACATAAAAACACTGAAATAGATACTAGTTTATGTTAAAGTGTTTATGTTACATTCTGGATTTTCTTGTTTTTTTTTTTTTCATTAGTCACGTTACTCGCCAAGAAGTATCCGTCTTAACAAGACGGGCATTATTAATAATGTTAATTGATAACATGCCAATCGTGAACGGGAGAGCCCATGGGTATACACATAGATATCATAGATACCTTGAATGAGAACAACGCATATTTTACTGGAAAATTTGAAAGCACAGTTCAAACTGCCTATTTCTATGTATCTATTTTAGATGACCAAGCAATAATAATTATTTTAATTATTTAACAAATAATTTACTACCGACTTTGGATTATAGCCTCGACATTTCAACTGGTAAAATATTAAAAATACCCCTATTCCAATTAAAAAGTTGCAGTTCAGCATGTCCAAAGTTATGTAAAAAGTTTTCTACATAACGCGGTCATGTATATGTGGTGTATGTTCCGGACAAAGTAGTTGGTATTTCTGAGGGTTGCCTCGATATAGTGGTGGGCACCTTGGCTTCTACATAGCTGTCTAGTTTCGATTCCCGACCGGAGTTAGTGTCATTCCTAGTGATACCATTGCTAATCGGGTTCTGGGTATCTCCATGCAGCTAACCGTGTACAAATGACAGAATACAAGGTGTAGCAATCATAAAGATCATAACACATAAATAATTTAATGAATAAGTGTGTGTGTCTGTTTGGTTTTTACGCTTTTACGTCTTAACTACTCAAATGATCATCATAAAAATTTTGATACCCGTTGGCAGGGGTAATGAAAAACCATAAAAGTATAAATTCAAGGAGCACAGATTTTTTTTTTATTGCTTAGATGGCTGGACGAGCTCACATCCCACCTGGTGTAAAGTGGTTACTGGAGCCCATGGACATCTACAACGTAAATGCGCCACCCACCTTGAGATATAAGTTCTAAGATCTCAGTATAGTTACAACGGCTGCTCCACCCTTCAAACCGAAACGCATTACTGCTTCACGGCAGAAATAGGCAGGGTGGTGGTACCTACCCGCGCGGACTCACAAGGGGTCCTACCACCAGTAAAAAATTTAAAAACCAGAATTTAAAAAATTGAGTTAAGAACAGCCTGCATTTTTGAAATCGGTTTAAAAAAAAAGATTAAATCTGCTCACATATAAACCACAAATGTGATAACAAGGTGAGTCTGGCGCGCGTTTAGGTACCAGATGCCCGAATAAAAAATACGATAAAACATATTACACGTATTTTCGCGAGCGTCAAATCGAATTATTAACGCTTGTTTTAGCATGCTACGCTCCTTTGTCGATCACAACGTCGCTCGGCTGTGACTTGGCACACGGCATACGAAGTAAGTACATAAATTGCACACACAATTTATGTATTATCATGGTAATTGTACTAGGTATCCGCTTTTGTGGATTATCCGATTGAAATAGAGCCTCACATGCTCTGAGTAACAATCTTATATCTTTCCACAAACACACGAAGTAGTAGTAAGCGGTTACTAGAGCTGAAATTCGATTCAAAATCTTTGAATAACGACCACTCTTAGATTCGGATGATTGCTTCGTGGTTGAAATAGAAAAATTTCATGTTGTGTGATCGATTTTTAATTTTTTTTAATGAACTAGATAATTTTTTTTTATTGCCCTTCTAGGCAGACGAGCATATGGCCCACCTGATGGTGAGTGGTTACCGTCACCCATGGACTTCAGCAATCCCAGGGGCAGAGCCAAGTCGCTGCCTACCTGCCTACCTGCCTACTGCACAGCAATGAAACTATGAGCTTGAGGTCCACCTAATGGTACTCATCATTCACGAGATATAAAATCGAAGTCCAATTTTATATAAACTTCTATACTGTCAACTAAAATAGAAACCTAAGAAATAAAGCGGTTTATTTAAAAAAGATTTCACACTCAATGAACCCGAACTGGAAATTTTTTGTTTTGCTCGAGACATCAAAATCAAATAAGCGAATAAATGATACGCTGAGTGATGAATATTTTAACATAAGATGCTTCTAATCGAGAAACGAACCTGATTTTCGGGTAAAATAAAATCATACAAATGGAAAACTCAACTATGCCAACGAAACGATTATTAAATACGTCATCAATTTCAGTTTTTACTAAATCCTTACCTACGTAACCATATTAACAAGATGCAAAATGTATCATCACGAATTCGTCTTCACCATTATCAACAGTAAGTAATAAGATAAATATATTGTAAATAGTACAATTTTGTAACATTACTTAACACAGTGTATACATTGATTTGGTTTTTCCTGGCTATCCGAGATGCTTTTATGTACTAGGTTCGCCGAACGTGTAGGCTCACGGCACGGGGCTCAGCCTGAAGAATTTGCTGAGACTTAGCTCTAGGAAGTGCAGTGGTTCGCTGAATGTCCCACCGGTTCGAAATCGCGAGCAACTGAGAAGACCTGACGAGAAAATCAGTGGGCTGCGTACGTGGATACTTTGATGCTATTGTTATTTCAAAAGAGACGGGCCCCAGGAAACCGAAAAACTTGCGGGCTGATTCCCGATACGATAAAAAAATACAAAGACTATGCGAAACGTACTCTAGAAGAAATCGGTCTAGAAGAATGATTCACCTGCGGTTGAGACTAACAGACTCAGAAGACGCAGAATTGAAATGTTTTTCTTTTAAATTTTAGTTCCACGAATACTACATATTAAAATACTTAGCGATACATATTTTTGGTTTTATTTATGTCATTTTTGGACGAACAAGTTGTAAGATCCACGTTGGCTGGTAGGTAAACCATGGGTGTCGTTGCTTGAGGCAATCTTGGTGCATCAGGTCAGACTTTTATTTTATGTTGTGACGTCTATTTCTCTTTCAAACGTGGATGCGTAGGATACATCGTACAAACGTATTATTAACAAATAAATTGGTTTCGACTCTAAATAACTTAGAAATGTAAATAGAATAAAGATAGATATTTGAAAGCATCGGATTGTTAGTTAAACTTACGATATTCTATAAAATACAAAACCAAAGCAGGTCAAGGTTTGCTAGTGGCTAGTCATCAAACTATGATGAAAAGAAATCGAGTAGTGTAGGTATACGACAAAGGGAAGATCTTCCACCGAGCGGGTGATATTGCTCGGTAGACCGACGGTCCGAATGTTGTTGTTCGGAACTTGTATATATGCGCTTTATCTTGAAAATGTCGTAAGCGAGATTCAGGCATCTGTCAATTATCTTGCGTCGTATGATGGCTACCCGCCACATCACTCCCCTCCGAGACTGAAGGTCGTGTCATTTTTTTTTTTTTAATTAGCGTTGTCCGTGCTGAGATTAGCTTGCAAGGGCCAGTGCTGCTCGAAGCCTGCGGTGAGTCGAGGCTGAGCTTGAATGCTGCGTGCGTGTCGCCATTGCTGCTCGAAGTCTGCGGTGAGTCGAGACTGAGCTTGAATGCTGCGTGCGTGTCGCCAGTAGTCCATGTGTGCAGAGCTGCCACGCCGGAGATGTGTGACCCCAAGCGTTGATGATCCGGTCGTGGGCTGCGATGAACTGTTGCGGCGTGATGAGGCAGTGAAGTTGCGTGCCGTAGGACCAGGAAGCGCGGTGAGTCGGCTGCGATGGTCCTGTTGAGGCTGCGATGCTGGCTTGCTGTGGGACGACTGTCAATGACGTGCTTTTATCTGCGAGAATGCGGGGATTGTGGTAGCCGGAGTTCTTGATGCGCTGAAGATGAATCAGAAGGTTGCGTGTTCACATCACGTCGCAGGTCACCAGTTGTAGGTATACGACAAAGGGAAGATCTTCCACCGAGCGGGTGATATTGCTCGGTAGACCGACGGTCCGAATGTTGTTGTTCGGAACTTGTATATATGCGCTTTATCTTGAAAATGTCGTAAGCGAGATTCAGGCATCTGTCAATTATCTTGCGTCGTATGATGGCTACCCGCCACAAGTAGCTAATTCATTTTCATGTAAATAAACATTTCAACACTCAGTCAAAGTCAAACATTTTTCTAACATTGAACACCTGGTCGACTCAAAACTGTGCCTGTGTAGATGTGTAGGATTCGACTCCTAATATTGATAATCCATTGGTGATAGAGGATCACGTATCATTTCTATGAGTTTTAGCAGCTGCTTAACTAGTTTGTCGTTATAAAATAAAATGACGCTCATAATGTATTTACTACCACTATACTGCTTTACAACTATCACTAAGATACTCCGAATAAAAAAAAACACGTGGGGCACTCGAAGACTGCTACGGTAAAGCTATTGCATAGCATTTTTTATCAACTTATGAAATTATAATTAGACAATAATAATTTGATATTAAAAAAAAAAAAAAAAACCACGCTTTAATTATAAACATTAACAAAAACAAAACATTAACTGTCCCCTTCACACTCATAAGCTAGACCGCGCGAGAGAGAGATGGGCAGACTTTTCATGACGCGCATGCAGTGCGACGTCACGCCGCGCGCTTATTTACAAACACTACACAAGCGCAACGTGTGAATGTGTTGAACGCAAGCTACATGGTACACGGACTGGGGGGTATTAGGTGTTATTTTAGTTCCGGAATTTCTTGATTTGATCGCCGCACTCAAAGCCCGCGATAAAAGCTATGCAATAGCTTAAAAGTGTCACCATTGTTAGATTAGTTCAGCGCTTGTAGGCCCATACAAATGTATGCCTAAAGCATACATAACGTATTTTACCCCTACGAGTGGTCCGTAACCAGTGACTTAGGGATATGTATGGTGAGACGTAGACTCAATAAGTGATAAATAATGTTTTTTTTTCTTTCTAAGCTGATAGCCATGAGAGGCTATTTCAGCGTAACTTTAACTAGTAGGTGAGCTCACGGGGCTCAAACCTGACGCCGTTGCTAACACGAAACCTAGCAAGAGCCGTGCTTCGCAGAATTTACCACCGGATCGGAAACGTGACCCACTGAGAAGTCGATATTTATAGGTATAATAGGTAAATAATTGTCACAACACATTTAAACAACCCGAATACGTGTGCTTATTCTGCCATCAGAGGGATTCAGAGTGAATTATGTTGGACAAATGCACCGTAATGTTCTATTGTATTTAAATTCGTTTCCTAGTTTATCTCTACTGCATATTATTAGTTGCACAGATTATACAGAAACGATACTTGCTGATAATATGATGGTTTTACGACAAGTATGTTATGGAACAAAGTAGCGTCTGTCTTTGGATTTCACGAGTCGTTGCATTAATTAAAACTTTTTTTTTGACGTGACAACGTCTTATAATTCGATGGAGCTGGCTGCACGCAAGAAAAAAGATGACTCATTGAGGCGTTCCATTTAAGGCTTGAAGTGGAAGCGAGAGCGCGCAACGAACGACAAAGAGGCACAATCGGCCTCCGCGTTCGGCAGCGTTCGACATCTGTCTCTCTCCTACTTGAGTGAGCGATGCATCCGCGTGGACAGCTGCTATACAACAATACATTTACACGTTTTCGTCAAGTATGAAGTTCAGTGAAAAGTGAATGTGGTGTCAATTGTCCATACAAAATACCTATCTATCAAACAAATAAAATTAAAATTTTCTTTTGAAAAATGAAACCATTCCATCAGTATTTTCTTATGACGTTGTTTAACTATCGTCAGTAAACCGACTTTACAGACAACCTATTTTTTAATCTCGTTTTTATTATCATGTTATTATTTTCTACGTTTCGTATTCTTTTCAATTCTCATGGGAGCCTAGTAAAGATTTATAAAGACTGTGATCGTCCATAACCACGGAAACGGTGCATCGAAAATAGTATAATGCGAATAAAAAATACGAGATTTAACCGTAAAAATATTATAGTTTTAATTAAAGTATCTCACTTTATACGTTCTTTTGTTTTATAGTTTCTGACAATAAAAGTAATTCACAATTTTCGATACTGTTGATGACGTTTTTTAAAAAAACCGTCTAAGCAAATTTTGTCAGTAAACAGCATTTTATTGACGATGATAGCGAAGAAAATCGCGTGTCCTGAAAATATTGTGAACATATCCATATGCTTGAAGACTTTTTTTTTATTGCCTTTGTAGGCAGACGAGCGTACGGTCCACCTGATGGTAAGTGGATACCGTCGCCCATGGACTTCAGCAATGCCAGGAGCAGAGCCAAGCCGCTGCCTACTGCCAAGACTACATTAACGCAAAACGAACTAAACACCATCATGAGAGAGTTTGTTCGGCCCGGGGTTGTTGTCTTAACAAAAAGAGCATCTGAAATATTTCAACAAAAGAATTCTTTCTTTAGAAGTCGGTCTAAAAACGCTGTTGCCACAATTAAGGGTACCAATGGAATTACGATCAACAAAACCAAGTTCCCTAAGAGTAAATATTTTCGAGCTTCCACGCAAGAGTTTAACAAATATTTAATGACGTAGCGTCGCAGAGTCGGTCGAGGGTCGATCGAACGGAAAAGGGTTTAGAAGCATTCTTAAGAAGTTGTCTAGAACGCGACCACTCAAGGGACTGATCGGTACGTACCCGAACTAATTTCGAGAAGTTTCGTTTATATAGAATTGTAAGGAAACGGTTAGCTATAAAAATGAGTCACAATAGAAAATTTCAAAATAGGTACGCATTTCGTATTTTCATTACGTTTTTATTTAATACTCCATTTTTGAATTACAAATCGAATCACGTGTACTATAGAGGGTATTGTAAATTAAAAAAAAATGAAATCAAATATATTTCTATGAAATGTTAAAAGATAATAATTAAAACACATATTTATTTTTTTGGGAAAAAAAACACTACAAAACAATCATATAATATTTAAAAAAATATAGCTAAAACAATAACCAAATATTTTTCCACAATGAAAATCACATATAAGTAGAAAGTGAACAGAGAAGAGAAATATAGAAATTTATATTACAAAAAAAAGCAAAAGCAACACAATACGCACATATATTATTTTATACATCAACTTACACTATAAAACTATAATACTCATCGGGCTAAATCGCCTTATAAATATTTTAAAATAGCTTTTCTATATGCTACAAGTGACAAGCAAAAGATGTCAGCATTAGAGAACTTAACTTAAAGAGAACTTATGAATTAGCAAAATAAACTCGGCCAGCTTGTCGTTTTTTTTTTCAAATGTATAAAAACATTTTACTTTAAAATACGACGCTAACGGTAGTAAAATGGAACGGTCTAGAGCGAACACTTCGTTCCCATATCATGTTATCTGTTAGGTAATCGTTAAATTTATAAAATACTTTACGATGCTGTGCACAAACATTACTTGATAGTTTTCTAAAAGATAAGTATATAATTGAAAGTTTTATGGGATTTTGCAGTAATGTTTCGCATTTCGCCCAATAAAAGAAAATTCCTTTTTTTTAAGTCACATTAAGTTCATTGTACTAATTAGGTATTCTGTTCAATTATTAATATGGACTGGATAGAATATGGATAGTGGACCATGAGGCCATTTGGATAAAAAAACAAAAAAAAAAGATGTGTGGTGTCGTGGGACACCGGATAGGAACGAAGTTCCATATTATAAAAATATTAATTTTAAGTTCTATTCGGGGTATAAAGAAAATAATAATTCGGGTATACATTTTTTATTATGATTTTTTATTGATAAAATAAAAATAATCGCAAGGGTCAACCACTCCGCAGTGCAATGGAGGCTAGCCCACTGAGTTTCTTTCCGGATTTTCTCAGTGGGTCGCGTTTCCGATCTGGTGGTAGATTCTGCGAAGCATGGCTCTTGCTAGGGTTCGTGTTAGCAACATCGTCAGGTTTGAGCCCCGTGAGCTCACCTACTAGTTAAGGTTACGTTGAAATAGCCTCTCAAGGCTCTCAGCTTAGGTAGAAAAAAAGTGCAATGGAGCAGCCTCGCCCTGGGGGAACCGCCTGCATGATCACGGTATCCCTTGCGCCAGGTAAGTATGATTTAGTAAGAGAAATACGAGAACATCCATCAACTGTGTAACATCTCGTTACCGCGATTCAGGAATTGTTGAATTTACGTGCAGCGACATCTGTTGATACCAAACTAAATAGAAAAAATCTTACGTTACGGACGTTTTTTCCCGGTTGGGTACCCCTCCGCATCGTCCCATAAGGAACTTCAGTCCAAAAAACATTTCCATCATAATTTTTACTACCATTTTGAATAGTGTTTTAACATACTTTTATTAGCTCAGTATGTCTATTTGTTTGTATATAAAAGAATCTTTGGACGCCATTTTCATGAACTTCAAGATGTCCGAACAACTTGAAATATTTTTACAAGGAACGTTGACAATATAATAAATTCAGACACTTCACAATAGATTAATATTGTGATCTGATAAAAAAGATGAAATTAATTTTTAGTTCAATTTGCTATTTAAGTGTTTTATTTTTAAAACTTCATGTGTTTTTATTGCGTTATGCTAAAGCAGACACGAACATGATTAATTTTGAAATAGACATTACATATTTTCAATACTGTTGAATAAATTAACTAATGAGCCGTATATAAAAGACAGTATAGTGTAAACATTCCTAAGTACCTATGTTTATTTTTTCATATACGTTAATAAGCTGTATGATTCTATAATATCCTTAAAATGGCATATTTTCTTTTAATATTCTGTCTCATTGTAAGCATATTTTTGAGTAATCGCTTTAAATATTAAGTTCCTCGGAGCATCAAATAATCTTATAATGGAAAATGAAAGAGAACAAGGAAAATTCAAATATTTTGCCTCGACGATGTTGAATTTTATAAAACAATTCACAAAGTATATATTATTTTCTTTATTCAATTGTCGAATGAACGTCTTTAGTAAGATTATTTTATTAAAGCACTGTTGATGCTAATATACTAAATATGACATGCACCTATGCATAATAAGTAGGTAGTATATTTAAGTATCTAACAACACATGAATTTTGAGATACTACTAAATCAGAACATTTTTTACAATCTATGTGTACGCGTTGTTTGAAATAGATGAGTGCATTAGTTTACAAAATAGGATTGCTTAAAAGTGATTGTCGAGAGACGAAGTTAAATCAAGCTAGCTCAATTGACAGAGCAAGTCAAAGTATATTAGTGTGAAATTTTAAAAACGTTTTGGTAGCTGCTGTGACATTTAAGTTTGTTTCAATGAAAGTGCTGTGATAGGATGCAGTGAAAATGTTTTAAAATAATAATAAGACAATTGTTATTTAACAATTTACATAAATATATATTTTTGATGAGATTACAGTTGAGATACTAAGTATGTCCTACCCCTTTGAGGAGTATCTAAATAGTAGGTAGAGTTAACATTGCTATTTGTATTTTGACATTCAAAAAGTGTGTCATACTGACATCTAAGTTGAAATAAATGATTTTGAATTTGAATTTGAATTTTTAGATGGCGAACTCAAAAAAAAAAAACAAAAAAACTCGTCATATGTTTTGTACCGATCCATCTACTTATTAACCTAACGCAAAATCCGATGATTCAATTCACAAGCAAAATGTATGTCTTAAAATAAAATCTCATTGCGACAATCTAATTGCTATATTGGTCCCAGTCACTTTGCATTAAGGCACCGCTGAGTAGAGACCACCGTGATAGGCGTTGCCGTATAATTGAATTACTTCATAAGACAGCACTTTGCAGAGTCTGCATGCTTCCATTTGCGGTTACCCAAAATATTCACGACAATTCCTTTGATTATTACTCTACATTTTTTTTCATTGGAATGAAAACGTCCAATAATTTCAAATCTGAATTCGTCTTCAAGGAAGAGTTCTTCCGTTCGTTAATTGTCGCGTTCGCATTGCTGACTGTGATTATATTAATACAGATTCGAAGTAAACGTATAGTAAATTGGAAAAATAAATCTCTTTACGCTGCAAAGGATCCGTTCTGAATAGTTAAAACATGCGAATCTACTATTAAAGCTACTTTTATGGTTTAATCTCGCGTTTATTCTTTTCAGAACATTACTTTGAATCCATTAATTACAGTGTAAGGCCGGTTTTAAACCAATTAAAACCAATCGGTTTAAAACGAAAACCGATATAACGGAGTATGTACAAACTGAGTAAAGATTTTTTAAATGTATGATATATTGACGTACTTAGCAGGCTTAGTTCTAGTTGGTCTGTCCAACCAAGCGTAGGTATTACCTACCTAAGTTATAAAAACTTTATAGATAAGTTAAAAGTTCTGTTTTGGTAAATAAACTTTTTATTTTTTATTTTCATTTTCTATAAACTAATTAAAACGAAAAATGACGTTGAAATTGAATACTGTGCTAACTACCGTCTATCGATTTAATTATTTATTTATATATCTAATTTTTTGCACATAGAAAGAAGTAATAGTATCAAGAGAAGTTTGTTTATGTTGGGGCTTCATTTTCTCAGTAAGAGCATCCCAGGCGTAATCAACTATCTTCTCCATTAAAAATAGGTTTTTTTATTCAAATTATGTCAGACCTTTTAGGTATATCTACGCCAAAACCGAAGGAAATGCTATAACTAATTCAATTTTATTTACAAAAAGAGCTACCCGAATTAAATTTAAAATATCTAAAATCGATTATTTGAAATCGGATTCCGATGATGCTCCCAAAATAATTTACCTATGGAACAGGTAAATATAGTTTGTTCTTGTTGCCGTAAATAATCGATACGGCTCGCCGACCGAAACTATCTAACGTAATATATTTATACCCGGCCCTATCCGGCACAACTTTTCACGAGTTACCCGATGCCTAATTTCCAGTTAATTGAGGAATTCATTTCCAACGTGAACCTTTTATCGTTCATAGAAAGTAATGTGAAATCGATTTTGGATATTGGGTTGGGGAAAAAGTTTCTTCGAATTTTTTAAAAAAATTCACAACATTTTTTAGTATAGTTTATTTAAATTTAACTAAAGTATGTAGGTACCATTTTGTTCGATAACTTTTTGCTATTTTGTAGATAGGGAGATGATCAAATTTCTATAGAAATTTTGGAGCTTCTGATCAAAATACCTTGACAATGGAGCTTCTGATCAAAATACCTTGACAATTGGTTTTGGAAGTCCTCTCGTGACATTAACCTGACACTGCCTTAGGAATTCTGAAGAAACAGGTGGAAATTTGAAGGTGCAAGTTCAGGTCTATACGGCGGATGCATTCACACCTCCCAGCCAAGCTCTTTTAATTTTTGTGAGGTCTAGCGTTATCATGATGAAAAACCATACCCCTTCTGTTGATTAATTTCGGCCGCTTTCTCTCAATTTCTTGCTTTAATCTCATCAGTTGTTCGCAGTAGAGTTCAGAATCGATGGTCTTGCCTGATGGTAACAGCTCATAATGAATAATGCCTTTCCAATTCCACCACACACACAGCATCACCTTGTTGCGAGTTAGCCCGGGTTTCGCTACAGTCTGTGAAGCCTGACCGGCCTTTGACCACGACTTTTTTCGCACGTTCTTGTCGTATGTGATCCACTTTTCATCGCCAGTAATCAGCTTCTTCAAAAATGGTTCGGATTCATTACGTCGTCATAAAGAATCACAAATGAGTACACGGTTCATTAGGTTTCTTTGAGTGAGCTCGTGAGGTACCCAAATATCGAGCTTTTTTGTGTACCCAGTTTTTTTCAAATGCGTCAAAATTGCTTTGTGGTCAATTCCCAGTTCTTCAGCTACGTCGTAGCTACTGTCATAGATATGCCGATCTTGCTCCACTTTTTCAAAAATGGCATCCATTTTATCCATAATAGGGCGACCAGAGCGACGTGCATCTTTGACATCAAAATTTCCGAATTGAAAACGCTTAAACCAAATTTATGCTACTCTCACTGACACAGACACTGCACTAGGTCCATAAACATCGCAAATTTTTTCGCGGCTTGTGTTGCATTTTTACCTTTTTTGTAGTAAAATTTTAAAATGTATCGAATTTCTTCATTCGATTCACTCATCTTGACAGTACGAAAAATAAATAAAAATCACACATTTTCCTAGTTTAAATTTGGAATTATCTTCTTTAAAATTTTAACTTAATTTAATGATACCAAAACCAGCCAGATACAAATAGTATAGCCAAAGAGATTTTATTACAAGTTCTTACATACTAACTATAATGCGAAAAGACTTTTTCCCCAACCTATTATTTAGATTTGAAACTTTAGTTTTTAGAGTTTATACATCAATTATACTTCTGCTATTGCATTAAACATAAAAAAACGATGTGTTTTGCGACTTTTATGTGTGATGCCGGTAAATTATTGAGCAATATTGAATTTTCGTCATGGAAGTTATATTTCGCATTAATATTAATTTAATCATATCAAGGCAGAACTTAATGAATGTTTGGCTACCTATTACTTACTATATCAAAATACTAACTTAAGAATAAAAATGAAGTGATTTTCTCGAAACCGAATGTTTTGAAGTCTCTCATTAAGGTTTACGAAACAAAAATATATAAAACTACGTGATCCCCGTAATTAAAGAAATATTCAAATGAAAAGTAAATATCTACTATAAATTTGCTAAAGGCGAAGTTAAATGCTCTTTTGATTATACAATGTAACCCTTTAAAGAGATTTGTATCGTTTTAATTTATGCCCTACGATTAAAATAGAATAATAGAATTACGTTCTTAATAGAACTTTCAAGATTTTTAAGACTTGTTGCATTGATTTTAATTTTCTTTAGTACCTTTGCAAGTTGAATTTTGTATACATTTACATAATGAAATTAAAAGGTGTAGTGGTGGGTACTTAAGAATTCATGTTGGATTCTTCGGATCCATTCTTGGTGTTTTTAGGCTTTCCAAGCTCCGGTCACCGGTCACTGGTGGTAGGACATCTTGTGAGTCCGCACGGGTAGGTACCATCACCCCGCCTAATTCTGCCATAAAGCAGTAATGAGTTTCGGTTTGAAGGGTGGGGCAGCCGTTGCAACTATACTAAGGCTTTAGAACTTATATCTCAGAGTGGGTGGCGCATTTACGATGTAGATGTGTATGGGCTCCAGTAACCACTTCACACCAGGTAGGCTATGAGCTCGTCCACCCATCTAAGCAATAAAAAAAAATGTTTCAAGCGCAACCCAGCCCATAGGCATTGCCCATTGAGTTTCTCATCTGAGTTTTCACCTACCCATCCGTGCATAGCTAGATTAGCTCAATAGGCTACCAACGATTAGGTAGCAAAAAGGTTCCCAAATCTCCCTGTTTGAATGGAAATCATAGTCCTCTACATGGATCTTATATATGGCGGAACATGAGATAGCAAGTCAGATCGACGATGCTGTATAACAAGTCTATATCCGCAAAGAGCGTAATAGCTGCCACGGCATTTTATAAGTCTGAATTCAAATATTATTTTAGTAATATAATTCTAATCAAATAATCGTGAGCTCGTGATTCTGCTTATTTCGCTGAAGTATATTTATGATCGTACGCACAGTTTGATGAGTACGGTAGTAGTATTTAATCCAATCGTGGTATTTTGAACATTACTAGAGAGTACCTTTGTTGATTTCCTTGTAAATTCAAAACTAATAACTCAGTTCACATGCAAATGTTTATATTTGAGCTACTCAAAGTTAAACTAGAGTTTAACATTTCGATAGGAACAACAATTTTAATATCAGCGCCTTATCAGTATTCTGTAAGCGGAAGTGCATGAAACACATGTAACTATTATACAAACATACGTACAACATTGTCATTTGTTGTTTTCGTGTGCATTAGAATTGTTTGAAGTATTATTTTATCTTATTTCTTCTGGAGCTGGGGTCAAGTTTGACACGTCTTACCATTGATACACAACAAGTGTCAAGTTGTCGATAGACCAACGGCCCTACCATTGTTTTGGCCACAGCTTCTTTAAATTCATTTTTTTATAAACACAAAAAATCTAGCATCATTTAGGTTTTTGTCATCTCCTATTTTCTAATAGCAAATAATGTAGCCTTAATGATAGGTATGTGCAAATTGTGGTGAAGATACTATGGACAAGTTATAAGTAATAGAAGACGCATCTTTGTTTTTATTTATTGCTAACAAACACGATACGTTACCGGTTTTACAGACATCGCACTGAATATTGCTCCCCAGTTCGAAGTGCTAAATGCAGACAGATATGAGCCAGACCATGGCGATCTAAAAACGTTACGCCCGACGCTATCGCGGTAAAAGGATAGTACTATCTACGCGTGTCAGCGTGCATCATACTCTGTCGTCAATACAACACGGGCTATCATTTTAAAAAAACAACTTGCGCCTTTTAAACAGAGTTTAGGTAAATACCTCTAGACTTTTTAAATATTTTATTGCCTAGATAGGTGGGCGAGCTCACAGCCCACCTGATGTTAAGTGGTTACTGGAGCCCATAGACATCTACAACGTAAATGAGCCACCTACCTTGAGATACAAGTTCTAATCTCACAGTATAGTTACAACGGCTGCCCTACCCTTCAAACCGAAACGCATTACTGCTTCACCGCAGAAATAGGCAGGGTGGTGGTACCTACCCGTGCGGGCTCACAAGAGGTCCTACCACCAGTTAGTGCCAGTACTACTTACAGGGTAATTTTCGTGACTTTGCTTTCATTCAATTGTAATGAACTCAATCATTTCCTTTCAAACCTAGTACTGAGCGCTTCACTGTATCAGTAAAATCAGTGGATAAGTGCATTCCTGTAAGTAGGTTAATAGCCCACCATTATTAACAGCCGGTCTTGACTTTGTAACTCACACTTGAACTACATTGCTTGCTATCAGCGCCTAATAATATAGCGCTCTTGAGGCCGTTGAAAAATCACTTGCTCCCGTCTGAAGGGTAGAACACTCATTACTCAACACAATTGAGAATCCAACCTAATAATATCTCAAGATGTGTGACGCCATCATTATTCTATGTTATAATAAAAACAACACCCATCCAAGAAAAAAAAATCTGTTAATATCCTGTTCTATATTTGGTACCTTGTTAAATGTGTGATCATAAATTGTAATTTAATCTGTTTATAGTGCAGATCCGGGAATTATACTATTTATTCAATTTAAGCTAGTAAAAACATCATTAAAATGTCGTGTGCAAGGTAAGGTTAATGCATCAATCATTAATCAAGCTAGTATATTTTTAAACGAGACAGATTTTTTTATATTCTTGCGTGTTCTCCTAACTGTTTCAAGAGAAATTTTAAGCATTTCAAATCTTTCGTTCGGGTTATATAAGCAACATTCACGTGTTTTTTATAGGGTCATCGTATATTTAATAGAAATTATATAAAATAGACAGCGTATTTTTGGCGAATTCGTAAACACCAGGGACACTTTGAACGTATATTTTTTTATAATATTTAGCTATAGAAATTTACAACATATTAATCATCTGTCAATTTAAATGAAAAAGATTTAATTCACAACATCAGACGATTACGTCATTGTGAAACTGAAAAAAAACTTCTACTTCTGTTGACAATGAATACAGATTACACCAACATCATTAATGTTTCCATTGTCGATTGTTCTAGTAGCTCCATCGGTGCAAAATAAGACCTCTGGAAACACCCTTTGGTTGAACGCAGTGGTTCTAGATAGTACGGATCAATTCTGCTCGGCTGACGGGCGATGCGATGGTAGAAACAAGATGAGAGGATCATCTAAAACAATTTGTCGGAGCACTCAGTGCAAATAACATGTTATCATCAAGCCTATTTAAAGATAAACCTGTGGGTACTCTGTGTTATAAATACCATTATAATCGATGTCCGAAACCGAGCGATAACTATACCAACAAATGCAATTTTTTAATGAAAACTTATTGTGATTTACAAAGATTACTTTGTTTATAGTTTAGCTAAGCTAAGTAAGATAAACAAGAATCCAACAAATATAATAAACAAATAATAGGCAGTGGAAAAAAACTGCTTTAATCTTCGAATTTCTCTCGAAGTCGGCTAATATAAAGATCTGTCACGTTCAAATCATCTATCATATTCGCAAAGAATAATTCAGAGAGAGCGGAAAATTTAAGAAAAAGAGTCTGTCCGTCCCAGATTTATTGCTACCGGTGATTCTATCAGGGTCCGCCATGTTTTAACAGTCGGACGATTTGCAGCGTTCGCGATAAAATGTAACAAAAACTTTTCACGAAGAATACAATGTTTGTATCTTCCGGGGCCGATCTGTTTGTTTAGGATCTCCTGGTCTCGCTTTTTGACGTTCAATACGTTTTAGGGTTCATGAATAAGTTTCACTTCTGTTACTTAAGTAAATAATCTTTGACGAAAATATTTTCTTATGAAACTTTTGTTGGCTTAAAAGATTGCTTTCGTTCTATTTAATTGATTTAGACAGTTAATTTACAGTATTTTCGATATAGAGAATAAAACTAAAGTTTGACAATGGACTACGAATACTTGATCACTCGTTGTTTTATGCACTGACAGATGCTATGAAGATCAATTTACAATTAAATACATATAACTCACTTAAGTGATAAATTATATTGTAATCTCATACGGGTAGTTATCAATATCTGCTCTGAAAAGGTCATGCTTTTAGAAAGAGGGGGGCAGCTCTTAACAGATTTGACATTTCGACTTCAGCATTCTAGAGTGGTTGGGATATTCATGTTATGAAGTCTATAGACTCAGTACCTAATTAATATTAGACGACTAATGACTAACATACTTATAAAGCTGAATAAGAAAAAGAAGCAATTTTTCCGATAATAGTGTGAAACAAATAACTCATTATGACAGTTATCATTTTGCACATGCAATTTGGAATACCTAATTAAATTATTTTATTTTCGGTCATTTTGAATGCATATTTTTTTTTCTTCTGAAAATAATCGAGTAAGTAATTAATTTTTAATATTATATTATAAGAAAACAAGTTGTGCCAGAATCAACGGAAACCCAAAATACGACAAAATGAAAATGAAATCTTCTTAAAAAGTGAAAAGGTTGTGATGAATCAGCGGAACATGAAGTTATTAATTTTTCAAAGAGACTTGAAAGCCAAAGAGGTCCTTAAGTATAAGACTCAGAATGGGAAAGTGGTCGCCACCGTAAGTAGATCCAATCAAAAGCTTCTTTATAAAGAAGTGATCCAAAAATAAGTTTAGAATTTTAAGCAAAAGTCACGCAGTGGTGCTCACCTCCTAATATATAACAATTTTTAACATGTATTCATGTTATATTGAAATGCTAAACATTGTTTTGAAGCAGCCGACTATTGACATTGAAGTGTTCATTGAAGCTCTACCCAGGTGTAAGAAAACTGCATATAAATATAGCAATTCAAGTATTTCTTGAAAACGTGATAAAAATTTAGAGCGTATGTACATATCTTGTTTTTTATTGCTTAGATGGGTGGGCGAGCTCACAGCCCACCTGGTGTTAAGTGATTACTGGAGCCCATAGACATCTACAAAGTAAATGCGCCACCCATCTCGAGATATAAGTTTTAAAGTCTCAAGTGTAGTTACAACATATCTCCGTGTGTATGACTCTAACCGAGGGCCTCATAAACAAACTCATAACATTGCTGATTTTACAATTTTAATCTACAATACAGAGAGGTAGTTGTGAAAAAAAAAAATCACCAAAAACCACAGCTGCAGTAGGCTCACGTACTGTTTCGCACTATTAACTATAGTGATAAACGGAAACTTCAAAGAGTTTGCCGCAAAATGATAATAAATCAAGAGCTTTTGGCTGCCCACCAGAGGTTATGAAAATTATAAATAATTTTTCACATGTGCTGAAAATTTTCTTAATTTCATGTCGAACTGACTGACGCAAATACGGCTTCAGGATTTTCAGACATGATTAAGCGAACAGGTACTTAAATCTTAAAATATGTACCACGTTTTTTTAAAAATTAATAGTTATAAAGTTTTTTTTTCTTACACCATCATTCGAATCGGAGAAAATAATTGTTCCGAATAAGAACTCAGAGTTTCTTATCTGGAAATTAGTTTAAAAACAATTTTCACCCGAACAGTGGAAGCAAGATAAATATCTTTTTTTTCTATTTTATTGCTTAGATGGGTGGACGAGCTCATAGCCCACCTGATGTTAAGTGGTTACTGGAGTCCATAGACATCTACAACGTAAATGTGTCACCCACCTTGAGATATAAGTTCTAAGGTCTCATCAGGTATAGTTACAACTGCGTTTCGGCTTGAAGGGTCCACCCTTCAAGCCGAAACGCATTACTGCTTCACGGCAGAAATAGGCGGAGTGGTGGTACCTACCCGTATGGACTCATAAGAGGTTCTACCACCAGTTTATAATATCTGATATAAATATATAAAACCAAATAATTAGGCGTGTGTATTTTTATTTCGGGCATTGGGCCGAACTTCCTTGTAGGTGTCCGCGCCTAGGGGACACGCGGGGAATACCGCAAGCCCAAGGAAGGCGTAAGCTACATTAACTCATTAACTAAGAGAACGGAAGGGATGACAGATCGTAGGTAGATAGATTTGTACTAAACTGTTAATGTGACAACCAGATTAAATCTGAACTTAAGCCGCTGGTAATTAATGTTACAGTTACTGCCTCATGCGCCACTGAAAAGGGATGGAGGAATTATTTTGAAAGAACAAAAAAACAAGGCTAATCGGAATTCGGAATTTTTTGGAACAATTTTCATAAATTCTTTTTCTTAGGCAAAAATGTTAGACTGCGGCTTGACTATGCCTCTTGCTGGCGGTATACAATAGATACGGTAGATATGTCGTATATAATGTAGACTATAAGTTTCTAAAATAAATAAAATGATGAAGGTAACATTTGTATTAACAAATATCTAATAAAAGCATACAATGCAATATTAACTGTTCTATATATTCTATTTACCAGTTTAAAATCATTCAATCCTCGTGGAAGACAAATTAAGCATCATTCTATTACAATGAAACTAACAGGCGTTAAAGTTGTTTATCATGAGAATCAGTAATGTCAAACACCCAACCAACATCCCACCTCTGAGTCCTTATTGAAACCAGAGAAACCAGGGATGAGAGATGTATAAAAGTCCTACGGAAATAGGAAATATTATGGAAGGAAGTTCACTTCAGGTCCGGACGACAGGGGTGTTGCAACGGTAAGAAGATGACGGCATCATATCGATCAATTTCGCACTCCCCTAACTCCATAACGTTCGGGAAGCCCCGTGAACGGGAATAAATTTCAGAGCATTCTAGGAACTAGCAAAAATATCTTTTTGTGACACTTGGTAGATAAAAGTAGTGAAATTAAAAAGAGTGGAAAGAAGCTGTCGAGATCATCTTCGATTATTCCACGAAAAGTGTTTCATAATCAAAAAAAAAAAGTAGAAAAACGCGTTATTTAATCAATATTGAGACACAGAGATGTGATTAAAATTCGCTTGAATGGTTGTCGTTTTGTTTTAAGTAAAACAATGGCAAAATACCTCCGGTACTTGTGATACAAGCTTATCAAATGCCTGTAGGTTTAATGTTTTATTTACTATGTATGTACTTATTTTGTATTTAATTGCATATTTTTAGTATTTATTTGTATTTAATCGTATGTAAGTCTATCTTATATTGTATTGATTTTTCACATGTGTAAACAAGTATGTATTTTTTTTATGTAAGTTTATTTAGATATAGCACCGTCCAGTTCACTTATTCCTCTCCCTGCAAGGTTGCCTGGAAGAGATCGTTTTCAGCGATAAGGCCGCCAATTTATGTCACCGACTATTATTTGTTTTATTTGCTCACTCTGTACATATGGTGTTAAATAAAGTGTTATTATTATTATTAGGTATGTGTACTAAATATCTATGTATGTATTATACAATATTATTATATTTTTATACACTATGTTTTAGATGTCTTCTAAAATCACCTAGTGAAATTCTCATTTAATTTACAAAATCATATTAACAAAAATGTTTATCTAAACTATTATAAAGTCTTGATAAGATTTCGGAAACTTTTATAACAAGTCCCTGTTTGTTTTAATAAAAAAAAACCTTTTTTTCCCCCTACCTATGCTGGTAGCCTTGAGAGGCTATTTCAGATTCACCTTGACGTGTAGGTGAGCTCACGGGGCTCTAACCGGGAGTGCTGCTAACATTGGTCCTAGCAAGAGCAGTGCTTCGCAGAATCTACCACCGGATCGGAAACGCAACCCACTGAGAAAATCCGGCGAGAAACTCACGAGGGCTAAAAAAAACTATAGTCCTACCCTCATACCGTAATATTTTATATGTATTACTGGGATGTACCATCATCCATTATTGCTGTAAGCAATTAATCGAAAGAAAGAAGAAGAAAGAAGCGAAAGAAAGAAAAACATATTATAATAAATAATAGTTTTATCCGTCTGATTTTTAAGAAATACTAGGTTTATAATATTCGCATCGAATATTAAATGCAAAGATCATCGCAATTTGGTTTCAGAATGTAAAAATCCCGCCTTCCATGTATTCGATCCGTTTGCCCTAAATCACTAAAACGAAAAGATAAACAATGTATATTTTAAAACCGATTATCACTCAACTTATCAATCATATCTGCTCTCAGTGAAGATAAGGGTTTTGGGTCAATCCTGCGTTGAAAGATAAGTTAAAAATATGAGTTGAAAAATATGAATATGAGTTGTCGAGTACTTAATCACTTTCATCGTACCTATATTGGATTGTTCTCCAAATACTGGCATTTCTAAAATTTGTTATAAATTTATGGCTTCTTACAAGTTTCGTCATCTTTTAACCAAATTTCAATTTTACTAAATGAATGACCAAATCATTAACTGAATTTAATAAATTAATGGTTATCTGGAGTAGCCCCTCGAAGCTAACAGAGATTAGGTAAGGGAAAAAAGTGAATTTATC
The DNA here is from genome assembly GCF_030269925.1 of Bombyx mori. Lineage (NCBI taxonomy): Eukaryota > Metazoa > Arthropoda > Insecta > Lepidoptera > Bombycidae > Bombyx > Bombyx mori. The sequence continues at coordinate 5,217,938 of NC_085128.1, forward strand.
ATTTTATTTTCGTAGAGACCTTTCTACAATTCACAACTCAAACTTACGAACGTTGCATATTAATCACTTAGACGAAGTGAAATAATTCAGAGACAAATGCTGCGAACGTTGTGCCCAAAACAAACACAGTCAAATGAAACGCATATTTCATACGCAAACAAAGGCAATTTACTTTGAAACCATTTAAAGTCTAAATTGGAAACTGGCAGTTACGTTTATCAAAAGGCTCAACTCGAAACTTCTCGCACGCGAACTCTTAACAAAATAATTAAACAAATGAACCGTGCTATTACGTATAATTGACGTAAACCTAATTTTCTTTGAACAGTTCTAGTGGATGTGATTTTTATAGAGACGTAGGATGATTAGCAGATCATCTGGCTTAGTGACGTCATTGCTCAATACTGTATCGGTCTGTATTGAGATATAAAATTCCAGCATAGATAGCTCGCATCTGTCATGGTACAACAAGATAAAAATAGTGCGGGCCTGTTTTAGATTTCCCACAAAAATGTGTTTGTTATTAGATACATATGTATGTGATTGGTTACTGAGTAGTTAAGTTCTTTGTTTGGGACTGCTCTAGTGATTTATAGACGCATAGTATAATTTCAAGAATGCTCGTAATTTATTGGGTGACTGCGGACGTACGTAGTCGGAAATCTACAAGGAATTAGGTGCTTTACAATTATCGGTAGAATTTAAATTGTACTCCATATGACAACAGTACTAAACTGATATTTGCTATAAGTAATGTAGATCGTAGACCTGTTCCTTCCAGTACTAAACATATTTATTGTTTATATGTTGATTTAAAAAATATATTTTTTAGTATTTATTTGAAAAAACTAACCATTAATTTCTACTCAGTTCTAAAATTGAGTTCCAAATCAGTGGTAAAGTCGTAACTGTGTGTAGGGGCTCCTAATTTCTATTCGAATGAAAATCTTTATGATTCGATATAAAATAGTTTAATGAAATCGAAAATATTTAAAAGAATCTTGAATATCGAATACACAATACTATGTAAGTACAAGATTTTTTTTGGGGCATTTGAACATCTTGAAATATCTAATTTATAGAAAAGATATATTGCCTAAGAGGTTTATAAGAGAAATAAACAATGAATCAGAAACGCATTTTAGCAATTCGAATTCGGTATTTATAAAAAATTAATGTACGCCGGGCCTCTGCGATACTACGTGTGTCTCTTTGAAAAAATAGAAGTAAGAATATACATCCAAAAACCTTTAGCGTATTTTCACGAATATTTTCCGCACTGAAGAAACATCGTTGGGCAATATAATCAAAAACGTATGTATAAACCACTAATACTAATCTATATCATAATACGTGAAGCAAAAACTTTGTATCCCTTTTTACGAAAATTGCACGGACGGAGGACTATGAAATTTTCCACACTTATAGAGAATGTAGAGAAGAAGTGCACAATGCTAATATTTTTTAAAATAATGCATAAAAGATACATTAAATCAATAAAGAAAACATTACACACACTACATACCATGTATTACCATGACGCACACACGCATGCATACTGTTTATTGTCAAACTTTTGTTCTTGGCGTCTGTTGTCAAATTGAGAATAGATTAAATATTGTTTGTCTTTGTCAATATTTTTTACAGTGTAGTCTTGGCGAAATTTGTGATTATAGAAGTATAAAATTAATACAATCATAATAGTGTACAAAACTTACAATTCCAATTAATTATAGTCGAATTTCGACTACTACGGGACTTCTAGTAGTTATAATCAAAAACGTATGTATAAATCACTAATACTAAATTTGCGTAGTTATTAAAGGCATGAGACGTTTTATTGCTGAGCTCACGATCCACTTGATAATAGTAAGCGTCGTTGCTTCAGCAAGTACGCCCACTTATAAATTCCTAAAGACATCGGCAATGCCAAAGTATAACCTAGCTGTGCTTATCGCTAAGATTGACAAAACAATCGACTACATATGTGGGTTAAGTAGGCGCTTGTAAATTTTCCGTATTCTTTCCGAAAATTTATAATAATAGTTCACTAAAGAATAACTTGTTAGATGAAAAGCCTACAATACTATAATAATAATATATATACCGGTATAATATCGAAACGACCATCACAAAAACGGATCTGTACTTGGAAATTCAGATTTCCCGGGAGACAGATTAAGTATTCTGGGATAGCTTTTAAAGACAGAAAATTAAAGTCGTCTCCAGATTAATCCTATCGTAGTACAAATTTAATAAAAGATATCATTCTAAAATAATTCCTATTCTTTAGGTTAATTCATGAGTTTTTGATTCTGCGTAACCCTAATCTGTGGCGTATCTTTTTTAAATAATAATTTTTACCAATTGTGCTCTGAAACACCTTCATGAATGATCAGCTATTTTCTATATGTTTTTCATTTAAATAAAATGCTCCATTTTAATAAAATAAAATTCTTTGTTTACTACAAATTTTGATAAATGCATTGGAACCAGTAATTTGTCACAATATAAATATATTAATTGTTATAAAGATTCAGAAAATCTTAAGAATATATCTCATTACTAAAATGTTCACCTACAATTTTAATAATGTCGTTCAAGATTAAATTTCAACAATATATTGGACTAAAACAATAACCATTGTTAAATTAAACTATTGTGTTGTTAACGACCATTGTATCAAAATATTACACACTTGGCTAAAGGGCTTTTGTTTCTGCACAAAAAAAGGACATCGATTTGATAAAATTTTAACAGGATCTTCAATCGTGCCGTCGGCAAAAATGCGAAGAGTTTTTGACTTCAAAAAGTACGATTAGATCTAACTTGGTATTCATAGCACATAATCGTGATATGATAATAGTGATGTAATTGTTCTCTGGACTAAGCGTTTAGTGAACATGACTCATTGATATAGGAATTTTATGAATCATATTATCGTATCTATCATATACGATTATATACATTATTGGGTAATGAATATCCAATAATAGTTTTTTGAAATATATTTTTTTATTGATGTACTTGATTTTATTCGCGTTTTTAATGGTATCTTCATCGATTTAAAATGTATATTGTCTCTAATTGGAACGTTAATAGTATTTCTTGACATTGATATTAAATATTTTCGATTGTATAAATACAACATTTCACATGAATATCGGTTAAAGCAAATTTGTAATTTTTTTTAAGTTATAGTGTAGATATGTTAAAATCCGAGTAAAAAGAAACTATAACTGCACAAGTATTCGTTTACCGTAATAATTCAACCTAATGGTTCTGACTTTAAAGTTTACCATTTCAATGAAACAAAAATAAGTCATATCAGAAAAAAATATGTATACTATTTCAATCTATACTAAAATTATAAATTAAGTTTAAGTTTGTATTTCACGCGAAATTATCTGAAGAGATCTGGAAGGGATTTCGTATACAGATAGTCCGAATTATAAATTAAGACAGGATACTTTTTATCATGGTAATGCCGTGCGGTTCCCAGCCTAGAATTCGGCTTATCCCTACCATCGCGTGGATCTCGTAAAAAAAGACTAAGGGACTTCTTGTGATTATCTTAAGTCAACAATAACCCAGGGAGGGTTGACATCAGGCAAGCGGGAGGTAGTAGAACTCGTGCCTAATCTCTATGCAACACGATATGATAGTTAGGGAATATTGCGCCAACCCTACATAATGTGGGATAAAGGCAAGAAAAAGATGAATGTTTGATCATGGTAAATGAGATGATCTGGACAACGCTGCTTATGATTAATACGATACCGCGCACGCTGGTTCATAATTTTATTTATCAACGGATATAAGCATCGACTGGTGGTTTTTTGACCTCTCTCTTCTCTCTTCTTCAACCCGTGTCCACCCAATGCTGAGTCTCTTCGAATGCACTCCATTCTTTTCGGTCTCTTGCCTTTCGCATCCAATCTCTACCAAATACTTTGACTAGGTCACCAGTCTACCTCGTTGGCTGTCTGTATACGATACGACGTCCAGTACGAGGTCTCCACTCCAGTATTTTTGAGCCCAACCGATTGTCAGTGCGACGGCATATGTGGCCGGCCCACTACGATATCACTTTTTGCGAGTTTTTCAACCAGACAGAAGCAATTCCATTTGCCGTGAAAGGTGTTTTATTCTATCTACAAAAAATTATAATAACGCTATTGACATTGTGCGACGCGTCTAGTTAGGAATTAAAGAGGAATTTTTTTAGACAGATACGATATAAATTTATTTTCTGGTATTGATTGGTCAATGGAGGCTGTGGACATTGCAAATTTCAATACGGCTACCCGCCTTGAGACAAAAGGTCGTAATTTATTATACTGTCCCAATCTTCAAACCGGAATTCGTGATTGTTCTACGGCAGAAATATACATGGCCTCTACCCACATCCTGGCTTCAGGAAACATTACCTCTCATACCTCATTTCGATGAGTTGGTTTTCGTTTTTACAAAAATCAAATGTATATTACTTTTCGAACCGTCCAAATTCATTAGACAGTTTAATTTAATGAATAGTTATGTAAATCAGTTGCGTACGCACAAATTCCTCACTTACATTTATCCGTTTCATTCTATCTTATCAGCACTATCTACTACTACTAATATTGAGCTTAGATTACATACGTTACGATGACAATAATCTCTGATAATTGTATTTGCATAATTTTTTATCAAAAGACCACGAATTATTTAAAAAAAAAGGAAATACGCTAAGGATTCGTGATTTGTTTTATCTAAATGAAAAGTCTTAACAGCCTATTTTATTTTATGTGGTAACGGTACTTCAAGGTACATGATAACATGCTTGTATGATCCATTATAAGATATACATAACAAAAATAGGCTTCAATAGCAAACCGGACTAACAATTATTTGATTATTCTCTTGATACTGGACAGGATATTAGAGCGAAGCTATAAAGTTATTGTATTATCATCGGTCTTAGAAGCGCGTGCAAATTTTCAAGTTAATCGGATATCTTGAAGACGTCCCTTTCTAAAGGTTGCGTTAGATAGAAACAAACATAAATACACATCAAGCTAATAATAACGTGTTAAAAAAATTATATTCATGAAAGGCAATAATTCATTATTTTTTTTAGTGCCTTCAATATCAGGCAGACAGGCATACGGCCCCCCTGATGGTAAGTGGTCACCGTCGCTCATGGACGTCAGCAATGCCAGGGGCAGAACCAAGCCGCTGCCTACCATAAATTTACCTTTAATTTTGATTACTTATTATTTCTCAAAACAATACTAGGTATGGGCCGAAAAAAAGAAGTAAATAATTTTATAACGAACTGTTTGAGTGCACTTGCACGGAATTGAGAAGAAAAACTCCGTGAAATAGTTGTAATTCAAAGACACTTGCGCACAAAAGTCTTAAATATTGTAACCCTCGAATAGACTTAATCAGTGTTTTCAATTATCCTAAACGAATATGTTTACCACAGAAGATAAACGTACTGATTAAGTTTAATAGTAAATGCGGCGTGACAATAGTAAAATACGATTTTATGATCTCGTTTACAGCATATGTCGCTTTTATGTTTTGGTTTCTAGTAATTATTTAGGAATATTGTAATAGTTACCAAGGCGAAAGTGTGACAAATTCAGCATTCTTCACTAGCGCGTACTGTTATCCAATAAGCCAGTATACCTATATGAAATTAATATTCGTCTAAAAATATATCAAAACGATTGTCTTAATCCATCTGAAGCACATAACTGCGGTGGCGATTAATGGCAAGGAAATAATCGTCAAACAAACAACTTTGAATTTACCAATGGAATATTATTTTGTGAGCATGTCCCTGAACGTTTCTTATTAATAATACACGTGCTTATAATATTATTACTGATTATATGCTATATGAATACACGAAAAATATAAATAAGAATTTCTGGTATAATACACTTTTCTAGTAGTAATAGAAACTCTATGCTACATATTTTAATACAGTATTTTTTTAAGTAATGACTTCATTAGGTCTCTACGCAAGGTGCGAATAGGTATATGTATTTATTCGCATCTTTAGATAACAACTACTAATAGAATTAGGACACACTTAAAAACCGCCTAATGGTGTGCTATTTAATTTTTAACAATCGATACTGTTGATCGAAGATCGATACAATTAATGTTGTTTATATTTTATTGCAGCGTAGACGAATATAGTTAATTTAAAATTAGGGCAAATGTTCCGTGTAATATGCTTGGTGCACTATATTATAAATAAAATAACATACTATATTTATTATACTTTGAATATGATTTGATCTATTACAAAATGTTGATCATAAAAATTATAACAATTAAAGCTTCAAGAATAAAAATATCGTATAGAAGGAACAGAAAAAAATTAAAAAAACGAGAAGGAAGATGAGATAAAGATGAGAATAAAATAAAAACAATAAAAGTAAGAAAAAACTTTCGAGACACCATAATTCACGATTATTATTTTCTTAAAATAAGATCACCTCGTATAAACTACATGTAAATAAAATAGATTAACTTACTTTACGTATTTGGTTTATTTTTTAATAATTACAACGAGTAACAAATATTATAAGCACTTTACAATACGTATAAAAATATTATAATACTTACCAAAAAAAGACATCTCAAATAAATAAAAACACATCAGTTCACAAATCACTCAAACACAATGAACAAATATTATTGTAATGAATTGAAAAAAAAAACCACAAACGTGTATTGTTTAATAGTTCTGTTGATTAATTTAATTCACAATTTGACAGATTTCGTCACCGATAGATGTTCGACGGAAAGCACACGTCTTCCACGACACCTAAAGCCGAACTGAGGACCAGTGAGGAGCGGGCGGACTCGGTGTTGTCAATGCTTAGTGACGATTAGATTTTCTCCAAAAAATGGTAAACCGAAAACTGAGGCTAGAAAGAAACGGCGCCTCCTGATCTCTCTTTATATTCCTACAAAAGGTTTCTAGAATGCTTAAATCACAATGAATTTAATGTATAAATCAAACTGAATCCAGTAGTAATCTAAAGTAATAAGTTCTAGAAATTTCATAAAAGATTACAGTTAATTTTATTAATCTAGTAATTTTTGAGTAGCGTTTTTCTTGGAATTTTGTCTTCGCAACATTTTAAAGTATCTTTGAGAGTATCTTTGTTTTTTTTTTAAACTTAGAAGGTAAGCGTTAAGGAAAATGCAGAAATCCGGATATTTCTTCAGCGCTTTCAACCCAAAGATTCGCTTGTTTCAGGCGCGCGCCGCCCCGTACCTCCGGATGCGATACCTGGCCCATGTTCCGCTAATTTCCCGCCATAGCTTACCTGTTCGTTTTATTATGCAATCTCATATTAAAAAAGAAGCATAATGACTCATATTTCACTGAGTTTACTGGTTAGGATCCATTTCCCCTCTAAGGGAGTGGTCTTTTGGATGTCGCGATAAAAACGTTTAAGCGGCTCAGCTCTCGGCTTATCTATATACTAGCGACCCGCCCTCGCTTCGCTTCGGAAACATTAAAACACACATGAAACCAAAAAATAAAAATAAAAAATAAATAAATAAAGTAGCCTATTTTCATCAGGGACAATGTCGGCTTCTAATGGAAAAAGAATTTTTCAAATCGGTCCAGTAGTTTCGGAGCCTATTCGAAACGAACAAACAAACAAATCTTTCCTCTTTATAATATTAGTATAGATGAATGCGTGAAGCAAAAACTTTGTATCCCTTTTTACGAAAATTGCGCTGACGGAGGAGTATGAAATTTTCCACACTTATAGAGAATACAGAGAAGAAGTGCACAATGCTAATATTTTTTGAAAAAAATGCATAAAGGATACATTAAATCAATAAAGAAAACATTACACACACTACATACCATGTATTTGACGCACACACGCATGCATACTATTTATTGTCAAACTTTTGTTCTTGACGTCTGTGGTCAAATTGAGGATAGATTAAATATTGTTTGTCTTTATTGATATTTTTTAATAGTGTAGCCTTGGCGAAATTTGTGATTATAGAAGTATAAAATACAACCATAATAGAGTACAAACTTACAATTCCAATTAATTATAGTTGAATTTCGACTACTGCGGGACCCCTAGTTAAACTAATTCTTTGTCAAACAAACGTACACTTATATTAAAACAATCCTGCAAAAAATGCTATTCATAATACGTAACAGTTTCCGAATACATTTTAATCTCCAGTACATAGCAAATTTAATTTCGCTTAAACGTTTAAGTCAGATTAAAATTCGCCCGCTGTTAAAAACTTTAATTAAGTATTTAATACAATACCTATATTTTATAATAAATAATAGTTGTTGTCGGCTCGAAGCCTAATGCCATGTAAATTATTTTTCAATTAGCAATGTAATAGCTTTATTGTCCATGAAAGTTCGTTCCAGGCTCTTCTTCTCAATCTCGGTGGACAGCGGTTACCAGAGGAATGCCCTCCCCCTGAGATCTAAAGTCGAAGTCTCAATTGTATTGTATTATAGTTATCCCAACCTTGATACCGGAACGTATGCCTGCTTGGCAGCAGAAATAAACAGGACGGTGGTACCTACCCATGCGGGCTCATAATACACGCTGACACTAGCAAATCCTACGTGATGGTTTCTGTACGCTGTTATAGTTCTTAGAGAGCGCTCCCATCCTCCAGTGAATCCCTAGTGGACTTTAAGACAACCACCTAACAGCTTACGCCACGACCACGAGTCGCGAATGCCGAAGGAAATATGTACTTCATTTAGTTTTGTTGGCTATGTACCTACCCCTTCTTATTTTAGCTCCGTAATAAAATTAACTTGGAAAACGATGAGAAATATCAATTTTAAATAACTATTCGGAAATTAATTTCAAGTTTTCGAATGTACTAAGCTAAAAATCTATCTTAAAATATTTGGAATCGTCGTTGTCTAAAGAATAAGATGCCAGATTGATTGTCACTCCAAGCATTCCGGAGGAGGGCACAATTTTTTCTAAGAAAATACGTCCTTCCCGCGTATTCACTAATAATTTACACGAAGAAGACCAATATATCGCGTGAAAAAATCAAACCCGCACTAATAACCGGAGCATGTTAGAGTATCAGCTCACACGGGTTCACGGCACTATCATCATGTATACTTGTGTCACGAAACAGTAATGCCATTTATTTGAACAACGGGACAATCGAAACATTGCACAACTGAGATTCGAACTGCAATTCTCATCGTGAGTTATCCACTTTACATCTGGCAAGCCGTGAGTGACTTCGCTCACTCATCACTACATAGTATAAAACAAAGTCGCTTTCTCTGTCCCTATATCCCTATGTATGCTTAAATCTTTAAAACTACGCAACGGATTTTGATGCGGTTTTTTTTAATAGATAGAGTGATTGAACAGGATGATTAATATGTACTAGAGGTCCCGCAGTAGTCGAAATTCGACTATAATTAATTTTGTACACTATTATGATTGTATTGTACACTATTATGATTGTATTTTATACTTCTATAATCACAAATTTTGCCAAGCCTACACTATAAAAATTAATAATAAAGACAAACAATATTTAATCTATTCTCAATTTGACCACAGACGTCAAGAACAAAAGTTTGACAATAAATAGTATGCATACGTGTGTGCGTCAAATACATGGTATGTAGTGTGTGTGATGTTTTCTTTGTTGATTTAATGTATCTTTTATGCATTATTTAAAAAAAATATTAGCATTGTGCACTTCTTCTCTGTATTCTCTATAAGTGTGGAAAATTTCTTACTCCTCCGTCCGCGCAATTTTCGTAAAAAGGGATACAAAGTTTTTGCTTCACGTATTAATATATAGATAATAACATCCATTAAATAGTGGAGAAATCAATAATAAATTACAGTTTCCGAAGTGAAGCGAGGGCGGGTCGCTAGTAAATGCAAAAAACGAAAATGTTTATGATGCGGGAATGCAACACTAATAACTATTATTCCCAATTTTATTGTTTGAGTATTTTGATATACATCGAAGCGTTTTTATTTGTATTTTCGCCCGAACTGGGACACAGTAGACATTGCTTGATGCTCTAGTTGTTTTGAGGTCATTTTTATTTGTGAATTCAGTGACGAGTGTTTTATTCTGGACGATTGTATTGTGCGAATGGGGTTGTAGCTTTTATTAAATATGTTTACTTGTATAGAATGTAGTCGTAAAATATTTAGTTACATTTAAAATAATACGTTATATAAATTAAAACAAAACAAAGTAGTTACATATTGCTTTATTAGGTTTCATGAAAACTGTGTTAAATGATATGTATCATTCGGGATTTAAAACAAAAGTACACAGTGTGTTTTTTTGGATTTAGATACGGTTGTTTTTTAAATATTAAAAATCAAACATAACATTATCTACTGTTGACTAATTTTAACTAGAATCTATATATTAATACGTGAAGCAAAAACTTTGTATCCCTTTTTACGAAAAATGCGCGGACGGAGGAGTATGAAATTTTCCACACTTATAGAGAATATAGAGAAGAAGTGCACAATGCTAATAATTTTTTGAATAATTCATAAAAGATAGATTAAATCAATAAAGAAAATATTACACACACTACATACCATGTATTTGACGCACACACGCATGCATACTATTTATTGTCATTCTTTTGTTCTTTACGTCTGTTGTCAAATTGATAATAAATATTGTTTGTCTTTGTTAATATTTTTTATAGTGTAGCCTTGGCGAAATTTGTGATTATAGAAGTATAAAATACAATCATAATAGTGTACATACTTACAATTCCAATTGATTATAGTCGAATTTCGACTACTGCGGGACCTTTAGTAAATATAAATATCCGACAACCATTGAAATGTTGACATTACTATTTATTCTACTATCGGCTAAACATAAAGAATTGGTTGCTAAAGCAATACTTCTTGATTCACATGCCAGTATATAGCCCTGAAAATATTCCGCGAAAGCATACCAGGTTCACTTTAATACTAAATAACATTCTACCCAGTATATATCCGTATTCGTGGGAAGTGGGAGGCAACAAATTTGTCCGCATTAGGGATGGCAGTGGTAGCAACACGAGTCCACAGATAGCCAGTGCAATTTTAGTGCTTAAAGCATTACCTCCTTGAAACATACTCTGATTTAAGGCGACCTTAATACTGTTACGCGCTGGGGTTCGTGATAAATAAATGTTCCACCAAAGTACAACTAAAAGCTGTATTCAACACTTAGAGCACTTAAAACACTTCAAAACTCTCAATTCGCTTCTTTCGCTTCTTATCAGGTGATCCGTTTGCTGTTTCGCTTCGAGTAGTTCCGATTACTAACTGACTGCGTGCCATCTCTGCAATGCTTTTATAGTCGAGACGAAATCCCAAGAATCTTAGAGAATATTCCAAAAAACCGAGTACTGTGTTTCCGCTAACTGACAATAGATGGCGTTGTACTTCTCGAGCGTTCTAGATGCTACTAGATCCTTCGATATTCGTTCGACTATTTGGCGATAGTTGGCGTTACTCTTACCGGCGTAACAATACGAACGATGTAGCCGGTTTGTCTAGAAGGGGAGTTCTCGTTAGAGATAAGTAAAAATCTTTTCAGTAATGAATTAGTTCTGAGACTCATTTCTAAAAAAAAATATCATTAATATATGTATATATTTGTAGTACACATTGAAAGCCCATATGTGTGGACACGTCTTTCCTATTTCTGATGCAGAGCATACGTATTTTTTTATGATAGAAAGATTTATTACTGGTGGGCCGGAGGCCTTTCCAGGTCCACCAGGATAGGTGAGCGAGCAAAGGCTCAGCCAGGAGCGGTTGGATTTGCGAACAGTATACATATTGAAAGCCCATACGTGGAGACACTACTGACCTATTTCTTATGCAGAGCATTCGTGCGTTACGGCTTGAAGGATAAGATAGTTGTATTACAATACAAATAGGACTTCGACTTAATGTTGCACGGTGAGTCGTTTAAGGCCATAAGGCATTCGGTTTGCTTACTTATTCTAACATTTAAATAATTTATCGCGTATCAAAACTTGATCAGAAACTAAAACGTGACAAAAGTACATCGACATAATTTTATTTTTATCTAATTTCATACTGTATGTTCTGATTTCACACAGTTTACACAGCTCGCTTTTTTACGCTTACTTCTTAATTATGAATTAAATGTTTAAATGTTTTAATTGCTTATTTTAATTTTAATTTTAATTTTAATTTTACGAACATAGTTCTAAGTATTATTCTACTTACAACGTATGGACTTAAGAGGGTCTGAATTAAATTAATTTTATTATAATTATTTTTATTTCATTTTATAAATAAATTCAAAATGCGAGGATATAGCATCATAGTAGTCACAGTCATAGATCAGGGTCTAAATAAACATTCGGGCTATTAGTAAAATTACCAAGTCAAACAGTTTTACATAATTGAAGCGAAAATGTTAGCGTCGAAAATGTAGTAAAATTTCAAACAACGAAGGCCGCGCACTGGAACTCAGCAAACAAAGTTATCCGGGCCTCACACTCGACGTTCGTTAAGATTAACAAGGCCCTGTAGCGTATCAAGTCCAATCAACATTTCGGTTCACTAGATTGCTTAGTGTGTTGCTTTCTGCATCACATAGATAGAAGAAACAATACTGCTTTGCTCTGGATATTTTTCCTAATCATGACATCTTTAATTAGCTGACCCGGCAGACCTTGCAGTGCCTCAATCCATAAATAAAAGATCTAAACTTTTGTATAAAATAAACTTAAAATAAACAAAAGGAATCCGTCCGACGGATTTTTTGTGTGTGGGGGGGGGACACATCAAAGGAAAAACAAAATTGTTATTTTTATTTAATTCCGAGCATTTTCATATTTATCTACCTTTTAAACTTTCTTTGGGCTTCCATAAATAATTTAAGACCAAAATTAGCCAAATCGGTCCAGCCGTTCTCGAGTTTTAGTGAGACTAACGAACAGAAATTATTTTTTATATATATAGATAGATATATAGATAATATAGATAGATATATAGATAATATAGATAGATAGACAGATTACGTGAAAAATTGTAACACTATCTTGTACATTCCACTTAGAAGGTTATTTAATCAGTACATCCTCAAACACAAACCCTGCTACTTGCTAACTTCGTGTCACTAAATCACTAAATTCAGCATCCATGTCATAAAACCTGGTCTTTTACGCCTCCCAGAGACAAGTAGAACATCATGTAATGACGTAATTTGCATGCTATTAAGGAGCAAGAGGGAGTATTTCAATTTTGCCGCCCCATGCGTCTTGAGGGATCTCGAGCCGTACTCTCGTTAAAGTTTGACTTCTCTGAGGGCACCGCTTCGTTGACTACGCGAGTGATAACTCGACATTGAAGTTCTTTGTAAAAGTTGAATGAGTCGGTTTAATGATTGTGATTCGAAAAATAATGTTTTTTTTATTGCTATGTGCCACCCACCTTGAGATATAAGTTCTAAGGTCTCAGTATAGTTACAACGGCTGCCCCAGCCTTCATGCCGAAATGCATTACTGCTTCACGGCAGAAATAGGCGGAGTGGTGGTACCTACCCGTGTGGACTCACAAGAAGTCCTACCACCAGCAATAAATAAATAAATGTTATTATGCGTGACCATTATATTTCTATTGAATCTGAAAATAGAGGTTTTCTTTTTATTGTAGGTTGTAATTAAGTCGACGATTTCAATAAATATAAATGCTTTATAAACTTATATTACTCCTAACGAACTAACGGTGCTCAAAATACATATAACACACGTCTCGATACTATTTCTAAGAAAACCTATAAAGTGCTCGGTTTTGTTTAGTTCTAAGTTTCATTGTATTCAAATTATATGGAACAACTTACTACATAATTAATAATTTATACAGTATAGTTGTCAATAAGAACATTCACAGTTTGAGGCGCAGACAAATACATTACTATTGAAATAGAAAAGAGACTTCTTGGGTAAAAATACAAAACTCGTCCTGGCTATATTATAAAAAAAATCAGATTATGCCATGATAGAATAAACCCAATCTTGGTTTTGTCTACAATAGGTAAATTAAAGTGGACGACAAGAGCTTATTAAATATCAAAATTAGAAATTCAAGTACAAGATTAGTTAAGCTACTTTATTTGGCTACTTGTATAGCAAAATATATTCCCATATTTACATTTTTTTCATATTCGCATATCTATGTTTTCCATATTTATGTTTATTTAAAATAAAATAAAATATTTTGACGTGACAACGTCTTATAATTCGATGGAGTCGGCTGTACGCCCGAAAAAACATGACTCATGCGGCGTTACCTCGTTCTGAGGCGTATTTTCTTATGACGTTGTCACGTTCAACTATCGTCAGTAAACCGACTTTATAGACAACCAATTTTTTTTTATAACAATTGCATCTTACTTTCTTACCAGATTAATTGAAAAAGATGGAATTACAATCGTTCTGCATTTAAATTTATTTAATGGAGATTCGTGTATGTATTATTGATCACAATCTACAATTCATTAGAACAAAACATCAGACAAATTCCTCAGTAATATAACTCAATGTTTATTATTACAATAGCAATTAACGACAACCTAAAACAAACCCAAAACATACAGCAAAATTGTTCCTGCCCTTTAGCAGTTAAGCACATCGAAGAATTTAACATGTTCTGTACAAAAATAAATCAGTTGAAAAGAAAGGCTTAATAAAAGCGACGACACATACCTAAAACTAGTTCAAGCCGTTGGATACAAAAATACAATTCCATCTAATTTCCGAATTCGTGGTCACGAAACACTCAGCTAACTCGGCGTCTGCCGTTTCTTTTGTTGTACGGAAATAACCTGAAAGCCTTTAGTGGAAAAGCGTTTCCATGGAAAAGCTCTCGACCAACTGTCGACAAAGCAGTCCTTATGTAAAGGTACACTTTTTGCTGCGTCACAAAAAACCAGTTGACGAGCCATTCAAGGCATTTAGTTCAATATAATGAAAGGGAATTATCGGTTGACGTTGGTTATTTTTAATCTGTTTAAGAAATTGCCTCACCAAATTTTGGCTTCGTGAAAGTTTCGCTCAATTACGAATTATGTAAATCATTATTATTTTTATGGATGAAAAACAACAGCTGCTTAAAATAATTGAAGCCATAAAATGCAGTCTAGAGGACTTAAGAACATCTCCATCGTAATTCTCTCTTAATATTTTCCTAAAATAGATCAATAGGTACAAATATGTGAAACATAAATAATGTGGTAAACAAATAATAGATATATAAGAATTTAGATGTTTGAAGATTAATTGCCTGTTTATACAGTAGATTTTCAAATGCTAGCTGTTATGAAATACAACTATACGGTACTTTCCGAAAATCTGAAAACGCTAACGACAGTAGTTTCAAGCTACTTTTGAACACACAAAGAAGGACAAAAAGTTCTGAACGACAATATTCGGACTGTCGCTCCGAGCGAAAACCAGCTCCATTAAATATCTATTGTAGTACCCTATAATCATTTGCTTATATTCATTCGTTTTTTTATTACGCTCGTATTAAAATGTTTTTAAAACTAAGTCAAGTGGCGATATGTCTAACCAAAATTGTTGTTAGACTGTGTCTTTCATTGTTCAAAACCTCTTCTTTTTCTCCACCTTATCCCACTATGTGGGGTCGGCACAGCTAATTTTTCTCTTCCATTCTCTTCTATCAGCCGTCATCTCAACACTCACTCCTCTCTCTCTCATATCGTCATTCACACACTCCATCCATGTCTTCTTCGGTCGACCTCTTCCCCCTCTACCTTGCACTACCATTTCCATACATCTCCTAGTCACATGCATCTTCTCTCTACGCATCACATGTCCATACCACGCTAACCGTCCGCTCCTTAATTTGTTGTTTACCGGGGCCACTTTCATTGTTCAAAACCATATTGATGAAACTTATCGTGTTTAACAATAATAAACACTACTATTTAAGGAAAGATCGGTCAAAAGCGAAAGTTTTTACTTGTGAGTCGCATGGTACCACTAGCTGCCTAAAGCTAAAACTAAAGCTAATTAAGCTAGACAAACCTTTACGGTAGACAGACCTGGCTTTGTGTTTAATACTAATTAAGCAACGAATCAACGAAATACTCTTTTGGCGCATATGTCAGTGACATTTCTGATCGTTGTCTGGCCGGCAGCCGGTGAAATGCTGACAAACATGGATGTTTCCAATGATCGATAGCTAGCGTTATCATACACGCAACAGAAAATACCATTAAAAGTTTTTTTGAAAACTGACGCAGTTCGAGAGCTTTTACGCCAAGATACTTCTAGAGACTATGTTTAAGACTTAATTTTCAAGATTATTAGTAAGTGAGACGTTTTCTAGGGCTGAAAATACATCTTAATAAAACCTAAAAGGATTGTAATGCGGATCGGTTGAATTGTGAATCTATACTATCTAAGAATTGCTCAATACATAAAAAAAGTATCATCAAAAAAGGTCCAGCCGTTCCAGAGGAATCATAAACCCGACCCATACACGGCTATAATCAGTGTATGGGTCGGATTTATATGTATACTAGTGGTCCCCCAGTAGTCGAAATTCGACTATAATGATTTGAAATTATAAGTTTGAAATTTATTATGGTTCTATTGTCAAAGACTACTCATAATTTCGCCACTACAGAAAAATAATATTAAAGACAAACAATATTAATCTATTCTCAATTTGATCACAGACTTTAAGCAAAAACAAAATCTAGACAATAAAGAAAGAGTATATAATATATCTGTTGTGTGAAATGCATGCTAGTGTGTGTAATGTTTTTTATTGATTTTATGTATTTTTTTAGCATTCTTAAAAAAAACATTCTGCACTCTTTCTCTATATTCTTTATAAGTGTGGGAAATTTCATTCTTCTCCACCCGCGCAATTTTCGTAAAAAGGGGTAGTTACAACGTTTTTGCTTCATGTATTAATACATAGATAATATAAAAAAATCGTCGCCTAGTGTTAGTGAGTCTGACTACTATTATGGGATACGAGTTATACTCCCCGACACCGATGAATTCGATGCTGACACTCAGATTTTAGATCGCTTGTATGCACTTCGCTTTTGAAATGGTAAAAGTTAAAATTATTGCCAACTTTGAATTGTTTCCAGCAAACACAAACTACAAGCATTGTGATTTCCATTCGTATTTCACCGCAACTGTTGGAGCTGAGTACACAATCAATCAAACCTTGTAGGTACAGATCATGACGAATTAGCTGAATCTCAGAGATTTCACTAACTTTTAGTTTAGTTTACAACTAAGCACAAATCTCGCTAAGTAGACGGTTTCATTTCAAATCACTGTTCGCCTGTATATCTGTGGATAACTTATAAAAGTTGTGAATCGACGTTTTAAACAACTTTTCGAGAAACTGCATCATTTCAGTTTTTAAAACCATAGACGATTAGACAAGCACATGTATAATAATAATAATTAATAATAATAAGTCGGTGGTGATGGCCCAAATGCAAAAAGCAGTCTTGCTCGACAATGCCCGTATAGTTCGCCGGTTTCTCTCCCAATAGTCCCTAACGCTCCGGCCGATTGTTGCCCACCTCGCCGGAGTGTGTCCTGCCGTCTTCTCAGGCGAGGCAGTGTTGAATACAAATAATAATAATAATAATAATTACATTTATTTACTCTGTGGTATGTACAACGTGGTGTTAGGCAGTTAATGGATCCGATGTGTAAATTCACTTCTAATGGTACCTAACCACGCGGACTCACAAGAGGTCCTACCACCAGTATGTGTTCACTACAGACTATACCGCTTTTCTCTCAATTGTTTTCTGACCACCGCTTTTTTATTATGTCTCGTCCCCACTACTGCCGTTGCTCCCACCAACAGTGTTGCCATATGGCATACCGAAAATTGTCTAATTTTAACATGATCAATTATATATTATAGTTATTTTACAACAAACGTTACTACTGGTGGTAGGGCCTCTTGTGAGTCCACGCGGGTAGGTACCACCGCCCTGCCTATTTCTGCCGTGAAGCAGTAATGCGTTTCGGTTTGAAGGGTGGGGCAGCCGTTGTAACTATACTTGAGACCTTAGAACTTATATTTCAAGGTGGGTGGCGCATTTACGTTGTAGATGTCTATGGGCTCCAGTAACTACTAAACACGTGGGCTGTGAGCTCATCCACCCATCAGAGCAATAAATAAATAAAAATTAGTAACTTTTGTTGTTAACGTGTTCACATGGACAATTAGATGGAGGATATGTATGTATGTATGGTACAGGTTTTCTGTTGAATCTCCTGCAGTTCTTTTATATCAGTCACACGGCGATTTTGCGTTCTGGTACCTGGTGGTACAAATGTACAAATTTCAATTACCTTACACGTTGAATTTCCAATCAAAACTACAAAAAGTATAATAGATACTTTTAATCAAACGTTGTCAAACGAATTAATTAATTGGGAATTATGAAATCCCAAAAGAACTCGACGTTTAAAAATGAAGCCCGGTCGACTCACGAAATAAAAAAAAAGTCTTAACAACTTTTAAAACGAATTCTATCCTCATCGAAACTAAGCGGTGAACTTTCACGTCGAAGCTTTATATAATGAAGTTTTTCTCAATAAGGTTTCGCTTGAAAGTTAAAAGAGCATTTAGGATTCGCTTTAGAAAAGTTACATAATTGTTAAAAGAGCATTGTATAAATTAAACTAGATGATGACCGAGCCTTGCTCGGTTTTTTTTTTTGATAACGCCATCTTGTTGTGTCTTTAAAGCGATTAGTTGCCCTCAAGTAAGAAAAATAGTATTATGTGCCAATAGATGTCGGGAAGAGTTGGTTATTAAAAACACGAATAAAACAACATTTTCTGAAAATAAATCGTAGCTAGATCGATTTATCGCCCCCGAAATCCCCTGTATACTAAATGTTATGAAAATCGTTGGAGGCGTTTCCGAGATTCAGATTATATACATATATATTAATATACAAGAATTGCTCGTTTAAAGGTATAAGATGTACCACGTCAATTTACTTTCGTTTTCTATAAAAGAAAAGACTCGCCAGCTGTTTTAAGGGATCATTGGAATATTGAAACCTTGTGGCATGCGGATTTGAAATTCAATATGGTCGCACCATGATGTCATCTTAGTTTTGTACAAAAATAGATCGAGTCGACAGATATCAAACTAATGTGACCTAAATATTAAAAAAAAAAGGTGTAGCACATCACACGTGTTTACATTATGAAAAAAAGCAAAGAACAATATCAAAAAACAAATCTATAGTTCTTTGTGTCGAGTTAGGTAGGGTCTTCCATTCATATTATAATGTTGGAGGGGCTTTGTATAGACGGCGGGCGTGTGCTTATTCATAAAATTAGAGCATCGAATGCAAAATGTGAATAATAAATATGTATATTGGTTTTGTATTCACTATTGTACTGTTGTACCTACCGTTAAAAGTGAGACCTAACAACTCATGTCTCAAGGTGGGTGGCGGCATTTACATTGTAGATATCTATGGGCTCCGGTAACCACTTAACTTCAGGTGGGCCATAGTCCACACATCTAAGCAATAAAAAAAAAATTAGCAGACGAAAAATTCTATATAAACTTTAATTCAAAATAATTGATACGGCAACATCTATTTTGCTTAATTCGTTTCTTTGTAACGTAACAAGCTATTTCAGGAGTTTATTATAACTAAAAAAATTAACCGTCATAAAATAAAATTCTTATAATAACTAATATCTAGGAATGTTAACCAGAATGTGTAGTATCGATCTAGAATACCACGTTGAGAACAATAATAAAATAATAAAAAATGCTAAGTTTTACACCGCTTTCTGTAATTTATTCAAGCAAGAATATCTTCTTGGGAAAACGATATCAAAGTTACATTAAGACGACCACGAATGCTCTGAAAATCACGAAGCGACTGACAAGGATCTATTCTGCTAACGAGAGTAGTAGTGAGAGAGAGTAGCAGTGGCAGTGGCTTTAATGTACCCCTGAAAGTCACTATTAACCATCAGGTTGATCGTATGCTGGTGTTTTTGTTTTCTGAATAACTGAAGTATCCCTTAACTTTATATTTACTATTTCAAATATCATTTTTATAAGTATAATAAATATAAGTATAGTAAATAGAGTATTAAGCGGCTGTGCCCCTGGCATTGCTGATGTTCATAAGCGACGATAACCACTTATCATCAGGTGGGCCGTATGCTCGTCTGCCTGCTCGGGAAATAAAAATAAAGATATATAGTTTAAGAGGCACTTTTTGTAAACAAAATTAACGAAGGGCTCGACAAGCGATTTAACCCATAGACACAGCCCACTGAGTTTCTCGCCGGATCTTCTCAGTGGGTCGTGTTTCCGACCCGGTGGTAGAAGATTCTGCGAAGCCCTGCTCTTGCTAGGGTCAGTGTTAGCATCACTCCGGTTTGAGCCCCATGAGCTCACCTACTAGTTAAGGTTACGCTGAAATAACCTCTCACGGCTATCAGCTTAGGTAGGAAAAAAAAAGAAGTTGTTTTTGTTTGAAATATTTCTAGAATATCTAATGAAGCAACCTTAACGGAATTTAACTGGTCAGCGGCTCGGCTCGCCTTCTACTTTCGACGTCCGTAAACGATGGATCGCGCAAACAAATGATGATGGAATGTCCCCTGGTCACCCGCCCACCACGATACGTCATGCCCGACCTTTGTAAATACGTTTTTGACAAATATAACGTGCATAAAAGTTTTTGTATTAAAGCTCTGTTATAAACGAAGAGTTTTTGTTTGGTATTAAAACGAAACGAGTATATAATATAACTAGCGACCCGCCCTCGCTTCGCTTCGGAAACATTAAAACACACATGAAACCAAAAAAATATAAAATTTTTTTTTTTTTAAAAGTAGCCTATGTGCATCAGGTACAATGTCGGCTTCTAATGGAAAAATAATTTTTCAAATCGGTCCAGTAGTTTCGGAGCCTATTCGAAACAAATAAACAAACAAATCTTTCCTCTTTATAATATTAGTATCAAATTTATTTAAGATGCTTACCCTACGTGATCACTAGGAAGCATTTTCGCCAATAATAAACTTATCTGAGGACCTGACTTACAGATTCTGCAAGAACACTACACGTTGCATACTTTGTAAGGTGATGGCATAACATAGATATGATGTCGAGAAGATATTCTATGCGAAGTATGTTGCAAAACTTATCAGAGGTTTCGTGTAACCAATCGTGGATTTGCGAAAAATAGGAATAAATTTTTAAAGGCCAATTGCTAGTTTTCACCACATATGTTCTCTAAGCCTACAAATTTCAATTACATCATATTTAAA
This sequence comes from Bombyx mori, assembly GCF_030269925.1. NCBI lineage: Eukaryota > Metazoa > Arthropoda > Insecta > Lepidoptera > Bombycidae > Bombyx > Bombyx mori. Next base: position 5,239,341 of record NC_085128.1, read on the forward strand.
AGAAATATAGAAAAATATAGTCCTAGAATTCACACTTAAAACACCAATTTTTTTTGGTATCATTTTACTTTTCCGTTTCACACCAAGAAATGAACGTTAATTGATGTAGATTAATTAATAGCTAACTTGGTCTTTAGAGTTTACTGGGTCTACAGTAAGCACTAAATGGTTTCATCAAATAACATTGTAGAAGCAAGCAGCCATCTCGAGATATCTTCGAACTGATTAAATACCCAGTAACTCTAAACAAATCATACTCGTTTTCCTTAAGTGCTGTTTTAATTCTAAAATCTCATCGGCTTATAAATACTAGGTACTTTGTATGATTAACATCGGTAACAGGGATACAAGCGTTCGTATCTCACATAAAATACAGAGTTAATTTCCTGAGAACTATGTAATCCTATCTCGAATACATCCAAAGTTCCCAAGAAAATTTCATTAATTTCCTCACTGAGGTCAGATAACGGCATATTGTACGGAACACGTACTGACCATGTGCGTTACGAAACTTGTATTTTCTTGTTAATATTGTTGTAGTGCAAAACACTTCAGTAACGATAGTTCAGTTTATAATTTCAGAAGCAAAATGTTTTCATGTCTTTCTTTTAAATATAAAATCTGCAGGCGAACTGGTCTTAAGTGGTTATCATAGTCTGCAGATATCACAAAGTGGACGCCGCTGTGTTCATATTAGGATATAAAGTGGAAGTTTGACCGGTATTTTAGTAATGTTACGCATTGGGGTTCGGGATAAATAAAACTTCCACCGAAGTACAAATTAAAACTCTATTTAACTTAGAACACTTTAGAATTCGTAATTCACTTCTTTCCGACGTTCAGGCGATCCGTTCGCTGTTTCGCTTCCAGTAGAACCGCTTACTAACTGCCTTCCTGTCATCTCTGCAACGCTTTTATTTATCGATACGACATCTCTACAATTACCGAAAAAATTCCTGATTGGTCGAGTAGTTTCGATATGTGTTTCTGTTATTTGATAATAGATGGCGTTGCACTTCTCGAGCGTTCTCGATTTTACTAGTTCTTTTGAAATTCGCTTCTGCTATTCGACGACGTTTAATCTCGCCTTTTTGTTTTCAATACATTATTTCTGACGTTTCCAATATTTTACAGTTGGCGAGATTAAACTTCAAAAGTATTAATTACTTCTGCAAAAAAAAAAACTAAGAAAATACTAACTATATACATTTTAACGTTTTGTTATCCAAACGCCCTGTTGCAAGAAAACGTTACTACATACGTTCGAATTTAAACTACACTGTACCTAATTAATTAGACAATAGAATTCGTATTAATGTTACCACAAACTTTTAGGTCGGACAATTGTACAGTTTCTCGACCGAATGTAAGTCCACGCGTGAGGTAATAGGCTTGTCTAACAAATTTCCCAGAGGTACAAGTGAGTGCGCTCGGCGATACTTCGTACCTTGACATGACCTAAAATCAAATTAACCTCCGCTTCGGTTATAGTACATTATTTTGCTACTTTCAGAATTCAACACAAAATGTCTGTTAGTAAATTTGATGTGTGTTATTTGCTATCAGATTTTTAGCTATCTGATTGAGCATTTTCAAATTGTCAGACATTGGACGAGTCATTTATCCCGTTCGTAGTAAAGTAACATATCGTCTCCTCGCATTAAAACTGTATAATCTCAAAACTTACTAATTTTACCGGAGAGTATTTTAAAGGGTTAACATGTGATATTTTTAATATTAATCATCTTTGCAACATTTCTTTTTAATTTTTTACCAGTTACATTATCTGTCTTTTAAAGTAAGATAAAATTATGTATTAATTTTGATATAGTAGTCAAAATACAGGTAAACAAAAAAAAACAAAAACTATACTACGCTTTTTTGACAGTATTTATAAGAATAATACTGGTGATACCAAAAGATTCCGCATATTAACTCAATTTCGAATGTTTTTGCAAATCGTACACTTTTAATGCGAAAAGACGATATGTCTAGTTTTCGGATAGACACGCCGTGTCATATGCGAACGAACTTATTCGAGTATCAGATAGCATGCCGCATTTTCGATACCTATCCTACATGTGGTAATACGTTGAGAAACAAAAAAACCAGTAATTTTTTTTTTTTTTTACTAACAGTCACGCCACGTTAACTGGTCCCGTGATGAGTTCGTAAAGAACTTGTGTTACAGGTACCAGATAACGGAAATAAATATAAGATTTTTTATTATACACATACACATATTTAATATACATCCATAACCCTGAAGAAAAGACATTTATATTTATCATACAAATATCTTCCCTTGGCGGGATTCGAGCCCGCGACCCCCTTGTGTAGTGACCATGTCACTTACCACTACACGAGCGCTATGACATGTCCTTCTTCAAACGAGGCTTGTGGAGAGTATTAAGCAGTAGGCAGCGGCTTGGCTCTGCTCCTGGCATTGCTGAAGTCCATGGGCGACGGTAACCACTTACCATCAGGTGGGCCGTAAGCTCGTCTGCCTACAAAGGCAATAAAAAAAAAAAACACCAGACTGCCGTTACAGTAGTCTCTCTGTAAAACAAAATTTAAATACGAATACAAAATACAATGTAAAAATAACTTATTTAAAACGGTAGAACATCTTGTACAAGGTTTTAACGTGCTAATTCAAAATTGTTACGGATATAAACGGAATTTCTCGTATGAAAATTCGGATAATTTACGAACACACGTATCATGGACATTAGTAGTCGCTATAATTTAACAGATTTAAGTAGGAAGGGTTATATAAAGGCTGCTTTCGGGCCGCTTAGCAGAGACAATAGTTCTTCGCAACAATAGTTCGTAGTATGATTTTTAATAGTGTATATTTTGAATGAAATTGTAAACAGTTTTTGCTTTGTTTATCCTGGCAGAAGGAAATTATTAAAATTCCTTACGTGACGTAACGTATCTAATTACGTTCGATGATCAGATCAGTTTGTAGCTTAAAGAAAACGCGAGATTAAACAGAAAATTATTTCAATCTTAATATGTATAAACATCTAAAACTTCTAAATTAAACAAATTTAAATATAGCAGAAAAAAATTACATAAGTCGCATTGTGCTCCGCCCGGATAACTATTACATAATCACTACATTATATAAAACAAAGTCGCTTTCTCTGTCCCTGTATCCCTATGTATGCTTAAATCTTTAAAACTACACAACGGATTTTGATGCGGTTTTTTTGATAGATAGAGTCATTGAAGAGGAAGGTTTATATGTATAATAACATCCATTAAATAGTGGAGATATACTGTTATTTTTGAGGTTTGTAATGTGATGTCGTGAATAATCAATAATAAAATTGCATGTTTCCGAAGCGAAGCGAGGGCGGGTCGCCAGTAATAATATAATTTAAAATACACTTAATCTCACTGAAGTAAAATTTCCTCGTATAATTTCGTAACAAAAATATTCTGAACGCACCTTTGTGAAAGTAGGCAGGTATTTATTCATAAAGTCCGAAATTTCGACATGAAAACGTGAGCCCTTCAAGTTAATAACAGGGCGGGGTCCGGCCGGAGGACAATTCAGTCCCCTCCGTCGGTGGACCACAAACGCTTTGTGTTCTTAATGACACGACCTACACAAGATAAAAGCCATGCGCACGTTCAGGGGCTATCTTTGTGATGGTCAACTTTTACCAATATGAACGCTGTTAATAGCTTAAAAGCGGTTGGTATCTTAATAATTCTTTGTAACAATTAAGTAAATAACAATTAAGTTACACAAGAGTATTTTTTTTATATAATAAAACCGAGTCTTTGGTAAGATTAGGAAGGCCCAATCGCATCTTTTCCCAGATCGTATGAAGTGGAAATATATTATCATCTTCTCGCATTAAAACTGTCTAATCTCAAAACTTATTAATTTTAAAGATTTGTTTGCATGTGATATTTTTTATATTAATTATATTTGCAAGATTATTTTTAATTTTTTTACCAGTTACATTATCTGTCTATTAAAGTAAGATAAAATTATGAAGTAATTTTGTTAATAGTAGTCAAAAGTTAAGTGGGAGCCGTGCTTTTTGGTCGCTCGCCAAAGCTGCAGAAGGTAACTTTTGCAGGTCTAGTCTCCCACCACTACGCAAGTCCGATGACAGTCTGGCCCATAGTGCGAAAGAGAAGGCTGACCTTCTGGTCAAACTCTTCGCCTTGAACTCAACTGTGGACGACGGGGGTGCCACACCACCGAACATCCTCCGGTGTGATAGTTCCCTGCCGGAGATCTGCTTTACACAGTGTGCAGTCAGGCGGGAACTCCGACTCCTGGACGTCCATAAGTCGAGCGGGCCAGACGGCATCCCTGCAGTGGTTCTGAAAACGTGCGCCCCTGAGCTGACGCCTGCGCTAACGCGTTTGTATCGCCTCTCTTATTGCACTAACAGGGTTCCGTCTTCATGGAAGACTGCCCACGTCCACCCTATCCCCAAGAAGGGTGACCGGTCGGACCCATCGAGCTATAGGCCTATCGCGATAACTTCCTTGCTTTCCAAGGTGATGGAGCGAATAATTAATATACAACTCCTGAAGTATCTGGAGGATCGCCAGCTGATCAGTGACCGACAGTACGGTTTCCGTCACGGTCACTCAGCTGGCGATCTTCTTGTATACCTTACTCACAGGTGGGCTGAAGCCTTGGAGAGCAAGGGCGAGGCTCTTGCTGTGAGCCTTGATATCGCGAAGGCCTTCGACAGGGTCTGGCATAGGGCACTTCTATCGAAGTTACCATCTTACGGAATTCCCGAGGGTCTCTGCAAGTGGATCGCTAGCTTTTTGGATGGGCGGAGCATCACGGTCGTTGTAGACGGTGACTGTTCTGATACCATGACCATTAACGCTGGCGTTCCACAAGGTTCGGTGCTCTCCCCCACGCTTTTCATCCTGTATATCAATGACATGCTGTCTATTGATGACATGCATTGCTATGCAGATGACAGCACGGGGGATGCGCGATATATCGGCCATCAGAGTCTCTCTCGGAGCGTGGTGCAAGAGAGACGATCAAAACTTGTATCTGAAGTGGAGAACTCTCTGGGGCGAGTCTCCGAATGGGGTGAATTGAACTTGGTTCAATTCAACCCGATAAAGACACAAGTTTGCGCGTTCACTGCGAAGAAGGACCCCTTTGTCATGGCGCCGCAATTCCAAGGAGTATCCCTGCAACCTTCCGAGAGTATCGGGATACTTGGGGTCGACATTTCGAGCGATGTCCAGTTTCGGAGTCATTTGGAAGGCAAAGCCAAGTTGGCGTCCAAAATGCTGGGAGTCCTCAACAGAGCGAAGCGGTACTTCACGCCTGGACAAAGACTTTTGCTTTATAAAGCACAAGTCCGGCCTCGCATGGAGTACTGCTCCCATCTCTGGGCTGGGGCTCCCAAATACCAGCTTCTTCCATTTGACTCCATACAGAGTAGGGCCGTTCGGATTGTCGATAATCCCATTCTCTCGGATCGTTTGGAGCCTCTGGGTCTGCGGAGGGACTTCGGTTCCCTCTGTATTTTGTACCGTATGTTCCATGGGGAGTGCTCTGAGGAATTGTTCGAGATGATACCAGCATCTCGTTTTTACCATCGCACCGCCCGCCACCGGAGTAGAGTTCATCCATACTACCTGGAGCCACTGCGATCATCCACAGTGCGTTTCCAGAGATCTTTTTTGCCACGTACCATCCGGCTATGGAATGAGCTCCCCTCCACGGTGTTTCCCGAGCGCTATGACATGTCCTTCTTCAAACGAGGCTTGTGGAGAGTATTAAGCGGTAGGCAGCGGCTTGGCTCTGCCCCTGGCATTGCTGAAGTCCATGGGCGACGGTAACCACTCACCATCAGGTGGGCCGTATACCCGTCTGCCTACAAAGGCAATAAAAAAAAAAAAAATAATAATAATAATAATAATAATAATAATAAAAAAAAAAAACTAAACTACGCTCTTTTGACAGTATTTATGAGAAAAATACTGGTGATACCAAATGTTTACGCATATTAACCCAATTTCGAATATTTTAGGAAATTGTACACCTTTAATGCGAAAAGACGATATATATCGAAGAGATGCACATCCACATGGATGCTTAAAGCAGGTAATTGTAATGCAAACGAAATAGTAACATTATGATTTAGCTCAGTAATTCTACATGTACATTTCTGAATAATTTTAGTAAAATTAACAGTGATAAATGATTCACGTCATTTCGTTGAAAAGGGTCTCTGGTGGTCTGAAAGGTCCAATGCATTATTTGCGTTCCAACAAAACATATTGCGACTGTTAATAGTAGTTACAATGGGAATTTTAGAATGACGTCACGTTTGTAGTCCTGTGATAGCAAAACTCTTTAAGTTGATACAGTGTATAAAACTTATCATATCTCACATCATATCACATTAAAATTTTAATATGGGAGCTATATTTGTATTTTTATTAAAATTTATACTTAACTACAATGAAGATACGATTTATTTTTGCCTAATTTCAACTCATTGTTAAATCAGACAGCAAATCGTAGTTTCGTACTAGTGTAGGTGCAAATTTGATAAATATTATGTAATCTGTTCGTGAGTGCTCACAGTCTATTTGAGAATTATTGAGGGTATTATTAATAGTATGGATGAATGTCAAGTCTATTCGCTTGCCTGCCTTTTCAATTGAAAAAAACTAGGTTTTCTTGGTGAAAGGTGTAGATAAGTTTTGATTTAGGTCATGGCGTTTTATCGCTGTTCATCTTTGTATATTTCAACTTTTCAAGTAAAGCTTCAACTTTTTCTACAAACAAATATAATCAAAGTCCTCGAAACAATACACCGTTAATATTTAAATGTAAAGTCGCCAACATCATTGTTCCTCGTCAGAGTTAGATACATATTAGAAGTATTTAAAATTCGTCCGAAAAATAAAAAATAATTATATTGTAGTTTCGATTTCATTACTTATTGTTTAACATCGCGTTTGTAAATACGTCTCTCTATTGCCAATGTTTCGCATACATTACAGATTACTAAAATATAATTACCGTAATAAAAAAAACACACAAAATTCATTTTTCAGTTGAATAGCGAAATATTATTGAAAGTAAGAAAATGAATGCGGTATTGAAGAAAAATACTACGAATAATCTGAGTGGCACATTTACGTTGTAGATGTCTATGGACTCCAGTAACCACTTAACACCAGGTGGGCTGTGAACTCGTGCACCCATCTAAGCAAATAAAAAAATAAAAATAAAAGTTATTTTGACCTCTCAGTCCATAAAAGCGGAACGTCTCCTTAACGTAAAATAAATGAGGAAAAATTACTCGTCCAGCGAACGTATCTCTTGTCACATCAAAATGCTATTTCCTTTTTATACGGTAGGCAATTTAATTTCCGCAAAAATGACTCTTTGCTATCGTATTGTGCCGAATATCGCGTTCGCAAAACGTCATTTGGGACAACCAAAATATGATCACATTCAATTACTTTTACTTTTCGAATGATTTATTGATATAGAGGCGCGTTGGTATCTCCCAACTATTTCATTATGAAAAAATCTATTAATTGCCTTTGCTATTGTATCTAAAGACGTTCCGGTTAAATAGGCAGTAAATAACCACTACACTGTATTTTTTTTTTCAGTTTTCGATTATGACTCGATTGTAATTAAAACTATTTTTACGATTTATTTTATAATTTAATTTTGTTTTTATTTCCGTGATCTCGAATATTTTCTATTGCAAAACCAAGCTAATAAAAGCTTATTAAAAAGAAAATCAAATTCAGATACGTGCATAGAGTTAAAGTACACTTCTTTAACCAATTGTTCTAGGGTCCATACAGTGCGAATTTTCAAGTCTTCAACCTTAGTGGTTTTCTTAGTGAGAACAAGTGAAAAAGATAAAGTGTTGCTTTTTTTGTGAATATATAAAAGTACCTAAGTAAAGCCGAGACATGCACGGGTTAAATGATGTGAGTGTTCCACACTTCAAACCCCACAGGTAATGTTTTTTACCTTAAGAAATACGTACCCAATGACATGGTGTAGTAAAATAATTATTTTGATAAATAAAAAATCGCTTACTTGTCCTAAAGCGTATTGTTAACTCGCGGATTTGGGTACACTACCGTTGGAATTCTTTTTAATACTCTTTTATTAGCTTCAGACTTCAGTGTGTAACGGAATCATTGAACATGATTTTGACCCCTTCAAAACGTCGGATTAACTCGAAATTTACTTACGAAATACTTATTAAGGAACGATGACAATTCAATACCAAAAAAAAAAATTTAAAAAATTTAAATCCAACTAAAAATTTTAAAACAAATAATAGTTTAAAAAAAAAACAAAAAAAAACGCTTTTGTAGAAAATCCCACTAAAAATAGAAAATAAATCTTAATAAATTTTAATTAAAAATAGTGTAAGAAATAATGATTTTATTGTAAAAAAAAGCATGGGGTCCTTTTCAGGATATTATCAAAATAATCCTGATCTACTCATATCTGTTTATAAAATATAACTATTGATACCATGCACCTTTTGCATTTTTTAAACTATTATTTATTTTCAAAGTATATTCGTTGGTTTTCTTTAAACGGGTATGACAGTTAATCAATTCATTTGAGGCTCAATTTCAATTCATGGGCTCTGACATTCATGTGACTAAATTTCGGAATGCGTTTTCCACAACAGTAATGTAATATTTATAAAGTAATTTTCTAGCACACCAGCCGAGATCGCAGACGGGTTCATTTATTACATATACAAACGATCTATCACGCAATTTCGCCGAATTACATAGCTGTACATCATCTTTTCTTAAACAAGACTAGTTAATGACCGAGTAGTCGCTCGGTTTTTTTTTTTTTTTGATAAATTGTGTTTTTTAGAAATTATATTTAAATACGAATTACATATTGATAAAATGATGAAATATTGTGAATAGTTTTTTTTCAATCTTACCGACAGAATAATAAAAAAATATGAAATGGTTATTTAAAGAAAAAATCAAAAATAACGATAAAGTTGATTATTGAAAACACGAATAAAACGACATTTTCTGAAAATAAATCGTAGCTAGATCGATTTATGGCCCCCGAAATCCCCTGTATACTAAATTTTATGAAAATCGTTGGAGCCGTTTCCGAGATTCAGATTATATATATATTTATATACAAGAATTGTTCGTTTAAATATATAAGATTAATGAAAATTTTCAAACTATAACTATATTTTATGAAAATTGTAACACGTGAATAATAATTTAGTTCGTGGTTTTAAAACTTAAACTCTAGACCACCGATTTCCAACTTATGGTGCCTAGTATTAACATTTTATGGCTCTTAAAGAGCACACGTCACACAATAAACAACTGTATTGAATATATAATGGCTCTCAAAGGCTTCAAAACTGGAACATATATTTTACTTCGCACCTAAAATAGCCTCCCACGAAGAATCATAACTAGGCCACACCACCAGTGAATCCTTTTAATTACATGTACACGCCTCCTTCTAATACTAACTAACTAATTTTACGTCCACAATCCGTTTATTTATGGAATATATTTATATTTAAACCTAATATATGTATAGCAGCATGTGAATATTAGTTTCTATTCGATTTTTCAACAAGAGGTAGTCTGAATCACTGCTCGGTTTCACAACCTTGGCCTGTGCTTTATTTAAATACATTTTGGACGGAGTATTCTATGGGATGCTTATTTTTGAAGATTTCTGGGACATACTTTAGCGTGTGACCGGTCCGCTTCTAACATTGATGAATGATTCGAGAGCGAATCGATGTCCGGAGAAGACCTACATTTATTGAACGATATTTAACGACCTAGATAGTTCAGAATTTATAGCTCCGATAAGGGAGGCACTTTAAACATAGTTTAGTGATTTGGGGATTAACTGATGAATATTCATTCGTACATTTAAAAAAAAATTTCTGAGTGTCGTAAAATTACAGAAGTGCTTAAAAACTAAGATTTAGGAACAGTTCTTGTGAAAAAACTTGATTGCTCTTTACACTAAGACAACTTAGCAAATAAATATTTTGGAAAAAAAAATACAGTAATTTATTAACTTCCTCCCTCGTTTCTGAAGGCGTTTAATGAATTATGAATTTTTTCAAGTACTTCAGCTGTACGGTGCACTAGAATAGTACTACACCACTTCTTCCAGTGGGCGTCGTAAAGGCGTTTAGGGGATTCCCCGGAGAAAAGACAGCAGCGTTGTGATTGTTTTAATTAGTATTTGTAATTACTGGTGGTAGGGTGGTAGGTAGGGTCTTGTGAGCCCGGATGGGTAGGCACAATCACCCTCCGGCTAATTCTGACATGAAACAGTAATGTGTTAGGGCTTGAAGGGCGGGGTAGCCGTTGTACAATAGAACTGAGGCTTAGACCTCATGACTTAAGACGAGCGGCGGAATTTGCGTTGTTTATATCTATGTATTTCGGTAACCAATTAACACCTAGTAGACCATGAGCTCGTTTTCCAATTAAACATAATATCAGGATAAGATCGATGGTTACATTCGCTTTGAAATGCCCATGGACTTGGTTAAATCCATTTTAGAGCGGTGGCCGTGAGTTCGATCATCCATCTTCAAAATGAAACAGTCCAGTGCCGAGGTATAAATAAATGATAAAAGTGAATCTATTACAAAATTACCTCGGCTACGATACGTGTACTTTTTGAATGAACTCTATCATATCTTTGGAGATCGCCCCTCAGAGATCGTAATATCTGTTAAGCAAATATTATCTTTTGATGTCGTTCATTCAGTATTATATTTGATTCAAAAGAGGAAATAAATTCAATAATATTATTAGCAGTGTACGAATATCGTCCGAATAGCTACGAAGTGGACAGATTATTCCTATGATCAAACGTCCAATTTAGCTGTCAATATCAGAACCAAACAAACCTAAATTGGTCTAATCAATACCCGAACTAAGCTATTTGCTGAAGTAATTTCCTTTCATTGTTGTGCTATGCTAGTTCTGTACACATATATAATATATAACATGAGATTTTATGAAGAACATGAAATACTGGCTACCTTTTATAACGATATGAACACGGGATACTAAACAATGAGTATTTTTTTACAGTTTTAACTGAAAAATTCCATTGGACATTTTTAAACGAATTTATATCGTTTTAATGGACTGTAAGTGATTTTTTTGTGTTTCTAGATTAAATATCTAGATCTAGATCGGACTTCTTTTTTTCTACCTAAGCTGGTAGCCTAGAGAGGCTATTCCAGCGGAACCTTAACTAGTAGGTGAGCTCACGGGGCTCAAACCTAACGACGATGCTAACACGAACCCTAGCAAGAGTCGTGCTTCGCAGAATCTACCACCGGGTCGGAAACGCGACCCACTGAGAAGATCCGGCGAGAAACTCAGTGGGCTGTGTCTGAGAGTTAAAGATCGGTCTAGATCTTTATAAAAGTTATTTACAGCTCAGATAAAATGATCACCATATTTTATTCAAATATTTAAAAAAAATGGTACTTGAAAAATGAATGGTATCCATGAGTATCACAACGGCATTAGGAAAAACTTATGATTTGAGAAAAAAAAAACTAAAAGGAAATCACCCATCTTTTGGAACTTCTGGGTCTCAGAGAGACTTCGGTTCTCTCTGTGTTACGTTACGCTCCGTGGGGAGTGCTCTGAGGACTTTTTCGAGATGGTTTCTCCACTTCCTGTTTTCTTTCCGTTCCGCCCCTTCCGCCACCATTTCAGAGCTCATTAATAATATCTGGAAACACTGCATCATTAACAGTATGTTTCCAGATATGTTTTTTGCCAAGTACCGCCCGGCTCTGGAAGTCCCCTAAACGTTGTTTCTAGAGCGCTATAACATGTTATCTTTCGAATGAGGCTTGCAGAAAGTACTTGGTGATAGGCAGCGACTTGGCTGTGCTAATGATATTGCTGATTTCCATGAGCGACGTTAACCGCTCACCATCACGTAGGCCGTACGTTAGTACGTCTACAAAGGCCATAAATAAAACAGCATCGAAAATAATTTTGTGCGTTTTTCAATTCTTCTTCTTCTATACTTTACTTTTCAATTGCAAACATTTTGGATGTATTCGCAAAATTTTTAGAAAATGTTTTTGTTTTGTTGAAAATGTTATTTGAAAACTCAAATTTATTACCGTTTCATTTATAAGGTAATTAAATTTAAATTTTCCCGACGGCAGCCAGAGGTCACGAAAAGGTGCAGCTCATAAGATTTCCAATCTGCAGCTCAGACCTTTCCAATAAATTTCTAATCTTTCTTTAGACCTTTTTCAATAAACGAATGATCCGTGGGTGAATCGGTCAGACGCGAAAGTATTTTATAAGGTTCTGTACACAGCGCAATACTTTTCTGTTCGCATATTCATATTTTTTTATATTTATTAAGCTTCCTGAAATATGTACAATATACCCATATACGTATGTATATATTTCCATTCTGTTTCAGCGTACGCTTTTATATTGTATGTGGAAAAATTGCCATGTCTCAAACAGCTTATATTTTAATTTCGAAGGTAATATTTCAAGATTTACATTTTTTGTGTTAGATGCCGTTATTAAACTGTATTATAATTATTTGCAAATAATGCACAATAATGAAAAAAACTTTGATAAAATTTCTTTATTCTAAAAATTTTTGAGGTCAGCAATAGACGTTTAGTGTTATCAGACATAACACTAACGTCTATTGCTGATCTTTCGGTGTCTCATTTGGAATTTTACTACTTTCTTTTTCATCAAATTTATTATCTGCATGTAACAATTTTATCACGGTTGGTCGTTAAGGCAAGAAAGCGATTACAATACTTAGAGATTACTTCTGATTCTCTTTCAATTTAACTACATGACTTAGTACATGCCTTTTATGGCACCATTAGTTAGACGAGCTCACGGCCTACCCGGTGCTAAGTGACCACCCTCTCCAGAGGCATGAAACCGAAGTCGAATCTCAGTATTAAGTGACCCCACACTCCTAAAACATCGGAGTCGGATTGAATTATTTTACTGGAAACGAAATCGTGCTATGTGGCATTATTATATTTTTATTAAGTTTGCGGATTATGTTATTTTTCTTTAACCCTATTTGAAATGAAACTATAATTAAGTAAACACACACACACCTACTACGCCTTTAGTCAAAAGGATGGTCAACGCAATGCAAACGTATAGCATATTACATCCATCCCGCCGTCATTATTAGGCCCTAGTCGACTATTACTAAGCACAGGCCTCTCCCAATTTACACCATTGAACCCAGTCTTCGGCTCTCCTCATTCATTTCTTGCGGGCAGCCCTTCGAAGGTCATCGCACCAACAAGCCAGCGTCATCTCAAGCTACGTTTGCTGGTCTCCACTCAAGAAGACGTCTGCTTCAACGATCGTTGGGGCTACGGCATATATATCCAGCTTAGTGCCACTTCAGTACCACCATACATACATACATACATAATAGGTTAGGGAAAAGGTTTCTTCGCATTTTTAAGGAAAATTCACAACATTTTTTAATATAGCTTATTTACATTTAACTAAAGTATGTAGGTTCCATTTTGTTCGAAAACTTTTTGCCATCTTGTAGGTAGGGACATGATCCGAAAATAATAATTCCGCGACAATTAGTTTAGGCAGTCCTTTTTTTATTGCTTAGATGGGTGGACGAGCTCACAGCCCACCTGGTGTTAAGTGGTACTGGAGCCCATAGACATCTACAACGTAAACCACCCATCCACTTTGAGATATATTTTCTAAGGTCTCAAGTATAGTTACAACGGCTGCCCCACCCTTTAAGCCGAAACGCATTACTGCTTCACGGCAGAAATAGGCAGGGTAGTAGTACCTACCCGCGCGGACTCTCAAGAGGTCCTACCACCAGTAATTATGCAAATTAAATTTTTTGCGGCTTTGATATTTATTACACGATGTTATTCCTTCACCGTGGAAGTCAATCGTGAACATTTGTTGAGTACGTATTACATTAGAAACATTGGTACCCGCCTGAGAGTCCTCTCGTGATGTTAACCTGACACTGCCTAAAGGATTCTGAAGAGACCGAAACAGGTAGAAATCTCAAGGTTGCAAGGTCAGGACTATACGGCGGATGCATTAACACCTCCCAGCCAAGCTCTCTTAATTTTTGCTGAGTGGCTAAAGATGTGTGAGGTCTAACGTTATTATGATGAAAAACATTACATTATAATATATAAAAGCTAAGCTCTGTATAGTTTGTGCTCGTATAATACTAAAAAGCATGAATGACTTAAAGCGTGCTTTTAAAATGTTAAACCAAACACCCTTTTGTATTTCTTACGAAAACTAACATTGCAAGTAATGAAACTGTAGCTGGCAGACACGAGAGTTGGTACAAAGTATTACGGAGAAGTGAAAAGCTCGCAGAGTATATTTGAGCAAAGACTTCAATGCAAACTTCGGTGCAAATGTGTTTGTCTTTGCATATGTTTGCAGAATTCAAGCATTCCAGTAATTTAATATTAAAACATTTTACATATTCGAAGATAGGGGATAGATAATTCTTATTAGGGTTTTGTGAAAATAATAAAAATGAAAATAATTCGCTTGGAACCTCTGGGTCTACGTAGGGATTTCGGTTCTCTCTGTATTTTGTACCCTATGTTCCATGGGGAGTGCTCTGATGAATTGTTTGAGATGATCCTATCATGCGGCAGCGGCTTGGCTCTGCTCCTGGCATTGCTGAAGTCCATGGGCGACGGTAACCACTTACCGTCAGGTGGGCCGTACGCTCGTCTGCCTACAAAGGCAATAAAAAAAAATCATTTTTGCCATCGCACTGCCTGCCCCCAGAATAGAGTTCATCCATACTACCTGAAGCCACTGCGTTAATCCACAGTGTGTTTCCAGCGATCTTTTTTGCCACATACCATCCGGCTTTAGAATGAGCTCCCCTCCTCGGTTTTTCCTGAGAGCTTAACAGTAGACAGCAGCTTGGATTTTACCCCTGGCATTGCCGAAGTCCATGGACGACGGTAATCACTCAGCATCAGGTGGGCCGTATGTTCGTCTGCCTACAAGGACAATAACAAAACTTTTTTTGTTGTTGTTTTGATTTTTATTTATTCTTTATTGTTCAGGGTTATCGAAGACTGAGGTTAATATTAATGTATCCACTTTTTTCAATTTGCTTTACCCACACTGATTTCTCAGGATCATTTCAATTGAGTGGTAACATAGGTGATTTCTTAATAAGAAATTGGATGTGCAGTAAGTAGTACACTTTTGGTGACTACAATATACCAATGTTTGTATATACCAATATATGTATATATATAATAAACAATTAGAGGTAAATTTTACACTGTCATCTGGCCCAAAATATTAATTCCCCATACATTGGGTATCACAGATATACGTAGTATTGAAACATCTTCTTTTTCGTCGCTCCGTTCTTGGCAGAGGCACTGTGGCCCTGACCGTGGCGAGTTTTAAAACTATATATTTTTTAATTCGCTTTTGTCAACAAAAGTCTACTCAAGTAAACGAAGCTCGCGATTGGTGTTAACTGGATACCATCATATCAATATCGGTATCTACTCCTACTTTGACACATGGAATTAAAGTTTCAATTGCATTTTATACTAACCGTTCTAGTCAAAGCCAAAACGTATAATTGCTTTATGGCAAAAATACATAACGTGGTTGTACCTGCGCGAGTTCAAAATAACCCTACTACAAGCAAAGTTTATTATATACTTTTGGCTTTCACTGAAAAATTCAAACAATGTTTAGTTATACTTCATTTTTTTTTTTTTTTATTGCCTTTGTAGGCAGACGGGCATACGGCCCACCTGATGGTGAGTGGTTACCGTCGCCTATGGACTTTAGCAATGTCAGGGGCAGAGCCAAGCCGCTGCCTACCGCTTAATACTCTCCACAAGCCTCGTTTGAAGAAGGACAACAACAACAATTTCATATAGACTTCGCGTTATATAGAATATACTTCGAGAAGAAGCCCTGCTTCAATAGACGCTTAATCAGTAATGCCGGTCATAAGTGTATTATCTATGATGCCGGTCTTTGCGTGTGTCGCTCAACGAATTTCCCAGAGCGGATGTGAACAAAAGTTTATAATAGTAATGAAACTATTCACGAACTAATCACGAATTATTCTATTATTCTATTATTCGAGTGAATAGTCTGACTACTTTTATAACAATACTAGCTGTACCCGTTCGCTTCGCTGGGCATTTATAATAACATTATTATTTCTCACCCCCACAAAGACTTTCATCATTAACGCCCCCGCAACTGGTGTAGGGAGTCCAACACTCATATAAATATTAACCTATTCATTAAGTACAAGTATTTTATACATGGATACCAATTTTCAAGTCAATCGGATACACGGTTCAGTAGTTATAACGGAACATACGTAAAAACCACCGTAGATTTATATATTAGTATAGATTTACATAAATGATGAGCATGAGGATTTACTCTAAATGAATATTTTTAATCATACTTCGATAGAATTTGTTATAAATTTTACGTCTATTTTTATAGTAATACAATTTACATAAAAATGATCTTAATCGTTTCAAGACTGCTGTATATACTTAAATGATGTTAATAAATATAATGTTCCTAACAATATATAACTAGATATTATATCTATATTAGTAATTTGTGAACAATGAAAACATTTTTTTACGATTGACTGTAAACAAACACGTAAGAAATTACATAGAGCTTTGTTTGAATAACAAAAGCTACACGAGAAATTCGGTACCTGAAAAAAGTTACGTTCGGTTTCAATCACAAAACCAATATCCGTTACATGTGAATTGATTTGCCGTTTTTTTTTCTATAGGGAATCGCAGTGGTCGCTAGAAGAGAGCTTGTCGGGTCGCTTGCGAACCCTCTGCCCTACTTTCTCCGCATTCATGACTCCATTCCAAACGGTTTATACGGGAACTAATTAAACGGAAGGCTTCAACGCAACGGTGGACTTGTTACGGCTATGCGACAGGGTTATTTCATCGGTGAAATGTTTTATTTTCACAGATTAATTTGCTTGAGTAATTAGAAGCTGTGTTCGTGTGAATATTTAGGAATGAAACGATAATGTAATAGGAAAATCGATGTTTCCGGTAAATGCTTTAAGCGAAGTTTGAAATAGTTATTTTATAACCAATCACTTCTTTATAAGAGTCAAATGATGATGAGGAAAAATGTACTTCAAATTTAACAAGATCAAATTGAAAATTTCTCAGTTACAGCATATGTACCTTTTTTTTTATTGCTTAGATGGATGGACGAGCTCACAGCCCACCTGGTGTTAAGTGGTTACTGGAGCCCATAGACATCTACAACGTAAATGCGCCACCCACCTCGAGATATAAGTTCTAAGGTCTCAGTATAGTTACAACGGCTACCCCACCCTTTGAACTGAAACGCATTGCTGCTTCACGGCGGAAATAGGCGGGGTGGTGATACCTACCCGTGCGGACTCCCAAGAGGTCCTACCACCAGTGATTACGCAAATTATAATTTTGCGGGTTTGGTTTTTATCACACGATGTTATTCCTTTCACCGTGGAAGTCAATTTGAACATTTGTTGAGTACGTATTTCATTAGAAAAATTGGTACCTGCCTGCGGGATTCGAACATCGGTGCATCGCTACATACAAATGCATCGGACGTCTTATCCTTTAGGCCACGACGACGGTGCTTCTCGAGGTCTATAACACGCCCTTCTTCAACAGATGCTTGGAGAGAATATTCCACGGTAAGCAACGGCTTGGCTGTATTCCTGGGCATTGCTGATACTCATGAGCAACTACTCACCATCAGGTGACTCGTGAGAAAGACGAGAGTCTATAAAATCAACAAAAAAAGACAACCAGATCCTTTGTGGAGACAAATTCCATATTATTTTGCTCAATTATTACTAAGCATATTGTAAATGTGAGAATCCAGAATGCACAAACAAAACTCTTGTCATTAATAAACTTCAGTTTGCAAAACTTGAACTTGTTTGAACGGAAAATTTGTATGGCATTACAAATGCTTCGTATTCAAGAAAAAATTAATGAATCGTCTAGCACTAGTTCAGTTCTTGGTATTCGTAAACTAATTTAAAATCGAATTTCAATTCATTCTTCGAAGAGTAGACTATTAATTTTCTTCTTACTTTTGCATATAATAGGAAAATTTTCTACGTCAATGCTTATTGGTTTATTGAACTTCATGTGCAAAGGGTACATTTGCGAAATTCATTATCAAGGCATTATCTACTAGTTAAACAAAGGGAGGTATAGAACAATTTCTTCTGCTTCAAACAGCACTCTGCGTTATAATATATGATGGATGGGCCGGTTCGATGGTGTTTTTAAAATGTGATCGTTGCTGACGCGGTTCTCTTCGTAATTATCATTGTTTTTCATAGTGACAGTAATTAAGAGTCACTTTTCCAATGAAGTCCATCTATTACGTTTTGAGTATACGACGATAATAACAGTTATCGACTGTTGGAGCCAGAATGCTTTGTGAGATTTATTTTTATTTTTTTCTACTTTGGCTGATAACCTTGAGAGGCTATGTTAGCGTAACCCTAGCGTGTAGGTGAGCTGACGGGGCTCAAACCAGAAGGTGTTGCTAACACTAGCCCTAGCAAGAGCAGTGATTTTTTTTATTGCCTGGATGTGTCAACTTAAGCCGCTGGTAATTAATATTATAGTTACCGCCTCACGCGCCACTAAAAAGTGATATAGGAATCATTTTGAAAGAACTAAAAAACAAGGAAACGGAATTTTTTGGAAAAATTTTCAAAAATTATTATATTTACGCAAAAATGCTAGACTTTTCGGCTTGACTATGCCTATTATTGGTGGTATAAAATAGACACGGTTGTTACCTATGTTTTTTTTTATTGCTTAAATGGGTGGACTAGCTCACAGCCTACCTGGTGTTAAGTGGTTACTGGAGCGGGGAGCCCATAGACATCTACAATGTAAATGCCGCCACCCACCTTGAGATAAGCCTCTAAGGTCTCAGTATAGTTACAACGGCTGCCCCATCCTTCAAACCAAAACGCATTACTGTTTCACAGCAGAAATAGACGGGTTGGTGATACCTACCCGTGCGGACTCACAAGAAGTCCTACCACCAAACCTACCGTAAATTCCCAGAATATACCACCGGATCGGAAACGAGACCCACTGAGAAGATCCGGCGGCGAGAAACTCAGTGAGATGTTTTGTGCGACAATAGTCACTCGTATTTATAATAAAAAGTGGGGCTAGCTTAGTCATCCATTCTCTTGAATAACGTCTTAAACAGTTGCTTACGTGTGTAACATCAAGGATATATTTAACTTTAACTGTTTTCAGTTAACTAAATAATGACGTTGCGTCGATATATACAATATTCCACAATATTAAATAACAAAAAAAAAAAAAAAATACTATGAAAGGTTTCTTTGTGGTTAGCTTAGACTTAATGCAAGTTCTTTGTAAATCTTCAAAGGTTTTTTTCATTATACTGATATACTCCATCGAATTCTAGTCTAATATTTCAGTGGGAGCGGTCGTGTGGCACCTCGACGTGGCTCAATAATGACGGTCCCACCTCCTTTGTGACTAGAGTACTTTAAACGTGTTCGATGAACGGTTAAGGGGGAGCTTTTCACGTTTGAAAGACGACTTTATTGATTATATTACGAGTGTAATGCTAAAGTATAGAATATGGTATATTATGTTCGTGGTATAAGTAAATATTATAAAAAAGGGTGCGTGTACTTATGTACGCGCGTAAGAAGTTTTACTTATTTTCATTAATTTTTTTTTTTTTTTTTTTTTATTCAATTTGAAAAAAAATCGTTTAAACAACATCCTAAAACACGCATATTGGACATCCCTTTTTTTGACATCGTATAAATTCGGTAATTCTCGGTACGGTTCGGAAAGTTCACCTGCGGCTATATTCAGACTCGCCAAGTTACGTCGGTCGTATTGTAATGAGCGATTTAGTGGGCAACTTCATTCTGTTAATTTTGTGGCACGGTGCGCGCGCATCGTAAAATTTCACTCTCATCAATTTTTCATAACGCGCCTAAAGAAGTATAACTTCAATAATTTAATAAAACAAATGAAACTAACAGAAAAGTCAGCTTTTTTTTCGCTATCTATTCACTGGTAGCTTAATCCGTTACTCCAGTTACGCCCGGACGGATAGATGAGGTCGTGGGATCAACCTGAAAATTTTGTTTTTTTTTTCGTATATTAAAAATCTTGTTATTACGTGATTGATGATTTTCAAATTAATTAAATTGAATTTTTTTTCGTAGGTACAGTTGACAAACGTGCCTACGACCCATCTGGTACTAAATGAATGTCGCCACCAAATTGTGTTTGAATAACAGCCGTCTGTCTCGCTTTTCATACCGGAACGCGTAATTACTTTGCGGCGCAAATAGGCGGAATTTTTACAGGAAACATTCGAATAAAAACATAGCGTCGTACAAAAATGTACTTTTAATCATGTAACAGTACATTTATGGTCCCAACATTGTTTATTTACTTTTAATCAGACTCCGGAATAAACAATTTTCCTATTTATTCCGTGAGACTGTACAAATAGTTTCGCCAGGTCCTCGGTAGTCATTGGAATCTGACCACGTCATTTCGAATCCTCGAGACCCAGTAACGATGATTTTAGGTACCTCAAGAACCAGTCACTATTCTCGTCGAACCCGTCACTTGCGAAGTTGGGCTCGGCAAGTAATCTAACCTATAGACACAGCGCACTGAGGTTCTCGCCGGATCTTCACAATATCCGCTCGTGTATCCGATCCGGTGATATATTCTGCGAAGCATTATTCTTCCTAGGGCCAGTGTTAGCAACGCCTCCTGGCTTGAGCTCCGATAGTTCATCTACACGTTAGGGTTACGCTGACATAGCCTCTCAAGGCTATCAGCTTAGATAGGAAAAAAAAGGAATCTGACGGTCAAATTTATACTTTGTTCGGTCTCCACCATTACATAATGTAAACAAACCTCCTTTCTTAAATTTAAATTTACTAGACATCGTTCGATTTCATCAAAATTTAGGAGGCGACTCAGGTAAAACTCATCTCCTTAAGCGGAAACGAATAACGACACCCATTTGAATATCGAGCTTAAGCAAAATCGATGGCACGTGTGTGTGTCCAACGCTAAGAGACTCGATAATGGCTTTTGTGGCGATAATCTCCGTGCTAGAGCGCCGAAAGTAGAATTTCGTTCGAAACGTGAACTTGCCAGAACCCTTTTATAGGATTTAGGCCAGCATAGGCCTTATTTTAGTCTGCCTTCGCATCGTGTACCGCATGTTGGAATAACACAACTGCTCTCGCAAGGAATGGTATGTTAATGTAAGATGAAATAGCTAATAATGGAATTAAGAAAATTAAAACTATCTCAAGCTCGCCATTAAAGCATAATTCATCCACTGCGCGCTTAAAAAGATCTTTTTTTTTAGCTTTAGATCCGGCTATGGAATTAACTTCGCTCCAAACAGTCTCCTGAATGCTTTAAACTTTCTCCAAAGCTGTTTAAGAGTACTAAACGGTAGGCAGCGCTTGGCTGTGTGTGTACCTGTCGTTTTTGACGACCGTGAGCGTTACTGACCCCTGAATAGGAGCTGTGTACTAGGGCAGTAAAGTTACTTTTTGAAGCGTTTGTGGCCTTATACTTGACGCGCCCTATCGTGTGAAAAGAGCTCACCGTTATTGATTTTCGGGGGAACGTACCGTTTTTTCTAAAGAAACTTGCCGAATGTGTTGCAATGTAAGAAATATAAAAAAATATTAAAAGTAGTAAATTGGCAACACCACTCTTGCTACTCTTGCGTTGCCAAGTAAACTTGAATTCAAGGATATATTCAAGTGATGAAATGGAAGACGAAAGAAAGAAGAGGAGAGTAGAAGGAAGAAGTGAAGAAGAAGGAGAGTCCCACCCATCACTACCTCAAGCCTGCCACACAAAATCCTGCAGTGCATCACCCCTTCCTCATTAGGCACGGAGATTCAGCCCGAGCAGAGGGGTTTCCCCGAGGCCCGCTCCGTGCCCCCACAAGGGAGTACGACGACCCCTTCTCTCTCTCTTTTTACAGCGCTGCGACTATGACCGTCCAAATCCAGAACCGGCAGTCTGAACACATCCCTCTGCATCGCGGAGTGAGACAAGGGGATTTTATATCCTCCAAATTGTTTACAAATGCATTAGAGTACATGCTTAAGACGCTGGACTGGAAAGGACGTGGCATTAACATAAACAGCGAATACATTTCACACTTAAGATTTGCAGATGACGTCGTCGTCATGGCCGAAACGTTGCAGGATTTGCAACAGATGCTGAACAGCCTAGCTGACTCTTCTAAGCGCATCGGTCTCCGGATGAAACTAAGATCATGTTTAACCAATATGTTAAGCTGGAACCGATTGCCGTATATGGTAGTTCTCTCGAAGCTGTTCAAAAATTTATTTACCTCGGGCAGACATTACAGTTGGCTAAAAACAACTTCGAGAATGAGGCCTGCAGGTGAGGCTGGCCATATTATCCGAAGAACCGATAACCGTTGGGATAAACGCGTTCTTGAGGGGAGACCGCGAATTGGTAAAGTCAGTGCAGGACGCCCTCAGCTGGAGTGATGATCTGTGCAGAGTGGCTGGTAGGAGCTGGATGAGAGAAACCGAGGATCGTGTTCCGTGGCGAGCAATTGGAGAGGCCTATTTCCAGCAGTGGACTACTATAGACTGATGATGAACACCACTCTTGTTTCATCGTTCATTTCTCAAACAGAGTAACGTCGTTTTTTTTTATTGCCCTTGTAGGCAGAGGAGCATAAGGCCAGACCTGATGGTGAGTGGTTACCGTCGCCCATGGTCTTCATCAATGCCAAAATTTGCCTTATGGTACCAATAAATAATTTTAGTAACAGCTTTACATTTAGTGGGTTAGGTAATACACAGTATCTCTCTCAATCGATCGAATCGAAAGAAAAAGGTCTTTGTACTGAAACAGCAACATAGTTATTTGAAATTCAATGAACAGGAAATAACTCTCAAAAGGCGACACTAAAAAGAGTTAGGTAAGCTTACACATTCGTCCATCCTACTGAAGTTGTCACTTCTACTAAGGAATGAAACGCAATGAAGTTATTAATAAGAGACAAATGTATAAATTCGTAGGATATTATTTGCAAAAAAAAAATTTTTAAAAATAATTCGGCATGTTTCAAATCTACCGCTTGCGACCTGCATAGTTTTTTTTTTGTCTAATTATCTCAGTGTTTCAAAATGTTTGTATTAATATGTAATTACATTATACTCTGTAAAAAACAATAGATATATCTTTACAATAAGTAGCTTATTTAGTAGCATTTACAACGATCGATAAGTACAACGCCATCTATTGTCAGATAGCGGAAACACACAGGTACTCGACTAGTGAGGAATGTTCTCGACAATTCGAGGGATGTCGTATATAAAAGCGTTGCGGAGATGGCGCGCAGTAGTCAGTAATCTAAACTACTCGAAGCGAAACAGCGAACGGATCACCTGAAGCGAAGCGGAAGAAGCTAATTGAGAATTTTAAAGTGTTTTTAAGTGTTCTAAGTGCGAATACAGTTTTAAGTTGTACTCCGGTAGAATTTTTATTTATCCTGAACTCCAGCGCGTAACATCATTTTGACTTCGGTTACATTTATAATATTCTCATTTTACTTTATTAAAGACGGTAAGTTAGTAAGTAAGTTCTTTTTTATTGAAATTCTGTTATATATATGTAAACACGTTTCACAGATTTATGCGTGCATGACAAAGCCTAGAGGCCAATAATGGCTTCAAATAGGCCTTAACGATCCCTTTGTATTGTATTCATACACTGTTTTCGGCATTCAGACAATACTGTTTGGTACGGTTGCTTATTTCTTTTCACGTTAAACAATGATAGGGACACATTTCGCGATAAAATCCGGCCTAGAATACATGAATATGAACATAAAATGGTTCACACTATATTGGGTTTGTACATATAATATACACATACAGTGGTCTTTATGGGATGTAATAGTTTTTGGGACTTTTTGGCGGGATCGCGAGGAGTGAAATTGTGTGATTTATTTTGTCTATTTAGTGTTTCTTCAGGTTTAAATGTGTAATAACGGTGGTTTATTAACTGTTTAATATCTGTGAAAGTGCACAAATGTGGCAAAATGAAGCAAAGCCGCTGGGCGTAGCTTCTCAGGATCCTCCAAAAAGTCCACTGAAAAAGTCTCAGTAAATGACAACAATTTTACTGAGATTATATTTCATCTCATCTAATTTCGTTTCGTGCCATGCCATGCTTCATATTAATCAACTTCATTTCATTTCACTTCATATTATCATTTTTCATAAAAAAAAAAAAAAAATATTGCTTAGATGGGTGGACGAGCTCACAGCCCACCTGGTGTTAAGTGGTTACTGGAGCCCATAGATATCTACGACGTAAATGCGCCACCTTGAGATATAAGTTCTAAGGTCTTAGTATAGTTACGACGGCTGCCACACCCTTCAAACCGAAACACATTACTGCTTCACGGCAGAAATAGACAGAGTGGTGGTACCTACCCGTGCGGACTCACAAGAGGTCCTACCACCAGTAAACACTCACAAGAGGTCCTACCACCAATAAGAATATTTCCATACATACAACAATACAATACAACACAGGCTAACTTTTATAAGTTTTATTGTGATCATTTTATATTGTCTATGTATGAAACTACTTATCTCTGTGTTTCCAGAACAAACGCAACTGTTATTCGAAATGCTCGAGGGTGTTAAGTATCAACACAATGTCTTTGTGTTATCTGTATTAGAACACGAACTAAACTACGATTGTAGCAAATAATAATATTAGAGAAAGATTCTAGCGAAACTTATTTATTGTTACTGTTATTTAGTGAGGCCATATAAAATCACACGTGATTCAAATTCAAATAATATTTATACGTTCTTTGTCTATTTTTAAACTTTGGATAATAAAATCAAGTTTATGTCTAAGTATAATCAAGGAAATGTAACATTAGTACTTTTTGTTGTTTTAATAGTGGAAGAAAAAAGCACATGTGAATACTTACGTTGGATTGATGGAGATGAGTTTTTCATAAAATTCGTTGGCCTTAAACACGCACACACACACACACACACACACACACACACACACATACACACACACACACGCAGGCGCGCGCATCACGATACATTGAAAGCGATCAATCGAGTCCTTATGTGTGCAATTTGCTCTTTAAGAATACGCATTTTTAATATAACTTCAAACGTTGCATTCTCTTTTGCTGCAAGTAAATTGTTTACTAAATTTTCTGAGTTTTTTTACATGTGTAATTCGATCCCCACCGACATTTTCTTTATACCGCCATCTTGTCTATTTTATTCGGATCGATCAGTGAGACAGCCGTTGTTTAATACAATTGAAGCACCAAGTGACCTGTGAGGTCATCCATACATCTAAGGCAATCTTTTAATTAATACGATTTATTTATCTGAATTATCGCAGGAAAATAACCGATGATAAAGCAAATTTTATATGATTAAATACCTATCAATTTGCATCGATGAGTATACAAAGCAGGCCCGTTAAAAAGTCTGTGGTCAAACTTGTCACGTCACACATTATAGAAATGCTTGATAATTATCGTTCAGTCATAATTATTATCCACATAATATGTTTGTATGTACATATTTTTAAGGGTAGGCAGTGGCTTGGCTCTGCCACTGGGATTGCTGACGTTGATGAGCGACGGTAACCACTTACCACCAGGTGGGCCGTATGCTTATCTGCCTGATGCTCTGAGGAATTGTTCGAGATGATACCGGCATCTCGTTTTTACCATCGCACCGCCCGCCACCGGAGTAGAGTTCATCCATACTACCTGGAGCCACTGCGGACATCCACAGTGCGTTTCCAGAGGTCTTTTTTGCCACGTACCGTCCGGCTATGGAATGAGCTCCCCTCCATGGTGTTTCCCGAGCGCTATGACATGTGGCTTGTGGAGAGTATTAAACGGTAGGCAGCGGCTTGGCTCTACCCCTGGCATTGCTGAAGTCCATGGGCGACGGTAATCACTCACCATCAGGTGGGCCGTATGCTAGTCTGCCTACAAATGCAATAATTTTTTTTATTAAAGGCACTAAAATAAATTAGAGCGTATAAGTCATCCTTATCTTAAAGTGTTTGAGCTACCGAGGAAAATACGACAAAAGAATAGTCTTAGCTTACGTAAGTGACTGAAGATTTACTAGAACATCGCATGTTCCAGAAAAACTCTAGTCGGAAGTTGTGTTCATGCTTCTCTTCGTTCGCTTTCGTGAACGAACTCCGTAAAGAACCCTGAATTTTCCTACATATTTGATGACGGTTCAGCGTCACTATCCCTAAAAGCGAAAACGTTATTCATGAAACTAGGCGGAATGTGAACACGCACGTTTTGACGTTTATATAATCACTACTACTGTCGTTTGTGGCCGAAATTCAATAAACTTAGTCTATAGATTTAAATAGTAGCATCTCGAAGTCGTATGTGAAGTCTTATTTATGTTTTATATTATTTTAATGTTGTTGTTGTTTATTGAAACATAAAAAAAAACAAATTGTAACTCTGCAAAAAGTTGTTTATTTTATTATTATTTTATTATTATTTTATTAACTTATTTCTACACTTACAATTATTATAATTATTTTCGAACTTGCAAAGAGAAACAATATTGTTATTACTTCAATATTTAAACCCTTTTTTAAATCTAAATTTTTGTTTTTAAAGAAAACACATGATGTTTTTGACTGTACAAAGCCAGAGAGCAATTTTTCCAATTGAGTCGTCTATTATCAAAGGTGGGGCAATCTGTGCAGTTGCACAAAAAAATGTTATTGATATGTCAATACAGATTTATTTGAATATAATCGTCTCCTTCAAAGAATTCGGTTCAAAACCTAAGATCTATGATATGATATGATCTAAGATCTAAAATGTCGTTCAGAAGAGTTTTGTGAATGCCAATGGAATACAAAGTCAATAATTCGTTTTTCTGATTTACCAATAATTGTCCAAAAGTCACATTGCCGGCTTTGATAATAGTCGACTCAATTATAGAGTGAGCATAGCTTCCACCATAGATAATACGATAGTCGAAGCTAATGCGCGGGAAATTTAAATGTAATGAAGGGCCAAGACAGCTTCATTTACATTGTTATAATTTATTTTACCGGATTTTATAATAACATATTATAAGATACTCAAAGCACTGTCTATTGTTTTGAAAATAGTTGATCTACAGACAGAGCACCAAAGAGACACGATAATGTAATGTTTCTAATGTAATATTCCCCAGAGTGCTTAGTCAAAAATTTGCTATTCACGTAAAAATGTATTCATAAATAAGATTTCGTGCTTTATTTTCAATAAATCGTGAGGTAAATACGCGCATTTGTTGGCTAAACTTGGCCAAAATCGTTTTACCAATTCGCTATATTTTTAATTGAGGAAAATATATTTGTTGGCTAAACTTGGCCAAAATCGTTTTACCAATTCGCTATATTTTTAATTGAGGAAAATATATTTGTTGGCTAAACTTGGCCAAAATCGTTTTACCAATTCGATATATTTTTAATTGAGGAAAATACTGACCTCGATTTCAAGATTGGCCATTAAACTTTCAAACATCAGTCCAATATTACATGGATTTTCGGAGAGGACAAGTTCCTGTTGCATATAATCGTAAAGAAAGTAATTTGTTTTCAGAACACATCACACGATCTCACTTCGAATCATCTGGGAGATGATTGTGAAGTACCGTTCTATAAGAAGAGATTGCCCTATAAAACCGGAAGACCATGTTCAACTGATGTATTTTTAGACGGCAAAATTGTTTTTACGTGACCAACAAATAGAGTGAAATAAACTTACAAAGAATGATAAAAGGTTTAAAAATATAGAAGATAATTTATAGAATATTGTATAATGGATAACTGTAATTTTTTTTTTATTCGTTTCATAGCGTTTTTGTACCAAATGTAAAAACAACGTTGTAACTTCATATATATTACGTATTATATGTGTGTAACACATATGTACTGAATTTTTCTATTTGCATCAACAAGCTGGACTTTCATAAAATTATGTTTCTGTTCATAAGAATGTTACTACGGATAAAGAAAAAGAAAATAATATTCTTTTGAACTATTCCAAATGAGCAGACCATTTCAGTTGAAGTCGACGTGACCTAAAGTATAAGACGTTCGGTGCAATCGTGTGAGCGATGCACCGGTGTTCGAATCGGTGTACATAACAAATGTTCACGATTGACTTTCACGGTGAAGGAATAACATCGTATAATAAAAATCAAACCCACAAAATTATAATTTGCGTAATTACTGGTGGTAGGACCTCTTGTGAGTCCGCGTGGGTAGGTACCACCATCCTGCCTATTTCTACCGCTGAAGCAGTAATGCGTTTCGGTTTGAAGGGCGGGGCAGCCGTTGTAACTATACTGAGACCTTAGAACTTATATCTCAAGATGGGTGGCGCTTTTACGTTATAGATTTCTATGGGCTCCAGTAACCACTTAACACCAGGTGGGCTGTGAGCTCGTCCACCCATCTAAGCAATAATAATAATAATAATATTTTACTATAATGAATACTTGAGTTTCTTAAGAGAATAAACAGAGGAACTAAAAGCCTTAACACTATAACGGATCTCAAGCGAGCCTTATAAATTCTGATAAATGATACAGCGAAGCGTCGGAGGCCATTAAGTCAGGAAAATGAAAAAAATAAAATATATCCAGTAGTCTTCTGCAAAACAATGACAAATTACTGTTTTTCTGCCTTCCTTCCTACCGAAATCGTTATTCTTGATTGCAGCTTCTCCTTTGTTTCGTACGTTTTCATAAAGTGTTTAATTCGTGACACTAATGCCCCTTTACTTTGAGACGCTTACTAGCTTCGTTTGAGGATATATTTTCTCTATTAAATTTTGAGTAAATGTGTTAATAACGTTTTTCTTTTCACAGTGGCTTAAAATAATGTTTGTAATTTTATAATTTCCAAAGTTTTCTAATACTGTACAGCTTTCTTGAACACGGACGTTCTCGAATTAAGAAAAGAAAATAATAAACGCTCCTTCATCTTTTCAAATTATGTATACAACTCGTGAAAATCATAGAAAATTACGAGTATATATATTATATGACAAGCAATCAGACAAAATTAAATATCAGTCGAGGCGTAAAAGGTAACGCTCTAATGAAGACGCGGGAGCGGTGGACTTCTAGAAGCCTTCGTATTCCATTGCAGCTCTACGAAATATGAACTTGCGAAAACTATTACACTAGTATTAAATTTATACTTGATAAATGTTTAAGGTTCTGGTAAGTATTATTACTGGTGGTAGGAACTCTTGTGAGTCCGCGCGGTGAGGTACCACCGCCCTGCCTATTTCTGAACCGTGAAGCAGTAATGCGTTTCGGTTTGAAGGGTGGAGCAGCCGTTGTAGCTATACTGAGATCTTAGAACTTATATCTCAAGGTGGGTGGCGCGTTTACGTTGTAGATGTCTATGGGCTCCAGTAACCACTTAACACCAGGTGGGCTGTGAGCTCGTCCACCCATCTAAGCAATAAAAAAAAAGGTTTTCAGTTAAATTTTAACTGGAACTTTGCTTTCGATTTTTAAATGGTCTTAAATACCCAAAAATTGCTTAATGATTAATACTAATATTTCAATAATAACCCTTAATTGAATTTTAATTTAATATATTATATTTTTCACAGATTCCAAACAGCTCTGTAAAAAATTGGCGATACAAACTCAGTGTACTTGTATTTTATGTCTTCATTTATGTTTTATTCACATTACACGCGTTGAGAACACAGTAAAAAGTTTACAAATTCAATTCTGTTTCGGTAACATATTTCAAATGTTCCAACTTGCGAAAGAACAAGTTATTTATGAACGCTGCGGCTCGTTCATGATTCGTGAATATTTAAAATGCGCGCCACTGTGAATATTGCAGAAACCTAAATATATATGGTTCACTCTAAAATATATACTGCTCACTACATACGGCCCACATATTGCTATAAATTTTCAATTTAATACGTTTAGGAAATGTCCAGAAAGACGTCTTATTTCACGAAAGTTATTTATTGTATGTATGTGTCGGGTAGGTACCACTGCCGTGCCTAATCCTGCCGTGAAGCAGTAATAAGGTTCGATTTGAAGGGTGGGGCAGCCGCTTTAACTTTACTGGTGATAGGACCTCTGAGTCCGCGCGGGTAGGTAACACCACCCTGCTTATTTTTGCCGTGAAGCAGTAATGCGAGCAAAACGTTTCGATTTAAAGGGTGGGGCAGTCATTGTAAATATACTGAGACCTTAGAACTCATATCTCAAGGTGGATGGCGGCATTTACATTGTAGATGTCTATGGGCTCCGGTAACCACTTGACATCAGGTGGGCCGTGAGCTCGTTCACCTAAGGAATAAAAAAAAATTTTTTTTTTTGCTAAAATGGACGAATAAACTTACGGTTCATGAGATGCAAAGTGGCTACCAGACCTTATAGGCAACATCATACACGCCGTTGTCCCCTTAAAATTAAAACTGATCGGTTGCTAATGCATTGTATTAATATAAAAAGGTTATAGTTACTAGTAAGCTCGCAACATGCCACCATGCATCCCTCCATAAAGGCAGGGGAGCAGAAGTCACGTGTTCTATGCAAAGTGCTCATTCACCTTGTTCCCAGTCTGCCTTAGATGAGTTCTGCTCCATCCAAGGTTCGGAGGCGGGTTGTTGAGCGTCAGAGGGCTTTTATTAGTTCAACTCCGACATGCCTAGTATACCGCCCATCAACGCATAAGCTGAAATGCGGCGATTTTCTCATCATAAAAAAAAATTGAATCATAATTCAAATTAAATCAAATCCCATACGAGTTCACAATGTACTCAGTAAGGCTTTGACTTCAAGCCTCTTGGTGAGCGGTTAGGTCATTCACCCGTCTATGCAGTAAATAAAGAAACATAATATTCTAAGTAAATCCTGAAATTCACATTTTAAATCGTATTCTCGCTAAAGTTGCAAGTTAAATATCCTCAAAAATGCACGAGAGTCCACCGAAATCCATTACGCAACTTTTACGGTACTCCAAAAAGATTTAATAGCTTTAATATGAGCACTGTTTTCAAGAACGATGTCTCTCATAATGACTTTGTATTTTAATAGGTGTGTCCCGCATTTTTACCAGCGGTATCGCCGTCCTCCGCCGTTGTTACGATTTTAAATTCGAACTTTTTTTTGTTTGATAAAAATATATATCGATTTATATTATCTGTTGATAAAGTTTTAGGCTTTACATCCCTTATATAGGCTACACACGGCTGCGTCAGCAAATACAGAGGATACATTGCATAAGTTCTTTTTGCGTATTTTTAAGATGTCTTGGGTAATCTAGATACGTCTGGCTTTCACGTTTCACTGGGCTTCAAATTTGTAATCTGAAATCTGTATTTGTAAATAAACGGTCTGAGGATGTCTATCAATATTTTTTCTATGTAAAATTGAAAAGAATATTTAATAAACAACTGCTGTACTTGCTAAGTGCAGAATGTGCAATAACAAGAAACTTTGTAATTCATTCGTTACGGCACATTAAATTTATTAGTCATTACAAATTTGCATCGCCCTCGGAGTAATAAAACAGAAAGCAACTCGGTAAAAGTGAAAGATGGGTTGCATTACCGTGAGATTTATATCAACAACAAAAAAAAACAATTTCTCAATTTTTTTGGGCCTGAAGAAATTTTCGTGTTTTCAAGTACACTGCAAACGAACGCCATTGAATAAATAAATTATTTTCTTTCACAGTTACTTTGATTTGAAACTGATTTTTATATTCACGTTGAAATACTTTGTTCGTCGTCTACAGAAATAAGTATTCCAGTGCACGGCTAACTCATTACGGCAGTCTCTTAAGAATATTCTATCGCAAAAAAACGTCTAGGGCTGTACAATACTAGCAATAATTCCACTTAAATAAAATTCATTTTTCGTCAAATTCAAAAATAGAAACTAATAGTAACTTATAATATAAAATATCAGGTAGTTTAAAACTGGTATGGATCTGATAACAATGGTTCAGAAGAAATAAAAATAAATATTTACGCTACATACCTATAAGAAAGAATATTGAAAAGGCAAAAAACATACTTTTTGTTATCTGTCTCAACGTACCGGTAAAACTAGAATTTGTACGTACGCGCTTACTGATAATATTAAACCATGTTCCAAATCAGATTATCATTTTTACCACGCAGTGTCTTGCCATTCTTTTCCTTATGTTCTCGTGTCACGGATAAGTCTTGTTTCTTGGGACGAAGTTCTTTATGGGACGATGCGGAGGGGTACCCTAACCGGGAAAAAACGTCCGTAACGTAAGATTTTTATTAGTAATGCACACAGTGTACGACTTAACTTTGTAATAACGTACAAAAAATAACATATTTTTTATCATTCATTGACCACGATCTCAGACCGTTCGTTTGCGCTAACTCTTATGCACTAACTCTTATGCAAACAACCGTGAATGAAGTGTACCACAATAAGTTCGCACGTTACCGAATGACCGTGGGTTGTTGCGAATCCTCCAGTTTTATTTTCTTTATACCTCGAATAGAACTTAAAATTAATATTTTTATAATAAGGAACTTCGTTCCTATCCGGTGTCCCGCGACACCATACATCTTTTTATTGTCTTTATAGCCTGACGAACGTACGGCCCATCTGAAGCGAAGCTACTGTCATTCATTGACATCAGAAATACTGGGACTGTTGCCAACTAAGGCGCTGCAGACTGCACAAATTAGCCTTCAATGGTAAGTAGGTGCGTAGCTGGTGTACCCTTCACAATGGGTATATCAAATGCGCGGACGTTTTTTCAATTAGGGCCCGGGACACCAGTGCTACGAGGCCCCGATTGTTTAGTGCTGTACAATTGTGTGTGCCCAAGTGTGTGAGTGTTTAATCTGGAGTTGCTGTCTCGGAGCGGAAACGCCCCGAACAGTGAGACGAAGGACCCGGGAACAGGTAAGTGATCGACACCATCTATTCCTTAACATTGGTTAATTGCGGGTAGGTGTAGATCAGCCTGTGAAAGCTGCGAAGCCATTTTATCTAGTGATAAAAATCGGTTTTCGTGAGCGCCATCGAGTCTGGCCGCCCGTGTCTATTCCCAGTCCTCCCCTACCCTTCGGGGTTAGGAGGGGCTGCTACTAACACCCGACAGGCCAATCCTTTCACAGGTTTGCGGCGTCGGAGCCCTTACAGGTAGGTTAGCTTTAGTTTAGTTTAATTCATTATTTGATTGTTGTTTTAGTAAATTTTCTATATTCATACTCTATATTGATTGATTTAATTCGCTTTTGTTTATTAATCTTAAATTATTCATCCATTCATATGTAATTAATACAATAGATCAGTTAATTTCCTTATAATACATACAATAGCTAATAGGAGCAATTGCCCAAACAAAATTTAATTACATAGCGTACTTATACCTTTTTTCAATTCTACCCACATCTGACGTTATATTTTTTGTTTACCAAATACTTTTAATTTTACTTCATAAATTAGTATAATCTGGCATACCGACCACCTGTCATAAGTTGTCCCTATTGCATTCCCTTATTATTTGTAGAATCACCGACGGTTGCATGCTTTCTAGGTTCCAGTCGTGTTGTTTTGGTAAGTAGTTCTGTATAATATTATTTTATTAGATTTACATATTTAGTTATAATTTAGAACAGTTGGCGAGGCCCAGTGCCGGTTGACGAAGTTGGTGGTGTGATTCTGATGTCTGTGGTCCCCTCGGCTGTGGTCCTCTCGGTTTATTGATCTCAAAACTCGTTTTGAGATCTTGAATCGGGGGTCTTCGGCCCTGTGAGCCATCGGACTGAGGGATCGGACCCCGGCCCCCTTCCGTGCCCTTATTGTTGCCACTGTTACTCTTTATTGAACTTTCTGTTTCTTGTTTTCTTAATGTACTTAAATTGTAGATTTCTAGGTTTTATTATTGCTACTTATTATAATTAATATCATTTTTCAAATAATTCTGTTGCTATTATAATTAGATAGGCGGTTAGTATTAATGTATTTAATTATTCCTTATTTTGATAGTTTGCAGTTAATTCTGAAGATAGTTAGATCTATAAATATAAATTACAGTTACTAGTATAAACATTGGTATAATAGCACGCTCCTGGAGCCGGCAGGCGCGGCCATTCTTGTGTCTTAAGTTGTGTTCGTCTATTTAGTTTATAAATTTAGATTAGATTTTTCATTTAGTTAGTAGAAGGCGGCTTAATTCCACTTCACATTAGAGTATTTGATATAAATATTTCCCCTTACTTTACTTTATTAAATTTACTTTATGCTATTACATTAACTAGTTAAATTTTCTTCCTTTTTCTTTCACCATTTCAACCTTACGTCGGGAAGGTGATAGGGCCTTGTGACATAGGTCAACATAACTCATCCAACGGCTGGCCTTCCAGTGAGAGCACTGATGACCGCGTGACCAGACAGGATAGCCAAATCATGCCTGGTGGGGCTTCGTCTCCGCCCATAATCAGCACTCCCGGCCCATCCCGAAAGGGACGTAAAGCGGCGGCAGTCATTTTTGCCCACCGCCCTTCATTCATTCCTGTCTCAGGTCGTATGGACCCTGATCCGGCAAATAGGCCTGGACCTTCTTCGGAGGCCCGGGGGTCTCAGAGGATCGGGTCGGGGGAAAGTTCCTTTCCAATTCCGGCAGATCGCTCGGGGATACCTCGGCCTCGGAGGAAGGCCAGGTCCGAGTCGGACCAGGGTTCATCTGGGGCGGGTGATAAGCGCCCTAGGATTGGACCGTCACCACGGTCCAAGGAAGAGAGTGGCAGCGACGAGTACTCCTCCCCTGCCACATCATCATCATCATCATCCTCTTCTCCCTTATCCAGTGGCAGCCCTTCTCCCTCCCCTCCTGCCAAACCGATACCTAAACCAAGGGTTCTTGCCAGGGCGGCGGAAGCCCAAAGGCAATTGAGAACCCCCCCTCGTTCCCCCTCACCTCCCATATCTCCCATACCAGCGGTCCGGCCTCGAGGTACCCCTGCCCTAAGCAGCACGGCAGGCAACCTCGAATCAACGAGGTACGTGGACCTTGAGGCTACCCATTCCCATCCATATAACGCTGCTCAATCACAACACTCCCAACCAAAACCATCCACATCCTATGCAGCAATGGCTGCATCCCAATCATCCGGCCCCAAACGGCCCTCTATTCAAGCCCAAGTTGCCCCTCCCCCGAGGTCGAGGGGTCGTGCCCAGGTGGACTTACGCCGTCACCCACCAATTGTAGTGGAGGCCCTCCCTAATTGGCCTCGCCATATGGCGGCCATTAGGGAGCGGCTCGGCAGAGCTCCCTCGGCGCGACCCTACGGCGCCGGGTTCCGATTTCTCCCGTCGTCGATCGAGGAGTACAGGGAGGTCCAGGCCTACCTATCGGAGGTCTCTGCCAGGGACAGTGCCATTAAATGGTACTGTTATGCCCTGGCGGAGGACATTCCTTCGAAGGTAGTCGTTCGGGGCCTCCCTGTCGATACCGATGCGGCCGACGTAACCCAGGCCCTAAGAGAGCTGGGCTTCCCGGCCCGGCATGCCCGATGTATCGAGGCCAGGAGGGGTAGGCCAGGCTGCGTGTTTTTCGTGGCCTTGGACCACCTCTCCAAGGACGACCTCGCCCGCTTGTACGCAGTTGAAGAGCTGCTGTACTTGCCGGGGGTGTCAGTGGAGGGATGGCGTACAGGTCGAGGGCCTGCGCAATGTCATCGTTGCCAGGCCTTTGGGCACGCATCCTCCAACTGCCACCGCGCGGTCCGCTGTGTTAGATGTGCTGAAGAGCACGTAGTAGCGGACTGCCCGAGGCCGAGGGATGGCCCGTTTTCTTGCGCCAACTGCGGAAGGGACCACACTGCCGTCGACAGACGGTGCCCGGTCTTTCGCAGAAGGGCAAGGATGATGGGAGTCACCATTCCCCCTCCGGTACCTCGGGCCCCACGGGCCGAATTGCATCCGGCTCCGGTATTCCCGTCCTCATCTCAAGCTCCTAAGGGGAAGGGGAAAGGGAAAGGGAAATCCTCCCAGCCCCAACCCCCTCCCCAGTCCTTGATCATCCACCCAGCCGTTGTGGTAGAGGCCAAGCCGTCAGCGGCAACGCTGATGGCAGAAGCCAATACTCCGCGGCAGGGTCCTAAACCTCAACCTGCCCCCCGCAGTACTGTCGCTGCCAGTCTATCACAGCCAGTAAAACAAAACCAAAAGGCCCTAAAAAATAAATTAAAGAACAGGAAGAAAAAAGAAAGAAGAAAGCTCCAAAAACAATTACTTGTAGCTGAAGCCCTCCCTCTATCTGCACCAATTGCACCAAATTCTACGACTATGGAGGTCGATATTAATCCTTCCCAAACGATCGAGAACCAAGCCAACGATCCATTGCCTGAGCCTGGGGAAATTTTGCCTCAGACCCAGCCGGATACATCTCAGCCCCCTCTTCCCCCCCGCCCTCAGCGCGAGCGGCGCAGCGGTCGGCAGGCCTCACAACCTGCCGGCTTTGCTGCATGGCTCCTCGCGCTCTGGGAGAAATTGTCCGAGGTGGTCTCCGGAGTGATCCGTGAGATCGCCTCGGGAGCCAGCCCTTTCGGGGCTCTCTTGTCGGGGTTCTACCGAATGATTGCGCAGTTCAATGGCTAGCCAGGAACTGCGCATCATTTATTGGAACCCCGGCGGGTTAAAACCCCGCAAGAACGATCTCTTGGTTCTCGCCCGGGAGTACAACCCTGAGGTTGTGCTCCTGGGCGAGACCAAGCTACGTCCTCGGGATGTGTTCAGGATTCCAAACTACTTCATGTACCGACGTGATGAGGTGAGTCCTGCCGGGATGCCGTTCAGGGGCACTGTGGCACTCGTCAGGCGAGACGTGGTGCATGATCAGTTGGACTTGCTGGCCTTCACATCGACAAGGTCGATCGGTGTGAGGATCCACACCTCGGGGGGAGATATGCGGGTTTATGCCGCGTATAGACCCCCGGGGCCTGATTTCCACCCCGGGGACATAAGACGGGTCCTGAATTGCGACAGCCGCCCAGCTCTGCTGGTCGGGGACCTCAACGCGAAGCACGTCGCGTGGGGCTCCCGACTGAATTCAGCAGTGGGCAGGCGGCTGTTAGAAGATGCCGATAGGGGCGACTACTCTGTGGTCGGCCCCGACGAACCCACGCACATTCCGACCGCCGCGCAACTCCAGCCCGACGTGTTGGATGTGTGCGTTCATAAGGGGCTACGGTGCCCCTTAACTATAATATTTACGCTACATACCTATAAGAAAGAATATTGAAAAGGCAAAAAACATACTTTTTGTTATCTGTCTCAACGTACCGGTAAAACTAGAATTTGTACGTACGCGCTTACTGATAATATTAAACCATGTTCCAAATCAGATTATCATTTTTACCACGCAGTGTCTTGCCATTCTTTTCCTTATGTTCTCGTGTCACGGATAAGTCTTGTTTCTTGGGACGAAGTTCTTTATGGGACGATGCGGAGGGGTACCCTAACCGGGAAAAAACGTCCGTAACGTAAGATTTTTATTAGTAATGCACACAGTGTACGACTTAACTTTGTAATAACGTACAAAAAATAACATATTTTTTATCATTCATTGACCACGATCTCAGACCGTTCGTTTGCGCTAACTCTTATGCACTAACTCTTATGCAAACAACCGTGAATGAAGTGTACCACAATAAGTTCGCACGTTACCGAATGACCGTGGGTTGTTGCGAATCCTCCAGTTTTATTTTCTTTATACCTCGAATAGAACTTAAAATTAATATTTTTATAATAAGGAACTTCGTTCCTATCCGGTGTCCCGCGACACCATACATCTTTTTATTGTCTTTATAGCCTGACGAACGTACGGCCCATCTGAAGCGAAGCTACTGTCATTCATTGACATCAGAAATACTGGGACTGTTGCCAACTAAGGCGCTGCAGACTGCACAAATTAGCCTTCAATGGTAAGTAGGTGCGTAGCTGGTGTACCCTTCACAATGGGTATATCAAATGCGCGGACGTTTTTTCAATTAGGGCCCGGGACACCAGTGCTACGAGGCCCCGATTGTTTAGTGCTGTACAATTGTGTGTGCCCAAGTGTGTGAGTGTTTAATCTGGAGTTGCTGTCTCGGAGCGGAAACGCCCCGAACAGTGAGACGAAGGACCCGGGAACAGGTAAGTGATCGACACCATCTATTCCTTAACATTGGCTAATTGCGGGTAGGTGTAGATCAGCCTGTGAAAGCTGCGAAGCCATTTTATCTAGTGATAAAAATCGGTTTTCGTGAGCGCCATCGAGTCTGGCCGCCCGTGTCTATTCCCAGTCCTCCCCTACCCTTCGGGGTTAGGAGGGGCTGCTACTAACACCCGACAGGCCAATCCTTTCACAGGTTTGCGGCGTCGGAGCCCTTACAGGTAGGTTAGCTTTAGTTTAGTTTAATTCATTATTTGATTGTTGTTTTAGTAAATTTTCTATATTCATACTCTATATTGATTGATTTAATTCGCTTTTGTTTATTAATCTTAAATTATTCATCCATTCATATGTAATTAATACAATAGATCAGTTAATTTCCTTATAATACATACAATAGCTAATAGGAGCAATTGCCCAAACAAAATTTAATTACATAGCGTACTTATACCTTTTTTCAATTCTACCCACATCTGACGTTATATTTTTTGTTTACCAAATACTTTTAATTTTACTTCATAAATTAGTATAATCTGGCATACCGACCACCTGTCATAAGTTGTCCCTATTGCATTCCCTTATTATTTGTAGAATCACCGACGGTTGCATGCTTTCTAGGTTCCAGTCGTGTTGTTTTGGTAAGTAGTTCTGTATAATATTATTTTATTAGATTTACATATTTAGTTATAATTTAGAACAGTTGGCGAGGCCCAGTGCCGGTTGACGAAGTTGGTGGTGTGATTCTGATGTCTGTGGTCCCCTCGGCTGTGGTCCTCTCGGTTTATTGATCTCAAAACTCGTTTTGAGATCTTGAATCGGGGGTCTTCGGCCCTGTGAGCCATCGGACTGAGGGATCGGACCCCGGCCCCCTTCCGTGCCCTTATTGTTGCCACTGTTACTCTTTATTGAACTTTCTGTTTCTTGTTTTCTTAATGTACTTAAATTGTAGATTTCTAGGTTTTATTATTGCTACTTATTATAATTAATATCATTTTTCAAATAATTCTGTTGCTATTATAATTAGATAGGCGGTTAGTATTAATGTATTTAATTATTCCTTATTTTGATAGTTTGCAGTTAATTCTGAAGATAGTTAGATCTATAAATATAAATTACAGTTACTAGTATAAACATTGGTATAATAGCACGCTCCTGGAGCCGGCAGGCGCGGCCATTCTTGTGTCTTAAGTTGTGTTCGTCTATTTAGTTTATAAATTTAGATTAGATTTTTCATTTAGTTAGTAGAAGGCGGCTTAATTCCACTTCACATTAGAGTATTTGATATAAATATTTCCCCTTACTTTACTTTATTAAATTTACTTTATGCTATTACATTAACTAGTTAAATTTTCTTCCTTTTTCTTTCACCATTTCAACCTTACGTCGGGAAGGTGATAGGGCCTTGTGACATAGGTCAACATAACTCATCCAACGGCTGGCCTTCCAGTGAGAGCACTGATGACCGCGTGACCAGACAGGATAGCCAAATCATGCCTGGTGGGGCTTCGTCTCCGCCCATAATCAGCACTCCCGGCCCATCCCGAAAGGGACGTAAAGCGGCGGCAGTCATTTTTGCCCACCGCCCTTCATTCATTCCTGTCTCAGGTCGTATGGACCCTGATCCGGCAAATAGGCCTGGACCTTCTTCGGAGGCCCGGGGGTCTCAGAGGATCGGGTCGGGGGAAAGTTCCTTTCCAATTCCGGCAGATCGCTCGGGGATACCTCGGCCTCGGAGGAAGGCCAGGTCCGAGTCGGACCAGGGTTCATCTGGGGCGGGTGATAAGCGCCCTAGGATTGGACCGTCACCACGGTCCAAGGAAGAGAGTGGCAGCGACGAGTACTCCTCCCCTGCCACATCATCATCATCATCATCCTCTTCTCCCTTATCCAGTGGCAGCCCTTCTCCCTCCCCTCCTGCCAAACCGATACCTAAACCAAGGGTTCTTGCCAGGGCGGCGGAAGCCCAAAGGCAATTGAGAACCCCCCCTCGTTCCCCCTCACCTCCCATATCTCCCATACCAGCGGTCCGGCCTCGAGGTACCCCTGCCCTAAGCAGCACGGCAGGCAACCTCGAATCAACGAGGTACGTGGACCTTGAGGCTACCCATTCCCATCCATATAACGCTGCTCAATCACAACACTCCCAACCAAAACCATCCACATCCTATGCAGCAATGGCTGCATCCCAATCATCCGGCCCCAAACGGCCCTCTATTCAAGCCCAAGTTGCCCCTCCCCCGAGGTCGAGGGGTCGTGCCCAGGTGGACTTACGCCGTCACCCACCAATTGTAGTGGAGGCCCTCACTAATTGGCCTCGCCATATGGCGGCCATTAGGGAGCGGCTCGGCAGAGCTCCCTCGGCGCGACCCTACGGCGCCGGGTTCCGATTTCTCCCGTCGTCGATCGAGGAGTACAGGGAGGTCCAGGCCTACCTATCGGAGGTCTCTGCCAGGGACAGTGCCATTAAATGGTACTGTTATGCCCTGGCGGAGGACATTCCTTCGAAGGTAGTCGTTCGGGGCCTCCCTGTCGATACCGATGCGGCCGACGTAACCCAGGCCCTAAGAGAGCTGGGCTTCCCGGCCCGGCATGCCCGATGTATCGAGGCCAGGAGGGGTAGGCCAGGCTGCGTGTTTTTCGTGGCCTTGGACCACCTCTCCAAGGACGACCTCGCCCGCTTGTACGCAGTTGAAGAGCTGCTGTACTTGCCGGGGGTGTCAGTGGAGGGATGGCGTACAGGTCGAGGGCCTGCGCAATGTCATCGTTGCCAGGCCTTTGGGCACGCATCCTCCAACTGCCACCGCGCGGTCCGCTGTGTTAGATGTGCTGAAGAGCACGTAGTAGCGGACTGCCCGAGGCCGAGGGATGGCCCGTTTTCTTGCGCCAACTGCGGAAGGGACCACACTGCCGTCGACAGACGGTGCCCGGTCTTTCGCAGAAGGGCAAGGATGATGGGAGTCACCATTCCCCCTCCGGTACCTCGGGCCCCACGGGCCGAATTGCATCCGGCTCCGGTATTCCCGTCCTCATCTCAAGCTCCTAAGGGGAAGGGGAAAGGGAAAGGGAAATCCTCCCAGCCCCAACCCCCTCCCCAGTCCTTGATCATCCACCCAGCCGTTGTGGTAGAGGCCAAGCCGTCAGCGGCAACGCTGATGGCAGAAGCCAATACTCCGCGGCAGGGTCCTAAACCTCAACCTGCCCCCCGCAGTACTGTCGCTGCCAGTCTATCACAGCCAGTAAAACAAAACCAAAAGGCCCTAAAAAATAAATTAAAGAACAGGAAGAAAAAAGAAAGAAGAAAGCTCCAAAAACAATTACTTGTAGCTGAAGCCCTCCCTCTATCTGCACCAATTGCACCAAATTCTACGACTATGGAGGTCGATATTAATCCTTCCCAAACGATCGAGAACCAAGCCAACGATCCATTGCCTGAGCCTGGGGAAATTTTGCCTCAGACCCAGCCGGATACATCTCAGCCCCCTCTTCCCCCCCGCCCTCAGCGCGAGCGGCGCAGCGGTCGGCAGGCCTCACAACCTGCCGGCTTTGCTGCATGGCTCCTCGCGCTCTGGGAGAAATTGTCCGAGGTGGTCTCCGGAGTGATCCGTGAGATCGCCTCGGGAGCCAGCCCTTTCGGGGCTCTCTTGTCGGGGTTCTACCGAATGATTGCGCAGTTCAATGGCTAGCCAGGAACTGCGCATCATTTATTGGAACCCCGGCGGGTTAAAACCCCGCAAGAACGATCTCTTGGTTCTCGCCCGGGAGTACAACCCTGAGGTTGTGCTCCTGGGCGAGACCAAGCTACGTCCTCGGGATGTGTTCAGGATTCCAAACTACTTCATGTACCGACGTGATGAGGTGAGTCCTGCCGGGATGCCGTTCAGGGGCACTGTGGCACTCGTCAGGCGAGACGTGGTGCATGATCAGTTGGACTTGCTGGCCTTCACATCGACAAGGTCGATCGGTGTGAGGATCCACACCTCGGGGGGAGATATGCGGGTTTATGCCGCGTATAGACCCCCGGGGCCTGATTTCCACCCCGGGGACATAAGACGGGTCCTGAATTGCGACAGCCGCCCAGCTCTGCTGGTCGGGGACCTCAACGCGAAGCACGTCGCGTGGGGCTCCCGACTGAATTCAGCAGTGGGCAGGCGGCTGTTAGAAGATGCCGATAGGGGCGACTACTCTGTGGTCGGCCCCGACGAACCCACGCACATTCCGACCGCCGCGCAACTCCAGCCCGACGTGTTGGATGTGTGCGTTCATAAGGGGCTACGGTGCCCCTTAACTATTGAGGCACTGTACGACTTGGGTACCCCCCATCTCCCTATCCTGGTCACACTGGGAATGGGGCTTACCCGGGTTGCGACCTCGCCCCTACGACCGAAGGTCGACTGGGAGCTCTTTAAGAGACGCCTAGTCGACCTTCCCGTAATTCAGGACCCCAACACCCCTGAGGGTGTCGACGACGCGGCAGTCCGCCTTGTCGACTCCATCAGGGGAGCGATCGACCAGGCGACGACTCTTGTGCCCAGCGGCGGGCCCAGAGGTATACTCCCGGCCCATCTGAAAGCGATTATTCGCCGGAAGAGGGGCCTGAGGAGGCTCTGGGCGACAACTCGTTGTCCCAGGATCAAGCGCGAGCTTAATGAGCTGGAAGCGGAGTTGGCGGCAAGGATTAGCTCCTATCGGGGCTATGCGTGGGAGGAACGGATCGAGGAGGCCCGTGAGGACCCCTCGTCCGTGTCCCTCCACCGACTTTGTCGTCAGCTCTCAAATCGGCCTGCCCCGACTTGTCCACTTGTGGACGAGAGGGGCAACCGATGCTTCTCGGCTCAGGCCCGCGCCGATGTCCTGGCCGTAATGCTGGAGCGGCAGTTCGCTCCAAATGATTCTGCACCCTCAGAGGCCGCATTCCACCAATCGGTGGAAGAGAGCGTAGCAAGCCTACTCTCCTCCCCGGTGCCACCGTTGGGAGATGGTGATTTCATCACTCCCAGTGAATTGCGCCTCTCCATCAAGCGAATGAAGAGGCGCAAGGCGCCGGGCGAGGACGGTATTCCCTCCCTCGCATTTTTCCACTTCCCCGAAACGGTCGTGTCATTCATGACACGACTGTTCAATTCCATTCTGTCCACAGGACACTTCCCGGGAACTTGGAAATTGGGCAATGTTATTGCCCTGCCCAAACCCGGCAAGGATAGGAGAAATCCCTCCAGTTATCGTCCGATCACTCTGCTGTCGCATATGGGCAAGTTGTTCGAGCGGCTGCTGCTGAGAAGGGTGTCGCCGCACATCCTTCTCAGACCCGAACAATTCGGGTTTCGCAGCGGTCACTCGACAACGCTGCAATTGGTCCGCGTTATGCACCACTTGGCGGATCGGTCCAACGCGCGCCAGTACACGGCCGCAGTCTTTCTCGATATCGAGAAGGCCTTCGACCGTGTCTGGCATGCGGGACTGATCTACAAGCTGTTGCAGAACACGGACCTCCAGCACGCCTATGTGCGACTGCTGGGGTCGTACCTGGAGGGAAGATCCTTCCTTGTCGCGGTCGAGGGCGCCAAGTCGTCGGTGCGCCCAGTCACGGCCGGAGTTCCTCAGGGGAGTGTCC
Organism: Bombyx mori; assembly: GCF_030269925.1. Classification (NCBI taxonomy): domain Eukaryota; kingdom Metazoa; phylum Arthropoda; class Insecta; order Lepidoptera; family Bombycidae; genus Bombyx; species Bombyx mori. Next base: position 5,283,417 of record NC_085128.1, read on the forward strand.
TGGCACCACTCCTCTACGCTCTCTATACCAACGACATTGACGACCCACGCTTGAGGGCAACCTCCAAGCGTGGGAAGCCGACGTGAAGTTGGCGCTGTTTGCCGACGACAGCGCCTACTTCGCGTCATCCAACTTCCCCTCTGCGGCCATTTCGAGGATGCAGAGGCTATTGGACTTACTGCCCCAGTGGCTGGACCGATGGAGGGTCGCGGTCAACGTGGGGAAGACCGCGGCTATTCTCTTCGGTCCGGTCCGCACAACAGTCGTCCCGGGACAGCTCAGTCTCCGTGACGCTAATGTCGAGTTTAGATCCAGCGTCCGGTACTTGGGGGTCGATATCGATCGGAGTTTGAGGATGACCGCCCACGCCAATAAGGCGCTGGCGGCCGCTCGCTACGCGAGATTCCTCCTCCGGCCGGTGTTGGCCTCCAGGTTGCCGGTCAGGACTAAGCTCGGCATTTATAAGACGTATGTCCGTTCCCGTATCACGTACGCAGCTGCGGCCTGGTATCACCTCATCCCGCAGGTCATGCGGGTGAAGTTACAGGCCCAGCCGAATCTGGCTCTTCGCACGATAGTAGGAGCAGGGCGATACGTCAGAAATGCCGTAATCGCCCGGGATCTGGATGTGGAGTCGTTCGAGGAGTTCATCCGGAGGCTAGCTCGTAATCTTTACGAGCGGGCTGACGGTGGACCCCACGAGCATCTCCACAATTTAGCTCCCTTGCACGCCAGACCACCTGATGGTCGGGCGCTACCAAGGGAGCTACTGGAACCCCCTTCTATGGTAAGATAGTCGGCTTAACCGGAGTGATATGGGAGTGCTCATAATGAGTGCCCCCATGGGACTGAGCTGTCCACACTCGTCATTTCCCCCCACATCGTTGGGGTGCCCCCCTTATGGGGACCCATTTCCCACCCTCGTTGGGTGGACCACTCCCCCTTATGGGGAGTGATTTACGTCGGTCCCTCCCCGCGACGGTCTTCCCCTTCTGGGGAGCCCTTAGCGGGTGAGCGCCAAACTAGTGCCGCGGCTCCCCCTCTGATTTGTAGAGGTGGGGCCGCGGCATGGGGCCGGTGGCGGGCCCCACGGTGCTGACTGTTGTCCGCTTTGTACATTTTGTAAATAGTTAGTATTAGTAGTCTAGTTTTAGTTAGTTCTAGTTAGTAGTAAGGGAAAAAAAAAAAAAAAAAAAAAAAAAAAAAAAAAAAAAAAAAAAAAATAAAAAAAAAAAAAAAAAAAAAAAAAAAAAAAAAAAAAAAAAAAAAAAAAAAAAAAAAAAAAAAAAAAAAAAAAATAAAAAAAAAAAAAAAAAAAAATAAAAAAAAAAAAAAAAAAAAAAAAAAAAAAAAAAAAAAAAAAAAATAAAATAAAAAAAAATTTGCTTTAGGAAGCAGAGGACAGCAGCCGGCCACGAGCATCGAGCCGTCAGCAGACCAGCCCATCGTATTATGTATAAGTAGGTATATATGTTTTGTCGATGTAGTGCAGCCGTGCGCGCTGCGAACAGCGTACCTCTCCCTAGTTCTTCCTGCATCCATACCACCCCTGCCCTATGTGGCAGGGAGCTCGTCCCAGGCAGTGGGGTTTGCCCCGAGGCCCGTTCCGTGCCCCTGAAAGGGGGTACGACGACCCTTCTTCTTTTTCAATTAATAATAATTTCTTTCCCACATGGGAGATAATTAGAAACCTCAATCGATTATGTCACAATCTAAAACGTAGTTCATATTAAATTGTTAATGACATAACCTAAAAAAATGTTATACCTATATTCATATAACATCATTAAACCATCGAATGATTTTATCATTTCTTAAAACCAATAGCAACTCATTATGTCACATACATCACATGTGGCCATTCGTTTATATTAATGTAAAGGATAAAATTCCACATAAACATAGTTTATAGCTAGGTATTAGAAAACATGTCATTGTTAATAACATGACCATAATAAATACGACACTGTGTTCGCTGATTCGTGATTTTGTATACCAAGGGATCTACAAATTGAATGGTAGTTTATCGGAGAATATGAAACTCTTTTTATTATTTTTGAAACACAAATTTAACGTCGGGCTTAAAACAAATTAAATTTTGTAGTTATTATTTCCTAGTTTTCATTTCTTAGTTCCTTAAACAAATTCTTTTACTTATGATACGAAAGAAGTTTGCATTCCTTATTTTCGGAATAGCTCTGCCGTGTGCAAGCCAAACTGTGAAATAGTAGCTTGTATCAAAGCGTACCGCTAGTTTTGTTGGATGGATGTTGCTAAGTAAAACTTAGCTCAAACTGTAAATAAAAATATTATACTATTGTAAACGAGAAAGAAATGAGCACCGAACAAATTGGATTACAAATAATATATTTTCTCTTGAAATTAGATGCGTCACTTTCCATGCAACGTTTGTAAGTGGCAGGGGGAATTGCAAATCCTTACGAGTATATAATATATTATCATTCCACTTCTTCCTACCGTGAAGCAATCGTGCGTTCTGATTTTAAGGATGAAACAGCCGACAATCGGGAATTCGATTTTTTGTCTCAATGTCAGCAACGAATTCACATTGCGATTCGAACTGCTTGTAACCTTCAGCAATCTGCATCTGCTCAATAGATACAATTTGCTTTAGTGTTACATCAAGTTTCTTTTTCTACAGAAAAATACTACCTGCAGCCACTGCGGTCATCCACAGTGCGTTTCCAGAGACATTTTTTGCCACGTACCATCCGGCTATGGAATGAGCTCCCCTCCACGGTGTTTCCCGAGCGCTATGACTTGTCCTTCTTCAAACGAGGCTTGTGGAGAGTACCTATTAAGCGGTAGGCAGCGGCTTGGCTCTGCCCCTGGCATTGCTGAAGTCCATGGGCGACGGTAACCACTCACCATCAGGTGGCCCGTATGCTCGTCTGCCTACAAGGGCAATAAAAAATTAAAAAAAAAAAAACATTCACACTTTTTTGTGAGTTAACATATCGATTCGTCTGCACATTTATTACAATGAGCATTTATTTAGAACAAAATTTACTAATTTAATAAAACAATTTTCACATTTTAATATTCTTCCTTGAAATTTAAATTTAAATAAATTATCACGTGAAGCAACCCTGTCATCTAGACAGAGGGGAGAGGGCTCCGTGTCCTCATCAATGTACTGTCTATATTTACGTGTAAAATGAGAGGAAAGTATCGTTTGGTGCAAATGACGCACAAGTGGAGTTGAATTAAAATTAAAAATATACCTACACGAGTCATTCATATTTTCTTGTATTATTACGACTTGTATAACCTATTTGTCTGTGACGGTAACAACGTTACATATTCTTTAACTTTTCACTAACTTAAAGACGTCCTAGTAACTTGAAACTTGGTACACTTTCAATCCGGTGACAACACAACAATTCTATTACTTGACCTTGATCACCGAGTTATATTATTATTGATTTATTTCTGCTAGTTATTTGTTATTTGTTGTTTTTGTAGTTTTAAAACCATGTTTACTTTACGGGTTTCAAACTAATTAAGGTTATAAGAGTATGCGGAAAATGAACTTATATTTTACACGTTAATAAATACATAAATAGTCATGTCAGTCAGTGTCTGTATAACAAAAAAAAAACACCTTTAAAAAACAGTTCCGAAAATTAGCATTCCTTCAAGTATCGCTGCATCCAAAAATTAAGCCTCTTTTGTTGAACGAAAGGTCTTCGTTCGTTATACCACATTTTCAATTAACAGATTTGGAATTTAGCTAAAAGCCGGGGCGTAAGACTGTGTCTCATTTACAATTCTAACTACCCCGCTGTGTTTCGAACGTTTTAATTATAATAATTGAAAACCTTTCAGACAAGTCCCTTAATTTATAACACAACGTGATCAATTAATTCTGTATTCGAAATTACTCTAATTAAAAACTTAAGTAAAACGCAAATAACGCATCAACGCAACTTGTTTTAAACTTAAATTAAAAAATATGTTTTTGTACTATTTAATTTATATTAATCATTTTATGACTTTTACAATATAATAATAATAACTCTTTTTTTCAGTTATATTAATGTGATAAAAAAATTCACCAGTGTTATAGAAACTATTGGATTATTCAACTAGGGAACACTCATAAAATACAGTACTTAGATTGGTAAAGATAACTCGTATTTTATGCTAGTTAAAAAAAATGTTTTACAGGCATAGAAATGCAGAAGTTTAAAACGTATTTATGGAATTTATAAGTTTATTTGACATCGCACTACGCGCTCAACCCCTAGTAATGATTGAGTTTTAATGTATTTTGTATAACTGGGATTTTAAGTTTACTTAATTAAACCTGTTATGCCGTGTTAGATATAAGTTGGTCATTAGGCGTCTTGCCTGTTTTGGCTACGAAATAGTCATGTGCTCCGTTTTGAAAAATTGAAAATTAGTATTTTGTATTCATGTTCAATGTGGGCAGTAGCATTCACGTTTTGATGTCTGTGGGCTTCGGCAACCATTTAATATTGACATGAGATGTGTGTTAGTGCGCAAATCCATAACCTTAAAAAGAAACAATTTATAATATTTCGGTACATAGAGAGAGAGAGAGTATTCTTTATTGTACACCAAAAAACAAATAAACAGTGCGATACATTAAAAACAAAAAAACTACATAAATAAATAAATTAAATTAACTTTCTGCTCCAATAATTTTTCTGTTTGATTTAGCTTGAAAAGTACGTTTGTAACCCGATCGCATGTTCCGGATGCATGCATCCAAGGTTTAGAAGACTCTCCGAGCCGCCACACTTGGATAAACACGGAGCTCGCAGCCTTATTTACGTGAAACCTGTTTCCATGCAATCACATAAGAGCATTGAACAATAAATTTCACTGCAGTTTTGCTGAATCAGAATATTTGCGGCGCTCTGCACTATTGAAACTGTTGACTCCTGGGAACATCAAAATTTGACATAATAATAGTCTTTTGCCCATTATCAGCGAACGTTTTTTTTTATTGCTTAGATGGTTGGATGAGCTCACAGCCTACCTGGTTGCTAAGTGGTTACTGGAGCCCATAGACATCTACAACGTAAATGCGCCACCCACCTTGAGATATAAGTTCTAAGGTCTCAATATAGTTACAACGGCTGCCCCTTCAAACCGAAACGCATTACTGCTTCATGGCAGAACTAGGCAGGGTGGTGATACCTACCCGTGCGGACTCACAAGTGGTCCTACCACCAGTAAAAAGCTTTTACCGGTCGTTCTGTAGTTTCCCAGCATTTTTTAAAAGGCGTGCCTTATCGCATATTTTGTTCGCGAGCTAACGGGCTACACCGAGAAAAGTGTAACAATGAAAACCGATACCAAAAATCGACATTTTTCGCAGTTATTTTCGAGGCGCTTCCCGATCACCTAGGAAACTGGTACATTTTCTAAGCCCTAACAAAAAAAAACACTGAAAATGAGAAGCTTGACATAGTTCAATTAGGTATTAATTTGAAGAAAAAAAAGTTTAATTAAAGATATTTTTTTAAAAGAATAAGGGACGCTAAACGAAAAATATTTATTTGATAGTTTAAATGTTACAATGAAAAGTCTCAAGACTTTTATTAAAATACTAGCCGTACTCGCCCGCTTCGCTGGGCATTTAGAATTAACATTATTATTTATTTTCATTATTATTAGGGATTTCAACACTCATATAAATATTAGCCTATCAATTAAGTATGTACATGTATTTTCTACATGGATACCAAGTTTCAAGTCAATCGGAAGTTCAATAGTTATAACGGAACATCCGTAAAAATCACTGTAGATTTATATATTAGTATAGATAATATCATTTCTATCAGTATCATTGGAAGTTTGATCTCATTTCACGTTTAGGAAAATTCGAACTCACCCCTAATTTAAGAGCTACTTACAAATTCTCATCAATCCGAGAACGTTCCCTGGTATTAATGTTAATGAGAAAGGCTAATTCTATTTTGAAGCCTATCAGATTTTATTTGTTTTAGAGACGTAATCGATTATTGTCTCTAACGAATTAATGTATGTATGAATATCACTGCTTTTTTTGTAGACGTTCTTTAAATAACCTATTCTTTGCTAGATATCCTTTTGTACTTGTAATTTAGTTCTAATATGATATTAATAATTGCGAACAACTCAGCCACTGTCATAAGGCCCCAGTTTGGGATTCCTTGTGTTATTGGTGACAAACATACTTATATACGTTTAAATATATACACATATAGATAAAAAGTATACCTGTTCATCACACAAATGTTTGCCCGTTGCGGGAATCGATCCCACGACTCTCGGTATAACAAACAGTCGAGAGCGCTAACTATTGCATCGCCGAATCATTTTTAACCACTAGTTTAGCATTGTTACAGTGCAAACTCATTGGTAGACTGGTGGTAGGATCTCTTGTGAGTCCGCACGGGTAGGTACCACCGCCCCGTCTATTTCTGCCGTGAAGTAGTAATGCGTTTCAGTTTGAAGGGCGGGGCAGCCCTTGTAACTATACTTGAGACCTTAGAACTTATATCTCAAGGTGGGTGTCGCATTTACGTTGTAGATGTCTATGGGCTCCAGGGCTTAACACCAGGTGGGCTGTGAGCTCGTCCACCCATCTGAGCAATAAAAAAAAGTCAAGAGCACACTACTGCATCGCCGAATCATTTTGAACACCACTAGTTTAACATTGTTATAGTGCAGACTCATAACAGTCATTAAAAAAAAATTGAATCAATAAAATCTACTCGAATTACATACCGCACTCAAAATCGATATAAGCCAGTCCTCCGGTTCCCCGAGCAGCCCTCAAGTGCCGCACCTCCCAAACCGAGAGTCACTTGACCCGGTATCCAGGTCGAGGCGGTTTTAATTAATCCAACCTACAAAAATATTATGTTATAAAAAGATAGCGGTTTTATATTACAACCCTGTATCGTATTAATGGAAACACGAACGACCGCGCCTTTTGTCTGTACGATATCTATATATTAATACGTGAAGCAAAAACTTTGTAACATTAAACATTACACACACTACCATGTATTTGACACAACACATTTAAATAAATATACTCTTTGTTTATTGTCAATTGTCAAACTTTTCTTAGTGTTTATAGTCTGTGGTCAAATTGAGAATAGATGAATATTGTTTGTCTTTATTAGTATTTATGTAAAGTGTAGTTTTGGCTAAATTTGTGATTATAGAAATATCTTTTCTTTGTCTTTGACAATAGAACCATAATACTGTTTAAACATAAAATTTCAATTGATTAAAGTCGAATTTCGACTACTGCGGGGCCACTAGTTCGTTTTAAATATATTTATCGTTTAATGTGTGTGTTTTTATCGCTTAGACGGGTGGAGGAAAACACGACCAACCTGGTGTTAAGTTATTATCGGAGCGTGGCAAAGTTCTAATCTAAGTTCTATAGTACAACGGCTACCCCATTTATCAAACCGGAACGAAATACTTTTTCGAATCAGTAATAGACGGGTGGTACCCGTGCGGCCTCAAAAAATACCCTACCACCAATAACGTAAAATATAGTCTTTAATTTATTTTATTTAAAACTAGCTGGGTCAGCTAGTCAGCAGACTTCATTGTGCCTCAATCTATAAATAAAAGACCTAAACTTTTGTATAAAATAAACTTAAAACAAACAAAAGGAATCCGTCCGACGGGGGACACGTCAAAGGAAAAACAAAATTGTTATTTTTAAGCATTTTCATATTTATTTACCTTTTAAACCTTGTCTGGACTTACACAAATAATTCAAGACCAAGACCGTTCTCGAGTTTTAGAGAGAGTAACGAACAGCAATTCATTTATATATATATATATATATATATATGTTTAGCCTTGTACTGGTCTTGCCTGTATAAAGTTTTCAGTTAGTGCCTACGGTAAAAGAGCATTAGTTATTTTAGGCCAGTGTTTGAAGAATAATAACAGTAGCAGTCGGTGATGTCTAACATGAGCCAACTCCGACTGGTGCGGCCACTCTCAGGTGTTTTTGTGAGATTTAACTCCCACACGCCCCACCCATTTCACGGATGGGGATTCGGCGATTTTCTCCTGTGGAAAAAAAAAGCTCTGCCACTCTGCTTATTTATTCGGCGTCAGGTTTTTCAATTGCCTTCGAATGCCTTTTGATAGTTTCCATTTATTAAAACTTATTGTTTATTGGATCAATGAAGTACATTATCTACACTAATATTATAAAGCTGAAGAGTTTGTTTGTTTGTTTGAACGCGCTAATCTCAGGAACTACCGGTCCGATTTGAAAAATTATTTCAGTGTTAGATAGGCCATTTATTGAGGAAGGCTATATAACAACACGCTAAGACCAATACAAGCGGAGCACGAAAAAAGAATGTTTCAAAATCGGGGTTTTTTCCCTTTTGAGAGCTTCCGCTGCGTGCGCTGCAGAAATGGTTAAAGTTTCGCCAAAATAATGTATGACAGAATTGTTTTCCTTTAAAAGATCTAAAAAAGTCCGCAACAGCATATGTCTATATGTTAAGGTTGGCTCACTATAACGTTTTTTATGCTAACCAAATTAGTTCTAAAATAAAGCATTATTTGTGAACTATTCCACGCGGACGAAGTCGCGGGCAAAAGCTAATTGTAGATAAAATATATTCAGCCATCAAAACTGCTTTTATAAAATTTATTTCACAAGTCAAAATTCTGAAATGTCATGCGATATCCAGTAGGCAGATATGAATAGTGATTCATGAATACGCAGGTAGACGCGGTACCGTCACAGACTATAATAATATTGTCCCGTACATTATCTCTGATTCACATCAAGCGAACGTCATCATGGCGTATTCGCGTAGATACGGACCGGCGTCGTCTCGTCAGCAGTAAACATTCTCGTCTAGAACACTTTACGTGGGAGTACCTCTCTGTTTGTATGTTGGTCTATACCTATATTTGGTATGCACGTAAATGTGACTAAAGACTAAATTAATAAAAAACACTCCACTTTTATGTTTTAACTTTATTGCTGCAAAGGAAAAAGAAGTTGATTTTTTTATTTTTTTTCACTTTTCCTCTTCATGGAAATCCTTCATTTCACATTAAAACGAAAGATTTTTCGTGGTGAATTTTATATCTTCAACAAAATATTATATTTTTCATAGCCAGCTCTGTAATTCTAGCCGGTAAACTTGATTAGAATTCATATTATATTCATTATATGTTTCTATAGGTCTGTCTGTACACTTGAGTATCTGGCTTTACTACACATATCAGTTGCATTATATATCGCTAATTGGTCTAAAATCTAAATTTTTAAATCACTGGAGTTAGAGGCTGAATAGTTCTAATTAGACTCTTTTAAATTTTATCCAGACCAAGACACAAGCGTACGAACACTATGGATTTTGCATTTTCTAACATTTCTCATTCCTCAAACTATAAAACTGTTATTACGCTTCCCTATTCGGTGTTTCTGAGCGGTACAATATATGTGTTTTATTTTTATACGGAACTTTTTCGAAACTATTTTTTATTTTTATTGTTTAGATGTGTGGACGAGCTCGCAGCCCACCTGGTGTTAAGTGGTTACTGGAGCCCATAGACATCTACAACGTAAATGCGCCACACACCTTGAGATATAAGTTCTAAGGTCTCAGTATAGTTACTACGGCTGCCCCACCCTTCAAACCGAAACGCATTACGGCTTCACGGCAGAAACAGCAGGGGCGATGGTACCTACCCGTGCGGACTCACAAGAGGTCCTACCACCAGTAATAAAAAACTTTAATTTTTAAAACACATTTTATCCATAATTATAACTAATTTTACGGTTTAATCTCGCTTCTTTCTTGTCGTTATATTATTTCCGACGTTTTCAATACTTTACAGTTTTCGTGGTTTACGGACGACTGTCGTCTGAAAATCGTTTTATTTATGTCCCCGACTCGTGAAAAAAAATATTACTCTAAATCGAGTTTATTGCTTTACGTACATTTTTTTGTTCACCAAAACACATATCGACGCTTGAAAGGCAAACGGGACTAAGCGACAATAACTTCTTTGTACATAAATGATAGGCAATAACCGTATTCGATGCGCAAAAAATATATATTTCTAGATCTATTAAAATAATTTCAATCTTAGAGCTAGACACGTTAAAATAGATTTTCTTTCAGGTATTTCAACTTTAAATTAGTCTACTATAAACTTCACGCATTGTCGCTTAGTCATGTTTGCCTTTCAAGCGTCGATATGTATGATACATATGTAGGTGTAAAAGTATTATACCGTGTCTTATTGTTATTGAATTCAGACGAATCCGTTGGTAAAAAAACGGCTCGTTACGCCTATCAAATACAAAATTACGCAGAATTTCGTAACATCGACTTTCAGATTCGCATTTTTTTTTACATTATTGGTCCTCGACTATTGAAATATTCCTTTCATTATATTTCGATTTTCTATTTCGAGTTACACCTGTTTTCTTAGAATTTACAGGGGGTAGTTGGGTTGGAAACTGTGCCTTTTTCTATTTATTTTTTATTGCTTAAATAGGTGGACGAGCTCACAACTCACCTGGGATTAAATGGTTACTGGAGCCCATAGACATGTACAACGTAAATGCGCTACCCACCTTGAGATATATGTAAGTTCTAAGGTCTCAAGTGTAGTTACAACGGCTGCCCCACCCTTCAAACCGAAACGCATTACTGCTTCACGGCAGAAACAGGCAGGGCGGTGGTACCCACCCCGTAGACTCACAAGAGGTCCTACTACCAGCCTATAAGGATATATCTTCAGTCGAATCGGTCATCGAATATAATAAAATAAAGGCTACTGAATAAACAGAAATTGGAAATGACCGGTACTGTTTACCTACCCTCTGATTAATTGCTAGAAAGGCCGTTGTCACTTCTATTATCAGTTGGGTAGCAATAAAAGAAAAAATAAAGCTTGCTTTTTTTTCTAATCATCTCAGAAATACAACACACGTTCGCACCGTAAACATTAACGTTATTGTACAAAAGACAATGACAATATTTAGAAAATGGTGTTTTCGGATACACCTGAAACAATTACACTATTATGGAAATATACATGTATTTTATCGAAAAACAAACTACTCTTTTAAATTTAGCAATTTAAATGTCAACAAAGACTTTATAACAAAAGTTGCAATTTTAACAGTTTTCTTTGTCATTACTTCCAATGTAAATATTAAATTCGAATGAATGATAAATGATAGAATGCGTTTCGAAGATCCTGCGTTTATTTTATTACTTTTTATTATTACCCTACCAAAAATTTAAAAGTAATCTTTGGTTAATTATTAAACATAAGTCAACCTCTAACGACTTTAAATATAACCGACCTTACGCAAATTGTTTCCACACCCAAAGGGGTGAATTCAATAGTGTATTATTTTTTGCAATTTAAGTTACATGTTATATGAGTAGAACACCGAATAGCCGCAGCGTGGCTAAAATGGCGAGAAGTAAGTGGGGTCACCTGCGATAGGAGGATGCCCGTTAAGCTCAAGGGTATGATCTATAAGACCATAATAAGGCCTGTTCTTATGTATGGCAACGAAACATGGGCGGCAACCAAAAGGAACGTACATACCATTCAAGTTGCTGAAATGAAAATGCTGAGGTGGATGTGCGGCGTGACTAGGCTCGATAAAATCCGCAACGAGTACGTGCGTGGAAGTCTAGGTGTACGGGACATCGCCGACAAGATGCAGGAGAGTAGGCTGAGATGGTATGGTCACGTGAAAAGGAAGCCGCCTGACTACGTCGGAAATTTGGCGCTACTGCTCGACCTCCCCGGTCGGAGACCTAGAGGCAGACCCAAGACAAGGTGGAGGGACGTAGTGCTGAAGGACAAGAGAGAATGCAATGTTGCTGACGAGGATGTCGACGAATATATGAGTAGATTTTATCCAGTTTGTGAACGAAATAAAAAAGACATTTTTTATTTTATATTTATTGCCTAGGTAGGGGGATGAGCATACGGCTCACCCGATGATGAGTGGCTACCGTCGCCCATGGACTTCAGTAATGCCAGGGGCAGAGTCAAGCCGCTGCCTACCGTTAAGTATTCTCCACATGCCTCGTTTGAAAAAGGATATGTCATAGCACTCGGGAAACACCGTGGAGGGGAGCTCATTCCAAAGCCGGATGGTACGTGGCAAAAAAGATCTCTGGAAACGCACTGTTGATGAACGCAGTGGCTCCAGGTAATATGGATGAACTCTACTCCGGTGGCGGGCGGTGTGATGGTAAAAAATGATGGTATCATCTCAAACAATTCTTCAAAGCACACATTTAAATAAATTCTAAATATGTTTTCGTAATGAGTGCAATTTGCAATGTTTTGACTTTCTGTTCGTTTTGATTTTAATTTAGTTATATTTTGTTTTTATATTTTAAGCATTTATAAATATTTAATACATTAAACTCATGAATTGATCTAAGGCTTAGTTACTCTTAGCACTTTCTTAATGCAATAAATTTAGCATTTGCATTCAATCCAGCAGCACTTCCCAAGCCACGTACCAATTTAATAAAAACCTAAAGTTTTTTTTTTGGAAAAAAAAGCGTGGGGCGAATAACTTAGTGTAATTTAAAACACTTTAAAGTTCTACAATTTCTACACACCAGAATCTTACTAGAGTCTTTAGTTATAAATATTTTCGAAAATGAATACTCAAAGAAATCTAACGTACTGTTACGGGGTGGGATGATGGAGATTTTTTAAAAAAACACTTTTTACAGAAACTGAGAAAAAAGTAATTTTATTATAAGAAAGTACAAGTTTGTCACATTTTAGATAAGTGTCCACAATGAGGTTTTAAATCGATCTCCACTACTGTGGTAATGGAAATGCTGACGAAACTTTTGATTTGCGTCATTACTTTTTTTTATTTTATTTTTTAAATAAATAATTAAATATTTACTAACAGTCACGCCACGTTAACTGGTCCCGTGATAAGTTCGTAAAGAACTTGTGTTACAGGTACCAGATAACGGAAATAAATATAAGATTTTTATTATACACATATACATATTTAATATACATCCATAACCCTGGAAAAGACATTTATATTTATCATACAAATATCTTCCCTTGGCGGGATTCGAACCCGCGACCCCCTTGTGTAGTGACCATGTCACTTACCACTACACCAGACGGCCGTTAAAAACTAAGTAAACAACTTAGGCTAGGTCAGCAGTTTACTTTATATTGACCATGTTGTAATCGGATATTATAACAGTACTATTCGTTTTTCCAAATTTAGCCCTCATCTTGATAAATTGGTGCGTAAATAAAAGTTCTAAATTGAATTATTATTACAATGCTAAGCTGTGCAACTAATTATGTTGGATTGTTAGGACATACAAAGCATATGCCAGTACAGTGTGTGCTGGCTTTAGTCGCTCCGAATTGACATGCAAATATGATTATTTATGTATTCTGAATATTCAAACTGCATCTGCTGTCTGCTGTTTGAGACGGCTATTTCTGAACAGGCTCTACGCCTCCGTAGTACTATGCTACGGAGCGCTACGAGTCTACGGAATTCTGCGTTCAGTTTTACTCTTCACAGACTTAATTATTTAAAATTCATTAAAAAATAGCTTGTAATTATTTTTAAGGTGGTAGGACGTCTTGTGAGTCCGCGCTGGTAGGTACCACCGCCCTACCTATTTCTGCCGTGAAGCGGTAATGCGTTTCGGTTTGAAGGGGAGAGCAGCCGTTGTAACTATACTTGAGACCTTAGAACATATATCTCAAGGTTGGTGGCGCATTTACGTTGTAGATGTCTATGAGCTCCAGTAACCACTTAACACCAGGTGGGTTTTGAGTACGTCATCCCATCTAAGCAACAAAAAAAATATTTTTTTTGAGTTTTATCGATTTCACCATTAACCAGACAAATATAAATAGAAATATTGGTTAGATGACTGAATATTTTAATTTTCACTACAATCACGTTAACCCCATTTACTTTAGATGTAAATAAATTGCTTCACAAAGAAACATCCTATTTTGTGTATGTATGAGATAATTGATGGAACTTAATACTCGACTATATAAATTATCACGTGACGATGAGATAGAGATCGTATCTTAAAGATAATAATATGTTAATATATAGGTAGAATGTATTAATAAAACTCTTATTAAGAATTTCTCTTGACAGAATTCAATTTCAATTCAATTATTTACGTATCTGTTTTACTGCAAAATAATGTAGCAGCAAAATTTAGGTTTTAATTAAATATTACTAGAAAGAGAAACGTGTTATTTATTTGACAGTTTCGTGTTAAAGAAAGAATTGTGTGATTTTGCACCAAAAAAACCTTTAACAAATGTAATGAAATTCATTTGCTAAATATTCTCGTTACTTGCAAGCGAAAGCTATATAAATTGGATTTGAAGACACAATACATTATCTTCAGTTGTGTTTCAGAAGAATTTAGAATTAAAAATAGGGCTATATTTTGCTAAGACAAATTTACCTTGAGTGCTCATATCATATATAATATATTATATTGCTTTGGACTCCTACGAACAACCAAAGGGCAAGTTAAAATTATGTTAAAATTGTGTGCCACGAATATCATAAACTGTTTTACTAATAGTAGAGCTTATTGCGAGCTCACCAATAGGTACCACAAACCTTCCTATTGCTGCCGCAAAGGAATCATTGAATCCTCTTTTAAGGATGCAATGGCATTTCCAATTTATTTATTAGCTGAAAAATCACATGTCAGTTACAACATTAATTTATGAAAAACAATTACTATAACAAAAAAAAACAATTAAATATTTTCTCAAATAGATTTAATCTTATATATATACATACTTATGCATTTATATACAGAATGTATGGACAGCTTATACAGAACAAACAGTACCTGAGATTTTAACCGAATATCTCAAAATCGTTAATTAGTTTCAATACTTTAACAACCAAAACATTTTTTTATTTTATTACAATTGTATAATTAAATAATAATAGAATTAATCTTGCTTCCTTGTTTTAGAGCGCATTGAAAGTCCTCCGGTAGGTAGTGTATGTAGGTAGAGAGTAGGCACTACTGTTTGTGGCCTGAAGCTGATCTTGCAATCCCATCTAGAGGTGGGATAGCAATTATATAATTAAATAGTCACTTCGACCTCATGTCTCAAAGCAGGTATTCACATTGTAACATCGCTGGCTTCTGGTAATGACTGAGCCGTGTAGTTAACACGTTCACTGCGGAACAGGCCCAAATCAGCCTGCCGCGGAATTTCACCTGGTGCGGACGAAGAAAACTATGTCCCTCTCGCTGGTGCGGAACGATTATCTCAGGTGTTTGTAAAGGTACGACAAAGACAAATATATATTTGAGATTGTGGTCAAAAGTATAGGTGTTCCCTATAAAAACATCACGGCAGGCCTTTATCGGCCTATCACGCACTGACGGTAAAAAATATCAACTCGGTGCGGGAGGAGGCCTAATGTGGCCCGCCGTCCCAACAGGCTGTTGGCGGCCCGATACCGCACAGAGCGCCCGCCTCGCCAGTTAGTGTTGGGCAAGCTATCGGAACTGACGTACGTCACGTTTTTTTTATTCCTTAAAATTAAAGGCACGATGTCAGGCAACAAAAGAAAGATAAATATTTTGGAAAATAAATTAATTTGCGGTGCAGATAGTGATAGTGACAGCAGTCAGGAGATATTTTCCTTGAAAATGAGAAGAAGGTTTCAAAGAAAGAATTTACAGAAGCATTAATACAATCAATTACTGGAAAAAATATATGCCCTGATAGTAAGTATAACGACGTGCAACATAACTGTAACCATCTTTAGACCTATGTTGAAGGTGATTCCTTCTGTTTCGTGTTGACGACGTTCTACCTCTGCAACAGGTAACTATTGTCATTATTTTTTACACATTACGAGTGCTTAGGTGGCTGTGCATGGTCTTCGAGCATGAGCTTTGGTTTGACTCCGTTTATTTTTCTGCGAGCAATGTATGGCGTTTATTGCACTACTCCTTGTATTAAGGTATGTTATGACACTCTGTTTACTTACTCAATAACACATGAGTTGTTGTTTCGGGTCAGAAGGCTGCATTTAACATGAAAATAACGCTTCAAGTCTACTATATAAGGCCCTGTATTATATGTACATATTTTGTTTTCACAAGCTTAACAAATAGAGTGGTCTGAAAATTGCCGAAAACAAAGTTGTATCACCTTATCTTGTAGCATGTTGTGTTTAATTTTACCCATCAAAGTGTGCACTTTGACAACGCATGGTGATGAGATTTGACTATTTCAAGACCTATGTTAACTTTTTCATTTTATTGGAGAATCTATTTAATACACAGAGAGCCCTGTAGTCAAATTCATAAGGTAAATGAATCACAGAATTTAAAAAATCATTTCAGGAAATCAAGTAACACCTACGGCCGATCATATCCTTGAGATGAGCCGTAAACGGCGAAATTGTGTGGGGTGCTATGAAAAACTGCGGGAAACCATGAAGAGTTCCGAGGTGAAAAGGAAAGTAAAAAAAATTAAAACATACTGCAGAATATGCAAGCAAAATCTTTGTGCGAAATGTTTTAAAGACAGCCATTAATAAATAATTAAATAAACAATTTTTATTTCTTTACTTTAATTCTGTTTTATTTTCGATATCCCCTTATTTTTGTCTTTCCCATCACTACTAAAAATACTTTCTAGTGCGATTCTGGTCGATATCGACCCGCCACTTTCCCTGGTTTATTTCTCATTTTCTGTTCGGCAGATCCCGGGGCGAATCAAATCTAAAGAAGTTGGGTTCAAGGTTTTTCCAACAGTCCAAAAACTGTTCACCTACATTATGTTTTCGCAAAGTTATAGCAATTTAATCTAACCTTGTGCTGACGTGTCGAAAAAGACCTACCACGCACTGGCGGAAAAATCATTGAGGGCACAATTTGGCCCGCCGCCGCACCAGACAAAGGTTTAAGATTTTACTTGCCGCAGCGAACGTGTTAATAAAACTACAAATGATTTAATTTGTCCAAATTTCGGACTAGTATCACGTGGTGTCACGACTGTTCACTAGTTTTAAAACGATCCACGTAAGGTGTGATCTCGACAGCGCATTAGCGAGAGTGCTCAGAGAACAATAAAAATAAAACTTATCCCCCAGAGCGCTACCATGTAATTTTTCACTTTGGACTACGTTTCGCTGGGAAATGCAGTTTTATTTCAGCCGTTGCTTTGTTAAAACCTAAGTCTTTCTAAGTATACCTTTTGCGGATTTGTAATTTTCAAACTGGTCGTGGTTGATTATGAATTTTGCTGTAGTTAGCTTGTTGTTTGAGTTTAACTTCAGATGGACTGTTAGCTTAACCATCCAGCTTGGGCAATAAAGAAGATTAAAACTAAAATGTTATGGATTAATCAATGAAAATAGTCGTAATTTCACTAAGCAGTCTAAGCAAGCTTGTTCAAAAAGTTGATCTGTCTATTACACGAGCCTATCACATACCTGAAACTAATTTTCAAATACAACAAATCATTAAAGTTGTAGAATTACGATAGGAAACATACAGACACTATCCAAGTACAAGATAGCTGAATTTAACTTTGAAATCTTAGAAAACTGCTCGACACAATAGAGACTACTTAAATAAATTACCAAAAAACGTTTACCGGTAATAGACTTTACCATTTACTCATAAAACTGAATTTCCATCATACATTCTGAAAACAGTCGCGGGTCAAGAAAAAAGGATCTAAAAACGAAAAAGGTTCGGTGATGAATAGGTACCTACTTTATGTGATTGAAATAGATTGAATTTCTCTTAACGGAAAGTCTTTCGCAATAGTTGTGAGTGGAATCCAGTGTAACCACTAATGGGGACCGGCACAGTTGACGGGTCTGTTAGACGATACGTAATTGAATCTCAGTCTTTTAAGTTTATCCCCGACGATACTTATCGAGTTTCCATTCGGATGGGTTACATTGAACGATAGAAATTTTTTGTTTTATGAAGACGAGTTGGTAGATATGTTTTAATGAATTACCGAAGAGAACAAACAGTATAAGATTAACGCTATCATTAGTATGAAATCTAACCCGCATTAAATGCGGTTATTTCACCCTCCAAATAGCATTACTGCTTCGCGGCAAAAATCGGCAAAATCTAAATCAATTTCAAATTGCGTAAATTTTTTTTTAAATCTATTCCTTGCATGTAACCCAACACGCTGGTTCGGTATGAATACTATCGTAAAATAGTTTTATTTGTATGTAGTACACAAAGTTCCAGAAACGTCAATCAATCTTGGAATAGTAGGCTTTGTGTATTGGCAAGTCAGTGTAGGGATTGTGATACCAAATCAAAATCTCTGGTACATATTCGAGATGTGATATACAGTAAAATTATTACTTAATTTAACAAATTCGATCAAAGTATCGACGCGGCACAAATATGGAAAATTATAATTCATACACGTTCCGGTTTGAAGCGTGTCAGAGTAAAATAAGAGTAAAATAATTAACTAAATAGATATCGACCGCATTTCTCAAGATGAGTATATTCAAATTGTGATTGATGACCATAGACTTCGATGACTATATAGCACCAGAAAGAATCGTGACTTCATCTATTTATATAGTGGAATAAAAAAATATCTTTTCACGATTCTGATAATAGTATGAATTACAAATGATACAATCAGTACGCGAGTAATTATTTAAATGTTAATTTTACTTAGTCGATAATTCTGTAGGTTAATCTCCGAAACTTCAGCCGAGAGTCTAACTAAAGTCAATTACATGGGTCTGAGGATTACATCTACTTACCGACATATCAATCAGACAATAAGCCGATAACATACACAGCGATAAATTAGAACAGAGATATTTTTATTTCAATTATCAATTATTCAATTATTATTTCATATATTTTACAAAAATATATGTTTTACTTACTACTTTATTATTGCTGTTATTGCTGTCTCTTTTCAGTATTTTTTTTTAATACGCTTTTATTAGCTTCAGACGTATGTATGTTTGTAACGGAATCTTTGAACATGATTTTGACCGCTTGAAAACCTCGGATTAACTCGAAATTTGGTATACTTATTAAGGATCGATGACGATACAATATTTAAAAAAATAATTGAAATCATTAAAATTCAACAAAAAATTAAAAAATAAATAATAGTTTAAAAAAACTAACAAAATCCGCCTTTTTATAAAATCCAACTAAAAAATAGAAAATAAATTTTAATAAATTTGAATTAAAAATAGTGTAAGAAAAAATGATTTATTGTAAAAAAAAGCGTGGGGTGCACGGTATCAGTGGTTATAAATATTTTATGAACAGATATGAGTAGAAGGGTTATTTTGATAATATCCTGAAAACCATCCCACGCTTTTTTTACAATAAAATCATTTTTTCTTACACTATTTTTAATTCAAATTTATTAAAATTTATTTTCTATTTTTTAGTTGGATTTTCTATAAAAGCGTATTTTGTTAGTTTTTTTAAACTAATATTTATTTTCATTTCAGCTTGTTGTTGTACTTATTTTTCTTCATATGGTTCTTACTCTGTTTCATGTATGAAAAAAAAAACTGTTCCTACCCTCAAAGGGTTGGTCGGTCTGATGCTGGTCTACACTTGGCTCTGCAGGAGCTGGCGGAAGATTGAGTCGCTACTGCCTAGGTATTGCTGGACCGGTAACCCTTTCCAAGCTTTATTATTTTTCTTTAACTTTTTGTTTTTTTGAATTTTTGTAAATTATTTTTAATATTGGAATAAATGTTTATAATTACTATTATATTATTCTACTATATTTATTCAAAATCTTATTAATTAGACAATTATTATTCTTATAATATAAACGTCTAGATGATGGCCATTTAATTTTTCAGTTAATGATCTCACACTCGTTATGGGGTCGAAAATTTAATTGCCGTAATAAAATTAAGATTCCATTGCTACCAGTGGATTTGTGTTTTCGAAGCTTACAGATATTCGATCATACACATTTGCATGAGCTGTATAATCTACTTACTCTCTGTATACAACAAAGCGCATTTCCACTGGGTAGTCGATCATTCCACCACAATAAGGAAAATTTGCCAAAATAAGCCGGCCCGTTTCACTGGCTGTTTACCGCCACGCTGTTGAATCTGTTAAAGGTAAAATTTGATTTGTGCGAATTTTGAATTATTCATGGAAGTCGGCACGTACCTACTCGTATATTCAATCGTGCCGGTAATTCACTTTATCCACGGTTGAAGTTTCGCAGATTATCTATTCTCGTTCTAAAATGCGTGTTACTGGTATGGAGAAAGATATTGTGTCATTTGGAAATCTTGTTTAGTTGGGTAATTTACTTATCTGTCTATTCTGTTATGTGCTAATTACGAGCGATGGTTTTGGAATCACCGTTGGCAGTGGATTTAGTAGAAGGAAAACAGCAATAAAAACGTTCGTAATTTAACATGAGCACTTAACATAAAAACTTACATGAAAAATGAATGAAAATAAAGTTGAATTCTACTAAAATAAAAATATTATTTCTATTTTGGAGCAATACTAAAGACGAACAATCATAGCAATCGGATTTTGAAATTAACAACCGATGATTGAAATTAAAATATCTCTGTTTTAATTTATCGCTGTGTATGTTAGCGGCTTATTGTCTGATTGATATGTTGGGTAAGTAGATGTAATCCTCAGACCCATAACATATATTTTTGTAAAATATATGTTCTGTTAAATTACAATGATAATGCACAATTATAAGCACGGCAATAGTTAGTAATTAATATTTTCGATTTTTATTCGTTTATTCAAAAGCTACACTTTTAAATATAATTATACTTTAAAAGAACTTATTAATCTAGTTGTACTCGTAAGTGTAGATACTTACAATGTATACCGAAGTTCTTAATGTTTCGTGAGGTTTGTGCAATTAGAAAGGATTTAATTACGGAGGCCTCTAATTAATCATCGGGACGTAATATTAGTGTAATATAGACCGTTGTTGGTTTAGTACTGAGTTATTGTGCCACAAAACATTTTGTTTTTAGAATTATTGCCGAGTCAGTAATACTGGAAATCTTTATCTCCATATATAAAAATGAATTTCCTTTCGGTAGTCTCGCTAAAACTCGAGAACGGCTGGACCGATTTGGCTAATTTTGGTCTTGAATTATTCGTGGAAGTCCAGGGAAGGTTTAAAAGGTGAGAAAATATAAAAAAGCTCGGAACTATATAAAAACAAACAATTTTGTTTTTCCTTTGATGTGTCCCCTTGATGTGTCTTTTATTTATCGATTGAGGCACTACGAAGTCTGCCGGGTCAGCTAGTATAATATTATATATTATTTCATCTGTGCGTGTGTTTGACACTGAACTTGTCCTAAACGGTTGGACCGATTTGAATGATTTTTTTTTTTGTATGCGCTTGGGCGGCACCCTGGATGGTTTAGATTCAGAAATCAGCCCGGCAGATGGCGCTGCAGTCGGTATCTAGGCTATTTATCTATACTAAACGGCTGGATCGACTTGAATGAATTTTTGCAGGACAACGTATGCTAGGTCCGCTAGTGCTTTATCTTTTGTTATGTGACAATCTAGCTTTGCCTCAGATTATGAACAAATAATATCGATGACAGACGAACTTCGGCCCAACTTATCGCACGTGGATTTCGTTGTTCATAAAATCAGGAATGGTATAAGCACATCCAAGCCTTTCCATAACATTAAGGATACTTTTGAAACCGGTAATATAAGGGTACATACTTACCACGCTGCGGACTCAACGAAGGCTTGAAGATTTATAGCAAAAATGTCCTCTAAAAACGCATTGTAGAGTATTTCTATTTAGTGTGACGACATAAAGGAAATGATCGTTTATGTCTTTGAAATAAGAACCAAAGTTCCGTAAAGAAAGAATTATCGACAATTTAAACTGCTCTTTTCTTTATGGAACGAAAGTAGCTTGTTCTTGTTAGCTCGGCTCATGGAGTATATAATGAACCTAAAGCTGAGGCAGTACTTTTCAAGCGTAAAATTTTATCAGCTGTAAAGTGCTGTTTTGATTTTGAAGCCAATTTTGGGTTGAACTTCCAAGCGACTCAGATATTATGACAATTGTTCATCGGTGAAAACGACAAGGACAAAAATCTCAATACTCCCTGACGTTTCCAGAAGTTTCTTCTTTTCTTTCTTTGATGCTGTATTCATGAATTATCCGCATAGCTTCTCTGATTTTAAGGAATTGGCGGAGGCCGTAATAAAATAAAATAGAAACTAATTTCAATGTGGCACGTATAGAATGGTAAGTATGTACATTTCTATCGCAAATTTCTGCATAATTCGATTTTTCCAAGACTCGATCCCGTATTCACAATACGTTGTACACCCGACCGCATTCAACAATGTAATAAGAATTACTTGCAGAATACGTTTTCAATTTTAAAATATTCCTTCAAAATAAAATAGTTACATAATGTAATCCGACCAGCGAAGCGGTGAATTATGAATTTAAATTTTAAATTTTCCCTTCGAAACTGTGCGGCGGCACACGCAAAAGCTTATTACAAACGACGTAGGTACAGCTCACGCGAGAAAATTACGTACGTGATTCTAAAATATTGTTTCATTTTACGGTCATGCACTACGTTATTTTGGGTTTTGCGTTATTATTATTAACACCAAATATGGAAATGGGTTTACTATTATTGTACATATTTGTGTACGTCGAACATTGATAAAACTGAATCGGCTTTTATTGGTTGAAATAATAATTAGTAATTTCAGTTTTTACATTACACTACGATTTTTGAAGCTATTCTTAATTAGTGTTCAAACAGTTCAGAATTCAAACATTCAATTAGAAATCAGACATCACATCCGTACCTATTAGATATACAGGTTTACTACTATGTATATTAGGTATTCAAACGGCCGTAAATAATATTTTTGAGATAAAGTAACAGTTCCTTATCGAAACGATATGATTTGTTGGCGATTGAAATCTGCTCCGGTATTTTATTTGTGTCGAACTACAAGTTGATTTGCAGTCAATCTTCAAATCGTACCTCCGATATGCCAATGCGTCGAAGCGTAATGGATTTATTGAAGCTCTGTCGAGATTTTCGGTGTGATTGACATTTCACAATTTTGTTTAACTTATCTTACTTTTTTGTTAATTCCGTTGCTATCAAATGCCTATGTTAGTAAGAAACGTATTATGGGCCCAAATAAATCGAGGTATAAATAATAACAGTGTCGATGTGGTCTCGACAAATCTCGACATTGTGTTTTATTTCAGCTACTATCCAAAATAAAATCGCACTTAAAGTTATCGTCCTAATTGAATAGAGAGAGAAAGAGAAAGAGAGAGAGAGAGAATATGCACACCAAAACACAAGTTACATTCAAAAAACAATTTAAAAAAAGCAGATACATTGGTACAATAGGCGGTCTTATCGCTAAAAGCGATCTCTTCCAGACAACCGTTTAATTTACAGAAATTCTGGAAAATATAAAAATATAGCAGGTATGTTGCGGTGTACTATAGATAATACATTAATATAGAAAATATATACATACAATAAACAAAATATATACCGTTTATATATAATATGAAAAGTATACCAATATTTATATACCAATTATATACCAATATACATATGGAAATAATAAATGATGATGCAAACAAACAGCACTAAGCAGATAAGTAGTGTTCCTTCACCATTCTTTTAAAACAGAATAGATAGTTTACGAAAATCTAAATGCTGTTAGCCAGAGTTCGTGTACAAGGTAATAAAGGTTTATGCAAGCTTCTCTTGTCAAAGCCATTACCGTCATTTAGGTTTTTAGCGGATTTCATATATTTTCTGATATATATATAGTTTTTTTTATTGCTCACATGAGTGGACTAGCTCACAGCCCACCTGGTGCTAAGTGGTTACTGGAGCCTATAGACATTTACAATGCAAATGCGCCACCCATCTTGAGATATAAGTTCTAAGGTTTCAGTATAGTTAAAACGGCTGCCCCACCCTTCAAGCCGAAACGCATTATTGCTTCACGGCAGAAATGGGCGGGGTGGTGGTACCTACCCGTGCGGACTCACATGAGGTCCTATCACCAGTAAAGATATCTAAATATATCTATCACTACAGTCTTAATTCTTAAAGTGAGTGGAAAAATCCTTCGTATGCAGCTCTATTGAGCTTTAAATACGAAGTGGATCACGAGCTTTAAAAGCGTTTTACAGTTAAAAAAGAAAACAAAAAAAAACGCGTGCTGTCATTTTCGTAATCTGAAAGCGCTTCCTTGTGGAATGGACAGATGTCTGACGCACGTAGTTTAGCACAAAAGGATTTTTTTGCTGTTTTTTATGGCTGCTTTTTATTGCCTTTGACAATTTTAACATGAAAAAAAAAAATTACGGCTCTTAGATAATTTAGGCGATTTTTTTATTGGAGTTTACTCCTTAAGAATCGATTTACATATATAGGCCCGGGGTATGAAAATTATGGGGACCAAAATCGTACTAGAGAGTATAGCATGTCACACGAAATGCGTTATGCGCCTGATTGGCCATGGTGATGCGTGCGCGCGCCAATCAGGAGCCAACGCGCGGCCGCGTTATCGCAGGTGACGCCGGGCTGCTGCGCCGGCAGTCCGCCACAAAGCCTCGTACTGATCGCGCGTTTCTCTCATTATTGTATTTTCATATATTTGTTAGTCGTTTGTTTTGTGTCTCGTTAATTTGTTAATAATCTGTAGTGTATCGTGTTGTCGTAATATAGAACTATTTCTCGTATTGTTTCGTTTAATTTACCGACATCGTTTTGCTTGTGGCCGGACGCCGTTCGGGTTCGATTCCTGAACGTATCAACTGTTAGTGGGTTGATACCCGAATATAACCCGCTACAAATCATTTATTAATAAAGCTTATTAAATATAAACAATTCCTTCTATCAGTGAATGGACAACTTATATATTAATTGTAAAAGTGAATTATATAGACTTACTTAATTACCGCATCCACGTGTTCCGCAACTCCCGGATCATTCTCACTAGAATACGTAACTTCCATATTTTACTGTATTCAACTGACACAAATTTATATTTATATCCAGTAAACTCCAGTCGTGCGTCGGAGCGGACACACACACTTTTTTTTGATCATTTTATCGTTGAATTGACTATGAATAAGTTTTCAATTTAAATCTAATATTTGAAATGTGAAATTGTAATTACAAATCTACTTTTATTATGCCTTTATTTTTGCATTATTTTACATTATTTATTAACAAAAAGCCTTATTTCAGAGCAACGAGTTAATAAAAATGTGTTCCTTTAATACGAAAAGAAGAAAAAACTTAGACAAAAAGCTGATTAAAATTCACTTAAGTCCGTACGCCAATCCTCTTTGTTTAAGCGCTTCGAAATTTATGTCCGTTGTATCCACGAAACGAGAAAATTTCAGAAACGATCCATAACAAAACTGACGTGAATTGCGAAATAAAAATGACGTAGAAAGTCCGTTTATTTAGTAAAAAAGTTGGTTCATGTGTTGTACGACTTTAAGGGAGAGTTTACGTAACCTGTGGAAGGTTGTATTCGGAGCCGTCACGCGAAGGCACACTAGGGAGACATGTTTGTCATGTTGCTGCCGTGAAGCAGTTATGCGCTTGGGCTCGAAGAGTGGGGTAGACGTCATGTAATACCACTGAGACTCGAAATTAATGAGATGGGAAGTTCGAGGATTCACATCGCCTCCAGGGATTTTGATACTCGGCTAATAATACCAAATAGACTTTGTTCGTGCTCCCATAAAAGAAGTACGATAAAACAAAAAATCCTATAAAAAAATTTTATGTCGTTTTTAAAAATCAATATAATCTTAATGATCTTTAAATAACAACAAGGGTAAAGATTTTAATAAACTATTTTTATAAGCCGATTAAAGTCTTTACAGTATTTTAATTGACCTTCCATTTACTGGTAGTAGGACCTGGTGGTAGGTGGTGGTACCACCACCCCGCCTATATCTGCCGTGAAGCAGTAATGCATTTCGGTTTGAAGGGTGGGGCAGCCGTTGTAACTATACTAAGACCTTAGAACTTATATCTCAAGGGGGGTGGTGCATTTACATTGTAGAGGTCTATGGGCTCCAGTAACCAACTAACACCAGGTAGGCTGTGAGCTCGTCCACTCATCTAAATAATAAAAAAAACAAGATACATAGTGTAGGTAATCATATAATCTATATATTAAATACGTGAAGCAAAACCTTTGTATCGGAGGAGTATGAAATTTTCCACACTTATAGAGAATATAGCGAAGAAGTGCATAATGCTAATTTTTTTTTTAAATAATGCATATATGATACATTAAATCAATAAAGAAAACATTACGCACACTACATACCATATATTTGAGGCACACACGCATGCATACTATTTATTGTCAAACTTTTGTTCTTGGCGTCTGTTGTGAAATTGAGAATAGATTAAATATTCTTTGCCTTTGTTAATATTTTTTATAGTATAGTCTTGGCGAAATTTGTGATTATAGAAGTATAAATACAATCCTAATAGTGTACAAACTTACAATTCCAATTAATTATAGGCGAATTTCAACTACTGCGGGACCTCTAGTATAAAACAAATTTACTTACAGTAATCAATGCACAAACGACTTCATAACTATGTGTACTAGTCACGTTCTAACTGTTCTAAAGAAACGAAAAATAGTAAGTACTCTTCTCACTTTTTTTGTTTAACTTCTCACTTTTTGTTAACAGCACCAAGATCTCCCGTGCTATGTAAACAAATATCTATATATATAAAAATGAATTGCTGTTCGTTAGTCTCGCTAAAACTGGAGAACGGCGGGACCGATTTGGCTAATTTTGGTCTTAAAGTATTTGTGGAAGTCCAAAGAAGGTTTAAAAGGTAGATAAATATGAAAATTCCCGGAATTAAGTAACAATAACAATTTTGTTTTCCCTTTGATGTGTCCCCCATCGGACGGACTCCTTTTGTTTGTTTTAAGTTTATTTTATACAAAAGTATTTTGTTTATCGATTGAGGCACTACGAAGTCTGCCGGGTCACCTAGTTTTTAATAATAATAATGACTCCGACCGAGAAACGAGCTTACTAAGTTATCAAAATCAATAAGAATTTCATTAACGAAGTGAAATCTTTGTCGAACCCGCAATGTAATGCGAAGCGAAGAACGTCTTCTTATCGCAGACAATTTAAGATAACAGAACCAGACATCGTTACGTCACTTAATAATCGCAACATCTTACTTAAAAGCTACATTATATTCAGTACCTAGTCAAAATCAATAAGAATTTCATTAACGAAGCTGAATCTTTGTCGAACCCGCAATGTAATGCGAAACGAAGAACGTCTTCTTATTGTAGACAATTAAAGGTAACAGAACCAGACATCGTTGCGTCACTTAATGATCGCAACATCTTACTCAAAAGCTAGATTATATTCAACAAAATATTTACAAAACATCTTTGCGAAATATTTTCAAACACAATTTCCAATATCGCGGAGGTCGAGCGCCGGAGATAGGTCGCGACCTCACTTCCGACTGTCGATATCGTAAGATATTACCTGAATACGCGCATCCATTTCAATTTCACGTTACTAGTGAACCCGGACCGGCGTAATGAAATACGATGGCGACCGGGAAACGCTCGCTCATTGTGGGGAGTAAACGAATTATTCGCCGTGACAAGTCGAGAGCCTGGATGGAACAAAATTATCTTTTATCCGACTACCTTAAAAGTAGGGCAATGTTTTCTAGTGTACATATCTGTATTATTTAACTCGCTGGCATGTTCTGCAGCCTAAACGTAAATGTTTTATTAATTGAGGAAACTACTTTTTTGTTTTTTTTTGTTTTCTTCGTTATTATTGCCCTTGTAGGCAGACCAGCATACGGCCCACCTGATGGTGAGTGGTTACCGTCGCCCATGGACTTCAGCAATGCCAGGGGCAGAACCAAGCCGCTGCCTACCGCTTGATACTCTCCACAAGCCTCGTTTGAAGAAGGACATGTCATAGCGCTCGGGAAATACCGTGGAGGAGAGCTCATTCCATAGCCTATAACTATACTTAACTGTAACTATACTTGAGACCTTAGAACTTATATCTCAAGGTGGGTGGCGCATTTACGTTGTGGATGTCTATGGGCTCCAGTAACCACTTAACACCAGGTGGGCTGTGAGCTCGTCCACCCATATAAGCAATTAAAAAAAAAATCCGGATGGTACGTAGAGGACTGTGGGCTTTATAATATACCTCAGGGTTAAGAGCAATGTAATATATCTTTATTTACAATCCCAAAGTAAAGATCTGCAAAATTTTTGACAATAATCGGGGTTTTATACAAAAAAAATATGCAAAGGTCATGCACGGATTTTTTTAACTAAATCTGATATTATGCATACGTGAAAGAAGTATAGATAGAATAAGAAAGAAAAGCCGGTAACAAAAAATGAACATTCCCTTCGCGCGTCTTCATCTAGGAATTATCCACAAATGCTAAGAAAACTAGTAAGAAACTCGGGGATTCTGTATTCAAACACCCGAGATCCTATTCATTTTATCTATTTGGTCACAAACAACGTTCGAAAACGAGGAGTCCATTAACGATCACTCAAACATTGTGGCAAAAGTGGCCTGAGCTTCAGATAACCATACTTTCATTTCATGTGGATTCATTCAATATTTCAAATAATTCCAATTCCTTTTTTTAACGTCAACATTTC
Organism: Bombyx mori; assembly: GCF_030269925.1. Taxonomy (NCBI): domain Eukaryota; kingdom Metazoa; phylum Arthropoda; class Insecta; order Lepidoptera; family Bombycidae; genus Bombyx; species Bombyx mori. The sequence continues at coordinate 5,312,246 of NC_085128.1, forward strand.
TATTTGATTAATAATAACCTGTAATAAAATATTTTTTGTGTATCTCAGGAATGTGGACAAGATAGGACTATCATAACAAATTACATTATTATTTTAGCAACGTTTCGGTCTTTTATTAGACCTTCATCAGGCATCATAATATGAATTTAAATAATTCCTATCTTACACTGCACAATTGTCTCAGACATCAGAGACTAATACAAATCTACAAAGCCGCTAAATTATTTAATTACTATTTTTGATTCCGGAAACAAAGCCAACAAGACACATCTATCACAATTTGTTATGATAGTCCTATCTTGTCCACATTCCTGAGATACACAAAAAATATTTTATAATAATTATGGACGACAATATTGATAATAATAACCTGTAATGAAATAAATAGATAACTCCAAAAACCAAATCAAAACAAAACTTCATTAAAAACTCTATTTAAACGAAACCATTAACAAAATACCAGTTGTGAAAACCAATGTATTTTAAGAGTTGGTTTAGTAGTGGTCAATAATGGTTCAGGGCGTTGTCGGAAGTGAGATAATTAAATAACACAACTGGTTAATCGGAGCGTTTATTCGCGACTGAACTAAAAAAGTAAAAAGCAACGGAGCTTGCGGGCGCAACCGCATTTTATGACTACGAACAAATTTGTTTACATAACAAATTGTGAACCTGCAGTAGCCCCCTCCTAAAAAAAAAAAAAAAGCTTACAAAAAACCAAATATAAGAAGTAATCATATCAACTTTTTTTTTTTTTTCCACAGGAGAAAATCGCCGGATCCCCACCCGCGCGGCAGGTGGGGTATGTGGGAGTTGAACCTCACTGAGAAGTAATTTTACAAAAAATAACAAAAATAAAACAAATTAACATCTGATCTGACTCCATATGTTTTATAACACTTCAGGAATCGAACCTGTATGATCTTTTAACTATTATTACATAACTTACTGAAATTTAACTGTACGTTAAACAAGTCTACCACTACGTGTAAACGTGTTAGACTTATAATTACTGTTAGTACTATCATCCCTTAAATTATTGTTAGCACTGAGGTTAGTGGATGTTGTACAATCTTTTTCCTAGTTTCGTGGAATGACATCTTCATTAAGCATGTAGGCTGGCTTCAATCTATCAATCGATACATTAACGTTTTATCAGCCATTTTTATCAAAAAATACTTGTTTTTTCTGTCAGTCACTTTGTACGGGCCCTCGTACGGAGGCTGTAAAGCTTTTCTCACCAAATCAACACGTACAAAAACGTGAGAACATATACGCAAATCCGCGTGAACAAAGATGTTACGTGAATCACGTTGTTGTGATGATCTTGGTGTGAGCTTAAAAGCTTCTTAATCGCGTCTCTAACATGGGCCACATATTCGTTTGAATCGCTGATTGCAATATTAGAGCCTCCGTAAAAATCTCCAGGTAGCCTTAATGTTTTTCCGAAAGTCAGCTCTGCAAAACAAACACCAGAATCACTACGTGATGTTGCCCGTTTTGTTTACATAACAAACTGTGTCCCTACAGTATCATAGTGTAAAATGAATCTCCTATTCTAATAAATATTTTCTAATTCTAATTTCTATGAATTCTACAAAATTGATTAAAACTTAAAGGAGTAGTAATCGTAATAATTTCTTGGTTCTTTTTTGTTTGTTTGTAATGGACACCCTACTATACCGGAATGAACCAGTTTGCACCGGTTTCTCCGACAAATACGATTGTCTACAAAGAGAATTGTGTACAAGTGATTAAGGATAATAAGTAGCTCATGGCTACTATAAGAGCCAAAGGTTTGAACAGTTTGAAGTGAAACATTTAGCAAATGTGCAATTTACTTTTGATAGAAAATCGTTAGTAATTTCAATATTTAGGCACATTTAATTAAACGAAACAAAATATGAACACATTTTTTTTATTTTTTTTATTACACTGCATGTAAAATTTACATTGGCGGACTTAATGCCTAAGGCATTCTCTACCAGTCAACCAAAGGTAGTGCAGAGTGAATAGTGGTGGGTGCAATGAAATTTATATTAAGTTACAAATACATACACAAACAAAAGTATATACAGACATATATACACAATCACATATACATACATCCATACACACATACATGTATACATACATACGTACATATAATAGTTTATACAGTATTAAAAGGAATATATTAATAAATTTCCTTAACAAATAGCTTAATCTTAATAAGTTCATGACGATTCCGCTAACTTTTCCAACAATATTCGCCGAACCCTAACTTGAACGCGCAGCGGTTAGTAATAGTCCTGTCCCACATTACGATCCCACATTTTTACGATTCAAACAAACAATATGTATAAAATTCTATATTCGCAAAACATTGCTCTAAAACGAAATACTGTACTGATGTCAGAAAACAGAATTTATTAGGAACGTCTTTTCCAATTCAGCCTTTCTCTGATACAACAAAAGCTCCTTCATACCGGTAAGTAAATCTCCGAGCACGTACTGACACCACACAAAATAAATTGAAGGAGAAGTGAAATAAACAAAGAAGAGCGAGAAAGAGATAGCGTTTGAGAACCTAAGAAAGAAAGTTGTTAAGTTAAAAGTGAACAAACTTTACTAATTTCACTTAGTACCATGGTAAATGTTAAACCTCGATAAAAGTTTTTAATAGAAACACTACATAATTAAACTATTATAGTACAAGTTTTTTTTGTTAAATATGTTTTTCAATATCTTAATCGCTTTTTTTTTTTTTGGTCAGGAGGAAATCGCCGGACTTCCGCCCTCCACTGGGGATGGAGGGCGGGGCATGTCAGAGTCGAACTGACTAAAACCTCCTGTCGCTCAACAACCAACGTCCAAACCTCGCATGAGACAGAACTCATGAAGAGACAAAGGGGGGAAAGTGAAGCGTTTAGTGCGGAGCACATCTCTCCCGTCACCCTCCCCCTCGGGACGCCGGTCCGCGGTCGTCGGCGCCACGACCACCAGCCCTCTCGGTCGGCGGCCGATATCCGAAGCCCGCCTAGATGGCGCCGGTTAGAGTGAGCGTCTTAATCGCTTAATAAAGTTTTCAGTGTATCTCTAATGTAACTTAACAATGTTAATATCCTTTTATAAGTTGAAAACTTGATATATTAATATATTATATTTGTATGCTATATATTATATGCGTGTATGAATTGAAGTCGTCGTGGCCTAATGGATAAGACGTCCGGTGCATTCGTGTTGAGCAATGCACCGGTGTTCGAATCCCAGGCGGGTACCATTTTTCTTAATGAAATACGTAGGTACTTAACAAATGTTCACGATTGACTTCCACGGTGAAGGAATAATAACATCGTGTAATAAAAATCAAACCCGCAAAATTATAATTTGCGTAATTACTGGTGGTAGGACCTCTTGTGAGTCCGCACGGGTAGGTACCACCGCCCCGCCTATTTCTGCCGTGAAACAGTAATGCGCTTCGGTTTGAAAGTTGGGGCAGCCGTTGTAACAACTATATTTGAGACCCCTTAGAACTTATATTTCAAGGTGGGTGGCGCATATACGTTATAGACGTCTATAGGCTCCAGTAACCAGTTAACACCAGATGGGCTGTGAGCTCGTCCACCCATCCAAACGATTAAAAAAAAAGTACTATTCTTCTCTACTAGTAGTTATACGGGAAAACATCATGAATGTATCAAGTTCGTTTTTGTACACATTGCTTAGATTTAATGTTAAATCTAAATCCAAGCAAAACGTATTGCATGATTAATCTTGTTTAAACTGTAAAATGTTCTGACGATTTGCGAGTAAATAATGTTCATTAAACACACTCACTCCTCACAACCTAAAACAAATAAAATCGCAAGTTTTCACGAAGAAAATAGAAACGGATATGAATGTGTTCACCATATTTACTTGCTTACTTAAGTCACGTCTTAACAATTCGTTCTTCTAATCCTAATGAAACAGAGTCCTTTTAGCTTATCAGCGACAAACACAGCCTGCCATAATCTTAATTGGTTTTATTATTTGTCCCTTTTTTTGGGGAAGCTAAATACGCTACCCTCGCTAACTAGTATCCATCAAAATACAAGCAAACTCGTTCCAATTTTAGATCCTTTTGACTTATTTATAGGGTTGTATTTGTAAGCACGATTGTATGCCCGTATCTTTGTGTAGGCCTGGGAGCCCCTCGTCAACGTTAAAGACGAAAACACCATTGTTAACGGTTAACGTACGGTACAAAATATTTGTGTATAACTCGGATGTTTCTTGGAAACAGGATGAGATATGACATAATTAAAAAGGAATTGTAACGATATTGCTTCAAAAAAGCTCCTGTAACATGAATGATGAATACAAAAATTATATGACGAATTTAAAGTAAAAATTCAACTGAAAAAAAAGGTTAATAAACTGAATTAGGAAAAAATCTATCTGAGAAACTAAAGCAATTTACTTCTTACTTTATTTTGATTTTATTTATTTACCTTTATTTGCTTACTTTAATTTAATTTCATTAACAATAGTATACAGATAAAAATTCAGGAATTTTCCTAAACTAAAAGGGATACATCTAATCGATTCAATAGTTGCAAATCATCACTCTAACAAAGCTAACAGTGACTTGAAATTTCCGTCAAAGAGTAGGTAATTACCGAGGGGTCCATACTCGTAATGATTAATTGAGCGTCTGCGTACGTCCTGAATTCGTTATTAAAATAACTTTGCAAGTGTAATGTTCTAGTATGATTGATGAGTAACTCTCAACATAAAACGGTCGACACGAATCGTGTGAAGTATTGTGACAAAAAAAATATCTGTTCAATACTTACTTTAATATTTAAAGTAATGGCAATGATTGTTACATAGAAGAAACATAAGAATTTAAATTAAATTTGTTACCGTATTTCTGTAATATTATAAACCGATTACGAACCGACCGATCTAATGATGAAAGAATAAAAAAAACACAAGTATCCTTACCTATAATTTTCAATTTAACAGATCCTAAAAAATACTCCAATTTAACAAATATTTGGTACTTGATTTCAATACAAATAGATATCTTGGAAACAACAAGGAAACAACTTCGAAAAATGACAAAGAATTTTATTTATCCAGAAGAATAGGAGGCTTATCCGAGGCTCTCCACAGGAAATGAGGTTTTCCAACTTTTCTCTTTAATAAAGTTAGGTGAAGCGACACTGTGAAACCTTTTAGCTACCGAGAACAGCTACGCCGCTTGCACAATGAACTAGAGGGAATTCGTTTCGTTAAAAAACTAGTGCAATAATTTTAAAACTACCCTCAAGACTTTATATAGCTTTTAAAGTCGCTCTAACAATATTCACATTTACGTTTTGACGTTAATATATTCTAGTATGTCGTATCACTCTTGTCAGAGCGGTCGTGGTCGTCATCCAGCATCATTGTTGTGGGCAGATGTTATGCGCCTCACGAGCAATCGCCACTCCTCCCGGCTTGTGGTGAGCCTGGTACACTCATGCAAACAGCCGCCAACTGCCGACTTGATCTGGTCGGTCCATCGCATGGGCACCCTTCCAATATAATATATTAGTAAACGCAAAATATTATAGCAAAATATTATAGCCAGTGATTGGTTGGATCAGTACTATCTGATGGCAGGCAGCGTGGATTGTAAGTCCGCACAAGTAAATACCACTATTCAGTCAAGGAAGAGGAAAGCAGTCATGCAACACAGCCGTGCTCTATCAAAGGGTTTCCCCTTTAATATCCTCCCCACAAAGCGGATTAATGGATTAAGAATTTTATTTATTGATTTATTTATTTCAGTCTTCTTCCAAGCGAACAGTCGAACCAAAACATTTGCAAGGTATTAATAGTAACTTAAGTAGCTTCTAGCAACAGAAGAAAACCCAAATAACACTTTTAAAATATAAAATGACAGCTTATACCCCCATTCACGCACATAGACACCCTCCAATTTCATTTTTGCAGGTTAACCGTCGGAGTACAAATGGTTCGTGACGAACGTCGATCTGCACGACAATCTGGGCCTTCAATCGATCAGGAAACACCTGAATTCAAGGTCGGAACGGTAATGCGGGAGGGCCATGCGTCATGATAATCGCCTCATCGTTTACGCCGCCGACTACTCCCCGGCTACGGCTTACAAAGGAGCCAGTCGCCCTAGACTCATCCTTACGGATCCGTCTAATCCTATTATTAGACTCCTGCAGCTCTAGCACTAGGAGCAGGCTTAGGGACCTTAGTAAGTGCTAACTCGCTCAATAATTCGATGTGCAACCTAACCCATACATCAGACCGCTCGCCGAATCTTCATCGTGAGTAAAGATTTTGATCTGGTAGTAGATGTATGAAGCAGCTGTTTTTGAGCTGTTAGTGAGCCTATTGAGCCCGTGCTTGCCCACCTGTTCTGGATAAGCTGGAAAGCTCAGGGCCACCAGTGACAGTTCCTTCCTAAAAAAATATAAAATCACTGTAACTAGAGATAAATTGCTCAGTCACTGAAAAAAAAGATAATTTTATTTATTTACTTGTGAATTAGAAAATAATTTCTATTCAAATAAGTTTAACTTACTAAAAACACTGGAACTTTTTCATTTATCATAAGTATTCCTTTCGCAAATTCCTGAGCTAACTTTTGATTCGTAATTCGGGCTGAAACGTTCGTTCCATCATTTGTCAGCTGAATTTTAATGAGACCTTGTTGGGAGTTGAAGCGAACAAGAATTTACAGCAGCGAGAATTTTAGGTCTCGAATCTATCTCCGTAGTCAAATACGAAACTAATTTTAAATATAATTACATTTTTGGAGGACGCCAATAGGTTTAAGTTCGTGGACTTTGACAAAGTAAAGGTGACGAAACTTAAACATATTTATCTCCATCTATGCGACCGCCAAGCCATGCGTTCGTTGTAGAAATGGAAAAATAATTCGATCGCACTGATTGGAATCTTCAACACATAGTAGCTCACTGTTGAACAGACCTCCTCCAAGATTCCACATAATGAGTGAATTTACACTACTCCCATTCAGTGGACTCCCTCCTTTCAACAGATTGTCCAGACTACCCAGGCTACAGCTTTTAGGTTCTACCGGCCACCTACGACCAATCCTCCCTACTAATTTTAAGACTACTTTTTTATACAACCGCACGAAAGTCATCTATGGAACGAAACTATCTCATACCAAAATGGCGGACTTTTTGGCGGGAACGCGAGCAGTGAAGTTGTGTGATTTGTTTTATTTTGTCTATTTAGTGTTTCTTCAGGTTTAAATGTGTAATAACGGTGGTTTATTAAATGTTTAATATCTGTGAAAGTGCACAAATGTGGGAAAATGAAACAAAGCTGCTGGACGTAACTTCTCGGGTTCCTCCAAAAAGTCCACTGAAAAAATCTCAGTAAATGACCACCATTTTACTGCGATTATATTTCATCCCATATCATCTCATTTCATTAAATTTCATCCCAGTTGATTAATGTCTCAAATTAATCATCTTCATTTCATTTCACTCCATATTATCATTTTTCATAAAATTAAGAATATAAAGTAAAATAAGACATGACTTAAAGGTCTTAGTTACCAGGTCATAAAATCTCTTAAAAAAAAAAATCATACCAAAATGGCCAGCACAGTGTATGTTTGTTCTGTTCCAAATACTTTGTTCTGATTTCGCTTTGGATAATGTTGGCATCATACGGCTTTAATGCCTACTTATTAGAACTAGTGTTTGTTCGATGATCTAAACTCGAACATAATGACAGATTATAATTTTTTTTATTGCATTTTCTTTTATTTTAGTTCTTGGCATTTTGAAGTAAGAAAACTATTTCCATGTTTGTTTATTGGTTGGAACCGTTAGAAAATGGTTAAAAAGAAAATCTTTTGAGAAATAGATTAGAAATTAGTCATTAAAGGTTTTTTCCTGGCTATTTATGCATGGTCATACAACATCAGTATCATAATCATTTGATAATATAATAATTTCCATCAAAAGGCCTTAATTTTTAAATATATATTTTAAGAATTGTCCGTACGAAATTCCTGAAAAAATTATGGATTCACTTGAGAAAAAGAAACATATCTTAAAATTCAATACTGTTGTGATAAACCACAAATAATACAACAAAGTGTCGATTACAAACAAAAATAATATAAAAGAATAAAACTATTACAGCTACAATACTATTACACCAGTTTCAACTCAATAAAATATCCACTGTAACCACAAAGAACTATGGATTGTTTCAATCGAAACGGCTTTGTATTGTAGTTTCAAAGCGCTCTTAAACGATGTTAAAACTTGAAGAAACTGTAAAAAGATTACATTTAGCTGGCTTCTCAATTTCTTTTTAATATCTTAGAATGATTTACATAGAATTTGCGGTAGGCAGCGGCTTGGTTCTCCCCCTGGCATTGCTGAAGTCCATGGGCGACGGTAACCACTCACTATCAAGGGGGCGTATGCTCGTCTGCCTACAAGGGAAATAAAAATATAAAAAAAGAATTATTTGGTTTTACTCTTTCTTTTTAATTGCCCTTGTAGGCAGACCCATGAACTTCAGCAATGCCAGGGGCAGAGCCAAGCCGCTGCCTACCGCTTAATACTCTCCACAAGCCTCGTTTGAAGAAGGACATGTCATGGCGCTCGGGAAACACCGCGGAGGGGAGCTCATTCCATAGCCGGATGGTACGTGGCAAAAAAGACCTCTGGAAACGCACTGTGGATGATCGCAGTGGCTCCAGGTAGTAAGGATGAACTCTACTCCGGTGGCGGGCGGCGCGATGGTAAAAACGAAATGCCGGTATCATCTCGAACAATTCCTCAGATCAATAATATGTCAATCATCTTAATATAAATAATCTTATGTCAATAATAATAATAGAGATTCGACGTGTACTTCTTGGAGTGACTTTGGTATAGCATTCAATAGAATTAATCGTGCACATACGAATGCATTAGTCTTCTATACAATACAAATTAGATGTTGACGTAGTGGTATTCACTTAAGCATATCACTTAAACCAATGCTCGCTTTGTAACAGATTGGCTGTGAGCTCTTTCTAAGTAGTAATTAACAATTAATATCACTTTCTTTATTTCACAAATTAATATTTAACAACAATACTTTTGGCTCCCTAACAACAACAGCTTTATGAGTATCTTGACAAGAAATGTATTAATTATAATGTCTATAAAAATAGACCAAGACAAAACAGCACCGTTACCTTTTGCTTCTCATTTTGTTAATTAATTTTGTTATAAATAATTAAAGTTGGTTATTAAACAAAAATATTTTAGAAAATAAGTTTTCTGCGCTCGTCTACAAGAAAAAATGTCAACAAAAAAGTAAAAGAGAAAATGTAACACATAAAATGTATCTGGCTTGTCGATGTGTCTGTAATTATTGAGATTTCGAACATATTTTATGATTAATATATTTTTCAAATAAAAGTTTCGGGAACGCTATTATTTACGAGTATATTGAGGAAATAAATTTTTAGATTATTTTTGACCTTCGCAATCATTGCTAACATTCACGTAAAGTTTTTATAATTCCGTACGCTTCACAAATGTTACTTAAAAGCAACGTAGCAAAATATCATGCTAATAACAGCGAAAAATGTTTGTTGTTTTTTATTGGATCGAATTTACTGTTTCTGACAAGCCGCCCTGACCGACGGAAATGAATATTGTGCTTCGAATATTGAAATTTGCGGGATGCCACAGATAACATCATAGGAATGAATCAAAATACAATATTAACGTTGTATCAGATGGATCAAGATTAGTGGTTTGTCACTATTATGTGATTGCTATTTTCTATTAGCTCATCGGGAAAAACGAATAATTAATGATAATAATTATTAAAATAATGTTATTAAAACTACATATTTATAATTACGATCCATTTATCTTTTAATCATGCGCTTACTATGTTTACATACTTAGAATAAATACACAAATACACTTTTTTTTATTTAATTTGTAGACATATCATATTTATCTAACTACAGCTAATATTTTATTGCCTACTACATACTAGGAGCCTAGGAGCCTCCTAGTTTTATAGTTCACTGGAGTCTCTAGGAATTATAACGTGTAAATCGAATAGCTTAGTGACCGAAATAGGTAGAATAATGGTTCAAATAACCGGCTCAAAATCCAGTAAATCCACCCTGTTGTTAGTGAAGTATATCAAACGTTGGAAATTGTTAAAATAAACTAAATCGGCGCGCGAACAAATTAACTTAATTGAAGTTACAAATTCATCAAACAACCAGCATGGCATAATTTTATTTCGAATTGATGACATTAGCTACTAGCTAGATTCTACTACAGCTAGATTCGTTAAAATAAATTTTGTTTTAAGGTATTTCAACTTTAAATTAGTCTACTGTAAACTTCACGCATTGTCGCTTAGTCACGTTTGCCTTTCAAGCGTCGATATGTTAAAAAAAACAAGTCATTCGAAGCTTAACAATTTTTGTTAACAAAATAACTTCCAAAAAATTCGGTAAACGACATCCTCCCTCTCTGAATCGAAACATTCGTCCTTTCATTTTCAAGAGTATTTGAATCGTTTTTCTGAAGCGCCTACGTGCGTTTTTTTCAATTACCTTTGGAATTTGCTGTTGCCGTGCTCCTGTGTCTTTTTTTTTGGTTCAGATTGTAATCTATTACGAAACTTCGAATCAAAAACGTGGTATACGCTAAACACATCTGTTTTGGGTTTCAATCTGAAAACTTAGTATTATTCAAATGCTCATAGTAGTACAATGATCATATATTGCTGTGACTATCACTAAATGTTTTTTATGATTGAAGGATTACTGGTAGGAGACCTTTCCCGTTTCACCAGGACAGGTGGGGAGCAAAGGCTCAGCCAGGAGAGGTAGGATTTGCTTACAGCCGCCCGAGCGCCTCCAAAGGAGACCTAACAATTCAAGAGCAACTGCTTCGCGAATGAATCTACTATCGGATCGAAATCACGACCAGCTGAAAAGATCCGGCGAGAAACTCAGCGGGTTAGGTTGCACGTCCACCTCTTTGTCGAGTTCGGCGATTACGGTTACCGGGGCCCCTAAGCCTGCTCCTAGTGTTAGAGCTGAAGGTGTCTAATGCAAAGGTTATTGGATCTGATGGATCCGTAAGGACGTGCCTAATGTTTAATATAACTATATATAGTATAATATTAGGTCTTACGAAATTATCCTTTAGTGTACAGAAAGGTAAATTCATTCTTTTAAAACATTTATACATTACATTGCCATAACAATTTTTATGTGTCGTGTTTGCTTTGTTTCCAAAATCAAAAATAGTAATTAACTAATTTATCGGCCTTGTTGATTTGTATTAGTTTATGATGTCTAAGGCAATTGTGCAGTGTAGGATAGTGATTATTTAAATTCATATTATGATGCCTGATGAAGGTCTAATAAAAGACCGAAACGTAGCAAAAATAATGATGTAATTTGTTATTATAGTCCTATCTTGTCCACATTCCTGAGATACAAAAAAATATTTTATAATAATTATGGACGACAATATTGATAATATTTATTTTTATTTTGTCCAAACAAAATATGCACCAATGTTATAGAAACATCTCTGCCGTCCAGTGATAAATTTACAATTCTCTTCTTGCAAAAATCAAATGAACGGGAGCTAAAAAACTCTTTAAAGGCATTTTGTACTGCTGCCAGGCAGTTGGTCGACCTTGACAAAAGTAGAAAAGTAGAAGTCAAAACCTACCTCCGGATCGGAAACGCAACCCACTAAGAAGGTCCGACGAGAAACTCAGTGGGCTGTGCCTATGGGCTAGGGAAGACCGCTAAAGATTACATAAAAAATCCATTTTTAATCTCAAGTGACAATGCTGGTTAAAATACCTAACGCATTCGTCGCGCTAGCCATCATTCCGTTCATGCAGCAACCACTTATATATTTTTTGAACGTTGAAAGCTGCTGCCAACTCAACGGTACGAGCCCCATTATTTAGATCAAAATTTTCGTGCCTGAAGCTTTCAAACTAATAACGAATCGTGGGTTCGATTGTTATTTTCACTTTGTACACGTCATTAATGTCGTTAGCCGTTTATGCGGCATTGGTACCCCGGCCGAACTATAATCCGGAATTGCTCGTATTTTTATCGTATCCATATTGATAAAAAGATACAAATGTAGTGAAAACAAGATACTAATCAAAAATAAAGAACTGTAACTGAATTTGAAAATAGAATTCCATATTTTTTAAATAATATTCATTTCAATTTGTATTACCAGCCATACATAAATTACTTTTCTAATGGCCAGTATTTTAAAACGGCAATTTCATAGTAAAGACCTCTTATTACATTTAGTATTTGTAAAGCGTTTTATGAACCTGCACGGGTATCTATAAATATTAAATTAACGAAAATAAACAGAGGATAAACTTATATTCCTATTTTAATAACCTGAAGAATCTAAATTCCATAAACGTAATACCATCTACCGGATTAATAAACTATATATTCACAGTTTTTTTTTTTTAATTTGAATTTTGTTTTTTTTTTATTCGTTCTATCGTATTTGAAAACCCTTCTGTTGATACTTTATAGCCCTCTTATCGTGGCTGCCTTAAATCAAATCCAGACGACAGGGCCACGAAGTCGCCTTTAACGTGTCCAATTGGATCCTCCCAATCCAGTTTCAGTGGAATCCTAGGCTACTGTGGGTTGTTGTTATCAATGTGAGAATTATTGACAGTATATTTGAATCTTCTATTAATGGCTTATATATTGTTATGATAATTGCATAAATTCTTCTTCTTTTTCTTACCTTTATCCCACATTATGTGAGGTCTGCTAGCATGTCCTCATCATCATGCTGCACAGGAATTTGGCACGAGTTTTACCGGCTGCTTGCTTGACGTCAACCCTGTCTTTCTAAAGCAATTGAAACTTGGACCGTAAGCCTCTTAACATTTTTTTTGTTGTCCACGGTTCACACAACATTCTCTAACCCCAAGATAAGCTTAATGCTTGTGTTATGGGTGCCAGATTACGGATATACTACTTATATTACTTTCTGTTGTAAATATATACATATAATACATAGAAAACATTAGACTATGAGAGGTTCTAGCTATCTGGAGCTACAAAAATCTATATCAAATTTCAGTTGTACTAAGTAAAAACCATAATAATATGAAATAAGTATGATCGTTTTAGAAGAGCATACCTAAGTAGGTATTGTATATTTCATTTTTCTCGTGCTATTTATTAAATGTTAGAATATGGCTCCCGATTGCTGATCTCGATGACCACTAAAGAGTTATTTTATTATTTTAGTAAGGCTAGTACACGGCAAGCAATGTAATATAAATGAAATCAAGTAACACGCGAGGTCAAGTGACGGTGAGGAGGGTAGTCGCCCGCTAGCTACCTTCTGTTTAGCTTGCGTGCTTATAAACGATACACTTGCGTAGACCATAGAATATATACATATGTTTAGCTTTACTAATGCGTATAGTATTCCATTCAAATACATCAGCACTAATAATTGCCTGCTACTAGGAATAACTTTATGCAGTTCGATTTGTACTGGAAATTTTTATGAACTTCCATTGCTTCTCAAACTCATCTGTAACATAAAACTACCCTTCGCCTCTGCTGCCTATGTTATTTAATTGGAACCTAATTATCAAATATATTATTGCTTTCATCAAAATTAAATAACTTGGGATTTTCCAGGTATACCCAATGAGAGATAATTTACTGTGACGAGTGACTTCGATCCACAAATATTTTTCATCGAAGAGGGAATAAAATATTGTGATTTTCTTCAAAAGTGTATATTAAAGTGTAGGTAATGTAATCAGCCTTTCCCAAAGTGGGCGATAACGCCCCTTTGTGGGCGCTACAGGCCTAAAGGCGGGCGGTAAGAGACCCAGAAAACAAATGGGGCATTGTGTAGAGGCTTGGGAGGCGATTTGTAATTTCATCTCGGAGGACTCTTAGACACCACCTGAGCTCTCGCTATAGTGGTTTTTAAGTAGGTGAATACATGGGGGCGCTAAAAAACAATTTATTCTCAAAGTGGGCAGTAGAAAAAATAAGTTTGGGAAGCCCTGGTATAAATGAAGACACATCGTAACGTCGTAGTATTTATTATCGTCAGTGTACAAAAACGTACGGCGTACCGCGATCTTTGTACACGTTTTATAGTAACGCTACGTTTTACCAAGTTTTCGATATACCGATAATGTCTGTGAGGCCGTTGACCTCGCAACGTAAGTCAAAGCAGCAATAACTCTGAGAGATCCACACTGAACAATAAAACATTCTATTTTAGCAACTTAAAATTTATTTATTCTAGATAATAATCTGTCATTCATAGATATCGTGACATTATTTTAATGTTTAAACAAAGAATACAATTCGTTTAGTAACATCGAACCTAAATTTTCATATTATCAATACTCAAATTCGATGGATTACATAAATACTTACTACAGTCAATTCGCTATAGTTTGTTAGAACTCATAAACAATAATTGGTAGATGAGCAACAAGTGTGAATAAAATTTTATTGTACAAATTCAACAGTATTACATTGTGTAATTTGATTACATAATTGTGTAATCTCTCATAATTATAGCCACAAAAAGCCAACTGAAGCCGTGCGCCGTAGTCACTACACACTACTAGACCGCTACCTGCGACCGGCTACAAGGATGTCGAGCGACACTTCAAGGCACGTGGCGACACGTAAACTACGTACACAAAGCCGACTCTTGCAACAACAAGACCATTATTTATTTTCATACCCGATCCGGTGGACCGAATGGTAAACAGTCGACGTCGCCCTAAACACGTCGTTACGGATCCTCCCGATCCATTAACGATGCTTTTGGGTACGTCAAGCACCGGTCATCGTCCTCGCCGAGCCCGTCACTTGCGACAAAGGACTCGACGAGTAAATTAACCCATAGACGCAGCAGAGTTTCTCGCCGGATCTTCTCAGTGGATCGCGTTTCCGATCCCGTGATAGATTCTGCGAAGCACTGCTCTTGCTAGGGTCAGTGTTAGCAACACTCCCGTTTTGAGCCCCGTGAGCTCATCTACTAGTTCGGTGAATCTATAATAACCCCTCGAGGTTACTAGAATAGGTAGAAAGAAAATAAAAATAAAAATCTGCCAACTGCATCTGTTAAAAGTATCTCTTTGAAGATCGTATCAAAATGCTCGCACTTATTTTACATAACATAGTATATTTTTTTTCCTACCTATTCGTTGATCACATAGGGGGGTATCCCAGCGACGTTCAAATAGGTGAGCTCAGAGGCTTAACCTGAGAGAATTTGCTAATACTAGCCCTAGCGTGGTAGAACCTCTTGCGAGTCCGTACGGGTGGGTACCTCCGCCCCGCCTATTTCTGCCGTGAAGCAGTAATGTGTTTCGGTTTGTAAGGTGGGGCAGCCGTTGTAACTATACTGAGACCTTAGAACTTATAATATCTCAAGGTGTGTGGCGCATTTATGTAGTAGATCTCTATGGGTTCCAGTAACCACTTAACACCGGGTGGGCTGTGAGCTCGTCCACACATCTAAGCAATAAAAAAAAGAGTAGTGCTTCGCAGAATCTATCACCGATATAGTACTTTACATTATCTATATAAAATGAGACTCTATAGTCTCATTTGATAGGTGTGTACAGTAATGTATGAACTCGTACAAACTAAACTAAGCTCTTTACTAAAATTACAAAAACAAAAACTCTTTTTAATTGATGCGTTAATGCCAAATACAAGTAATGATGTTTGGAAATGTAAAAGTTTTCGATTATTTGAAATATAAATAAACAAATCTACATTTTTTTCAATTTCTTAAGTTCGTAGTAATTTCATTAAATGATGGATTCACAGACAGTAGTACTCTAACGTACTTATCAACTATTTTTTGATAGATAGCCCATATTAAATGCACATGATGCAAATCATCAAATCATCATCAAAATGCAAATGATAATAACGGCCGTCTGGTGTAGTGGTAAGTAACATGGTCACTACACAAGGGGGTCGCGGGTTCGAATCTCGCCAAGGGAAGTTATTTGTATGATAAATACAAATGTCTTCTCCAGGGTTATGGATGTATATTAAATATACGTATGTGTATAGTAAAAATCTTATATTTATTTCCGTTATCTGGTACCTGTAACACAAGTTCTTTACGAACTTATCACGGGACCAGTTAACGTGACGTGATTGTTAGTAAATATTTATTTATTATTATTGGAACGAAGTTCCTTATCGCGCGTTGTGAAAGGGGGCTAGACGGAAAAAATTCTTACGAAAAGTTGTCACGACACTTTTTAGATCCGTCATTCTGACCAATCAACGTGTAGGCGCTTATCGCGTGACATTGCTCGTATCCGATTGGTCCGCGTAATGAGTACAGTTTCTCGAGATAGCGTTTCAACAATAGTAATTTAGTTCATAGTATTGTTTTTTTCTTCTTCATAATGCCGTAATTTATTATTATAACTTAAAAAAAAAATTACAATTCCTTCACTAATTAATCGAAAGGAACTTCGTTCCATCCGGGTGTCCCTTGACACCTCTGAAGTTTTTATTTATTTATAAATAAAATATTGGTAGCCAATTTATTGAATTTCTAATGGTCGTGTTGTCGAAAAGGCTTTGTGTACGCGTTATATATCCAAACGATAGTTATCAACCGACAGATTCTTATTTGCTTCTTTAATAGGAATAATTAATATTAATATGACATTAGTTAATTTAATCAGTATATTCTTTTAGAAAGTTAACCTTTTAAAGAGTATCTTAGTGAGTACGTTTCAACTAATTTAATTATTGAAGATGAATATAATTGAATAGAATTTAATGAAATCCGCTATGATTTATTATGTTACAGGCATATTTGTTGCCCTAGAACCTCTAAAAGTTTTCATTACAAACATTCACTAAATAAAATACGATAAAAATTATATTTCACTACTTAAACACTAATAAGATCAACAACTATTACATATTTGATTATAATTTTTTTTTTTCAATTTCAATTATAATATGAATAATTTAATTATAGCTTCGTATGATTATAACAATACATTTCTCAAATCTACAACATTGTATACAGGTAAAAGTATATAAAAGGTTCGATTTGTAAAGCTACGCGGATACGTGTGCGTGAGAGAAATGAAGTATATATTAGCTATTTAGAGATTTCAGAAATTTTAAGTCAAATTTCTGAACATCAAGGGTATAATAGAAAATTATGTATCACTCATAGAAAGTAACATTGAGTATAATAACAAAACATTGGACGGTCGCGTTAGTTCACAATAATACAAACGACATAAATAGGTATACTCTGTGCTTAGTGCGAGTTTTTTAACTCCTCGATCGCGTGAAAGTTAACTCAAATTTGTATGGAGTTGGAGCAGCGCCCCTAGCGGCAAACGAAGGGAAGCCTAGGAATTTGAGTTAACTCTTACGCGATCGAGAAGTTAAAAAACTGGCACTAAACACACTGGATTCAAGCACTCGAAAGGATTCACGATACTTTTCTCATAATGTCACTAATTTCAATCTTGCTATTACGACTTTTATTAAGCGCCAGCAATTTGAATGAATATAAATGAAAATTCCACATTCAGATATTTCAGGTGTATCTTCTTATGAAAATGAAGAGTAAAACACTAAAATAAGCATGCTCTAATCAAGTTCGTCTAAATTACAGGCAGGAGCGTATTTCGAACATAGATCAGACTTTGTTTATAGTTACAAAATGTTACGAAAAAACGTTTTAAAAATATATATATATTAAAAAAAATGGTTTTTCTGTCCCATTTCAGTCAGTTATTTGTGCATACCTATTTTTTTATATATTAATTATTCGATAAAATTAAGTCTTGAAGTGTCGCTCAAAATTTTAATTTGACCGTGTAGCCTCCGACAGACATATAAACAAGTGTATAATCATAATGTTTTCTATCATAATGGACCAACCATGGCAGTGAAAGTAGGATCAGCGCGCTCATTGGTCGATTTCCCCACTCTTATATGTCTAGCAGACGCCTTTGGAAACTGAGGTGATATTTCCGAATCACGAAATATGAAACGCATTTCGTCTGTATGATAAAATTATAATGATTATACCGAAAAATTTAGCAAAAACAGTTAATTCGATTAATTCATTATTTTTTACTAAACCAGCGTAATACTATAATGATGAAATAGGTCTCAAGGAACTTAGATTCGAATTTCGGATATAACACCTTTTATCTTGAGAATGCGACCGATCCCAAAATTGATTCCAATCCTTCATAGAATCAGCGACTCGTTAAGCGCTTCACTAAAAATAATCACATTCTATTCATCAATATAATATAATAGTTGGAGTAGGTATGTAAAGGTTGCATGAACAATATTGAACGATAAATACCTTTATGTCACAATGTAGCTAGATGTCGCTAGTTTAGCGACGTGTGACGTAATCGCTCTTTCTACGACGGAAACGTTCGCTTCTACGCGCTACATTTACTCTGATATGGTCTCAGTCTCAAGACAGTCCATACGTCTGACCTACGATACACTCTCCCTACTCGAGCTAACTGACTTGTGTTCGCCAACGACAGAACATACACATTACTCTACTTCACTGATAAGTTGCGTCATAAACACGCTTAGAACGCTTCCCGAGTATACCTACCGTTTTAGTCAATTCGATCGATTTTCGTGTCAGTGGTGTACACAAGTCTCTGATATGTGGGATGATGTGTGTAGTGCCGCGAACCGCCCGCCCCGGTATCGACCGAACGGTACAAAATTGGAGCGTACCTATATATACGTTTCTTATATACAATGTACAATACGATACGGTAATTACTATAGAGGCTACACGACGATACAGCAACGGGCGGCTAGGCCGAGCCTCACGCGTCAGCATTAACATTCTCACCGTAATATACATCGCAACTCGCTCTATATTATAACAAATACGTCACCACGTTCGAACAAACAACGGTAATGTACGGGCGCGGTTTAATTCGTCGCACGCGGCGCACTCGCCGTTCGAAGCCCACCCGACTGTTAATAATCGAGTTCTCAAGATAATTAATAAACGAAGGCAAATAAATAGATAACAGAAATAAAGGTCTAATACTATCTGTTAAATTCATTTAAAAAATGGCGCATCAATTTTCGGCCTTATTACGGAAAAACTAAAATTAATTGTAAAATAATACACGTTGTGTTGTGTCGAAGGTGGGAAACGAAAGGAACAAGTGGTCCGAGTCAAGGAATAAATTGACTATAAAAATTTTGTGTGCTCTCATTATGCGCGCGTCGACGGCGGCGAGAAGATATCCGCCGAACGCCACGCCTCCGCCTCCGCTTCCGCGTCGTATTGCTGCAGGAACGGATTCGTTGAAGAATCGTACCGCGGGCTCAGCGCTGAATTGAGTGTGACGGCGAGCCCCGCTGACGTGCCGGGTATGGCGGGGGCCGACGGAGCTGAGGCCGTGAGACGCGGTGAGGCGGTGCGCGGAGACTCTCTGGGTGACGCACGCGGCGACGCTCGCGGAGAGCTGCGCGGTGACGCACGCGACGGCGACTGACGTTCCGGCTGACGCAAGATAGACGACACCGAGCCACCGTGCTTGATCGTGTCGGCGGGACTGTGACTGCCCGAGCTAGTGCTGGACCCGGGCGATGAAGCTGTCGCAGAGCGCGCCCGCGGCGGTGCGGGCAGCGGACCTCGGAGTGGCGACTGCGGACGATATTGGCCGCCCCTGACTGATGAGAGAACCTGTTCGCCACATAAAATTATAATTTTTTAAGTTTTTTTATTATTGCTTAGATGGGCAGACGAGCTCACAGCCCACCTGGTGTTAAGTAGTTACTGGAGCCCATAGACATCTACAACGTAAATATGTCACCCACCTTGAGATATAAGTTCTAAGTACAGTTACAACGGCTACCCCATCCTTGAAACCGAAACGCATTACTGCTTCACGGCAGAAATAGGAAGGGTTGGTGGTACGTACCCGTGCGGACACACAAGAGGTCCTACCACCAGTAATTACGCAAATTATAATTTTGCGGGTTTGATTTTTATTACACGATGTTATTTATTCCTTCACCGTGGAAGTCAATCGTGAACACTATTGTTAAGTACGTATTTCATTAGAAAAATTAGTACCCGCCTGCGGGATTCGAACACCGTTGCATCGCTCGAACCGAATGCACCGGACGTCTTATCCTTTAGGCCACGACGACTAGAAAAGTTAAGTGTTTCAATCATTGTTTTACGCAGTTACTGTGATAATGTTATAGAAATGCATACATGTGCGGGCGGCGAGCGGTCGGGCACGGGCCGACCCGATAGAGCTGGCGGCGGAGATGCTGCTGATGCTGCCGCTTGAGGCCGAAATGGACTGACTGAGGACTGAGCTCGGCCTGCGTGTAATACTTTAGATTTTAAAGAATATTCTTAGTTTTTGGAACGAAGTTCCTTATGGGACGATGCGGAGGGGTACCCTAACCGGGAAAAAACGTCCGTAACGTAAGATTTTTATTATTTATGTATAGTCTACGAGATGACGGTTATTATTATTATTCATATAAATAGCTGTTTCTTTGTATATTATTATTATATTTTTTTTATAAATCATTGTGAATAAAATAAAGTAGATAACTTTGTAAGGTACTTTTTTTTTATCAATAAAAAAATCATAATAAAAAATGTATACCCGAATAATTATTATCTTTATACCTCGAATAGAAGTTGAAATTAATATTTTTACAATAAAGAACTTCGTTCCTATCCGGTGTCCCACGACACCACACATCTTTTTTTTTAAATCTGATTCGTTTCTCTCGGTCACCTGGGTGGAGCGTGTGTGAGCCCGCTGGCGACGCACTGACTCTGTTTCCACGCGGCCCGATTACTGGCTCGCCGCGCCGAACTGTCTACAAACATACATGCGTTAAGGTGCCGCTTAGCTTCCAAAACAGTTTTTAGTACAAAACCAGGAGTTTAAATTAATACTAATATAACCAAGAATTTTAAATGAACCATCTATACTAACTAGAGGTCCCGCAGTAGTCGAAATTCGACTATAATTAATTGGAATTGTAAGTTTGTACACTATTATGATTGTATTTTCAACGCCAAGACTACACTATAGAAAAATATTAATAAAGACAAACAATATTTAATCTATTCTCAATTTGACCACAGACGTCAAGAAAAAAAGTTTGACAATAAATAAATAGTATGCATACGTGTGTGTGTCAAATACATGGTAGTGTGTGTAATGTTTTCTTTATTGATTTAATGTACCTTTTATACATTATTTAAAAAAAAAATTAGCATTGTGCACTTCTTCTCTATAGTCTCCATTAGTGTGGAAAATTTCATACTCCTTCGTCCGCGCAATTTTCGCAATAAAAACGGATACAAAGTTTTTGCTTCACGTATTAATATATAAATTTACAGTGGTTTTTACGGATGTTCCATTTTAACTACTGAACCATGCATCTGATTGACTTGAAACTTGGTATCCATGTAGAAAGTACATGTACTTAATGGATAGGCTAATATTTATATGAGTGCTAGACTCCCAGTGTGTACCAGTTGCAGGGGCGTTAATAATGAGAATCTTTGTGGGGGTGAGAAATAAAGATGTTCATTTTAAATGCCCAGCGAAGCGGACGGTTACAGCTAGTTATACAATAAATGCATTTTTCATTTTAAAAAAAAGCGATAAACAATTTTTTTGGAAATATCAGTGAATAATTAATAGGTATGAATTAGTGGATGACATTACCTGAACGCTTAGGTGGAGGCCAAATCTGTAATAGACATTGGAGTACATGGATGGGTCTTTGATAGTCCAATTCGCCAGGAGGCGACGAATGTAGCATTAAAGGTGGAGCCAGAGCTACGGCGAGATGCTGCGGCGACATCTTGTTGCGGTCTTGTGCAGCTACCACTAGGGCCAGGTGGTCTAATAGGAATACCAAAGTGGCTCTCGCGGCCCTCGGCAAGCATTCCACTATGGAGGCCATTAGACGAGCGTTTCCTTCCCTGTCGTCGGGGAGACATACTCCTGGAAATCGATAACTCTATCATAAAAATCAGGGAATATTGTTATTGTGTACCTCATAAAAAAGCCATGTATACTATTATACTAACGTTATAAATTCTTGTACGTGTTTGTATTTTAATAGGCTTAAATAAAAAATATTATTATTTATTATTTACTGTCAAAATGAATGGCTCACATCTATTATAAACCACATTTTACCTTTCATCGTTAAAATAGTTACAATATTATCAAAAGATTTTTATCAGTTTTTTTGAAAAAACTAGCCAGAATTGTAGTGTTCGAAACGGGAGCTTAATTGTTTTCTAAAAAATGTAATTTGATTGTTCCATTTTAGTCTCTTGTCAGTTAAGCTTAAAAAAATAATATTTTCTCAGAATTGTTTGAGTGGTTTCTCTGTGATCACGAAAAAGATAAGCAAACAAACAAAATTTGTCGATTTTAAAAATATTGATCAAACAAATCTTATGTTCTTTTTAATTCCTCATTCGGATTACCTTTTTTTTAAATTTGTATTTAAATAAAAATAAATTTGCCAAGAAAAATGTATTTTTAATTCTACTAACCTAAAGCGTCTAATGTCATTTGGAAAAGGCATCGACTGAACAGGGGTTGAGGCAATTCGCGAAGGTAATCTTTCAGGACGCCCGTTATGACATTTATATCCGGAACAGCCTCAGGCGTGAGTTCCACGGTACGGGCGTTCCGTTCAAACCCTTCCCGAAGCACACGCTTCTTACTTGCCGCTCCACACAAACGATAAAGACCTAAATAAAAAAATTACAATATTAATTGTTCATTGTTGCGACAAATGAAATGTTAAGCTGTACAAGGGCACATGAAATACCAGCGTGAATGCCGCTACGGACTTTATGGTACGAGTTATAAGTCTCAATATTGTATAAAGGCTTTCTGTTCTTTAAGCTGGACCGCACTTCGCGACCCAAATAGACATGATGGCGGTACTTACCTGTGCAGGCTCGCAATATACTTTACTGGAACAATGTAAATGTCTGAATAGTCCAAAATTATAGACCATAAATTTCTTTATATCGGAGATATCGGATATTTTAAAATTACAATTAGACGATCACTCAACTATTCTTCTATTCCTCATTACTAACAATTTATATTCCACGACTTGGAATATATATATATCACCAAACAAATATTTAAAAAAAAACGGTTTTGATGCAACGTAATCATTGGTAAATCAATAATTAGCAGCATTTTACGTTATGTTATTGGTGGGCTACGGAAAGCACTAAACATTCAAGTTAGGGGTAGCCCACTGGGTTTCTCGCCAGATCTTCTCAGTGGGTTGAGTTTCCGGTGATAGATTCTGCGAAGCACGGCTCTTGCTAGGGTTCGTGTTATCAACGTCATCAGGTTCGAGCTTCGTGAGCTCACCTACTAGTTAAGGCAACGCTGATATAGCCTCTCAAAGCTATCAGCTTAGGTAGGAAAAAAAAATCAAGTTAGACAAAAAAAAAGCCATGGTTTCAAACCTATGATATCAAGTCCTCGTCTCTCGATTTCCTCAACGCATCGTCGGACGATGAGAGGTACGGGCGGCGCGTTAGGAGGGCGGATCTCCCGCGCCACTACCGCCTCCAGCTCCGAACCGAACAGCGGAGGAGGAGACACGCGACCTTGAGTCGGGCGCCGTCGGAACAGCTCATGAGGCTCCGTGTGCCGTATCCTCACGTACAATGTACCGCGTGGCTCCAACTAAGCAAAATATAAAATGTATTTAGTTTGCCTTAGTTTCTCTAGAACTAGAGAATAGCTCTGTGTGTCTAGCTGTGTCCCTTTGCCAGTGAACTTAACCAACGATGACCACACACAGGCCGTTGGGTTGTTCGTGGACCCATCTGCCTTCGAAAGAAAATCTAAGCCGAACATAACTTTTTTTTATTGCCTAGATGTGTGGACGAGCTCACAGCCCACCTGGAGCTAAGTGGTTACTGGAGCCCATAGACATCTACAAGTTCTAAGATCTTAGTATAGTTACAACGGCTGCCCCACCCTTCAAACCGAAACGCAATACTGCTTCACGGCAGAAATAGGCAGGGTGGTGGTACATATGCGTGCGGACTCACAAGAGGTCCTACCGCCAGTAAATGATATTTATGCCAGTAGTACCTTGATATATTATAAAATGGCTTACCTTGATTGCAAGTTGGTGCATTGCAGATCGAGCAACTAAGTCAGGTAGCGTTATGACACCTCTATAACACAACTTGTGCCTGTGTTGGGGATCCCATGAGTACACCAGTACATCCAACTGTCTGTTATCAACTAACTCTAAGTCGAAGGCCTCATCCCAATCGAAGTCCAGCTCGCTGTTACGAATCTAAAAAAAACATTGACTAGTTTGTAAGCGACGCTACCGTTTTTTAATCCTATAATTCAATTTTTAAAATTAGTTAATATTTTTGAAATTGGTTGTGTGTTTGTATATTTGATTTAAGTAAAATTTTTACCTTTATTGTTAACACTTTAGAGAAAGTTTTTGCGATAGCATCAAAAATCCCGATTACAAGTGTATTTCAAACGATGGGTTTAAGCCACAGTGGACCGAGTTTGACTATCGCTAAATCAGTACATAGTATAAAACAAAATCGCTGTATGTAATGTAAATGTATGCTTAAACCTTTAAAACTACGCAACGGATTTTGATGCGGTTTTTTTTATTAGATAGAGTGATTGACGAGGAAGGTTTATATGTATAATAACATCCATTAAATAGTGGAGAAATCAATAATAAATTACAGTTTCCGAAGCGAAGCGAGGGCGGGTCGCTAGTATATTAATGAAATATTATTATAGTTCGCGATAATCATAGTGTAATGTGACTGAATTTGCTTCGAAAATACCATAAAATTAGATTTTATTTACCACTGTACGAGCTTTGTGTACTCGATCACATTCGAGAACGCAGTACAAGTCACGTGTTGCAACTGGGGGATGAACCGACATGATAGGCCCAGAAGGCGGTGATCCCGGGGATGAGCCTGATGCTCCCGCAGGGCGCAATCCCCTCCCAGACAAGAGGTGTATCCACAGCATGCCTGACACACCACCGGACAGTCGCGACAGGCCAGTCATTGATGCCGACAAACCACCACCAGTCATCTTATCCACTTTGTATTTAAGGAAGTCTGCAATTTAAAATTGTCCGTCATTATTTCAGTGCCTTAGGTTCATTCACAACATGGCCCATATTGTGAGAAGTCACATGTATCATATGTATGAATTTCATTGTTTAAAATCTGATTTATCGTACCGTTCAATTCACGCTTCAAATAACGCATGACTACATCAACATAAAAACAGCAGGTAATTATTTAGTATCTCTTTATTTCTCTTAGATAATCAATCAATTGGTACAACAAGTGCATCGCACGTTATTCCAGAAATAAATTTCGATGATTGTTACAATATAATACTCGTTTATTATTTTACGATTTACTAATTTTAAGATTTTATTATGGTTCATGAATCATTTAAAATTTTAAAGGAAGGAAGTCGATTCATTCTATCTGTGTTATAAAATAAATCATGATCGCGTATAATTACCACTAGGATTGATATCGAGCGGTCTCTGGTGCCTTGAACCAGGTGTCGGTACCGGACTGGGATTCGGACACGTGAACCGCGAGCCTAGTTCCAGTAGCTGACGGACTCGTCGAGTGGAAGGTGAACCTCCCGGCCCACCGCCTAACTGTTGCGTTGCTCCCAGCTGCTGCGAGGATACCGACCGCGCTGGCAAGTGCCTGGGACGCTCAATGCGACGCCCTGCCAAGCCTAATGATGATCCGAAACGACTAGCGTTTTCCATCTGTAAGTTAGAAGAAATTAATAACAATCAACTCAGTATTGAACACACTATATTTTTATTGAATTAAATTCATAGAGAACTAAATCTATCTATATATCTTCTATATATATAAAAATGAATTGCTGTTCGTTAGTCTCACTAAAACTCGAGAATGGCTGGACCGATTTGGCTAATTTTGGTCTTGAATTATTTGTGGAGGTCCAAAGAAGGTTTAAAAGGTAAGTAAATATGAAAATGCTCGGAATTCAATAAAAATAACAATTTTGTTTTTCCTTTGATGTGTCCCCCGTCAGACGGATTACTTTTGTTTGTTTTAAGTTTATTTTATATAAAAGTCTTTTGTTTATCGATTGAGACACTACGAGGTCTGCCGGGTCAGCTAGTCATTAATGTATATTATAAAATAATTTTACTTCATAACAGGTAATAACATTATGGCGTACATTTTTGAGCGCATCATGTATATTTTCTGCTGAGTAGTGAGTGGGTAGACGTGG
This sequence comes from Bombyx mori, assembly GCF_030269925.1. Taxonomy (NCBI): domain Eukaryota; kingdom Metazoa; phylum Arthropoda; class Insecta; order Lepidoptera; family Bombycidae; genus Bombyx; species Bombyx mori. The sequence goes on from NC_085128.1 coordinate 5,338,703, forward strand.
ACGCAGAGTTTCGTAAAGTGCACTAGTAGAAGGGGCTCGAGAAAGCCAAGCTCTGTATTCGTCCGACGTGAACACTGACGGCGAAGAAGGTAGACGACCTGTGTAAAAAAAAGAAGGATATATATGTATAAATCTGATAGGTTCACAGAATAAATTAAATATGCAATATGTACCTCTTGAAGAGCGAAGATCGAGTCGTGAAGATAGGGGTTCTGGTTCATCTTGAAGGACACTTCCGGTACGTCTTGTCAACCCCAACCTTAATATTGAAAAATGTATAGAGTGATATAAGTGTCGTACTAATAATCAAAGCGAAAATATAATTTACCTTTGTCCGGTGTTTCGCACATCCCTGGGCAGTGAATTAAACTTTGAAGTAATGTCCCTTCCTAATGTGCTACTTCTGTATCCACTTAAACCAGAATAATATGGAGGTCGAGTTGGTGCCGTAGCCTCTGTATCGGATGAATAATCTAAGCTTCGATTTCTCCTCGCTGTACCAAATTTACTACTATATGATGGAAGTCCTAATCCAGTCGTCCCGTAACCTCCACCCAATGTAGATCCTAAGCCAGTACCAGACAAGCCGGTCCCTAATCCCGAGCTAGTTAGTCCAGGTCCCACGAGACTAGATCCAGTAAGAGCACTGAGGCCCGTACTAGATAAGCCAGATGGTAATCCTGGACCTCCTAATCCAGTAGACGTTAATCCAGTGTTTGCCAGACCACTGCTTGTTATTCCAGATCCTGGCATGCCAACGCCACCATAACGATGGTTATATCTTGAGAGGCTTGATGCTGTAGAATAATAGGAACTGATTAGAGCACAATCTCTTTGTGAGTGGAGATTAAATAGTCTAATACTGAGAATACATTTGTATGGATCAGCTTGTTGGACCACTAAAGTGGCGGATGAAAGGCATTTGCATGCAGCAGAGATGCGAATGTTGCGATGGATGCGTGGAGTAACGAGAATGGATAGAATATGGAATAAAAATGTTAGAGGAAGTCTGAAAGTGGCACCTGTGACAGAGAAGCTGAGAAGTGCGCGTTTGGGATGGTAATATGGACATGTGATGAGACGAAATGAAAATGAGGTTGGTAAGAAAATGTTAATTATGAATGTGGAAGGATATAGAGGAAGAGGTAGACCTAAGAAGAAATGGATGGATTGCGTGAAATACGATATGTGTAAGAGGGGAGTGAGCGAAGAAATGGTATATAATAGAGGAGTATGGAAGGAGAAAACATGTTGCGTCGAATCCAGGTAACTGGAAGAAGGGCAGGATAATGATGATGACATTTGAAACGTACCACCACCAGTGGCTGTCGACGCCTTTAAGCTTGATCTTAGCAACGAATGCCGTCCAAAATCTGAGTGCGTTTCCGCACGCGGCAACTGCTGCTCTGACCCAGACCTCGGAACTCTGCCACCAAAGCGCGTACTGAAATAAAACATATGCAAAGATCATGCTGCATATACGACCATATTTGAGTTTAATGTGCCGAAAGTTAAATTGAATACATACCTTCCACTTTCCGGTGGATAGTACGAGTGAACTTTTTCTGCGAGACTATCAAGCGTATTAGGATACGAACGTTCGTATGGTACAAAATGTGTGGCTGATGATTTAGGTTGTTCTGTTATTACTGGTGGTGGCGGGCGGTAACTGAAAATAAAAAGGTCAGTAATTTATTTTTAATTTATTTAAGCATTCGGTTACTTTATAATCAAACTAGAATTTGGAAAAATAGGTTTCCACTGCAGTTCACTTTACATTTTTTTAACGTAAAGCTTAATACTGTTTATCGCTCGTTTTTTAAATATTCTTAATGCGTCTCGCCTAATTCGTCTTTATTACAGTCTACTACTATTAATACCTTTTACAGAAAAAAAAGTTGTTGGTTGTTTCATAAAATACATAAAAAATATAAATATATCATGACATCATACATCATATTATGTTTTCGTGTTCCCCCCCATTGAATCTCGATTTGTCTTCATTCGGATCGATTGTATTTTATACGAAACTTAATTTAAAAATACAATCTATACAAATAAATAAAATTGGAATATATGTTTGTAATAATAAAATATTTTTTTTTTACTAAATGCGTAAGTATATAATATATACCACAGTACATAAACCAAAATATGTTTATTTTTTATTTTTGTTTGTCTGTCTTTCTGTTTGTTCCAGCTAATCTCTGGAACGGCTGGACTGATTTCAACGAGACTTTCACTGATAGGTAGCTGATGATATATGGAGTAACTTAGGTTACTTTTTTTTGACTTGGCTTCACCCGCGGTACGATAATAACCGCGGGTAGCATCGCGGGTCTCTGCTATCAATAATAAAATTTAATGTTTCCGAAGCGAAGCGAGAACGGGTCGCTAGTATTTGATAAATTTTATAATCACCTCCAAGTAGAATGATCAGACGGTGGTCTAGGATTATAATACAGGTCAAGTGCTGCAGAATCTGGGGACAGTGCACCGAGCTGGAGGCGACTCCTCTCTTCCCTACCATCACCAACTGGACGCACTGCATTACCATGCCCGCCTGTAGACCGGAGTGTGCCATGTCTGTAATAAGAGTTATTATGATTAAATAACAGTTCGAATCATGAAATCGATTAAACGAAAGAAATTAAATTGCTATTAGATAAAAAATAATCTTCTATAATCTCTTCAATTATTAAAAGCCTAAAAGTACATTGTTCTTGGTGTACCGTTTATATTCGTATATAATATGATTATTCCAACACTAAAAAATTTTACTAGTAACTTTGTTGACAGAGCAACCAAGATATGACATACAACAACGTCTTGCTTAAGTTTGGTAAATTTGTATGAAAAAGTAATCCAAAAAGAAAAGAACACTGATTTAACGATAAAATAACAAATGAAAAGGTATCAGGAATGACAAAAAATTGAAGAATATGACTCATATAAATTAACTGCCGTATATTCCCTCGAGACTGTCCAAATGGCATTCGAAAGATACCACTAAAGCTTGAACTTGAACACCCAAAAAAGTCGAAATTAACGTACCGTATTCTAACTCGTATTAGGGTAATTAATTATGACGAAATATAGCTAGTATTTCAATTTAAACGATCATTTACTTACTGCGAATAAAGTCCGTCAACGCGATCTCGATCTCTTTCCCTTTCCCTGTCTTCATCGTCACGACAGTCCCGCTTGAGAACAACGACGGGCGGCGGCTTGTGCTCCGACCGTGGTAGTGACGGCGAACCCGGGCCAGATTTCCCTGAAACGTGATTTTATTAGAGCGGACTTATCATGAAAATTTTTCAGATGAAATTACCACGATGCGTTATAATTCTATTCATGGCATAGGTATTTTAACAAATACAATTTCCCATTTTTATTTGTTTTTTGGGGCCTATAAATTAACTCGTAGATTTGGAAATAAGGTACATTGTAAAATACCTTAATAAGTCCATAGAACTATAATATAACAAACAGTAATATGCTAACTGTTCAGTAACTAGAATCAATCACTAGGTATGGGTTTCCTGTGTCTATTTTTTTTAATTGCTTAGATGGGTCGAGGAGCTCACAGCCCACCTGGTGTTAATTGGTTACTGGAGCCCATAGATATCTATAACGTAAATGCGCCATCCACCTTGAGATATAAGTTATAACGTCTCACTATAGTTTTAACCGTGCCCTACCCTTCAAGCCGAAAGGCAATACTGCTTCACGGCATAAATAGGCAGAGTGGTGGTACCCGTGCGGACTCACAAGAGGTCCTACCACTAGTAATTACGCAAATTATAATTTTGCGGGTTTGATTCTTATTACACGATGTTTTTCCTTCACCGTGGAAGTCAATCGTCGGTCGGGACTTATCCTTTAGGCCACGACGACTTCAAACGATGTCTATGTGAGAGATGTGTCTGTTGAAATTTGTGTAGGTGTGTATTCACATGCACACGCGCCCATGTTTATGCGAGTTAAGTTTAATGAACAATGAGTAAAACAAACAAAAATTATCTATCATACTTAAAAACATAAAACTAACCTTTTCTCTGTCTTGTGCACAGCAACAATCTTCTAGGTATCGACATAATAATAACGACATCATCCAATGACATTCGTCTCACATCAACTAGGTTCACCGCAAGTATCTCGTCTCCGACCTTCAAACAACCACTGTTGTACACTGCTGACTCCAAGGCTATTCGTGAAATGAACACCCCATCAGTTCTGGTTCCACCGTCTCCTTCTCTGATGTAAAGTCCAAGGGTTTGACCTGGACGTTTCACAATCTCCACAAGTTGAACTACATGACGCGTGTCCTAGAACAAATATGTGGCATAAGTCCTTCGACTGATATATGTCTGTAGACAATTTGGCCAATAGTACAAAAGATAGGGTCGATTTGGTTAATATCCTTCCATCCGGAAAGGCTTTGGACGATGAAGGAGCTACATTAATCCTTTCGAATTCAGACTTGTCCCACCGTTTGAGGAATATCAATAAGTTCAGTATTTGACCGTATCACCATTTGGTAACTGAATGAAAAATGAGGACACGTTGCGTTGACTCCACATTATGGGATAAGAGCTAGAAGAAGAAGAAATTAAAAGCTACTAGAAGAAGAAAATATGAGCTATTGCAAATAGCAATTGACGTTGTTTAAAAATAAAAGAACGCTAACTAGGTGGATCTATCGAATAGCAGGCTGGCAGCATTAATAGTTTTCGACATTATGGATATCGATCTCTTGTTCAATGTTCACTCCTTGATGCCACTTAAGAAGAACCAGCTTATCGAGAAGTTACGGTTACGGTTTTTGCCGTGGATGTTCAAGTGCTGATCTATTTGTGTACATCATATTACTGGGGGTAGCCTTGAGAGGAGAACATGAACGAAGACCTGGCCAGGGGTATCAAAACTGTGAAATCTTTCGATAGGGTCTAACATAGCTCTCCTTTAATGAAGCTACCATCCTTCAGAGTGGCGAAAGCTGAAAGATTGATGAATATAAAGTACATTGCGTTGCAGATAAAACTACGAGATTCGTAATAACGTAAATGAAACAAAATATCCGTACAAAATTTTAGTATACCAATTAGTTTGGTTATTTTACTCCATAAAAATCACAACTAGTATATCAACAATTATAGTCTTATTGTGAGTGAAATGGGAAACTATCGTTCACAGATTCCTCGATAGACGACAGAAATTTCTACCCATGTTATACAAATCGTAGACCGATATAGTACTGCATATTCCAACAATGCCAGTGTAAATTGCGTTCGCGTTCCCCGTTATCTAGGCCATACTCGAACAATAGAGTTCAGTGGTTCTTTCACAGTCAACGCTGTACGGGTAGCGAGATGAGTACCATTGTAAACGGGTCAATGGAGCACAGAAAATTACCTGATAGATGCGGCTTAGACCGGAAAAATTGGTGGTAAATCCAAAACATTTTTTTGAACAGTGATAAAAGTGAGGATTTTTTTTTTTTTTTATTGCTTAGTAGGGTGGACGAGCTCACAGCCCACATGGTGTTAAGTGGTTACTGGAGCCCATAGACATCTAAAACGTAAATGCGCCATCCACCTTGAGATATAAGTTCTAAGGTCTCAGTATAGTTACAGCGGCTACCGCACCCTTCAAACCGAAACGCATTACTGCTTCACGGTAGGTAAAATACAAAAATTCATACTCAAAATATTGTTAGTCTGAGCTTACGTCAAGAATTTCCTTTAATACCGTCTAAATTGCAACACGTTTACCTGTAATGCGAAGAATTTCTTGGCGGCTTCAATATTGTTTCGACCAACTTGTCTCAATTCGAGAATTCTCACGATCATCTCGCCACGGCGCTCCACCGCCTGAAAGTTAAGTTATTTCGTCATCGAAATTCCCGAAACATGAACCTTTGCATGCATTCCATGAACGAAATTTCCTAAACCCAACTTTATTACGATGTGTGTATTAAAATTTATAATGTAAGAGCGATGCTACCTACATGCCGCCGCAGCAAAGTTAATGAATTTGATATTCTTCTCACTATCAACTAAAAAAACTATACTTTAATTATTTCCTAAGAATACGCCATATATTTAGTTCATAACAATTTGAAAACATTTAATTAACCCGCAATGTTTAAGTAAACAGAATAAATAACACGACTATATTTATGAAAGAAACAAAATCCACTGGCTATTCCTAAAATTTGCATCTTTGTGTTTTTAACACATAAACCTGTTACATTGGATACCTAGTTAGCTATTGAACCTATTTATTCGTATTCTACAATAAAAACACCATTAGAATTCCGAGTACGAAAGAATGACCGGGGAATTTACCTCGAGCGCCGCGGCGGTGGTAGAATCGTGATCGTTTTCAACCATTTCAATCTGCCTGAATATTTCATTGCTAACTCCGGATACCTGAAATTTAAACGGAGTTAGATAAAATTTGGAACATTTTACACCGGTATATTTAGAATTGAGGACGAACTAAGACGCCAACAGTCATCTAAAAAGATTTTTTTCTTCGAAATAGACTGCGGTTATTGTCTATTTGTTTTTGGAGCAATGTTTACCCTCTGCTTGATCTTTGAAATGATTTTACTCGTGATTTTGTTGGTAAGAGGGCATTCCTTACTAACTAGGGTTAAGTTGACCTAATAGGTATGTCTTATATATCACTTCCCGGTTGTAGATGAATTGATTTGTGCCGATCGAATATAAGTTTCATCAGATTAACCAGCCAAAACATCCACTATGTCGAAAAACAATAATTCACACGCATAGGTTGGTTTAAAGATTTGCCCTAAACACGTCATTACGGATCCTCCCGATCCATTAACGGCACTTTTAGGTACCTCAAGCACCAAGGGTTTGACGAGTAAATTAACCCATAGATACAGCCCACTGAGTTTCTCGCCGGATCTTGTCAGTGGGTCGTGTTTCCGATCCGGTGGTAGATTCTGCGAAGCATTGCTCTTGCTAGGGCCTGTGTTAACAACACTCCGGTTCGAGCCCCGTGTGCTCACCTACACGTCAAGGAGAAGCTGAAATAGCCTCTCAAGCCTATCAGCATAGGTAGGCAAAAAAATTGAAGATTTATAATAAAGAACAACGTAACCACGTAACAACGGAAAAATGATAGTGCTAGTGAAATCGTACAAATTGTTACGAAATGGGTATTGACAGACCTTTCTGAAGTCTGGCTGCAGCACACAGGGCGGCGCATGGTTGGCACGGGCCGGTTGCGGCGGACCGGGCGGCGCGCGTCCCGGCGACGCCGTCAAGTCCGGCGCCGCGCGGCCGTTCTCCTGGGTCATAGAAATTGCAGTTCACATTATTGGGTCAGATGAAAAAGTACAAGTAAGTGATAAATGATATCGGCCTCCCCGAGCTACCAGAGAGATCGGACCATATTTTCTATTAGATCCAATCCTGACTGTTGGCAGGAAAAAAAATGTCCACCGTATTCCTGGCGACTTTTCGAGTCGCAAGGTAAATTCACCAGATGTATTGCATGAGAATTGAAGCCACCAAACAATATCTCTGTTGCTTTTCTACAAGAGCCTTTTATTATACACTTGAGACATTGACCTGATGCCTCAATGTAGACAAAGGCGTTGAAATTTCAGTAGATGGATTTCGGTAACTGCTTATACCTACCAGATGAATATGGACTTAGTCTGCTTGCTAAACTGTAGGTTGATTAGGACAATCCTTAATCGAGAATTCATTTTACGGTTTTCAACTATAAAGGCTTCGTCAAACAGAACGCGTAATTAGCACGCGTTAGAGCACTAAGCTGACGGCGCGCTATGACGCCGAGATATGTTGTACTACTACGGTAATATATTGTCAAACAGAGTGCCTGCGCTATAAGTACACAACGCTCTGTCGTTGCGTTAGGACGCTTTGACGTCAGGCGTTGTAATATTTTCCAAATTATTTTTTAGCGTCCGAGTATGCAGTTGGAACAGCGTCCCTACCGGCAAATGTAGGCAAATATTCCAACTTCTTACAAATTTGTATTAAATTCTACGCTATCGAGAACGATAAAAAACTCGCACTAAGCACATAGATGTAGTGGAACAGATAATTTAAAGAACAAAATAAAATCAGGGCCCCAAATGAAGAAACAGTGCTTTCCTTTTAAATCAAGGGTGAAAACCTATGTTCTTTTGTATCTCTATCAAAATAACATAATATAGTATACAATTATAGTATTCGTTTTAGGTATATTAAATGGTATTTGAAATAAATCGGCTTTAACGCTCTTTACAAGTAAGTCATTAATTCTTTTACCGTTAAATCCTTTTGGATTTTATATCCCTGAACAAATATTTACGTGAAAAGATTACAAGTCCGAGAGCACGTCTAACCCTTTTCCATCCACATAAATTACTTTACAACAAGGCTGCGCCGCAGGGTTCCTTCCGCGGTTTTATCAGTTATGTATCACGACAGCATTTGCTGAACTCATTTTCAGATTCAGAACAATAATAACACGTCTTTCATTGCATTGATGTGCTTGAGCGGCTTCACGTGTAGCTTAGAATCGATTCTGATTTCAAATGTCCTACTTCAAAATTAAATGTTTCATGGGACGCTAAAAATGTCATGATATATTGTGACATTTTTATTTAGTTCATAATTAGAAATTCACGTGTAGTCAAACAAGTATCTAAGAGATATCGAATTATGACTTCTGGTCGAAATGTCATTTATTGTCAGCATTAACAACTCATTTTCTATATCAGATTTTTTGTTTTGGTTTTAATGTTACTAAAAGTTCGTCAATAGCTACTAAAGAAAAAAGGATGTCAGTTAACACGCAGATTAGAAAATGCCGTGCATAGTTTCGTTTTTGCCTATGTAAGCAATCGATTAAGCAACTCAAAATAAAATGCTACACAAAAACAATAACTTCTATTTTTGTATGAAAAAAGAACCCCAAAAGCTCACATATCAAAGGCAAATCACCTCTCAGTCGAGTCCGTGAAAGCCTTCGATCATAAATAAAGGCTCCGAACGATTTCGAAGGTTCAAGGGATTTTTGTTTCTGCTTTTGGCGGTCGATCGAGAGCCGACGGGCGGGGCTCGCTACGGGCCGTGACCTACTTATACTTCCACCCTCTCGCGTACACACGAGGTCACTGTACTGCAGCTGCAGCCCCCCAATACCGCAGGGTGAGCGGACTCGGCGTGAATGTCCAAGCTACAATTGTAAAGCGCGCCAAACTCGTTGCCGCATACTTCATTGTAGTAGTCTTTTGGAATACCATTAACAATTTTCATGAATAAATCCATTAAAACAATTGTCGTTCATTACGAACAATTATGATCGAGGTAAATATATTCTAATTAATGTGTTAAGTGTTATTCCTGTTATACCTATTTTAACACATTTACATATACAATTATCAATTGAAAAATAAACTCTAAAAAATCGCAGTTGATATGTAAATTTTATATAATAAAAAAAGTATCTAAAAATATTAAAAAATCTTACGACACGTAATTTTCTACATAAGAATGAAAACGATTGGAAAACCCGAAATGATTTTGGTTATAAATCATGTTGTTGTTTGTTTAATATAAGATTTCGATAAAATATTGTAGGTTATATTTAAGTAAGTAATGTTCAAATAAGAATCATTTTAATATTAATTTGACAATCAACAAGGGTAATTTTTTCAATAAATTTTCACATATTCACAATTCAACTTTCATTTCACACATATTAAACACACATTTCCACGTTAAGCTTTACAATGCGAATGACGAGCTTTATTTTTATTAAAAAATATTTTGTCGGCTGTATAATAATAATAATAAAATTTGGAACTTATTAAATGGAACTTGCGATGTTTTAAAGTGTTTTTACTTAAAACTATTTGCATTAGTTATGGACTTCCTAAGGTTTCCTAAGACTTCTAGTGTCCAGCTCCATATATTGGTTTCAGCGTTCAAAGTAGTAAAAAATAAAAAAAGGAATCATAAAAAACCCTTAAAAAGTAATTTCAAAATGCATATTATCCGACTTCCGTTGTTTTAAACGCAACTATCTTTCCACGGGCAACCTCGTGTTTCTATTTTCGATATCAAAGCAATATGTACATTGCTGCGAGAAAATAAGATGCAATTTAGCATACAAAGCGATTTTAAGTCCTGCCTCTACTCTCCACACCATATTAGAACAGTAAGAGCTATATACTTATATAATACGTATACTTATATACATAGATACACTTTGCTTATACAAGAACATTAAACTTTTGATCCATAAATAGGTTTTCGTAGCGAATCGCGTAATTTTTAGCTATTAAGTTTCTTTAGGGCATATTTTGATCAAAAATTTAATTTACAGGAATTACTCTAAATTATTATTTTTCCAATAATAATAATTTACAGTAATTATGCAATCTGGCCTGTGATTTTTAGACGCGGACAAATCAAATGTCATGTCTGGGCAATGCTGTCTTTAATAAACAGTATTATAATGGTATATTGGAAAACCGTTAAATTATACAATCTTTATGTTGTTGTTGAGTATCAAACTTTGTTCTTTTAATTGCTCTAATAGGCAGACGAGCATACGGCCCACCTGATGATGAGTGGCTGCCGTCATTCATGGGCGTCAGCAATGCCAGGGGCAAAGCCAAGTTGATGCCTACAGCTTAATATTCTTCACAAGCCTCGTTTGAAGAAGGACATGTCATAGCGCTCGGGAAACGCCGTAGAAGGAAGCTTAATTCAAAGCCGGATGGTGCGTGTCAGAAAAGATCTCTGGAAGCGCACTCTGCATGAACGCAGTGGTTCTAGGTAGTATGGATGGACTCTATTCAAATGGCGGGTGGTGCGATGGTAGAAACGAGATGACGGAATCATCTCAAATCGCATTCTCGTTATATCTATGAGTTCCCGTTACCACTTAACACAAGATGGACCGTGAGCTTATTCAGGCGTCTATGTTACACATTACGTCGGTGCAAAAATAATAATAATAACTGGCCTACTGATCGCATAGCATGGCATGAGTAGTTCCTTGTAGAAATAAAAATATATATGGTATTGCCGATGCGAACTTACAATACAGCCTATCTCCTGATTTTTTAAATAAGGACTAGAAAAGTAATAACATTCCCAGAACAACTAAGGTCATTTTCGTATCGATTCCAACAATTTCACTTCGTAAGCAACAAGAATAACACTACTAATGTAAAACATAGACATTCAATACAAAATCACAAGCTCGACTTCGATTCTAGTTGAAAGCTTTTTTCCATAATACTCTTAGATTATAATAATAATTAATCTTCTTATTCCCCCTTCGCCCAACCCTCTTGTAAATCACATGTTGGCGTATGCTTGTTCATATCAAAGCACGTAAGTATGGGTTATGTCCCCCTAATGACACGCGCACACCCGACAACGAAAACAGCCTTTACTACGCGACTTGAAGATCAAAGCTTTAATTCAGTCTAGTTTAATTAGAATTAAACAAACTGACGTGCACATCCGCAATTAGAAATTAGATGTTACTAGCTAAGGATAATTAAGCCAAAGGATTGTACACTAATAATATATCTATATATATAAAAATGAATTGCTGTTCGTTAGTCTCGCTAAGACTCGAGAACGGCTGGACCGATTTGGCTAATTTTGGTCTTGACTTATCTTTGTGGAAGTCCAGAGAAGGTTTAAAAGGTAAATAAATATGGAAATGCTCGGAATTAAATAAAAATAACAATTTTGTTCTTCCTTTGATGTGTCCCCCGTCGGACGGATTCTTTTTGTTTGTTTTAAGTTTATTTTATACAAAAGTTCTTTTATTTATCGATTGAGGCACTACGAAGTCTGCCGGGTCAGCTAGTTCTATATAATTATGACGCTGTTCCGTGTGTTCTAACTTAAAGGAGAGACCGCACAATGTTGATTTTCGTGTAATTTCTCAAAATAGGCCATGAAACTCTCGTCTTCTCATCTAATGCAGTTTTTTTCATTTAAATTTAAACAACAAGAGCCTAAGACGACAAATATTGGAAAGGAGTCCAGGCCGGTACGAGACTCGCAGATCGATATCTGGTACTGTCTTCTGAATGAAGTGCGCGCGCCGACCGCCTTACGTAACGTTCAGTATGAACACCTGTTGCTAATACTACCACCCGTTTATAAGCCGACCGTTGTGTGCAGTCCGTCTCGGCTTTACTATTCAACGCGCTCGTAGACTATTTCAAATTTGGACGGAGTGCCGGAGTCAATGCACCGGCGGAACCTTCGTCGTTGCACTCAAGGGTGCATAGTAGAGACCGGTGGAGGCATGATAATGATCTTCGTTAGTGTTATTGGAAAACTTAATGAAGACTGCATCTATAGTGAAGTCCACCAGCTGACGGCAATCTGTATGTTTTTGTACAGTTGGGTATTAAACAATCGCATCTAAAAGGTAATAATGCGTTTATCTATAGACTTAAGAAGAATAAGAAATTAATAGTCATAGACCGTTCGGTATTCACTGCTAAAACTACTTCACCTTTATTCATGCGTGTTAAAAAGATCCTTAAATAAATTCCTCTCTAATATGCTCAGGACTAATGGTAGGTCATGTTGTACGTCCTGCTTATTTCTGTCGTAATCTGTTATTTTTATAATACACTATATGAGCAGACGAACTCACCGCTCATCCAGATTAAGTAGCCACCGGTGCTCATTGGCAAAAGAATGCGATTGTTTGTTGTAGCTTCTCTTAAGCTCCAGTGACCACATAGAGTCAGTCAGCTCTGAGTTATTTTTATTATTATTTTTTTATTGCTTAGATGGACGGACGAGCTCACAGCCCACCTGGTGTTAAGTGGTTACTGGAGCCCATGGACATCTATAACTTAAATGTACCACTTATCTTGAGATATAAACTCTAAGGTCTCAAGTATAGTCACAACGGCTGCCCTACCCTTCAAACCGATACGCATTACTGCTTCACGGCAGAAATAGGCAGGGTGGTACCTACCCGTGCGGACTCACAAGAGGTCCTACCACCAGTAAAAAGTTAGTACTAACAGATCCAAACGGTCAAAAAAGAATCATAACCCACTGTTTGTATTTACCGTGTTTTGGTATTTATTTATGGTAACTATACTGAGACATTAGAACTTTTATCTCAAGGTGGGTGGCGCATTTACGTTGTAGATGTCTATTTTCTCCAGTAACCACTTAACACGAGATGGTTTGTGAGCTCGTCCACCCATATAAGCAATAAAAAAAACTGTTTGTCTGTTTAAATCTTGACTAATATTCAAAACTTCTTTAGCACGGACTCACGTCTTTTGTCCTACTTTTATTCCAACAGCAAATTTTGTACTTTGCTTGTTATACATAACATGTTTAAATTTTCAGTTAACATCATTATAAGTCTATTTAAGTCAACAACTTGGAGTAAACTAAAGCTTTTACCGGCCTAACAAAAGGGACTGTTAGAGTGTAAGTTGTTTTCTTGTCTCCGAAATGTCCTTTCATTTCATAGCTTATAGCCGAGAAGGGAAGAAATTGAAACTTTTTCTGATTTTATTATTTATAACATTAGGGGTGATTTTTAAATTTCATTACATAGAGTTTGTCTTATTTGTATATTAATTACGCAAATTATATATTTTGCGGGCTTTCTTTTATGCCGCAGTATTAATCCTTCATCGGGCCAGTAATTCGCGAACATGAGTTAAGAACGTGTTTCATTGGAAAATTTAGTACCTGCCTGCAGGATATAAGCATTGGCATAGTCACATCGTCCGATCAATAATTTGTGTTCAGTAGGGAGATAGGCGAGCTTACAACGCATCTGATATTAAGTGGTCATTGAAGTCAATGCACAGCATGAATATTGCAACTCGCCATGAAACATGATAAAAGATAAAATATTTCAAAAGTTGAAACTCTAAAATCTCACCTTTCTGATATTAGACAAATCGATTTAAAAATTCACATTTTGATTTGTAGCTCAGAAAAAAGTAAACAAATAAAAACTTTTATAATCAAGTTTCATCTTTGGAATACATTATATTGTTCGTAGCACACTGAATCCTTGTCAAAGTAACAATGGATCAAAATAGAAGGCCTTTATGTACATTTTCTCGGATATATTGGTTCAATAGAAATATTGGGTTGCTTAATTAAATATGTTCAGCTTGAGGGAATGTCAAAGGTAAAGGCTAAGGCAGGTTCATGTACGACCCACACGAATTGCCTCAGTTATTAGAAATAATATCTACTGACCTTTAAAAGGTAAAAAGTAAAATTTACTGGATTGTTTACCATACAAACATGTAGATACATACGTAGTCTTTTGAATTATTATTTAGAAGTATTTTTACTGGCGTAATGTCAGAGTACGAAAGAAATTTTCTTTCAGACAAAAAGTCACACTGTCAAACGCTTCTATTGATTATTTTTCTGATTTCAATATAGATTATTCTATCAAATTCTATTAAAAGCATTTCTGCTCTAGATACGACTATACTAAGTTAGTTTTAATTAGTGCAGGCTTTTTTAATATCATTGCAGCTGCACTTAGGTTCATAGTGGAGTTTAACTGCAGCATGTGATCGAAATCTTAATTGTATCATTAAAACAGCCGCCATAACGTAAGCTTGAAGACATTAATAATAAGCAGCAAAATATGTCAGGATTTTAATACTTGCCTGTGCGAGTATGTACATAGTTTTATTTATTATATACGCGCTATTCGTAAATTTTCCAACTTACATTGGAAATTATAGTTTTATTAAGAATTTAATTTCTCATTAAAACTAAAGTAAATTTTGAGAACCGTCGTAAAAATTTGGTTTGTGTACATCTTTCTATTAAATTAGTTTTCGCACATCGTACCAAGCTGGATATTAGGCAAAATACTTGCCTGTGCGAGTATGTACTTAATTTTATTTAATAAACACGCTATTAGTAGATTTTCGAACTTACATTAGAAACTATAGTTTTATTTATAATTTAATATCTCTTTAAAACTAAAGTAAATTTTGAGAACCGTCGTAAAAATTTGGTTTGTGTGAGTCTTTCTATTAAATTAGTTTTCGCACATCGTACCAAGCTGGATATTAGGCAAATTACTTGTCTGTGCGAGTATGTACTTCATTTTATTTAATAAACACGCTATTAGTAGATTTTCGAACTTACATTAGAAACTATAGTTTTATTTATAATTTAATATCTCTTTAAAACTAAAGTAAATTTTGAGAACCGTCGTAAAAATTTGGTTTGTGTACATCTTTCTATTTAATTAGTTTTCGCACATCGTACCAAGCTGGATATTAGGCAAATTACTTGTCTGTGCGAGTATGTACTTAATTTTATTTAATAAACACGCTATTAGTAGATTTTCGAACTTACATTAGAAACTATAGTTTTATTTATAATTTAATATCTCTTTAAAACTAAAGTAAATTTTGAGAACCGTCGTAAAAATTTGGTTTGTGTACATCTTTCTATTTAATTAGTTTTCGCACATCGTACCAAGCTGGATATTAGGCAAAATACTTGCCTGTGCGAGTATGAACTTAATTTTATTTAATACACACGCTATTAGTAGATTTTCGAACTTACATTAGAAACTATAGTTTTATTTCGAATTTTATTTCTCATTAAAACTAAAGTAAATTTTGGGAGCCGTCGTAAAAATTTGGTTTGTGTACATCTTTCTATTAAATTAGTTTTCACACATCGTACCATGCTGGATATTAGTGCAAAATACTTGCCTATGCAAGTATGTACTTAATTTTATTTAATACACACGCTATTAGTAGATTTTCGAACTTACATTAGAAACTATAGTTTTATTTAGAACTTAATTTCTCATTAAAACTAAAGTAAATTTTGAGAACCGTCGTAATAATTTGATTTGTGTACATCTTTCTATTAAATTAGTTTTCGTACATCGTGCCATGCTGGATATTAGTGCAAAAACAACGGTATTCAATTTCGTGCGGCTGTGAAAACAATTCACTGAACGAAACTGCTTTTAAATTTAATACTAAATCCGAAACGCAGACAGATATTTAATTGGATAACAGTAATAGAAATAGCGATGTTACACAACCGAATTGTATTTTTGTAAGCTCAAATTTGGTATTGGAATTGTTAAAACCTAATTGGTACCGTACTCTTATATAAAGTCTCTATTAGGGCGAGAATCGAAACACGGTAGAACGTGTATTCAAGACTTTTATTGGGTTTAATAACATATAATTAAAGAAAACAGATTTCTACGTATTAGCACAGAAGTGATACGAGCCGGTGACGATGTGCGACTAACTTATGCAGTAATCATCAATTTCAACAAAACAACACTATGCCAGCACGGCTCATGATCTTTGCCTATCTTACAGTCTCAAAAAACACAGACGTTGATTTCCAATTTTCCAATATGTTACCTTTTTTTTTTATTGCCTAGATCTGTGGACGAGCTCACAGCCCACCTGGTGTTAAGTGGTTACTGGAACCCATAGACATCTACAACGTAAATGCGCCACACACTTTAAGATATAAGTTCTAAGGTCTCAGTATAGTTACAACGGCTGCCCCACCCTTCAAACCGAAACGCATTACTGCTTCACGGCGGTGGTACCTACCCGCGCGGACTCACAAGAGGTCCTACCACCAGTAATTACGCAAATTATAATTATACTAAAATTTGTTCTAGAAATAAAACACCAGAATATCTTCAATTTAATTCACGAAATTTTCAATCTCGTTTCCCTAGTATACATATATGTAGAGAGTATATATAGAAACCAAGAGCAAAGGCGTAGGAACAAGAGATATATCCCGCTTAGTCTAGACATGGCGACAACCCGGTACCGAACTCAATTAATCTGTCATCTGTATCTGACAGTTATGGTCGATTATGTAGGGCAAAGCCGCTTAGATTATATTGGATACCACTCAAATTTATAGAATCTTATTAAATTATTTTTTTATTAATGATTGACAAACAAGCTCTCGTACTTTCTGACGTTAGGGTTCCGCGGTTGTTAGAAGCTGCACTACGAATACCTCAGCTCAACTTTGACAATGTACTCAGAATTTCAATTGGATTGCATTAGATTGGATCGGTGAATTCCAATTGTTCCAAACGGACAGCATATTGACTTTGGAATTAATTGTTATTTGATTTGAGCTTATTGCGATAGAAATTGTTTTCAAAAAATCTCGACGACTAGCTTTGGTTATGGGGTAGATTGGATTACTGGTGGTAAGACCTCTTGTGAGTCCGCACGGGTAGGTACCACCACCCCGCCTATTTCTGCCGTGAAGCAGTAATGCGTTTCGGTTTGAAGGGTGGGGCAGCCGTTGTAACTACACTGAGACCTTAGAACTCATACCTTAAGGTGGGTGGCGGCATTTACGCTGTAGATGTCTATGGGCTCCAGTAACCACTTAACGCCAGGTGGGCTGTGAGCTTGTCCAACCATATAATCAATAAATAAAAAAAATAAAAAAAATAGATATTCACATACAGCATGAAGTTTATCTCTTTCATCTGTTTGGTATATTATCACGTTTTGAGCAATGAATATGTGCATACAATTTATATTACATGTTTCTTAATCCCAGTTCCATCATGGAATTGTTAAAATCGATATAACAATCTCTACTTATCTGATAAAAGCTACGTCGTCTCTTTCATTTTTGCGAGATAAGCTATTGGGAGCCTGGCACAATTGTTTTTTTTTTTTTTTTTTTTTTTTTATTGCCTTGTAGGCAGACGAGCATACGGCCCACCTGATGGTGAGTGGTTACCGTCGCCCATGGACTTCAGCAATGCCAGGGGCAGAGCCAAGCCGCTGCCTACCGTTTAATACTCTCCACAAGCCTCGTTTGAAGAAGGACATGTCATAGCGCTCGGGAAACACCGTGGAGGGGAGCTCATTCCATAGCCGGATGGTACGTGGCAAAAAAGACCTCTGGAAACGCACTGTGGATGACCGCAGTGGCTCCAGGTAGTATGGATGAACTCTACTCCGGTGGCGGGCGGTGCGATGGTAAAAATGAGATGCCGGTATCATCTCGAACAATTCCTCAGAGCACTCCCCATGGAACATACGGTACAAAATGCAGAGGGAACCGAAGTCCCTCCGCAGACCCAGAGGCTCCAAACGATCCGTGAGAATGGGATTATCGACAATCCGAACGGCCCTCCTCTGTATGGAGTCAAATGGAATGGAATGTTTTTGAGACTTTTGATATATTAGAGTTAGAACTCATCAATGTCCAACAATGTGTTTTTAATACATGCGAATTTGTAATTTCTTCTTTAATCATCGAGAAATGAAAAGACCAGAATTCTTCCTTAGTCAGAAATGGAACGAATAAACAACGTAAAAATTTCCCAACATTTAAACAAACGCCATTCATCTATATAAAGATAGTGATCCTCAATGTAAACCGACTATCTAGAAAAAAATATACAATTCAGTTGAGATCTATTTAATTTCCGTCCAATAAAACTTATCAACTTCTAAGACGGAAATTCAGTATTTACAGACCTAGATAGGAGCTTCAATATTCAAGGCTTTGAGTCTAGACAGGCGCCAGCTGTCTTCGTGTTAAACCTATTAAGCTGTCCGAAAATGACGTAATTCTTGGAAAACCCTCGAATTGGGAATTTAACCTTCACACCACGTCTTACCCTGATTTACTTACAACAGTACCTACTCTGAGTAAACTATATAATTAAACTCTGTAACAAAAACATAGTACTGTTGTAGGGCGTTTTATTAGTCCAGACATTTTTGCTGCAAGACAGTAATGCCTTCCGGTTTCAAGGATGGGATAGGAGTTATACAATATATTTATCTACTATCTACTGTTCTAACTACTATACAATATATCAATCTACTGATCTCAAAACGGCGGGGCATTCACACCGTGATATCTTTCCACCGGTAAACACCAAATGGGCCGTGAACAGATTCACCAATCTATACAATAAAAACAATGAATAAACCGAATTGAACTAAAACTAAAATAAAATAAACTAATCTTACATGGTCAACATTAGTATTTAGAAGCGTTGATGGAAATGACGTCTTTTTATTTCTTTGCCTTTAACGTGTTTTTTTTTAACAACAAGCCATAACAATGAACTTGAATATTAAAATGGCGGTCGGAATTCTATTTTTACAAATTGAAGAACTCGAACAAAATAATATCACGTATATTATCTTCTGGCGCCGATGGAATCGACCCCAATGAAAACTTTATGGAAGATACCACTTATTTAAAAGCCTGCATACCAAAAACCTAGCCTAAAATTCCAATATTAGGTATGCATAGGAAAATATTCGCATCTATTTCTATTGATAAGTTTTCATTAGCTTGACCTGTATTATCTTTCTATCTACGTAACGGAATCTTTATTTGACTAACCTCATGACGTCAAATTGAAAATTAGCACAAATCACACCTTTAGAATTGAAGTGGCTAAATCGAAAATTCTTATTTTTTGGTAAACGCCAAAAATGCTATTGAAGAATTATTGTCATTTCATAGTTTTTCGATTATAAAACTTTAGCGACTAATACAAAAAAAATGCTAGATTCAAAAGAGACGGAAAGAGCACATTTATCCTTTTCTGGACTAAAAGAAACTGTTTAATTTTAATTAAATGATAGAATACATGTTCATAGGTCATTCGAAGCATAAAAGTCATTTTCTTAAAAATTTTAGTTATGCCACTTCAATTCTAAAAGTGCGACATATATTATCAAAGAGCCATGAAAATACATTTTATTACTTTGATCACTAGAACAAAAAAGAATTATTATTACCATTTGCAAACTAATTACATTGATTATCGAAGGATGTCAATTTGTTGTTTAAGTGTTATTTTAAACTAACTGACCCGGCAGACTTCGTAGTGCCTCAATCGATAAATAAAATACCTAAACTTTTGTATAAAATAAACTTAAAACAAACAAAAGGAATCCGTGCGACGGGGGACACATCAAAGGAAAAGCAAAATTGTTTGTTTTTATTTAATTCTAATCATTTTCATATTTATCTACATTTTAAACCTTCTCTGGACTTCCACGAATAACTTAAGACCAAAATTAGCCAAATCGGTCCAGCCGTTCTCGAGTTTTAGCGAGACTAACGAACAGTAATTCATTTTTATATATATAGATTATACGTAACGAGTCTAAATTTTGTACAATTAACGTAACTGGTTAAACAACTGCGCAGTATATCTGGTCTTAAACGATAAATAATGCGAATAATTCAAACAAATCCGCTTCAACTTTACGTTTAGTGTTACGAGTGGCAGAACTAAACTGCTTTTTGACTTATAAAATTTACATAAATTAAAAATTCAAATCCAATTCATCTCTTCGAGTGGAAACGCTTACTTTCAAAAACATTTAATTTATTCCTAGCGTATACCTATTTTCCATGACAAAAGCTTGAGCCGGAATAAACAATTCAGGTCGGTATAAAGGGAACTGGAGAAGAATGGGAGTATTATTAGCTGTTTAATTATTTCGGATATCGATATAGTAATTACCAACAATATTCCTTTTACTAAAGCAGAACATTAATTATGTATGTATACGTACGAGAATGTATAACAATAGCGTAACGCGATACAAAACAAGATTTTTACTTGAACAAATTTTAAACGGTACGGATGAGATGTTATAAAGAGGCTAGAGACTGATGGTATCCGTATTTATTATATACATAGAGATATATTTATATTTTGATTATTTTTGCAACGAAGTAGTACTAATTTGGAGTTCAGATCCAATATCTCAAGAAGGACGGCAATTACGTTGCATTGACGAGAATGTATCCTTTATCATTCTCCTGCCCTTCTCCCAGTCACCTGGGGTCGGCGCAACATGTTATCTCCTTCCATACTCCTCTATAATATACCATTTCTTCGCTCACTCCCTTCTTACACATATCGTCTTTCACGCAATCCATCCATTTCTTCTTAAGTCTACCTCTTCCTATATATCCTTCTACATTCATAGTTAACACTCTCTTACCAACCTCATTTTCGTTTCGTCTCATCGCATGTCCATACCATCCCAAACGCGCACTTCTCAACTTCTCTGTCACAGGTGCCACTTTCAAACTTCCTCTAACATATTAATTCTATTTTCTATCCATTCTTGTTACTCCACACATCCATCGAAATATTCGCATCTCTGCTGCATGCAATCGCATTTCGAAGAATGAATTCCTATGGATTTTTTTATTGCCCTTGTAGGCAGTCGAGCATACAGCCCACCTGATGGTGAGTGTTTACCGTCGCCCATGCACTCCAGTAATGCCAGGGGCAGAGCCAAGCTGCTGCCTATCATTAAGAACCGCTGCCTACCATTGTAGTCGCGTTATGTTGATGCTATTCTAGGGCCTATTGGTATTTCTTATTCTATACACTATATACTATATAGCCTAATCGTATTCTATGTAATAATAAAGAGTGAACATTTTCCTTTGAAAGCTTATTCAAAATACAAACTTGCAACTGAAGCATTATTACATTTTAAAATGTAAACTAATGAATTTAGCAAATAAAAGAGATTTAAAACTAGATTGCATTAAAGTAACCAATTTATTCAAAGCATCAATCCAGACCAACATGTGACAGACAGAAAGTTGTTTAAGTAAATTTCATTTTATATGTTTGACATGTAAATGGTACATTCGAATTTGGCATTCTTAGATATTTCATGTATGTGCAATGTGTTCAGGATTTTTGCTGTATTTATGCTAAATATTTTATATCTAATCTAATCTTGTATAAATTGAACAATATCGTGTATGTAAATATTATGATGTCATCGTCTATGGTATTATAGGTATAATTAATGGTAATCCATTACAGTTATAAATATCTTTTTTTTTATTGCTTAGATGGGTGGACGAGCTCACAGCCCACCTGATGTTAAGTGGTTACTGGAGCCCATGGACATCTACAACGTAAATGCGCCACCCACCTTGAGATATAAGTTCTAAGATCTCAGTATAGTTACAACGGCTGCCCCACCCTTCAAACCGAAACGCATTACTGCTTCACGGCAGAAATAGGCAGGGAGGTGATACCTACCCGCGCGGACTCACAAGAGGTCCTACCACCAGTAAATTGGATATTTACAAATTAATAGATATTTGTGATTTCAAATCAGTGATTCTAGGTCATCGTTCTATTCTCTATTCTCTATCTATTTCCTTAAAGTCATTAAAGCTATGACGTAAACCAGTATTGCGTTAAGCAAAGGCTGCTATATACTCTAACATTGTACAATTCCATAAATCGTCAAAAAAAGAATTATAATCTATTATGGACTTGTGATTTCCGATAACCAAGGGATTACTGGAGCCAACACTCCTACGTAAATGCCGTTACGAACTTTGAAACACGTCAATTATAATTATTATATTTAGATCGATATGATTGACATGTGGGTATATTGTAATCATGAATAATAGCTGTCTTTTAAAAAAGATTTTAAAATCCATATATGTATTTGACTGATTCATTAACGCAGAGTATATAGACATATGTCGCTAGGGTTAAAAACTTATATTGACAATGTTGCACTATAAGGGAAGAGTTTTTGTTTGGAAAATTTACAAATATGGAATTAACGGTGGTATAAAATCAATCATTCTCAAATGAAGAAGTACTGAATTTCACATACGTATTTGTGGCTAAAATTAGTATATGTAGAAAGTCGTTTCAAAAAATCTCCAAAAATTGTGGCGAAATAGCAGTCGAATGTTTATTTGGGAAGATATTGCGTCAATATTGAAGCATCAAATTCCTCCTCCTGACAAAAAAAAAGTCTTCATATATTATAAAGTTTAGAAAAAAATGTTATAAATAAAACGTATATACCTAGGTATGTAGTTACTGTACCAAAGGTTCAGCATAGTACATTGATTAACCCATTCAAAGCCGAAGTAGATCAATAGTAAATTATATGTATACAGCATACAGAATACACATATAACTACAAAGGAATTATAATTAATTAGCTGTGCCTCCGGCGCAGACCGCGTGGTCAAGAAAAAGTGTTCAAAAATTCAGCTTTCCCTGAAAATGGGGTATTTTTCCGGATAAAAGGTAACATAGGTAGCATAGCAGGTGACTGCTATCTCTGACTTATCCACTTCTAAAAAATCATGTCAATTGATTGATTAGATAGGAAAGAACGAACAACGAAACAAAATTTTACATTTTTAACATTGAAGAAGTGTAATAAAAAAAAGTGTAAGTAGATAAGTATATGTATGGATTTTATTCACGCTTCTGTGCACATAAATACGTCATGTATGTACATAATGGATGTACATAATTATGTTATTAAAGCTCTAGAAAAACATTATGAGTCACCACATAAGTCAACCCACTTCGTTTTGTTCTCAGCGTGACTCAGCATGTGGATAACCCGTGAAAACTTACATAATTAACATAAGACCATTATGATTTCCCAAATGGATCACCAGCTTAATCTAAACTATTTTGATTTAATCTGAACTATCATCAGTGCCGATGTAATCAACAACTTTAATCTCAACGGAGAGTTTCTGCTGTACAACGTCGGTGGGCGTATTGTTAAGACTTGTAGCGAAGTAGGTATTATTTTTTTAGACATAAACCGTAGACCGTTTTTTAGACCGTAGACATCAATAACGAAAATGACGACACCCATCTTAAGACATGAGTTCTCAGTCTTATTGTGCAAAGGCTGCCCAGCATTATTGCTTTACGGCAGAAATAGTCAGGGTCGTGGTGGTACCTATCCGTGTGGGCTCATAAGACGCCCTACCACCAGTAATTACGCAAATTAATTTTTTTGTGGGTTTGATTTTTATTACACAATTAATTGTATGATACTTCATCGTGGATGTCATTCGTGAACATGTGTTAAGTATGTACTTCAATGGTAAAAAAGAAAAATTGGTACCTATCTGCGGGATTCGAATATCGGCACTATCGCATCACGTAATACGAATGCACCGGACGTCTTATCTTTTAGGCCACAATGATGTCGAGATAATGGATATATGCAAAATTAATACCTTTGCGGCCTTGATTTGTATCACCTGATGTTCCTGTTCACATACCTTCTTCATGAATGTCGCTTGAGCTTGTGAACTGTTGCAAAAACACATACCGCAGCCAGGGCCGCATTTTAATTAAAAACAAACGATCCAGCCGAATTGAATTTCATAACTACATACGGGCGGGAAATGTCAAAAACTCAAAATATTTACAACAGTGCTCTCGACCCAAATATTCGTTGAGATATTTACCAAGTCCCGTAATATCCAACGCCATTAGGAGCACTTAGTTTACGTGCTACGTCTGTCCCATTATAAACTTTGCATCGTACGATGTATATTTTTTGATGCGAACGCAAGTTAAGGCTATTTCTAAAGGGTTTTACTTTAAGCTATTTAGAGGCGTGTTATCTTACCGAAGTTTGAGTTGAAACATCCTGAAACTTTTGGATAATTAAAACAAATGTGAGTTAGATATAGATTTAAGTTGAGGTTACCGTCTTATATTTGGCTTCTTTTTCCTAATAGTACAGATTTAACACTGCGAGTAAAGTACAATTAATTTGTAATTATAATAAAATTTATCATTTTTATTTAACAAACGTTCGGTTGTGGATCAATGCATTTGCGTACTCCGATCTCCATGGCGATTGGAATCCATAGATAAATACAAAAACAATGTCACTATGAATTTCAAAATCGATACTATAGAAATGCGCGCGCGTATCGACATCGCGGGTTCCTACATACCTTTTAACACGTTAACTGCCGTGTAGGTCACCGGTGACCTACGCGGCGCACTGAAGTAATAATGTCGATTTATGTTACTAAGCGCCTGGATTGCCTAAATTAGCCTTCTTTTGTTTGTTAATGTACTTGTTTTATTCTTTTATAAGTCTCTTAAAAATAAATTCATTCTCAGTATCTTCGGATTCGTTTTCCCCAGAGTCTACTAGATATTCCGGTGCCTTGTAAGAAGATCGAAGAGAGAAATCGACATAATAACTTCAGTGCGCCGCGTGGTACCATATGGCAGTCAACGTTTTAAATAAACTAGAGGTCCCGCAGTAGTCGAAATTCGACTATAATTAATTGAAATTGTAAGTTTGTACACTATTATAATTGTATTTTATACTTCTATAATCACAAATTTCGCCAAGACTATACTATAAAAAATATTAACAAAGATAAACAATATTTAATATATTCTCAATTTGACCACAGACTTCAAGCAATAAAAAAAGTTCGACATTAAACAATAGTATGAATGCGTGTGTGTGCCAAATACATGGTAGTGTGTGTAATACTTTTTTTTTATTGATTTAACGTATTTTTTATGGATAATTTTAAAAAAATATTAGCATTCTGCACTCCTTCTCTATATTCTCTATATGTGTGGGAAAACGCGCAGTTTTCGTAAAAATGGGTACAAAGTTTTTTGCTTCACGTATTAATATATAGATAGCAGAGACGTATCTTAATTACAAAAGCTGTAAAGTAGTTGGAGTCAGTGTAAATTTATAAGATTGAAAACGATAATCAGCACTACACTAGAAGGAAATTTTAACATTATCTTTACATCTAGCGAAAATTTTAATATATATTTTATATGGAAATACTTACTTTGAAGCATTTTCTGTAACTAGGCTGTGTTGGATCAAACGTTATAAAATCAACAGTAATATCATATTCAATTTCGTATTGAAATTTTATTTCATTCACTAAAGTAAACAGTCAAAGAACTCTGAAAATAAACTCAACTCCTCAGATTTCAATTTGAGAAAATGTAAATTTTATATATGCCGAATACATTTTATCTTTCTCTGAGAGCACTTAATCATGTTCTTTGAAGTCGCATGTCTGTTAAGATAAATTAGCCTTGAGAGTTGTGTGAATAAGAGCTGTTTTCGTTCGTAACATACTACATCTCATTACGGCCGCCTACCAACATAGGTCTGGGACATTAGCCACTCCCACTCCATGCCTACACACGCACTCCAGACAGATTAAATGGTGCGAAAATCTTTCTTTTTTTTTCTTAAGATTTCACCAAGAATAGCCCTTGTAATTATTCTAACACTATTCGAGTTTATAATGCATACATACATCGTTGATACTGAAAGGACAGAATTCAAAAAATATTTAATTATATTGTTAATTCGGAAATATGGTACACTACCTCTTCGACTTAGCTTCTGTTGTAGGTGGGACGGCATATTATGATATGATGGCATAGGTATCTATGTACCCTCCAGCCTGTTACGAAGCAATTTGCCATTTCAATTGCAAGAATATACCCTAATAATAGTAAACATGAGATCTAGAGAAACTGGTGGTAGGATCTCTTGTGAGTCCGCACGGGTAGGTACCACCGCCCCGGCTATTTCTGCCGTGAAGCAGTAATGCGTTTCGGTTTGAAGGGTGGGGCAGCCGTTGTGACTATACTGAGACCTTAGAACTATATCTCAAGGTGTGTGGCGCATTTACGTTGTAGATGTCTATGGGCTCCAGTAACCACTTAACACCAGGTGGGCTGTGAGCTCGTCCACGCATCAAAGCAATAAAAATAAAATAAAATAAAAACATTAAAAGCCAGCATTCGGATCATATCAACATTGATTAAGTTGGAATAAAGAATTTTAAATCGCTTCCCGTACGATTCTCGGTAATTCGTTACCATTATTTAAATTTTATCTTGTCAAACACAAAATTAGTAAATCACGTCATAAAACATGTCCTTAATTACTTAACAAGTGAATAGACGTCGAAAGCTTTTAGCTGTCCCCTGCAGTAAAGGACCCAGGAGAAAACCAATTATTTTCGCAAAAAAATACGCCGCCGTACCCTAATCATGTCCGGGAACCATCTGACAGGTTTTTGTATATAAATTTGCATGCCCCTTAATCATCTTCATGGTGTTATTCTAAAAGGAAAAGATCCCTGGAAGATTGATAGAAGTTTGTTTTAAAGAAAAACATAATAATAATAACAAACCTTAACTAAAAAATGTCTTATGTACACAAGTTTAGGTATTATTACAATCAATATTTTGTAAGAATGATAATGTTTAGTAAAATTAATTATGTATTTTTTTTTATTGCTTAGATGTGTGGACGAACTCACAGCCCACCTGGTGTTTAGTGATTACTGGAGCCCATAGACTGGACTACACACATCGGTGTGTGGCGAATTTACGTTGTAGATGTCTATGGGCTCCAGTATGTCTAAAAATGTGATAATTTTATTATTAAAAATATATCATTTTTTTAATTCATGCATTAATTCATAGGGAAAATCTATCGTGGAAACGTTTTGAGTTTACTGTGAGCCAAATTATTGATTTAATAAAATTCATTTTAGTTAAAACGATAAACCGCGGCTTATGTCAACCTTAATTTAATTATTTTTGAACGCACTCACCACGCAATTACCTACGGAACACATCGTAAAACAATCCGGCCCGGCGAGCCCGCCGATTAAAGCGGATTTAAATGAATAGCACCGCAGAGGGAGATTCCCCGAGTAAATCCTAGCTGTAAACGAGCCTCACTAATATCAGTAAGCGACACGGTCTATATACAGCACTGTAAAACAATATGTGTGAGTACGTTTGTACACAAGAAACGAATAACAAAACGCCTTAAGGTCGCAGTGCCTTTCTGTTCATACTCCAGCTTTGGAGTTGCGGACGGTCCCTAATGAGAATAATAATAGTAAACTAACTGTACACAGAAAGACATAATAACGTTGCAAAACAAATCCACTCACAGTTAGCACTTAAATATAACCTATTAGATAGAAACAGAACCATACTACAAATATAAACCTACTAGCGACCCGCCCTTGCTTCGCTTCGGAAACATTAAAACACACATGAAACCAAAAAAAAAAATATAAAAAAAAAGTAGCCTATGTTCATCAGGGACAATGTCGGCTTCTAATGGAAAAATAATTTTTCAAATCGGTCCAGTAGTTTCGGAGCCTATTCGAAACAAACAAACAAACAAATCTTTCCTCTTTATAATATTAGTATAGATAGCAGATGAAATACGATAAATGTGGCATCAACACACCGTTAAAATTAATTATACCCATAATAATTTCATCAACCGGACTCATCCCAAAATCATTGCACACATCGCTCTCAGAACTTGATCTTAATAAATATTCATAGATCGCTTTACAAAAATCTGTAATAATCGACACCTGTTCCATAGTGCGACGATTCCTTACATCCACTACTCAAACCCCTACAACACTACACAATGAACCAACTCACTTGGCGTAAGCCCGTGCTAGGTTCACATTTACCAGCATTAGCTGAAAAAAATATATCATAAATCCATAACCCATAATGATAATAATAAACATTTATTCCAAATATAAATTTACAAAAAAAAAAAACAAATGAAATAAAAATTAAAAGAAAAATAGCAAGGCTTGGAAATGGTTACCGGCTCAGCAATGCCTAACAGTACCGAGACAATCGGTACTGCGGCGCTGATCTTCCGCCGGCACCTGCGGAGGGACGTGCACACCAGCATCAGACCGACCAATCACTGTCTGAGCTTAGATTAATAAAAACAACAACCATAACTATAATAATAACAATAAAAACAATGAAATACATATATTAAATTATAAAAAAAATACAATACACAATTACAGTACGGAATAATTAAAATTGATATTTTCGTATTTAATTTGCATATTCAAAAGATATACTTTTAAATTTGCTTTAAAAGAACTCGATAGAATCGCTGGAACCTAAAATTTCGTGCCAACTCCCCCTTTGGAGAGCTCTACAAAAGACAGTTGAATGTTGGACACCTACACAGCACAATTATAGAGCATAAAAAAAAACGAAAAGTTCAACGAGGTACTCACTGGTGGTAGGACCTCTTGTGAGTCCGCACGGGTAGGTACCACCGCCCCGCCTATTTCTGCCGTGAAGCAGTAATGCGTTTCGATTTGAAGGGTGGGGCAGCCGTTGTGACTATACTGAGACCTTAGAACTATATCTCAAGGTGTGTGGCGCATTTACGTTGTAGATGTCTATGGGCTCCAATAACCACTTAACACCAGGTGGGCTGTGAGCTCGTCCACACATCTAAGCAATAAAAAAAAATGCTTAAGATTTCCGAAATGTATTCGGATGCGGGTGCCAAATCGCATTGTGATTGAATGTTGACATAGTTCCGCTTCAGTAAGTACGGTTCGCGAATACATCATTTACATGCCATGTTGAACGTGCCCTATAAAAATATAGTGCTAGATTAGGTTTTATAACGCATATTTACATTTTATCTCTTAATGTAGAAAAAATCTATGCCTCGATTCTAAATGAAAGGACCCTTTTCGATACTTTTTTTTAAAAGGGATGCTATGACCTGGTAACTAAGTCCTTTAAGTCATGTCTTATTTTAATTTATATTCTTATTTTTATGAATAATGATAATGTAGAGTGAAATGAAATTAAATGAAATGAGATGGAATGAGATGATATGGGATGAAATAATAATATAATCTTAGTAAAATGGTTGTCATTTACTGAGATTTTTTTAGTGGACTTTTTGAAGGATCCCAAGAAGTTACGTTCAGCGGCTTTGTTTCATTTTCCCACATTTGTGCACTTTCACAGATATTAAACAGTAAATAAACCACCGTTATTACACATTTACACCTGAAGAAACACTAAATAGACAAAATAAAACAAATCATACAACTTCACTCCTCGCGTTCCCGCCAAAATGTCTTTCGATGCCTTTGAAAACGTGTAAACAAAATTTCATGATAATCGGCTTTACAACTACTTTTATATTAAAATTGAGTTCATAAATTCTGTCTGTTTGTAACCACTGAAACTGTCCAGTATTCAAAACGTCAGATAAGTAAGGAATTCAGAGGAATAATTCGAGACTCCGAGAGAAGTAAACCTTATAAATGGATTAAATCGTGTTTAATTTATCTTCGTAATCTATATTCCATAACACCGAGTCCTAATAAAACTCAATATTAATTTAAACATATTACTACCCACTTACATGAATTCCTTATTCAAAACGCTCTCCATAAACTCAAATGATTATTTTGCAAAGGCACAGGAATCGTAATATAGAAGATTCTCAATTATATTCTCAACCGGAATCCTAAAATATATTCATGTTTGATCACGTTTATAGATTTTCACTCGAATATGTTAATTTGCGACCTGCCTACGTTCCTCCTAACATCCTACGCTTGATATGCGTGGTGTTCGTGCGTTATAAATGAAAATGATTATTGCATACTAATAAAATCCAACGGATCGCCGCGTACCTCAATAGGGATCCGCTGAGTACAAGCAGTGCAGGACCGATCGTTGTACCGAGGCTTTGGGGAAACCTATGTCCAGCCGTGGACGTCTGTGGGTTGATAAATATATAGATAGATAGACTTGAACCTGACCCTTCTTTGCTGTGTCACTAATTATCTTACTTCCACTAGGTTAAAACGGTTAATACGCTAGATGCCCGATTTTCTTATATTTTTTTTTATTACGTAGACGGGAAAACGAACTCACATCCTACCTGGTATTTGATTTTTTTTACACGATGTTATCCATTCATCGTTGTAATCATTCGTCCATAAAGCTACCAAATCCATATCCATTCCCTTTAATAGCCAAAATTCGCTGATATTGATATATACATATCTATAGATTAACAGTGTTTTCGTTTTTAAGCACCTATGTACCTTTGGTATTAAATACCAGTAAATCGATCTCGCATTAATTGAAAAAAAAAACATAACGTATTCAAGTGAACTAGATTTGGTTTTGAAAATCCCATCACAATTTCGAATCGATGGCATTAGATATGCGTTAATATTTCGACATTAATGGGAAAATAATCGTTAGATTTTCATTTCTTGACATGTCGCACGATACAAATAATACTTCACATAAAATTAAAAAAAATATCTTTATGAAACATTGTAGCTAGTTGCTGTAAATTCTTTGGTGTTCAAATAATCGTAAACCTCAATAAATTTAATCTATAAATTAATAGACAGTATGGAATGTAGACGCGGGTGAAGTTACCTTCATTTTTTTTTCTGTATATTTGGTGCTTCTTTTGGCTTCCCTTATTAATATTATAGGATTTTTGAAAATGAACTGTGATAGTTGGTTCTTCGAACAAGTCCATTGAACTCTCATTAAAGTTCAATAACTAAGCTGAGAGATTATTATATCTCATCCAGCACCTACTAGTAGACGTTGCCTTATCTCACCTTATCTGATTTCAGATATTTTCTTTATCTAATCGATATTATTTAATTCTATTCTATTTTTTGGAAAATACTCGTAGCTTCAAACATTTTTTGCAATCGTTTTAAGTGACAGAAATAGGTGGTTCTAATTCAAACTAACAAAAATTATTGTTTAAATATTTTAGTAACTAAGCCTTTTCATTATTGATAGCATAATTGAGAAAATAAAGAAAGAAAAATAAAGAAAGCGACGAAGAAGAAGAACTCTAAAATAAAAAATAATACATAATTTTCAGGAGTTTCACAGACATATTATTATCCCAAGCATCACTTTTAATCGTTTATTCTCTGACCCAGGCTACAGGATCCACTCTCAGTGCTTTTAGGTAACCCTTTTAACTAACCCGTAGACACAACCCACTGACGACTGACTTAGCTATACTTGAGACCTTGCAGCTATGTCTCAAGGTGAGTGGCGCATTTACGTTGTAGATGTCTATGGGCTCCAGTAACCACTTAACACCAGGTGGGCTGTGAGCCCGTCCACCCATTTAAGCAATAAAAATAGAAAAGAAAAAAAGCTGAGTTTCTCGCCGGATCTTTTTAGCGGGTTGCGATTCCTATCCGGCGGTAGATTCTGCGAAGCACTGCTCTCCCTAAGTAAGCTAGTGTTAGCAAATTTCCTCAGATTGAACCAGTGAGCTCACCTACCCGCGAGAAGCTGTAATAGCCCATTACGCTACCAGTGGATAGGTAGGGTATAAAAAAAAGTTCCAGCTGAGTTTATTATCAATTCAAATTTTGAGGAATGGATCTGTTTTAGTATAAACAAAATAAGAAATAGGTTACAAGGACCACAGACAAATGTTTTTGTTTTCGACGTGACGAAAATAAGGCTTCACGGCCTACTTGGCACCGATCTGAACACGGAATAAACTTGCCAACTTTTCTATTTTATCACTGAATGAATTTAGGAAGACTGTTTATATTTAGCGTAGATACGTTTTAGGTCATGACTGCTATTTCTTCTAAAATAAATTAGCCATTTGTTACTTCACAATGTCTTAAATGACTTATCAGAAAGCTATGAACATCATAATGAACACTTAAACTACACTCAAAAGTCACTATCTGAAACTATTTAATTAATGGGCTTGTTATAACGCAAATTTCATTAAAATTCAAAGAAGACCGCTATACGGAAATCTACGTCCACTTTCATATATCATGGAGGAAATGGGAAACTATCATGTGCATATTAAGTACAGAATCTCCTTTGAACGTTGTAGGTAATTTGTGGGAAGTAAACTTTGTGACAATGACTTAATTCAACCGTTATCTTTTTTAATAATTTCGAACGTAACTAAGGCATATAAGCATATCTGATTTTCAGCATAACACACTACAACCTACAATCGAAATCAAAATGAATTATGCCGTTTAACTTGACAGTGAGGTGTGGGGAATAAGACGTGAAATGGAAATATCGATTTCGAAAAATCTAGTACTTTTATTCAGGCCACGGTGCTCACAAGTGAGCCTTTTCTTACTGAACCGTTCGAGCCGAGCGGGTCATCCATGAGCCGCATGAGGGTTCAAAACGTAAACGCTTCCTACAAGCCACATATTGCAGCTGTCAAACAAAATGCATATGGAGGTGGCCTGCGTGGGCTTTAGCCGAACCGAACGCCCTGATATTCAAATCCAATAGATCCTTGTAGTTTTATATCAAGGTTAAAAACTAGAAGGTAAAAGTCGCTAATTTTTATTTTCCGTGCACACTATCGCATTTTATAAATTTTAAAATCAAAATCTCAAGTTGATAAAAATTACTGTTTTCCTGATTTTGATTTGGCCCGAACGGCATAGTACTGTAGGCCCACTGCCGGGCCGCATATGGGCGGTAAAGCGTGCAACGTGTTAATTTTATGGCTTAACGATAGTCTCACCCTTCAAAATATTAGTTTTTTTTTTTTATTGCCTTTGTAGGCAGACAAGCATACGGCACACCTGATGGTGAATGGTTACCGTCGCCCATGGACTTCAGCAATGCCAAGGGCAGAGCCAAGCCGCTGCCTACCGCTTAATACTCTCCACAAGCCTCGTTTGAAGAAGGACATGTCATAGCGCTCGGGAAACACCGTGGAGGGGAGCTCATTCCATAGCCGGATGGTACGTGGCAAAAAAGATCTCTGGAAACGCACTGTGGATGACCGCAGTGGCTCCAGGTCGTATGGATGAACTCTACTCCGGTGGCGGGCGGTACGATGGTAAAAACGAGACGTTGGTATCATCTCGAACAATTCCTCAGTAGTAAAGTATTAGTTCTTCGTATGCAGAATAAAGTAATAAAGCACTCATCCGGCGTACTTATAACATATACTTACGTTCTATATTCGTTTACATGAACTTATAAAATTTGGAAATGACACACCATGTTTTATATTGAACATGACACGTCACGGGAGCGTGGACAAAAATGTATAAGCGCATCGGATGTCTACCAATGCTTCACTAGGGTCATTCTAAAAACTCGAGGACTGATAATAGAGGTACTCATTATATCACTGACCGACAAGTGCTGCAAGTGAAATAAATATATTAATGAATAGGTACGTATTCTGTAGATATTGAAGTGATAAATTTATATTTCAGTCGCCCACTTGCTTCATTCACGGACGCCACGGGGAGCTCTCGAGTTTCCACCTACAATATTACGTCACTGTTGCAATCCAACGTAACATTGTATTGTACATTGAAAGTTTTCCTATTAACCTCATTTTGAGAAGTTAAACTATAATAGAAGATTAACAACTGCCTTTTGTTTTCCGATTTTATTCAATACATATTATAAATGACCCGTTTTTTTTTATTGGTTGATAGTAAAAATCAACATGCTTTGTTCGCGTAAGCTTTTACAGGCATTGTGTTTCAAAAGCGAAAATAATCTGACAAATACTTAAGGCGTCATCTTTTCCAAGAATGAGCTATTTACGTGGTAATATAGAAAATTTACCAGATAAACGAAATCAGTATTATAAATCTATACTAGTATATAAATCTACAGTGGTTTTTACGGATGTTCCGTTATAACTACTGAAACATGCATCCGATTGACTTGAAACTTGGTATCCAGGTAGAAAATACATGGATAGGCTAATATTTATATGGACTCCCTAATAGTAATGACAATAAATAATAATGTAAATTTTAAATGCCCAGCGAAGCGGGCGAGTACGGCTTGTAATAAATATGACTAGAACCACAACATCTTTATATTATTAGGCACTGATAAAATTCTATGTAGGTGTGTACATTTTGTTTCAACAATGAATCTTCATTGTTAATCAGTGAAATTGAAAGAGAATCAACATAAGTTCAAGTACAATCTCTGTTATGTAATTGTATTATTAATATTCAACTAACCAGCCCATAGTACAATGAACCAACGAATTTTCTCCTTCATTTTTACTGTACACTATTATTAAGGTGCTCCGAATAACCACCACCTTACGCTGTGTAAATTAGCTGCTTAGTAAATGTCAACATATTTACGTTGAATTGTACAAATTTTGTTAGATCCTCGACTTACTCCGGCAATAATAGTAAAGGCGTAAAGAAATATTAGCCTACCTTATTATATGCGAGTTTTGTATTTGCATCATAGTGCTCAGTCACGTTTTATTTATTTATTGAAGTGAAAACTTCTTTAGAATCGTTGTGATTTCAAACCGGATGCAACGGAAAAAACGACAGGTAAGAGACACAAATACAAAAATGGGTAGGATGAAGCCAGCAAAGAATGAGACAGAAATATACATACTATTTAATACAGCGCCTTCTGTGAGATTTTTTAATACTAACGTGTGTATGAAGGCTCTTGTAGTGAATAAAATTTAGGATTATACGTGAAATTAAAATATCAATTCACAGAGGGCGCTACCTTACAATTATTTACTAATGACAAAATTTTACATATACTTAAGACGTTTAGGATAATTGTATTTTAATTTTGGAAGGTTTCACTTCTACCACGTGTGAATTGCACACATTTTGTTTTTTATTTATTAGGCACAAGCTAAAAAGATGCATAAAAAAACAGAAGTAAAAAGAAACAAAATCTGGGTTACAACATAAGCTATTTGCGCACGACTAAACAAGACAAATGAGTGAAATAAGACCTACTGCTTACAGAGGAAGATGGCTTACACAAGTCTGTTGTGATCATCATAACTGAAGGATGCTCTAAGCTGCAATCTGAGTATACTTTATTTTATCCTTTAGAGCACAACTTCCAAATATCGCGAGAGACATGAGTAAGATCAATACATTCACCCGTTTGGGTTTGAATGCCCTACTGAGAAAACTTAATATGAATATTTTAATTAAGAAGATGGTTAGCGCTTATCTATACCTGAGATCATCTTATCGTGAAGATAAAAAAACTGACAGACCTCAAGATCCTTTTATTTCTTTCTGTGGGAAATGAAACGTAAAAGTCTACTCGTAGAAACAATTTTTAAAAGTAGGCGATAGTTAGCACAATATTCAAATGTCAACGATTAAAAAACCTCACTCATCTACAACGACGAATAATACGACGGAAATAATAATTCGAGGGGTGAAAAGCTTTTTTTTTATTGCCCTTGTAGGCAGACGAGCATACGGCCCACCTGATGGTGAGTGGTTACCGTCGCCCATAGACTTCAGCAATGCCAGGGGCAGAGCCAAGCCGCTGCCTACCGCTTAATAGTCTCCACAAGCCTCGTTTGAAGAAGGACATGTCATAGCGCTCGGGAAACACCGTGGAGGGGAGCTCATTCCATAGCCGGATGGTACGTGGCAAAAAAGACCTCTGGAAACACACTGTGGATGACCGCAGTGGATCCAGGTGGTATGGATGAACTCTACTCCGGTGGCGGGCGGTGCGACGGTAAAAACGAGATGCCGGTATCATCTCGAACAATTCCCCGGAGCATTCCCTATGGAACATACGGTACAAAATACAGAGGGAACCGAAGTCCCTCCGCAGACCCAGAGGTACCAAACGATTTGGTTTAAGCAACATTTTTTCAGCTTTAAAGGAGAGCTAGGTATTTAAAGTTTATAATTTGGATAATATATCATAAGACAAATACTTCTTCAGCTATTTCAATGGTGTAAACTTAATTGAAGTTCAATTAAAAACATCGAATTGTTGATAATAATACCAAACAAAACGGCCCTTTAATTACAAAGATACTATACTCGTATATCGCTTAAGCCGAGTAGTCTCTTACATGTTCCGTTATAACTACTGAACCATGCATCCGATTAACTTAAAACTTGGTATCCATGTAGAAAATACATGTACTTAATGGATAGGCTAATATTTTTATGAATATTGGACTCCCTAATAATAATGACATTAAATAATAATGCTAATTTTAAATGCCCAGCGAAGCGGGCGAGTACGGCTAGTACTATATAATGACAATAAAAAGCATGAAATAAAACCGTAAAAGAAATTCTAATTAGGAACTAAAGTAGCTTTTACCATGAAAATTGTTGGGCATACTATCATTATACTATGATTATATATAATAAGAATACAGAGAGAAGAATAAGAGATATATTATAATAAGAAATTGGTGGGAAAAGAGTACGAGACAACCGGAGACGATTTCCGGCGTCATCTAAATAACAGTCAAACAGGCGATTATCATTTAACGAACAGAATCGACTTGTAGAGAGAGAGAGAGAGAGAGAGTATTCTTTATTGTACAGCAAAAAACAAATAAACAATGCGATACATTAAACACAAAAAAGTACAATTTGCGGTCTTATCGCTAAGAGCGATCTCTTCCAGACAACCATCAGGTGGACAAGAATCATTTGGAAACGAACTACGCGCGGTGTACCAATCCAGTGAAATACATATACGTATATGTATACCTACATATACACATACATACATACATATATCCGTAAATATACATACAATTAATACACAATGTATTATAATATAATAATAATTATTAAAAAAAAAAAAACAGAATCGACTTGTATTATAATTTTCAGTCGTTCCAATATTGTTACTGTAAATTCAATACAAGAAACAGCCATTTATAAATACACACGAAACATTCATGGCTTTGCAGCTTCGATTCTGACCCACATACAAGTCCCGATCATTAATTATTAACACACGGTTCCGAAAGGGAAAATTTTACTGTAAGCTTCGTTTAACGAGATACTATTAATCATTGATCAACCGTTTCAAATTATGTCTGGTAGCTTAATATCAAATTAATATCAGATTTCACAGGTGGTAGGACCTCTTGTGACTCCGTAAGGGTAGATACCACCACCCTGCCTATTTCGGCCGTGAAGCTGTAATGCGTTTCGGTTTGAAGGGTGGGGCAGCCGTTGTAACTATACTGAGATCTTAGAACTCATATCTCAAGGTGGGCGGCGGCATTTACGTTATAGATGTCTATGGGCTCCGGTAACCACTTAACACCAGGTGGGCTGTGAGCTCATCCACACATCCAAGCCGCTACCTATAAATGAATTTGAGAGTTTATCAGGCTGGTACTTTCCACGTGTCCATTGCCAAAAGTCATCGCCTAACAATAAAGACCCAGAAGCTTCTTAAATAAATTCTAACAGTAACAATTCCAACGGAATATAATGATTGATTGGATTTATTTTAATCTGTAACGCAAAATAACTAATTGCACGCTTGTTTAATCTGATTTTTTTACAGTTAATTAAGTTTGCTTGTATTCTGTCACTATAACTAGCGTGACAATCAAATCTAAATTATAATTTACATTTGAAAGCGAACAAGTGGTTTTTTTTTTGTAATTACTACTCGCTAATTAAAGTCAGTACACGTAATAATAAATAGTACTACCGAATGTTTTTCAGATGTATGAATGTGTGTGATCAATGAAGGAAACTGTCTTAAGTGCACAGCGGCAGAGGAAATCACGGCCATTTTGGCAAGCTTAAAACTTCACCAGCTACCTTGACATATGAAGATCGAAGTCTTCCAAAAAACCCACTTCTACTCTTCACACTGAGATGCATGATTATTTTACTGATGGTAGGACGTCTTGTGAGTCTGCACGGATAGGTACCACCACCCTGTCTATTTCTGCCGTGAAGCAGGAATGCGTTTCGGTTTGAAAGGCGGGGCAGCCGTCGTAACTATACTGAGACCTTAGAACTTATATCTCAAGGTGGGTGGCGAATTTACGTTGTAGATGTCTATGGGCTCCAGTAACCACTTAACACCAGGTGGGCTGTAAGCTCGTCCAACCATCTAAGCAATTAAAAAAAAATTCACTACACTTAACGTTTTAACAACAACCGTGCTACATCATAAAAGCTATGTCATATTTAATCGAGTATTTAAAGATCATAAAATCAATACGTATTATAGAGAATTCATTTACAGAATTTCATTTTGAAACAGAGTTCTACGTCCTATAGAAGGGAAGTATAATTTCATTTGAAAATACTGTTTTTTTTATTCATGAATAAAATAATTAGTTTTATATATTTATAAAATTGATTTATTGAGTGAATTTATAAAATTATACTCAAGGAGATGAGTCCGATAAAAGAAAAAAATAATCGCTTGAGGAACAAATGTACCAACTAAAATGGAGCTCTTCGGAAAAGATGATGAGAACGTATTTTAGTACAGCGTAGTTTGAATTCATACGAATAGATATCTTTATATGTTTGTGTGTATCTTAAAACATTCAAAGTTTTGACTTGGATAGTAGGAAACACAACAAAACATAATATTTATTAAAACTGAGACTCTGAACTCATAGGTCATGGCGGGGGGCTGGGTTTGCGTTGTGATTTCAAACCGAGCAGAGCATGAGTTAGTCAACCCAGCCAATTCAAAGAAATTACGATGTAAGTCCATGTATTCGTTAAGATGTCCATATATTCGATTTTCAATGCGATAAAAGAAATAATCTCAGTTACTTATTGTACCAAATTCTCATACCAGATTGGCTATGATTTAAATCACCCTACACAAAAATACATCTTCTAGTATTTAAACTCTACTAAGACGGATCATGTAGTATTTTACTATAAAAATGCATATAAGATATAAGTTCTAGGTGACACAGACAAGGCGTCTACCTATAATATAACATCTTAAACCAAGATGGCGTAAGATGCTGCGAGGGTCGCCTTCGTTACCCCACATTATAACACGGCACTTAAACGGCTTAATGAAGAAAATTTAATTGAAACTTGAACATTAAGGAAAATCTTGCCTAATTATAATCTAATTAAATTGTAGAAAGGAGGAAGAGGGGAGCGGAAATGAATGTTGCACAAGTGCGAGCTGAAGACACCATAATTCTAAATTAAAAAGCCACTGATGTAATTGGAGGGCGCTTCTTGCTTATTAACAATAGCTTCCCACATAAATCGATCTTGGGACTAGTAACAAGCTCTATTCCCGTCAGTATACAGCTTACTAAAGTTAAGGATTTGTCTTTGAGGTTAACTTAACCTAAGAATTTTCCTAATCATCTCAGAAAATACTATATTATACTATTATATAAATTGTATTGTACTCTAAATAATAAATTTATATAAATGGTTCCAAAGTTATTTCGTGTGACTGATTAAAAAATAAATGATCCTCTAAGCGCAACGATATAAGGAAAATGAGCATAACTTAAAATGTATTTTAAATTCTTGCATTGAACTCATGTGAAAATCTTGTATTGGTTTTCATGAGTGCATACAAGGGGAACAAGACTTTGGTACCATCCCAAAAGAAGCATGTTTGAGAGGGACGTTAGGGAGCGGGGTCGTCGAACGACGTCGGCGTCCGTGCCGGGAGGGGCGACGGTTTCGGCGCGCGCTATCGATCGGATCGCATACCTT
This sequence comes from Bombyx mori, assembly GCF_030269925.1. Classification (NCBI taxonomy): domain Eukaryota; kingdom Metazoa; phylum Arthropoda; class Insecta; order Lepidoptera; family Bombycidae; genus Bombyx; species Bombyx mori. The sequence goes on from NC_085128.1 coordinate 5,378,959, forward strand.
CCTGCGGCCGCAGCAGAGCATCCTCCGAGCGCGCGACTGTCCGCCCGGCGAAGACTTCAACCTGGTAAGTTTTCGCCACTGCATGGGTACAGGTTAACGCGGCGATTGCAAGAGCGACCGCGGGGCCGGCATCGCGACGCCGCGGGCGTCAGGACGCGGCCGGAGCACGCGAGCCTTCCTCGCGAAGTGCCCGCCGTGAGCCCGCGCTTGCGCCCTCCAAGCCACCCTCTTTGCCCCTTACTCCTCACGATTAATAATTCCGGCTACGCTGCCAGTGCGTATGTGGGTTAGTTTTTTGGCGATCGATGCGATTATTCGGTGCGAGCCGCTTCCGGCCGCTAGACTATCGCGGTGCACCCGACACGCCGACTGACGACCTATTAATCGCATTTCGACATCACCCTTTCAAGTGGCGTGTCAGCGCTACAACGCAAAGTCCTTATTTGGACGATTACTCGCACATGTCATTTGAATAACCTTAAAATTGATTACTATTTATTTAAAGAGAATTAATACGTGAAGCAAAAACTTTGTATCCCTTTTTACGACGGACGGAGGAGTATGAAATTTTCCACACTTATAGAGAATTTAAAGAAGAAGTGCACAATGCTATTTTTTTTAATAATGCATAAAAGACACATTAAATCAATAAAGAAAACATTACACACACTACATACCATGTATTTGACGCACGCACGCATGCATACTATTTATTGTCAAACTTTTGTTCTTGACGTCTGTGGTCAAATTGAGAATTGATTAAATATTGTTTGTCTTTATTAATATTTTTTTATAGTGTAGCCTTGGCGAAATTTGTGATTATAGAAATATAAATTACAATCATAATAGTGTACAAACTTACAATTCCATTTAATTATAGTCGAATTTTGACTACTGCGGGACCTCTAGTTTATTTAAAGAGACTATAAATGTAGCCAAATTTCATTCATGCTATTGTATAACACCAAATTATTATATTATATTTATTTGCTCATTATTAACACTATTCAAAAAACTAAAAAGTAATATACCTAATTATAATAAATTATGAAGTATATTTTCAATTCGATCTCATCGCTTTTTCCTAGTCACAATTTTAGTCGTCATAAAATAAACAAACCATGCTCGAAAATTAAGATTAGTAGTATAACTAATAATTCCCGACAGAAAACAATTGACATCGCATCGAAAAAATTACATTAACCTATATTTTATGCACGGCACGCAATGTAACATGATGTGAAATCTGCTGACCCACGAGATTTACAGTCTCGCCCGAACTCGAATTATGAACACCGCCACATTGGTTTTACATTTCGGCTTAACGAAATATTAAATCACTAAAATTTTATACCAGTTTAGTAACTTCCAATCAGGTCACGTTCTTGGTGCCCGAACAGTTCACGATTATTCAATCATGACACATAATATATACAAGTTCGTTAAGGAAAAAAAAACCCAATCTATACTAATATATAAATCTACAGTGGTTTTTACGAATGTTCCATAATAACTACTGAACCATGCATCCTTTGACTTGAAACTTGGTATTCATATAGAAAATATATGTACTTAATGGATAGGCTAAATATTTATATGAGTGTTGGACTCCCTAATAATAATGAAAATATATAATAATGTTAATTTTAAATGCCCAGCGAAGCGGGCGAGTACGGCTAGTTATATTATAAAACTATATTGTTTGTTTGGCATTTTAGTGTCATTTGAATCTGAGAACAGCCTAATGAAGGTTATTTGTGTAATTATAAAGGAGCAGAAGTCCAAGGTTTCTAAAGGGTGGTAACAATGTAGTACAAACTGTCAAAGGCCTTATATCCGGCCACGTAAATGACGGCCTAACCACGATTCAAATGCGGGAATGTAGAAAGGCAGCCCGAAACTTTTGTTTGGCTTGGTTGGTTAAAAGCAAATTGACGAAATTCTGTAACTTTTTACAGTAGGTACACCCGCAAGAGAAACGCTGATTCATAGAAAGCCCTTTCGTCGGACCATTAGACACACAAAGAAACTAAACCCGCTCCTGATTTTTCAAGTGTATTTGTAAAGAGAGATTCGCGATTTGTTTTTAACTGTAGGTAGAATATTCGTTTTCTAAAGAACGGTATATTGAATTACCGAGAGCTCTTTCAGTCAGCCATAAAAGAAATAAAGCCTAGATTCGAAGTATATTAGCAGACTCAAATTATTTCTTCGTATATAAAAATCATAATCTCCCAAATTTATCAAACATGGCACCGGTCAAACGGTTTATCAAGACTTGGCTTAATATACCGGTATGACATACACCGTGGAAACTTCTTTTACATTTTCTAGTAAAAAGATTAATACTGTATGCACAGGCGATGAAAATTGATGTTATCAACATAACGTAAGGTCGTAAGTCGTATTGTTAATTTCGAAATAGCGTGGTTGGTGTCCCTGTCGAAATTGATTAGGGCAATTTGGCTAAGGTAAAGTATATTTATTTTACTTTCTCCATTTCATCGACGACAAAGTACTGAAAGTGCCTTTGTGGATGTAAAAAATAACCTGTAATAAAATATGTAAGTATTAAGTGAATCGAAGGTTCTGGGTGGGGGACGAGACTATTGGCAAACTTATGTTAAATGATTACTGGAGCCAATTGATACTTCGTGTTTGCCGCCACCTGTAGTCGTTTTTCGTCAGAGGTAACAAAAAGGTAAGGGTATATACATAAATGTCGCAAAATAATAATAATCGTGCAAAGATACCTACTGCGCATCACGAAATGATGACAGTTCCGAGTCAGTTTTCACTCTTCTTAAGTCAGGCAACGATGTTTTTCGATTTAGCCCGAGCGATGACACCTCGACTCTGCCGAAGCACAACACCCGGTGTTTGACGAGTAGTTGCGGTACACATTCACTAGGTTGCACGCTTTTGCTTCGATTATCGTGTCCAGATGCGACATACTTAGTCTGGCCATAAATACTGTTACAATTAAAAATAAACAAAATATTACATTTGAATTTGGAATCTGTCATTTTTATATGATTGTTCATTGAGTTTTCTCATTTTGGCGCCAATACATTGTACAATATTTTGCGATATTAAAATGGAGTGGGGTGATAAAGAGAACTGAATCGCTGTGATTGCATTACACAAAGTAGGTATGGAGCCAAATGCAATTTTTAAAACTCTCCATACGCTTGGTATTAGTAAAATGTTTGTGTACCGGGCTATTAATAGGTACAATGAGACCTCCTCTGTTTGTGACAGAAAAAGATCTGGCCGTCCACGTAGTGTTCATACGAAAAAGGTGGTCAAAGCAGAAGGGAAAGAATTCGAAGAATTCCTATCCGAAAGCAAAATATTTTATCTCGGGAGGTGAAGATAACACCTAGAACCATGTCGCGTATTTTAAAAGATGACTTAGGACTTGCAGCCTATAAGAGACGTACTGGTCATTTCTTAACTGATAATTTAAAAGAGAATAGGCTGGTAAAATCGAAACAACTACTGAAGCGGTACACAAAGGGAGGTCATAGAAAAAAATTGTTTACGGATAAGAAATTTTTTACAATTGAACAACATTTTAACAAACAAAATGACCTTATTTATGCTCAAAGCTCTAAGGAAGCTTTCCAATTAGTCGACAGAGTGCAACGTGAGCACTATCCGACTTCAGTGATGGTTTGGTGGGGTATTAGCTATGAAGGAGTGACTGAGCCATACTTTTGTGAAAAAGGTATCAAAACATCGGCACAAGTGTATCAAGATACCATTCTTGAGAAGGTAGTGAAGCCCCTTAACAACACCATGTTCAGTAATCAAGAATGGTCCTTCCAGCAAGACTCGGCGCCAGGTCATAAAGCTCGGTCTACGCAGTCTTGGTTGGAAACGAACGTTTCGGACTTCATCAGAGCTGAAGACTGGCTGTCATCTAGTCCCGATCTTAATCCGCTGGATTATGATTTATGGTCAGTTTTAGAGAGTACGGCTTGCTCTAAACGCCATGATAATTTGGAGTCCCTAAAACAATCCGTACGATTGGCAGTGAAAATTTTTCCCATGGAAAGAGTGCGTGCTTCTATTGATAACTGGTCTTAACGTTTAAAGGACTGTATTGCAGCCAATGGAGACCACTTCGAATAAGCTTTTTATACTTTAAATTGTTTTATATTTATGTATTAAACTAACACACTGTAAAAGTAATAAATGTTATTTGCAATAAAAAAATTTTTCTTCCTTTGTCTCAGTATTTATAGCAAGACTAGGTATAAATGCCAGCCATATCAAACTTCTGCTTCCTCCCGATCCACGAACGGTGCTTTTAGGTACCCCAAGCACTTTCGGCGCGCACCGCGGTACCGTAAGTTTCGAGTAGTCGGTGTGGTGGAGCTCGATGGGGTTTAGTCGGTAGTCGTTCTGCGGGGAAAGTGCTTCCGCGCGCCTTTTTCAAGGCGTAGTCTCCTGTGAGAAATTGGGGGAGGTGGAGGACCTCGGCCCTTCTCTTCTCCCCTTCTTCCTCTTACGAGGCGCCGGAGTCCGACATAATCCGGTCCGTTACCCCCCTCGACCGGGTATCCGTAAATGGATTCCCCAGCGTTAAAAAAAAAAGGTACCCCAAGCACCGTGCAACGTTCTCGTCGAACCCGTCGCCTGCGAAGAAGGGCTCGGCGAGTAAATTAATAGACTCTCAAGGCCAACAGAGAGAGAGAGAGAGAGAGAATACACTTTATTGCACACCAACACAATTTACATTTAAAAAAAACAGTCAAAAAGCACATATGTACAATAGGCGGTCTTATCGCTAAAAGCGATCTCTTCCAGACAACCGTTTAATTTACAGAAATTCTGTAAAATATAAAAAATATAGCAGGTATGTTGCGGTGTACCATATACAATACATTATTATAGAAAATATATACATATAATAAACAGATATATACCGTTTACATAATATAATATATACCAATATACATACTTACATACAATACATACTAATATACTTACACACACATAATAAATCAACAGTATGGAAATTATAAATGATAATGATGCAACAAACAGCACTAAGCAGATAAGTAGTGTTCCTTCACCATTCTTTTAAAACAGTTTAAAGTTGGAGCACTTCTCACTGCATCCGGCAGAGCATTCCACAATCGAACCGCCTGGACGGTGAATGAATTGTCAAAGAATGATGATGAATGCACCGGCATTAGCAACAGCTTAGGAAGGAAAAAAAAGAACTTCCCTACCTACCTCGTAGCCTCCTACCTCGCCTACGTCCTGGTCTGCGTTTCAGCCTATCTTCATATTCCAGTCCCAAGACTAGATAGATAGGCTAGTCAGTTAATTTCTCGTCGATTGATTCGTGATTTATTGTAAAGAAAACTAATTACTTGGAAATTCTTCAGTTAGTATGAAACAAGTTTGACACTTAGTTCCTTTTACTTGAGCATCTAATGTGGTTTGTGTAAGGAAAAGTTCCTCAAGATACAAAAACGTGGCGCGAAATTGTACGTTTTGATCTTGAAACAGATTGGGCCCAACATTTAGTTACTTTTATAGTGATTACCAGCGAATTTTCGTGATTCCCAACAGGGCGCTCAGCGTATTACGCGAGGCTCCCCCTCATTTTCGTGTGTTTACGTGAAACCAGACACAGTTTCCAGAAAATTCCAAAAGAAACATGTGTATGGAATGCATGCTTCGAGATCGACACTTATTTTATACCCCCAGATATAATTCGCCTAATGAAATGAGTAGTGATTAGTGAGCATATTTCACAAATTTATCAGTAACGTCGGCCCATTTTGTCCACTGGTATACATATACATATGTATATCCATCCCAATATACGATAAAATACGTATACATCATGACATGTTTCGTCTATGGCCCTATATAAATTACTAAGAACATATTATGACACATGCTCCCTACAAAAATGTACAAACAAACCTTCATCAATATAACTAGTCAGGTCATAAGTATTGTCACACAGTAAAAACTTTTCTTTTAGAATGCTGGCCACAAAAAAGGTTATTGAATTCGAATTTCGAATTATTCATGAAAATAAAAAGGTATACTTTTAGAATTTTACTCATTTTTAAATAAGGAGTGGACGCTTAAAGAAGACCGTGTTGCAGTTATTGCGTTGCATAGTTGCGGTTACGCGCCAATTCAAATCTTTAACATACTGAAAAATTTGAATATAACCAAAAGATTCGTTTATCGTACCATCAAACGATACAATGAAGACTCTAGTGTAGATGACAGGTCAAGAAGTGGTCGCCCTCGGTCTGTTAGGACTCCAGCAGTGATAAAAGCTGTGAAGGCGCGAATTCAAAGAAATCCCAAACGTAAGCAGAAACTGTTGGCCCTTCAGATGGGGTTAAGCAGAACCACGGTGAAAAGGGTGTTAAATGAAGACTTAGGGCTTCGGGCATATCGAAGAAAAACAGGATATCGTTTGAATGCTCGTCTAATGGACCTGAGACTGAAGAGATGCCGCGCTTTGTTGAAGCGGTACGCGGGAAAAAAATATCGGGAAATTCTTTTTTCGGATGAAAAAATTTCATCCGGCACGAAGACTGGCCCTCCTCTAGTCCAGATTTGAATCCGTTAGATTACAAGATATGGCAACACTTGGAGGAAAAGGCGTGCTCAAAGCCTTATCCCAATTTGGAGTCACTCAAGTCATCCTTGATTAAGGCAGCTGCCGATATTGACATGGACCTCGTTCGTGCTGCGATAGACGACTGGCCGCGCAGATTGAAGGCCTGTATTCAAAATCACGGAGGTCATTTTGAATAAACTTTAGTGTCATAAGAATCTATGTTTTGTTAAGTTCATTTTGGTATATGAATGGTTACATAATGAATAAACTTGTTTCAATTATTTTACATTACACATGTGACAGAATTTATGACCTGACTAGGTATATAATGCTCGTGAGGCGCATAACATCTACCCACAGCAATTATACTGAATGACGACCACGACTGCTCTGATAAGAGTGATATGACAAAGGAATAAAAAAAAAATATAGTAACGAGAAGCACATATAGCAAGCACAATAAAACTATTATACAATTATGTTTGCAATCATATTGTTATCACACTATTTTTCAATTATCGTATGTTAGTGAAAGCGCAAACATACTTAAAACAATAGAATAAGAGAGTTAAATAAATTCAGAGAATATTTTTATTTCATATTCGACCCTTAGGTATATTCAACAATTTTAAAGGAACATCGTCTCATCAATTTTGATTAGCACGAGTTTATTGACTTTTTAATGGATTCAGAACAAACAAGAATGAAAAATGGCGTTTATACGTATATTGTATACATTGGTACATCAGCAACATTCAGTTGTCATGTTGAAAATGTTTTTTTTAGCTCACGGCCCAGCTGGTATTATGTGGTTACCGGAACCCATAGACATATACAACGTAAATGCCACCTTGAAATATGAGTTCTAAGGTCTCAGTTTTTATAATACAATTAGGCAAAAATACATGAAAAGAATTACAAGTATTTATTTATCTATGTTTAAATTCTTACCACTTACGTGCATGTCGTAGCATCACTTGAGAACGAATCGACCAGTTCCACTGATTTATTTCTTAGTGTATTCGTAATTACCAGGACAAACTTGGTATGAATATATTTATTGGAAAACCCATCGAGAACTACACCGCAATACACTTGCTATACTTTTTTCAGAATGTCTGTAGATAAACGGTTGTCTGGAAGAAATCGCTTTTAACGATAAGACCGCCTATTGTACAAATATATTTGCCAGGTGACTGTTTTTAAATGTAAATTATGTTCTGTTTAGCAATAAAGTATATTCACTCTCTTTCGCTCTACACTCACACTGGAGCGTGGTTTTTCATTAGTTATCACAATATGCAATTTAAAATATTTATTAACACGACAGTATTGTTTATATTGAATTTATATTCGGCCAAATGGGTCAGGAATATAAATTTGCGTTAGCAAGTTGATAAACCAAAATACCTTTGTATGAGTGAAGCTCACGTCCCGAAGATTCTGGGTACAAGTTAAGGCTCTTCGTACATGGCTACCCAACCCTTTAAAATGAATGTTACTCATGTATTAGGTATAATAAAACATACATGTAAGCTCAAAACAAAAACAAAAACTTTAATAATTTAAATGTCATTACAGCGATTAAGATAGCAAAGGTTTTCAAGTGAAAGCAACTAATTATTAGTTAAATCTAATTTAAAGTACTAAATTACATTCGAACTTGATGCTTTTACCCGTTCCTGAAGAAAACAGTCTTGAGTATCGTCACGTCATTGGTCCTATGAGGGTTCCGTCTTTTCCTTTTGACAATTTGAACCTTAAAAGCAAGAAATTCTTCATAGTCGTAGTCTTCTAGTAATTTAATTAATTTAGTAATAAATTGTAATGTTATGATGTAGTACAATTTCATTTTTAAACAAAGATGAGCAGATAAACTCGTGACCTACCTGACGATAAGCAGTACTTCTAGCGCATCAAAGATGAGTTTAATTTTATTATGATATTCCACCCAAACATAATCATGGCAATAAAATCAGCTAATAATAAAGGGTAAAATAAGATGGCAGACAAATGACAGACAAAGAAATACCAATACGAAAAATCTTCATAATTATGTGATTAATAATAAATTAGACAGAACAGATTGGGATCTTACAAGGCAACCGTTGTAAGATCACAATTGAAAGCCAAGACAGAGTCCGGTTTTCTTTCAGATAGTCGTGTAAATACTAAACAATATGTTGCAGTAACAAACGTATGATTAAAAAAGAATACAGTTCAAGTATCAAAGTAAAATGTTCACTATCTTTACAGGACCAAATTTTAACACAAACCACTAATGATAAGCTTCGATATCGAGACTGTTTGACGTCATATATGGAAGTGGGCACTTTTACTGTTCGAGTAGGTACATTAAGTTCGATAAGGATTTTCGTAACCAATAAACATAACACCTCAAAATAACGCTATGCTCTTCTTCAAACTAGTTTAAAAAGTCCCTGCTCTTCTTAGCAACACTTACCGCCAGTGCAAGCCTTATGTTCATTATTCTATCGGCACAATAAATCAAAAAGTACTTATTTAACTTATAAACGTTTAAATAGTAGGTAAAACAACAAAGATTGCCAATCCAATTAAATATTGCGTCCACACGCTTATAATATTACTGGACCTGACTACAACACATACATATTCAAGTTTATGCAGGGAAGCAAGGACTACGGGTGGCTGGAAAGTCTTTCCAGTGTCAGGAGGACATGAGCTCATGTTTCAAGGTGAGTGGCAGCATATAGGTACACACATACATTATGCTCGTAGCTTCATCCATATACCCGTCTAAGCTATAAAAAACAATACAAATATTGGACACCTTCTGCACTCAAAGTTTAGGTTTTCTGGTTCAATGTCGAAGTCTTGCACCAATACCTACAAAAGACCGCCAATTGTACATTTTCTTTTGTATTTAATGCTTCGTATTGTTTCTTTTGTTGGTGTACAATATAGAATACTCTTTCTCTCTCTACAAGAAAAAATATATTAGCTTGGAACCTTCGATCAGCTATAGTACTGCTGACCGAAGCTTGGAACCGTTAAGTTTGAAAGGTTTTCATTGGTTTCTCAATTCATTTTAATTCGCCAGAGTCTATACATACATAAATACTATACTTAATAGAAGGTGATTTTCATTATTTTTATGACAAAATTAGCAAATCGTATTATTAGCGTCACTAAAAACGAAATAAACGAAATAAAATAAACAAATTAATAAAGCATTTATTCAAGATTTCACATAGAAAATTACATCATCTATACGCCCGAACAGTAATGAGATCGGAATTATGTAACTAGTCCAGAATTTCATCGTATTTCGGGCATTCTTTCACACATTTATGAGCGATAGAGTCCCTTATGAGGCCAGGCTTGCACCAGCAGTCACAGTAGTGTTTCCTGTTTGAGTGCGCGCTTCGTAATGCACAGATTGTCTCGAAGGCGCAATTTGGACCCGGATCATATTGGTCTGGTGGACATTCCGCTGCAAATGACAAACACATTAACAATAGTACAGAAACAAAAAGAATATCATCAATGTAGTCGAAGTCAATTAAATATGCTTTATTAAGAATAACCCGATAAGTACTGGTTAAAACGTGATAAAATTTTATTGGGATCTTTAAAGAAGAAGTAGACGTTTTTAAATAAGAAGAAAATCATCAAAATCTGTTCTTCTAAAAAAAACTGAGGTAACACAAACAATACAGTCCAATTGAGAACCTGCTCCTTTTTTGAAGTTGGATAAAATAGGATAAGCAAGGTGTATTGAAAACGTTGTCGAAATTGAAGTAGGAACAATCTACTACCCGAAGGTCAACGGAATGTAGCATCTGATTAAAAACTAATCATACTGGTCGTTTTAGCAGAACAGAGCACGCTACCGGCGCAGAATTCACACGTACTATCTGGAACAACTGAATTCATCCAGGGTGGGTTTCCGGAGATCTTTTTTATCATGTTTTATTTTTACCACATTTACTTCTTCAAGTCTGAGGAGAGTCATCAGTAGTAGGCAGCGGCTTTGCTGAAGTCCATGAACGATAGTGACCACTCCACATCAGCCTAAGTAAGCTCGTAAGCTCGTCTGCTGTACGACAACAAAAACTCCAAACACTACTTTAAGGGTAGGTGGTGCATAAAATAGATAACTATACGATAAGCAATTACTGAAAGTTTTGATCACTAACTATCGCAAGTTTTTTTAAGGGATTTTGTGACCTGATTACTAAGGCCTTTAAGTCATGTCTTATTTTAATTTATATAATCTTATTTTTATGGAAAATGATAATATGGAGTGAAATGAAATGAAATGAGATTAGATGATATGGGATGAAATGTAATCTCAGTAAAATGGTGGTCATTTACTGAGATTTTTTCAGTGGACTTTTTGGAGGATCTCGAGAAATTACGCCCTGCGGCTTTGTTTTGTTTTCCCACATTTGTGCACTTTCACAGATATTAAACAGTTAATAAACCACCGTTATTACACATTTAAACCTAAAGAAACACTAAATAGGCAAAATAAAACAAATCACACAACTTCACTCCTCGCGTTCCCGCCAAAAAGTCACTACCACAAGTTGATGTGTTCCTGCATTATATATTATATAATATTTCTGAAAGTGCACAAATGTGAGAAAATGAAACAAAGCCGCTAGACATACTTCACGGGATCCTCCAAAAAGTCCACTGAAAAAATGTCAGTAAATTATCACCATTTTACTGAGATTATTTATCATCACATATCATCTCATTTAATTTAATTTCATCCCAGTTGATTAATGTCTCAAATTAATCATATTCATTTCAGTTCACTCCATGTTATCATTTTTCATAAAATAAGAATATAAATTATAATAAGACATGACATAACGGGCTAAGTTACCAGGTCATAAAAATCACTTAAAAAAAATGTTAATCAAACAATTGGCTAAACGACGCGCACACACATACAGCATGCACCACAAATAAAATAATAAATATAATTTTATTATAAATTTGATATAGTGCTATGAAAGAATACCTTATTGATTGAGAAAATAAACAGAGATAATTTAAAACAATGGATGAAAAAACCTTCTTCCTTACAAAACAACAGATGTCGGTTCTTTTATCATATTGTTGATTTATCATAAAGTCTACTACTATCTTTAATCAAGTCATTTATTCGGGAAAGTTGCATGATTTTTCTTCTTTGTAGCTACATCGTGTATTTCTCCATCAAATCATTTCTCTGAGACTCGCGAATCGTATTATTTTATAATAAGTATCTACAAGTATTTTATACTCAATAATTTTCATTAACGATAATCAATTTTGTTTTTTTTGTTTTGTTTATAATTAATAATCGTTAGTTTTTTTTTATATATATTTTGTTGCCTAGATGAGTAAACGAACTCACGGCCGACCTGGTCGAAGTGAATTTTTCAGCTATAAACAGATCGGACCTTTACAGTATTCGTATTCTAGATAATATCTACTTCTAGGTAATACTGGCCATAGAAAGTACTTATATTGTGAGGCCACACGGGTAACATACACGGGGCTCCTTATCGTAATCATAAATCAGCTAACTACAAAATTATAATTAAAACAGTTTCTTAGGAGATGGACTTATCTTAATAAGTACTTCCTATATTCATAAGGTTAAGTAAAACTCAGTACGTACTTGGCACGGTCTGTTTACAAAAGAATGTCTGTTTACAAAATAATAAGTACCTAGTGAACGAATCATTACGCTCATTGGGTTGAAAAGGTACGCAATTTTATACTTTATCGTTAATTTCACATTGTCCGTTAACTACTTATATATGTTAAAGCTGTATATATTTTGTTATCAAAACTAAGTTACTGTAGTTAGGATTTATAGACCACAGGACATAGCAAATCGCGTTATTTATATACACACACAACTCAATACACAAGCCGTAAATGAATATAATATTCATAATTCTGTTAGTACCTACCTACTAATTAATCATTTTATTCCATATTATGTTAAGCTTCTTGTAAGATATGTTTTGAATTAAAATAATTGTAAATAGACATGCTTTGATAAAAACCAACTTATAAATAGAAAAAAAAAGATATTCCAAAACAAATTAATATACACTAAAAAAAATATTCATCGAAATCGGTTGGCGTGATATTGAGTTATTGAGTGATTCATCTATTTGTCGCGCACGTACTTAATGCAAATTTAAGACTTATGTGGTTTTCTCATGGATACCATTATCAGAACTTGACTAAATTGAAATGGGACCACACGGGAAGCGTCAGCTTTCTAATAAAAAAAGAATTATCAAAATCGATTCACCCAGTCAAAAGTTATGAGGTAATTAATAAACACAAAAAAATAGCATAGTCGAATTGAGAACCTTCTCCTTTTTTTAAGTCAGTTAAATACACAATAAAACATAAATTTGATTGTTTGTATTTATTGTACCAAATAAGTATACTGAATGACGTAATCATGAATACGTTAATTTTTGTAGAATACCCAGAACCCGAAACAACGCAACATTTTATTTATCACAACATATTTTGTTCTTTTTTTGTGTCGAACAAAAACTTACCAGAGCTAATTCCCAGACACGAAATAATGAATAACAAAACAAACCAAAGATTCATCTTGCCTCGTTTCACTCACAGCGATGACTACTTCGTTTATCATCGTTTGTATACATTTTATTTAACCTTCAACACTTTATCTGTCTTACAACTGTATGTATCTAGTGACATGGTTTAATTTCTTTTAGTAAATGGGCCGTCACGTCGAAAAAACATCACTGGTTTTCATGTAATTACCGAGACCCAAAAACATCGTTATGGGTATGCCTTCACTCACCTTGAAACATGAGGCCTATCTCTCAATTTTATTCGCACAATATCCTTCAATTCGAAACACATGACTGCTTAATGGTAGACATAGCTAGAGGGTGATGGTGCCTACCCGTGCTTCCAGTATTGTAAAATACGCTCTACCTACAACCAGTAACAATACAAATTAGACATGTTTTTTGTGGGTTCAACTTTTATTACAGTGATTTTTCTTCATCGTAAACAAGAGTTAATTACATTTTTTTGCGATCCTTTATATTTCTATTACAGTAGTACCTATAACATTAGTGCAATTAGGTAATTGAGGCATTAACTGTGCTCTATTTAGTAAATAGAGTACTCGTTATACCTATAATTAAAACCATTTAGTTCCAAGGAGTCTACAAGTACACATATAGGCTCACAGCCCACCTGATATTAAGCATCACCGAAGACCGTAGACATCAACAATGTAAATGCCGCCACCCGCTTTGAGTGGGGCAAAGTCTCAGTTAAAATGGCTGTCCCACTCTTAATAAACCCAACGCAGTACTGCTTGGTGGTAGAAATAGGTTGGGTAGTGCAGTGCAGTGTGCTTAGTGCGAATTTTTTAACGTTCTCGATAGCGTAAAAGTTAACTCAAATTTGTATGCAATTAGAACGCTAAGAAGATCCGGCGAGAAACTCAGTGGGCTGTGTCTATGGGTTAATTCGCTCGTCGAGCCCTTCGTCGCAAGCGACGGATTCGACGAGGACGGTGACCGGGACTCGCACTAGGCACACAGAGCTTATATGCAAAACAACGTCGTGCACCACTCACCCTGAGATATGAGATTGAAGTGTCATTGTACCCAATAACGGCCGTCCCACTCTTCAAACCGAAACTCATGATAGCTCCGCGTGAGAAATTAGAAGGATGGCGGTACCTACCCGTGCGTTCGGTCCTAAAAACACGCCTTATCACAAGCTAAAAAAACAACTTTTAAACGTAGGTATTCGAGTTGTTGTGTAAGTATAGTGGTGCTCTAAGATAAATTAAGAATAGAAATTTCTATCAATTTATGAGAATATCAACAGCAATTAAAATTTACTTCAACTTACGTAGTAGGTAGGTACTTGTTAGACACGAGATCTGATGTAAAATTCCGGTGAACTTGAAACCGTTCTGCATCAGAGCTCATGACTACACGATGAGGTATAATCAATTACCTACTGAGTATGTGTTATTTTTGCGCAGAAACGTTGTTATTCTGATAATAATCACAATTTTTCAAATCAGTTTGTAAGCTAACAGAACTAAAATGTAATTGCAGATCGGCCTAAAACATTTTTAATACGAACAAAACATTGTTGTGATTATGTAGTCATATAATATTTGTTTACGTTTAAAACTCCAGCAGTCACAGTGGCCGATAAGAATATAAATCATTACACGCGTACTCCAAGCTAAGCACAACTGACCTATGAACTATCTCGGGCATTCTCGGGTCAACCGCACTGTTGTCGGATTTCTTCAGGGGCAAACAAACTATTGACTCTCGTTATCGATGTTCATGGTTATGAATTAACCAAGGGACCAACCAAGATACGGAACATCTCAATGGTAGCTCATACTTTGATTGAATCACATGGAATGCACTTTTAATTAGGTATTATTATTTTTGGAACGAAGTTGGGAAGGGGTACCCTAACCAGGAAAAAGCGTCCGTAACGTAAGATTTTTTATTAGTAATGCACACAGTGTACGACTTAACTTTGTAATAACGTACAAAAATAACATATTTTTTTTATCATTTATTGACCACGATCTCAGAGCGTTCGTTTGCGCAATACACTAACTCTTATGCAAACAACCGTGAATGAAGTGTACCACAATAAGTTCGCACGTTACCGAATGACCGTGGGTTGTTGCGAAACCTCCAGTTTTATTTTCTTTATACCTCGAATAGAACTTAAAATTAATATTTTTATAATAAGGAACTTCGTTCCTATCCGTGTGTCCCACGACACCACACATATTTTTTTATTCGTCCAACCTTGCTGCATAAGAATGACTTCTCATCGAACAAGTCTGTAGCGTTAAACGTGGTTCACGAACACTTCGATGTCTGCCATCAGGCCTGAAACTAAATAGAATGAAAGCCCTTAAACATATCTTCAGAAGTCGTTAGAATACGATAGCACAAATAAATGTACTTGCATGTGATATAAATTTTGGATTGACCATTTTATATCTCGCTAGTTCAAGACATAAAGGTCAACTCATATCGACTTGCTGTTTTGCATTTGCACTTTGCATACAAACATTCAGATAAGGACTCTAGTTGTAAGTATGACCTATGATTTATTAAAAGATATGTTTGGAACAGAAAAGTCGCACTCGGTCAATTTTATAATTTCTGGACATCTCCTGGACTATGCTCCTGGACAACTCCGTTTGCATTTCAATTTGTGGGTGAGCATGTTTATTTTAATTTTGTGAGCAAGTCTTTTTTAAAACACAAGGTCAAATTACTATAAAAAAAATTGAAAAGTCAAATCGTTAGTTCGCTCTAGTTTCGTCATATAATTGAGTTACCGAGAATTTTAATATCGAGATCCGGTGTGCCGTTCGATGTGACTTATCGGTGGTTGTGACGAGCTTTAAGCTCATTTAGGAGGTACAGCAGAAGTCGTTCGGATTATGATGATGATAATGAAAGCAATCTTTAAAACTGTGCATAGTCGGTATCATGTATAAAAAAATGATAAACTAGAAAAGACGGCGTATGTTCATATTTGAGCTAATTCTATCACAAGTTTTCCCTCAATAAATTGAAGTGAAAAAGTAAAATTGGTTATTAAAATCTATTTTATTTAATTCCTTTGTAGTATATAGTTATAAAAACAAAATATTTCAGCTAATTTAAGAATTTTCTAAATTAACTACATATTGCGTGTCACACGATCAAAATGATTCCCTCCAAATCTGTGTAATGTATTTGTAAGTACTAGAAAATGTTTACTTGATTCCCTTTTGACGTCATAATACCATAAATAACAGTTTTTTTTTTAGTGCTTAAATGGGTCGATGAGAACACCGCCCGCCTAATGTTAGTGGTTACCTGAGCTCAGACGTCAACACAAAGAATAACATATATGCCGCCACCCAATACCGTCTTTACCATAAGGGCACACGGGGCCTGTTTTGTTTTTGCCATTTTGTTTTGATAAACAAAACGGCAGAAATAGGCAGGGTGGTAGTTCCTACCCATGCGGGCCCATATTATTTAGCAGTACTTACCATTACTTACTTCATATTATTATATATTTTATTTCTTGTATTTTGACTAAACTTTATTAACATTTTATTTATTACATATTTTTCCGGATTTGCTCACAGCTGTAGAAGGTCACTGATTTAAGTCAAACTATGCACAATAACATACAAATGTATTGATTTCTTATAAAATGATTCCAAAATTCAACTTGGTTAAACAAGCTATTTTTTTTTCTTAAATCTTATTGGTAACGGAGAAACATACAATTTAGTACATCTGGACCCTGAATACCAGAATAAATTTAGAAATATAACATTGTTTCTGACTCTTAAGCAAAGCCACAATACAAGAGTCAAATACTTTTTATGCATTGCAAACATTTTTAGTAGAATGAGTCAGGAATATACAAGTTTTATTATTAATTTTAAAGATTTTCACAAAACAGTCTTATATGACTGCTCTTTCCACTTAATTACAATTTAATCTTTATAATTACTTAAATAGACTAAGCTATCTTATCTACGAACAGAAATAATAGAATGTAAAAACTAAAATACACTGTAAATACAATAGTTATTGCTTTTCAAGGCATCACAGTTGCTAATTACTGTTAAAACTTTTACCAAGACTTAAAGCTACTAAAAATACTTGTTTACCCTATGTATTATCTATGTTTATATTGAATATATCTAAATATTCTCGTAGTCAACAGAATTAAAAATCAAATTTTATTATTAAAAAATTTAAAATTTTATAATATAGGTCAGGAAAATATCTACATTATGTAACACTGTCTATCTATACATAAAAATAATTCCTTGGCTATTTTTAAATTATTGATCACAACAAAGATGCTGTCCATTTCATCAAAAACTTGCTTAGAAAATATTGATTTGTAGGTCATTATTTCGTGTTTTGGCGAAGTTGAGCCCACGGATCTTCCAGCATTGAAGGGTGCAAATATGCATCTATACTAGGCCCATTATCTGTATTATAGCTGTTGTTGCTATCACTCTGAAAAAAGAAACAAATTTAGTGCCTGTATAGAATGTCTTAATATATAAAATGAATAAATTGACAAGACAATACACGTGAATAGATATATATGTCATTTTATTATTTAATATCATCCATATATATCACATTATCTGACTTTTACTGAATCAACTGGTGCTGTAGTTAGCACCGCTGACTTGTGCCTGACTTGTTGTGGGTTCAATTTCCAAATCACACAAATATTTGTGATGAACATGTGTTTTTGATAAAATGGTTTGTTTATTCTTTGTGTTTGGGTGTTTATTATTTATATATGTATATATAGAAATAACGATGTAGGTCAGTCAACACACAGGGAATTCTAATTTGGAGCCCGATTACCCCAAAGGTTTAACTTGGAAAAATATAGCAATCTATAGCATACCCCAAAGGTGCTGTTCCTTGAATTGTTACCCCATCGGTTATAACCACTGCGTCTATGACCGTTCTGAAAACGATTGTTCTGATAATTCCTTTGATTTTGTTGTTTTCCAGGTTGCCATTTATTTTGCACCGGAGTGCTTTGATTTAACGGAATGAAGCCGTCTGACATTGTAACAATTGCTAATATTAAATGTTAACCAATCAATCACAGTGCACAATATAGCAATACTCTAAAGTTTAAACGGTGATTTAAATGGGTAGGTGAACTGACCCCCTGTATTTGTTATTTATTGTAGATTTTCCAGAGCAATTAGTAAATGTTTTATTAAGCTGCTCAGCAACCCCAGTTACACCACGACTGCTAGCCAAACGGTTTATAATTTATAACTTTATAATTACTGCGAGTCTACTCTACCAAGAAGAAATTTATCGTGTACGAGTCTACGCCGATAAAAGTTGAGAATTTTGACATAATACGATTCATAGATACCTATATATTTTTTTTCCTTATTAGGAAAGGCAAAGGGAGAGTTCATAGATAATACACTTAAGTGACTTATGCAAATGCATTGAGTAAATAAGTACCGTACCTACTGCAAATGCTATTGTCATGAGCGTCCATGGAACTTAATTTTTTTTAAAAGGGTTTTTATGATCTGGTAACTAAGACCTTTAGGTCAATTCTTATTTTAATTTATAAATATTCTTAATTTTGTGAAATGTGAAAATATGAAGGGAAATGAAGTTTTGGGATGTTTAACGACGGAGGGGAAATCTTCCACCGAGCGGGTGATATTGCTCGATAGACCGACGGTCCGAATATTGTTATTCGGAACTTGTATATATGCGCTTTATCTTGAAAATGTCGTAAACGAGATTCAGGCATCTGTCAATTGTCTTGCTTTGTATGATGGCTACCGCCACAAAGTCGTCGTGGCCTAATTGAAGTCGTCGTGGCTTAGAGGATAAGACGTCCGGTGCATTCGTATCTAGCGATGTTCAATCTAGCGGGTACCAATTTTTCTAATGAAATACGTACTTAACAAATGTTCACGATTGACTTCCACGGTGAAGGAATAACATCGTGTAGTAAAAATCAAACCCGCAAAATTGTAATTTGCGTAATTACTGGTGGTAGAACCTCTCGTGAGTCCGCACGGGTAGGTACCACCGCCTTGCCTATTTTTGCCGTGAAGCAGTAATGCGTTTCGGTTTGAAGGGTGGGGCAGCCGTTGTATCTATACTGAGATCTTAGAACTTATATCTCAAGGAGAGTGGCGCATTTACGTTGTAGATGTCTATGGGCTCCAGTAACCACTTAGCGCCAGGTGGGCTGTGAGCTCGTCCACCCATCTAAGCAACAAAAAAAAAAAAAGATAAGACTTAAATAGCTCAGAACTTATGGCCTACCCGGTGCTAAGAGGTTGTTAAATCTCATTAACTGTTTCGTCTTCACTGAAACATCGGTTAACCTACTTTTTAAATACTTTCATAGGTAAATACCTATGATTATAATGATTGGTGGTAAGGTGTTTTGTGCACCCCCATGGGTATTACATTAATGAAAAAGTTGTTTTCCTTTTTTAAGGACCTGAATATCCTGAATTCCATACACGTAATACCGTCTACCGGCTAAGAAACTAAATGCTCCATATTTTCACACTGTTCGTGGTAGGACTGGTGTTAAGACCTCCCATCTGACAAGTAAAAAAAAACAAAAAGCTCCTTAATATTTCTCCATATTTTATGTTTCACCATTAAGGATGAAGAAATTCTTTCTTTGTAATTGTCCAAGCCCCGTTCCCACACACGAATAATATTAGTTCAGCAGACTCGAATCTTATCAGTTCTATTAGGAAGCTTGGACACCAGAATTGAAGGTCGCTACAAGCCATAAGGTATAGCAAGTACAAATAACACACCTGCCGTAATTGGAAGTTATTGGCGAAGAGAAAAAAATTTCTTCACAGGCGTACAGTATAACACACAAAAACACAAACATGAAGCTTTACGAAGATTCAGTGATTAACCTGTTTTTCTTTAAGTAATTTGATGTATCCATGGAGTTAATAAGATGGATGTATCTCTATTAGTCTGTCACAGCTCTCTCGAATCGCCTGTCAGCTGTCAAACTGAACAAATGCTAAATTTGAAGTTTTATGATTCGGGTTCCATTCAAAGTAGATTTTGTTCGGAACTGTGGGGAATTGATTATTTTTACAGAATAAAATAACACATGCTTAACAATGATTCAGTGGTAATCGTAAATTTTCTTTACATATGTGAATTATTATTCAATCCGAAATGTGGATACCATCGAAAACTCCGAAACTAGCCGTCGGTAAGTTATGATTTTAACTCGATCAACAATACAGCTTAGAACACATCCTGCCAATTACAGCGGAAACGAAATAACATGACGTGAATTTTAACTATAAAGCGCACGACAGGAATCATTTTATGATCTTTTATCAAATACTGTAAACTGTAGCATTGAATTAATAAAAAAAAAATAGATTTACTCATGGCTGTTTGGAAACAAAAGCTTTTTTGTTGTGGTTTAATTATAATGAATGAAATTAATGGATATATTATGTAAATTTTTACTATCATAATAAACTGGATAATTTCAATGTAATTGAAACTCATCTTAAGGTGTGTGACATTCATGTTTGATGTCTGTAGGCCCAAATAACCACTTAATATCAGAAAGGCAGTCATAAGGTTGTCCCATCTTGCAGCGGTAACAAAAGATGACATTAATTTTTTACCTAACATATAAAAATTATATGTTGGATTTAGTTGAAGTTTTTAGAGCATAATGTGAATGTAATTTTTCTTTTTCTTTAGCGGTCTACAACTGGAAAGGGGATGTTCGATCAGGTTTACCTTTGGAAATAGGTGAAACTGTACAGATATTGGAGGAAAATGGAGGTAACAAAACTTTAAAAATATTAAGTACACATTATTGATTGCCTTACAGTTCCATTAGAATGTATGAACATTTTGTGTATTTGGAACAATAAAGTAATAAGGAAAATCAAAATAAGAGTAAACTCCAGATTAAAAATAATTAATTAATTATACTCATTATTACTAACTATACCCAAATTAGATGCCAAACAAAAGTCACAGATATTGGTAAGATAAGATAGCTGATTTGAAATGGAGCTGACCTGAACACTTAGCAAGGCGAAATTATGATAGATAGAGCAGGACAGTGATAGAATGGTGCCAAGCTTAGGATGTAGAATTTCGAGACCCATGGGGCAGTGGTCTAATGACATATGACGGCGTGGAGATGTAGATGAGCATGATGGGCGATTGAACATTATGACATAAAAAAGGGGAGGCCTATGCCCAGCAATGGGTATTGAAGGACTGAAGATAAACTATACTAAAAACTTATATTGCCTTTGTTTCAAAATTGTAATGTTTACATAATTAATGATGCCTTGTACAAATAAAAAACACATTTAATTTTTTAAATAAAATAAATAAATTAAATTTAATAAAAATATTATAATATTTATTTATATATTTACTTATATAATAATATAAAATTTAATAAAAAATTAAATTTAAATAAATAATTTATGTAAAATCTTAATAAATTATTTTCAGCTTGGTTCCGTGGGTTCAGCACAAAAAACAGATCAACATGGGGTATTTTTCCTGCCTGTGTTGTGTCTCTCAGACCGTGCACTGTGAAAGGCTCTGGGGCAACAGCTGTTGCTGAATTGAAGGATGATCCTCTAGTTCGTGAAATTGCATGTGTATTGAGAGAATGGGCTAGGCTTTGGAAGAAATTATATGTGGTAAGTTTTACATTTTTCAAATCTAATTGTTGTTAATCAATCTGATCAAAGTATATTTTTTAAATAACTAAGTTTTCAATCAAATACACATCTGTAGGTGAAATACATATTACCTTTATATTAGAACTAAACATTAGACTGTTATTAAACAAACTATCAAAATGCTGATTAAGCTATTAATTGTCTGTTTTGCATTTCAAATGCCAATATTTTTTTTCATCTTTTCCATAATTTTTTTTTTTTGTTTTTATACTCCAATCATTGGAATGCATAGTCATCTTTTAATTACTTAAGTGTCTTATGGAGATAAATATTTTCAGCTGTAGTAAGATAACCTATGTTTTTAAACTACTTAGTCAAATCAAAATTAAATATATAGTGGCACATTATTCTTGTGTGTATTTACATTGTATTATAATTGTGGCAATCTCTTTCATTGGTACACTAGCAGAGAAGGTTTTACAAACTGCCTGCATAAAAGTATTCTAGATAGTGGAACTAATAGACTCCAATCTTTTAATGGGCTATTCAACTATTTGCATTGATTGCACACTACCTATCTATCTTGCTATCTTACCCATTGAACTAGAAACCACATTTGCATTGTTCTGAAAACAGACAAATTAAATATTGGTTTTGACCCAATAATTTAAATTTAAAAATCTTTGTTTACAGTTTAGAAATCTAGATTAAAGCTGTAAGATTCTACAATCTAGATTATGAAAACAAAGCTTTGGTTGAAGATTTAAGTGAATTGTAAACATATACCATGGCTTCCTAATGATGAGAAACAGACCCAGTAATTATGGTTGTTTTTGTCTTTAGCACAGATGAATTTACATTTAAAAAGACTGAGTTCATTTGTTTATCATTGTTTAAACTATGAATCATGTCATAGTGAGTGGATATTTTTGCAACTCCAGTTCTTAGAGATCATAAAATAGAATGAATTACATTATTTATTTATTATTATTATTTTGAAAAAAAACCTAATCAATTTCTTTTTTGCAAATGTAACGGCAAATATATTTAAATTATTTAAAACCTAAAATAAGAAAGAAAAATTTTTTAAAGTATTTTTAGGGTTAGCAAAACTTATCACAACAATATAGGCACAAAGTATTTAACGTAATTTTAGCGGTAGGCAGCGGCTTGGCTCTGCCCCTGGCATTGCTGAAGTCCATGGGCAACGGTAACCACTCACCATCAGGTGGGCCGTATGCTCGTCTCCCTACAAGGGTAATAAAAAAATAAAAAAAACGTAAATATTGATCTACAAAAATGTTGCGGATATTGAGATAGTATTGTCAATTTGCAATTTGCTGGCGTGCGTTGTAATCTTTTTGTTTAATATGTCAAAGTTGCAGTACATATTACTAGGATACCAATGTACTGTTGTACTCAAATTGTCCGAGTGTTGTTTGTTTTTTTTTTCAAATTCCCACAGTACAAATATCTGAAGAGCTTAGAGCCCGCATAGATTAACGCCATCTACTTGTTAGTAATTGTGTCCGTGTGAAGGGGACATAATCTGTGGGTGTGCTTTTTTCAACTATAGTAGAATTATTTTGTCCGTGCAGTTTGGGTCATAAAAAATCGAAGAGGTGCAACGAGTATTTCGCTCTCTCTTCCACTAACGAGCCTTATGGACCGGCATAGTGATGTGCATTATTGTTGTCGATAAGCGTTATCGATAGTGTATTTAGTTTTGTCATTTTGTAGGTTAGTGATAAAAATGAAAGAAAAAACTACTAATCGAACACTTACACCACATATCGCCGCAGCAACTTAACGAGAATGGCAGAAATTAACACTTTGCAACTTTGCGGGATCTATTCTCATTTCAGTGAAATTTTTTAACACATTGTTGATAATAACATGTGCTTTTGCTGGTATAATTTTGCCAACAAACAAAATATTTTAATAAATTCTGCCGTTTTGGTACAAAACAAAGGAGAAGCCATTGTGTCACTAAAGAAATTCAGAGAGCGAATGCACAAAATCACATTTCTCTTCGACATAATAATATGTACTATAATTTTCAGGTAGGTACAACAAATGACTCATAACATAACAATGTCTCACCACTCTTCGTATACCACCCCGTTTTTTATCGAGAATGTCGATCGATTTTTGTTTTTATCGATAATGGCGTTGCGCCCGCGCAACATGCTCACCGCCCTAGCCGGGCTATGTTTTATGACATGGACAAAATAATTCTACTATAGTAATCTAAAGTAAACGGTGCCTAAACTAATTCGAATGAGGCTTGCAGTGGTATTATACATTTATGTAGGCTTAGGACTCCCATTAATATTAATGCGCATATTTATATATAAAACACAGCAACACGTTTCATATACATTAATCTGTATATGTATTTATTCACTGTTGGCTGTTAACAAGATTATTTTTTTGGGACTACACAAACATTTATATCTTTCGTCCAGAAAAAATACGCGGTATCTTTTTGGTCATCTTAAAGCTGAATACTAAAGCAGAACTGCATCTCATCGGCGCAGTCTCACTTCAGCATCTCAACGCATTACTGAAAAATTCACATCCAAATTTTCTTGCCCTTATCCCATTATGTGGGGTCGGCACAGCATGACCACTTTCCGTTCAGGCGTATCATACGTAATTTCTGCACTAACACCCTTCTCACGCATATACTCTTTGTCGAAGTTTTTTTAGGACGAATAGAAATCTATACTATATATATAATAATATTATAAAGAGGAAAGATTTGTTTGTTTGTTTGTTTCGAATAGGCTCCGAAACTACTGGACCGATTTGAAAAATTCTTTTTCCATTAGAAGCCGACATTGTCCCTGATGAACATAGGCTACTTTTTTTAATTTTTTTTTTTTTTTTTGGTTTCGTGTGTGTTTTAATGTTTCCGAAGCGAAGCGAGGGCGGGTCGCTAGTAACCAAATAAAATAGAAAAAATCTACGTCAAAATCCTTACAAAAATTTATATAGTGTACATATTTTATGTAAACCCACGGTGAATGTAACGCAAAAAAAAATTAGAAAAAAGCTTGCTTACGATTATATTAAAAGTATAGAATACACGTAATTTACTTACTTTACTAACTTAATTTTTACGTAATTTAATTACTGGTGGTAGGACCTCTTGTGAGTCCGCACGGGTGGGTACCATCACCCCGCTTATTTCTGCCGTGAAGCAGTAATGCGTTTCGGTTTGAAGGGTGGGGCAGCCGTTGTAACTATACTTGAGACCTTAGAACTTATATCTCAGGGTCGGTGGCGCATTTGCGTCGTAAATGTCTACGGGCTTCAGTAATCACTGAACACCAGGTGGGCTGTGAGCTCGTTAACCCATCTTAGCAATAAAATAATAAAAATGAAATAAAATTGTAATTTTATAGGAACGTGAAACGTACAGATTCAGCGCAGTTGCGAAGGTAATGAGGGAACTGTTAAGTGGACGGCGTGCTCTTCTCGCGGGGACCCTAACACAAGATCAGACTAGGGCGCTAAGACTGAAGCTTGTTTCTAAACTAGATTGGGGCAATAGGTAAGTACTTAAAATAATGAGTGACAAACACTTTATATAATCTTTTAAAAAACAGGCGGATAAAAAGGTATCCTCAATAAAAGAAATTCATTGTCATCGTGAAATCTTTTTCATTGCTTAAACTGGTGGATGAGCTCACAGCCGACCTGGTGTTAAGAGGTCACTAAAGCCCATAGACATCAATAACGCAAATGCCGCTACCTACTTTGAGACATGAGTACTCAGTCATGTTTCTCAGTTTTTACAGCACAACGGCTGCCTCACCCTTCAAACCGAAACGCTTTATTGCTTCACAGCAGAAATAGACAGGGTGGTGGTACCTACCCGTGCGGACTCACAAGCTACCCTACCATCAGTAATTACGCAATTATTTTTGCGGGTTTGATTTATATTACACCGTGTTATTCCTACCCCGTGGAAGTCATTCATGAACAATTGTTAAGTACGTGTTTCATCAGAAAAATTAGTACGTGTCTGCGGGATTCCAACACCGACACAGTCGCATCCTTAGATACGAATTCACCGGGCGTCTTATCCTATAGGCTACGGCTAGTTAATTTTTTTTTAAATTTAGTTTTGCAGAAAAAAGTATTCACCAATAAAAAAGGATATTATATACATGTATAATATGTATGTATGTATGTATGTATGTATGTATGTACATGTGTAATCGTGTGACTTCTTAAACCCAATTCACCACCAAATAAACCTTGCAAAATGTAAACTTAATTTAAAAAATAAATCGTTTTCATCCTACACACAACGGGAAACTTGATAAATGCCTGTTTCTGGTCTCATCAAAACTGACGTAATATGAAGAAGCAAAATATTTTTTTTTATTCCTTAGGTGGGTGGACGAGCTCATGGTCCATCTGATGTTAAGTGGTCACCGGAGCCCATAGACATCTACAACGTAAATGTCGCCATCTACCTTGATACATGAGTTCTGAGGTCTCAGTTGTTACAGTAATTAATGACTAATATACGTACAAAAACATTGCCAAATAAAATATTGTGGTTATGTACTAGCAAAAGTTATCGTTCAATTGTCATTGCTCAATCTTAGTAGCCTTATTCAGAACTTATTTTTAATGTTTGTGACGTATTTCGAGGCCAAAATAGCCCACGAACCAACCATAGAATCGACGTTAAAACATCAATCGTCATATCATTAATATTTACAAAAACAGTCATTTGATAATCGTTTTATTTTAATTAACAATCTTTATAACGACTTTTTGATTTCTATTGTTTTCGGTTAGCGGTTGTTAATTTGATTTCGACCTTAGAATATTTTATTAATTAGGCGTGAAGTTGCGTAACGAATCTGATTTAATTTACGCAATTTTGGCGCTGTGGGCAACTACGAATGTCGCATGTTACTAAAGTTACTGACGTGGTCTATTCGACAATTGATGTCGATATTAAACTGAAATTGAATTACAGTCGAGATATATTTTTTTTTGTATGACAAGCTACTTATAAATAGGAACTTCTGCGCCGTGATTCGAACTGCTGATGGTGGTAGAAGTAATTTACGAAGGAAAATTATTTACAATTCCTTTATGTATTAGAGTCGAAGTGAATGAAGTGAGTGAAGGTCAATCCTTTCTTTAATTTTTACAAACACCAAGAAACGAATTAATTTTTTGTTGTGTTCAGAGGCGGATTATAATCCGTATAATCTAAATCTATAATAGATTATTCCTATTTGGCCTATTTCTCAGACCAGAGAGGAATCATGAATTTCGATGTTCGTTCTGTCGTCCCTCTTAATTTCTTCACAGCTATAACGTCATATTTCATTCGCGTATTAGCGTAAGTACAAGGGTCCTGGTCTACTAAAGTCGAGAGTTTTATGATACATCGTCATCGTAATTGCAAAAACAACTAGTCAAAATTTATAGTATTATGATGCCGGTACAGGGGCGCCGTTAAAGTGATTGCCTAGGGCGCTCTGGACCTTTAAGCCTTCGTCAAACAGAACGCGTACTTAACGTCGCGCTCTTCAAATTGACTAGATGAACGCTCCTTGACGCAACGCATTCGCCAAATCATAGTGCCTTTCGATAGCAGTGTGAAAATTTAAAAGTATTAAGAAATCGAGTAATTCTATCTAAGCAATAAAAAAAAAAAAATTCTGATTTGGCATTGTATAAGCATGGGTATTTTCTAATTTTTCGGGCATTATCTATTATTTTAATACACATTCACTCGGACGCTAAAATAAAATTTGTAAAAAATTACAACGCCTGGGGTAAAGCGTCCTAACGCCGCGACAGAGCGCTGCGTACTTATAGCGCTGGGGCTCTGTTTGACGGTATGTTACCATAGTAGTACCCAGATCCGATAACCTTTGCACTAGACGCCTTCAGCTCTAGGAGCAGGCTTAGGGACCTCGGTAACCGTACTCGTCGAACTCGACAAAGAGTTCGCCGTGCAACCTAACCCATGAATCAGCTCGCTGAGTTTCTCGCCGGATCTTCTCAGCGGTTCGCGATTCCGATCCGGTAGTAGATTCATTCGCGAAGCAGCTACTCTTGAGTTGTTAGGTCTCCTTCGGAGGCGCTCGGGCAGCTGTTAGCAAATCCCACCCCTTCTGGCTGAGCCTTTGCTCGCCCACCTGTCCTGGTGAAACTGGAAAGGCCTCCGGGCCACCAGTAATCCTTCAATCATAAAAAAAAAGTAGTACAACACATCTCGGCGTCCTAGCGCGGCGTCAGCTTAGCGCTCTGACGCGCGCTGATTACGCGTTGATAAAGTTAACGAGCCAACCGGTGCTAGTGGTTACCGGAGCCCATTGACAACGTGAATTCCACCACCCACCTTGACACATAAAGTCGAAGTGTCAGGTGTGTGGTACGGGTCTCTCACCTTACGAAACGTAACGCCTGACTGATTCTCTGTATAAACAAGCAGGATAATAAAGCTCATCTGTGCGCGTTTACATGTCGCCCTGTCACTGGAAAATATCGTTTGACGACCTCAATGTGCTGGTATAATACTCAGTATACACTTCTGCCTAAATTTCAGTGAATCCTTTAGTTGCATCCTTCAACCCACGAGAGATGATGAGTTGACGCTATTGTCAGCCAAAGAATGTGTAAATGTTATAAGAATATATTTTGTGGAAATATACAATTGCTTAGAAAGTAGTCCGATAGATGTGGTGTTAACGAAACCACTAACGACATCTAGTTTGTGTTTACTAATTTGAATTTACATGTGTGTGTATGTGTGTGTGTTCATTCCCTTCTCAAGCGAAGAAATACATGTTAGAACTCACTCAACAAATGCGAAGTTATTACTAAATAGTAGTACAGTTAATAGGGAATAAAAATAAATGACTAATATAATTATATCTTTAATATCGAGACAATATCGGCCAACGGCAAAGTTTTACATTTGTATTAAAAGCAGTCTTCCTGTTTGTACGTAAGCAGATCAGCGAATACAACCACTGCAGGAATGATGAATAAAAATTTTTAAAACATTATGTTTTAAATCTTAACTACATAAAAAAGAAAACTAAAAATAATTGTCACAGGGTACTGCAATGTTATTGTGTTATTTAAACTAACTCTACATAGTAAATTTTAATGGCATTTTTAAAACTAATACACAGATGTAATCCTATTATACTTGAGAATTGTAGTTTTCTTTCCCATACCAATAATTATTAGTACATATAAAAATGCAAAAACGTTGACTCCGAAAATTTTATCTATTATAATGGCACTATGAGTATAACATCACTAGTCATAAAATACACTTATACAATGTCACACTCATTCGCAACTTAGATAACTATGAAGTTAGTAAAATAAATTCATTTTTTTATTATTAAAAACGTCTTTCATTAACCGTCTGATAAGCAGTTCAACTCGAAGTTATAATTAAAATGTAGATGGTGAAGAAGAAAAATAGGGAAAAAAAGCACATAAACATTGTAGACAATATATCATAACATTAATAGATTTTATTGTCAATACATACTAATTGAAGATCACTAATGACTACTGTACTTATATACTAGGAGAGTTCAGATAATATGCATCAAATTATTAATTTAAAAAAATGGAACAAAAAGTTTTTAAAGACTTCGAATGTGAGACAATAGCCATCACGGTTCCTTGTGAAAACTTATTTAAGAAATTAATACGTCTTTTTAAAACTATGATATACATATAAGAAAAAAAAATACTTAAAAACTAGTAATTCAATGTACTCTAAAATAGTGTCTTTCAAAAAAGATTTAAAATAGTGAGAGTCTTCTGCTAAAACAATAAATTTCACTAATAAATTTTAATGACAGTCTTAGTCAAATCGTTATTAAAAATCGTATCAATTCTTTATTTACCTACCTATTTTCTTTAATTTCAATTGTGCCCGTTAGACAAATTGAATATTGTAAATCTAACAAACAAAAAAAAATATAAAGCTGAGACGAATGTTTTTTTTTTCATACTGAGATAATTATTAAAATGCGGAATGTCATGAATAGTTGCTTACATTTGAAAAAAAAATCGAACGATCGTAATTTCCAGAACCATTCACAGTAAATTACATTCAAAGTTTCGTCCTTACTATTATTTGAAAGTCAAATACATTTAGTAGTGAAATATTAACATTTAGCTGAACTGTGACGTAA
The DNA here is from genome assembly GCF_030269925.1 of Bombyx mori. Classification (NCBI taxonomy): domain Eukaryota; kingdom Metazoa; phylum Arthropoda; class Insecta; order Lepidoptera; family Bombycidae; genus Bombyx; species Bombyx mori. The sequence goes on from NC_085128.1 coordinate 5,409,068, forward strand.
ATGCTGAATATAAATCTTAAAAAACTATAATATTTCATCGAGGAACATGCTAGTTTGCCATAGTCCAATATTTCTAACTAAATATATTCAAACTAATAAGTGACATAAGGTGGTATAGTTCTGATTTAGAATGTAATCTTTACAGTGGATTGCTCTGTGTGTCGATTAAAATGACAGTTACGTTTCGGTTTCCTTAGAATACTTGTCAATGTCAGGATAAATAGGAGCCATCTCGAGCGTCGACGGAGCTGACGGAGCATGGGAACCTAGATTAAGTCTTCGTGATAGCTCATCCAAAACTTCACCAAACACTCGCAACGACATATTCTGGCCCAGCAGATGTAGAAGCAAGAAATCGCCGACCTGTAAACCGTATTTTACTAAAATCCAGACGCCCAGAGATTACGTCATTCGAATAAATTAGTCTTAATGGTCTTCATAATTCCGGTCAAGACCTTTGCAATTTAGTGTTATTGATCGCTGGGATAAGTACCTGTGTCTTCCTAACGAGCGCTTCGACGCCGTTTGGTGTTCCGAACCGGAATCTTCTTTTGAGTATAGTCTCACGAGTGCTTGGCAATAAACATACCGCAGCCGAGTATACCAGTGCCAGTCCGGAAACCACTGACAGGATGATGAACCTGAAGTAACAAAAAATATAAATAACTTTTTTAATTGCTTAGATGGGTGAACGAGCTCATAGCACACCTGGTGTTAAGTGGTTACTGGAGTCCATAGACATCACCCACATTGAGATATAAGTTCTAAAGTCTCAGTATAGTTACAACGGCTGCACCGCCTTTCAGACCGAAATGCATTACTGCTTCACGGCAGAAATAGGCAGAGTGGTGGTATAAACCCGCGCGGACTCACAAGAAGGTCCTACCAAAAGTAAAAATCGCGGCGCAAACGCTGTGTATTATTATATAAGTATTGGTTTGTTGAAAGATTTTAATTAGCGCACTCGGTATTTGTAGATCTCACAATTGTCCATAACATAGACTCACCAGAACCACAGGAAGATGAAAATTTTCTCGTTAAGAATATTCAAAGCGAGGACGCAAAGCGCGTCGTGTTTTTGTATCGTTCCAGAGGCACCGAACTTATGGAATGTACATTTAGTAATTCTCGGGAAAACTTCGATCTGAAATAGGAAGATGGAATGTTGAAAATATGTTTTTTAGATGATTTTTTTTAGAGAAAAGGTTTCATTGAGCTTGGTGTAGACTCACCATTGGATCTGTTCGTTGCTCTTGATTCATATTGGAGAATCTGACTACGTCGGTGCCGTAGGTCAAGAATGCGCCGCCAAGGAATGTGTCCAAGAAAAATATGTTTCCCACCTAAAATAATGAATAGTATAAGTGTATTTTTTAAATTTCTGTCGGTAAATTATACGAAATCCATGAACGTATTCGTAAGTATAATACGATATTGTATACTTACGACATTAGCGAAATTTAACACTTCGCAGAAGAAGTAACCGAAGGAGTAAGTGTTGTGCATGTGCAACGTATCCAACAAATATTGAACGAGTCGATTCTGTAAAAGAAAATATATAATATTTTTATTAGCTCCGACGGATGGATCAGCTCCAAGTTCTACTTGAAGTAAAGTAGTTACTGAAACCATAAAATTAGGTCAGAGCAGCGTGAATGCCGCCGCTAATCTCAAGACAAGGTCTCAGATGCATTACGAAAAAGCTTTTTTATTACTTCAAGCTTAAATAGATACAAACGCTTTCTGTGTGACCACGAAAACTGTACAGTATTCGGAACGTCGGAAATAATTTAACACCTTGAGGTCCAGAGTCACACGTATTGGACATAATCTTACATTACATTCGTCTTCCGAGCGCAAAGGGTTAGTGACAATAAAAAATGCTAGATTAAACCGTCAAAGTACTTTTAAAAACGTTTACGAATCGCGAAAATGGAAGATGGTACCAGATACAAAATTGTGTTGGTGCCTACCTATGGTTTGCTCTTAAGATGCCCTACCGCCAATAAAAATACTAGTTATGTTGCTGAACTAGGAAGAATGGTATGGTAGGCACCTCAAATAGGAATTCTAAAGTAAATGGGTACGACGTTGTATTATATTAAAAATATTCCTTTTATAAATACGAAATAGATCCAGTCGTATACTTGTTAAAGACGTTAATCGAGCTTAATTAGTCCATAGATGTATCTCAGTTGTGCCACTTTATTGAGTAACAAGATATCATTGCCCATTAAAAGCATTCCAAGTTGTTGAGCAAAGCCCGCGGCGTTCAAATATGGGAAAATGTGTATTTTTATTTCACCTGACGATTGTTTTTGTCATCAGCTATACTGGCCATTGTGCCTCTCATGCCTTCTGAAATCAGACGGACTTTTCCTTCTTCCCAGTTCTTCCAAATCCAATGAGGAATGTAAAAAAGTAGGCCCTGAAAATAAAAAAAAAGGTTATATGGAACTTTAATCATAGGAGCTTAGTTCAATGAAGATTTTTTTTTACTATTTTTGGATTAAATCTTTACCTGGAAGAACAGCATGAACGGTACCCATTGATAGTAAGAGTGTATGCGTTTCTCATCATTGTCGTCGCCGAGACCAGGATGGGCTGCGGTTTTAGATGTAGTATTCGGCATGGTGAATGTGTACGTGATCCAGCAGAACGTATTGATCACGTGTCCAGGGTTAGCGCCGTCACTAATGCAAGCAATGGGTTCACCTGAAAATATAAACTGACACTTAATTATTTTCGTATTAAACAAACGACTTTCATTACTATTAGGTAAAGTTGATTGTTGCTGGTCATGACACAACCAAAAAATACTTTTGCGTCATTCAAAATTGAATATCGAAATACCTTTCACTAAGAGATTTCAAGTCAGTAAATGTTTTCATGTTCGTTGATTACGAATCCTCCAATTCGTTGATCGAGAAAAAATACTAACAATTCTCCTCGTTAAATAACTATTGCACCGTTATATCTGCGAATGACCCTAATAGTTGACATTGCATCTGTCCCTACCTACTTCAATTGTAACGGCCGTGACTCAAAATACCTTGATCGTTGTTGAGGGCTTTATTTAAATCTTTATAACCAATGCTATTCGTATTTAACTAGATTTCTAAAATATCCACAGCAGAATTGATCAACATTGTGTACATGAGTATTTATTTGTCATAGAGAAAAATGTTGTTTCATTATAGTGTTTCATTATGTCGACAGAGAATTAATTATATTGTAATTGCTATACTCCAAATGATTTTAAATTAAATTTTAATTAAAAGACTGAATCGGGTAATGTAACATTGTGCTTGTCAATTGTGGTAGCTTACAAGGTTTCATGACAATCAAAGGAGGAAGTTAACCATCGAAATTCAAAAGAAACAAACGAATAATGAGATCGATCTTAAAAAAAACCGCCATTTTTGTTTTCAAAATTCCAATCAGCAGATAATTTTAAAGCGGTATTTTCCTTAAATCCAATGTTTGTAACTTGGTTCTTAGAAATCGTTTCACAACAATATTTAAGAACGGTATATCGCGAGTCATTTATGTTCGGTTCATGTTTGCAAAGTAGCGGCCGGCGGCAGATTGCCTTAACTCGTATCTCCTTAATTTGCTGAATAGGGAGCGTCTTGTAAGTGCCGATATTAGTATCATGGAATTACTCATACCCGATCCGGTGGACCGAATGGTAAACAGTCAACGTCGCCCTAAACATGTCATTAAGGATCCTCCCGATCCATTAACGGTACTTCTAGATACCTCAAGCAACGGTCACCGTCCTCGCCGAACCCTTGCGACCTTGCTTGCGACGAAGGGCTCGACGAGTAAATTAACCCATAGATACAGCCCACTGAGTTTCTCGCCGGATCTTCTCAGTGGCCGCGTTTCCGATCCGGTGGTAGATTCTGCGAAGCACTGCTCTTGCTAGGTCCAGTGTTAGCAACTTTCCCGGTTTGAGACCCATGAGCTCACCTACTAGTTCGGTGAATCTAGAATAACCCCTTGAGGTTACTAGAATAGGTAGAGAAAAAAAATTGAATTTTAACAAAGAAATGAAAGAAATCACGTATAAGCTACATACTTTTAGTTTTCCGAAAAATAACACTGAACTTCTTCGAAATTGTTATAGGTAATATCAAAAGAACGCAGGCCGTTATCAGTTTTTTTTAAGAAGTATTACTGTGGATCTAAAAGCGTTAATATGATAATACAAGTTATGGTAATCGCTAGGAAATTATACCATAAGAGGCCGCCACGTGTCATACGGTATAACGGTACCTGCGTCTGTATTCTGTTTCGCTCATATACTTGGGACCAAGCTATACTAGGTCACGGTAAACGTCGTACTAACAGCATTTTAAAACTCTACAATATCTTTATTGAAATAAATTGCTGCATTTTTGTTGCAGGTAAATAAATGCTCCTAGTAAAATTGAGCTCTTCTAAAATTAATCCTAAAACTTCTAGAAATTTTCATTTTTGGCTTAAGTGCTGTTTAATTTATTTTCTCTATAGGTTAGTCAGTTTGCAACGTGTTTTGTGTTCTTATTTCAAAACACCTTACATATGCAATCTGATTACAAGCACCTGAGGCATAAATGTGATTGTGTTTGAAATCATGTTTATAGCATTAACATACGTACTATGCGCGGTTTTATGTCACGAATCGCATAATACAATTCAACAAAATGTTAACTTTGATTTCTAAGCTGGTTTTATCGATATTGAACGTGACACAACTCAAGCACATGCGGTTTTTTTTACGTGCCGAGGAAAGTATGAAATGTGTTCTTTGGAAAGCCACAGACAATGAAGTACAGTCTAATGACGCGTCAAGTGATATCGGCCACATAGTAATGAAAACTACATATGGTAGTTTAACCCAAGCTAACCCAAATTATTTAAAACTTTTCACTGTAATGATTACGAGTAAGATATAAGTAGCAATTAAGAAATTGTTCTGTTTATGTAAGTAGCTGACTAAATGAGGGGCACGTGATAACGTAAGCATAAACATCGGTTATGGCACAAGCTCGAACGATAGCTTCGGAGCCACTTAAAGCGCCCGGATCACGTATCTAAACATCATTACTACATCAATGATCGCGTATCGTGAGTTAAGTTATAATTTTTTTTTTAATTTCCCTATCTACTACAAAACTGTCGTCTGCATTTTTATTAAAATTCTGTATTAGAACTAAACGTGGTATGCGGTTTCATCTGTCTTGAATTTGTAATTCAGAAAAAATGTCAGTCAATTTATGATAAACTTGTGAACTTTCACAAAATACTATTTATTATAGTATAGAATTAGGTATCGAAGAACCGATCTTTATGTTATTGTAATGCATCTACAGAAGTGACGTTGAAAAGAAAAATTATAATTCAAGAATAACGATAAGAATGGCGATCTAAAAGATACGATGATTTAAATTTCCTGTTCATTTTACGAGCAAGACGCATCGGAATTTTAATCAACCCGAATAGTTGCCTTACAAAGACAGTAACTTTTATAATTACGTAAATATAAATTTTGATATTTGACATCATTAACGAGACCTAATTAAGGAACCCGTCACCCAAACACCACAACTATTTTATGGTCGGTGTTAGTTCGCTGACCCGTTTTGCTCTACTGATTTCATATTGGGCTTATCAAATGCGATACAAACGCTTGTATTTATTTGTACAATCAATTTTTCGTGACGACGTATATTTGGGTAAATGTTACGTATACGGGGTTCATACACTGAACGATGACCTGAAAATGATTCATAATTTAACAGTAGTACGAGATTTTCGTCTCGACGTACTGTTATATCTATTTAAGACCCTGTATGTTATTTGGTCTTTAGGCTAATTCTCTAAATGTGAGCGAATTTCGGTTAAAGCATCTGAAACATTTTAATGAGCTACTACTTTCGCTGATTTAGTTTCTCGGTGCACTGGAAAGAAACCGGCAGAAGATATGAAAATGCTAATTATGTATTTTTAGAAAAAAAAAGGCTCCCATGATGTGTACAGTTTAGAGCTAAGTATTTTAAAATTCAAATGAAAACGCTTCCATTGTATGGCTTAAACTAGAAAAAAAAAACATTCATTATGTGAATGTAAAATTTAAACTATCGAAGAATATGTATGTATTTCTAAAATTAGTATTCAGGATATTCAAGGTACTCACCGATCAGGTTATTAGCCGTAACGAGTATGCAACAAAGAAACAGTATGGCCGATGTGATCCGATAGTGCATACGGAACACCATGTTATCGATGACAGCCTTGTCGATCAGATAGCGGACTTTCACGAAGCCCGCTACTGATGATACCAAACCGAAAACAGCCATCCCTTATGATTTCGCTTACTATCCTCTGAAACAAAGAAAGGACCAAATTAGTCTACATAAAACAACTATCTAAGCGTGACGCGCGGTCACAATACTAAAAATAAATGAATTCGGGTAAAATAACGTGACAAGTGCCGTCTGTAGCTCATACCGAATTAGAACGTAAACGGTAAACGGTTTATTGTTGTTTTGATTTCGTCCAATAGTCCAATGTGTGTAACAGCTGTGTCTACTCCCTAGTCGGCTTTATGTCTTTATTTTCATGAGAACGTGTACCGTGACGCACTACTGATCGAGCACTCCGTCTTTAAGCTTCTTGAATTCGATAATTTAATGCACCGTTATGAAAGACTCACGGATACTAGTATCGGCGACGTGAACTGTTCAATCAATGACCTCATATGAAAGTTAACTATGCAGCTACCTCTCGCCCACGCCTCAGTTGTAACAATTTTTTTTAACTTATCTATACAACATAAGAAACGTGACTTTTCTCATTGAAAACGGAAGAAGTTATTCCAGTATTCCAGACAATTTATGATTAATGGATCCAGCCTTGACGACTTGATCCTATTCCTACGCGTGTTCCTACATGACAAGCTAGGACAATGTGGGTCACCGGCGGGGTACATGGAATTTATGGAACGTTACAATTGATAATGAATGGATCGGTAGTGTTGTAGTTGTAAATTATTCGTTTCTTTATTACAGTTCAGATAGTTTTCTTTTTAGTATTGCGCTTCACTTCAATAAGAGTTAGAGAAAACGGACAAAGAGATTCAATAAATTCGCTAGCATTACTTATATCAACCTGTGTTGGAGTAACGTTAAGCTGGCACAGGGCTGGCAGGTCATCGACCGGCGCTGCTCGTGCGCCTCCTGCGTTTTCAAACCCCCTCCCCTCTGCACCTCGCATCTTTACCTTAACCGACCCTGTTTGATGCATCGTCCGGCAACGCGAATTTTACGCGGAAACCAGTTTAGGCGACGTCAATTTTGACGGATTCACACGTCATTTCGACAATCGATTATTATTATTACAAAAAGTACTTCGACACGCTAGATTCGTTGAAAGCTTTTGATTAATCTTGGTACACTTCAGTTTTACAGTACACTCTGTAGCATAAGTCGAGCAGTGTACCGATTAATATACGACTGACTTGTAGCTAATATTCTTGAGTGAACTTAAATTCAATGCTAAGCACATTTACCCCAAATAATGATAAGACATGTGTGTGAGGTAAGCTCTGTTTGTTATGTTGACTGATAAGTATAGTGAGGAGTGGGCCGACACACGCATTCCTTCGCTTTATGGCATACTATCGTTAAGTCCAAGCGACTTGTCACTGTACCTTTTAAAGTACATTACTCCTATTTATTCTGATATTTTTTGTGAAAGGTAAAATACATTTTTCAAAATGTGGCAGTGGTATTGAGTGAGATGTTGATAGTACGCGTGGTCCGTTAGCAACGTCCTGTCTGTTTTATACTGCAAAGCAGTGATGCGTTTCGATTTAATAAGGTAAAGGATAATCGTTATTCTCATGTTATTGAAACATGTGTTCTCTGAAAGCTCCGATAACCTTTCAACATGTATGAGCTTGTTTGTCCAATCTGAAAACAAGTGAATAACATATTATAGCTTTTTCTTCTTCACGAAAGCAGACAATGACATTAGTATTAACGAATTTCTTGTTCCTAAGCGGTCTATGAATACCTTGTAATTGACGGGTCGAATACACGGTGTCGAACTCTAAACATCGTAAATTTATATACAATGCAACCTACGCTCTCGTGGGAAAGGAATCTTAAACCTGTTCTCCGAGCGGATCGATGATCCTTCAACAATATATCTTTCATCAGACGTAAAAGCGTGTCCAATGAGACGAAATAGTCGAACAGATCGTTAGGTAATCTGGTGATCTGCGGAGAAGCGATCGAGTGAATGGCCGGTTTCTGTCCTCTGTTGTAATTTACGTGTCTCGGGTAACGCTTGCGGCAACTACTGGACCCGTTTTCATATGCCGACAATGATGCTCAACAGATATAATTAATTAAGCCCCATTGAACGCTCCAACCTCCAGTAGCAACTATATAGTATTCCCGCTTGCCAGTGTACTATGGGAATCGAGAATTAGACACGCGACAAAACAAATAATCGGAAATAAGTACGCAAGGGCGATTAGTTAAGATAACAATTATTGCTCATGCATCCTGAATCGTCATCTATTTGCGGATCGTGCCATGAGGAACATTAATAAACTGTTTATTGTTGATACTATTTTTTTTGAAAATGTTAATTACTGACCCAAACTTTATTTTTATTTGTTTTATTGCTTAGATAGGTGGACGAGCTCACAGCCCACCTGATGTTAAGTGGTTACTGGAGCCCATAGACATCTACAACGTAAATGCGCCACCCACCTTGAAATATAAGTTGTAAGGTCTCAGTATAGTTACAACGGCTGCCCCACCCTTCAAACCGAAACGCATTACTGCTTCACGGCAGAAATAGGCAGGGCGGTGGTACCTACCCGCGCGGACTCACAACAGGTCTTACCACCAGTAGTAAACTGTAGACTCGTTGTTATTTTTGTCTATTACATTGTTATTAATAAGATACTTTTGAGATAAGAGCAGTTATGGCTAGAGTCTACAGTGATATACCATGAATTTGTAAACAAAAACTCTTTGTGGGCCCAATGCGGGCTAATTGATATCGCGTGTACCGCGTGCACAATGAGTACTATAATGAACCTATGAACCTTCGAACCATCGAATTGTATTGAATTGATCTCAATTAAAATTAAAGATTTAGTTTCACGTATCGCTTTGGACCTTTGTTTGTATTTCGCAAAAAAAAAAAACTTGAAACAATTGCGTAATTATAAAGTACGGTGGGAATGTATAATATATTAATACGTGAAGCGTAATACGTGGACGGAATATTATGAAATTTCCCACACTTATAGAGAATATAGAGAAGGAGTGCAGAATATTTATATTTTATTAAATTATGCGTAAAAAATGCATTAAATCAATAAAAAATACATTACACACACTACTATGTATTTGACACACACACACACACACACACACACACGCACGCATACTATTTGTTTTTTGTCAAACCTCTCTTATTGCTTTTTCTGTGGTCAAATTCAGAATAGAATAAATATTGTTTGTCTTTATTAATATTTCTAAGTCTAAAGTGTTAGCGTTAAATTTGTGATTATAGAAGGTTAATAGTCTGTGACAATAGAATCATAATAGTGTACAAACTTATAATTTCAATTAATTATAATCGAGTTTCGACTACCGGGGTACCACTGGTTGATGGTAATACGTATATAAACTAGTTTGCAAGTTCACAGTTTAATACAGAAGGTTATGGTCGACGGCGCTCGGGAACGATCGTCAATGCAGGTGGCGTCGCACGCGCTGCGTGACGGGATTTCAATGACGGACCGGTTAAAGATATGCCCCCTTTTGTGTCACCATCGAACAAGACTCTCACGGCACACACTTGGAAACTGATAAATTATTGACGCGTTATCGTCGCTGCGCTTTTTGTAATTTTAATGGGTTTATAGTAACTGTATTTTCCCGAAACGCCAATGTATATCAATTTACCGAAGTCCTATACAAGATTTTAATCGTGATACCGGAATATATGACATAACCTCTATGAGTATGGGTTGCTTATAGAATCGACAAATTGATGTTCAATGTTAAAGGGCATCGGTTTTGTGAAGCCCCCTATTTTTTTTTACGCGTTTCAACTTGTATTATTTAATTTTTTTTAAAACGTCAGAGATGTGAATAATAACCGCCTGCGATCGTAAAACGTTCACAGAAAAATTACCGACCGTATAATACAAAGCTAGCAAATATCGTTGTATCGTTGTGATGAAACAAAAAAAAATTGGAAATTTTGAGAAAAATCTGCGTAATAATGTAATGACTTTGAAGTCGTGGTATTTTAGAGGCATGGCTATAAAAACTCTTAGGCATTCTATTCAAATATGTTGTTCCCGGTAATGGAGACGCGTCCCTTCCCTTTTTCATCGCCACTCAGGTAAACGAGCCCTACTGCTACCTGCGATTTTTTAAATAATATTTCCACCATCAGTCGTTAATTTACGTAATAATTTGCAACGTTTATAGAAAAAATTTAAAATAACGCACGACGTACTCACAAGAAAGCGGGCGGAATAAAAAGAACCAAGATGACTATGCATAATGCTTTTGTTCCTGCATACGCATGCTGTCAAACAGCATTCCTCTTTTCTTCCATGGGTAAAAGTTAAACATTAAACGTTTCAATTGAATCTCAGTGACACTACTCACCTTTTCGAATCTAACAGTAATTCGGAACTTCCCCGTTCACTTGAAACTTAACAAACACAAGTGGGCAGTGTCCACAGCACCAGCAAAACGATCTCACGTTAGTTTATAATTTCGCTCCGATAGTGTATTATTTCATCGCGTTATTCAAAATGTGTCATTATAGTGAAGCGATTTGTGGTAACGAGCAGCGAATGTGTACCGGCAGCTCACGACACGCCAGCTGCCTGCGAGTCGGAAACACAAACTGGCTCCGAGTCTCTGACTGCGAGTCGGTAAGGGCAGCCGAATTGGCCTCCTGCATGCCGCGGGCTCACTACCGAACTCTTCGTCGGCGCGACGTGTGCGCATCTGTATCCGTCTCTTTCTGACACGAACAATATCACGCTTAATGTTTGCCTTCCCTTTTTTGAGAGCAAAATGCACAGTAGTCAGTAGTTAAGAGCATCCATCGCTGAACGGGTTCTGTCCAGGATCTTGACTTCGTCTGGCTTTTCTCTGTGGGCAATACCACAACGTTTCTTACGCAAATTTTTTGTCCGTTATTGAAACCTGTTTCTCATACTCATATCATCTAATTAACTAATTGACTGATTAAACTAATTAGCAAAATATCTCTCTTAATCTGTAGTGGAATAATTTAAATATTTATACATGTTGAATGATTTCAATAAACATGATATTAATGTTATGTCCCTCTTGGAACGGTAATTATTAATTTGATAGTTCGACTTTTACTATTAATGTATTTTATATTTACGCATATACGCAATGAAATTCACGGCTCACTTCGTGTTAAGCCACCGCCGACCTTAATTCATAAGATCGACGTAGACGAATTTAATTTTATATTTTATATATATTTAATAGTATATTGTAATTGACGTCCTATTCTTCACATCACATGAATATTATTTTGCGGCAAAAATAGGCAGAATGGCGATACCTGACCGTGCAGGCTTACAATATGCCCTGACACCAGTAATTAAGTTGAAGTATTCCATGTCCTAATAATTTGCGGAAAATAGTAAGTACATGAAAGATTGGTATGGATCTCTGCAGGATTTAAACATGACATGGTCATGACATGGCTTTATAGAAGTATATTGCGCGTTTTATCTTTTAGGCCATGACCACGGAATTTCCGACGATTTCAATCGGCATATTTATAAATAAATGCGATATTAAATCGTGAAAGTATAGAACGCCACGAAAAATTTTGGAAACGCTATATTTCAGGTGTATTCCTTTACAGCTCATTTAAGGATGTCAAAAAAAACATATATGCTTCATAGTTGTTTATTAGTCACCAGGGATTTTACTTTAGCAGTTGTCATCAAGAATGGTCGATACCTTTTCCGCTTACAACATTTTCGAAATGATTAGTTTTTATATAATGAAACATTGAGCCAAAAAATTTGAGATAATTCTAGAAGATAGGCTTATACCTTTTACCTAACCTTTTACCAGCCTGCCAATCGTTTACCTAATTAACCAACCAAAGCTAACCGTTTAATCATTTGCGGGATATTTTCGTGTTTCTGAGATCTCTCCCTACCTCGTTGTTACCCCATCGTTATGAGGTGACCGTGGCCCTAATGTCTTCTTACTATTCCTATCCATATTCATGAACAATAACGACTTAAAGCCGCTTGAATCTGGCCGGTCTTTGTTTGCATTAAACAAATGACTTATCTATTTTTATATTAAAAATCATACACAGTACTCACCAGACCTTGCGCTGACCGAATTCTACTTTTTCCAAAGCTTGGACAACTTCTTGGCAGGGAAAAAAATTCCATACTCCAGAGACAGTACAAAAACTTTGTTTCTGCCCGTAAATCTGATCTCTTCAAGAAGGCCATTGAAAAACTACCAATGCGCTGCCAGAGAAGCACTGTTAACGTGTGTGCATAATAATATATTGATTGATAGAAATAAAAAATGTATAAAAAAAACTTTAACTTTTTGTATACTAAGCGGCAACTTTATAAATAAAGTCCTATTATTATAGTAGATGTAAAATAGCCGGTATAACCATCTACCATGACATAACAAGTCCCAAAATAATTACGAATGTTGATTGACACTAATGTAATTTACTACGGGTACTGATTTTGTTTTTCTAAAAAAAAACTATACTAATTACCTCATTATTGACTACCGAAGATGCTCAGAGGACTTCGTGTCTTACTTTTGACTCCTAGACACAAATACAAAATAACATTGACACAATGTCGATCCCTCGAAACAGATACTCGTTATTGCTTCACGCTAGATTTAGACGGGATTGTGATACACACACATGGGTTGACAATATATCCTACCAACAATACGATACCAAGCTACGATAGGACATAGTGGGATAGGAATTAAGGAGCTGAATTTACAAAATAGCCAGGATCCTGTAGAATGGACGAATGATAGGGATATACCACATGCCCATGTCTTTGGACATATAGCAAAAGAGACTTTCTATCAGTGCGCTTTGAAGTTCTGCACAGCGACGCAAAAAAGTATCTCACATTTAGAGCTGTAGTTTCTTAGACTTAAATACTATTCAAGGCTTTGATTTTTTTAATTAATTGTAATTTATTCAGTCCTATTCAATAATAGTTTATTTCTTTTATTTATGATACGTTTCATAAAATTCATCAGGTAAAAATTATTTTATGCGTTGCCTAAATGTCTGCAAAACTTGATAAACCAGTTTCATCTGTGCGATCGTCGTCTAGGCAATTCAGGTTTGCATTTTTACTTATAGCCTACCTGGATTACATGTCTAAATTTAGTTTCAACAGTTTTCAAGTACTCTCCTATGAATATTAAAAATTAAATTAAACCATAGTGCACTAAAATTAATTTGCAATGCTCATTTTGGAATTGTCAATGTCATGGCAATCCAAGAATTTGTAAGCCATACACGTTGCCTTCTAAGCGTGTAGCAGGTTTATGTAAATCCATATAAAATAGACTATACGTAACTTTAAAACTAATATAATAAAAAGGTAAATGACCTATGAATATGTTAGTAGGCGGATACAACGATTCACGCTAGTTATGTCAATTTGACCACGTGTATATTTGAACACAAAAGATAATATTATGTACTTTTATAGACCAACAATCGATATAGAAGCATCGGTTGTTTACAACAAGAAATTGATTTTAGATAAAGTAATTATCGAATCAATTATTTCAAAAAATTTTAAAACTGGTTAAACGCATGCGTGCTCCGATCGTGTGTCTTGTTTAATTATAGGTTTTAAAATAAAATACACGCTTAACTATTGTGTTTATTTGATGGGCCGGTCATCGAAATATCCGTTACATTTAAAATGAGTATGTTTGATTTCGGTGGCCGAGCAATTCCAGACGTCAACCAGTGTCGCTTGACTAACTGGTTTGGTGACCTTTCTGTGTTGCACACGAACTTCGGTTCGGTTCCCATCACATGAATTTCTTTATTTATTGTTCGATCACAAAAACTCATACAAAAAATTCGGCGCGGAACGAGCTAACGATTCGATCGATGGCCTTACGAAACGTAATCCGTCTGTAAAAAATATATATTAATTTGGTAAGTAGCAGTGGAATGAATAATTTAATGTTTGAAATCTTATAATTTTTTTCTTAGCTGATCGCTTAAAATAAGTCGTGTAATCCGGTAGCCCAGACAGACTTATCAATGAAATATAAACTGAATTACTTGAAGTACTGCTTTCTGATGTTAATTCGTTTCATATTTGATACATTCAGTTACTTCTACTCGTTTAGGAAGTATTTAGATAAGTAACGGTAAATGAACCGTTAAATTTGTCTTCGTAAAGAAAATACTAAGTGACCAAATTTGTAGTTGTTCGCTTGACTTACTTTAACAACCCAAAGTTTTTTTTTATTTTTAGGAGAGTTAAAAGATAACTTGCAAATTTTTATTAATTACAGAAATAAACTGTGCCGAATGCTAGGATTTTCATTGTTTTAATTGCTATACAATAGATACTTAAAAACCCAAAAATTATCCAAGTTATACGCCTATGGGTCACGGTAGCTTCTGATAGGCTAGCAAAGTATATGTTAGTAGCAAGTTGACTGTCGTGTCTACCATATGCCAAAGAAAAAAGTAAGCAAAGGAGAAACAAATGGCTGATCTCAAAACATTTTTTTAGTGGATTGGTCGCATTTGGCTTGCAAACTACAATACATTTAACAAATGGCATTAGTGCTTTCTTTGAATAACAAACAATTACCTATCTACTCATCAATTACATATTTTTTTTATTTTTTTTATTGCTTAGATGGGTGGGTGGACGAGCTCACAGCCCACCTTTTTTTTATTTATTGCTCAGGTGGATGGACGAGCTCACAGCCCACCTGATGTTAAGTGGTTACTGGAGCCCATAGACATCTACAACGTAAATGCGCCACCCACCTTGAAATATAAGTTATAAGGTCTCAAGCATAGTTACAACGGCTGCCCCATCCTTCAAACCGAAACGCATTACTGCTTCACGGCAGAAATAAACAGGGTGGTGGTACCCACCCGCGCGGACTCACAAGAGGTCCTACCACCAGTAAGTGTACTTAAAATTCTAATTTCAATTATTATTGCGTCTTAAATGGAAAAATATCAAACATGCTAAATGATGCCGTAGCTCTATATTTAGTAGATTTGCCATTCTATTATATGGTCGACTCTCTCGCATATTATTTCATGTGCAATTTTCGCCAACCCGACTATTACAGATACGAAGATTGACAACAAAATTGTATGCAAATTGTATTCTAAAACTACAATCATTGTTCGGAATGTGTTTTTTTTTTACATTTTAACACCAACAGTTAATATGATAGCGTTTACAAAAGCCTTTTGTGGCTAAAGCTATCGGCGATATCCGGTTATGCGAATTCTAAGAATGCTTAAGTGATTCATAATATTCGCATGGTCAGGTAGGCATCCTCCGCAGCCCATCTGAGGTTTTAAGGACATTTTCTTTGTAGCGGTCTTCCCTCGTTTGTATTTTACGAAAGTATTTCACCTTGATTATATTATCATACAGATGTGACTGCTCCTTTAAATGGATAGTTTGTTCTTAAAAGCATATAATTAAATTCCATAACGTTCTCTTGATGCCAGGGTCAACGAAGATAACATTTTTATTATTTTTAAACCTTGAGTCAAAAAGAGTTACAACGCGCAATGTTTAGTTTTTTCCGAGGACAAAAAAAATATTGTGCGAATTTATGTTAGACAAATTGTATTTTGGATGATTTTCACTAAGCAATAAAATCGTAATGTAACGCTCACACATAGCCTTTGTTATTTGTCACTTAAACCACATAAAATTATGCAATTAGTCATTTTAGTGTTTGAGGATAAATTTAAGGTAAAAATACTCATAATCGTTAGTCAGGTTAGAAATTATTCTTCAGTTTCTTGAGAGAATATTAGTCGGCTTAAAGTAACATTGATAATTATATAATGCACATAAATTAGTTATAGATAATACACATAAATTAGTTATAGATAAGCAACTCAAGCATTTAACAAAAATGTTTACGGGCGTCGGCCACTAGATGGCCTCGCTTCGATTAGTTTCTCATTGCTCCTGTAGATGGCAGTAACATATTATTATCGTATATTTTATTTTAATGAAGGATTCTGTAAATTTCCTATAACAAGTAAAGTCTTGTATGATTTATTATTTTTTTATTTTCTTTGTTTAGTTATACAATAATTAGATGCCTTAACTTTAACAACATATAAGTTTAGGGGCATCCGCTACAAGATGTCGCTAGTTGCCATACAAAAAATATTTGTCTTAAAATATCGCATTTATAGGGCCCTGTAAAGTAATGTAATCCGATTATAGTCCGGGTAAGTTGTTAACCTCAAAGTGAATTTCAAATATGTTTTCTTAACAGGAAGCTGGGTCTGGAGTTAGTACCGCGACGAGGGGCAGAAGCAGTCGAACCCGAAGATATAAGCCTCGTTGAACTTTATCGAGTTCATGTTGAAAGCGCGGAGAGAGCGGCTGCGGTAAGATTGCGATTTTACAATTTTATTATTGATATATTACTGTAAGTTTTCTGAGAGAACGCTCAAGGATCTAGAATCTTATCAAAATGCTAGCTATGCTGACAGTTTCGCTCGTGTGCAGCACACGTGGGGTGGATGTAAGCGTCGCCGTGTTCAGTAATGGTAGAAAGAAAAGTAGCATGTGTAATTCTTGTAGATTCAGATTCTTTCCAAACCGAATTACGTAAGAAAAAAGTATTCAGATTCTGCCTTATACGTGAAGACGTAACAAAGAGAAAACAATTCCAAAAATAACAGGTTTTATGTCCTTGCCCTTACGATTTTACCATACTTCTATAATTCATCAGAAACTAATATCGAAATTTCTTTAAGAAAACTGTAACATCAACTGTAACATCAACTGTAACTGTCAACTGTGACAATAATTAGAGTAGGCTTTTAATTAAAGGGCTAAACATTATAGTGACCGTCTACAATTGCAATGGTTTGTTTGTAGCCTTGAAGTAGCAATAAAATGTATGAACGCAGGAGATTAGTATTAGATGTGCGGACGGTGGTAAATATTACATTTTTTATTTATTTATTGCCCAAGCAGGTAGACAAGCATACGGTCCTCTTGATGGTAAGTGGGTACCGTTGCTCATGGACGTCAGCAATGCCAATGCAATATTACATTAGTGATTTAGAATTAAAGAATGCTAAACGTAGACACACGAGACAGATAAATTTATACCATAAAGCTATTGTACAAGCCTCAAATAAACTTATTAGTCGAGTCATGCTATTTCAGATATGTATATATTTTTTCATAATAACATATTATTATTGTAATGTCAATAATGAAGGGTAGGCAACGCACTGGCGTAAACGCTGGTGACCGTAAGCGGCGGTGATGAATCACTTACCATCAGGTGACCCGTCTTGCTCGTTTGCCTCTTAGTTGTTATAAAAAAAAAAACATATAAACACATGTAGATAAGCCTACCGGGATAAAACTTTATACATAAGATACGGAGCGCCTATGAATTTCAAATGGGCGTATATGACATACTCAGCTAGCCATACAGCCCATACATCACTGCGTCACCAGGTTTCTCCAATAAATAAATGTTTTCATTAATTTTAGTCAAATAGTTTTTCAAAATAACAAAACAAAATAGTCTGTCGACCATAAACTGCGGCTAGAGGGCGCTCAACGGTTGAACAAGACTAAATAAATAAATAAAAAATCGCTATTTTATTTTCATGCCCTGACAAATGGACTGAAACATGTCGGTGATCATGTCAACCATCCACAGCTGTGCGGTAAACAAATAAATAAATCAAAAGTATGCATCATATTTTGAGGTTACCCTCATTCATGTACAGGATAAATACATAACAAAAAATTATTCATGCGAATAATTCTTGTAATTGTTACCCATAAGTTTGGGTTTTAATTGCAAAATGGAAAATCTGAACTTTTGCTGACGTTTAAATAGAAAGTAAGTTTAGTGTTATTGTGAATTCGCAATAAAATCTACGATATCACTAATAAAACAAGTTTATTACCACTATAACATATCAGACGCGTTATGATTTGAAGTTCAATAGAAGCCACCATTTTTTGCGCATTAGTATATATAGATTGAATTTGACCACTCCTTTTCCTTGGGTCGAGAATCCTCAATGCTGAGGGTCGTGGACTCCTTTAATAACCTTTTCCTGGATTATCCTGCGCGGGCCTTGTCTATCCTCGGCTGCGCGGCTGGCATTGTGGACTGAAGTGTTGAGAGTAGAGCGTATCTGGACCGACCTACGTATTAGACTCATGCCTCTGGGCCATCTTCCACTTTGACCACTAGCAATAGTTATATTGGTTCTATTCAAGGGGCCAAGAATTATTAAACTTAATTATGTATTATATGTAATATGTATATGTATCTTAAATATCTTTCCTTGGCGGAATTCGAACCCGCGACGCCCTTGTGTAGTGACCATGTCACCACTACACCAGACGGCCGATAGAATACACGGATGCATCGACATATTCCCGTAAAGAGGTTAAGAGCAAAATCGCATATTTTTGTACAGAAAGGAAGCTGGCACGTTTGTTTTATCTACCATTAAACTTCTGGTCCATCCAGTAACCTATTAACATCAGAGCAACATAAAGCACTCTTTTTGGCCTTGAGAAACGATAGAGAAATAGCAATTTATTTGTTATATGGAAGTTGTTGCAAGGCTAGTCGGTTCTTCTGGAATGACACAACCACTGCTCCGTCCGTTCATTGTTAAGGACCGGTTAAAATAATTAACCAGACTATTTCAAATGTGCAAGGGAAACAGGAATATCGTCTGGATGTCGTCTGCTGTGGGCATTCGGCAGAAACCGGTCATTAAATAACTGAGTCGCGTTCCGTACCCATAAATTATGTGGCCAGATTATATCTTAGTTGCAAATGTCTCAATTCAAAGACGTGGACGAAATTTAAACGAAGCTGGTACGTTTTGTTCTCAACTATTTCGGAGAGAAGTGGATATTAGTGTCTTAGCTTGATTTGAGCGTGGCTTTAGACAAATGAGATAATGTGATATGGATGTGAAGCGCTCAGTTGCAAACGTAAGCGTAAATCAAACCCGCATAATCTTTGCGTAAATACTGATAATAAGGCGCTTAGTGAATCCGCATACGTAAGTACCACCATCCTGCCTATTTTCAATATGTAAAGTAGTTTTGCGTTTTCGTTTGAAGGGTGCGTTAGTTGTTCTACCACAATACAACATTGGCCTCACATCGATAATCCCATTCTCACGGATCGTTTGGAACCTCTAGGTTTACGGAGGGACTTCAGTTTTCTCTGTTTTGCACCATATGCTCCATCTTCCATGCTCTGAGGAATAATTGATTGAGATTAAACTATCATCTTGTTTTTACCATCGCCCGCCATCGGAGCAAAGTTCATCTATCGCCTACTGCTCGAAAAAAATATATCAAATTGTAATTATGAGCTCTGTTCACAAACGAATACCAGGTGGATATTGAGTTGGTCTTAACTTCCTAGAAAGAATGTACTCGTTTTGATGAGGTCTAAACCGCAATTGTTAAAAAATACATAATACCACAAATTATTTGAAGGTCGGTAAAAACTTGCGTAACTATAAGAACCATAATATCGTAATAATTGTTAAGGGAGAGTGGGGATGATTTCCGAACGGGAATTTTAATTACTGTAAATTAACTGGAACCACTTGGTTCTAGCATCTTGAGTTTTCTTCACTGATTGAGAGTTTTTAAACTCTGCAATGATGTACCAAGAAAAAAAACGTATTAACATATTTCTTAATAATTCAGCGAGCTCCTAAAATATTCTTAAAAATCCTTGCACGTTTTGTGATTACAATTTCGGGATAATGTTCCATTACCATTGTTCAACAGAACACCCAGAGAGAACATCGTGAATACTTAATAAAATTAAATTATTCAAAATTTAAAAGTTGTGCTAACGGATAATTCACCTACATATATAGTAACAAACAGAGCTGTGCGCATTATCAAGAATGAAGAACGTGACCTTTTATCAAGTATCGACAATGTGTATTTGTTATTATATACAGATAACATATTGAATAATGTGAAAAAAATATTCCAATTCCACTTTACCGATCGGCCTATCAAAAATTACGAATTGTTCACTCGCGGCTTGGAATTAATTAAACAAATAACGCATGTGATTCGGTTTTTATTGTTCCGATAACTGATGTGTTTGTTTTTTAACATGAACTTTATAAAGATTAGTTTAAAAAGGACGTTTTTTTTTTTTAAATGTATGGACACCGTCACTCGTCGATTACCGGTTTCCAGAGCCTGACCTCAATAAGTTCGAGTTTCGTTAGCGAGTTCTAGATTTTTGGCAATTGTAATATTTTTATCCAGTAAAAAACCGGATCTGCTAAGATACAATTTAATGAATTATCGTATTCATGGCCGAGAAACGGAGTTTGCAAAGCTGATATTAACGAAGGGAGAAGTCAGGAACTCAAAGCCCTAAACCGTATGTTCAATGTATCAGTTAATTCAAAGCGGTTTTTCCGTGATAAGAATTTCGAATATTATTAACGCGTTTTTTTTTCTGTAAATTGTTTTGCTACACCCTGTATTATTTAATATTTATAATCGACAGTAAGCGTATGAGTATACATGATAAGAAACCATTTAGAGCTGTGTCAGGGCTAATAGTGGATATAGGCTGTGTTTTAAAATTACGATTTTATCGTCAACATTTAAAAGAAAATATTAGCTCACATAATTTTTTACGAACATTTTAAATATTCGTTTTTTTTTTGAAATTAAATGTATGCGGGCTATAAATAATTTATTTCTAGGTGCTAATTTCATATTGTTAATTTGTTATGGAATTCAAAACTATGAAAAACAATTCAACTTATTGTAAAAAAAAAAACTCCTCAACATTTTCTCTTTTGTTTCGTTAAATAAACATAAATATCATTGTAGGAATTAGTTGACAGTGCGATAGATGACGCTATTGTTCACTCTTTCAAAACACTTGGAAATGCAACTTTGCTGTTCAAACCATGAAATATAGTATCACGATTAAGAAAACTAATAACGCCATCTATCGAGCGCTGCTACTATTGAAGCTTCTTCAATTGCTCGTATAAATTCGCTAGGTACATTCGAGCCCAAGTGTTTCTCGCCGGATCTTTTCAGTGGGTCGCGTTTCCGATCCGGTGGTAGATTCTGCGAAGCGCGGCTCTTGCTAGGGTTCGTGTTAGCAACATCGTCAGGTTTGAGCCCCGCGAGCTCACCTACTAGCCCGGTGACGCTGACATGGTCGCTCTAGACCATCAGCATCATCATCATCATTCTTTCCTATTACCCTCTGCTGGGGTGTAGGGCTCGAATCAAATTTTTCCATTTATATCGGTCTTGGGCAGTCTGTTCTAGCTCCTCCCACGTCATGCCCAATACCCCTAGCTCCTGCTCCATAGACCATGAGCATAGGTAGGAAAAAAATGTAAGTTCGCACTTCGTTGTTTCTTTGTCGCGGTACCAAAAACCAACAAAAATCTTGAAACACTGCGCCAGCACATCGCTTCGCGTGCAATTCGCGCGGTTATGTCGAAACTAAAGTTTGCGCTCAATAAAAATATATCTGCAATGCATTTTCGAACTAGTGGTCTGCGTTTTACCTCCGAATGTATTTTTTAAATTACAACAATGTCTTTAGTCTGAAGCTACAAGATTAAATGTACTATGCGCTTACAGATTGTTGTTGCAATCAAATGCAGACAGCAAATTTTATGATTATAGGTCAACGGGAAGTCTTAAAAGTTTTATGAGTGATATAATAGGGTTTATATCCTTTAATTGCTCTGAATGTAGAAGGCTGCGACTTGGCTCTGCCCCTGGCATTGCTGAAGTCCATGGGCGACAGTAACCACTCACCGTCAGGTAGGCCGTATGCTCGTCTGCTTACAAGGGCAATAAAAAAAAGAGAAATGAGAGACTTATGTATCTTGTCCATCTTACGCCTTACACCTTAGTTGGTCCTTATTTCGAATTTATACTCTGTCCTCTCGTTAGAAAAATGGTCTTAAGTCAGACAGATACACAAGCTGACATACGATTACCAAAATGATAAGGGTTTGGTCTTCTAGAACCTAAAAACCAAAATTGGTTGACAATCAAATCGGTAGGCAGCGGTTTGGCTCTGCCACTGGCTCTAATGACGTCAATCAGCGAAGGTAACCACTCACCATCAGGTGGGCCGTATGCTCGACTGCATACGAGGGCAAATAAAAATTTGAAAAACAAGACTTCAAAACTCGCATGTGTGTTATTTCATTATAATGAATGGAAAATGCATGTATACCTAATAAGGGTACATGCACACAATTCTAAAAAAGAAGGTTCTCCAATTTTAATTCCATTCGATATACGTATTACTTATTACAAATAGAAGGCTGTTAGAAGCCCAGCAACATGTAGTCATAAATAAATAAGTACAATGATCTAAATGCACTTAATACGGCAGCCTAATTGTAAATTAATACGTATGTTTACAAGCTTACTCAACACATTCACATCTGTCTGGAACGTGGTATGTAGCATTTATCCAGATATAACGAATCAGCGTTTTTCTCTATCTGACTGGACGGGCAGGAACGGAATTCAGTTTTACTTTTTGAATATATATTTTTTTATAATTCGGAACATAATAATTTATTTTTATATGAAATACATTCATTTTTCTTGTCGGATCTCCTCAGTTGGTCCCGGTCTGGTGGTAGATTCAGCGTAGGACTGCTCTTGCTAGTACTACTGTTAGCGAGTCTTCCCAGGTTGAGCTGTGTGATCTCACCTACTGTATCATGCGTTGTTAGAATAATCCCTAGGCTACGAACCGGTCATCGTCCTCGCCTAAACCGTCGCTTGTGACGAAGGGCTCGACGAGTAAATGATTCTATGGACACAGCCTACGGAGTTCCTCGCCGGATCTTCTCAGATGGTCGCGTTTCCGATCCGGTGGTAGATTCTGCGAAGCACTGCTCTTGCTAAGGCCACTTCCGGTTTGAACCTCGAGAGCTCACCTACACGCTAGGGTAAAGCTGAAATAGCCTCTCAAGGCTATCAGCGTAGGTAGGGAAAAAAAAGCTACGAATGATTAGGAAGAAAACAAAAATCATTCATTGAAACTACTCCACCGTGCAACGACACAAACTTTTCAACTATTGTGTCACATTACCTGGTCACATAATGTAATATAGAAAATTTGTAGGTATATGATCCAGAACAACTTGGCGTCGCTCGGTGGAGCAGGAGCTAGGGGTCTTGGGCATGACGTGGGAGGAGCTAGAACAGACTGCCCAAGACCGATAGAAATGGAAAAATTTTATTCGAGCCCTACACCCCAGCAGAGGGTAATAGGAAAGAATGATGATGATGATATGATCCTTGAAGCCGCTCTGACTTATAGGCTATCTTTTTTAAGTACTCGGTTTTATTCCTGGAATTGTCGCAGTCGATAGACAGCTATAAAAACTTTATATTGTGGTCGGGATAATCTTCTGTCATCTTTAGCTTTTCAAAAAAAATAATCGATGTTTTTGTTCTGTTTTCTGCTGTTCTTATGTTGTATTCGGCATTAGTAATAAATAATATAATTCTATGACAGGCATTCTTACTGCTAAAAGCGATTTCTTCCCAGCAACCAGTACTCAACAAAAATAAAATTAGTATGCAAGAAAGGTAGGTAGGCTGAAAAAAACGTAAACATATCTTAAGAAGTAAATGCTCGTCAATTTTGCACTTACAATTATAATAGTAAGTAATATTTATCAAGAATGAACATGAAAATACAGCACTAAATTTTTGTTAGAAAACACATTTAGTCACATGTCGTTCAAAAATTTGTGAAAATAATGAAGTAATCACATTAAATGTGCAATTTCGGATTTTCCCTTGTCATACGGGAACCGGACATACAGATAACGAGAAACTCAGACCCCAAGTACGAAATATCTGTATGTTCTTGATTATAATGCGAAATGGGCTTCACCAAGCTATAAGACCAATAAATTGGGAAATTAATTAAGCTTTCTCTGAACAATATCTAAAAAAAATAGCCTTAATCCGTTCCCGTGACTAATACGAGTTGCCTTTAAAGGCGCGACACATATCGAACCTAGTAGAGGAGGTCGGATTTCATAACCATGTCTGGCTTATGCCAAAGTCATATATGTATACTTCAAAAGTGTGACCTCAGGATTGTCCTAGATTTTGTGTTTGTTATGAATTGATTTTGTCTTTGTAAATCATGTTGGAAAGAAACCTTTGGGGATTTTCAATGCCCATTTATTTGTTCATGGCCATTGGAATGAAAATCTCTTGGTCTTCAATTAATTTTGATACTTTTGATACTTTTGTTACTGTTGATAATATCTGTATACTTTTTGCAAAAACTAGCTATTCCTATACCCATTCGTTCATGGCCATTGGAATGAAAATCTGCTGGTCTTCAATTAATCTTGATGCTTTTGTTACCGTTGATAATATCTGTATACTTTTTGCAAGAACTACAAAAAGCTTTGCCTATAATTTCTTGTTAACAATACTGGTGCATCTTCATAAATATAAAGCGGCCTAGTCGTAGTATATTTTAGCAATGTGATATCTAAACGAACAATAGATAAATAGTTTTGAAAAACAGTATTGAAAAAAATTTCAAATAAGACTCAAAATATACTGATAAAGTTTTACAATTGTAAAGTCGAAAAATGTACTGGTATCAAATAAATTAAAAGGAATAGTTTTGATTAGGTACTCTAAATTTACGTTAATCTTTGAAATCTGTGTTTAAGATGTTTTGAAAATATACATTTATGTAACAACATAGATAAACAGTTTAAATATATTGGCATTCTATTATATCGTAAAAATCGTATCTAGATATAATATATTTTTTTTATTGCTTAGATGGGTGGACGAGCTCACAGCCCACCTGGTGTTAAGTGGTTACTGGAGCCCATAGACATCTACGACGTTAATGCGCCACCCACCTTGAGATATAAGTTCTAAGGTCTCAGTATAGTTACAACGGCTGCCCCGCCCTTCAAACCGAAACGCATCACTGCTTCACGGCAGAAATAGGCAGGATGGTGGTACCTACCCGCGCGGACTCACAAGAGGTCCTACCACCAGTAAGATATAATCACGTAAAGTATTATAAAATTACGAGTATATTAGTTTTAAGCAGAAATCAATTTTGTTTCCTTCAGTGGCGCGGGACCCTGCGTCGGGCTGGCGGTTCAGGCAGCAGTTTCAGCTCGGGAACGCTCACCAACAACTCGAATAATGCTCCGCCCACAACCACGGCTCAGTCCCACCACCTCATGTGCAGCATGCGAGACTTCGGTCACACTGCTGGCGGTGACGAAGCAGAGCTACTGCTGTGGCTTCATGACGCTAGACGATCGCAGCCGCTGTCGGAACGTTTCAGGATCCGTATAGCTAGAGATGGATTCTCTAATTATGTAGACCGCCTTCACGCTAACAGCACTTTATTTGCCGTAAGTATAGACTAGTATATATATAAATGTAGTTTTATTTTTATTTTTTATTGTTTAAATGGGAGGACGAGCTCACAGCCCACAGACATCTAAAACGTAAATGCGCCAAAAGGTCTCAAGTATAGTTGCAACGGCTGCTCCACCCTTCAAACCGAAACGCATTACTGTTTCATGGCAGAAATAGGCAGGGTGGTGGTACCTACCCTTGCGGACTCACAAGAGGTCCTACCACCAGGATTTTATGGTAGGCAGCGACTTGGTTCTGACCCTGTCATTGCTGACGTCCATGAGCGGCGATAACTGCTTACCACCACCAGGTGGGCCGTATGCTCGTCAGCCTGCAAAGGCAATGAAAAAGAAAAAATATCTTGAATTTTAAGTCAACCTTTTATATAGCCGACAAACAAGCCCACTTCAGAGTATATGGTCACAGTCGCTCCATGGATCACCACAGACATACTGAAATTTTTATGTTATAATCGAGTACCAAGCAAAGTAAAATGTCATAAAATTCGTTTTCTCGCATTAAAACTGTATAATCTCAAAACTTACTAATTTTGCAGGAGAATGTCTTAAAGGTTTGACAACGAATATTTTTAATATTAATCATCTTTGTAACATTTATTTTTTACCAGGGAGTTACATTATCTGTCTTTTAAAGTAAGCTAAAATTATGTATTCATTTTGTTAATAGTGGTCAAAACATAGGTAAACTAAAAAAAAAAAAACTAAAAGTAAACTACGCTCTTTTGACAGTATTTATGAGAAAAATACTGGTAATACCAAAAGTTTACGTGTTAACTCAATTTCGAATATATTTGGAAATTGTGCACTTTTAATGCGAAGAGGCGAATATCAATTATGTGAAAGTTATATGAATAAGTCTGTGGTTGCAATAAATAATTTGCAACCTATTACGAGGAATTAAAGTAAACGGTGTGTTATATCATTCCGTTTACGTTGAACGATGAATCAAACATTGCAAGCGATGAGTCAAAAATGGGATTGTCGTGCATACTACAACGAATACGTGTACTATCTGCATAACAGCATTTGAAAAACAAAAAAAACTACAAACAACAAGATTGCTACGCTTTTATTCATCAACTTGATTCATTTATAAGTTTATCGTCATACATTGGATATGAATGATAGATCTTAAGAGTTTCAAAATTGACAATCAAGTAATAGTGATTCATTATAATTATGCTTATATATAATGTTATATTCATTTCTATCACAACTTTCCCACTCGGTGCTGTGAAAGTTCTTCAATGAATACGTCTTTCTGGTTATTAACTTATTGGGTGTAGATGGACTGCAATATCATTTACCCTCATCTATAATCTTTAATGGTGGTAGGACCTCTTGTGTTGGAAGGGTGGAGCAGCCGTTGTAACTATACTGAGACCTTAGACCTTATATCTCAGGGTGGGTGGCGGCATTTAAGTTGTACATGTCTATGGTCTCCAGTAATCACTTAACACCAGGAGGGCTGTGAGCTCGTACACACATCTGCGATGCTGCTCGCTAAGCTAGCTGGTTGGACAAAGTTATATAACGCCACCCACTGGCGGCATTTTCGTTGTACATGTCTATGGTCTCCAGTAACCACTTAACACCAGGTGGGCTGTGGGCTCATCCACACATCTAAGCAATAAAAAAATTAAAAAAATTAGCAAATAAAGAATTAGGAACTTATCTTAAAACCGCCTATTGTACAAATGTATCTGCTTTTTTGACTGTTCTATCTCTCTCTCTTAATCTTTAAAACAAAAAAATGTTTTTGTATCTAAGAAATATTTGTCACTTAATATCTCGCCGTCTTTCAGGACTTGTCGACAACAGACCTGACCAGGGAACTGTGGTTGGTCGCGTGGGTGATACGGGTGGGTCGATGGGCCGGCGCTGGCAGCAGTGGCAGTGGCACAGGAGAGAGACGGGGCCCGGTAGCTAGGAGACCTCTGGGTGCCGGTGTGCTTTCCTTAGCAGATTTCCTTAGACAAACCGGGCAGCATCCTGCCGAAAAAGAGTACACCTTCAAAGTAAGATCATTTCAGATTAATTTTAGAACGAATATAAGTCGAAAATTTTAACTTTTCTGTTATTATTATTATTATTTTCTAATAAGTACATCCTTATTACATTAAAAATAGCACTTCACATAGAATACGAAAATAAAATACCAACAACAATATCGGAATAAAATTAAAATAAAACTATCTTAATTCTTGTTATTTATTATATGTATACCTATATTTTCTATAATAAGTTATTGCTAATAGAACACCGCAACAAACCTGCTATATCTTTATCCTTTCCAGAATTTCTGTAAATTAAACGGTTGTCTGGAAGAGATCGCTTTTAGCGATAAGACCGCTTATTGTACAAATACATTTGCTTGTTGACTTTTTTAAATAGTAATTGTGTTTTGGTGTGCAATAAAGTGTATTCTCTCTCTTGACCTATAGACTGGTTTGGATCTATAGTGCTCAACGTTGAGTAAGGAAAGCACATTTATTACAATCATACCGCAAATGCTTCCGAATCGAAGTCTCATCTTTGTTGATACACCTTTCGAATATTTGGGATCGGAATTCATGATTCTTTCAAGATGAAAAAACCGAATCGTAATTGCTTGGGATATAAATAAGAACGGTACGACACTGTGGCGATAACGGGTAGCTATTATTAAGGGCAGATAGCTTACTAACTGATTAATAACTTAATGGCACTATTATCATATTATGTTCTCTGATATATAAAGAGTCAAAGGTGGAATTGATCTATGATAAAAAAGAGTTACAACATATGTCACAAATAATACCAATATACAGTAAAAGCTTCTTATTCGCGCTTCCTTCATTCTCATTTTCACTATTCGCGGATTAAAAAAATACAACCCTATTCCTATATTTGCGCCCAAAGATTTATTTATTCGCAGATCTAATAGGTACACACAAACATTGATGAAAAGAATTTGTAGGTATCCAACCGAATATTGTAAACGCTTTTTCAAGTGGACTAATAAAAAAGCAAAATAGACCTTATTATAACTGTATCTAAGTTATGTTTATATTTTTTGTCACCTAGGAACGCATCCCTTATAACCCCATATATATAAATTATCATTCCATATTTACGGTTTCTGTATTCGCGGCATATTTACGGAACATACATACATATATAGCCCTATATATGTACAGCCCTGGAATATAGAGCTTTTACTGTATTCAATACGAATGCTATGTCCTAGAATAGCTCTATCCTATATCTTCCTGTCGATGACGTGAAATATGACTAATGGATATCGCATAGTGGACAGCAGTGTTCTTTTAGTATTATATTAAACTAGTGTAATGCGATCGTCAACTAGCACTTACTCGTGGTCTGAGCCCCTACCATCTCTTTCGGTTTAAAGAGCAGGCAGTGACGGTATAAATTCAATTGACCTCATTTATCAAAGCTTTCATGCTGTGATGTAACAGTATTAACAGTAGTCAGCGGCTTGGCTTTCCCTCTGGCACTGCTGAAGGCATGGGCGACGGCAACCACTCACCATCCCGCCCCCCTTAAAATCACTTGGCCCGTAAGCTCATTCTTCCATCTGCCAAAATAAGAATAGTGTAATGTTCGTTATTTTCTAGGTATACCAATGCGAGGAGAAAGAATTCCATCAGCTACATGACATGCTTATACGAAAGCAAACAAACAAGTGCAATATTTTACCCGGACAACCGAACTACGGTTAGTAATTCTTTTAATTGCTTAAACGGTGTTTCCCGAGCGCTATGACTTGTCCTTCTTCAAACGAGGCTTGTGCAGAGTACTCAACGGTAGCCAGCGGCTTGGCTCTGCCCCTGGCATTGCTGAAGTCCATGGGCGACGGTAACCACTCACCATCAGGTGGCCCGTATGCTCGTCTGCCTACAAGGGCAATAAAAAAATGTAAGGTCAGTAGACTACACACTATGCAGTATGGATTACATCTATACTAATATATAAATCTACAGTGGTTTTTACGGATGTTCCGTTATAACTACTGAACCATGCACCTGATTGACTTTAAACTTGGTATCCATGTAGAAAATACATGTCCTTAATAGATAGGCTAATATTTACATGACTGTTGGACTCCCTAATAATAATGAAAATAAATAATAATGTTAATTTTAAATGCCAAGCGAAACGGGCGAGTACGGCTAGTTTTTAATAAAACTCAATTCGTTTTTATTGCAGTTCAAAGCTCGCGTGATGTTAAGTGGTGTTCAGGATTGAACAAAATGATTAAATTATAATTTGGATACTTTTACTGTTCATTGCTTCCGCGCGATTCCATTTTCATAGTTTTTTGACAATATTTGACACTTCATTCTAGTGAGTTATAAAAATATATATTTAAATACAAAACTGAAATAATTTAATTATTTTATTTTATTTATATATTTAAATATCTTATTTTACATTTTTTGTTTTCAATATACATACCTATATATGTACGATATGTCTACCCAAACA
This sequence comes from Bombyx mori, assembly GCF_030269925.1. NCBI lineage: Eukaryota > Metazoa > Arthropoda > Insecta > Lepidoptera > Bombycidae > Bombyx > Bombyx mori. The sequence continues at coordinate 5,439,392 of NC_085128.1, forward strand.
CATGCGATCCAATTAGTTTTCCAGTTAGTCCAGTTAGTTTTCCAGTTAGTTAGCCCTATTAAAATAACTTACACTGAATTTCTCGGGAACGAACGCATACAATTGAAAAATAACCGCATTCAAACCGCATTCGTGCAGATCTGACGTTCACGTATCTAATTTTCCTGTGTTTGTTGCGGTCGAAGTTACCAGTTATTCAAATGTGTGAATGACTAGCTTAGCTTACCCAATGATACATTTGTTTACCGGTTCTGTATGCCTAGTGAGCTTACGAAAGAATGGAAATGAATATAAGCGCGTTTATCGACTCAACCCGTACCTAGTTAAAGTACAAAATTGTATAGCCAAGTTTGGTTTTTAAGTAAACAAGAGCCATAGTTCATTTCCTCTAGTTCAACTATTTAGTTAACTTAATTTATTTTTTGTAAATTTCCTAATTTACTTTAGTGTTTTTTAATAATCTTATAGACCACTTATCCGTGTAAATCTGAGGTTTGTCCTAACTATGTCGGTTCTTAAACAAATTTATAAAATCCACGATTTGATACACACGAGAGTAAAGACAAAAAAATCCCTCTAGTGTGAAAAAAACTAAAACTGGTTAAAAAAAGGTTTTAAACTTAAACAGCTACTTGTATAATAATATATCGGCCTCCTTTTAAAAGTTGATACCTACGCATTTGGTAAATCTCAGTCACATCGAAAATATTTCATTTTGAAATCACTTTAAGACAACTGCTCATTTCAATTTATATTAGACTTATGTCTTTTTTTGTCTAAAATGTAAAATCGATATAATAACTGACTGACTCGGTGGTGCAGTAGTTAGCGATCATGACTGTTGCGCCGAAGGTCGTGAGTTCGATTCCCGCATCGGGCAAATATTGTGTGATGAACAGATATCTTTACTCTTTGTCTGGATGCTTATTATCTATGTATGTATATATCTATAAGTATGTTTATTAGTCTCTACACTCATAACACTGGGAATCCTAAATTGGGACCGGACAACCGTGCGTGATTTGTTCCCAGTTATCATAGTTATCGTTAAGGACGTGAATTTCTTAGGGGAGCTGGTTGCTGAGGATGGTCCATGAGAACTTGCATACATCAGAAACTAGAAACTAGTTGTATCGGAACCACGTTATGTTTCCGAAAAAAAAAAACAAGAAAACTACGAAGATAAAGTTCTTAAGACAGAAAAACGAGGAATCCGTATATAGATGAATTTTTATCATGGTTGTTCTGAATGCCCCGTGAAGGAAATTTAATGCACCATGGGCAAAATTACGAGCCATGGAAGAGGGAAATGATGTTTTAAAGGCTTTTGTCACTATCAACTTGATAGTATCAAGTGTGCAGGCGACAGCGCAGACTGACTTTTAGGGAAAAGACTATGTTCATTATCTATGAATTGTTTTTTTTAATACAAAATACAGCGTGTTGTATTTGTTCAATAAACAGGCTTAAAGAATAAAGTAATTACATTTTTAATTTCAAATTCCATTTTGTGACTTGTTTTAGTATCTTACCTATAATCGTAGTATTAAATAAAATAAAAAATCTTACGTATTAACGTAACGAAGTTTATCTACAGGTATAGTAGTTGCTCTTCGTCTTCTTGCAAATTCTGGTAGCGTGACGGAAGCTGTTGCGTCAGGCGCCACCATCACTGCGAAACGTGGATTCCCTGACGTCATCATGCCGGGAGACGTCCGCAACGACCTCTATCTGACCTTGGAGAAGGCTGAATTCGAACGCGGCGGCAAAAGCACGGCTAAAAACGTTTTAGCCACTGTCACTGTGCATGACAACACGGGACAAGTAATCAGTGTAAGTACATATACGTAATATTACTTTAGACTTGGTGTGTCCTGCGGCTATGTCTGCGTTGTATGCTAAAAATAGTAAACGGCTTTATGGAGTTTACTGCTGAAGAATAACCTCAATTTGAAGCCTACGGTACAAGAAAATGATTAGTAGTAAAATCTAGTGTTGACATAATCATTTTGTTTTTAATCCTCATAGAATAATAGGTTTCATTTTGCAGCAATTAAACATAAAAATTTATTGCATTCAGCAGTTGCGCCCCATCAAGGGTCAGCTTAGTAAATATAAATATATTACATGATATAAATATATAAATTAAATAAGTGTGTAAAAAATTTCCATATACAGCAGTCAGTTAAGATATTACATAAATAATTTATTAACTAGTGCTAAGAATATTAATTAAATTATTCAGTTTAAATAAAATTTAAATTCTGTTGGATCTATCTTGCAGAATATATCAAAATAGCTCTGTAAACTGCGTAGATAGTGGAGAACTGTGAGGGAGGCCCAAGACCGGCAGTAGACGTTTAAATTTTCTTTTTTTATATAAGACAAGCTTTTATTTGTGCTTTATACCTATTGTATATTCAATGAAAACCTAAAAAAAAACTCCAGTCGCGCATTGGATCTGACACTCTCATTTTAAATAGATATATCGTAGGTAATTACCTTATCTTGTTGTTAATTTGTAGCAAATCTTATTCTTTTTTTTATGAATGAGGTATTACTGGTGACCCAGAGGATTTTTTAGTTTCACCAAGACAGGTGAGCGAGCAAAGGCTCAGCCAGGAGAGGTGGCATTTACTAACAATTGCCCGAGCGTCCAATATTTTTTCCTTACTATTCTGATAGCTTTGAGAGGCTATATCAGCTTTACCCAAGCATGTAGGTGAGCTCTCGGGGCTCAAACCAGGAGTTGTTTCTAACACTGACCCTAGCAAGAGCAGTGCTTCGCAGAATCTACCACCGGATCGAAAACGCGACCCACTGACAAGATCCGGCGAGAAACTCAGTAAGCTGTGTCTATGAGTTAATTTACTCGATGAGCCCTTGGTCGCAAGCGACGGGTTCTGCGAGGACGGTAACCGGTGTTTGAGATACCTAAAAGCACCGTTAATGGATCGGGAGGCTTCGTAATAACGTGTTTAGGGCGACGTCGACTGCTTACCATTCGGTCCACGGGATCGAGTATGAGGAGACCTAACAACTCAAGGGAAGATCTTGCAAGAAACTCAGGGGGCTGATTCATGGGTTAGGTTGCACGTTGAACTCTTTGCCGAGTTCCACGTGTGCGGTTATTCTAAAAAAAATACTAATGAAATATTTTTTATGTCCCATTCCCAAATAGAATGTTATATTGATACCATATGATACAAATGCGAATCATTGTAGGACTGCGTGTGGGGCGCGAGCGGGAACGGCTCGACGTCCTACGAGTCACTGGTGCTGTACCACAACAACAGTCCGGCGTGGGGCGAGCAGCTGCGGCTGACCGTGCCTCTGGAGACCTTCACCCACGCGCACGTCAGGATCGAGTTCAGGCATTGTTCGAGTAAGTCGAATTTCGTATATAAATAATAATAATAAGCCAATTTTATTTTCAAAAACAAAGAAAGAATAAAAAAATCTATATGCGGGGTATTAAACTTCCGTGACCTAATAGGGAAATTCAGTAGGATGCTTCGCGATCGACTTTAACGATAAAATAATAATATTGTATAAAATAAGGACATCTAAATACTGATTTTCTTTTCAATTCGATTTCTTATTATTTAACTACTTCGATATCTCACTATTCGCTCACAATCAGAAACGGTACCTATATCTTTACTACCTAAGTCTCTCATTCCTAACCGCCTAACTTAATTACTCAGTAATAGGTTCTTATGAAGCATTAGGAACCCATAGGATTGGCACCATTATGTCTTTCTGTTTAATGTAATGATGCAGTCCGGTTTGTGAGGCGGGTCATTGATAACCTAATACGATATAATTAAAATGTAATGCTCAAAATTTTATACATGCTTAAGGCATGGCATGTTATGAGCTCTCACTGGTAAATATCACTCATCTTGCGTATTCTGGCCACGGAATATCATTCATACTTCAAAGTCGTATACGTTGATAAATAAGTTCTGGTATTAACCAACTTAATAACATAGAGTTCGATAGAGCAGTAAAATTTTTAAATTGTTTTATTATTATTTATTTAAGCGCGCGATAAGAATGAGAGGAAACTGTTCGGGTTTGCCTTCGCAAGGCTGATGGAGGCGAGTGGGGCCACACTAAGGGACGGAGCACACGAGCTGCACGTGTATAAATGCGATGACCCTTCCAAGTGAGTGAATGGTGTTATTGTCATATTTGCTCACGACTAGCGGTCCTGTCGGGCTCGAGGACTGGGGCAAAGAGACCAAAGAAAACGATGTGAGACGGCGTGCGTGCTCATACCATCGCCCATGGACGTCAGCAATTTTAGGGTGCGGGCTAAACCGCTGTCTACCTCAGTACTCTCCGTAAGCCTCGTTTGGCGCCATAGCTCTCAAAAAACATGATTAAGGATCTCCAGTTTAGTGTTAAACGGTCTATGGAGTCAAATACATACAAAAGAACCGCTGAAATTCAAACATGAGACCTAATTGTCGTATTGGATCAAGACACACACACATTTTAACCCGCCGAGATAGTGAATTATCCCAATTCCAGACTGCTAACAGCAAGTTACTTGTCGCTGCCGTCGTGCGCCAACGACGCGGCGCGCGCGGCGCCCCCCAACGGCGTCGTGCCCTCCTTCCAGAGAAGCTCCAAAGAGAATTGCACCATCAGCACTTTATTGTGTTCCACTAAGCTAACTCAAAACGGTAATTTTACATGATTACGTGCGAAGAGTTAATTGTAATACGTATTGGACAAATTGAAAGAGTCTTACAATGAGTTAAAAAACCCAACCTATCATTTCTATCGAAGATATAAGATCCGACGTAAGCAAGCTTCGTTATAAGCGGCGCAGTCAGATTAAATCAATATTTAAAACTAGTGAACAATTGAAAAATATTCCCGAATGAAGTTTCAGAACGCGATATAACGACACCCGAAAATGTACTCTATCTTTAAGCGATAAAATAAAAATATCTTTGTTTTGTACTAACAGAGGACCTATTAGCCCTCCTCCAATGGCGCGCCCACCCTGAGAAAGTTCAAGAAACATTACTGAGGGTGCTCCGGCTCGGCGACGGACTGAGCTGCGAAGAGCTCATCAAGTTCCTCAGAGACGTCTTAGATGCTTTATTCGCTTTGTTCTCGACTGAAGATGGTAACAGGTAAATAAAAATTATATTTGATTAAATTAAATTAAATTAGATTAAAATAAAATATTCTTTGAAGTTTTTAAATCCTTGATTACTCACCATGCAAATTCACTTTATATATATATTTTTTTTTTTTCATAAAATCCAACTAGAGTACTTAAATTCAAAGTATGCTTAATCCTTTTAGTACGGGACTTATTTTCACATATTTTACAGAAAATTATAAAGAATTTTTGAAAAAAAGAACCGATTACAGTATCTTAAATTCAATCAATGCTAAAGTCACAGCAAACATTTTTTAAGGTTAATACTTTTTAACTTAATAAAAACTTGATAAATGAGCGCGCAAACAGACGGCCGTACTGTTCGATAACTGAAATAAAAATGGCGCAATGAGTCGGCAATCCGACGCTCCATACTTTGTACGCATTAATACAGAGTCGTAATATCGACTGTTTGCGCGAATCGAAGGGTTAAGAAAAAAAAAAAAAGTTGTTGTAAATAATATTATTAAAATTTGTTTCAGCACTCCACACTCTGGTACCGTGTTCTTGGTGCTTATATCGATATGCAGTTTGCTTGACGAAAGCAGATTCCAACATTTTAAGCCGGTCCTTGACGTGTATATCGAAGAACACTTTTCTGCTGCCCTTGTTTACAAGTACGTATTTTATTTTCAGTATCTACCCAAATTAAAAGTATAAGGTTTATCTCCGTCTTGCCTTTGCCTCGTGCAGTGGAAACGGCACAACAAGAATCTACAACCAGCAATCTACGTGACGTTAATAATCGTTTGTAAGGTAACATAGGATAGGATATTGCTTAGATGGGTGGACGAGCTCACAGCCCACCTGATGTTAAGTGGTTACTGGAGCCCATAGACATCTACAACGTAAATGCGCCACCCACCTTGAGATATAAGTTCTAAGGTCTCAATTATAGTTACAACGGCTGCCCCACCCTTCAAACCGAAAAGCATTACTGCTTCGCGGCAGAATATGGTTGGAATATCTTGTTACTTATTAAGCAAAGCTTAATCCGATGCTCGATCGTGCACAGAGGTCTCCTGTCGTCCGTCCAACACTGCGCGGAGTGGGCCGCGGGGGCCGAGGGGCAGGAGCCGATCCGCAAGTGTCTCCGCTCGCTGGGCGCTGTGTTCAGATTGGCGGTGCAGTCCCGCAGACTGTTCGCTCGTGCGACTGGCGGACAATACGAGGACAGCTTTAGGAGGGACGTTCGAGCCGCCCTGCACGCCCTGAAGGCATTTGCTCAGCATCCGCACAGAGAACATCTGGCGCCAGCACAGGTTAGTTTTGAATTTTCTAAATTTCATCAATTGTTTTTTTTTTTATTAATAATCTAAAAAGCTATAAAAGGTAAGAATCTCAACATTCTAATGCGCTCCCCTTTGGACAGTGAAATTAGATTAATTCCCTCTTAATCAACTTATCATAGTGATCCCATCACTTACTTCGAGAAATGATGTAACACTAACTCGTGTGTGTTGACAAAATGATCTATAAAATCCATAGTAGTATTATTGTTCGTCGACTGACTCGACACGTATTCGTAGTAACTCGAGTGGTACTGTATGATTATTTTCTCACTTCCGAATTGCTACTTAGTACGTGACATACAGGAGTGCGTGTTGTTCTGTATAGATAGCGTTGATGACGTCATGGGCGAGCGTGGCGCGCGAGGTGTCGGCGGCGCTGGGCGCGGCGGAGACGGCGCGCGTGTCGGCGGCGGTGCTGGACGCGCCGGTGTCGCCGCCGCCGGCGCTGGCGCACGCACGCCTCGCCGCCGCGCACCACACGCTGCGGGGACCGCTCGGCGAGGATCCCGGTACCACAATATTTTTTTCTACCTGTTCTATTGACCTCGAGACTTTTTGGCGGGAACGCGAGGAGTGAAGTTGTGTGATTTGTTTTATTTTATCTATTTAGTGTTTCTTCAGTGTGTTATAATGGTGGTTTATTAACTGTATCTGTGAAAGTGCACAAATGTGGAAAAATGAAACAAAGTCGCTGAACGTAATTTCTCAGGATCTTCCAAAAAGTCCACTGAAAAAATCTCAGTAAATGACCACCACTTTACTGAGATTATATTTCATCCCATATCATCTAATTTCATTTAATTTCATCCCAGTTGATTAATGTCTCAAATTAATCATCTTCATTTCATTTCACTCCATATAATCATTTTTCATAAAAATAAGAATATAAATTAAAATAAAACATGACTTAAAGGTCTTGGTTACTAGGTCAAAAAGTCCCTTAAAAAAATATTGACTTCGAGGAGTCCTACTAGATTCACCGGACGAGTAGGTGAGTTCACGGGGCTCTAACTTGTAGATCTACCATCGTATCGGAAACGCGACCCACTGAGAAGATTGGGCGAGAAACTCAATGGGCTGTGTCTGTGGGTTAATTTACTCGACGAGAACGGTGACCGGTGCTTGGGGTTTCTAGTCCTAATCACCGTTAGTGTGTTGGGAGGATCCTGAAATTACGTGCTTAGAGCGACGTCGACTGTTTACTATTCGGTCCGCAGGAATGCATTCTATTCAGAATCTATTTATTCTTATTTTACTGGTGGTAGGAGCTCACGGCCAACTTGATGTTAAGTGGTTACCGGAGCCCATAGACATCTATAACGCAAATGCCGCCAACACCTTGAGATATGAGTTCTAAGGTCTCAGTAGAGTTATAACGGCTGCTCCACCCTTCAAATCGTACCGCATTACTGCTTCACGGCAGAAATAGGCAGGGTGGTGGTACCTACCCGTGTGGACTCACAAGAGGTCCTACCACCAGTAATTACATAAATTATAATTTTGCGGATTTGATTTTTATTACACGATGTTATTTCCTTCATCGTGGAAGTCAATCGTGAACATTTGTTAAGTATGTATTTCATTGGAAAAATTAGTACTCGCCTGCGGGATTCGAACACCGTTGCATCACTAGATACGAACGCACCGAACGTCTTATCCGTTAGGCCACGACGACTTAAAACAGAATACAGTCCTGACAATAACTGTTCACAGAGGCGCGCAACATAATACTGACGACGGCGTGCCACCACTTGCGCGTGCACCTGGCTCGGCGCGACGAACTGTTCCAGTGCGCAGAGATGCTGGGCGAACTCGTCACGTTGCTCTGGAAGAAGAGAGACCCGGAACTGTTGGCTGACGACGACGAGCTCGATCCGGACGTGGACGTGCTGTGTCTGAACACGCTCGATGTGCTGGTCGAGACCGTACTGCACTTGATCGGAGGCAACTCGCCCGTGCTCGTGAGTACGAAATCTACTACAGAGTGCGCTTAGTGCGAGTTTTTAACGTACTCGATAGCGTAAAAGTTAACCCAATTTTGTATGCAGTTGGAACAGCGCCCAGTAGGCAGACGTTCCAACTGCAATGTAAATTTGATTAACTTTTACGCTATTGAGCGCACTGTGTGCTTAGTGCGAGTTATTTAACGTACTCGATATCGTAAAAGTTAGCTCATATTTGTATGGAATGGGATCGTTTGCGTACGTTTGCCGCTAGGGGCGCTGTTCCAACTGCATACAAAAATGGCTTAACTTTTGCGTTATCGAGAACATTAAAAAACTCGCATTAAGCAAACAGGCCTCCAATCAAGAAGCTCTATTTGAAAAGTAAATAGATATTATATCGTTTTTAAAGAAATCTTCTATTTATCGTCTTCAAGAAAAATATTAAAATTTATTATTTATACTTGTGCATTGTGATCATTATCTTAGTAATACGAAAAAGAACATATATCAAACATACATTAATGTGAATTTTGTGTACAGGGTTCGATGGTAGCGGCTTTACTGGGCGTAATGGAACTGCTGAGGCCAATACATTATCAGCGACTGTGGAGCCATCTCGCCCCTCATCCCCACGACAGGAAACCATTAAAGGACTTCCTCATGCGAGCCTTCCTCGTATTTAGGCATCTCATTGAACAAGACGTGAGTAACAATAGAACAAAAACTTAACGTTAATTTCGGATTTTAATTAATTTAAACTAAAACAATTGAGTTCATATTACAGGTGTTTCCACCAGACTGGATGGTACTTCGCGTACAGAGTTGTAAAGTCTTATTGTCTGCCCTACAAGATCTCGCAGAGCCGTTGCTTGAAAGGTTTTTGGGAGAAGAACCACCTCAGTTCGATACACAGGTACAATTTTAAGTTTGATGCCCCAATCGTTTGATCAACATATTTTTGGTGCAGCTGTTGAAATACATCCACCGCTAAAAATCACATTTCTCTTGTTTTTTTGGTGTTATTGTATCAACTAGACAAAAATTACACATAATAGTCGTAAAAGTCTTCATTATTTTTTTGTCTTTTTCTAATAAATTGCAGTCTATGATGCACTATTAAAATTTGAATATGCAAAATAGATGAAATATGAAGGAATTTTTAACGACATTTTAAGCCTAACTTTGGTGAAACAATTTAATAATATTATTATTATTATTTTTATTTTTCAAAAGTACCTATTTATTTCTAACTAGCTGACCCGGCAGACTTCGTAGTGCTTCAATCGATAAATAAAAGACCTAAATTTTTGTATAAAATAAACTTAAAACAAATAAAAGGAATCCGTCCGACGGGAAACACATCAAAGGAAAAACAAAATTGTTATTTTTATTTAACTCTGAGCATTTTTATATTTATCTACCTTTTAAACCTTCTCTAGACTTCCACAAATAATTCAAGACCAAAATTAGCCAAATCGGTAAAGCCATTCTCGAGTTTTAGCGAGACTAACTAACAGCAATTCATTTTTATATATTGTATAGATATAGATAAAGCATGTTGTATTTTTTATAACTTGGGTTTCCCTGAATTTAGTTTGCTTTAAAGACAAATTATGTCTGAACTAAGCTGGTTTTTTATACATGGCATATAAATGATGTTTTTAATTATTTTGTTTTTTTTTTGTGTAGTATAGAGGATTATAATAATTAAGAATGGGTTTTGTTCGTGTTCCAGCTGTGGTCAGGGTACATGGAGTTGGGCGTGTCGCTGGTGACGGCGGGCGCGCTGCAGACGGAGCGGTGGCACACGCCGCGCATGCGGGCGCGCGCCGCCACGCACGTGCTCGCCGTTTGGAACATGCTCGGTTACTATATTTGAGTCGACTATTATCAAAGCCGGCAATCTGACTTTTGGACAATTATTGGTAAATCAGAAAAACGAATTATTGACTTTGTATTCCATTGGCAGTCACAAAACTCTTCGGAACGACATCTTAGATAAATAACAGGTTAACTATTAACCTTTATTTAATGCAGGTTTTGAACCGTATTCTTTGAAGGAGACGATTATATTCAAATCAATCTGTATTGACATATCAATAACATTTTTTTGTCCAAATGCACAGATTGCCACCTTTGATAATAGACGACTCATTTATACTATACTATATATTATTTCTATATATTACTACTCGTTCCCAATGTAGCAATCGTGTATGATTACCAAACTTAAATTCAAAGTTTAAGAAATTCAATGATTCCAAAATTGTCTCTCCAATGGACATGTCGGAAGATCCTGAGATCCTGACAAGTGAATTTCTTAAATTCATTCCACACTTGTGAAAAAGAAAAAAACTGAGGTTGACAAAAGAAATAATTCACATAATATGACCCTAAAATCTAATTAAAAATATAAAACTGAATATTTATTAATGCATGGTACAATGCACATGTAATGAAATTAATTTTGATCACTTCATTGATAAACCATAACTTTCCGATTTGGAAAAGATGTGGAACGTTTGTCTAATTTTGACTCGAAATTACTATGAAACACAATTTAGCTAACAAAATCATTGTTATATTATAATTATATTAAGCAAAGTTGTCTTGCTTAGTGGTGCGCACATGGTTTATGCTGGAAGCCGGATTTTGCTTTTTTTACTTGTTATTATTTTTGGAACAAAGTTCCTTAGGGGACGATGCAGAGGGGTACCTTAACCGGGAAAAAACGTCCGTAATGTAAGATTTTTATTAGTAATGCACACAGTGTACGACTTAACTTTGTAATAGCGTACAAAAAATAACATAGTTTTTTATCATTCATTGACCACGATCCAAACAACCGTGAATGAAGTGTACCACAATAAGTTCGCACGTTACCGAATGACCGTGGGTTGTTGCGAAACCTCCAGTTTTATTTTCTTTACACCCCAAATAGAACTTAAAATTAATATTTTTATAATAAGGAACTTCGTTCCCATCCGGTGTCCCACGACACCACACATCTTTTTTTATGTATCTTTTAAACTTGTGATGTGTATTGTGTGCCTAATAAATAAATAAAATAAATATTCGTCGTTAAGGCCCGGCCCAGCTCCACATGATACCGGGCGCGGTGGGGGCGCTGCTAGAGATCACCCTGATCAGCGAGCTGCGTCGCGGTGCGCTGGGCGCGCTGGTGTCGCTGATGGCCGCGGAGCGCGCCGCCACGGGCTCGGCGCGGCGCACCGAGGCGGCGCTGGTCGACAAACTGGACTCGCTCGTCGCCGAGAACAAAGCGGACGATCACTATCGACGTCTGTTCGATACTGTGTAAGTCGAGCTTCCATGTCAAATTTGTAGGACCTCTTGTGAGTCCGCGCGGGTAGGTACCACCACCCTGCCTATTTCGGCCGTGAAGCAGTAATGCGTTTCGGTTTGAAAGGCGGGGCAGCCGTTGTAACTATACTGAGACCTTAGAACTCATATCTCAAGGTGGGTGGCGCATTTACGTTGTAGATGTCTATGGGCTCCAGTAACCACTTAACACCAGGTGGGCTATGAGCTCGTCCACCCATCTAAGCAATAAAAAAAATATCGATATGTCATTGTCTAGTGTTTGACCGTAGTCGATGTCGATAATTTTTTGTCTATTCAATAAAACGAACGTAATTTTTTTTTTTCGGTTTTCCCAAGTCGTATCTGCAATAATAATTAAAACTACTCTTACGGCTTAACTTAGCATTCATGTTTTATTATCATAACATTATTTTCGACCTCAAATATTTTAGTTTTCATAGTCACCGACGTTAGTCGGAAATATCAATTTGCATAAGTCGTTTTAATTTGAATTATGATTGCCACTTATTTATTTAAAGTAATATTTTAGCTGAGGATATATCGTAACGATATTGTCCTGTAGATAAAATTCTATTATAATGTTATAAATCACTGTGCGATTAAAACGTCTACACAAAATTTTAGCCATGTTTTACGGTTTTTGATAGATTAAAAAAAAAAAAGTCGACCAGTTGTGAACTGTAGTAGGGACGTTGACAAATTTTCTTCTAATAAATCTGCAACGAATATCAAAATTATTCAATTAACACGCAAAATAGTTCAATTACAGTTCAACAACTAGACCAGTAAATAAAAATTCTCATCCCCATTGATTAAATTCAAGAAACCTTAATGTCTTATTTATCTCACTTTGTTTTAAAAGATTCGTGAAATTTTACAAATTGAGACCGGCTGTAATATGTTTATAAGTATGTATACGAAATTTACTGATATTAGACTCGTATCAAACACTTAAGGAGGAATAATTACTTATAGTTATTAATTTAACTAAAAAAATATTGTATGTAATGTGTATAATGTACTGTAAATATAATTCTGTAATATGTCTGTTTATGCTACACAAAATTAGAGAGCACTTAAGTTCAGTGTAAGTATTTTTCAACAATATGTTTACTAGTAGAGGCTTATCTATGTAATCCTATGTAAATAATAATAATTAATATTCAGATGTAGTCTGTTATTTTTGCGTTTGTTAGCCATGCCTTCTGCCATAAAACGTAGTTCAGTTTTCTTAGCACTTTATGGAATGTTTCTGTCAAAGTACCATTAACGCACAATAGATGGCGTAGGAAATGTATTTTTTCTCAACCATTTTATCATAGAGAATTACAGCTTTAAAAAATATTATTTGCATAATCTAAGTGACTAATTAATTATCTTTGAAACGAAACGATTAAATCGGCATTAATAATGACTGTTTTTACTAATACTTAATAAGCGCTTAAATATAAGATGCGAGTTCTTGTGTGTGTCAATAATGTTGACACTGTCTCTCAGGCTCATGGAGAGGGTGTCGACGGAGGGGTGGCGGGAGGCGGGCGCCGCGTTCGTGGGCTGCGTGACCCGCCTGCTGGAGCGGCTGCTGGACTACAGGGCCGTCATGCAGGGCGCCGAGCACAGGGACAAGAGGATGGCCGCCACCGTCAATCTCTTGGTAAGCTTTTTTTTTTACTGGTGTTAAGTGGTTACTGGAGCCCATGGACATCTACAACGTAAATGCGCCACTCGCCTTGATATATAAGTTCTAAGGTCTCAAGTATAGTTACAACGGTTGCCCCACCCTTCAAACCGAAACGCATTACTGCTTCACGGCAGAAGTAGGCGGGGTGGTGGTACCTACCTGTGCGCACTCACAAGAGGTCCTACCACCAGTAAGTCTTTCTACACGTCAGCCCAACACACGTTTTCCTCAACATTGTTAATTGTATGCTTATTGGTCGCGAATGGTAAGCTTCCTACACGTCAGCTTAAACACTGTCTCCTCAACATTGTTGATTGTTGGTCGCAAAAACTTATTAATACTAAAATAACAAAAAATCCTACTTTCTCCGATGAACAACGCTATTTTCAACAGTAGTAACACATTTATTTAAGTATTTGATCCATAAAACTGTCGGGACATAAAAAAAATGCTAATTCAACATAAATCAGTTTTTAATAAATATTTTTAAATTGTTGACAAAATATTTGCGTATATCATTAATTATTTTGGTTCTAGAATTTCTACAAGAACGAAATCGATCGCAAGGAGATGTATCTCCGTTACGTTTACAAGCTGCACGACTTACACATCGCCTCTGATAATTTTGTCGAAGCGGGATGTACACTATTGGTGAGTTACAGCCCTTAGGGTTATTTGATTAGGCTCATATATGTATAGAGTAGACTAGAATATTTAGTGGTAGTAGGCTGCATTGCGAGCCTTCAAGGGTACAAGGGTACGCATCACAATACCTGAATCGCCTTACCTTCCTGTTTTAGTGGCCCCTACAGTCTCCGGTAACAATCTAAGTCCGGGTGAGATGTGAACTTCTTTACTCTTTTTCTATGCGAATTAAAACAAAAAGGTGTATTGCAACACCTCAAAAAAAATAATCAGAGCTGGTACTACGAAAAATTAGAATAAAAAAAAATAGTAGAATTATTTTAGGTTAACAGCGTTAGTGTTGAATATTATGGTAGTAATTTATCGTAAAATACATTATTCCCTCAAGTATTTATAATTAATTAATGTTAAATTGACAATAGGTTTAACGACTAGTTTTGGAGAAGGAAGATGTTCTGACATAACGAATTGTGTTAAATACCTCATCTTTAAATCGCGCAATGGTATGCGTATGGTTATACATTGCCGCTCCATAAAATGTGAAATTACCAAATTTTCAAGGGTATCTTATTAAAATTAAATCCGTATTTCTGTTATATTGGCACAGTACATTATTCCCGTTTCGGATTCGTAATTTATAATTGTTTTCGTGGTGTCCACTTGTAGTTGTATGCGGAAACGTTGAGTTGGGACAGCGACCAGACCGGAGTGGACTCGGAACATCCCGACACGCCCGAGTGGAAGCGGAAGGAAGCTCTGTACAATCAAGTGCTGCAGTACTTCGATCGTGGGAAGGTTAGTTCATGAACGTTAACTGACTTAGCGTTCAATATTAGTACTTTAAGGAAATAATGGTAATGGGAGGAGGAGGCGTCGTAAAAAGTCTGAGCAAAAGTTGAATTTTACGAAGGAGCACATACGGTGAACGCCGAGAATGTGCTATTTTTTGCCTACCTATTTGCTAGGGACCATTTCAGCTATGCCCGGATGGATAGGTGAGGTCACGGACTCAACCTGAGGGAATTTGTTAACTAGCCCTAGCTCTTATAAAGAAAAGTCATTCTCATCGACGTGTTACTGCTAAAAAATTAAATTCGAATGGTTAAGCATCATAGCGGAATATTAGTTTCGTTTCTCCTGCCTATGCTGATAGCCTTGAGAGGCTATTTCAGCTTCTCCTTGACGTGTAGGTGAGTTCACGGGGCGCAAACCGGGAGTGTTGCCAACACTGACCCTAGCAAGAGCCGTGCTTCGCATTCATTCGCTTCGCAGAATCTACCACCGGATCGGAAACGTGACCCACTGAGAAGATCCGGCGAGAAACTCAGTGGGTTAAACTCGCACACTGAAATGCGACAATCGAATTGTGACGAAACGCCAATTAAAACCGGGAGTGTTGCTCACACTGGCCCAGATGGCCAGAAAGAGCATTGCTTCGCTACACCTACCACCAGATCGGAGACGCGACCCACTGAGAAGACCCGGCGAGAAACTCAGTGGGCTGTGTCTATGGGTTAGTTCTCTCGTCGAACTCTTCGTTGTAGTCGACGAGGATGGTGAATCCAATAAAACATTTTTGGACGACGACGGCTTTGTGTTGCCCCGTGGCCCGGGGCGGATTTGTAATTTGGGGAAATAGTTTGGATAATAAGGTTATCTACCACCAACCGCTCAATGGAGTCCTCATTACTTGGAATTTTGAGTCTTGAATAGCTTCCACATTTTGTATCTCTTTGTGCATAATTTTGGTGACCTTGACCAACTCGTTAAGATCCTTATTTATTGCTTCATGTTGAATTTCTACAGTGCGTCCAGTTCTTTTTAATTTTACTGTGCTTCGACAGTAGACGTTTTTTTATTCACTAAAAGCGTGAGTTGATTCTCATACTTGTTTATAAGTTCGATGTCCTTAGAGTAGTATTCTGCGAATCGTTCGTCTAATACTCCGGAGAGCGAATTTGCAACGTAGCCTATTTCAGTGATAAACTCGAGACGCTGTCTGGAAGTCATGTCATATTGCTGATTAAGTGAAAGTTAAGTAGTGTATAAATTCCTGGTATTCTTGATTTTATTGTATAACTAGCTGACCCGGCAGACTTCGTAGTGCCTTAATCGATAAATAAAAATTCAAAATTTTTATATAAAATAAACTTAAAACAAACAAAGGTATCCGTCCGACGGGGAACACATCAAAGGAAAAACAAAATTGTTACTTTTATTTAATTCCGAGCATTTTCATATTTATCTACTTTTTAAACCTTCTCTGGACTTCCACAAATAATTCAAGACCAAAATTAGCCAAATCGGTCCAGCCGTTCTCGAGTTTTAGCGAGACTAACGAACAGCAATTCATTTATATATATATAGATTAAGTACTGCATTGTTTTTGATTTTTAGGAGTTATTTTGGCAGTGGTCAATAATGGTTCAGGGCGTTATCGGAAGTGAGATAATTAAATAACACAACTGGTTAATCAGAGCGTTTATTCGCGACTGAACTTAAAAAGTTATAAGCAACGGAGCTTGCGGGCACAGCCGCATGTTATGACTACGCACAATTTTTGTTTACATAACAATCTGTGTCCCTACAGATTCGATAGACACCCACAAGGTTTCTCTAAATAGCTTATAATTTTTTTACGGGTGCTTTGGCTTGCCAATGTGGAGACGTTTGATATGATGTTACTACAATATGGTTTTTACCTATTAATGTTTTCTGATTTGGGATCTTTGTCTGACTCTGTTAGTTTTTTCCTTCTGCTTGATCAAGATAGATTCTTATAACTCTAAGTTAGATTATTCTGAATGGTTGCCAAAAATAAATCCTTAAATGACGTCCATGGACGTGGACGCACCACATGAGATAAAAGAAAAATATGCTCGTATTCCGAATTTTCTTCGGCTAGCTCACTATCATTTTCCTAATAATGTAGTGAATGTAGGTACATGCGACCAACGTGTTTGTAATGTTTTGATTGCTTCCTTTGACTCTCTTAATTATAGGCTTTAATTTTTTTTGTAAACAACGAATGCGCAAGTCTTGTCAATAATACAAAAACGATGTGTACGTAGCCTGTTTTTTTAAGGGAGGCAATTAATGTAAAGTTTTACGTTAAAACAGTATCTTATTTGAGGGACCAGCCAAGTATTTGGCTGATTCTTCGATCCTTGAGAATCTTTTGTATCATTACCCTACTTCTATACCATCTGCCTTTTTTATCTCCAACTACAACTTGAATTTGTTTCGTGGTGTTTTAATAAATTAAAACCGTTTGAAAGTGTCATCGTGTCATCCACTTCCTGGATTCCGATATCCGTCACCGGACCTTGTTTGACTGACACAGTATCTGTAACTAGACAGCTTAATTAAAAAACTTGAATAGGAAGAACGTGGTAAATACCCCGTTTACTGAATTGTGACACAGTTATATTAAGATTGTATGCATGTATTCATATGCATTTTCTGCATACTAAGTCTTAAAAATAATTTTTAATAATAAAATATAATAAAATCTATTGTAATCACTGAATAACGCAGACGACACTTGCGTAATACTTAATAATAAATAATCATATTATAATATGTATAGAATTAAATTTTAATATATTAATAGTTGGTTGTTTGTCATTTCAATTCACTAATTCAATCATACGTCTATAATAATATTATTTAAATATAAGAGAAATATAAATATACTGTATTCATTTTCTAGTGCTGGGAAAAAGGATTGCCCCTCCTCCGCGAATTGGCAACCCTATACGAAATAAAGCTGTGCGACTACGCGCGCTTAGCGTACTGCTTACGTATGAACGCGACGTTCTTAGACTCGGTAATGGAACAGCTGAGGCCGGAACCAGAGTACTTCAGGGTTGGTTTTTACGGGAAAGGATGCCCGTTGTTTGTCAGGGTGAGTTGTCTTAAAGCGTTTGTTTAGTCAGTGTGCTTTTGAATAATTTGGTAAGGAATATTGTTCGTATGATCTACATGTTTTTTTTTAATGCTTAGATGGGTGGATCAGCTCACAGCCCTCCTGATGTTAAGTGGTTACTGGAGCCCATAGACTCACCTTGAGATATAAGTTCTAAAGTCTCAAGTATAGTTATAACGGCTGCCCCACCCTTCAAACCGAAACGCATTACTGCTTCACGACAGAAATGGGCAGGGTGGTGGTACCTACCCGCGCGAACTTACAAGAGGTCCTACCACCTTCCCGCCTGTTCCTGTGTTCAAGCTTCATGCGTTTCAATTTCAAGGGCTGGACAGTTTGACAAATGTGATTCAATAATCACTTAACACTAGGTGGGCCGTGACCTCGTTCACCGTGAGCGTCCTCCGGCTGTCTTCGCTCCATATTCCGATTTCCCTAAACGTAAACATAAATAAAAAGTTAATTAACGAAGTGGCTCCAGTTCTTTTTTGCTTTACTAATGTTACGCGCTCGGGTTCGGGATTAATAAAAATTCTACCGAAGTGTAAATTACAACTGTATTTATCGCTGAGAACACTTAACAACCACATTAAAATTCTCAATTCAATTCTTCGGGTGATCAGTTCACTACTTCGCTTCGAGTAGATATTCGATTACTGATTGACTTCGTGCCATCTCTGCAACGCTTTTATAGTCAATACAACATCCCTTGAATTATCGAGAACATTCCTCACAAGTCGAGTATTTTTAATGTGTGTTTCCGCTATCTGACAATAGATGGCGTTGTAATTCGCGAGCGTTCTAGATGTTACTAGATCCTTTGATATTCGATTCGGCTATATGGCGATACGTGGCGTTACTCTTACCGGCGTAACACTAATATTCATAATTGGAATGTATAACATTAAGGAGTTTCAATTTTACTATTTTCAGAACAAGCAGTTTGTGTACCGCGGTCACGAGTACGAACGTATCGGCGCGTTCACTCAGCGACTGCAGGCGGAGTACGTGTCGGCTCACATACTCATGCGGAACACGCCGCCGGACGAGTCGGTCATAGCCAACGACGGACAATGTTAGTTTCAATATACATCACACACTAATTACATATTCTTATTCTCAGTCGTTTGCACTTTTCAGAGCTTCAGAGCACTCTTCTGGCAGAGCAGTCGTGGTTATCAAATTACATATAAGCAAATTAAAATTAATTGCCCAAACACCTTGATGTATACATTGCACAATCACTCATTCGAAACCCATGTAATTTATTAATATAGTACTAGTGGTCCCCCGGTAGTCGAAATTCAACTATATTTAACTGAAATTATAAGTTTGAACATTATTAAGGTTCTATTGTCAAATACTATTATTATACTTCTTTAATCACAGACTTTGTCAAGACTACACTATAAGCAAATAATATTAAAGATAAACAATATTAACCTATTCTCTATTTGATCACAGACTTTGAGCAATAACAAAAGTTTGACAATAAACATAGAGTCTATATGTGTGTGTGTGTCAAATACATGGTAGTGTGTGTAATGTTTTTTTTACTGATTTAATGTATTATTAATGCATAATTTTAAAACCATATAGCATTCTGTACTCCTCTATATTATCTATAAGTGTGGGAAATTTTATACTCCTCCGTCCGCATAAGATATGAGTTTTCAAGTCTCAGTATAGTTACAACGACTGCCTCGCCCTTCAAACCGAAACACATTACTGCTTTACGGCAGATATAGGCGGGGTGGTGGTATCTATCCGCGCGGACTCACAAGAGGTCCTACCACCAGTGAAACGTTCCAATTTCAATTCGCAGATATTCAGATCTGCAACGTGAAGCCGGTGCCGGCGCGTCGCAGCTGGCCGAGCGGCGCGCCCGACCAGGTCAAGCGGTACTACGCCTGCAACGACGTCGACACGTTCCTCTGCGACCGCCCGCTGCAGAAACCTCCCATTGACAAGGACAACGAGTTCAAGGTAACCGGTTTTAACGGTACGCAGCGGCTTGGCTGTGCCCCTGGCATTGCTGACGTCCAGGGGCAGCCAGCAGACGGCAGCCACTCAGATGGGCCGTACGCTCGTCTGCCCACAAGTGCAATAAGAAAAGCCAATCATTAGTCTTGTTTTTAGAAGACTAAAAGAGCTCACGGCACACCTGCAGGTGTTAAGTGACAATCGGAGCCCATAAAACATTAATGAGGCCATCCAACTTGAGACGCGAGTCCCAAGTCGAACTGGAATTCATTACCAATTCGCGGTATATATGGGCGGGATGATGATAGATGGTTACTACATGTATCTCATCTCATTTCAATTATTTCCATTTTATACCGTAGCATATATACATGTTCGTACAATTTTATTATTATGTTTTTGTTTTTAATGTATTTTATAAATTCTTCAGAGTCTCTGGATCGAAAGAACAACGTTAGTGACCGAGAGTCCCCTGCCGGGTATACTGCGCTGGTCGGAAGTAGTATCACGGTCGGTCGAGGAAATACCACCAGTGGAGGTTAGTAGCCATTTTTGGATACGTTAAAGTACACATATATTTTTAAAGTGGTGACAATCAACCTAATATAAACTAGACGTTTCGACAAATATCTCTTAATTAAAATTGTGTCACTTGAGCTGAATATAGTATTGCGATATAAAAAATTATGCTCAAATATATTAGTAACTCAAAAATAATTAAATTTGAAAGTTTTTCGAAATTTATTATTATTTGAGCACATCTTTATTTCTATACTAATATTATAAAGAGGAAAAATTTGTTTGTTTATTTGTATTGAATAGGCTCCGAAACTACTGAACCGATTTGAAAAATGATTTCACTGTTTGGAAGCTACACTATTCCCAAGTGACATAGATATAATCTTTTTTGAAAAAAATTAGGGATCGTTCCTAAAACTCCAATAATGTAACCCAAGGTGTAAAAAAATCACCTAAAATATTGTATACATCGCGTGCCCTGCGAAAACTATTCATGATAGAATAAAATAATGTACTGCGACTTTGTAGAACATATTTTCATATTTGTGTAGTGTTTGTGAATAAGCGCGTGGCGTGACGTCACACTGCATGCGCGTCATGAAAAGTCTGCTCATCTCTCTCTCGCGCGGTCTAGCTTATGAGTGTGAAGGGGACAATTAAGGTTTTGCTTTTATTAATGTTTAATATAGCGTGGTCATGTTTTATTATGGTTTTAATATTAAATTATCATTGTCTAATTATAATTGCATAAATAAGTTGATCAAAAATGCTTGCAATAGCTTTACCGCGGCAGTTCCCGAGTGCCACACGTATTTTTTTATTTAAAAAAATATAACGATGTTAAATATCGTTGTAATTTTTGTTAAAGACCCGAGCGGAGCCGGAGCGGGCTGCTAGTTATGAATAAAAAAATAACTGGAAACAAATAACGCATGGTCATCTGTCCCTAAATTAGGATTCCTTGTTTTATTAAAATTTGTACCAGAGACTGACGTACATATGTTTAACAACATACATATATAGATAATTAACGCCCATACAAAAAGCAAACAAACCACGGTTACGAAATCGGGGAGCCCTAACTGCTGCACCACCGAGTCAATCAGAATAATATCATCTATCTTCTTCTTCTATATAAATAAAAATGAATTGGTGTTCGTTAGTCTCGCTAAAACTCTAGAACGGCTTGACCGATTTGGCTAATTTTGGTCTTGAATTATTTGTGAAGTCTAGAAAAAGGTTTAAAAGGTAGATAAATATGAAAATGCTCGGAATTGAATAAAAATAACAATTTTGTTTTTCCTTCGATGTGTCCCCCGTCGGATGGATTCCTTTTGTTTGTTTTGTTTGTTTTGTGTTTATATTATCCAAAAGTTAAGGTCTTTATCTATCGATCGAGGCACTACAAAGTCTGCCGGGTCAGTTAATAGTAAATATCTATATTTTCAGTTCGCATGCGAAACTATGGAAGCGACCGAGCGCGAGCTGCGCAGTCTGATATCCCAGTACACCGCGGACCCGATGCGCAACATCAACCCGTTCTCGATGCGGCTGCAGGGCACTATAGACGCGAACGTGCAGGGCGGCATCAGCAAGTACGAGCAGGCGTTCCTGACGTCGGAGTTCGCCCGCAGCGCCGCGCCCCGCGAGGCCGCCGCCGCCGCCAAGCTGCGCCGCCTCGTGGGCTCGCAGCTCGCCGTGGTGGACGCCGGCCTGGCGCTGCACGGCCGCCTCGCGCCCGACGAGGTCAAGCCGCTGCACAGGTGCCTGGCCCTCTACTCAAACCATCGAGATGTTTTACTTTTCTCCTTTTTTTGAAGTGAAACTTTATTAGAGTCTTTGTGATGTGATTTCAAACTCGATGAAACGAAAAAATGAAACGTGAAGTTAAAATATCAATTCACAGAGAGCGCTACCTAATACTATAAAAGATGATTTACAATTATTTCTATTTAGTTTGTTATCAACTGATGTCGCTGCACGTAAATTCAACAATTCCTAAATCGCGATGACGAGATGTTACACAGTTGATAGACGTTCCCGTATTCCTCTTGATAAATCGTACTTACGTGGCGTAGAGATTTCGTGATTATGCAGGCGCTTCCCCCAGGGTGCGGCTGCTCCATTGCACTGCGGAGTGGTTCGTTGTTGACCCTTGCGATTATTCTTATATTTTATAAGGTTCACTTCTACCGTGAGTGACTTGCAGTGACTTGCACAAGACACACACATATTTTTTTCCTACCTTGCTGAGAGCCTTGAGAGGCTATTTCAGCGTAACCTTAACTAGTAGGTGAGCTCACGGGGCTCAAACCTGACGATGTTGCTAACACGAACCCTAGCAAGAGCCGTGCTTGGCAGAATCTACCGCCTAATGTCGATTTATTGTTGTCTAACCTTAATAGGTGTCTCATATGCATCGGGCCGATGGTGAAAATCGTGTCCAAAAATTTCGTTACATAGACATAAATCAAACTAACAAGAGCGTTTTAAAATATAAATAATTATGTTTCTGTATTGTACTTCGTGTGTTGCTCCGTATGTAATGCTGTAATAATCGGTTTGAAAGTTTCGGACATTGAAGTTTTTTAGTGGGGGCTGAAGAGGGGTATTTAGTAAATTCGAGAAAAGCAACTTTTGATATAGAATTTATAATGAGGATGTGAACACTGTTGTCACCGCGGTGAGCACTCTGTATTCCGTAAAAACATTTTAAAATTTACTTATGCCTAAAAAATAATCGTTTCAATCGAGTGCTTGTTTTGTGAAAAAAAAAGACTGGTTTACGGGCAGCGGTAGGCCGCGCATATATTTTCGTATTATTTATTTTAACCGCAAAGTAATTACATTTAATATCAGTACATAGTATAAAACAAAACCGCTGTCTCTGTCCCTATATCCATATGTATGCTTAAATCTTTAAAACTACGCAACGGATTTTGATGCGGTTTTTTTAATAGATAGAGCGATTGAAGAGGAAGGTTTATATGTATAATAACATTCATTAAATAGTGGAGAAATCAATAATAAATTACAGTTTCCGAAGCGAAGCGAGGGCGGGTCGCTAGTTATTTTATAAACAATAAAATCGGAGCCTCCAATGAACACCTCTAAATTAAAATTTTGCAATTTTCGTTTTTCACGCAAATTGCTTCACTATTTTAAAAGTATTACAAATCATTATTGATGGGGTTCGAAGCAAGAGTAAATCAGATAGTTACACAAAAAAAAAACATAAATATATCCGGAATAATAAAGATTTTATCAACTTTTTTTCGTTTATACGCTACGAATTTGGAGTTAGCGTTCATTGGAGGCATCGAAATATTCTCGAAGCATACATTTCAATTTGATATACATTTTCAGACGTCTTGTGGAGAGGTTCAACCAACTACGTCAGAATTTGGGTCCCGGCCTGGCCCGAGCTCGGCGCCAGCTGTCCGAGAGCATTGTCAAGTGAGTGCAATATACATACATATATAACAGTCATAGATTTATATTTGATCCTACAATTATGTGATTGACACAACCGCATAGATTTAATTTTTTTAGCCATAATAATAATGATCATGATTATAATGAAATTATGACGAAATAAGATGTAGATGGAAGAGGTATTTTGAAAGGTTGATGAATGAAGATTACTGGTGGCAGGACGTCTTGTGAGTCCGCACGGGTAGGTACCACCGCCCCGCCTATTTCTACCGTGAAGCAGTAATGCGTTCCGGTTTGAAGGGTGGGGCAGCCGTTGTAACTATACGTGAGACCTAAGAACTTATATCTCAAGGTGGGTGGCGCATTTACGTTGTGGGTGTCTATGGGCTCCAGTAACCACTTAACACCAGGTGGGCTGTGAGCTCGTCCACCCATCTAAGCAATAAAAAAAAAACATGCATCACATGTCCATACCACGCTAATCGTTCGCTCTTTAATTTCTCAATCACTTCACACTTTCTCTGATATACTCATTCTTTATCTTGTCCATTCTTGTCAGTTCACACATCCATCTCAACATTCGCATCTCTGCCGCATTCACTCCTCTTTCATGCTTTACTTTCGTCGCCCTGAATCCAGATCCATACAGTACGACAGGTCTCTTGATCGTTTTGTAAATTGTCCCCTTGGGCATAAGAGGCAGTCTACAATCGCATGCTGTTGCAGAGACCTGCCGATTTTCCATTCTTATGTGACTAGGAGATGTATGGAAATAGTAGTGCAAGGAAATAGGTAAAGGTAAAAGGAAATAGTAGTGGAAGAGGTGGACCAAAGAAGACATGGATAGAGTGTGTGAATGACGATATGAGAGAAAGAAGAGTGAGTGTTAAGATGTCGGCTGATAGAGGAGAAGTCTTCTTTGTGACAAAGAAGATAATTTATGACAAAGAAGATAATTTATAGTAGAATTAATTTTTTATTTTACATTAGAAAATTTCACATTCAAAATTTCACAAGTGAATTCCGCTGGTCCGGCGTCCCGAGGTCCCGGGTGATGGGAGAGTTGTGCTCTGCACTAAACGCTTCACTTTCCCCTTTTGCTTTTTCATGAGTCATGCGAGGTTCGGACGTGAATTGTTGAGCGACAGGAGATTTTAGTCGGTTCGACTCCGACATACCCCGCCCACTATCCCCAGTGTCCGGAAGTCCGGCAATTTCCCCCTGACAAAAAAAAAACTAAGTGAATTGATTAATCATTGATATTGTTTTCAGTACGCCGCTACCTCCGGTGCCTGCCCTTGATAAGAGATCTCAAAGTATTCAACAGACCGAAAATTACTACGAAGAGGGACATTTCTATGATAAACCGGTAAGCGTTTTAGGGTTGTGTAACACTGAACGCCTGGGGACGCCTGGCGTGCTGCCGTACCGAAACCGCCCACATAGAGTTGCCGACCTTCGCCTCGACGACCTCTCGGTCGGGGGTCCTAGGGGTGGCGCCGTGAATCTGGTTGTAGTGTTAACCGCGGGAAGCCCCCTACTCTGACCGGGTTCTAAGCTCGGGCGGATTTCGGACGTCGGGTGAGAGATTGCAAGGGGAGTTGTTTGGTGGGTACGGCCCTAAAACATCCTGCGACCTGCAGTCTTCTCGCAGCATCTGCAGACTATCAAACCCCACATATAGTAACCGGCAAACATCGTGAGCAAATGACCTTGACTGCGCAGAACCGAATTTTAGATCACTTTGGTGGTGAGGGTGAGGCGCGACGGCAGGGGAAATCATATCGAGCGCGTTATTGGTAGATCAGTCGAACCTTGCGTCCCGCACCGCGCCTTCGTTCCGCTTGCTCCCAAAAGTACGCTTGCGTACAGTGAAAAGTCTATCGTTATTAATCGTTAAGTTATATTTTGTTATAATTGCTTGTTGACTTTGTTGCCATTGCTATTTGTTGAGTGTTTGTTGATTTTTTATAAAAAATACACTATGCCGCGACAAACTGGTGTAGTATTCAAAAGAAAGGGTAGAA
This sequence comes from Bombyx mori, assembly GCF_030269925.1. Lineage (NCBI taxonomy): Eukaryota > Metazoa > Arthropoda > Insecta > Lepidoptera > Bombycidae > Bombyx > Bombyx mori. Next base: position 5,465,375 of record NC_085128.1, read on the forward strand.
AAATTGTGTACGACGTATATTGCTTCATTATAAAACAGGGGAAGAATGATATTATGGAAAAAGTAAAACAGACTTCGGAAGCAACAAAAACATCAGTGAGTACTGTTAGGTGCATTATTAACGAAGCTAAAGGCTCTGGCTTGCTCATCGTGCTTGGGACTCCGGGTAAGAAAAGATCAGCGAAGAAGAAAGTTACCGGAATGGATAGTTTCGTTCAATCTGTAATAAAAAGATGTAATCATAATAACTACATAACAAGCAGCGAAACTCCGTACCGTAGAAAGGCTTCGAAAATTTTAAAGAAGATATACATTTTAATGGCTCGGAATGAAGTTTACGACGAATTATGAAAGAGCTAGGCTTCAGATGGAAAAAAAAAAACAGAAAATAATCGGAAGCTGGTAATTGAAAAAAGTAACATTCGATTACTACGAATCGAATATCTTCAAAAAATAATTAATTATAGACAAAAAAGAAGATCGAACCGACCGAGTCGTAAACTACACCGATGAGCCTTATGTCGACTTATCACGATGATGGCGACTCGGGTGATGAAAACAGTGATGATGATAATGGTCAAGATTATGATAACGAAAAAAAAAAATACAAATACCAGCTTCGCTTCAAGTGAACGAAGACCTGGCAACAGCTCTAGTTTTGACTTAATAGAAGGAATATCTATTTTACCCCAAGATTAAATTATTACAATTATTAACCTATATTTTTTGTTGATGTTCTAATAAATATATAAATAAATACATATGTTGATTTTAATAATTTAATTGCATTATGACGCAGAGTAAATAATGTTTTTGCACGTGAGTGTACCATGCGCAAACTTACCCCCACTACGTCAACAAATGCTCAAGAAGTTTGCCGGCTATTATACCTCGCTTGCCCCTTAGGCGTGGAAAGTTAGTATGATGTTCGGCGCCCTGCGCGAAAAAAAACTGTGTAACGCTAGTTTTAGATAATAATATAAGATGATACACGAACTTTTCAACCTAATTCAAGGTTGGTGGCGCATTTACGATGTAGATGTCTGTGGGCTCCAGTAACCACTTAACACCAGGTGGGCTGTGAGCTCGTCCACCCATATAAGCAATAAGAAAAAAATCAAAAAATAAACAGTTATGGTCTCAACACACTCGTTGTGTTCTACAGTTGTCAGTTGAAGACCCACTAGAGCAGACCACGATGTCGGCCAGTTTACCCGTGTGCGACAATCGCGACTGCAACGACGACGGTTCGATGGTGAAGTCGGCGCCGCCCTTACCTACCAGGCCCAAGTCCGGGGATCCGCGGAGCCCTACGCGCCCGTCCACGGATAAATATCGGTAAGTTAACTTTCTTAATTTACATACCTAGTCAGGTCATAAATTCTGTCACATGTTTAATGTAAAATAATTGAAACAAGTTTATTCATTATGTAACCATTCATATACCAAAATGAACTTAACAAAACGTAGATTCTTATGACACTAAAGTTTATTCAAAATGACTTCCGTGATTTTGAATACAGGCCTTCAATCTGCGCGGCCAGTCGTCTATCGCAGCACGAACGAGGTCCATGTCAATATCGGCGGCTGCCTTAAACAAGGATGTCTTGAGTGACTCCAAATTGAAATGAGGCTTTGAGCACGCCTTTTCCTCCAAGTGTTGCCATATCTTGTAATCTAACGGATTCAAATTTGGACTGGAGGAGGGCGAGTCTTCCTGCCGGATGAAGTCGATTTCACGCGCCGCCAGCCAGTCTTGTGTGCTCTTCGCTCTATGAGCTGGCGCCGAATCATGTTGGAATACCCAGTGCCTGTTATTGAACATGGTATGAGAAACAGGTTCCACAAGGTTCGTCAGGACTGTATTTTGATACACAACTGCATTCGTTTTTACACCTTTCTCACAAAAATGTACCTCTGTTAAGCCCCAATAAGAAACTCCCACCATACCATGAGCGAGGATGGACAATGACCTCGTTGGACACGCGGAATACGGTTGCTGGCTTCTTCACTACTGTGTGCGTACACCTTATCATTTTGTTTGTTGTAGCTCTCTTCTACCGATATTTTTTTCCCGCGTACCGCTTCAACAAAGCGCGGCATCTCTTCAGTCTCAGGTCCATTAGACGAGCATTCAAACGATGTCCTGTTTTTCTTCGATATGCCCGAAGCCCTAAGTCTTCATTTAACACCCTTTTCACCGTGGTTCTGCTTAACCCCATCTGAAGGGCCAACAGTTTCTGCTTACGTTTGGGATTTCTTTGAATTCGCGCCTTCACAGCTTTTATCACTGCTGGAGTCCTAACAGACCGAGGGCGACCACTTCTTGACCTGTCTGTTCTTGACTAGAGTCTTCATTGTATCGTTTGATGGTACGATAAATGAATTTCTGGTTATATTCAAATTTTTCAGTATGTTAAAAATTTGAATTGGCGCGTAACCGCAACGATGCAACGCAATAACTGCAACACGGTCTTCTTTAAGCGTCCTCTCCATATTTAAAAATGAGTAAAATTCTAAAAGTATACATTTTTATTTTCATGAACAATTCGAAATTCGAATTCAATAAACTTTTTGTGGCCAGCATTCTAAAAGAAAAGTTTTTACTGTGTGACAATACTTATGACCTGACTAGTTATGTAAATACTGAAATTAGAACCCTTCAAAGTAGAGCATAACTTGACATATAGAGGGGGAAATTAGTACATACATATGTATATGCGTGCTGACAGCCCACCGAGTCGTGGACTTCACAACGAAATAATAAATTCTAGAACATACATACAGTAAGTACATTTAATGCAAATTAAGTGCCTCTTAGGCTATCAACGATTAGGTAGGGTTTTATTTTATTTTGTTAAGAGACGATGTTCCTTCATCATGATAGTCGATCGTGAACTTGTTCTAAATACATTATTGTTAAGAATAATTTGTAGCTGTCTGCGGCGATTGAATAACCGCATCATTTCTAGCGTCCTAAAATCTTGATCCCAAATCCATCAGATTGGTACTACTTTTTGTAAAAATGACTTCAAAACGAATCTGTTTTTAGTTTTTTTCTTAAGATTCATAGGTCAATTATTTAGAGAAATATTGTCTACAACAGCTCGCATACATATCTGCCTTTTGTAATATTTATCTAGTATAAAAAAAGGCTTATCGATATTTTTATAATTTTTATAGTATTTTTTTTTCAAAGATTTGCCTTCATCTAAATATTTGTACAGTCTCGAATGGTGAATTTCTTCGGACACGTTTTGCAACGAGTTTGATGGTACAAGACCGCGCGGGAGGTCACAAATGCGCTGGACCGTCCAATTTAAAGCTGACGTGGGGGGTCCCCTAAATGAGTGCATTAGAATGGCCTCGAGCAGGGAGAGATGGCGGGACATCGTGAGACACATCAAGTCTGTCCCTTCCAACACTACATGACGATCACGACCACTCTGTCAAGAGTGACACGATTGAGAAGAAATATGTCAATAATTCGAGTACTTATTTCATTGGTTTTGTTTCAGCGACTCGATCGATATTGATTTCGTCGAAACCCGTCGTCACAGTAGAACGTCGTGGAGCGAACCGACCGATGCCCCGCCGCTGCCCCCTCGCGTGTCCGGTAAACAACAAACGACAGAATTGACTATAGTTTCATGTCCATTGCGTGGTATCATTGAAATCTTCCATAATACCCTTTTCGTTTTTTTTTTTGCATTTGATTACTCTCAATAATCAACTCCAATCTTAAGTGCTTCCTGCCCTAAACACATCATTACGGATCCTCCCGATCCATTAGCGGTGCTTTGAGGGATCTCAAGCACCGGTCACCGTCCTCGCCGAACCCGTCGCTTGCGATGAAGGACTCGACGAGTAAATTAACCCATAGACATAGCCCACTGAGTTTCTCGCCGCATCTTCTCAGTGGGTCGCGTTTCCGATCCGGTGGTAGATTCTGCGAAGCACTGCTCTTGCTAGGGCCAGTGTTAGCAACACACCCAGTTTGAGCCCCGTGAGCTCACCTACACGTCAAGGAGAAGCTGAAATATTTCAAGGCTATCAGCTTAGATTGGAAAAAAAACATAGCACTATCACAAATCCTTATCGATGTTGAAGGGCAGGTCCCTCTCTGATTTTACATAGTTACTAAAATCTCTACTCAGTCTCAATAACATTGCTTAAGAGCCTTACTTACCAGATACTCCAAGTCCGACGTCATCCGTTGTGTAATGTCAATGAACTTAAAAATGTACGTAGGGGGAGGTGTCCGGTCGTGGTGCGACGCGCCCCCCGCGCCCCCGCGCCGCGCCCGCTCCGACCCCGCAGACGACGCGCGCGACTCCGGCGTCAGTGTGGACGCGCACGCCTACACCAACGCGGACGAACACCGCATGCATAAAGGTACGCGTGCGCTATCTCTACAGTAGGTAGGCAAGTGCTTGGCTCTGCCCCTGGTATTACTGAAGTCCATGGGAGACGGTAATCACTCACCATCAGGTGGGCGTATGCTCGTCTGCCTACGGGGTACAGAGGCAATAAAAAATAAATAAATTAAAAACCATCAGATGCTTAATTTTTGAAAATACTGGTGGTAGGACCTCTTGTGATTCCGCACGGGTAAGTACCACCACCCCGCCTATTTCTGCCGTGAAGCAGTAATACGTTTCGATTTGAAGGGTAGGCCAGCCATTGTAACTATACTGAGATCTTAGAACTTATATCTCAAGGTGGTTGGCGCATTTACGCTGTAGATGTCTATGGGCTCCAGTAAGCACTTAAGACCAGGTGGGCTATGAACTCGTCTGCCCATCTAAGCAATAAAAAAAATTAGTCGAATTTACTATTCAAAAATCTTATTAATTTGTTACCCGTATTATTAATAGATCTCGACCTAACAGTCGAATCCCTTCGCTACGAAGAAATCATCTCGATGATGTCGGAGCCTCTTCGGGTGGGAGATGACGAGATACCCCCACCGATACCTCCGAAGGGGCTCGGACATATCAGCAGCTTCGATTCCGGCCATCACGAAAACGGTGAATCGCATTGTTAATATCGTAAAATTTCTCTCGGTTGAGATTACCAAAGAAGGAGGCTATGTACCAATGTTGAGGTCGATATTCGGTGGATCTTGGAGTCAGTTCTATCTTCTACCTCGTTCGCAGCCAGCAAGGAACTCATTTAAATAGACTTTAATGAGATTAAGATTGAAGAACGGGCAGATCTCAAATAAATAATCAAGTGATGACTATTGAGGTATCTGCAGAGAGAAAAAAATCTGCGCCAGAATAATTAATGAAAATAATTTCAACGTAGTCGTTACAAATGTTTTCTGTTTAGTAAATTTTTCTTCTCATTTCTAATATCCGGTGTTCATATTGCTCCATGTTTAATATAGAATTAATTTTACTTTGTAGGTTATAAATATTATTATGAATTACGTATCGCCTGACGTAAATTTTTAGCAATGTTTTTAACTACAATTTACCAAGTTCTTCCAATAGGCAGTTGTTACATTACAGGATGAATTTTTATATCTACAAATCATTTAGCAGTTAATCTAAGCAATAGACATCGCTAAAATTAGATGCGATTTTTATGAAGAAAATGAATTTTTGTATACTTTTTTTTTTAAATCTATATATAGGTACATTTTATATTTTTTAAATATAATGCTTCGATCAATAATGCTACTAGATTCGCGATTAGCGCTTCAAAAACGGCCCGAAAAATAAGACCACAAATAAATTTGTGGTCTTATTTCAAATTAGTATGGTCCAATCATAGCCAACATTAAGACGTCAAAACGCTGCACTGCGCGTTCAAAAACTGAGTAAAAAACTACCGTAACACCAAGGTTTTGGAAGGAATATCTTTTTTTGGTAAGTTTATATTATAAAACGAATTTCATAAAATAATAAAAAGAATTATATAGTAAATAAAATTCAATTTACGAATATTGTCATTGTTTGGCCAATGCTTGCAACAAGGCACCAACTATTGTAACAAACATCACCTATTCTTGAACAGGGAATGCATAGAGTAGTTTTGTTATTTTATAATGTTATTTTTGTTTGTAGATTTCCTAGTAGCCCCTTTTCGCTGTGCACAATGGATATATATTGTCGCGAAAGAAAGAGGATAAGAAATATAGAACCCTTATAAAAATTCTAGAATTGTTCAATGGTGGTGGCAAATCAATGCAAAAAAGTATTATAAAAACTTTATATGTATGTATAAATATTTTAAGCGTATATGCTGAAAAGGATTTGTTTTCTAGGGGAAACGAACACAGCTATAAAATAAGCCTAAATTAAACTGATTATAGAAAAATTCTTTGATATAAGATTAAATTATATTTGTAAATAATTAGATTATAAATTTTACAGTGTGTTAGTTTAATACATAAATTTTGTATAGTATATTTGTAAAAAAGAGGTAATTAAACCTACATTATTGTTTTAATTACTTCTGTATAAAGAATACGTGGAAAACATGTTTCTTGTTTCCTTTCATATTTTTTTACTTCAATTTTATTATTTATTACCTATTTGTTGTAATAGCGGCCATGTAAAATATTATCTACTACTTTTTTGAATCGGTCAAAAATAGTTGCGACCATACAAAACAAACCTAAAACAAATATATTCTGCAACTCTACGTCTTTCAATACTTACTGTGTTCTGAGCATTGAAATGTAATACCAAGAACTACATCTAGTTCCACAATACAATAAGTACGAAATTTTAAACAAATATTTTAAACCTTATAAATTAGTCTTTATGTATCATTTTAGAATAAATATTTTTGTACTGATGACTTTTTATGTTCAAGTGACATTTTAAATTTATTCCATAATATTCTTTCCCTGACGAAAGGACCTAAATAAATATATTTTGCAATGGTAATTAAACTTTATGTTTAAGCATTAAGGTTTATAATTAGCTGAAGTCGTTAACATTATTAAACTTTTTTCTAAGAAATGAAGATGTTTTCGTGTCTCCAAACGTGGCCACTCGAGCGTCTTATTTTTGTTCCTGATCCTTTATCTAGTACTATTATTGATCGAAGATATAATGTCTACTAAATGAATTGCTTTCCAAGATTTATTCGTCTAGTTTCTAAGGGTCGATGTCGTTTGATGTGTTTCTTGTCGGACCGCGTGCGAGATTAAAGATTTGTCAATATTTATTTGACGAGGCCATAACTTGGTGATATCTAATTGAATGTAAATAAAAATACACCAAAGTACAATAATATATCTGATCATTTATTTTTATCATTTTATAATCTGTGCTTCTTTTTACGAATACAATAGCTATACGCCATTTAAAAAAAATGGCGTCTTAATTTATTCCTAGGAAAAATTATCGGAATTCTATCTTTTTAAAATTAAATACAACAAGTAAGCTACAATAAATTTGAGTCAACAAAAAACGTGTCCACGTCGGATCGATGGTTTTAGTGATGTTCTGTATACAGCTTCCAGTGTCCAATCGATTGGGTCTATTATTGGATTAACTTCTTGAAAAAATTGGCGTAACAAAAAAGTAATAAACTAAAATTTCGTTCCATTCAACATATTGTATTAGTTAATTGCTCAATTTAAAAATGCAATAATGCAATTTAGGTTTGCGTTGTGTAACCATTTAACTTAAACATGAAGTTAAATGGTTTAACTTTAATACTATATAAATTGAAAATGTGATCTTTGAAAAATTTTTTTTGGCGTCTTATATTTTATTTAACTAAATTTTATTTAATTATTACTTATATTGAAAAGACAAACTAATGACAATGCGAATATTATTATATTGATTAATTTTGAACTTTTTTAATGTTCGATCTCTTAATAAACGAATTGTTTTTAAACTGTTTTTAAACTTTAATACTATATAAATTGAAAATGTGATCTTTGAAAAATTTTTTTTGGCGTCTTATATTTTATTTAACTAAATTTTATTTAATTATTACTTATATTGAAAAGACAAACTAATGACAATGCGAATATTATTATATTGATTAATTTTGAACTTTTTTAATGTTCGATCTCTTAATAAACGAATTGTTTTGAGGTAAAGTAAATAAATAATTACAAAAAAAAAATGACAACGTTTTTCTACGCTTGAGTATTTTAGTAAATTTAAATTAGCGACAAAAAAGAGAGTACGCTAGAATATATTAAGCTATAGTCTGTATCAGTATTTAAATGTTTTCGAACATATTATTAAATCAGCTATACATTTTGGTACAAAGTTAAGATCTTTATACTATATACCGTGTTCTTTACAAGAGCCTTTTCTATAATCAAGTGATATTTTGTTTTATTATATTATAGCTTTTCACACCGAAATCTAGTTTATAAGTTTTAGTACAATAAGACCTAACTTCCAACGAATAATTTCGTAATTTATTTACTTCATTCTGGATTGAAAAATTCTAACAAAGGAGTTTACGTACGCTCGCATTGCTACGTACAATTATTTAGTGTATGATAATATATATTCTAATATGAAAAATAAGTCCAACTTTATTAATTATACGACCAAATTGCATTACGTAATATTACTTTCGGTAGGCAGCGGTTTGGCTCTGCCCCTGGCATTGCTGAAGTCCATGGGCGACGGTAACCACTCACCATCAGGTGGGCCGTATGCTCGTCTGCCTACAAGGGCAATAAAAAAAACGTATATCGTATAGGAATGAAAGGCAATTTGGTTTAAGCGACATTTCGCTTAGTACACGACATTTATCTTGATAATTAAAGGTCCGTTTTACTTGGTATTAGTATCAACAATTCGATATTTTTAATTGAACTTCAATTAAGTATACCCCACTCAAATAGTCGAAGAAACTTTTTTTTTGTATTGATATTTTTTCCAATTTTGAAAATTTAAATGGCTCTCATGTAAAGTTGTAAACATCTCCGTTTAACTAAATAGCCTTTCACCGTCTATATTAATTGCTTTAGACACTCGCAATTCCTCGAAGTCAGTCACCCAGACTAACATGCGCGTGCTATTTTCTATTACAGAAATCATTTACATAAATATTATGTATATTTTTATTTATGTCAAATTTGAAGTAGCTATTTTTTAATTAAAATCAAATATTTGTCTAAAATGTCCACTAAAAATATTTTTTATGTATATTATGAAATAATATTGTCGATATGTCTTCATTATTAACATAAGGAATTGTCAATTGTTGGTATTATGCAGATTATCGTAGCTGCTATAATAAAACTGCTTGTACGAGTTTTTTCAATTTGACTGTATTCTATTCATTTCCGAACAATGCGATATAGTATGTACATTATTTCATTTACATATATGATTATTGTCACAAACAATAATGTAGTCAATAAATGTTGCTTGCAAAAAAATTTTTTAATATACATATTTTAAATGTTCATGAACTAAAAAAGTCGACATAGCAACGACCATCTTTTTTACATTCTTCAGTGATATTTTGATTTTGAATTTACTGTATGAATTATGCGTAACATACAAATAAGTGATATTTTATTTTAAACATTATATTATGATATATTTTTATATTTTTCTTTTCTTTTATAAGATAAGTGATAATTTTTTTTTATATTAACTTTGAAACGAGTATTGAGTTTTTTTATAGTTTTATTTTACATTTAACAATGCAATACTTTCTCGCATATTTTACAGCAAACTTATAATAGGTGATTTTTTAAATACGCATTTACACCTCGACAGGTATTAATAAGCCATTAGCATGCCATTTTTGTTTGTACATTTAGAATATTGACAGGTCATTCAACATATAATAAAAGTTTTATGTACCTACTGTTATTTTAATTTTTTTTCTAGAAATACTTTTATTTCTCAAACATTTACCGTAATTTCAATCTTAAAAGCCACTGTTTTCTTTTTCAACGATAAATCTTATTTATATCAAACAAGTAATTTACATGATAAAATATAAAGAATAAATTCGTATTATTGTTAACACAATTTGTGAAATGCAACTATATTAAGTTACCTAAGATTGAATTGTATTGGACTGAGCGTTTGTAAGTTTTTTTTTGCAATATATGTATATCACATTTGTACGTGGAAAAAAATTTATGTGTAATAATTATATTCATAATATTAGTTTTATAAATCGTACCAAAAAGGTAGGCCATTTTTGATAAACTAATCGATCGATATCTTTCTGTCCTATTGAATGTTGTAAAAGAACAAAAAAATGACCAAAATTTTAATTCGATGTTATGTTATATAAAATTACAATATTATATTTTCATGAAATTTGTATATTTTTGATTGAGAAAATAAATTTTTAATGATAATTAAAGTAAATAAAAAATAAAATTATCACCAATATGTACCGATTTGATATGATAATTTTGTGAAATATTAGACATGCTCTTTTTTTAAATTGCAATAAATTATTTTTTTGTCAAAATAACAGTTCGCGTTACGTCTGATGCATGTATGTACGTATGCGAGAGAGCAAATTGGTCGCAAAATGATATTATTCAGTACAAAACGTAGGCTCTTGTTATTAAGGAGACTAGTGATTTGTAGCCATTTTTAAAATTTTATGTATTACGGAGCGAAATAAATTTAGCTGTCAATATATTGAATTTGTTTTATTTTGTATCTTTTTTTTTTTTTTTTTTTTTTATGATTGAAGGATTACTGGTGGCCCGGAGGCCTTTCCAGTTTCACCAGGACAGGTGGGCGAGCAAAGGCTCAGCCAGGAGGGGTGGGATTTGCTAACAGCTGCCCCGAGCGCCTCCGAAGGAGACCTAACAACTCAAGAGTAGCTGCTTCGCGAATGAATCTACTACCGGATCGGAATCGCGACCCGCTGAGAAGATCCGGCGAGAAACTCAGCGAGCTGATTCATGGGTTAGGTTGCACGGCGAACTCTTTGTCGAGTTCGACGAGTACGGTTACCGAGGTCCCTAAGCCTGCTCCTAGAGCTGAAGGCGTCTAGTGCAAAGGTTATTGGATCTGATGGATCCGTAAGGACGTGTCTAGGGCGTCGACGGTGACTGGCTCCTGCATGATCAGGATTCGGGGAGTAGTCAGCGGCGGCTACGATAAGGCGATTATCATGACGATCTTGTGTTACTAGGCCATCAAACGTATGAAGGAGATAATAAGTTTAATTAATGAGAGTATACACGTTAACTTAAACCATCTGTTATAGGTTGTTGGATGGGAGAAGTTTTTCTTCAAGTGTGAATATAGGTACTCAAAGTTTCATCTATGGAGGGTAGAGGTAAGGAGTACTTTATATAGGGGACAAGTTAAAAAGTTCACCTGTAAACAACAAATTATTGTTGGAAGACTCACCGAGATAGCGCGCTAGTGTAGGGAGTGGAAATTATATTAATATAGCAGTTTTGAACAGACTGAAGTGTGCTGGATTGAAGTTTTTATTTAATTATTGCCCGTGTAGGCAGACAATCATACGGTCCACCTGATGGTGATTGGTTGAGTGGTGGAAATACGACAGTTATAAGTAATTTGTAACTATTAATAATGTTAACTAATGTTTTGCGGGAATGCTAAAAACGGAAGCAATAATAGAACCTTCACACTCTTAGAAGGGTTCTAATTGTAATAAAATATTTAGAAAAAACTATAGGTATGTCATTATGGCAGCCGTTGTCGATATATATTGTATGCGTGAAAATATTTGTTCTAATGATTTTATCCACGAAGAAAAATTGCCAAAACATTTTTAGTAGTACCTACTTACCTCACCCCGTTGTTTAGTATTTACTAAAAAGCGTGTAACTAGTGTTTCAATTAAATCAAAATCAGGCAAAGTCAAAACAATTTGGTAGCAGTCTAAGTCTAATTAAAAAAAAAACATTTAAGTAGTACCTATCAGTCTAAATTTTGAGGTTCACTGATTATGCTCATATCTTTAATTAGTACCTAAGCAAACACAACTTATATTAATTGTACCTATTTCTATCATACATCATTCTTAAGTTAAAGATAGATTATCCAATAATTTCATACTTGCTTGCAATGTTTACTGTATGTCTATTTGTGATAAACACTAAAACATTGAGATTCAGAACCTTAATAAGGTTTCTGTGATTTTCGAGATACTACTACAACTAAGCTTTTGTCTCGCTTTTTATAAATCAACATTTACAACCGTCTCGCTGACCTGGTTAAATGATTAATGAACTCATATATGTAAGCTTGAGGGTAGACATTATCTTGTTGAACACCAAGTAAAACGATGTCACTTTTTGATTCCTGATTTAATCAACAACATGTTATCTTAACAATTCACTTTAACACTTGTCCAACTTTAACCAGTACGTACAACAGTCACTGAATCACACAACGTAACAAGGATATAGTAAGTGCACCAGGCAAGCGCAGTCCAACGAATGTTTTTTCGCAAGGCACGCACCGCCTTTTTATACTAGCCGGCGCAGCTGGCTTATGAGTCACTTCTGTTGCACGAGTGGAACGACACGGCCGGCGCACCCGGCTTGTGTGAGTCACGCCTGTTGCACGTGATGTTTATTAGAAATATTGTTAACGCCGTCACGGCCATACTGACATGCGCTCGTCCTCGTGCGCCTTTTTATGGTTGTTCTGTAGACAATAAGCGTATTCGTTCATCCTGACATTAACGGATGCAACTTAAAACGTGGTCTATGATATTAACAATCTAATACGGTTCGGTTCGCATAATTCTTCAGAAAATCCTATACTGGCTATAAATACTGACTGCTTACATACCTGGGCCAGTTCATTTAAATCTCTTCAGGTATGTAAGTATGTCCCTTTTAACTTAAATCGGAATTGTTATCCCTTCAGTTTTTCGAACTGGACCGGATAATGCTAGACCGGATCGCAATCCCTGTAGCTAATTGTTGTGGCTAGTCCGGATGAAAATCCCTATAGCCAAGCCATTGGACCGGACAGACCCTTCAATGACTTCACACATTTTTTTTTCTTTTTTTTTTTTTTTCTTTTTTTTTTTTTTTTGCTAGTCCGGATTAACATCCCTTTAGCCAAGTCATTGGACCGGATACACCCTTCAATGACTTACAATTTCTTTTTTTTTTCTCTTTTTTTTTTTTTTTTTTGCTAGTCCGGATTAACATCTCTCTAGCCACATACAATTCTCTTTTTTTTTTTTTTTAATCTGCGTGTACGGTAGCGTTTGTTAAAACATCTCTTAAACCAGAACATTTATACGGAATTTCTTCAGAAATAGTGCGAGACCGACCATCGTTTTCTACATTTCCAACACCTGCACCTGAGGTGCCTGAGCTTACAGACATTGTATCACTACCCACAGACTATGTTTGCTGTATCGCTATTTGCGGACAAAAATGTCGCTTCTATTGTCAGTGATAGAGTCGTCATCATTAAGATCAGTTTCATGAACAAGATTAATTAACCCATCTGTGTACGCCGTCACGTCATCGTCACTATAATTTTTAGAAATTTCTAGTAGGCCTGACGAGCCTCGAGGTATTTCACGTAAGTTTTCATGGGGAAATTTGTACACTCTATTAGAACTATTTACATGTCTCAATTTATACCTATCGTTTTCCAAAACTGCAGTAATGTTGAAGGGACCTTTACATTTTCGGTCAACTTACGAAAACAAAATCCCCAGCGGAAAAGAGTTTGACTTTAGCTTTGCCTCGACTAAACCAAGCTTCTGTTTGTGCCCTTTTTTTATGTTTTCGCCGGTCTTCGACCGTGCTAAATCAAGATCTAATCTAGAGGGATTATCACTCTGTTGAAACTTTAAGATATTTCAAGTGAACTACCCTGAACGGCAAACGTCTATTCTATTGGAGTAAACCCTGTTACTCGACAACGTGCACTATTAAGGACGAGTTGAATATCCCCTAAGTGCTCTTGCCATCATGATTGGTCTAGGTTACTTTCAGATCAAAGAGTGACTTGTTCATGAAACCGCTTACCATTGAATAAATTACTATGACTTTGTTTTATAAGACTACATTCTGACCCTGAATGGAACATAAAGGGGAAGCCAAAACCACTTATCTGTAACACACTGAAGCTCTGGAACACACGTTGACGTCTCTGGTTGGACCTGCCACAGCACCTGGAGCAGTGTTGTTTTTCTTCTTGTAGCGCATGGAACACCCAGAAGCTACATGGCTCGCATCACCGCACACGTAACAGCAGACTTGCAGGCGAGAGCCGGGCGCCCACGGATGAGGAGGTTGTTCAGGTTTTGCAGGCTGTATTTTTGTGAGGCAAGTAGTAGCTCGAGCCTTAAGCGAATGTGTGAGAGTCAAAATTAAATCGACACCATCCAATACTTCAACTACTTTAAACGGCCCTTTAAACTTCGTATCTAATTTCGTTTGATTATGCTCTTCGTATTAATGTGTGGGCGAGCTCACAGCCCACCTTGTGTTAAGTGGTTACTGGAATCCATAGACATCCACAGCGTAAACGCACCACACACCTTGAGATAGAAGTCCTAAGGTCTCAGTCTAGTTACAACCGCTGCCCCACCCTTCAAACCGAAATACACCACTGCTTCACGGCAGAAATAGGCAGGGTGATGGTACCCGTGCGGTCGATGGCACTATACGGAGCACCCGTCTGGTGCCACGTCCTTACCCACGAGAACGTCGCCGCGCTGCGACGCCGGCAGCGCGCGATCGCAGTTATTCAATGATACCTCACAGTCTCCTACGAGGCGGCGCGCCCTAGCGCAAGTGCAGCCGGAGCGCGGGGGCTCCAATATCGGCAGTCCGTGCTGGAGGCGTGGTCTCGTCGTTTGGCGGACTCGTCAGCCGGCCTCCGTACCGTCGAGGCGATCTGCCCGGTTCTCGCGGACTGGGTGGGCCGCGACCGCGGAAGTCTCACCTCCGGCTACCTGTGCAGACTCACAAGACATTTTACCACCATGCAAACTTCTTACCGCAACAAATCTTACCAGCCACCACGCAAACTACAATTTTACGGGTTCCACCTCTCTTACACGATGTTACTCCCACACTGAGGAAGCCAACCGCGAACACTTGTCAAGCACGCACAAGCACGCACTTCACCGGAAAAACCTGCATCCGCCAGCCGGAACCCGAACATCGCCGCATCGCCAGACACGAACGCACCGGACGTCTTATCTTACAGGTCACGACGACTTCAGATGTGTCAATTTTTCTTCCCCACGGAAACTTGCTTGCTTTCTTGTTTGCTTGCTTGCTGGAGCCCGAAGTCATCGAACGTGTAGTGTTATTGGTATTGAATCGAGTAGATTCTAAAATTTCAGCGACAATTCACAGTCTCATGTCCTGGTTTACTGTACTAGTGCCATGTAACTCTAGCAGTAGTCATTGGCTTAAAAACGATTCGTGTCGGAACTACCCACTCGTCATGACAGATCCATTATTGCGATCGAAGTTTCACTTGAGATTTGCACTTGCCTTAATTTCTTGCAATAGCTTGTTACGTGTTGTATTTCCGTTAGTAAATGCCATGTGATGAAGTCGACAGTCAAACTGGGCAACATGAGCCAGAACGTAAGATGTGACGATTTCTTCGTGGCTCAGATCTTCCATCGAGGTAACAGAGACGTTATTACACGACTTACGTATGCTGCATTCACGCTCTTGTGGCGTACCACTACTAGTATTCTGATCTGCATCATGTTTTTTTTGCTGTACTTCGAACATGTTCAAACACGTCACGCCAGTGAGAGTAGGGTCCTGATCCCACTTCTGATGTAAGCTTGAGGGTAGACATTATCTTGTTGAACACCAAGTAAAACGATGTCACTTTTTGATTCCTGATTTAATCAACAACATGTTATCTTAACAATTCACTTTAACACTTGTCCAACTTTAACCAGTACGTACAACAGTCACTGAATCACACAACGTAACAAGGATATAGTAAGTGCACCAGGCAAGCGCAGTCCAACGAATGTTTTTTCGCATTTTTTTTTTTTTTTTTTTTTTCCCTACCTATGCTGATAGCCTTGAGAGGCTATTTCAGCTTCACCCTAACGTTAGTAGGTGAGCTCGCGGGGCTCAACCGGAGATTTGCTAACACTGACCCTAGCAAGAGCAGTGTTTCGCAGAATCTACCACCGGATCGGAAACGCGACCCACTGAGAAGATCCGGCGAGAAACTCAGTGGGCTGTGTCTATGGGTTAGTTCGCTCGTCGAGCCCTTCGTCGCAAGCGACGGGTTCGACGAGGACGGTGACCGGTGCTTGTGGTGCCTAAAAGCACCGTTAATGGATCAGGAGGATCCGTAATGACGTGCTTTGGGCGACGTCGACGGTTTACCATTCGGTCTACTGGGTCGGGTATGTAATTTCCAGCGGCTACGATGAGAGGGTTCTCATGTCGTGCCGCCTTCTCAAAATGGCGCAGCGATGCCGACTGTAGATACTTACTAAAAGAGTCGAGCTCCAGGTCGTCGTGGAGATCCACATTCCTAAGGAACCAAGGCGCTCCGACGGCTATCCTGCAGAATCGTGATTGAATAACCTGAAGGGATTTCAAGTTGGTGCGGGCTGCGTGAGCGAACACTACGCTTGCATACGTCATGACGGGGCGTATACAAGTTTTGTAGAGAGTTACCTTATTACGGAGGGACAGTTTGCTTCGACTACAAAGCATTGGATAGAGTCGTCCTAGAATAAACGCGGCGCGGTCGCGTACCGTTTTTATATGGGGACGGAATGTCATCCCTCTGTCGAGGGTGACGCCTAGATATTTGACCTTCGAGACCCACGGAATGGGCTGGCCAAAGAGAGTGATGGGACTAACGGCGGAGGTGTTTGCGCGCCTACTACGGAGTGGGATGCTCGAAGTGATGTTCGGAGGGCGACCCCTTTTGAAGAGCACCGCTGCGCTTTTCGTGGGGTTGATGTCTATTCGCCACTTCCGGAACCACTGTCCCAGGGTGGCTACTGCGATCTGGAGTCGCCGATGAAGCAGCGACATCTTCCTACACGAGTAGTAGATAGCCGTGTCATCGGCGAAGAGCGCTAGATGGGTCTCCGGAGACCGGGGTATATCATTGATATACAAACTAAATAATAACGGGGAGAGCGCGGAGCCTTGCGGGACTCCGGCGGTCAGTTGACGGGGACGGGAACGAGTTCCCTCTACTCGATATCGAAACGAACGGTTCGACAAGAAGTCTCGTATGATGAGCACGAGTCTGTCTGGCACTCCCATGTTGTACAGTTTATAAATTAAACCGTTGTGCCAGACTTTGTCGAACGCCTTCGCGATGTCGAAGAAGAGGGCGCCGGTCGGGATTTGTTTACGCCTATTTAGTCCTATCAGAATGTGCTCCGTGAGGCGGTGCACTTGTTGTACGCACGAGTGTTTTGAGCGGAATCCGAACTGTTCGTCTATGAGAATTTTGTTCGCGGTAACAAAATCCCAGAGGCGTTTCCTAAGGAGCCGTTCGTAAATTTTTCCTATCGTCGAGAGGAGACTAATCGGACGGTAACTAGAAGTTTCGTTTGTCGGTTTGCCCGGTTTATGTATACCGATAACGTCCGCTTCTTTCCACACCGCGGGAAAGATGCAGTGCGTCATAGCGGCATTTAAAATTGTAGCCAACATTGCTATCAGTTGGACTGGCAAGAGTTTAAGCGCGCGGTTGTGGATGCCGTCGGAGCCGGGTGCCTTCCTAGGTTGTAGGTTGTGGATCGCGTCTCTAACTTCGTCAGTGGTAATGGGGGGTAACGCGTCCGAGGGCGGCAGGGAAGCTCTGCGCTCGACCTCCCTGTCGACTAACTCGGTGTGTTCGGGGGCCGCGTGTTGAGTGCTGGTGGTGCATTGCTCTTGCAGTGCATCGGCCAGCAGCTCAGCCTTGTCATTTTTTTCGCAAGGCACGCACCGCCTTTTTATACTAGCCGGCGCAGCTGGCTTATGAGTCACTTCTGTTGCACGAGTGGAACGACACGGCCGGCGCACCCGGCTTGTGTGAGTCACGCCTGTTGCACGTGATGTTTATTAGAAATATTGTTAACGCCGTCATATATATCAAAACTAGAATGCACCCTATCAGAAGAGGTGAAGTCTCAACTTTATTTAACTGCCCCATCCTTCTATGTAGAATTATAAAAGAATAGTGATACTTAATTTTACTGACCCACAATACGCCTTACCAATAGATTTTAACTAATTTTAGTAGATAAGATTTAATTTAGTGTTTACAAAAGACTAAATGAATATCCCAATGAATCAATTGACCCCTAAAAAAATTGAAAGTGTGCCTTCGCCCACGGCACGAGTATCGGCAGCGCTACGTCATACAAAATCGATTATTGTATTTACATGAAGAATTTCTATATAATAAGCGCTCTTAGCACTATAATTGAAGGTAATCACATCGGACATTTGACCACGCCCTTAGTGGATACATACGGGACATGCTTAGTTGAAACTAGTCTCAAGATTTTTTCGTCTTTGAGTCTAGTATAAGACTGTCTTATTGAGGAAATTCCCTTTTTCATAACTGTTTGGGCATGTCGGATCTGATTGATCAATAGTGCTTCATCAAATTGCTCGATATAACATGGTCCTGTTTGCACGAAAATCTTTTTAGTTTTTCAAATACTTTTTGGTTTAACAAGGCATTGTACTTGAAGTACTCTTGCTCGTCATTATCAACGCCAAAGTCATAGCCATCTAGATACTGTCTTGTTTCAAGCCTGATTTAAAAAATGTAATAAAGTGTCATAGTGTTTAGAAATGCCGAAGATAGGCTCTGTTACAGGGCATAATTGTACCTTTTATTTATTTATTTATTTAATGTATTGCATTACTTTTTTTTTTGGTGTACAACAAAGAATACTCTCTCTCTCATAATTGTACATGGTAAAAATATCACGCCGCTATCCACAAATGCCGTGGTTTCACGTAGTACAAATGAACTTTGCCCCGACGACGATAATACGATACTAAATACCTTTCTCTTTCTCATTAGTTCCTCGTAAATATGACTATCTAAAACTTGCCTATATATTTACATCCAGCTCACTGAAATAACTTGTATGAAATCTCGCAGTCGGAAACCAAGGCACATCTTATATCACAATATCTAATAACGTCTTGAGACATGTTTTGCAGACGAACGTGACGCTTACGAAACTGATAATTTCTCATTGTTCCACCCACTTCGATGCCCTTAATGGATGCAGTGAATATGTTTGACAAAATTTGACGCCATAATGAGAGGGAAGCGCCCCGTAGCGTAGTGAGCGACCTTAAAATAAAGTGAATTGCAAATACTTCACAAGATATGTTTGCCTTTGCTAGTTACTTGCGAAATTGGGTACCGATGCACAGGAGCTCACAACGGTTCATCAGATTTGAATTTTTTTGCGGATGACCATATCGAAGAGGTGAAAAGCTATTTCATTTAAATGACATTTTTGCAACGTTATAGTAAAGCCATTTAATTGCAAAACTTGCAAAAAATATTGTACCAAAAAAAAAATTCTTCATCTATTATAATGGGGTAAACTTAAATGAAGTTCAATTATAAACATCGAATTGTTGATGCTGATACCAAATAAAACGGACCTTTAATTACAAATTATATTAATGTCGCGCTTTAAGCGAAATGTCCCTTAAATCAAATGGCCATTCGCTCCTCGGTATGTACTATAAATGGTCCAAAGACTTAAGAAATTAATTTATTAATCATATGCAATTGCATCGGCATAACTATCATTGAAACCGGAAAACATGAATACCCAACAACGCAAACACGCAGCATGTTGTACCTAGTAGATAATTGGCAAATTTATAAAACATTGGACGAACGCATATATTATGTAACCTAACCCCAACATTGACCCACCACATTACAACACCAGTCATCGTCCTATCATATAAATCACTTCATTAACAAAAAATTTATAAACGTTAATATAATAAGTGAGTAGTTTATATTATTAAAGATATCTAGCAAAACCTTGTTAAGGTGTTAAATTTAAAAACTAAAACTTCAATTGCGTTCGAAAAATACACTTAGGTAATGAAAATCTATGTTTATTCTGCATAATAAATCATGGATAATGAAACAAATGTATCTTCAGGTCGTACGGCGCTGTTTGGAGGCGTCACGCGATCCTTTAATATCGCAAACGAAAAATAGCATTCATTAATTCTCTTCATTAGCGAGCACCGACAGAATCTTTAAATGTACATACCTTCGCCTTAAACGTCGATTAAGACTTTATTTCATAATTAATCTCCGAGTATTTAACAAATCGCAAGTCTCGACTCGCAACGGTGCGTTCGCTACACAATTAAGTGATCTGTGCGTCGGCGACACGGCTCCCGCATTCCTCCTTAAAATTCTCTATCTTCGGAAACTAATTAAAAATTCGCCTCGCCCGCGCCGCCCGGTGTTCAATCGGGACGATATAACTTCATTTAAAAACGAGCAATCTTGTCGAAGATAAGGGCTGGTGAGAAAACAACAAAGAGCAGAGCTCGCCACACGCGGCAACGACGCGACGCAATAAAAAGACAAACCAAAGAAAGAACTCCAAACTTTTAAATGGAACGCGAGAGAATTTACCACGTTAACTATGTCGATACTGGGAAGGACGCGACATCGGTAAGTCACGTCATCAAATAAATGATGCAGAGTCTCAAATAAATATATAAATATTGTGTAAATAAAGAAAATAATACGACGAGGACCCGAAATGCTTTAAATATTCAAATGAAGCGAGACGAGGTGAAATACGAAGGTGCGCTCGCTCGAGTTGAGCCCAATTAAATCGGTGCCACTGAGGTAGAAATTAAAAACAAAAGGAGGATGACGGGGGTCCGGCGCGCATTTTTCTCATGAGTATTATTAGCGCGATGTCAACCAACAAAAAACTGAACTTAGAGGGATGTCGTGGCCGCGATCATTATCGATAACATCCCGCGTTTTGTATTGTTTTGATAAGTGTGATGCTGCCGGGGCACGATGGCTTGTTGACGTTTAACATTCACCATACACAGGTGATTGATAAGGGGCCACGCGAACCAATTACGGCATTCTTTCCGAGCTGCATTCGTGTGGAGTTTCGTTGCATTAAAATTATGCGTCAATCACCAGCTGACAAGTGCTCACGTACTTAGAATAAATGGGAGAAAAACAAAACCTCAAACAGCATCGAACGCGGTCATTAGTCATCGTGAGGCCTGGTGAGAACAGATTTAATATTTGCCTATAAATCAATTACGGCCGTGTGGGGAGTCGCTTACTATTTAACGCTCCATTATTGAACTCCTTTCTTAAACACAATGATAAATTAGGATCACTTTTAACGCCTCGTTACAACGTCAGACAAGTTCCATAGACTTTTATATTGTTTTTAAATAATCAATTCAGTGGAAAATCAAATTTAGAATTAAGTAAGAATCAATAAATTCAAACATTTTTGGTGACGTGAAACCATCGGCAATTTTGTAACTTAATCGACCTGTTTACAAAAAGTTAACCAATAATTTATATATTTACGGAACGTTATTATATATATACATATATGTATACACACAAATTGCTTTTATTGAAAAGTAATAAATACCACATACGATATAAGGTTTTTTTTTAATGAAGCCGGAAAGATACGTTGCTGGGTCGAGCTTCCCTGCAGGGGTCCGTCCAGGCTCTACCAGCGCTCATCACTATTCAATAAGCTGTATTTATTGAAATTACATAATTTGTGTGTGAATAATGACGACTGTGATGTATCTTCGTGGGCGATGCTAGTGACTTAAACCCGATTAACTTTTGACTGTAGAACGATATTAATAAACTGTCTATTGGACAATCGTTTATAGACATGGAAATGGTACGGGATGTTTTCGTATTCAACGCTGGCCTGTTTGAATGTTATTGTGTTTTGTTTGATCTTTATAAAAATTTAAGATGTGTTTTTATACAAAGGCTTCCTTGTTGAAAAAGGAATGAGGAAAATAAATTATAATAGTTCAAGTTGTTATTCAATTTACTGCCGATGATTGAAGTAACTAATAAAGAGTATTTATAAAAACGAACTTCGGCCACATCGCTCGTAGAGGCCCCGATAACTTAGAGAAACTGATGGTAGTTGGTCAGGTTGACGGGAGAAGATAACGCGGATGCTCACCTACCGGCTGGTCTGGTGTGGTTAAGACGCTCACCGGCCTGCCAATAATCGAGGCTATAAAGACTGCCGAGGACAGGAAGACGTGGGGAAGCATTGTGCATCCAGTGGTCCACATCTCAGATTAGACACGACATTCAGCAATGAAGAGACCGACTTAGAAGAAGAAGAAGAAGACAAAAACGAACCCAATTTTTTTTAGCTCAGATAGACTATTTCACGTCCCACGTTATGCTATGCGGTTACCGGTTGGGTTAAAAAACAGCTATATACCTACCTATAACCATTATGAACTGCTCTACGAGATATTTGAATGATTACCGGATCTCATAAATACTACAACGTTAATGCCGATAACGATCGCTAAAATTCGTAAATGGACAATAAACAACAACAAAAAAATAGATTAGTAAAGCGCTAGAGAACCTACACACTCAGATGTTTCGTTTTTGTCAATTTATGTACGTACAGATTATGGAGGGTAGATGTAAAGAGGATCGTCTAGTAGGTAGGTATAGGGGACAAGTTGGAAATATGTCTGGGTTGAAAAATTTAAAATTTTTCGTGACTTGTGTAGTTAAAAAATATTTCGGTATTTAAAATATTTCCAATTAAAATCTTTCTATTGATAATCTTTCTTTGTAATTTAGTATCATATATTAATGGTACCTACTTAATTAAATGTTCACGATTGACTTCCACGGTGAAGGAATATCATCGTGTAATAAAATCAAACCCGCAAAATTATAATTTGCGTAATCACTGGTAGTCTCTTGTGAGTCCGCACGGGTAGGTACCACCACCCTGCCTATCTCTGCCGTGAAGCAGGAATGCATTGTTTGAAGGGTGGGGCAGCCGTTGTAACTATACCGAAACCTTAGAACTTATCTTGCGGCGGACACTTTTTAATATTTTAAGCTGGACCTCCTTACTTCTAGCCTCCACTATACCGCACCGTAATACAAATGAAGTAACATAAATACATATATTTATCTCGGTCTTGAAACCCGGCTAGTGTGACAAAATTCAATACAGTCCGGATTGACCTTCTCCTTATCAGCCCATAGACGTCCACTGGTGGACATAGGCCTCGCCCAAGCCTCGCCACAAAGACCGGTCCTGCGCTGCCTGCATCCAGCGGATCCCCGCGAACCCCGATTGATCGTCGGTCCATCTTGTGGGAGGCCTATCCACGCTACGTCTTCCGGTACGCGGTCGCCACTCAAGAACTTTCTGGCCCCAACGGCCATCCGTTCTACGAGCAATGTGCCCTGCCCACTGCCACTTCAATGTCGCAATCCTTTGGGCTATGTCGTTTACCGTGGTTTTCCTGCGAATCTCCGCATTTCTGATTTGATCTCGCAGGGAAACTCCGAGCATAGTCCTTTCCAATGCTCTTTGGGTGATCTCGAGCCTTCTCATAAGACCCATTGTGAGCGACCACGTCTCGGTGCCATATGTCATCGCTGGCAACACACACTGGTCAAAGACTTTCGCCTTAAAACACTGTGGTATTTGTGCTGAGATTTTACGTATTTGATTGATTTGACCTTATATGGACTAAATAAAAATACATAAATATATTATGTATATCGGCGCAGTACTGCTATTTATTTAACTAAGAATGGTAATAATTTACTGTACTGATTCCGTAATGTTAAAATGATTAATTAAGTGTTATAAGTCCAACGCATGTATTCAGAAAATTCTTGAAGAAACAACCCCCACTGTTCTACTATAAATAAATACCAATGGCTATTGTCACGCAACACGTGTACGGAGCCATCAGATCCAATAACCCTTGCATTAGACGCCTTCAGCTCTAACACTAGGGGCAGCCTTAGGGACCTCGGTAACCGTACTCGTCGAGCTCGGCAAAGAGTTCGACGTGCAACCTAACCTAAGCATCAGCCCGCTGAGTTTCACGCTGGACCTTTTCAGCGGGTCGCGATTCCGATCCGGTAGTAGATTCATTCGCGAAGCAGCTACTCTTGATAAAACAATATTGAGTTGTTAGATCTCCTGTGGAGGTGCTCGGATAGCTGTTAGCAAATACCACCCCTTCTAGCTAGGCCTTGCTCTTCCACCTGTCCTGGTGAAACTGGAAAGGCCTCGCGGTCACCAGTAATCCCTCAATTATAAAATAAAGTGCCACACATTCCGGCTCCAGCAGCCGAACAGTGTGAAGGTCTTTGTTGTTATTGTAGTAAAGTTGAAATTCAATAATAGGAATTGTTTGGAAAAGTTAGTTTTATTTACTGTCACTGTGGAAGGAAATCATAATAATGAAGAGAATCAAGTCAGCCAAGCTGATGTCATCATTTTTAAAATCAACATGGCTCCAGATTCTCCGTCATATATATAGTATAAAAACAACAACAAAAAAAACACTCTTAAATAGCAAACCGAACGGACAATTAATTTCCTCATTTTTATGCAGTTGAATATTAGAGCGAAATTGTATTGTCATCGAACCTTGATGCGTATGCAAATTTTCAAGTTAATCAAGCGGCTTGAAGTCGATGAAAATTACGTTCAAAAATTTCGTACAGACATACAAACAAACAGACAAGCCAAACTAATAAAAACGTTTAAAAAAAAAACAAATATTAACTTATGCTTTTATTAGCTTCAAACGTATGTATGTATGTTTGTAACGGAATTTTGAACATGTTTTTGACCCCCTTCAAAACATCGGATTAACTTGAAATTTGGTATACTTATTAAGGACCGATAACAATTCAATATCAAAAAAATTAAAAAATTATAATAGTTTAAAAAAACTAACAGAATACGCTTTTATATAAAATTCAACTAAAAAATAGAAAATAAATTTGAATTAAAAATAGTGTAAGAAAAAGTAATGTAAGAAAAAATTATGTTATTGTAAAAAAAGCGTGGGGTGCTTTTCAGGATATTATCTAAATACCCTTCTACTCATATCTGTTCAAAAAATATTTATAACTACTGATACCATGCACCCCACGCTTTTTATACTAAACATCTAGTGTATTCGTTTGTGGCCATTTCAAAAACGTTTACCTTATACCGTATAACTATGATTTGATTATACAACAAATGGCTGCAGCATCATATTAACAACTTCAACCACAAGATTCTATGTTGTAAGAAACTGCAAAACACACACGATCACAAAATACATGCATTACCGCTTATGAATAAAACATAAACTCTTATATCCGAGTATTGCGGATCTGTAGTAGACAAACAGTAAAACAGGATAACATTAAAAGTGACTTTTCGTTTAAAAAAAACATTTAAAATTTAATTATCTGATGGATTTTTGTTTTGCAATACACCATAAAACATTATAATCGCCAAGGCTTAATGTATTCCTTTGTAATAAAATCTAATGGCTTAAACGTAATTTAATAGTGGCGTGGAATTTAAGAATATTAGTTAGTAATCTTTGAATTATTTTTTTAGCATTGACAGGTGAACGAACTCACCAACCTCACGGTGCTGAGATAATGGAGTCTATGGGCTATCTGTCCTTGAGATGTGAGGCCTAATGAAGGGGACTAATGAGGACTTATTAAAAATAAGTCTGAATGGTATAATACAATGAACGTTTCATCCATCAGACCGTAACACGTGACAGCTTTCCAGCAATAAATTCACACCACACTCACTGATAGAGTAATTTCAATAATTACTTTTTTTTTCCATTTGACTTTTATGACGCGACGTTCATTCCTTCATAGTGGAGTAAGTAATTCATGAGTCAAGTACTCCAACAAATAAATCGGTACAGAATTAGAATATCGCTAACATACTATACCGGATCTCTTAAACATTAGATTACGACGACTTTTGACATTTAAAAAGCAATCAAACTTGACCCTACGACTATACTATTTGACCCACTTTATGGTATGCGATCACTCCTTTTAATGGGATATAACTTAACTCATGGCTTAAGATTGGCCATAACCACTTAGCATCAGATCGATCGTGAGCTCGTCCAGCTATCTACAGCCAAAATTAAAAAAATCTGTTTCATATGACTTTAAAAACCTAGCATGACCTTGTCACAAAACAATAAATAAGCACTGTGATTTAAAAAAATCTAAACCTTTTTGACCGATAAAACGTTTTAAATTCCCGTAACACATAAGCATAGTAATGTAGAAAGCTGGATGATACGTACAAACGATGCGCCCGCGCACCGCCGCGCCGAGAAACATTTACGATTTCTCAGAACAAGATACAGAGGTAACACGGAACACGACATCACTGAAAACGGTAAAAGTAAATTAAATTAAATAGATGACCAGTCGTGATTTGATTCCGTAATTAATGTTTACGATGTAATATTATGTATTTAGTATCGCCGCGAACTCGTAAAATTCTTTTACTGTCATCCGGTCAACTGGTATGCTAACAATTCAGAACGGGTGCCATTTTATTATACATACTATGGTCTTATTTATTTCGTGTCATTATCTACAAAAACAATAAACCGATTCGCGTAAACAGTTAATGGGCTAGAATCGAAAAGTGTCGTATTTCCCAGCGTGTGTGTTTTCATAATAAATTATTATAACTCAGTCGTTAATATATTTTTAATAACGGCACGAATATTCATAAATTTTGGGGGATCGGTAGTCAGCAAAGGACATAAAAACAGTTGTAGGCCTTAAATTCGGCAGCGGCCGCCCGCGGCGAGCCTTACTCCCTCAATTATACTCCGAATGAATACCATTAAACAAACGCTACGTTTTACTGCTGAAGCATAAAAGCGACAGTACTCGTAAACTTGCCTCTTGATTGATAAATTCTCGTCAGTAATGACAGAAGCGACGCCCGCGTTATGTTTGCCACCAAACGTTATTTAAAACGCAAACTCTCGGGTGTAATGTTCTTGCATAGTAATAAAGCAGGTCGCATAATGGCCGTATGATATCAAATATAGCGTTGAGTTCGCATTCTCGACGTTCATACTCATTACTTTAAAGATTGTAAGATGAGAAAACTAACTTTGGTCATTCCGGGAACAAATGAAAAACAGTTAGGCCGGTGTTGAAATGTTTCTCCCAAATGTGACATATGCGATATTAACCTTGGCATTCTGAGTTTTTTTTTGTTTGTACTCTGATTTGTAAGTAATGTAAATTTGTGTTAAATGTATTTTCGTCGAGGCTAGATAGCTTAAAGGACATAATAAATTAGTATAATATCAGGTTGATGTGTCTTAAATGTCCAATACATAAAAATAGCGCTTTACATATAAATTAGGTTATAATCAATACCTACAACATAATTAATTAAAATATGTGACTTTAAATTATGATACTTTTCTTGTTAGGGCTAAAACTTTAAAATAGTTTTTAATCGATGACAAATTCAAAGAGGTGTTATAGAAATAGAAACTTTTTGAATTTAGCTTTGCATTATCTACTTATACCATTGATAACAGTAATCGGTACAGTTATGTGTATTCTAAATATGTGCACCTATGTATCATGTCCGGTTAATTGGTAAAGTGGTGGTATGGTGGGGAGTGGGTAGATTAATGAGCGGCTACCGCTGGCTTATCTGGCAGCATCTGGTCCATGACTGATCATCTGTCGTGTGCCTGCGCCTCGGTTGCTAGTGTTGCACTTCTACGTTGCATTGATTTTATCGATTGAGTTTCGATTTATTAGAATTAGAAAAATATTCAAACTCTTCGTGGGTGGTTCAACGACCTTTGTGACACTGCACTGAGTCATTCTTTAATGTTCTAGTATTTCGACAGTTTAAATAAGTTTAACAGTTGTCACACAAGTCGCGATCATTACTTTAATTTATTAAGCGAATTGTTAAGTTAATGGTTTTATTGACCAATATAATTTTAAATGATGAGAACATCAATCGCAATAACAAATAAAATTAACATTTCCACATAGCACAACACTTTATAAGTACCTAATAAAGGAACGTTCCGGTTTTTTCGACATAACCGTCGTGTCGTTATGAATTCAAATGACAGACAAGCAACCCGTACGTTTGATCTTATTATCATAAATATCGAGATGATGGTTTTATCGACATCTGATGTGATTCGGACGACTAAGGAGCATCACTAGAGCCGTGATATGACAGTAGATCGCATTGCTTCCGAGAAAAACTCATTGAATATCTTACGAGGACCATCCGAGTTTTTTTTTTCTTTTCTCCTCGCCATAGTTTTATTGGGCGCATTGAAATATTTTTGTTTAGATTAAACGTCGTTTAGCCTGTAGATCGGTGCATTAGGATTAATGTTGTACATCAGTTAGTTTGTCTCAGCGTGTCTTTACCGAGAACTGGTATGGGAATCGAGCTTTGAATGGTTATGTTAGATTGTTTTCTGGTTGTGATCCTATGATAAAATTCTTACCTACTGTATTACGAAAGCGCTCGTTACGATTTCCGCTTATATTGTGCTGGGTGTTTCACCATTGTTTACGTTAGCCAGATCTCTAGATATCGGTTATTCGAATACGTATTACGTGACCACGGAAACTGTAAGATATTCGGAACTTTACAAATTTTAACAGTAGTTTTAATTATAATTTGATAACTTAATTAAACCTCTCATAAGTTTATGGTGTTTGATAATAAAGTACGACACGAATTTTGCAAAATTCTTCTTTTGAAACCGACTGTAGTTTTTTTTATGGTCTCGAACTACTAATTCAGGGCTAATTATTCAAAAACACTTATCCGAAACTTAATCGCATCTATCCGTTAAAATCGTAATGAAATTCCTCTGCATCTCCCTGGCGTTTTCCCGGTCTAATACTAGGGTCTGCTTTCCTACTTAATCTCCTCCACTTTACCAAGTCTAAGGCATCCTTCTGGGTGAGGTTATTCTTCTCCATTATTGCCATGTTAATATTTGTGTTAAATGTGTTATTAGTTATTAAATTTTAACTGCATTTTAGATTACAGCCATAGTGCCCTATTGTTAGGTAGGTATGCATCAATAAACGACCTTTTTTTTCTGAATAACAAGTCGATACAAAGGATATGAACAAACTAGATAACATGGCGGAGTAAGTGACGTAAATATGTATAATAACATTATGTTTATTTTGTATCAATGTCATGTGAGTGGAAAGAAACTAAGTTTAAATCGGTAAAAAATATGAATTTATCCAAAAAAATTTTTCCTACCTATGCTGATAGCCTTGAGAGGCTATTTCAGCTTCACCCCAACGTGTGTAGGTGAGCTTACAGGGCTCAAACCGGAGTGTTGCTAACACTGACCCTAGCAAGAGCAGTGCTTCGCTCAATCTACCACCTGAACGGAAACGCGACCCACTGAGAAGATCCGGCGAGAAACTCCGTGGGCTGATTTATCCAATGTTTTTGATAGGGCCTATTGAGAACCCATACATGTAGGTATTCTGCCTATTTCTCTGAATAGTGAAATAGCCAGTATATAGCTGAGAATTCGACTTCTTATCTCAAGGTGACACTTTGTGGGACATTGTGTCCTAAGATAACCACTTTTTACCAGGGGGGCTGTGAGTTCATTCACCTATCTAAGCAATAAAAATGTATATTATGGTTGTTCTAAGTCTGGAGCAAAAGACTCGGATATCCATTCCTTCAGATTTCAAATTAAGTTATTCGAGATTAAAGTAATTGTAGTTGGTTGTATGTATTGAAATACATATGTGAATTCACATAAAAATCTAAAATATAGATCCTTAGACAAACACGAAAAACTACTTATGAATCAATACAGAAATGCCTTTTTAGACCGCAAACTTATGTTTTGTTTACTAACATGTAAAATGAGAACACATAAATCGTTTACGAATACAAAATTTATGTTTTCGTTAAGCATATTAATGTCGAATCGCCTTTAAATTATCATAACGGCATTTAGAATTTAACTGCATATCATAGGTTGGGGAAAAAGTTTCTTCGCATTTTTTAAGAAAACTCACAACATTTTTTAATATATTTTATTTACATTTAACTAAAGTATGTAGGTAAGATTTTGTTCGATAACTTTTTGTCATCTTGTAGGTAGGGACATGATTCCATTGCTATAGAAATTTTGGGGCTTCTGATTAAAATACCGTGACAATTGGTTTTAGCAGTCCTCTCGTGATGTTAACCTGACACTGCCTAAAGAATTCCGAAGAGACCGAAACAGGTGGAAATCTGAAGGCGCAAGGTCAGGACTATACGGCGGATGCATTAACACCTCCCTGCCAATCTCTCTTAATTTTTGCTGAGTGGCTAAAGATGTGTGAGGTCTAGCGTTATCATGATGAAAAACCACACCCCTTCTGTTGATTAATTCCAGCCGCTTTCTTTCAACTTCTTGCTTTAATCTCATCAGTTGTTCGCATTAGAGTTCAGAATCGATGGTCCTGCCTTGTGGTAACAGCTCATAATGAATAATGCCCTTCCAATCCCACCACACACACAGCATCACCGTGTTGCGAGTTAACCCGGGCTTCGCCAGTCTGTGAAGCCTGACCGGCTTTTGACCACGATCTTTTTCGCACGTTCTTGTCGTACATGATCCACTTTTCACCACCAGTTATCAGCATATTCAAAAATGGTTCGGTTTTATTACGTCGTAATAAAGATTCACAAACGAGTACACGGTTCATTAGGTTTCTTTCAGTGAGCTCGTGAGGTACCCAAATATCGAGCTTTTTTGTGTACCCAGTTTTTTTCAAATGCGCTAAAACTGTTTTGTACTCAATTCTTAGTTCTTCAGCTACATCGTAACTACAGATATGCCGATCTTGCTCCAATTTTTCAAAAATGGCATCAGTTTTATCCATATAAGGCGACCAGAGCGACATGCATCTTTGACATCAAAATTTCCGGATTGAAAACGCTTAAACCAAATTTTTGCTACTCTCAGAGACACTGCACTAGGTCCATAAACATCGTAAAGTTATTGCGCGGCTTGCGTTGCATTTTTACCTTTTTTTAACAATGAGCTTTCTCATTCTCTATCATGCTCATTGAGCTTTCTCGTCTTTACGACGCGAAGAGCAGGAGCGATTAAGATTATGAACTACCTATATATGCAAATCTCCACGGTGCATACGACTATAGTAAGCGTCTCCGTCATAATTTATAATTGAAGTAAAAAGTTAGTACAACCGTCGGGAGGCCAGCAAATTTGTTTAAATAAATGCTTTTACTTCTAAGGTCAGTTACAATGATAACCTGAGGTCAAGACATTCGTAGCTTGAAAACTTCATATTTCGAGTAATTCGAGATCTCAGACTTGATGAAACCGTCATCTTCATTGTAAATCTGTTCTTTTGTTTTAATGCAAACAATGGACGACAACACACTTCTTTCTTCTTTAGAATTATTTTAATAAAATTCATTTACTTTCGTGAGATTGTTATCTGCTTTTCAAATTTCTATTATTTTTATGCAACGTTAAATCATCAAATTGTCAACGAAAACAGCATGCTATCAGAAATAACGAAAGTGTTATTTCGATTTATTAATCCCACATTTGATGTAAATCAACTTTTTTTTATAAGATATTTGAAATGAATATGTTATATTCTCAAGACTGAGGCGGATAAATATATTATAAATTATATAATAATAAAATTATACAAAAATAATAAATTATACGTAATTTATTCAAAACTTTATTTAAAGAAAAGCCACAGTTAATAACATTATGCGTTCATTTGTTAACCCAAAATGATAAAAGATACTTAAAAATTATATTCGTTTAGCTGACACCCGCGGTAACGGCCATCGAGCTATAGGCCTATCGCGATAACTTTCTTGCTTTCCAAGATCATGGAGCGAATAATAGGGCATAGGGCACTTCTGTCGAAGCTACTATCTTACGGAATCCCCGAAAGACTCAAGTGGATCATTAGCTTTTTGGATGGGCAGAGCATCGTAGACGGTATGACGATGGACGGGCTGTCGTCGTAGACGGTTGCTGCTCCGATACCATGACCGTATTAACATTGAGGTTTCACAAGGTTTGTTGCTCTCTCCCATGCTTTTCATCATGTATATCAATAATATGCTATCTATTGATTTCATTCATTGCTATACGGGTGACAGCATAGGGGATACGCGATTTATCGGCCATCAGGGTCTTTCTCAGAAAGTAATGCAGGAGGACGATCTAAGCTTGTGTCTGAAGTGGAAAACTCTCTGGGGCGAGTCCCCGAGTGCGGTGAATTTGGTTCAATCCAAACCGTCGAAGACACAAGTTTGCATGTTCACTGTGAAGAAAGACCCATTTGTCATGGTGCCGCAATTCCAAGGAATATCCCTGAAACCGTATTAGGATATTTGGGGTCGACATTTTGAGCAATGCCCAATTTCAGAGTCATTTGGAGAGCAAAGCCAAGTTGACGTCCAAAATGCTGGGAGCCCTCAACAGAGCGAAGCGGTACTTCACACTTGGACAAAGATTATTGCTTTAGAAAGCATACAACCCCTCGCGTGGAGTACTGCTCCCACCTCTGGGCCGGGACTCCCAAGCACCAGCTACTTCCATTTGACTACATTCAGAAGAGGGCCGTTGGCATTGTCAATAATCCTATTCTCATGGATCCTTTGGACCTCTGGGTATGCGGAGGGACTTCGTTTCTCACTGTAATATGTACCGTATGTTACTTGGGGGGTGCTCTGAGGAATTGTTTGAGATGATTCTATCATCTCGTTTTTATCGCACCGCCCGCCACCAAAGTAGAGTTCATCGATAATACCTAGAACCACTGCGTTCATCCACATTACGTTCATCCACAGAGGCCTTTTTTGCCCCGTATCATCGGGCTTTGGAATGAACTCCCCTCTACGATGTGTCCCGAGCGCTATGACATGTCCTTCTTCAAACGAGGCTTGTGGAGCAATACTAAGCGGTACGCAGGGGCTGGGCTCCGCCGCTGGCATTGCTGACGTCCATGAGCAACGGTAACCAATCACCATCAGGTGGGCCGTATGCTTGTCTGCCCAGAAGGGCAATAAAAAAAGTACTCGTTATAACGCGTATAAAACGGTGTTTTGAGTTGTGGCTTTTTTCATTAAGTTTCCACTCATTCAATTTATAAGCTATTAACCATATAAACGATATTCAAACTTGGGTTTAGTAGCAACTCAACTTCCAGACTCGTCGCCAAATCAATTCAATGAACAAAAAAAATTAATATACCTATATAGTTTCTTCTTCGGTACTGTAATTTGGCGAAATATTAAAAAAAAGATTTCGCTACGTGCTTTCAAATACACATCGATACGAATAAAACTATTACTGGTGGTTGGACCTCTTGTGAGTCCGCACGGGTAGGTACCACCGCCCTGCCTATTTCTGCCGTGAAGCAGTAATGCGTTTCGGTTTGAAGGGTGGGGTAGCCGTTGTAACTATACTGAGACCTTAGAACTCATATCTCAAGGTAGGTGGCGGCATTTATGTTGTAGATGTCTATGGGCTCCGGTAACCACTTAACATCAGGTGGGCCGTGAGCTCGTCCATCCATCTTTTTATCCAGCAATAAAAAAATATAAAAAATTTAAAATCTTTTCTTGGATTTTTATTTTTTTACCGTTAAATTATATGCTTTCGATTCTTATTACTGTTTATGTTTTCTCTGCACTGCTGCGCTCGGTCATACTGTTTATGATGATGCACTAGTCTTTAAATGCCACTATCGTGTCCTGGTGAAACTGGAAAGGCCTCCGGGCCAACAGTAATCTTTCAATCATAAAAAAAAAAAAAAAAAAATGCCACTAAAACAGTGTTATTATCCGACGCCTATTAGTAACAATGTATACGTAATTACAGTGTACAAAAAACGTTGTTAGCTGATATTAATTTTATAGCGAACATAAATAGGATAAATCTTCAGAAACAAAAAAAAAGAAGTAACTAAGTGATCGCAATCTCTGTACATCCATTGTCCCGATCAATAATCCAAAAGCGCACGCGGATAATTAATTGTGAATTTAAATACAAAGACTAATTTAATAAGTGGTCCGACTTCCAAAATGTCAAAGCGCTGCGTATAAAAAACGACAATGAAATATTTGAAGAAGGACGCGCGCGGAGCTTGGGCCGGACAGAACGCCCAGACTTGTGTCATGGGAAATGTGACTTTTTATACAACAAATAAATTGGGAGTCATTTTTTAAAACACCGTCTCCTCTTAGGGTTCTTTCAATAAATTTTCGTGTTCTCTGTATTTTTACAGCTGCGTTCTAAACATTTTTTTTCCACTTTTACGTATTTAAATTACTTACATGCTACAATTACACACTCAAATATAGTACACAACAAAATTATAATGTCATATAGTGTTTATAATATACTAGCGGCCCGCTCCGGATCCGCTCGGGTCTTTAACAAAAATTTCAACGATATTTGACGTTGTTTTATTTTTTTAAATAAAAGAACACTTATTGCGGCACAACTATAATATTTAGACATATGCTGTCGCGACACTTTTTGTAAATAATAATGTGTTCTACAAAGTCGTAGTACATTCTGCACGCCTTCTGCACGCCATGTAATGATTAGAAAGAATATTTTAGGTAATATTTTTACACCTTGGGTTACATTACATATTGGAGTTTTAGTAAGGATCCCTAATTTTTTTCAAAAAATATTATAGCCTGTGTCACTCGGGAATAGTGTAGCTTCCAAACAGTGAAATAATTTTTCAAATCGGTTCAGTAGTTTCGGAGCCTATCAATACAAACAAACAAATCTTTCCTCTTTATAATATTAGTATAGACATATCTATTAGTCATTCATAACTTAAAAGATGTTGTAAATGTCTTGTATTCATATTATTATGCCTATGAGCTACTTAAGCAGATGGGACGTGAGCTCATTTCTATATGACTATAAAATATTCAAGCTAGTTCCAATAGCCGTGTAACTGGTTTGATAAAACAATAAAATTAGTGTCGTGAAATGAACATAATTGTTGAATGCCTCACAAGAGAGCAACTTCATTCAACTTTTCTCGTTATAGATATATAGCGCGATACTAGTTACATTTTGAGCTTTTTTTATGTGCTATGATGGGCATATTGGGCGGCCAGTAGCTGTCCTTCAATGAGACAAGACAATTGCTTCGGGCAAATAGAGGCAAAATGATGGCATACGAGCTTGTGGCTCTAGTACTGAGCAGATTACTTCGATTTTTATAAAAAATCATTATCCTCAAAGATTACGCAAAATAACATTGGTTTTAGGTAATTAGTTTAAGTAGATATTTATTTTTTATTAATTTAATAATCTCAAGTTCACTTTACGTTTTATCAAATTAATAAATGACGCACATCCCATAAATTGATGTACAGAACCCGCTGCTTACCGACACTTCAAAGGTAACCATTATTTTTTGTTGGAGTGCAGTGCAGTGGTACAATGGGTGGACAAGATGGTCTGTTAGGTAGAATTTTAACATCATTATAAGTGAAAAGCTGTGAGTGATGGCGTTCCACGACCACAAGTGCCCATGGCAGTGAATTCTTAGAAGTTCAATGGATAAATGAAATTGATTGACTTAGCTGACGCAATCCGGATAGACCTGAAGACACAAATATAATAACAATATTGTAGCTAATACATTTGTGAAGACAAAGTAAGTAAGACGGTATTTTCTTCAGCTTTCGGGTCTCGTAGACATAATTAGAATTGGTGGTAGGACCTCTTGTGAGGTACAACCACCCTGCCTATTTCAGTCGTGAAGCAGTAATGCGTTTCGGTTTGAAGGGTAGGGCCGCTGTTGTAACTATACTGAGACCTTAGAACTCATATCTCAAGGTGGGTGGCGGCGTTATAGATGTCCATGGGCTCTGTTAACAGGTGGGCTATGAGCTCGTCCACTCATAGATGAACAAAAAATAAAATATTTTTTTACAGTTTTGTCTGTTATCACTAGAGGCTATTTGATTGAACAGTGTAACGAATTAGAAACATCAGAAATAAGATATAAAGACAATAAAAACTACGACATTAAAACTTAAAAGTAGTTGACAGTACAACAACTAACCAGGTCGAGGTATATCAATTTATTAAAATTATTATTGTAATTCATTTTTTAAAACTCCTCTTAATAAAGAGTTTTTACATAATGCTTTTTTCTCGGCCGCTAAGCGCATCAACACCGAAACGTGATAAGGACCTTTCCCGAACTTCTTTTTTTCATAACAAATAAATAAATAACGTTTAAAATCATCTGTGTAGTCAGTTGAAAAAACTTTAAACGTGGGAATGTATGGGCGCCTCCCGAGACCAGTTCCGACGGTAGCCACGTCCCAGACCCCTGCAGACTTTCGAACTATGGATCATGTTAGCTTAAAATTAACATTTACCTGTCTATTTTTTTATTGTTTTTCGAAAATATATTTATTCGTTTCTGTTCTTCTCAAAAGATCGAATTAAAAGTTTGACCTAAAATGAGAATTTTTCGAAAATATATATTTCGTTTCTGTTCTTCTCAAAAAATCGAATTAAAAGTTTGACCTAAAATGAGAATTTTTCGAAAATATATTTTTTCGTTTCTGTTCCTCTTAAAAAATCTAATTAAAAGTTTGACCTAAAATGAGAATTTTTCGAAAACATATTTTTTTGTTTCTGTTCTTTTCAAAAAATCGAATTAAAAGTTTGACCTAAAATGAGAATTTTTCGAAAATATATTTTTTCGTTTCTGTTCTTCTCAAAAAATCGAATTTAACAATTTGACCTAAAATCAAATGTAAATCATAATGTAAATTAAAGTTGCTATAGCTGACTGATGTTTTTATGAGCTATTGTTTGTTTACAGATTTTGCTTACTTAGACTCAAAAACGTATGCACATTGAAACATGTAAATTAATAGATTTTCTATTAAAAACAACTGAAATTTTGTACTTCGATTTCAATTGTATAAAATAATATTGTCATAATAAGAGCTAATTTTATTTCCACCGTTTCGAATACTCTACAGTTTTTATGTTCGCAGATAATAAAAATGAAAGACAATAAAATGATAAATAAAAAAGCGAAATTAAACCATGCACGGTTTGATTGTCTAGCGAAAACCACAAAGAAAATACCAATAGTTGTAAATGCATTAACATTATAATAAATTTAGTATCTTCTTCGTAAAATTACGGATATATTTCACATTATTAATTTCTAATTAGATTATAAAGTTGTATTTAAAGACTGTAAGCCGTCAAAAATCCACCTTCACAATCAAATAAAAAAAACCTTCGAAATTCACTACACAATCGTATCTCAAATGAAATATGCAAAGCATTTCTTTAACGACCTCTTTTTTTTTTAAATTGGAATTTTCGAATCCTATCCGCTAGTTGCGGTCGTACCGATTGTTAAGATAACGAAACATTAAGATTTTTTGTTTCATACTTAAACTTTGATATTTAAGCATCGACAGATATATCTGTCTGACTTATCTACTTGTAGACAAGACGAAAAACCCGACTTTGTTCCCTAAAAAAGGAACCTCCGTGAACAAAATATACGCGTGTTGTATTTTCAGTTTGGTTAAGGGTGTGGTTCGGGAATATTGTTTTGGTGTGTATGGGAAATCTTTACATACATACAAATGGAGATGAGTCAGTTGGTCCTTAATTTTCTTGATAGAAGAAGTATTGGAAGTAAAAATATGTTAATTTTTTTTCCGTACTTAAGCGAATGCAAATCAAAAAGGAGTAGGAAGGGGTTTCTTATTTTGCAATTTTACCTATTCTCCTCTTCATCTACAATACATAATAAAAAATCTTATTTTAATTTTTTTAAATACTAATACAATTATATTAATATGCTAATCGAAAAGAGATGCTAGCATCGAATAGAGATGCTAGATGGAAGGAACACGTAGTATTTTTGTAATAACCACACACACGTCAGTAATATTATTAATTGTAACTTGTCGCTACATTATAAAATATTGACATAGGAACCAAACGACAGTATTCATAGTATTGCTTACATTTAATAGTCAACTACAGCGTTTGACCTCGAATAGTAAAACTATGTACTAACTAAATCAATGTACTGGAAGAGTAAGGGCCTTATTGCATGGAGGAAATGAGTCGATTCCTTAATTTCGCTTTATGATCGCATTGCCCTTTTTTTCAGGAAAAAATCGCCGGACTTCCGCCCTCCACTGCGGACGGAGGGCGGGGTATGTCAGAGTCGAACTAACTAAAACCTCCTGTCGCTCAATAACCAACATCCAAACCTCGCATGAGACAGAGCTCATGAAAAGGCAAAAGGTGGAAAGTGAAGCGTTTAGTGCGGAGCACATCTCTCCCATCACCCTCCCCCTCGGGACGTCGGACCGGCGGTCGGCGGCGCCACGACCACCAGCCCCCTCGGATCGCATCGCCCTAACACCACTTCTTTCATCCAGAGCGCGTTTTCATAAAACATGTTCTATACGATCCGGGTCTGCATTGAAATCTTGATCCTACTTGGTATTTCCTGAGCGTTGTACATCCTCCTTCTTCTTATGAGTTATGTTAAAGAAGTGGCTTGATTTGGCAGACTTGTATAATACATCACAAACAAACAAACATACTTAGAAATAGTTTCATCGAACTTTGATCAGGAATCTCTGGTAATTTGAAAGATTGACAAAGCATAGACATTTCTTCGAAGTTTGAAGGCTTATTTTTTTCCTACCTAAGCTGATAGCCTTGAGAGGCTATGTCAGCGTAACCCTAAAGTGTAGGTGAGCTCTCGGGGTTCAAACCAGGAGGCGTTGCTAACACTGGCCCTAGCAAGAGCAGTGCTTTGCAGAATCTACCACCGGATCGGAAACGCGACCCACTGAGAAGATCCGGCGAGAAACTCAGTGGGCTGGGTCTGTAATTTATCTTGAAGGCTTGCCTTTTTTTTATTGCTTAGATGTGTGGACGAGCTCACAGCCCATCTGGTGTTAAGTGGTTACTGGAGCCCATAGACATCTACGACGTAAATGCCTCACCCATCTTGAGATATAAATTCTAAGGTCTCAAGTATAGTTACAACGGCTGCCCCACCCTTGTTGTTCCGTTATTGGTCAAATAAGTGTTAACAAACGTCAAGTGACACCAAACTCAACCACAAAAATCAAAAGCGTGCACAAATTTCTTGTTCTCATCGTTTGACTATTAATACTACATATTATATATATGTATGTATTCATGAAGTATATAAAAAGGATACGATAAACTAATGATCGATATAAGCCGCTACCGAACTGCCACTGTAGTTCGAACGATCGGGCGTACGTCATTTAGTTTATTGAATTCCATTCTAATAAGCATTAGATTGACATCTCGGGCGCTTGGTTTAATTTACCAGACGTTATATTTAGCTTTTGTCAATACGAAGCCCCGTTGTATTTTAAATGTGGCTTTTTATTTTATTGTTCAGGATCAAGTTTCATATCGATAAATAATTGATTGGGGAAGATCTTTCGATGGACAATCAAACAAAAACGTGGCTGTGTGATCAATAGCAAATCGTGATAATTCCAAAATGGGAGAAATATCTGAAACCGACCATACTATGATAACCTAACAAAATAGAATTAACGTTTACACAGAGGTACTGAAATATACATATGAAGGTTATAGTACTGAGCATTTACTGTTTTGGAGTTAACGTACAAAGCAAGTTGATTTAGGTTGAGCTTCAAATAAGACCGACTATATTCAAATCACAATATAACAATCCCTATTGAAATCGTTGTTAAAAGTTTCTCTGCCACGTTGCTTAAAAGTCCCTATTATATTATTACGTAGATAGGTCGACAAGCTCGAGAACCTAATGACTAAGTGGTACGATAACTTGACATCACAAAGTGAGCGTCACCTAAGGCTTTTTTTTGTCAGGAGGAAATCGCCGGACTTTCGCCCTTCACTGGAGACGGAGGGCGGGTCATGTCACCTAAGGCTAGACAGAATTATCCTGCCTATACGTACCACTAAGCAGTGGTAGGACCTTCTGTGAGTCCGCGCGGGTGGGTACCACCACCCTGCCTATTTCTGACGTGAAGCAGTAATGCGTTTCGGTTTGAAGGGTGGGGCAGCCGTTGTAACTATAATTGAGACCTTAGAACTTATATCTCAAGGTGGGTGGCGCATTTACGTTGTAGATGTCTATGGGCTCCAGTAACCACTTAACACCAGGTGGGCTGTGAGCTCGTCCACCCATCTAAGCAATAAAAAAAAAAGTTATGCGTTCCAGTTTCAAGAGTGGAACAGTTATTTGTTTGTTTAACCTCATGTTTCAAGGCGTAGGTGGCAGAATTCACGTGATCATCTCTATAGGCTGTTGTAGCTATTAAATTCCAGACCGTCAGCTCGTCCATACGTGTATGCAATTAAAAACTGTTTAATGTTTGGTACCGATCACAGAATAGAAAGCAATCGGCATAGACTTAAATCGCGCTAACGGTAATTTCAATAAATTCTGAAGAAC
Organism: Bombyx mori; assembly: GCF_030269925.1. Lineage (NCBI taxonomy): Eukaryota > Metazoa > Arthropoda > Insecta > Lepidoptera > Bombycidae > Bombyx > Bombyx mori. Next base: position 5,505,957 of record NC_085128.1, read on the forward strand.
ATTTAGAGCATTGGTCTACCAAATAAAGAGAGTGCTTGCTTGTTTGTAGGTACCTATGTATATCATACGACTTTTCGTATATGCTGCTTAATAATCCTACCGATGCAAAATGCTGTGTCAAATTGTTTCCAACATTAACAGCACGACTTTACTAAAATAGTTATGTAGATTTTCGACAAATTGAAGTTCCTAAACGCAAAGGCATATCACATCAGCTAAAGTACTAATATAATGTGCGTAATTTATGTACATATAAGGAACATGAACCAAAATCAACCAGTAAATGAGCTCACTTAAAATGACTTGATTGACTTCCATGGTGAAGGAATAACATCGTGTAATAAAAATTAAACCCGCAAAATTATAATTTGCGTAATCACTGGTGGTAGGACCTTTTGTGAGTCCGCACGGGTAGGTACCACCACCCCGCCTCTTTCCGCCGTGAAGCAGTAATTCGTTTCGGTTCGAAGGGTGGCGCAGCCGTTGTAACTATACTGAGACCTTAGAACTTATATCTCGAAGTGGTTGGCGCATTTACGTTGTAGATGTTTGTGGGCTCCAGTAATCATTTAACATCAGGTGGGCTGTGAGCTCCTCCACCCAACTAAGCAGCAAAAAAAAATTAGAGGATTTTGTAATGTTATTGTAGACTTCGTTTTAGCGAACTTTCTTTTCATTTAATTAAAACTACTTTTTCGTTTTGATTTTTGTTTTGTTTTGATTGTTTGTTTTGTTTTAACTTAATAAGTGACGTATTTTATAAAAAAAACGTTTTACAACTGTATGTTGTTAAAACATAAACATTGGATATAACGTGGTATATAATTATAGGAAACTTTTAACAGCGAGATTAATTTTTTTTTTGGCCAAATTACGTCTATTCTATTATAGTTACAACTGCACAATGAGTACTGCCCGGCATAAAGTTTCCGTGTCGGAAATTCCTTGTAATCGAATGCACAAAATTCTTCGTTAGCTTCATTATTAAGGATCGTGACTCCTTTGTAGTCTTCTCACTGTTTCTTAATAATAATAATAAATGGAAACTAATCCCGCAAGGTCATCCGGTCCCAACTTAGGATTCCCTCTGTACATAAATATAAGGCACCAGTAATCCTTCATTCCAAAAACAATAGTACATTGTGCGCCAAGGGAGAGAAGTTAGACATTTCCTCCCGCGTGTAAAATTGCCAAATGAGCCGAAGCCTCATAAAAAAAACAATTTAATGGTTTTTTAATTTTTAAATAAACTACTACTAATTGAATAAGAACTGTCTGATGAACATCTTTGTTTAATACTTCACTATTAAATTTTATTGCCTTTTGTTTATTTCACTTTTACCCTAAACACAATATTGCAAATTACCCGAGCACAACAATGGCGGAGAATTTTCGGTGCGTGAGAGCAGACGTAGACACTAACGCGCATGCGCACTTGTCAGTACCCAGGGCGGAAAAGTTAGACTTTCTTCCCTGTACATCGGGACGAAAACCGAACTTTCGGCGTAGGTAGGAGAAAAAATACATATATTGCTCAACGTCATAACCGTCAAAATGCGTCTCGACCCTAATCCAATTTCAACAGCTACCTAATAGAAATCAGGTGCATCAATCGTTTAACTAACAACAGCTAATCTAAAATACAGGTGGCATATCGAATCGAATTTATTATCCACGTCCCACCAATACATTCTGGTTATTAATGAAAGCGTAACGTTTTCGAAGTTCGATGTCGCATCGCTAACTTATTGACAGCTGTTTATTTATCAATGTCCAAGTTCAGCTGAAGCAGAGGCACAATGATCAGTATTCAGAAGGCGGCCACGCTTTCATAACGTGCTCTCGGATCCACTCCGCGTCCCATAATATAGAACGAAACAATAATCAAACGAAAACCCGCTTTTTATCATTTTACCGCTCTTTGAGTTTTTCTCGGCGATACATCGATCGCATTAAAAATTCATAACAAACCTGTCGGCAACTATGAGAATTCACGTTTAATATGTCGACCACGGCGAGGCGGCAGTCAAATAAAAACCCGCAAAGGCGCTTTTAGTGGAAAAACAAATCGAGCGTACCATGGTCCGGTGCCGACGTACTACGTTTTAATTGATGTTAATTAATAAATTAATTATCCATGTTAATACTACGCTTCAGTGGACCGAGTTTTTCCCGTGCCACGGTTGTGTTTGTCCGGGCCACATTTTTATCGCAGACCGCGGCATTCCACGTTTTTGCCGACAGTCTTCGATATGGCTCCGTGCATGATCATAATTCGAAATTAAATTATTACTGATATTAAATTATTAAGAACGATGACATTCGCTTCGTAATATAACGACTGAATCAACAACGCGTCCCAATTAAATTTATAACATAATTTTGATTCAAAAGCTTTGTCGCGTTATAATAATAAATAATAGTGTATTTATATAATAATATGTCAATGTTATTATTAAACTAGATATATTGGGTATTAGTATTCACTTATTTGGACGTGTTAAATTCATATGTATATCTTCTTTTACAGCTGTAGTTATCACTTCTGAAACGGCTCCTCGCACGGTTCAACAAATAATGGTGATTCATTGGCATCGATAGATACAATGAAGCATAGCCAGACGCAACTACTGTAAAATAAGCTTTAGTTTTTTTTTGTGCCTTAGTCGTAAAACTGTAATGCCTTGTAACACGGTAGGTATTTAATCGCGATTGTAGGACAACTGGAAAAACGTTGCGGGCACGCGCGGGCCGTATTGAAGTCGCCGCGGCGCAGACCGCCGTCACGTATGGGACACTTCACCAAGATTCTTAGAAATGCATACGGTTTCAAGAGCACGACATAACCCGTTCCTTTCGAAATCTAGATTTGGAAATTGCGCTACGTGATTCAGCGACAGCGTGGGCGTACGATACTATTCTGATACGGGCCCGTCTTCTCGGAACGACACAGGGCTGATAAGTGGAATGACCGAGGCCTTAGTTAAGCATTCACTTATCTCTCGCATGACCGTCGATGCTTGGCCAGTTTCACTCCTTTTTACAGAGGAGTTTAGCAGAAATTTTGTGTTGTTTAGAAACGGGTTTCCGCGTTGTCGAGATACAACAAATTTGATAGGAATTTTGCCATCATTATTATGTAATACCAAGAATGTGGCTTTGATACCACACTCATATCGCAACGGAAATTTATCTTAAATAGATAAATAGTTCATTTTTTTTTAGAAATACCTCATACGCTTGAAATTCAATACAAAGTATTACAATTAAAGGAAACCTTATCGCTTCTGATTTTTTCCCAAGCAAACGCTGTACGGAGAAAAACTAAATTAAAAAGAGCATGGCGGCTTACAATATTGTTACATAGCTATAAAGCAAATGTGACACCAAATATCAAACTGTAAATATGTAGAAAATAAAATACATATAAATTAAAGAAGGTAATCCTACGATCACGAATAACTGAGACTTGTCACGAAAGGGAGATAAAGCCGTAAAAATAACTTTAATTATGTCTCTAAGCCGCGAAAACCGAGTGTACACAAATAGCACGCATATATATATATATAGTATTATACATATACCAATATATTATATAAATCATATATATTATATTATACATATAGCCCCCTGGCTAGGTGGTCCAAACGGTGACCGGCAAGACGTGGATGAGGAGAGCTGAAGACCGGGCTCAGTGGTGTGGATTAATATCCGTAATGTGAGGAGTGGGCGTCCTAAAAAGACTTGGATGGACTTTTTTTATTGCCCTTTTAGGCAGACGAGCGCACTGCCCACCTGATGGTGAGTGGTTACCGTCGCCCGTGGACTTCAGCAATGCCAGGGGCGGAGTCAAGCCGCTGCCTACCGCTTAATAATCTCTACAAGCCTCGTTTGAAGAAGGATATGTCATAGCGCTCGGGAAACACCGTGGAGCTCATTCCATAGCCGGATGGTACATGGCAAAAAAACCTCTGGAAACGCGCTGTGGATGACCGCAGTGGCTCCAGGTAGTATGGATGAACTCTACTCCGGTGGCGGGCGGTGCGATGATAAAAACGAGATGACGGTATCATCTCGAATAATTCCTCAGAGCACTCCCCATGGAACATACGGTACAAAATACAGAGGGAACCGAAATCGCTCCGCAGACCCAGAGGTTCCAAACGATCCGTGAGAAAATAATATGCACGAGAAAGGTGTGGAAGGAGAAATGACGTAAGATAGGCCTGAATGAAAAAGAAGCTATCCCGTGGAATAAGGGCAAAATGAAGAAGACTCCAACTTGCATACATTTATTACTGTAACACTTAAGAGTTTTATAATATAAGCTTGCGCACTTGAGTACCACCATCCTGCCTATTTCAACCGTTTTGCAGTATAATTGAAACTGTGGCCTCATATCTCAAGGTTAGAGGTATTCAAATTGTACTGTCTGTCATCTCAGATGGAGTCTGGTAACCGCTTTGCACTAGTTGGTCCTTGAGCTCTTTCACCCATCTATGCGCATCTAATAAACAATATTTTGTATAATATTATGCGAAATAGATTTAGAAATGAATTTTAGCATGAGAAGTGATTTTTTTTACAGTAGTGGTTTTATTTTTCCAACTGGAAAGGCAAAGGTATCCTACCATACAGCCTAATCTTTTTTATATTTTTTTTATGAAAAATGATAATAATTAAGAAGTGAAATGAAATGAAGTTGATTAATTTGGAACATTTATCAATTGGCAGGAAATTAAATAAAATGAGATGAGATGATATGGGATGAAATATAATCTCAGTAAAATGCTGGTTATTTACTGAGTTTTTAGTGGACTTTTGGAAGATCCCGAGCGATGAACGACCAGCGGCTTTGTTTCATTTTCCCATATTTGTGAACTTTTACAGATACTAAACAGTTAATAAACCACCGTTATTACACATTTAAACTTGAATAAACTTTAAATAGACAAAATAAAACAATTCATACAACTTCGCTCCTCGCGTTCCCGCCAAAAAGTGAGTGACACTCTAATAGGCAAAGGTTTCTTGAAGTGTACGGCTTTGACACTAAAATAACAATCACGATCATTTAATATAATCTTTGATTTTATAGCAGACAACGAAGCGGTAACCCAAAACTCGAGAGCCAAAACCTCGTGATTTCAAAAACGAATCTTTGAAAGAATTTATAAGAACGTACGGGCACGCACCCGACAGACATAAATACAAACACACAAACAAGTATAGGAGACCAATTTAACAGACTTATTGTCTCCGATCTGGCTACAATGCGAGACACGGGGAGACAAAAACGAACACGACTCAGGGGAGTCCGCTCGGCCGATACAAAACAATGGTATTTAATCAACGATGATAAATGCTGTATTCATGCACGTTTTTTAACGATACCGCCATATTGTTTTGGCGGGAGCTTACCGTGGAATACGGAGATAAGTCGCCGCTGAGAGTGGCTCTCCTGACAAATTGGAATAAAAGGAATATTTATTCGTGTCGGACGTCGCGTCGTGCCCTCGTGGATTTTCGTTTCGTTTCACTCACGTATTCTTGTGGACACGAACGATGCCTTTTGTTTTTTTTTTTTCGCTGTCGTTTCCGCACACTCAACTTAAGATAGCTAGAAAATACCTTCATTTAACACGGAGAACGCGAACTTGACAATACAACTTGCAAAACAAACATAGCAAGTTCCGCCTTTTTCGAATCAAATCTTGTACAATTGCTGAAAATAATTCTTGACAAAAGTTATTTATGCTCGGCTCCATAAAAAAAGAACAAAGTCAAAAGATTTTCAGTAAATTTTTACCATTAATATATAAATATGAATGTTTGTTTGTTCGTCTTCAGTGTGATCCTAAATGATTCATTTGATTTTGAAGATATGTACTTGGCATTTGAAATGTAGATAATTAAAACTACTCTCTGTGACTTCAAACGCAAATTAATATGACGACTATAAGAAATGCCCGACTAAAATTTAAAACGACTTTTAAATTATAATATTGTTAAATCCACTTTGAATGGGAATTATTTCGGTTTAGCTAATTAATGCAGAATTTTGTATTATCTTTAATTCTAAAACCGAGATCATGATGATGATAATTATTATGCAAACACATGTCAATCGTGAATCACATTTCATTAAAGAAGTTTAAGCAATTAACCTGATCATTAAAATCTGTTACGGGACAGCTGAACGTCTTAATAACATAAAATCAAATGTAATAAGCGACTCTTGTGTTTTTTTTAAACTTTAATTCATTTATTATTTAAATTAAACTTTATATCGTCAAAGTTGCACAAAACCAAAGCGTAAACACAAAAAAAAATGATTAAACTAAAAATCCAATTGTTTATGTATGCGTAGATATGTTTAAAGAAACAATGAGAGAGAGAGAGAGATGCATGTATGATTGATGTATTTTTTGTCTGTTTCTGCAGAAAAGCATCGTGATTTACGGTGTGAAGGGTAAACAAACGTTACACACAATATATTTGAGACTTCGAGCCCTTCGAGTAGGTGGAATTCGCACGACTTACACTTACAACTTACACACAACACAGAATGTATTAATGTTTAATAATAAAAATGAATTGCTGTTCGGTAGTCTCGCTAAAACTCGAGAACGGCTGGACCGATTTGGCTAATTTTGGCCTTGAATTATTTGTGGAAGTCCAGAGAAGGTTTAAAAGGAAGATAAATATGAAAATGCTCGGAATGAAATAAAAATAACAATTTTGTTTTTCTTTGGTGTGTCCCCCGTCGGACGGATTCCTTTTGTTTGTTTTAAGTTTATTTTATAGAAAAGTTTAGGTATTTTATTTATCGATTGAGGCACTACGAAGTCTGCCAGATCAGCTAGTATTAAATAAAGAATAGATTTGTACATAACACAAAGACACAGTATCGTCAGAGCAAAATTACTAATTACTAATTTAAAAAGGTGCTGTAAATAATTACGGAAGAATATAAACAAGTCAAATCCCTGCTGTAGCTGAAGCTTTTTGGAACCAGTTTATTTCATTTTATTTTGCTTTTTAACAAAATCAAATGTATAGAATTTAATGATAATGCAATGTTGATAATACAATTGAAGATATGAAAATCCCCGGTCACCGTCCTCGTCGAACCCGTCGGTTGCGACGAAGGGCTCGACGAACGAATTAACCCACACAGCGTTAACACACCACACAGAACGAATTAACAAACACAGCCCACTGAGTTTCTCGCCGGATCTTCTCAATGGGTCACGTTTCCGATCCGGTGGTAGATTCTGCGAAGCACTGCTCTTGCTAGGGCCAGTGTTTGCAACACTCCGGTTTGAGCCCCGTGAGCTCACCTACACGTTAGGGTGAAGCTGAAATAGTCTCTCAAGGCTATCGGCATAGGTAGGAAGAAAAAAAATTTATTAAAGTCCTTCAAAACCAAATTTTCAAGTGAATACAAATAAGTTCCTTAATTGCTTTTAATACACTTTGTGATCTATTGAAAAGCAGCGATCACAAACCACATCATAGGTTTTCACGAAGCCAAAACAAACACAACGAAAAACAGCAATGATAAATCAAATTTTCCGCGTAAGCCCTACTACGCTCCAAGCAAGAAACGCGAGTTTTACCCATAAATCACGACATTTTGTTGAAATGACGCTGCGAGAACGATCGGCATCTCGTGTTGTGCGAAGGTATCGTTCAGAGGTGCTCGTAAATTTGTGGACGGGAACAGCAGGACGCCCGTATTGGAACCGACGACAGCGACGGATAGAGCAATGCTTTGATTTACGAGTGGTCGGCCGTCGTGAGCGCACTTCGAATTTCGCAGATGCGTTTCGTGTAGCGAATGGCTTCACGGATGCTTCGAGTATGTTATGAAGATCGTAAGAAGATGAAAAGTGTTTGATGTCCACAAATTGGATATAACTGGCTAAGGGCATCAGTGTCGCTTTTGAATGTATAGACACATTCTAACTGGAACTCATAAATGTCTAGCGTACAGCATCAGTGGTTTTGGAGGGTTTACGACAAAGGGAAGATATTCCATCAAGCGGGTGCAAATGCTCGGTTGATCCAAGGTCCGAATGTTGTTTGAGGAGGCAGTCTCCTCCCGGTGATGGTCACGGGGCAACCTAAGGGGGTTAAGACTGCGCCGCACGCTACCGTCACTCTAGCGCGCTGGCACCAGGAGGACGGGACGACGCGTCGGCGACTGCGGACTACGATGCGATCCGCATTTTCGTCGTCGCTGTCGTCGCCGAACATACTGTGGAAGAGCAACCCGGTCGGCGGTGTTTCGCGTTCCGACCCAGCAGGCTGGTTCTGGCCCAGCGGGGTATCCCGGAACACCAGCTTCGTCCGGGCGGCCTGGTAGGGCTGCCGTACCGCGGAGACCGTCGTCCACCTTGCAGATCGTCAAGTCCCACATACCCCGCGCGCCCCCTAGGCGCGGGGACCTCGTAGGAGGTTCGGCCCCCGGCCCGAAACCGACTTTGCGAACTGCGACAAAAAAAATCATTTAACTCACTTACTTATCGTTTTTTTTTTTATTAATTTTTTTTTTGATTAGTTTACTTACATTAAATAGATGTTCAAAGAACATTCATTAGGCTAATATATCTAATAATAAAGCTAATAAAGCTTTCCTCAAAATTCATTTAAATCCCATTTGTTCGGTTGCTTACTACATGAGATCACGTTGGTCGTGCACTAGTTAGCATAAAGTCGGCTGGATTTGTGAAATGCTATTAGATAAGAATCTGGACGTCTCAAAAATGGCACTAACGGTGTCCCGGATAAGATGGCCGACCAATCAACAAAAACAATTATGTTCGTTGGGAATGTTGTTTTTAGTTTTTTAAAACGTTTTGGATCCTAAACGCCGGTCTGCAGTTGCGGTGGCATAATGCGTGCTAATAAATATTTATGCAATTTATTCATAAATCCAGTTCAGTGGTTTGTTTAACAGAAATCGGATAAGGTGGGGCCTAGAGTTCAATTATTGGAAGGTATTGTTTTTTTAATGTATCTATTCAATGAAGTTTTGATATGCAAATCTTGTGATAATTTACGCTTGTGAGTACAAAAAAAATGTCAGAAATAAAGATGTGAGACTATGTAAACAAGGCAGTGGAAATATATAGAATATCTTACTATTATCTTTGAATTGCTCTCCAAGAAAACCATTGATCCTAAATAAAATTTACAGATATAAGGAAACCAAACACAACCCAATTAATGATAGGTTTCCCTGAGGTAAATGAAATGTAGTAAAAAGTAAGAAACGAAGTTGTACAATTCACAACATAATCTATATATATAAAAAGGAATTGCTGTGCTTTAGTCTCGCTAAAACTCAAGAACGGCTGGACCGATTTGGATAATTTTGGTCTTAATTATTTGTGGATGTCCAGAGAAGGTTTAAAAGGTAGATAAATATGAAAATGCTCGGAATTAAATAAAAATTACAATTTTGTTTTTCCTTTGATGTGTCCCCCGACGGACGGATATTCCTTTTGTTTGCTTTTAATTTTATTTTACTAAAAAGTTTAGGTCTTTTATTTATCGATTGAGACACTACGAAGTCTGCCGGGTCAGCTAGTCTAAAAAAAATAAACATTGATCAAAATCATATTTTCTAATACTATGATGCTACTACTACTACAGTAATTGATTAATAATTGTTGTTTCAAAAATACAAAACTTCTTCGGGATAGATTTTAAAAGGCAAAGAGTGAAGCTACCGCGTATGAATTCTGGCGCGATCGAATATCAAAGACAACTAAGAAAAACAACGGCAGATACAATAGGTGGTTCGGTATCGAAGTTGAGAGGATCGTTGTCGAATCTGGTATCTTTTGGGCTTCGATCGCGCATCAGTGTTGCAATAAATACGTCTCGAGTGACAGGCAAAAAGGCGGGAATGCCAGCGCGCCCGGCGGTCTCCGCGCCAAAACATCGTGACGCTTTTTCGCTCAAATTCATAATATTAATTCTGCCATATTTTTGCTATGCCATTGTTACAAATCGCAAGATTTATGCTTTATGCATTCGATGTTTGTACTTGTTTTTGTGTTCGGCAATATGCGAAACGGCTATGACATGCATATTTTTGAAAAGTCTGATATCATGTCATAATTAAGAATTACATACAATACAAAAAAATCTGTGTTACTAAAGCCTGGTGACGAAAGCATGATTGATTTTACATTTTCAGCTCTGCGGTGTCAAGAATATCTTTAATTCTTTAGTACCACCAGAGTGGCTTTCTCAAAAAGCGGACTAAGGATTCAGCGGAGAATAAGCAACAGCATATCAATAATATATTCCTTTAACGCTATCGGGCCTAGTTTTCACTCATAAGATTAGCATTGAAAGAATGAGGTTTTTTAATTACGAGAATATAACACATATTTCTTCTTTGTTTTCTGATCTCCAACAAATATAAAATCAAATAACAATTTGGTGTTATTAATTCTACTTACTTTTTAGCTTATGTCGTTGTAATTATTATATAAAGCCTATGGGATGCTTCGCTTCCAATAAATATAAAATCAAACAAAAGTACTTACATAGTAAAGTAAAGTAAAAAAACGTACGGGCATAGCCAAACTAATTTTGGATTTGCTTTTTGAAAGATAATGTGCTAAGTTTTAGTTCAGTTTTTAAGAAGAATAAGGGTCATAAGACATAGAGTTTATATTACCCTTGTTGATTTTGCCTTTTCACATAGATGTTTTCAGTTTGACTTGGGATTATTCAATTGGTGTTCAAATGGGGAAGAATTGAAGTATGATCAGAAACATTATTTTTAAATTTAAATATCTCAAACTATCCTGCTTTGCAAACTATATAATACTGCTTGCCTCCTAACGAAGAATATCGATGTTTTTTCGACTATGAAAATATTAGCACGACTTGCTTTTTCCAACTGCGACTCACTTTTTTCCAACTGTCAACAAAAATTGTATACACTGATGGTTTCAGAATTAGACTTTAAAATTTATTTATTTCATTGAAATATTTTCTTGAAACTAGTAGGCACCTGCCTAATTATTTGAAACAGTAGCGAATCTCAAGCAATAAAAACATATCTAGTTCTAATAATAGCAACATACTTATAACGAAGCATCCCAAAGGTTTTATATAATAAATACAACGGCATAAGCCAAAAAGTATGTAGAATTACAACAACCAAATTGTTATTTCGTTTTTATTGCGTTGAAAAGTCGTACTTGTTAATACATGATAAAGCTTAGTATCATATGGCATCTATGTTATCTATTCTGGTTGGTCATGAGTTTCCCAGAAAGTGGGCATCGCGTTGAGAGCTGCGAGTCTGCACGTCCTGCTCGCTACAAGTCTAGTTGCGCTGTTCAACGCGTGCGTGACCCGATTTAGAGATACGGCAAATTTATCTTGCTTCACTGTCTGCTATTTTGACGCTAGTTCTAATTCCTGTGTGTGTATGTGTGTTTTTTTTTAAGTTTTAGACACAAGTAACCGATCCCGCAGTCAAAAAGAGCTGAATATAATTGTTGGAATAATTTGTTTAAGGTTTTACTCGCGCTTACTACTTCCAGCTCATTATTTCTGACGTTTCGAACTCCTGGCTGAGCCCATGCTCGTCCACCTGCCCTGATAAATCTGCAAAGGCCTCCGGGCCACTAGTAATCTCTCAAACATAAAAAAAAACGTATCTAATAAATCGACAGTTTTTTTAAGGTATTTTATGACCTGGTAACTAAGACCTTTAGGTCATGTCTTATTTAATTTATTATGAAAAATAATAATATGGAGTGAAATAAAATGAAGTTGATCAATTTGAGACATTAATCAACTGGGATGAAATTAAATGAAATGAGATGAGATGATGTGGGATGAAATATAATCTCCGTAAAATGGTGGTAATTTACTGAAACTTTTTCAGTGAATTTTTGGAGGGTCCCGAGAAGTTACGTTTAGCGGCATTCTTTCATTTCCCCCTTTTGTGCACTTTCACAGATACTAAACAGATAATAAACCACCGTTATTACACATTTAAGCCTGAAGAAAAACTAAATAGACAAAATAAAACAAATCACTTAACTTCACTCCTCGCGTTCCCGCCAAAAAGTCCAAGAGTTTTTAATGATAACCGACGATCATAGATAAATAATATCTATGACGGTCGACTAAGGTGCAACTTATCAATATTGTGCTAGCTACCGTTTATTTTTGTAAAAATCATTTTGATTAAGATTTGCAACTCGGGAAAACTGAAGAAAATATTAAAATAACACTAACCAGACTCTATATTAAATGGATATTAAATGTGTAGAGCGGAGTTTCTTTGCCGTTTTAGTAAGATTACATTGCGATTAAGATAGCCTATTTCTGCCGTGAAGCAGTAATGCGTTTCGGTTTGAAGGGTGGGGCAGCCGTTGTAACTATACTTGAGACCTTAGAACTTGTATCTCAAGGTGGGTGGCGCATTTACGTTGTGGATGTCTATGGGCTCCAGTAACCACTTAACACCAGGTGGGCTGTGAGCTCGTCCACCCATCTAAGCAATAAAAAAAAAGATAGGTACTCTATAACATTCATTTTGTCAATGTTGCTTTTTTTTGGCTGTAAAATACTCATTTTACGAGATATATCGGTGAACCCGAAACATTACAACGTAGATAACTGTAGAGTCTACAGTGTAGACGATATGGGAATTTGAAATGTTTCCAATTGCGTGCAGACCAAATACATGGCACATTTCTTGCATCAGGATAATTTAGTTTTATCATATTGAAAAATCATCTTTAGTTAGTTTTAGAAGTCGTTGTGGCCTAAAGGATAAGACGTCCGGTGCATTCGTGTTTAGCGATGCACCAGTGTTCGAAACCCAGGCGGGTACCAATTTTTGTAATGAAATAGTACTCAACAAATATTTTAAATTGACTTCCACGGTGAAGGAATAACATCGTGTAATAAAAATCAAATCCGTAAATTTTAATTTGCGTAATTACTGGTGGTAGGACCTCTTGTGAGTCCGCGCGGGTGGGTACCACCACCCCGTCTATTTCGGCCGTGAAGCAGTAATGCGTTTCGGTTTGAAGAATGGGGCAGCCGTTGTAACTATATTGAGACCTTAGAACTTATATCTCAAGGTGGGCGGCGCATTTACGTCTTAGATGTCTATGGCCTCAAGTAATCACTTAACACCAGGTGAGCTGTGAGTTCGTCCACCCATCTGAGCAATAGAAAAAAAATACAATATGCCTGTACAATATGCAGTGACTATACATTTTTCTGTTCAGGATGAGCGAACGATGAGTTCGGCTTGATTACTATGAAATCACACAAACGCCAACCGTTTTATGTTTAATGACGATGCTCCTTATTGTTTCTTCGATTGCGTTGAACATTTGAAAAAATCGATCGCACTCACAACAATGTGGGTTCGTTTGGAATGTGCTCGTCGATTCGTCGGTGCTTGAATAATTCGCGTTGTCCGGCGCCGTGCGTTGCTGTGCACAGAGTCGCTGAGCGGTGTTAGCAATTGTCGCGCGACCGTTTACGATAGGATCGCCGCCGGTCGCCGGCGCCGGCTGATCTAGATCGCGGCGAGTGCGCACACCAAAGACGAGCCTCGCCCGTTCGACGGATAAAGTCCTCAAAGCGGACGACGTGCGCATGCACCACGAGGTATGCCTTTGAGAAACGCAGCTATTCAACGACGGCATCCTAGCGATCGAGACTCGCGACTAGCTCGATGAATTTATAGCGATCGAACGAAGCTTTTTACGTGCATAATTTATTAGGTGTGAATCAACTCGCGATTACTATGCGCGTTTTATCTTGACGCCGTACTTCGGACTTGTATAGAGTGAAACGTTTATAAATACGTAAAAGTCATTGAAACGCTTTGACTGTATTAACAGACGCATCGGTAGCGGTTTTTTGTTGGTTTAGCTATTTGGGCAGATGCGACTTGTCAATACAAAGTAATTAGGCATTTTATAGACATTGCAACGTTTTTTTATTTTTATTTTATTGCTTAAATGGATGGTCGAGCTCACAGCCCACCTGGTGTTAAGTAGTTACTGGAGCCCATAGACATCTACAACGTAAATGCGCCGCCCACCTTGAGATATAACTAAGGTCTCAGTATAGTTACAACGGCTGCCCCGCCCTTCAAAGCGAAACGCATTACTACTTCACGGCAGAAATAGGCAGGGTGGTGGTACCTATCCGCGCGGACTCACAAGAGGTCCTACCACCAGAAAAAACGTGTATGTATTCTGAGTTATTAAATTTGATTATTCAGTTGATTATAAATTAATTAATTTTATTATTTTATAATTATATTATATTACTAGAAAGATGATTTTCTTGGCGTTTAGGCCGTAACGAACGGGCAGAAGTATTGGAATGATTACATACTACAATAAGCGATGCTGTCATTAATTTCTCAAAATGTTTTAGTCAACAGATCCCAAAAACGACATGCTAGTGGTTCTGCTCCTTAATAAGTTATTTTCTTGATTTATCAACAACGCGGTGTTTTCTGCCGCGAAATAATTTAATTCGCACAACGACTTTTCTACCATTCAAACTGGTATTTACGATGCTCGCTTATGCGGATTACTGCAGGATTGGTCGGCAAGTCGAAGTTACAAAACGCACTACAAATGTTCCGAAAGTCTACAGATGCTTTTCAAAAAGAAAACTCACATTAAAGTGTTTAATTCAATTAAAATCGATCGGCACGTCGGCGTCGCTATCTCGCGGAGTACATCGCGAATTTCGTCACCGCCGGTGTCGGACATCACCTAACACGTATTAATGGGCCGACTTTTTATCATCACCGAAAACTCATTAACAACTTCTTATATGGTACAACGACTCGATCATTGCGTGTTTATGTTCCCAACACATAATGTGGCTTCTGTAAAGTGGGAATGTACGTTTTTAGTCTTTATAAATTACTATCAGGCTAATTTCAGTCGTTATATTTAAGAGTAAATGTTACAGTAATTTTTATAGTGTCGTTTGCAAATTGTTAATGTATAACTTTTTTTTTCCTGTCTATGCTGATAGCCTTGAGAGCTTATTTCAGCTTCTCCTTGACGTGTAGGTGAGCTCATGGGGCTTAAACCAGGAGTGTTGCTAACACTGGCCCTAGCAAGAGCAGTGCTTCGCAGAATATATCACCGGATAAGAAAGGCGACCCACTGAGAAGATCCGGCGAGAAACTCAGTGGGCTGTGTCTATGGATTAATTTACTCGCCGATCCCTTCGTCGCAAGCAAGTTTATAAATTAATATCAGGCTAATTTCATTCGCTATATTTAAGTAAATGTTACAGTAATTTTTATAGTGTCAATTGTAAATTGTTAATGTGTAACAATTGGCATAATTGTATAGTTATTTATGTATATCCAAAATTGTACTATGAGATCAATCAAATGAATTTTGTACTGGTGGTAGGACCTCTTGTGAGTCCGCACAGGGAGGTACCACCGCCCTGCTTATTTTTGCCGTGAAGCAGTAATGCATTTCGGTTTGAAAGGTTGGGCAGCCGTTGTAACTATACCGAGACCTTAGAACTTATATCTCAAAGTGGGTGGCGCATTTACGTTGTAGATGTCTATGGGCCTCAGTAACCACTTAACATCAGGTGGGCAATGAGCTCATCCACCCATCTAAACAATACAAAAATAAAATAAAAAGAATAGTTTCAATAAAAGTTTTAACTATTCAATTAGTTCACTATTCTAATTGAATAAGGGTAAGGTATGTAACCCCTTTCAGTCTATTTCTGCTGTGAAGGCCTCATGCCCTCCGATTTGAATTGCCAGATGAACTAAAACATATATGTAAATATGATAAAAATAAAATTGTTCAAAACCGATCACTTTGTGAGGAGATGGGTGTAAAATTATATGAATTTAATTAAGTAGGAAGATATTTTTATACCTTTATAATTTGTTATACTATACACATAATTAGCCTATCCGATCTTAAGTAACAAACTTGTGTTTCTAGATTATTAGCATTCGTTTCCTAAGAGACCTGGCTACATTTACTGTAATATATTATAAGATGATTTGTACCGTTTAATTTGACGTGAGATAATTTTAAATTATAAACTAGACTCCTTGCTGCTTCCTTTGAAAACGATCAAATTTAATACAACATTTTCAAATCGATACATAAATTCAACACGTTCAGAATCGGCGAGTGTTTATGCCAGAACGACTAAAGCCGGCGAAAATTATGAGTAAAAACCGAAACCATTGTTCTGGGGCTGCGCCGCTCCGAACACGAATATGAAAGCAAGTCGCATACAATAAACATGCCCATAAATAAATAAATAAGCACGAATTTAATAACAAGTCTCGGACTAAGTAATGGCCCCCAGGAGGCAGCTCCACACATATTATGGGACCAGTTTTTTTTTTTTTTTATATAAAACTTTTACGCGCATTTCTTAGCGTTGTATTAAAAAATTTAAACACTATAATTTGGAGACGATAGAAGGCGCAGGCTTTTTCCGAAATTAAATACTTGGGATACTTCGTTCGACGATAAGACGCTAAACCTCGGGCGAGACTACCCGGCTCTAAGACATTATTTATTTACGCGATGGAATTAAAGGTCCGTTAATTAAATAAATAATGCGCAATGGTTTCTTTTGTATTATATTTTAAAAAATTCCAAAAGTTTTACTACGTCTGTATAGATGAGAATATAATTATGCCAATTGTCACACATTGCTGTAAGCAGGTCATTTACATATTCTCTATGCAAGATAATCTGTGGAAGCGAAAAAAACGCGTTTTCTTCACAACGAATTCATTAAAACAAACATCGGTCATTATTCATTCGAAGGTGTCGATTATCAAGCGGTCGTAACGCTTAGGCGTGATCATTCGGAACGCTCACTTTAATCCCGACTTAATTACAGATGAGTTGTGAATTATCGATTTGGGAGGAATATTCGAAGGCAGGTGCCCCGACTACGCCCCGCAGTTCTCGTCTCACCTTCTTACCTCCGATGTCTGTTAATTTATTCGTGACCAGTGCTTATTAGAGAACGGCCGTTAACCTAACAGCCGTTGAATGCGAAATTAAAACGAATATCGCGAGGACAAAAAAGTTTCAAGAACTTAAAGAGTCCCTCTGTCGTATCTCGCAGATTTATCTTTAAAACCTAGCCGTGGATCGTTTGCGGGGAACATTAGCGGGGCTCGCGCCGTCTTCCTCGGCGAGTAGATGCATCAGGCACGAATCGAGTTTTCCAATAATTTCATACTCAACGAGGAGGCTGTGTATCTCGGGGTCCATCTCGCGCCGACGGCCACGCGCGCCTCTCTATGTACGCACGGTCCTTATTAAATGCAAAATATTGCGTCTTTACATAACCGAGATCTCGTTAACATGGCATTAACAATATTTTACGAGAGGGCACGACGGGGTTAGCGATTTGTTGCGCCGTACTGCAACGCCCCGTTCGAGTGCCCTTTGTGATTAACAAGCAGTACTTATTCCGATAATTTCTTATACATCGTCTCAATTTATGAACTTTTTCTGTTTAAAATACTAACGAATTGAACAATTAAATTCTAAAGTTGTTTTCAATTATTTGTACACTTTCTAATCTACTTAATGATACTCGTATATGATGTAACTATGTAAATGATGTAATGAAACTATACTGCGACCTTAGAACTCATATCTTAAAGAGGGTGGCGGCATTTACGTTGTAGATGTCTATGGGCTCCGGTAACCACTTAATACCAGGTGGGCTATGAGCTCATCCACCTATCTGAGCAAAAAAAAATGGCTGTGAGCTCGTCCACACATCTAAGCAATAACAAAAAAAAAGATATTTAAAATATGCTAATACTTACAAACACTTTTCGTTAATTCGTATTCAAGTACTACACTTTTCTAGAAGATATAGTTAATTATTGTATTTAATAATTCATTCCGGGGGGAGAAAGGTGATTTTGTTTGACCTAAATTTTGCAGCTTTGTAGGAGCTATTTAAAGTTTAAAATTTGGAAAAAAAATCAAAACCAAAAAGCTTCTTCAACTATTTGAATGGGGTAAACTTGATTGAAGTCCAATTAAAAACTATCGAATCGTTGATGCTAATACCAAATAAAACGCAGCTTTAATTACAAAGATAAATGTCGCGTATTAACAAAATAGCCATTCACATCTCGATTTAAGACGTCGATATGAATTAAAAATAATCATTGTCAATCGGACCTATATGTCGGCGTTAAGCCAGAGTTTTCACACAGTAAGGTCTTTTACAATGAAAATACAATACAGTTCTATAAAATTTGAACATTACTATTTTATTACAAAAAGCTACGTCTTAGTTCTTACACAATTAGCCATTTTGTGATGGTTATAGCAACTACAACTTCTGTTATACAAACAAATGTAATTACTGCGAAACAATTCACAAAATATAGCTTAATATTCACAATACATATTTTAGTTTTACATGACTGACATTTAATTTATTTTACATGAATTACTTTTAAGTAGTATTAACTAACATTGTTATTATCCAGACTAATAATAGATGGCGCCAACAACATCATTGCATAACAATTACAATACTTATAATATAAATTATTATTAATATTTATGCTTTATTCATATTTAATTAATTATACAGTCATTTGTGTTTTTAAACAATAATATAAACATTAAACTTATTCTGAACATTTTCACATCAAAACAGTGTCTGCTAATTATTAAATATGGTAGAATCACAGTTTCATCTTGCTAATAATAAATAAATATTAACATAGAATAAACTAAACTATATATTTATTATGTTAATTATTGCCAATAGTGGCGTTTGCGCCCATGTATATATAATGTGGGTACACAAAATTTCTCACCTCTGATTTCTCAGACGTTTCGCACGGTGCAAACCGGAGTGTCGAAGGCGGGGCCCAGATCTCGCTGGCGATGTACTGGAATCATAATGGAATCTACAACGTCTTTCATTGCAAGTCAATCATTTTCATTAAATTTATCGAATTAAATTTTAGTTTTGCACCGTCACAGTTATTATTGATTAGTAAAGTCAAAATAAATATTGGTATTAGAAAACGGGAAATAATATTTCAGTATAAATGTTTTTAATTACTTATAATTTTTTTTTTAACGTTCTGTATAACACAATAGTTATAGTACTAATGTATTCACTTCCTTAATAGCACGAACGTTTGATTTCTTGCCCCCCGAGTTCGCTTGCTACGAGCAAAAAATATTGTTTGGAAAACCATTAACTGTACATAGACATACTAATATTATTATAAACGCGAAAATTTGTAACAATGTATGAATATCTATATATTAATACGTGAAGCAAAAACTTTGTATCCCTTTTTACGAAAAACGCGCGAACGGAGGAGTATGAAATTTTCCACACTTATAGAGAATATAGAGAAGAAGTGCACAATGCTAATATTTTTTTAAAATAATGCATAAAAGATACATTAAATCAATAAAGAAAACATTACACACACTACATACCATGTATTTGACGCACACACGCATGCATACTATTTATTGTCAAACTTTTTTTCTTGACGTCCGTTGTCAAATTGAGAATAGATTAAATATTGTTTGTCTTTGTTAATATTTTTTATAGTGTAGTCTTGGCGAAATTTGTGATTATAGAAGTATTAAATACAATCATAATAGTATACAAACTTACAATTCTAATTAATTATAGTCGAATTTCGACTACTGCGGGACCTCTAGTATGTTTGTTACTCTTTCACGCAAAAACAACCGAATGGTTCTTTTTTTTAATTTATTGATTCACAAAACAAATTACAATCATTACAGTACATATTAGCTAAATCGTGCAAGTAGTACCTAGGTCTAATCTGGACTGCAATCTAAATAGTATGTGCACTCAGCAAAACCATATTAATATGCATAGCTTTGGCTATTGAAAACACAATTGAAATTACAAATATTGATAACTAGCCATTGTTAAATATCCTACACACATTTGACAAATCCCCTGAGTCTAGGTTCAAAGATATCAAGGTTATTGTGACATTTAGCCAAATCATTATATTGTCTGACCATTCTTACCATAGGGTTATAGTATTATTTTTATTTGTCCGTAACGCAAAGAGGTTTACCAAATGCGAATTCCGGGCTCTGAAGTGGGTGTTGATAGAAATAAATGATGATGATGATGATGATTTGATGAAACTATACAATAATATAGCTTACACATCTGAATAGCACATAAGTTATAATTTATAAAGATGTAGTTGGTGTGAATTACCTAGAATATAACGATAGGTGACAAGTAAGTATGAAAAATAATCTGCCATCTTATTTTCATAATAACTAATAAATTACAGTTCCTTAAGCGAAGCGAGGGCGGATCGCTAGTTTTATATAAGTTATAAACATGAATCAATGCAAAACTGTTTCAGTTTTTCTGCTGAGACCCCAAAAAAGTATTGTTGCTTATTTGTATGAGATTAATTGAACACACCAATAACGATGAAAAGACAAATCAATGAAATGTTTCTTGTGGGGTATGAACATATTTTAATGTTGATAATTTCTTATTGAATTTAATGAGTGTAATGTCTTTATTATTTAAGCGAGTTAATTCTGGTAACGTGTTACTGTGAGTATCGTTAAATATTTCACTTCTTATTTTATTCGTATAAGCATTTGTTGCAACAACTCACGCGATAACTCGGGTTTATGTATCCTTGAAACCTTTCCTATTATGTGTTTTATATTTGTATCAACATACATATGTTATGGGTTCACACGAATACTTTGAATCATTCCATTTGTTTATAGATTACTAGCTGACCCGGCAAACATTGTTTTGCCATATATAAGATTTCTAGGGAATTTTAGTGTAGTAAAAAAATATGTTAGGGGTGGACAACCCTAATCACTTAGGGTTATGAAAAATAGATAGTAGCCGATTCACAGGCTTTCTGAATATGCACAAAAAATTTCATGAGAATCGGTCGAGCGGTTTCGGAGGAGCATGGGAACGAAAACTGTGACACGAGAATTTTATATATTAGATAAGACTTTAAGACGTAATTGCGTCTAGTTTAAATTTTATTGGCACAATAAACAAAATAAATAAAGCATAAAACGAAGATGCGGTAATTTGAAAAAAAAAATCGAGAAACATTTATACATATTCATCTCGTAATAAAATTCATTATTGTAGATCTCATTAGTAAAAATTATAGGGCCAATAAATTAAGAAGAGTTCCAGTTAAAATAGTTTAAAAGCAATAAAAAAGTAATTACATTGAGGTACAACGTGTTACAAGTGGAGGACTGGTTCGAATTTTAATTGGTGATTAATTCCCTTACTTAATCCGATGTTGGTGCGATATCATAATGTGTGTTTTAGATAAGGTGCATTTCGGTTTTTTTTTTGTAATTTATTTCCGTTTAAGGCACCCAAGAATACGCACACATTAATAAGGTGTTTTATTTTTAAAACAGCTTATCGACTCTATCTCGAACATTGAACTTTCTTTTATTCTCGCAATGTTTTAACCAATTTTGATGGCAGATATGCTTTTCTATCAAATGTAATTAGCTGTTAATGGAAGAAAGCCTAAATAGGCTTTATAAAAATACAAGTTTTATAATTTAGGTAGGCAGCGGCTTGGCTCTGCCCCTGGCATTGCTGAAGTTCATTGGTGACGGTAACCACTCACCATCAGGTGGGCCGTATGCTCGTCAGCCTACAAAGGCAATTTTTTTTTTAAAGTTAGGAATCGTGTTATATTTACGCTCAGTATTGCTAAAGTGGTATGTACATTTATATCAATCACTTGCTTATCATTATCAGATCGAAGATAATGATAAGCAATATACTTCTAGCAACTAACTTCTTGTTAGTTGCTCGATCGGCTTGATCTTTTAACTAATTCTCGTGACACTACAAATAATTCCTTTCTTTTTTCAACTATGTCAGCGTAACCGGGCGAGGCGAGTAAGTGAGTTCATGGGGCTCAAACCGGGAGTGTTGCTAACACTGGCCTTAGCAAGAGCAAAAACGCGACCCACTGAGAAGATCCGGTGAGAAACACAGTGGACTATGGGTTAATTTATTCACCGAGCCCTTCGCCGCAAACGATGGGTTCGGCGAGGACGGTAACCGGTGCTTGAGGTACCTAAAAGTACCGTTAATGGATCGAGAGGATCTGTAAGAATTCTTTGTTATTATTACAGTTCTAGTCTAGTCGAAGTGTCTATAGTGACATTGCAAAGATAGTTTGATAAATTGTTGTACTTCAAGCTGACTTTTATCCACTCAACTACCAAAATGTATTGATTTGATTTCTTTCCTTCCTTGAAACAGTTTTTATTATTATTCTATTCGTTTTTTTTATTCCTATAGTTTGGAGAGACCATATCAGCGTAACCTTAACTAGTAGGTGAGCTCACGGGGCTCAAACCTGACGATGTTGCTAACACGAACCCTAGCAAGAGCCGTGCTTCGCAGTATCTACCACCGGATTGGAAACGCGACCCACTGAGAAGATCCGGCGAGAAACTCAGTGGGCTGTGTCTGTGGGTTAATTTACTCGCCGAGCCCTTCGTCGCAAGCGACGGGTTCGACGAGCATGATGATCGGTGCTTGGGGTACCTAAAAGTACCGTTAGTGGATCGGGAGGATCAGAAATGACGTGTTTTGGGCGACGTCGACTGTTTACCATTTGGTTCGCAGGATCGGCTATGTAGTTTACGGTGGTCATGATGAGAGGATTCTCATGTCGTGTCACTTTATCGAAGTGGCCCCATTCGTATTAACGAGCTCACGTTATATGAGTATATACCTAGACAATATGAATGCCACCATACACTTTAAGGCACAAGGCTGAAGTCTTAATTTTATTGTAAACGGCTGTTATGCCCTTTAACTTCCAAACGTTAAAAGATGTAGCAAGTTCTCTTCGACGTAAATTACAAGAGAAACCAAGTAAATAGTCAATGGTGGAAGGTTTGGATGTGTGAGTCGCGAAATGAAACTTCGTCTGAAACTTCCATATTGTACAGAAAGCCTGAAGCTGTCTGAAGTGAATCTGTAGTCGTCTTGGTTTAGAGAATAAGATGCCCGGTGTACCGGTCAAAATATTCCGCCGGCAGGTAAGAATTGTTCTAATGAAATAGAAACTCAAGTCATATTCACGAATGACTTCACCAACATTAACAATTCGTTCATACCAAAGAAAATTATCATAAAATTAAATCACTATTAACATTTTGATTGATTTATCACATACCCATAAATTGCAGTATATAATTTCGGAAATCGAACGATGTTGATCCATATAGAAAAGTGTAACTTCGGCACATTGGTAATGCAGGTATACGCAAGCAATATTTAATCCTCTTCTTGTCTCAAATAACACACAAGCTACCATCGACAAATTTAGTAGAAGTATTGATTCCAGATAATTAAATTTCAAGAGACGAAATAACTTAAAAACTTTCTTGGGTCAAGTTCGAAGTTAATAACGAGCTCTCCCTGATGACGGGTGCAAGATAGCGTCGAGATTCGAGATTAGCGTTTCTATTAAACTACGGTTGTATTTAATTGAAAACAGTGAACGTTTTACGGTTTGTTTTCAATACGACGTGTAATTGAGGCACCTCGTAATGTATACTGAACCAAATGATCGGTCCGAAGCAGCGGTTACATCTGTCACGATTACCTAAAACACCTGCGCATTTACATAAAGCCGAGCTCCACGAGTAAACTCGACGGAATCCCGAACATTCATAAACGTAGCTGCCAGCATACCGAGGGCCATACTTAAAAACAAAATTAAAGGGGATAACCATACGATAATATGAATTAAAAATAATAAAACGAAGAAAAAAAAGGAGTCACGGATCGCCCCGAGTGTTTTTTTTTTTTTCGTTTTTTTTTTTCATCCAGCGCACAGACGTCCGATATCTACTGACAATATCTGACGTGGTTTTTTACACGCGTTATTTTTAAATGAACTGATTATAAACGGTTGTTTAGCGATTTAACGCCCAATCTAATTAGGTAAACGATATGTGTTTATGGTTTAAGATCTTTGACCGGCAGTTAGCTGTTTTATTATTTGTTTTAATTTTAATGATGTCAAGGTTTTCACACTATTGTAGACGTAAAAGTTAAAGAGAAAGAACAGAAGTGAATCGGGTTTTAGCATTCATTCCAATGAACTAGAGAGAAACCGATAGCCTCATATATCTTAGTGTTTGACGGCATTTTCATCTATCGATGTTAAACTATAAAAATGGGGAATACTTTATTTTACTAGAACATTATTACAGGATTAGTATTAGTATCACAAATTAGATTATTATTATAATATTCGCGCTTCGTTAGGAGTAAAATATAACCGGAACCAAATCGTAACGAAAAATATCGAAACTGAGTCCAGAGTTACGTGCCCGGGTCTACTTCTATTGTTGAAATTCGTAATGATAACTACCTCATCTATTCAGCGCTTAACATCAAGTGTGTCGTTGGTTTGTTCACCCATCTCCGCAGTAAAGATAAAAAGTGAACAGTTCGTTCACTGTATAAATCTTCAGCTATGTCCTATCTCGTTTACTCGCAGGCTAAGTCCTATAGATAGATGTGTATGCTGTCTCGTTTTGTCTCACCTTTCGAGTGTCATTTTCGTTTCATCGGATTTCAAATCATAGCGGTGCTTAAGAAGTGCTCACTTCAAAGGGTCATATTTTGATTTTGATCCGGTGGTAGATTCAGCGAAGCCCTACTCTTTATAGGACCAGTATCAGGAATGGTCAATGAGGTTTTTTTTATTGCTTAGATGGGTGGACGAGCTCACAGCCCCAATGTAAATGCGCCACCCACCTTGAGATATAAGTTCTAAGGTCTCAGTATAGTTAGATCGATGTTACCAGCATAAATAGGAAAAAGAAAAAAATAGATATTCTCTAAGGCTAAGTCCGTGGGCTCCCCTGACGGTCAGAGAGTCGCAGAAATAGCATTTAGGCTACTTGATTAGGATTAAGTAGGAGAAAAAAAGCTAAAAAGAAGTGTGTGTGTCCGCTCCGACGCACGACTGGAGTTTACTGGATATAAAAAATTAAACGAAACAATACGAGAAATAGTTCTATATTACGACAACACGATACACTACAGATTATTAACAAATTAACGAGACACAAAACAAACGACTAACAAATATATGAAAATACAATAATGAGAGAAACGCGCGATCAGTACGAGGCTTTGTGGCGGACTGCCGGCGCAGGCGCATAACGCATTTCGTGTGACATGCTAGTACGATTTTGGTCCCCATAATTTTCATACCCCGGGCCTATATATGTAAATCGATTCTAAAGGAGTAAATAAACCAATAAACTCCAAAAAGTCCTTTTTGTATGGAATCATTTTGTAGCGCCAGTTTTTTTGAAATGTATGCTACTTTTTGTGCTAAAATGGCGTTAGTTTATCGCATTATTCTAATGCTTAATACTAAAAATAATGATTAATGATATTGGCCACAGAATTATATGTGATGATGTCAACTTAAGTTCAGACATCTCTCAATTTTACGATTGTTATATTTACAGAATCTCAGTGGTCTCTCCATAGACTCGGTATACACCCAATCACACATTGAACAACTGCGTCAACGGTTTAGTATTATTCTACAGTCAAACTAGGTTTTTTTTAATTGTTTAGATGGGTGAACGAGCTCACAGCCCACCTGGTTGTTAAATGGTTACTGGAGCCCATAGACATCTACGACGTAAATGCCGACACCCACCTTGAGATATAAGTTCTAAGGTCTCAGTGTAGTTACAACGGCTGCCCCGCCCTTCAAACCAAAACGCATTACTGCTTCACGGCAGAAATAGGCGGGGTGGTGATACCTACCCGTGCGGACTCACAAGACGTCCTACCACCAGTCAATGGTAGCGTCATGAGGAGAGTTATTGTTAACTTTTCGTAAAGTACGAATTTCTTTTTACGAACAATGAAATCGCGTACTGGATTGCCAATACCAAATGTCTTTAACAGAGACTTCGAATCGACCCAGTAGACTAGTAAATAACTCATTAAAAATGAATTCTAAATGTTTTTTTTTAAAGGACTAAAACAATTCAACTATACACCTATACTTGAAACCTTAGAACTTGTATCTCAAGGTGGGTGACGCTTTACGTTGTGGATGTCTATGGGCTCCAGTAACCACTTAACACCAGGTGGGCTGTGAGCTCGTCCAATCATCTAATCAATAAAAATAAAAATAATTCAGGGGCAGATAAGTTTTTCAGAAATATATTCCTGACTTCAAGTGGTTAGCTAATTCCACGTTGAACCGACAATAGTCTATTAAAAATCGTATTAATTTATATAATTTCTTGTGGTAGGAATATTATGAACAAGCAGTGGTAATGATACCTACATTCGGCATCCCTATTCCGAACTTTTCAAGAATTTATAAACCAAGGCAATCTTGAATACGTTACAACTGAAATTTCGCCTTCCTAGTAGATGGTGGTAATGACATGCTGGTCTCTATGGTGACCTATAGCATCAGGAGATCGGAGAGCACTCACTAACCAAATCATCCAAAAAACATTCAGAAACATTCCCAAAATTCATTTCCAAACTTGAAACAGAAAATCGAATTTGGTTTGACTTAGATATCTAATTTGTGAAATTTGAATAATACACCTACAGAGTAATACACCTAAAAGTAATCAGTCAAGTTGATCTAAATAAGTAAATAAGTTCTAACGTTTATTTTAATAAAAATATAAATCACACGTGACAAAAGATAAGTTACAAATTATTTATAAAATTGTCTACTAAACTAAAACCTCATAAGTTACGATTATATAATTAAAATCAAAATTAAGCAGAGTGACTCTTCTCCGTCTTTAAAATCATGATTGAATTGGTGGTGCTAGAATAAACGCTGTCTAGAAATAAGTTACATATAAATTGAAACTGATAATAGCATATATTTCCAATAAGCATTGATTAAGCGTCGCCAACACTTCAATAGGAAAAGGTGACAATTCATTTAGATATACAACATCCGATAGCTTAGCCATTACAGGCACGTCGCCTTCAATAAAGTTGCGATGAAATCATAAAACCCATAAGCCTGCATCTTCAACGGCCACACAGTAAAAACGGCAAGGCGTTTGGCCAGCCGACGAAGACTTCTTCGACCAACATCATAATTTAACAACGCAAAAACTTGCATCTTAATAAATAAGTCAACGGATTTTTTCAGCGTCCATAACTTAAGGAGCCGAGGCGGGAAATCGGATGGAAGTCGAGGGCGAAACTTTTAAAAAAGGAAACTGGCGCTGCGGCTGCGGCGAGCGCCCATTGGCCGCGTCTCCGGAGGCGGGAGGGCAGCCGCCCGCCATTGGCCCGCCGCCGACGCACCGTAGGCGCGTTCATCTCGACATACGAACAAATAGATTTTTTTAAACAAAAGCAATTTTCCTATTCTTCTTGTTGCCGATGTTTCTATAGTTCGTTTTTGCCGAGTAACGTTTCGTATTGTTTATTAAGCGACAATCCAGCGCCGGTTAATTCTCAGCGATATTAACGAGCCGACTTGTGGTTATTGTTCCGCGTGGTGCACATGCAAATTTTGTAAAAACAAGCGATTGTTGTGAAAACATTCGTATTCGCGTTCGCTGAACTACTACTGCGGCTCGCCGGCTGCAAGGAAACGCGGAGATCATTCGTTAGATACCGACGCATTGTGCTTAGCTACGACAATAGTTTACAATGAAACTCATAAGGCAGATAAGATTTTCTATATATTAGTTCACACGGATTGTTTTTGTGGAAGTGTGAAACGCGCACGCGAATGCAAGGATGATTGAAAGATAAAACTAAATTCAATATCAGCAAAATAAAATGACATATCTATACTAATATATAAATCTACAGTGGTTTTTACGGATATTCCGTTATAACTACTGAAACATGCATCCGATTGACTTGAAACTTGGTATCCATGTAGAAAATAGATGTACTTAATGGATAGGATAATATTTATATGAGTGTTGGACTCCCTAATAATAATGACAATAAATAATAATGTTAATTTTAAATGCCCAGCGAAGCGGGCGAGTACGGCTAGTATATTATATGGTGATTAAACTCTCATAGTTGCCAAGTAGTTTCATCTTTTCAATATTATCAAAACAAAATGACGTATATTATAAAGTGATGAAGCTCTCTTAATTTATATAATTTATATGTCAAATCATTTAATCTTATTCGAGAAGATTGTCAAACTCGGCTGTCATCTCTTTAAGCCCTGTGCCGACATACAAACAACGGCATTGAAATTTTATAATGAAACTAAATTAATTCAAAGTCGTGATGAACTGCCCTAGAATAATAAATGTTTAGATTAATATCGTCATGTCGTCTAAATTGTATATAATGAAACGTGGATATAATTTAAATTATTCACTTATAAAATTCGACCACCTATACTGAGAGGGTTAAGGGAATCGGTGTCGAAAATAAAATGGCAGTTTTCTGAGATGACAGAAGTAAAAATTGTGATTGAAAATATGGTGTTTTAGTTGCACGGAATGTAAACAAAATAGTGCTCTGAGGAATTGTTCGAGATGATACCGGCATCTCGTTTTTACCATCGCACCGCCCGCCACCGGAGTAGAGTTCATCCATACTACCTGGAGCTACTGCGGTCATCCACAGTGCGTTTCCAGAGGTCTTTTTTGCCACGTACCATCCGGCTATGGAATGAGCTCCCCTCCACGGTGTTTCCCGAGCGCTATGACATGTCCTTCTTCAAACGAGGCTTGTGGAGAGTATTAAGCGGTAGGCAGCGGCTTGGCTCTGCCCTGCCATTGCTGAAGTCCACGCGCGACGGTAACCACTCACCATCAGGTCGTCTGCCTACAAGGGCAATAAAAAAAAAATAAAAAAATATATAAAATGTCGCATGGCCTCTCTTTTTATCTGTAGCGGAGGGTCGTTCAGCTGATTAATGATTTTGATTGTAAGCACATATTGTTTTTTTCCGCTAATGTAAAGGACATTATTGACTTTTTGACTTCGGAGTCGGTGAAATGCTTTTGTTAAAACGGTATTGATATGAAAGCTTCTTTTAGAATTTCAGTTAAGCTTTGCTGTCCTCGTGAAATCATAGAAAAGATGAATACTGTGCTCTGTTTTAGAAAACACATTAGATACGAATAGTCTTTCAAATATGAATGTTCAAATTTGTTCAAATGTTTCAAATGTGTGTGTAAAATTTTTTATTTTAGCGTGTTTCAAGACATGATACATATGTATAGCATATGTCAATAGTAGTCATCATCATCATCATCATCATCAGCCTTTATCTGCCTACTGTTGAACATAGGCCTTCCCCAATGCCTTCCACAGAATGCGGTCCTCCGCCTTCCGCATCCAACGATCAATAGTAGTAATATAAAATAAATTGGTAAAGATTCCACGGCCCAAGTGATCTCTTTACGTTTTATAGTTCTAGGAGTCGTACGCGCAGCATCCGAAACTACCCGAGAACGTCGACCTCCGAGATCGAGCCCATTTTTCCTCCAAATTGCGCCCTTTGTTATGCAAAGCGCACGGTCGCCGTGTGCGGCCGCACAATCGTACGTTTGAGCTGCGCGCCTGTGGCCTGCGAGTGAGTATTCTTCAGAGTTCGAATTCCATGGCGGCGTTTACTTAGATTTCAAATTCAAATTTCTATCCATGTTCGAAAAAGAAAATAATTCGTGTGGCGGTAGCCATTACAGAACAGATTTTGGGAATATGCTTGAATCTCGCTTGCGAAATTTTCAAGATAAGTCTGCACAAATATAATACAAGTTCTGAACAATGAATTAACCCACAGACACAGCCCACTGAGTTTCTCGCCGGATCTGAGTGGGTCGCGTTTCCGATCCCTTGGTAGATTCTGCGAAGCACTGCTCTTGCTAGGGTCAGTGTTAGCAACACTCCGGTTTGAGCCCCGTGAGCTCACCTACACACGCTAGGGTATGTTGAAATAGCCTCTCAAGGCTATTAGCATAGGTAGGAAATTAAAAAAAAAACAACATTCAGACCGTCGATCTACCGAGCTATATCACCCGCTCGGTGGAAGATCTTCCCTTTGTCGTATACTTCCAAATATGAAAAAAAACAAACACATTTAAATGAACATAAATTTGTACAAACATGATTATTCTCTTTTCACTCTTTCAATTTAACTATTTGTAATTATTACTTGATTTGATTTTTATTATACGGTATTCTTTCTTTTCGTTCGATATTAGGTTGTTTATGACCGAAATACGTTAGGCATGATAATTTGAGATTGCCTAAAGCCCAAAAATCAAACTAAATTTAATGTATGTATTACATATCAACATCAGTAACAGTTTTTAAGGTCGTCGTAGCCTAAAGGACAAGAAGGCTGGCTTACTCGTATCGTGCATTACGACAAATTAAAATCTGGGAAGAAGGTACCAATATTTATAATGAAATACGATATAGGGATAGCTGAGTTTCACGCCGGTTCTTCTCAGTGGGTTGTGATTCTAATCCGGTAGGAGATTCGGTGACACACTGCTCTCGCTAGGGCTAGTGTTAGCAATTCTCTCAGGTTGAGTCCGTGAGTTCATCTACTGGTTCGCATGTAGTTGGAATAGCCTCTTAGAGTACTAACGATTAGGTAGGAAAATAAATAAATAAAGGTCCAATAAACATCAAACCTGCCAATATTATAATTTGCGTAATTACTTGTTGTGGAATATTGTGAGTCGGCGTAATACCATCGCCAAGTCTATTTTTATTGGGTAATACTATACAATTTTGGCTTAGACCTCATATTTCAAAGTAGATAGCGGTGATACCTATAGGCCTTGATAAACACATAGCTCCAGACGAGCCGTGAGATAATTTATCCCTCTAAGCAATAAAATAATGGACATGACGTCTTATATAAACGATAAAAAATATAAGAACCAATCGCAATTACTGTAACTATTAACGTTTTTAAATAAGAGGCTTATTAAAAATATCTTAAAGTATTTTAAATGCATTCATCAATGTCAAACACGCCTCGATTCGTTCGCCTACCTATAATACTAGACATAAACTGTTACTCTGTTAGCATGTTTAACTATGTGTTTGTGAGCACCCGTGTGACAAGCGCTTATCGGCCATCGCGCGCCACCGTAGTTTTTACAATGACTCTGTGACTGATTAGAATATTTCATCAGTCTAGGACCAGGCTTATTCTTTTTTAATTACCTATTTAAATCACGCCGGGAGGTCTGCGTGATAGATCGGTTTTTCCACGGAAACGATTAAAACGATCCCATTAGAATACGCACTACAAAAGGTATTGTTGACTTATTCAAGTCAAAATTCTCGCCCGTATGTGTAATCCGTGTAACCACAATAAAATTAGTGAAACTTTACAGTAATAGTTATAGTTTATAAATTATGTGTTATAGTTTAGAACATTATTTTTAGAAAAGAGTGGGTAGTTAAAAAAAGCAGGATCACTTCGGTTTGACAACAATAATGAGAGAGGTTTGAGACCTATTTAAAAAATATATCAAAAGAAAAGTTGAGATCTGTAATTTTTTATGCTACTTCAAATCAAACATTTGCTTGACAATTGAAATATAATAACTTGGAATTTCTGAATATAAAGAACACCCAATAAGAAGTATTTTAATAAAATTTTATAGGCAGTATGACTATGGTCTCCTGCGATCAATTAGAATAAGGCGAGGTCTTCGGTCCGCGTGCTCTCCCTCTTGTTCTCTGGAGGCGTCAAACTACGACATAAGGATACCCGTTACCCTGGCCTGGGGGCTTTTACCCCCGTGGCTGGATATACATAAACTATGATACCTACCCCAAAAAAGGCAGTGCGACCACAAGATTTTTTGCTAAGTTTAATGTATGCTGTATGTATAAAGTCGATATGTGTGTATTACGGAATCTGAAACCAGATCGAGATCCGATAACTCTTGCATTAGACACCTTTAGCTCCAACACTAGGAGTAGGAACCCCGGTAACCGCACTCGTCGAACTCGGCTAAGACTTGCGTCGTGCAACCTAACCTAAACATCAGTCCATTGAATTTCTCGCCCGATCTTCTCAGTAGGTCGCGATTCCGATCCGGTAGTAGATTCATTCGCGAAGCAGCTATTCTTGTGTTGTTAGGTCTCCTTTGGAGGCGCTAGGGTAGCTGTTAGTAAATCCGGCCGGTAGCTATTAGTAAATTCCTGGTTGAGCCCTTGCTCGCCCTGGTATCCTGGTAAAACTGGAAAGGCATCCGGGCCACCAGAAATCACTCAAACATAAAAATAAAAAATAAAAATCAGATCAATTTGATAAATTTCAAAAAACTGGATCAATATCAATGAAATTTTCAGGATATCTTCAGATTGGCCTAGCGGGAGTACAGTTACCGATCAGATCAAAAACAAATCAAAGATAGGCCAGCACAGCGAGCTCGGTTTGACT
Source organism: Bombyx mori (assembly GCF_030269925.1). NCBI lineage: Eukaryota > Metazoa > Arthropoda > Insecta > Lepidoptera > Bombycidae > Bombyx > Bombyx mori. Next base: position 5,538,517 of record NC_085128.1, read on the forward strand.
AGTTTTTAATAAATGAGCTTTAAAAAGCCCTTGTCTTGTTTTGTAAATAAGACTATCGCGATTGCTGCTTCCATCATAAAAGCGAAAGATATGAATCTAGTATGAGGAACTATCGCTCATTCGTGTCAATGGTAAAGTAATCTGCGAAATGAGCCCGTATTGATTTTCATACATTACTAATTGCTGGAGTCAGACAACGACCATTATGAATTGACTTCCAAAAAAAAAAACATTGGCATCCTACGTCACTTGAAATAAGAGCGGTAATTGTTCACCTCCTGTTTATTTGTGAGTGCACATTAATTTTGAAACGATTCAACGGGTTATCGTAAATCATAGCGATGCATCATATTTGTCGAACATTTCGTCGTCACAATACACAGAGATACGGATCGGGCAGATAACGGAGTGAATGTATTAAAAATACCATTCGAGAGCTCACTTGCCTCTGGATGCACTTATAATGACTATATTTTGTGCAATAAACTACAAAGTCGTACTCCATCTGAAAAACAGCATTCTCAAATTAAACTTTATCATTTAGGCAGGAGGGGCTACGACGATTTTATTATGTGTTGCTTACTCGTGAAAACTGAAAAAAATTGTAAATGTAGTTAGCACCTACTACTATCAAACCCAGTATGATTTTATTGCACAGAGCTATTCGTTCATCGTGAAGATTATCTGTGTACGTAGGATCGTTTTCAGTTACAAAACTTGGTTTTTACTGGTGGTAGGACCTCTTGTGAGTCCGCACGGGTAGGTACCACCAACTGAATCTGTCGTGAAGCAATAATACGTTTCGGTTTGAAGGGTGGGGCAGCGTTATAACTATACTGAGACCTTAGAACTTATATCTCAAGGTGGGTGGCGCATTTACGTTGTAGATGTCTCTGGGCTCCAGTAACCGCTTAACACCAGGTAGGCTGTAAGCTCGTCCACAACATCGGGCAACATCGGGCAACACCGAATACATCGGGCTTATCACTCATTAGGCCAAGAACGCTTCTTAGTTTTTCTTCTTTAGATATTGTTGCGACTCGTGAAATCCTAAAAACATACTATAGTCTATATTCTACTATTTGTTTGACATAGTATGACCTGACCCGCATTGCTCTTGTGCCCACCACAGTCTAAGATACTAATAGCTGAAAACAGAATGAGATGGCACAATATCGTGAGGACGAAGGGGAGGGATATATTTATAATAAACAAATGTAATAAACAAATGTGTGTGTAATGTATATGTTTCATAGTACATAGCAAGATAGTATTCTTAATTCTAAAGCAACGCGTATCCAATGCCACCGTTGATAATTTCTGACATCAATTTGCAAAGTCCATAATAATATATGAAACAACATGTGGGAGTGTCTATAATATTGCATCATTAAATCTTCAAATACATATTAATTCTGCAGAGCTAAAAATAATTTAACGATTTACGTTCTTCTCCTATATCAATTTTTTATCACACTTCTTATTTGTGAACGCGGTGATACTTAATCTGGCTTTATAATGTGTTTTGTCTCTTACGTTTTTGAAGCTGACTGCGAAAGAAAAAGTTTCTTTCACTAAATAATACACCAGAACTCGGATTCTATCTAAAGTGTGTTAATAAAAAAATTACAGAGGTAGAAGACATAGATGAACCAGAGAAGGAGTTATAAACGCATTAATTCTGCAGAGCTAAAAATAATTTAACGATTTACGTTCTTCTTCTATACCAATTTTTTATCACACTTCTTATTTGTGAACGCGGTGATACTAAATCTGGCTTTATAATGTGTTTTGTCTCTTTCCAACGTTTTTAAAGCTGACTGCGAAACAACAAGTTTCTTTCACTAAATAATACACTAGAACTCGGATTCTATCTAAAGCGTGTTAATAAAAAAATTACAGAGGTAGACATAGATGGACCAGAGAAGGAGTTATAAGCGCCAAAGAAAAAACGTAACTCGTAACAGAGAAAGGAAAGCTTCGTAGTGAAACGTGTGTGCCTTCAAGATCTCGTGAGATTGCGGTCGTCGCCATGTTTTTTACCTCGATGCCTGCCTCTACACGTACAAAACGCATGCAAAGAGCATAAATTTAAATTTGCGTTGCCATCGAAATAGTTTTGGAGTTTACGACCGGCGGGAAATGTACTTGGATGAATTATGGTACGGATTCGAAATGCTTAGGCGCTGTATGTGTGCTTGTTATTAACGTAATTACATATACAAATTAGCTTTGGACGCTTGCACGGATAACTCCGGGCGTGTCAGTGTTAAAACGAAAAATAATATTTTAGTTGCGTTAAAATACTTAATATTTTCAGTTTTATGCGACTAAATACATATTAATTTTTTTTTGAAGCTGAATTACCGGAGATTTAAAGAAGTAATTTGGAAAAAAGACAGTTTTCTTTGCTAGTCGTAGACGTCATGAAAACTATCAAAAATAAACGTAAAAATCAAGAATATTTTTTTTTATATTATACAAAAATAAACAGTAGTATAATATACATATATGAAAGAACGATACCGAGCTCCTCCGTGACCACGAAAACTGTAAAATAATCGAAATATCGGAAATGATATTTAGAAAAAATTAAATAAAATAAACCGTAAAATGAGTTTAAATTCAAAATTATAAATCTATGTGTTGAATATGGCATGATAATCGTCAGTACAATTATTAATCAGATTAAGATTTAATCGTCGTGGCCTAAAGGATAAGACGCCTGTTGAATTTACTGGTGGTAGGACGTCTTGTGAGTCCGCATGGGTAGGTACCACCACCTATTTCAGCCGTAAAGCAGAAATGCATTTCGGTTTGAACGGTGGGTCAGGTCGGTGACGTCATTGACGTTGTTGATGTCTATGGACTCCGGTAACCCACTAAAACGAGGTGGGCCGTGAACTCGTCCAACCTTTGAATGAAATAAACTTTTGCAATAAAATAAAGGTTATGCATACAATTTTGATCTGTTTGATTAGGTGTACAATCTTTTTCTCAACCAATAATTGCTTTCCGCTTATTTTTTGGGGTTGATTGTACTACAGCTACTACTACTTCTATATCGTTCCTTCACTACTGAGGATCGCGACCACATGCGACTTGCTCCCAATGTGCTCGATCATGGGTGGCATGGACTGCATGGTACAGACTACCACCGAGTGCTTCTCTTGCCAGATCTGACCATCTGACTGGTGTTCTGCCCACGGCGCGCTTGCCTTCTATTCGACCCGTAATTATGACTACTACTACTACTACTACAGCTTTATTTATTTGTACCGCCTTCGTGAAGGAATCAAGCGTTCTGACCTGAAAGTTAAGGTGGCCAAATCGACATTGAAAAGGGACATTGAAAAGGAACTGAACACATTAGACTGTTATAAACCTGCCATACCACATACTGCAATTAGGCTGGGTGATTTAAAAAAAAAGTAACATAGAATGTCGTTTCCGTGTCAATTTAAATATATATAAAAAAAATAGAGTACATTTTTATTACACACGAAATTGTTGACCTTATTCTGTGCTCCAATAAATAAACTTTGTGAATAACAAGACTGTGTTAAATTTCAACACCTTATTCCTGCGGTTGGGCTTAACAAGGTAAAACCGCGGGAGCACCGGTCACGCGAATCAACATTTTAAGTTTTTTATTTATTTTGTGTATTTAGCCTCTTTTCTTCTAAAGTAAGCTACACACTCGTGGTTTAAATGTTTGCTTATAAAAAACAAACGTATCTCGGTAAAATAACAAGAGAAAATTAAAAAATATATATAGGTATTTTTCAAACGTATCGATTACAATCGATTTCAAACGTATCGATTTGTATTTTATAATCGATATGGAACGTGGGAAATCAACAAACAAAATAATCGTTTCACAGTTCTGCTTGAGGTTTAATATCGAAAGAAAAGTCCTTAGTTTCATAAATATGTCTCCGGCTACATCTTGTTTTGGTAATCACTCCATACATATGTATCAATTACTATTTATTTTGTAAATTGTTATCAGAGCATCGAAATCTCATTCTCCCTTCTTAGGGCTTAGTACTAGGCTCGACACTCAAATGAATTGACAAGGTGCCTGTTAGACACAACTGGAGATGTGAAACGTTTAAAAAGATGGCAATTTTAAACTTAGACCGACAAAATTAAATTTACTACTGTAATTAATGACATTTAATGTAATATCATCCACAACTCGAACCCCTTGGAACACATCTGGTTATGGTTATAGCCGATTGCAGATAAATATAGAAAGAAAAAAAAAAGAAAAAAAACTAGTGCTCGGCGAGTATCTAGTTGAGGCATTAAAGTAGGCAATTTGGCTTGTTACGTTTGACGCATCTGTTTGAGCAATCAACTCGTCGGCGATTGATAGGCTATTTCCGAATTTTAAGCGTTTTAAATTTAGAAAACAAGATGGCTACTTTTTTTTTTCGTTTAAGGCTGTTCATTTGCTCTATTATGAATTTCGCCTGTAAATGTTTTGCCATCTAAGTATGGTAAACGTTTTCAATTAAATGGCTACTTTTATAAAAGTTTGACTATATATTATTACTACATTTGTATAGTTTGATAATTGATTACTAACATTCTAAGCTACATACGACTTAGTAAATTTATGAATTCTAGATAGCTTACTAGAGATGCGAAACTTTCAGTGTAGGTCATGATCTAATAATACGATTTGTGTATCCAGATCTATTAGTTCTTTGTCGACAAACAATGTGACCAGAGTAATGAATATTGGTAAAAGTCTAATTACGCAATTTATAAACACAGTCCCAATTTACGATCAAATTTAGTTTTACAAAACAACATCCGTATGAAATGTTAACGGCGTGTTAATGTATGAATAAGCTTCAAAAAGAAATAAAATTTAGTTTTCAAGTAATCAAATTAAAATGATATGTATCTACATGACAAAATGTAAAAATGCAGCTGTCGAAATGTTACGTTTTATGTTAACAATTATTCGATACGACAAACAGTTTAATTAATTTTTCAATTGATTGTTTAGCGAATGCACCTGCCACACTAACATACGTTTAAAAGTATCAAATTTCATAAAGGCCCAATTTCGCGCGCAAATGCCATAGACAATTATTTAAAAACATAATTAAACTTTAAGAGAGTCGAGATGACCGCTCTATTACAATACATAATACATTTCGTGTAACATTGAAGGGCAATTAAAATTATTATAGTTTTTAATTAATCATACCTAGTTACGTATTCAATTGATAGCATCGGAGTTCGAGAACTTTTGCGCGCGTTCGTACGTACGGTGAACAGAAATGTTTAAAATAAAACCAAAACTTCTCACTTGTGTTTTGCGACTGTTAATATTGAGTAATTTTTGTGGTCTTCGTAGTCTAATTTATCGTGAGTGAACACCGTCACTCATGGACGTCATATCAGAGGTACAAGCAGCTGAAGTTCTCCATAGGGTTGCAATATTAAAAAAATAAACAAGTCATCAAATAAGCCGTTAATGATATTATATGGATCTCATTGGCGTAGGTAGTACGATGAAATAAAATCACAGACTGTTAAATCATTACTGGAGCAAACAATGTCAGCGTTGCTGCTTATTTTGATACGTTAATCAAATTTCAATTTGATTACAATAATAAGGTGAAAGATTTTTCGATTTCGGTTCATGAACATTATTATTATTTAATCGCATAATTTTTCAGTAAATCAACAATTAACGCAAAGCCTCGTTTCCCATTTCACTCACTAGACTTTTATCTAATCACATAACTATTGAGAAGGATCACAACACCGTTGTAGTCGACAAACCGCTTTAAGTTAATAGCTACTTAAATTTGACATCGAATTGACAGATAGAAGATAACTTCTTATTGAATCAAAGTAACAGTAAAAGTAAAAAAATATACTAAAATAGTGATGAAATTAATGAATTATTTTGTTGACGTTACATTTCGCGATTGCATCGTCTGCTCGCGCCCTCAACACGTAGACGACGTTTCAAATCTACTCTGCATTCATACGTTAATGAATTCACACGAAAACTATGTCTACATAACTATGAGAATCTGTATTACTGAAATCTCGAAACATCATTGTTGTACGTTGTGAGTAATTTCGTATAATATGCGAAATTAATGCTCGAAATAAAATATGAATTATCAATTTAATTACAATTGACAATGATGAAGTTTTTAATCTATAATTACTAAGCTGTTTATTTTGTTCAATAGATAGAATTTAAAAAGGTTCTAATTCGCATTATTCCATTAATATATTAGCGCAAAATTGAATGTTTGAACATCGATGATTCTCCGAAGCATTTGACATTTCAAGAACGAATCCTAGTAGTAGTAATTCCATTTTCCCAACTGGAAAGGCGATGGTATCACACCATAGAGCCTAAACTTTTGAACATTCTGCTTTGTGAAAAAGAATATGGAGCGAAAAAAAATGTAGCTGATTAATTTGAGACATTAATAAGGGTGAAAATAAATAAAACGAGATTATATGGGATGAAATACATATAAACTCAGTAAAATGGTAGCTATTTAATGAGACTTTTCAGTGGACTTTTTGGAAGATCCCTCGAGGAGCTAAATCCAGCAGCTGAACGAATCTTATCACACAAATATACTGTGTAGATAAGAAAACCTAACCACAGACTATCCTTTCTTATCAGCTGTCAAGTATGACAATTATATTCCTTATGGTTATTTTATGCAATAATAGTACTTACATTACAAACTAACGAATTCATCATAAAAGCATTCTTGTAAAGCATTTCCAGGAAGCAGACCTAGTTTTTTACTGCCGATAAATGGAGCTGATACAAAATTGAAGATCGGATCGAAATTTGAAAGCGAAAACGTTAATTTTTGTGTAATTTCACGTTATTTGCATTCGCATTGTGTTTTTACGACCCAATGTGCGTACACGCATGCTCAGAACGCATATCCAATTAAAAATGCAATAATAACGCGGTTAATTATCGTTGAGAATTTAAAACTACCATTATTTCTGCCTGCAGCTGATTTTGTGTTTTTACTTTTTTATGTATCGCCTTAATAAGCAGACGAGGAGAATAGGGACTACCTATTGGTGTGCTCATGGATACTCAGACGAGCCGCTCACTTTTTAAATCTGAAGGTTGAAATTAAATTAGTAAATGCTGCACACCACTTTTTTTTCACGGCCCGCCTGATGTTCAGTGGTCATCAGAGGTCATAAACATCAACCACGTGCCACCACTCATCTTGAGACATGAATTCTAAATCTCAGTTTTTACAGTACAAGGGCTGTCCTACCGTTAAATCCGAAATGCATTCTGCTGCTTCACTACGTCGTTCTACCATCCTACCATCCGTAACTATTCTAATTCTAATTCCACATTAATATTAAGATAGAAGAAGACACATTTTATTTGGCGTCATTATTATTTAAATTAAAAAAACTGTTTATCCAAGGATGTGTTTATGAAACATTGACGCATCTTCCTAAAACAAGGTTTCTATTAATCATATTGTATGTCGAAAAACGAAACAATGCATTCATTGTTTGTTTGTATAGAGCCACGATCGTCTGTTCACAGAACGTTAGCAGTATTGATTAAACCATTTTTCAAACAACCAACAAGGCAATTAAACAACAGCAATGGGATTTTATTCAGATTCATCAAACCAATTCGAAATCATAATTGATCTGCCATATAAAAAAATATAGAGGGCTGGAATAGGCGCCAAAAACACGAAACTAGAGCGATGACTGGCCGAAACACTTGGAGCCGAAAGTCAATTAACGGCCCGCGGACGGCGTATGTGGAACCGAACCAACAAAATAAAGTATATCAATAAATTGCAGATGTTAACCCACAGACACAGCCCACTAAGTTTCTCGCCGGATCTTCTCAGTGGATCGCGTTTCCGATTCGGTGGTAGATTCTGCGAAGCACCGCTCTTGCCAGGGTTAGTGTTAGCAACATCGTCACCTACTTGTTAGGTTACGCTGACATAGCCTCTCAAGGCTATCAGCTTAGTTAGGCAGCGGCTTGGCTCTGCCCCTGGTATTGCTGAAGTCCATGGGCGACGGTAACCACTCACCATCAGGTGGGCCGTATGCTCGTCTGCTTACAAGGGCAATAAAAAAAAAGTTAGGAAAAAAAAACAGATAGTAAACGTTTTTCGCATTACCCCTGAGTGACTAACTAATCTGTGACGTTTGTCACAAAGGCTAGTCCTTAATTGAAAAAACTTTAAAATAGTCAACAGATCAGCCTTTTATCGGCAAACTTAAACATTTGTTCTGTGAAAACTAAATCAAAATTAACCCTCGATCGGATTTGCTTTAAATCGAGATATGTACGCTTTGTAAATGAAAACTGCTTTGAAAATAAGTCCCCTTAGCAGATTCTTCATGAAAAAAGTAACTCGTGAAAAAAAAAAACTGAAGCATCTGAAAATTTTAGATGGTCTACGACAAATTTAGTAACAGTGTGAGGTCCCAGTTGGCCGACTCATGTCCACGTAACTCATCCAAATTTCTGCAACACGGTAAAAATTGAATCGCTTCACATATTTCGCTATTATGAAGAAACTACTTGTCCATGAGCGAAGGTAACCGCTTACAACCTTTAACTGAGATCGTAGTACAGTAGTTAGCGACCCAGTGTTGCCTGCCTGTTGTCGTGGGCTCGATTCCGACATCGGGCATACATTCGTGAGATGAACAAGTTTTTTTTTGTCCACGTGTTTAATATCTTTGTATATATTTCAACCTATATAAATATTTATATCAATCTCTGGTTCCCATAGTTCTCTCCCTCACCGGATCTTCTCAGCGGGTCGCGATTCCGATCCGGTAGTAGATTCATCCGCGAAGCAGCTGCTCTCGAGTTGTTAGGTCTCCTTCGGAGGTACTCGGGCAGCTGTTAGCTAATCCCACTCCTCCTGGCTGAGGCTTTGTTCGCTCACCTGTCCTAATGAAACCGGAAAAGCCTCAGGGCCACCAGTAATCCTTCAATCATAAAAAAAGTTCCCTCCACACCGCCACAGACAGAAATAGATGAAGAATGAACGTGCGAGAGAAAGTGATACAGAAGAGTGGTCACGACCAGTGTCGTTGAGGAATGCAACTAGGATGCAATGCGTAGGACGACCTCATAGTACAATCCTAGTTTTAATAATAGTAATAATAATAAAGATTTACTCAGAGGTTTTTTATTTAAATGGATGGACGAGCTCACAGCCGACCTGGTGTTAAGTGGTTACTGGAGCCCATAGACATCTACAACGTAAATGCGCCACCCACTTTGAGATATAAGTTCTAAGATCTCAGTGTAGTTACAACTTCTGCCCCGCCCTTCAGACCGAAACGCATTACTGCTTCACGGCAGAAATAGGCAGGGCGGTGGTACCTACCCGCGCGGACTCACAAGAGGTCCTACCACCAGTAATTACGCAAATTATATTTTTTGCGGGTTTGATTTTTATTACACGAATAGTTGTTGAATACGTATTTTATTAGAAAAATTGGTACCCGCCTGGGATTCGAACATCGGTGCATCGCTCAACACGAATGCACCAGACGTCTTATCCTTTAGGCCACGACGACTTCAAATACACGACGAATACACGGCTACATTCTTATTATAACCAGACGTGCGATTGAATTTCTCTCTAGTACAACTATACAAAAAACATTCATATCAATACATCTTTTACATCAGTTAACTTCAACAAAAAAAAACCGTGGAAGTTTTCAATTCTCTATTTTTTAATACACATTGCTCTCTAAGTTGAGTTACGGATGTAAGCCAATTAATTATGAAAATAAAATATCTCAAATTAAAATACATATGATTATTTATTCAAACTAGCTGTCGATTCACATTATGATTAATACTTCGAATAATGTAGTCTTTATTATTTCTTTTAGAGTGAAAATTTGTCTCTGATAAATAACAATGAAAGCACTAAGAGAACAGAAATCGTCGAAAGGAACTTTTAAATATGTATAGCATTGTTATTCTGTAATGAAATACGTACTCAACAAATGTTCACGATTGACTTCCACGGTAAAGGAATAACATCGTGTAATAAAAATGAAACCCGCAAAATTATAATTTGCGTAATTACTGGTAGGACCTCTTGTGAGTCCGCGCGGGTGGGTACCACCACCCTGTCTATTTCTGCCGTGAAGCAGTAATGCGTTTCGGTTTGAAGGGTGGGGCAGCTGTTGTAACTATACTTGAGACCTTAGAGCTTGTATCTCAAGGTGGGTGGCGCATTTACGTTGTGGATGTCTATGGGCTCCAGTAACCACTTAACACCAGGTGGGCTGTGAGCTCGTCCACCCATCTAAGCAATAAAAAAAAAACTTATATATCGGAAATATTTGATGAAATAGTTTTTCAGAGATAAAATTTGTTTTGAAAACATAATTTTCCAATTTGTATTTTGCAATTTTAATACTAAAATATTTTGAGTGTAATGTCTTTCGAAAAACTTTGGCGAATTAAAATGTGTAGTAAAAGTCAGATTATATTGAAATTTAACTTGTAATAAATTATTCTCGCAACTGTATACAGTCTTATATTTGATTCACTGAGTTTCCGTGGAAACGGATATCCGAAACTTTAACCTACTTCTCTATCCGAAATTTGTACACTATATTTAACAAAAAAAAAAGTAGACAAGCACATAACTCTAGCAGAGGTTTTTTGCCGACACTTTTCTGATTCCATAATAATTTCACGAGCCATGACGCATTGACACGGGCACATCTGAGATTGCAAGCTTACGAAAATTCAAAATACGTATTAAAATCATCCATCATGTTGTGTAGCATACTATGTAACTTAGAAAAATCATGAAACGTTTTTAAGATGTATTGAATCCTAATGAATAAATAACAGAAACTTAAAAGTGTTCGACAAGCTAGGAATTGTAGAATAAATTAAATTCGTAGCCAAACCCCAAATGTATGTATGTCAATTTTTCAATGGTACATGAACTCCTATGACTTTGCTAGCTTATTATTTTTGATGCAAAGATATAATTCGATTATAGTGTTCACCAATTACCATTAGTTAAGCTGCATAGCTGTTCTGGCCATAAATCAAAAGCTTCAACAATGTTTGTTTACTAACATACTATTTGACACATTTTTTTCGTATTTTTTTAAACTGCGTATAACGAAAATCTACTGATAAGAAATGCGAAAATAACGTTATTATTTTTCGTTACATTGAGAATTCCTTGTCGAAAAAAATCCTTAATTTCGATATTTTTTTTACTTAAGGTAACCCCATGGACTTTTGGAGAGCCATTGCGTCGAACATCGTTATCGGTTACAACAATGAGTTTCTGACTGGCTGGACATCTTCAAAAGTAATTCACATTTTTCACCCAAAAGCCGAAGCCCGCACGCACGGACGCGAGCAACAGCCTCACTCACTTCTACTCGTTTATAAATTGAAGATTTTTATTCGAGTCGAGTACGCATTGTTCGTTACGAAACAAAACATTTATCAACGAGCACAAAAATGTTTTTTTTTTCTATATTTTTCGACCACGAATGCACAAGGAATTAAGTTAGTAGTTTTTTTTAAATACAAAAAGATGTTCCATTTGTAATAATTGAAATCACGTTTTTTCGAACTTACGATATCTGAAACGTCGAGATTTTATTCCATTCTCCTTTCCCACAACGCTAATGCTGTTATTCTATTTTTATCGCACTCTTGAACAGTGACGTCATTGTACGCTCTAAAGCAAATTAAAAAGCTTAGACCTCCCTTACCTCTGGTCGTTGTTGTGTTGATGGTCAGCTTTCTGTCAACCAAAAAAGTCAAAATGCAAATTATTTTGTGTGAAAATAAACAAATACACACTTTCTACCAGGACTTCATGGCGCTCAGCATCATTGACTTCGTGTTTTACGATGGGCTCTAGTACTAACAGCGTCGCTTCAAAGAATCCTGCTGTATTGCTAGATGTATTACGTCTCTCCAATAACATTGATGGATAAATTGAATTTGGTAAAGTTACCAAAGCTTGGAAATGGTTTAGCAAAAGTAGTAAAAATATATAGAGAATTTAAAAAAAGCACCTTTACAACAGATTAAATACTTTCTTTCAGACGTCACGTAATCGTGACAATGAACTCGTTTGTTGCAATTCAAAACGGTAAGCCGAAGTTAAATTTTAATTAATTGTATTAGGCGGACCACAATGCCAGGAAAGCATGAAACACGAACCAAACATTTTAATGCTGACCAATGGATTGTTTTGAATAAAATGTTCATAAATTTCAAGTTAATTATTGTTCGCTTAATTTAAATAGTTTAGATTAGATTTTTTGTTTATTCCATTTGTATTGTGTTGTTAGGAGACTGTTGAGAAGATATTGTTGTGATATACTGTTGTAATTCTGTAGAATCGATCAGTAGTGTTAGAAAAAAGAACATATATTTTAAAAATTCTTTGAATATTTGCGTAATTACCGGTGGTAATTGGTCTTGTGAGTCCGCACGGGTAGGTACCATTGCTCCTGCTATTTCTGCCGTGAATCAATGTGTTCCGCCTTGAAGGGTGAGGTAGCCATTGTACTGTAGAAACTGAGACTTAGAACTCATATCTCAAGGTGGGTAGTACCTTGTTGACTTTCGGTAACCACTTAACTCCAGATGGGGCCTTGAGATCGTCCATCAAGCAATAAAAAAATATGCTCACGGCTGATCAATCTCAAAGATACGTAAGAAAAGTAATTCAAAATATTATGCTAGCCATACGAATACTGTAAAGAACTCGACACACCTGCGCTCCTTCGCCCCATTAGGATCATAAAATGGAATGCTTGATTCAATTGGATGTTTCATCGTTCCCCGTACAATAAATGGAAAATAAGAAAATTCTATATAAATATACGTAAGACCAGGAAAGTACCAAATAACAGGCACTATGACCCTCGACCTGCAATTAAAATGTAACGTCGGACGCAAACGATTACTATGCAAATACCGTTCCGTAATGTCGGCCCGGCACGACCGAACTACATGTACGGAGAGCTCTTGTTCGCTATCTTACAATATGACTATATTCGCTAATGTGAGCGCGGCCTAATGGGTCAGATACCGAAATATTTTTAAAGTAAATGCCTACCTCACACGTTTTAGCTTCGAAGACAAAGGAATAACGCCGCCTTATGAAATTTTGTGAATCCACACATTATCTGAAAGGATATGGTAGACAGAATTATAAGATAATTGATAGGCGATATCAGATAGTTATAGCAAGTCCACACGGCGAGTGAGGTCGTGTATTCTGTATTAAGGGTAAGCAAGTCGCTATACAATATACTTAGGACTCTGACTAGTAATACCAGGAAAAGGAACATATGGTCGCGATCCTCAGCAGTGAGGGAACCATGCAGAAGAAGACTACTAATATAATTAGATCTTTTGGTAGTTCATAGAATTCACGTTTCTGTGAAACTTCATATACAATCTCCAAGCTATATGATACAGCAATTAGAAGTAAACCAACAAACAAATTAAAATAATCCGCGGCGTTCATAGATGCGTGTGATAAGTTCAAAGGAAATTTTGCACGTGAAAAGAATTTAATAAAATAAACGATATTATGATTTCTCGAAATGGCTTCATGAAGTTTCGTGAACCAGATACTTTAAAACGTACAGCCTTTTATGTTACGATAAAGAATTTAAAATTCAAATTCCCAACAAGATTTAGACGCACCAGCTCTTGTAACTGCATGTTCGTGCAGCTCTGTACGTTGTACTACTTCATAAATGCGACTCGAATGACAAATGCCGTGATGCTTTACTAGATAGTGAGCTACATATTTAGTGAAATACCATACAATACACAAACGTCGTGGCCTAAACGATAAGACGCCCGGTGTACTCGTATAGAGCGATGCGGTGAAACCATAGGTACAGATTTTTCTAATGCAATATGTACTTAACATGTGTTCACGGGTTACTCCACACTAAAGGAATAAATAAATAAATAAATACCTAATTGGGAGAAAATCACCCACGGTCTCTTCTTCAACCCGTGTCCACCTAATGCTGAGTGTAGGTCTCTTCGAATGCACCCCATTCTCTTCGGTCTCTTGCCCTTCGCATTCAGTCCCTACTAACCACTTTGACCAGGAAATCGGTCCACCTCGTTGGCTGTCTTCCCACGTTATGACGTCCAGTACGAGATCTCCACTCCAGTACTTTGGTGCCCCACGGATTGTCAGTGCGACAGCATATGTGGCCAGCCCACTTCCAATTTTTTCGAGCAATCACTTAGGCTATATCAGTCAAACCAGTTTTTCTGCGGATTTCTGTATTGCGCACTCTATCCGACAGAGAAATGCCTAACATAACCCGTTCCATGGCTCTTTGAGTGACTTGCACCCACGGTCATCCGGCTCCTATTTACAATTCCCTGTGTTATGGGTACCAGAGACTCGCATACATACCATCATCTTCTGAGTCGGTCTCTTCATTGCTGAAGGTCGTGTCTGATTTGAAATATTGACCACTCGATGCACTATACTTCCCCACGTCTTTCTGTCCTCCGCGGTCTTTATAGCCTCGATTAGTGTTAGACCGGTGAGTGTCTTTGCCAGATCAGACCAGCGGGTAGGTGAGCGTCCGCATAATCTACTTCTGTCAACCTGACTAGCTACCATAAGCTTCTCTAAGTTATCGGGGTCTCTACAAGCGATACATATATAGATAATAAATACCCAAATAAAGAAAAAACAAACCTATTTGTCACACGAATGTTTGCCCGATGTGGGAATCGAACTCACGACCCTCGGCGCAAAGTCAGGGGCGCTAACTACGGCACTCCGAGTCTATTAAGTAGCATTGGGTAATAGAAATCATACCCGCAAAATATTCAAATTTATATAATAATTATGGGTTGTGAGGCCGAACGGGTAGGTACCGTAAGGTAAACATAAATAATGAGCAGAAACAAAAATTTCGTACATTGTTATCATAAACTCGTTGTATTTAACATAAAGATGATTTTTTTTGTTGTAATACATCGTTTATTGTCCTTTTTCGTATATTTTTAATGAAAAGAGTATGTAGATAGAATTAATATTACGATTTTCGAGGTAGCTGTAATATTTTATCACTCCATATAACTTTGCAAATGCATGTAACAATCGAATGGTCGCCTGCAGTGATGTTTGCAAGTTCTGCGCATGTTAATTGCTGGTGGTCAATCGAACAATGGGGTTCCTTTCACCGGCCAGTGTTAGCTTTCGACCTTTGACACTTACAGACTAATGAAAGTGAGCTTGACACGGCGATGGTCAAACAATTTGACCTTTTGGGATTATTAGTGGCGTCACAGCCTTTTTTTGTTATGTCGATGCCAATTTTTCAACATGTCAACCGCTGGGCCTTGGAGAATTCCAGATTAACAGCCCTGCGTTCAGGTGGGTTTTTCAAAAATAAAGCGTGAAATAGTCCGACTATTTACGCTTTTTATCCAGCCTTACCCAATAAACAACTCCCTTGCGCTCTCTCACCCGGCACCCAATATCCACCCGGGGTAAGAACACGGCAAGAGTATGGGGTTCCCATGATCAAGACTACAACCAAACGCATCAACTACCAGATTCAGTTGTACCTTTTCAATTTTAACAATTGTCTGTTTACAATAATTAGATATAGTACGGCAGTAGTCGAAATTCGACTATAATTAATTGGAATTATTTACAATAAGTTTGTACACTATTATGATTGTATTTTATACTCCTATAATCACAAATTTCGCCAAGACTATACTATAAAAAATATTAACAAAGACAAACAATATTTAATCTATTCTCAATTTGACAACAGACGTCAAGAACAAAAGTTTGACAATAAATAGTATGCATGCGTGTGTGCGTCAAATACATGGTATGTAGTGTGTGTAATGAATTCTCTATTGATTTAATGTATCTTTAATGCATTATTTAAAAAAAATATTAGGATTGTGCACTTTTTCATACTCCTCCGTCCGCGCAATTTTCGTAAAAAGGGATACAAAGTTTTTGCTTCACATATTAATATATAAATTTCACTGTCTGTAATTACCCAAGCTCTGTCAATTTCTAATGTTCTTAAGCTTTTATCTTTATTATTCTCACAATATTTACAATAATTTCACTGTCTGTAATTACCCAAGCTCTGTCAATTTCTAATTTTCTTAAGCTTTTATCCTTATTATTCTCACAATATACATACTTGCTTTAAATAGTACGAACAACATCTCAACCGAAGACGGTAGGTACATCGGAATCTATATTACCAACTTACGTTTCACAATCGATGCTATGCTAGACACGACGTGGTTATTGTTTAATGAAAAGTAATTAACTGACCGCGCCGGGGGGAGGCGGAGCGGGGCGGCCTAGTATTGACAGACAATGCCGAATGGAACAATCATTGGTAAGAGTTAAAGAGGAGACGCTGACTCGGCAAGTTTTGACGGGACATGGATTGTAACTAGACAGGCCCGCGAGTCTCCGAACTGTGATGGTAATTATGTGGATGTGGTATTTTTATTTTTTTATTTTTTATTGCTTAAATGGGTAGACGAGCTCACAGCTCACCTGGTGTTAAGTGGTTACCGGAGCCCATAGACATCTACAACGTAAATGCGCCATCCACCTTGAGATAAGTTCTAAGGTCTCACTATAGTTCAACGGCTGCTCCACCCTTCAAACCGAAACGCATTACTGCTTCACGGCAGAAATAGGCAGGGCGGTGGTATCTACCCGTGCAGACTCAGAAGAGGTCCTACCACCTACTACCGTTTTTATGTTTTATCATTATTATTTTTTAATATAATTTTATAACTTTTAAAATATTGATTCCATTCCATCTGAAAACCGTTTTGAAAGAAAAGATGAGGGATTTTTTTATAGAAACAATAATTTTAAATGGATTTATGTCTGCTAGCGTTGGACGGACCAGATTCGTGCAGCCCTGGATACCACAGTGCACGATGCTCTGCACTCAGCTGCAGATAGGAACAGATGGTGGTGCATTATAAAAAACAAACTCTTTCAAGGACATGACCACGACCCTCAGTAATGAGGAAACCGACGCAATAAGGAGAAGCGTTCTTAAAGTTTAAACGTACAATAAATTTCGAAAAGCAGTGTCTTTTAGTTGCTTTCAATTATTTGTCTTGCTCAATCAGACATAATTTTCAATGCTTATTAATTTTCGTTATAGGCATTCAGTTTAAGGATGCCCTTTAATTATTTTAAAACGTATTCCATTTAATAAACGCGCCGCGATTAATATTCTACACTTAAAAGTAAAAGATATCATTCAAATGCCGTATCCACATAGAATCGTGGTTTTACAATTTACTCGGTTAGTTAAACTGCAAAGACACCGACATAACTTCATTGATTAAAGTTCATGTTATACGAACATTTCGAAGAATTGGAATTTCTTAGTTGTCGGTTAATCATACGCGTCTGTTTGTTCTACAAGTAAAAACGATGCCATTTTTTTGTCAATCATTCGCGAGTAAGATCAGATGTTTTCTATTCTTAAGTACTGTTATTGATGGAGACGCAATGGGAACGTTGATTCATTATTTCGTTAAAATGTTTTTATACAAGATCTAGAATGGCAGGAAAAATTAAAATCAATTTAGTAATAGTTGATTTAGTAATATTTCAAATTAAGACTTTAATAAAGTCTTAGTACTTTTACTAAGAAAATAGCGTTACAATCAAAAATGCTTTTTGTGAACGCAATATCCAAATTAGACGTAGACCTTCCAATAAATACTTAAATGTGCGATTAGTGTTATTTTATAGCAGAAACTTATCTCCCTCACACTCTTGGACTGTGCATTGCTTTTTATTGTTTAATAATTATCCGTGCTATAAGTAGCTATATGTAGCAGGGATAATTATTAAACGCGTAATATCTCATACGATGATCGATCAGGAGCTGAGGTTTCCACGCTTTGCTAAAACATAAACACAAAGGATTTTAGTTTGCTCAACTAGTCTGACTCCCGTTACATTCAACTTACCAGAAGTTCGTCCACGAGTTTCCAAACATTAGACGACATTCTGTCATCGTTTATGTACACAGACATGTTACATGATACCACTTTATAATAATCAATTAGACACGCATTCTAAAATTCTTTAGAGCCACTCAATACATTCCCTTAAAATTACCGGTGGTAGGACCTGTTGTGAGTCCGCGCGGGTAGGTACCACCGCCCTGCCTATTTCTGCCGTGAAGCAGTAATGCGTTTCGGTTTGAAAGGTGGGGCAGCCGTTGTAACTATACTGAGACCTTACAACTTATATCTCAAGGTGGGTGGCACATTTACGTTGTAGATGTCTATGGGCTCCAGTAACCACTTAACATCAGGTGGGCTGTGAGCTCGTCCACCTATCTAAGCAATAAAAAAATAAAAAAATTGTAGAGTAATTGTGTAAATACACCAGTTTTTTTTGTTGTGGTTTGGTTAATTAGTTCACGACGCGCTAGATGCTAAGTAAGCATCGTGTTAAAACCATAAACAAAGCAACGTGATTTCCATTACTCAGATTGAGACCTGCGATCCAAGTCTCATAAAGAGCAGTATCGATGGCTAAATCAGAACAAATAATTGCTTTGCGTCTTAAGCAGGTGGGATTGTTGCTGAAACAATTGTATAAGAAATTCTAATGGAATAATTTGTTTCTATTCAATTCATAGTTCATTTTGCAAACTAATTGACTGAAGAGCCCTATTTCAAAATTATCTTATGTATATCAGTAAAATAAAAAATAAAAAAATACAATTTAGAAAATTTTGTCGATTTATTGCACTTTACAACTTTAAATATTTAAATAAATATTATTATTATAAATTTTAACAACTTGTCATAGAACATGACAGGTACATTGGTACAAAAAGAAGCTTGGCCAAATTTCCCCTTATTAGTTAGTCGAAGTTAATCTTTATATTAATACGTGAAGCAAAAACTTTGTATCCCGTTTTACGAAAATTGCGAGAACGGAGGAGTATGACATTTTTCACACTTATAAAGAATATAGAGAAGAAGTGCACAATGCTAATATTTTTTTTTAAATAATGCATAAAAGATACATTGAATCAATAAAGAAAACATTACATACACTTCATACCCATGTATTTGACGCACACACGCATGCATACCATTTATTGTCAAACTTTTGTTCTTGATGTCTGTGGTCAAATAGAGAATAGATTAAATATTGTTTGTCTTTATTAAAAAAAAATTATAGTGTATCCTTGGCGAAATTTGTGATTATAGAAATATAAAATACAATCATAATAGTGTACAAATTTACAATTCCAATTAATTATAGTCGAATTTCGATTACTGCAGGATCTCTAGTTTAAAAAAATACATGCTAATGATACATACAAGGTTTTCTGTTTTCTCTTTTAATCTCAATACAGCTCGTTTTTCAATCTGAAATAAATAATTTAATTATACCAATAAATATGAGTTCACCTAATAAAAAATACAAAATACTAAAACCTAATACCTATTGCTATTTCAAAATCTGTTTAATTTCGAGTAATTTCTATTACTACACATATCTAGTGCTTCAATGTGTATTTTCAATCATTTTACTAAAAAGCTATCTACTTACATGCACATTATATAAACCCCACCAAATTACAATTAATTGGTGCTATTTGGCGAAATATGTACATTTATAGTAATGTAAAAGAATTGTACATGATTGTGGGGTGTCTGGCTCAGCATAGATCAGCGACGCGTGAAGATGCCGAGATACGCAACCGACGTCCATATGACGCGGCCGGGATGCATATTAGCAAACTTTCGACTTTCCAAATCATTAAATTATCACTCAAAATATCACTTTGTAAAAAATTATCGAAAAATGATATTCTAATCAACGTTAGGTTGCAGTTTACTACAAACTTGTTTTGGCGGATGTGCATATATTTTTTAGACTACCTCGACGACACATCTCGTATTATTAGTTCGCATACCAGATAATAACTTTCGGTACAGCTCGTTATTACAGTCACGCGCGGTTGAACTTTTAAAATTCTGAACTCTGTATCAACTGATAGATGACGTAAAACGTAACACGCATTAACCCACGTAATTTCATCACAATTTGTTGTCAGTTTACGCTAAAACTATACCATGCGTAGTTCGGAATAGCGTCTAATGCTACCAACGACTAGCTGAAAAAAAAAAACGAAAGCTTTCAACTTCAAATTGTTCTAATTGGCTTTCATACAGCGGTATAGAGTTACATAATTACAGACCTAGAAATATATAGCTACAGACCTACATAATAATTGAAATAAAACTATACACTGATTTGTGTATTACTTTCTCGATGACATAAACATTTATTCATATTTATATTAAGATAGAACAATTCATTCCCTGACGTCAAAAGGTACAAAATTTGATGTGTCTGTACTTTGTCAACCATATCCTATCTCACTTCACATCACTACAATCAAAACTCATTCGGAAATGTTACGTAATGTTATTTGTTGAAAGTGTGGCGGGTAGCTATTATACTCGTACAACACAAGATATTTGACAGATGCCTGAATCTCGCTTACGACATTTTCAAGATAAGCTTGCTAAAATACAATTTCCGAACAACAACATTTGGACTGTCGGTCTACCGAGAAATTATACCCGCTCGGTGGAAGATCTTCCCTTTGTTCTATACCTACAAAAGCATATTTATATAATACTAATACCTATATATCGATTAAAGTAGTTTTTAAGTCGTAATAACCCAGAATAGGAGCCCTAATGCGCACGCAGCACGGCTTGCGCCCGCGCCGTCGCCCGTCACACTCGGCAGTGACGCTCGCGTGCTGCACTACTGCCAAATTGACTCGCTAAATTATTTTGTTCGTTAAAATTAATTAATTTACTACTAGGCTGTTTTTTGTCGTGGCTTCAATTTGTTTCTACAAATTAGTGTTGATTATTAATAATATTTATAGCTAGCGACCCGCCCTCGCTTCGCTTCGGAAACATTAAATTTTATTATTGATAGCTGAGTCCCGCGATGTTACCCGCGGTTATTGTCGTACCGCGGGTGAAGCCGCGGGGCGAAGCTATTCTAAAAAAGTAGCCTAAGTTACTCTTTATATCATCAGCTACCTATCAGTGAAAGTCCCGTCAAAATCGGTCAAGCCGTTCCAGAGATTAGCCGGAACAAACAGACGGACAGACAAAAATTGTAAAAAATGTTATTTTGGTGTATGTACCGTATATATATTCATATGCATTACTACATGCTATTTCAATATTACAAACAGACACTCCAATTTTATTTATATGTATAAATTGTGTTAAAACGCTGGTAACATTCATAGGATTCTTTGTTACATACCCATGTTAATTTACAAAATTAGTGTTTCTAATCATTTGCAGTAAAAAAATTATTTATTATGTTATACATGATATAGCCTAATGGTATCGCTGCGTGATTCCCATAAAAAATCCCGTTCGAGACTGAGGACATACGATAGTGTCGTTCATAAATATTTTTTTAATGGTAAATGAAAAATATATTCCCAAATATACACAAGCAAACCATAGATAATTAAGAAAGTTTTAGATTCGGGGCGGACTTTTTTTTAAATCGAACTTTTTTATTTATTGCTTAGATGGGTGGACGAGCTCACAGCCCACCTGGTTGTTAAGTGGTTACTGGAGCCCATAGAAATCTATAACGTAAATGCGCCACCCACCTTGAGATATAAGTTCTAATGTCTCAGTATAGTTACAACGGCTGACCTACCCTTCAAACCGAAACGCATTACTGCTTCACGTCAGAAATAGGCAGGGTGGTAGTTCCTACCCGTGCGGACTCACAAGAGGTCCTACCATCAGTAAAAACCAAGTTTTGTAACTGAAAACGATCCTACGTACACGGATAATCTTCACGATGAACGAATAGCTCTGTGCAATAAAATCAAACCGGATTTGATAGTAGTAGGTGCTAACTACATTTACAATTTTTTTCAGTTTTCACGAGTAAACAATACATAATAAAATCGTCGTAGCCCCTCCTGCCCAAGTGATAAATTTTATTTTTGAAAAATTTGAGAATGCTGTTTTGCAGATCAAGTACTTTGTTGTTTATTGCATAAAATATAGTCATTATAAGAGCATGCAGAAGCAAGTGAGCTCTCGAATGGTATTTTTAATACGTTCACTCCGTTATCCAGAGGTCCTACCACCAGTGTCAGTTCACTTTTCACTCGCAGTTATCAATTACTGCGAGTGAAAAGACACCTCCTAATTTTCTTGACTTTCCGAAACTGAGATATTAGATAAAACGGACAACGATCAAGCAACCGATCATACAGAGTTTTAATCGTCCACAACATCACGTAGGCGGACTACACGGATATCGGCGAACCCGGCGGAACGTTCACCGTTAGTAGACAAACCAAAAATTAAAATAGCTAAACGGTCAGCGGCGAGGCGGCTAAGCAGGGCAATTGTAGCGCCCAGCGGGCGGCTCGACTCTCATTATTTTATGATAACTCGTGTATAGAGGGCGCAAAACAGCGCGTCATCGTGCCGGCCGGCTTGTACGGAATTAATAGACGTTCTCTTAAGGTTCCGTAGATTCGCTGCCAACCGTACTACAGCTCTTGTTTCCGCATCGCTGATAGCTGCGCACGATCTATTAACAATTTCATTATAACAATTTTTATAAAAGAATTTTCATACGACATTTTCGACGTAAACTTTTCAGTGTTCGTTACGTGGGAGCTATTAAAGTATTAAATACTAGCGGCCCGCTCCGGCTCCGCTCGGGTCTTTAACAAAAATTTCAACGATATTTTTGTCGTTGTTTTATTTTTTTTAAATAAAAGAACTACTTATTGCGACATAAGTACAATAGTTAGACATATGCTGTCGCGATATTTTTTGTAAATAATAATGTGTTCTACAAAGTCGTAGTACATTATTTTATTCTATCATTAATAGTTTTTGCAGGGCACGCGATGTAAAGAATATTTTAGGTAATTTTTTACATCTTGGGTTACATTATTAAAGTAAGGTAAGGATTAAAAAGTAAAGTAAGGATTCCGAATTTTTTTCAAAAATCTTATAGCCTGTGTCACTCGGGAATACTGTAGCTTCCAAACAGTGAGATAATTTTTCAACTCGGTTCAGTAGTTTCGGAGCCTATTCAATACAAACAAACAATCAAATCTTTCCTCTGTATAATATTAGTATAGAAGGATAGACTATTGATAAGTATTATTTTCTTTTCTGCATAATTATCCAATATGTTAATGAAAGTTTATTTTTCATTTTAACACGATAATATAAGTGAATAATATTATTATATAGTAATCCCTGGTTCTTGTGGACTGCGCCAGCGATCTATTATCTAGATCGCTAGTTTTTCTTCAAATGAGGTTTTTTTTATATAACTTTCGTTTCCAAAACTATTCATTCGGCCTTAAGGAAACGTCCGTTGCATTAATTATCACCTCGATAAATAAACGACTGAGATCACACCACCGGGCGCTCGTGTACAAGTCATAACATCTGTACCGATCGATATGGCACTCGATCCTAACCCGAGATTATGCTAAAACGTTGTTGAGACGCGTCGACTTCTATCTATCGATCGATATAAATCATCTTATTAACTATTGTTTCGGGAGGTGTGGTGTGAACGAGCCCCGATCTTATCGCCGCCAATGTGTTTTAAATTAACATAATAGGTTTTGTGAATGGGTGTACCATCTCCGTGTTTGTTGTTACTCTGTTATGGGAAAACTGTTTGAGTTCTCGATGGTTCCATCCGAAATCTTTGGTGCTTGCCTACGATGCTTGATCGAAGTAGTTGTCGTCAAGTTAAACCGACTAAACGATAGTAGAGTTTCTAGTTTTAAAGAGTCATCAGACCCAATCCGGAAAATAGGAATGCTTTGTCCCATAATGGTACTTACCCGATTCCCGACGATACCCATTTTGATACCCGACTAACTTAGAACACGTTACCACTACTAAATGGTTTATTTCATATGGTATTCTATACTGTGATATTGTTAAGGTTTTACTTGTCCCTTTAAATTGTCTGTATTCATGAGTTACCAAGTTTTTTAAACGTATAGTTGATAAAGAAGAAAAGTATGCAAAATACATTTCACTTCATTTAATTTTGTATTTAATTTGTTTTTATCGAATAAAACAATTATGAGTTGAATGACCTCAATGCAATACGTCAAATTAGTATGTGCAATACAAACGTCTAGTCGGGAACTCACCTACATAAGAACATTGTGCGCTGACTCATTTCCAAAACTATTTTGTAGACACTACAGGCTGTATGTTTCATAAGCTACGATACGGTCTGCATAAATTGTAATTTATTTTTAGAATGTCTTTACCTATGTAAATGAGTTGTTGTTATAAAATTTTAGTGAATTTTTCGCTCACTACTTGACGTTTAAATTACCTGTTTTGAGTATTACTCGTAGAAACCCAATCTAGGTAATTACAGTTCATCTTCTAAATTCAAAGTAAGCCTGCTTTTCTAAAATAAACGTACTATGTATTATTGGTATTTATTACTATTCTAATCAGTATTTTGGTGTATTGAGATGTTATATGAGTGAAGTTGGAAACATAGTTACTTACTGATTTTCATTATCAGTTCAATTCGTGCAATAGTTGACTCTACCACCGGCTCTAGAAAGGTCCATAGCCTCTAAAAGAACAGTAACATATGACTCAGCTTTTTTGTGTTAATTTGCAACTTTTCCTGTAAAAAGCGTTCTATAAATATATAAATAGTAAATTAATAACATAATTATTCCTGATATGATTAGCGTATGAGACCAACAACTCACTTCCAAAGGGGCGATAGGATCTAATAAAGTAAATAATTAAATCTTCCACTCACGTTGTTTGATTCTCTTGGAACATAATTTCTTTGAATGCTTATTTTAAACTAATCAACCACAATAAATTGGAATTTTGATGACTTTGGACAGAACCATTGTGAAAAACCTCACAAATAACTAAAATGTTTAGGGGGACTCCCTAAATGGACACCCATATATGACAGCTCATTAGAAACTCCAGGAAATGAATTATCAATTTTAGACCGACGCATTAAATTAGTAAGTAGATTCATTTTATTTCTTTCTTATAAAATTAGTATTATTCAGAGTATATCTAAAGGTATCTTTAACTTTGTGATACTCATGAATAATCTTAACGATTGATTGTTCCATGAAAACAATATTTCCACTGCATTTCTTTCTTTGAATACGATAGCATTTTGCTTAATAAAACAATACCTATATCTTTTTTTAAATATCCCAGCAACAGTTTCCTTAGATGAGTCATACTATTGTTTTTTTATTTTAATTTTTATTAAATATATGGATCAAGTTCGCGGACCTCCAGGTATTATTTGGTCACCGGAGCCCATAGACATTAAAAACGTAAATGCGGGCACACCCGCCTTGAGGCATGAGTTCTAGAGTCTCCGTTTTACAGTACATGGCTGCTCTACCCTTCAAGCCAAAAGGTATTACTGCTTCAAGGCAGAAATAGGCAGGACGATGGTACCTACCCTTATGGACTCAGAAGGTGTCCTACCACCAATAATAAATTGGTATTGTTTTTACACACCCTTGCCTAATTAATAATAAGGTCTAACTCGGCTTGCTATACATTTTTTGCTGATTTATAATTGCTTCGATTTAATTTCTCCGTTATCCTTATTAATTTGTTTTTGTGAGGGCCGTGATGCGGTTGTTTCTTACATAGAAATAACGTGTCTAGAAGTGACGATGTGTGAGCATAAAATAACTCATATGATGTATTTGTATTTTTTTTATTGTAATATGAGTTTTAAATGAAAATTTTATCAGAACGAAAGGTTCTTAGACGAAGATTAAAGTTCTATATCATCGTTCTAATAAATATTTACACGCTAGAAATTCTAATGTGGAAATGATTTGAGATGAAACAATATACATTTGGTTTTCTTACAAATGCATCTCCCTTCGTTCATTAAGTATTTAATTCACTCACTTAATACTTACTTAAAACTTACTAATTTAAAGAATTTCTTCAGAAAAGGGAACAAAAACAATAACCGGGAACAAATCACGCATCATAATCCGACCCCAAATTAAGATTCCAGTGTTATGCAAACTAGAGATCGATATACATACTAATATACATATATAAATAATAAACACTCAAACAAATAAGTAAGAAACTTGATCATCACGCGAATGTTTTCCGGATGTTGGAATCGAACCTACACCCTATGCGTAACAGTCAGTCCAATTACTGCACTACCGAGTCAGTTGAGTACAACAATGACAAAAATATAAATATTTGCAATAGAAGAAATTCATTCAGTAAACGTTCTAGTAAAGCTAGATGTGTGTAACATCCGCCTTTGTTGCCTTAATAGGAGCCGCGTCATGACGGGAAGCGGTTGTCGTAAATATTATTAAAATATGGAAAGTTACTTGGCAAAAATTCATAGAGAACATACAAGTAACATGCACCGTATAAATCTACAATAAATTGAGGCTGTGATTTACGATTATTTTAAAAAACTTGTAGAAATCTTGCTTTAGTGAATTTCTGACGTTGCCATTTCTATTTCTAAATAAACTAGAAACGGTGTCTTAATGTTACGCTAAATAGCGTCGAATGACGTCATGAATATTTTTTTACGCAAACAAATAGATTATTTTTATTGTATCATTGGTATAGCTCTAAAAAAATGTGCTTACTGCATTTCGGAGTCGATCTTCGATGCTTCATCGATATCGACATTTATTACTCGGGATCTAGACGTAATTGCTTATAGCACCGGTCACCGTGCCCTACGTCGCGAGCGACAGGGTTCGACGAGTAAACTAACCCATAGACACAGCCCACTGAGTTTCTCGCCGGATCTTCTCAGTGGGTCACGTTTCCGATGCGGTGGTAGATTCTGCGAAGCACTGCTCTTGATAGGACCAGTGCCTCCTGATTTGAGCCCCGTGAGCTCACCTACACGATAAGGTTACGCTGACATAGCCTCTCAAGGCTATCAGCATAGGTAGGAAAAAAAAAAAGCTGTTAACAATATTAATACATAAAATCTCCTTTAATAATATATTAACCTCGACCTTGTCCCAAGTTAAGCGCCCTAAGTCCGGGACTAGTTTAATTTTGCTACACCTTAAGCATTCATTGAAGATAAATCGATTTTTCGTTCGGCCGCCATCAATTTAAATAGTTATCTGTCAAAGAGACGTAACAGATTCAGCGATACATCGTAATGGTAGGCATTGAATACTCACTAGCTGTTAGAAGTACTCGTTGCCATTATCTGGGATACTCGTGCAAGTCGACTTTCTACTAGTTGGTATTTGCAATTGAAAGCATTTAGTATTTGAATTTGAACCCGGCACTATCACGGTCATGTAAAATAACAATTTCCCTATATCTCTGTTACAGAATCGTAACCGCGCAAAAGCCCAGATGAAAGCTAATAAAAACGTTTTCAAAATATACGGCCGGAACAGGCAGAGAGACGTTTGCAAGTGGTAAAAGAAACAGACTTTAATTGCTCTAATGTAAATCAAATATTCCATTTCGGAAACTCCGAACTCGCATTTCGTGATTCGTTCGTGCCAATCGATTTTTATCTTATACGTGTACCGAACTGTGATTAGTTGGAGGTGTGTTTAATAAATAACGTCTCATTATAATGGCAGGCCGCTGTCTAGGCCACATTTAGATCGCGTTGTGTTTCACGCGCAACGAACAATCGGACCACTGACAGAGGCGGAATTGGACTTTCTTCACTGTAAACTGAAGAGCCAATGTGGAAATGAAACGTTTATTTTTCTTAAGTAACAACCAATAATAGCGTTTTGACATTATCAAAAAAAAAAAAAAGGCATGTAGCATTCTCAAATTTTTATTTATTTATTTTACAAATTTTAAAATAATTAACAAAAGATTTATTAATACAAATTCCTGAAAAGAACATCTCATTTCCAATTTATGGTAACATTTAAATCATGGTTGTTTTCAACTATGAGGGAATCCCTCATTTAATAAGACTCCAGACAATCGCTTTAATTTTATTAATGTCACATTGAATTCCTTCTGAAAAACAAGACATAATAAGTTTTAATGAAATGCCCTAAATACTGTCATAGTATTTATTTCCAACCACAGGGACTGACCAGAGCAAGTCTGCTTTAAGCCACCCAGTTCGTGAATGTACCAAATAAAAGCAGATGCAAGATCCTGTGAGGTAAACGGAAGAGTCCCCTAAAAACACGTCGACCGTTTTGAACAGTTTGAAATCATATCCCTCCTTTAACGTAATATATCAACGCAATCGTAATTTTAAGATAAATCACAGCCACAAATATTTCGATTTTAGGCGGCAGACGTCTATAACATGAGCTATGGCTGTGGAAGTTTCACAGAGATTTGAAATGTAATACAACTTGGGTTAGTTTAATCACAGCCACACGTATTTCGACTTTACCCGGTCCCACGTTCATAACATGAGCTATCGCTGTCGAAGTTTCAAAGAGATTTAAAATGTAATACAGCTTGGGTTACCTAGTTTAATCACAGCCACAAGTATTTCGACCTTACCCGGCAGACGTTCATAACATGAGCTATCGCTGTGGAAGTTTCACAGAGATTTGAAATGTAATACAACTCGGGTTAGTTTAATCACAGCCACAAGTATTTCGACCTTACCCGGCAGACGTCTATAACATGAGCTATGGCTGTGGAAGTTTCACAGAGATTTGAAATGTAATACAACTTGGGTTAGTTTAATCAAAGCCACAAGTATTTCGACCTTACCCGGCAGACGTTTATAACATGAGCTATGGCTGTGGAAGTTTCACAGAGATTTAAAATGTAATACAACTTGGGTTAGTTTAATCACAGCCATAAGTATTTCAACCTTACCCGGCAGACGTTCATAACATGAGCTATTGCTGTGGAAGTTTCACAGCGATTTAAAATGTAATACAACTTGGGTTAGTTTAATCACAGCCACAAGTATTTCGACCTTACCCGGCAGACGTCTATAACATGAGCTATGGCTGTGGAAGTTTCACAGAGATTTGAAATGTAATACAACTTGGGTTAGTTTAATCACAGCCACACGTATTTCGACTTTACCCGGCAGACGTTCATAACATGAGCTATCGCTGTGGAAGTTTCAAAGAGATTTAAAATGTAATACAGCTTGGGTTACCTAGTTTAATCACAGCCACAAGTATTTCGACCTTACCCGGCAGACGTTCATAACATGAGCTATCGCTGTGGAAGTTTCACAGAGATTTGAAATGTAATACAACTCGGGTTAGTTTAATCACAGCCACAAGTATTTCGACCTTACCCGGCAGACGTCTATAACATGAGCTATGGCTGTGGAAGTTTCACAGAGATTTAAAATTTAATACAACTTGGGTTAGTTTAATCACAGCCACAAATATTTCGACTTTACCCGGCAGACGTTTATAACATGAGCTATGGCTGTGGAAGTTTCACAGAGATTTGAAATATATTACAACTTAGGTCCGTTTCTGGTCAAGGCGTGGTGTTCATGCGAGGGCCGCAGGCGGGAGGCGTGGTGCGGGGTGAATGCGCGTGCACCGATAAATGGCCCAACGCCTGAAGCCGGCGGCGTTGCTCCGCTTTGAACGCACTCAAACCTTACACCGGTACATTGGGAATCATGAAAACTTATAACGATTCAATTTTCATATTCAGTACAGTTGAATTTTGTTTTTGGAACGAAGCTCCTTATGGGACGACGCGGAGGGGTACCCTAAAAGGGGAAAAACGTCCGTAACGTAAGATTTTTATTATTTATGTATAGTCTTAGTATGATGGCTATACAGTGTCTAATGTATAGTCTACGTGATGACGGTTATTATTATTATTCATATAAATAGCTGTTTCTTTGTATATTATAATATTATTATATATTTTTTATAAATCATTGTGAATAAAATAAAGTTGATAACTTTGTAAAGTAGTTTTTATTTTATTTTTACCAATAAAAAAATCATAATAAAAAATTTATACCTATATATATACGAATAATTGTTTTCTTTATACCTCGAATGGAACTTAAAATTAATATTTTTATAATCAGGAACTTAGTTCCTATCCGGTGTCCCACGACACCACACATGTTTTTTTAATTTTTTTTATTGCTAAGATGGGTGGATAAGCTCACAGCCCACCTGGTCTTAAGTGGTTACTGGAGCCCATAGACATCTACAACGTAAATGCGCCACCCACCTTGAGATATAAGTTCTAAGGTCTCGAGTATAGTTACAACGGCTGCCCCACCCTTCAAACCGAAACGCATTACTGCTACTCGCATTACGCGCGGACTCACAAGAGGTCCTACCACCAAACTAAAGGTTGCCGCTACGACGTTCTTTTCTAACTAATTAACTAGTAGTATTTTGTTCGTGTCGATTTAGTTTTATAAATATATAATATTATGCTGATATTATTCGCTATGACAATTGCGCGCGAACAGGATTAAGAACATTTACTTTTATCTATAAACAGAAAATTACCGTTGGAATACACAAAGCTATTTTTACATGACGTAACTCGACGCTCACTCTTCAAACTGTCTGCCTACTGACTTTAATAATAATAAAAAATATATCTATAAATCAGTTTATCATTTTAGTAACAATGCTGCGTTACAAATCGAATTCCCTCCCGTCATTGTGGTGAACGTCAGAAGGTGTTAAAGATAATTTCTTTCTCCGTTCGACCTCTTATCACCGGTGATTCATATCCGTGGGTGCTGGTTTAATAAACGTCGATAATTAAATGTTGTGTATTCGAGTTGTTTATACGTCGGGTCAGCGGCGAGGCGCTAGGGCTCCGCCCCGTCAGCCGCCTGCCTTGTAACCGTAAAGGATTAACGAGTTACACGTTACGTGTAACACTTGAAAACGGTCAAACAAGCTCGTAGGTGTACCAGACTCATATTTCATATGAGATTCGATTCGGAATCAGCGGTTCGATGTTGTTATGAATATAAATCGTGTTTTACTTTAAGCTGTATCAAGTCGTACGTTGTTTAAGACTTTAAAAATAATAGTTTAAAAAAACTAACAAAATACTATACTTGTAACTATACTTGAGACCTTAGAACTTATATCTCAAGATGGGTGGCGCATTTACGTCGTAGATGTCTATGGAATCCGGTTACTACTTAACACCAGGTGGGCTGTGAGCTCGTCCACCCATATAAGCAATAAAAAAAAATGCTTTTATAGAAAATCTACTATTAACTAAACTATTATTAAATTTAATTTAATTATTAAACTATTATTTATTTTTCATTTTTTAGTTGAATTTCATTTTTTTCCAAGCTTTTTTGCAATATATTTTTTTTAATATTGAATTGTCATCGATCCTTAATAAGTATACCAAATTTCGAGTTAATCCGACGTTTTGAAGGAGGTCAAAATCATGTTCAAAGATTCCGATCAAATTCAATATTAATGATTCATGTTCAAACATACTAACATACATACGTCTGAAGCTAATAAAAGCGTTTTAATATATTCGTTATTAAAATTGCCGATTCGAAATTTACAAAAAGATAATGATGGTAAGTAAACAATATGCAGAATGTTCTACATAGTCAAGGTCGGTAGGCTGTTGTATATCACTTGTTCGTCTGCAAACACTTACAAAAATACGTGTCAAACTGGTCATTCATGTAAATTATACCAAGAAATTACAAAACTCTAAAGAAATGACGTCGTTTAAAAAAAATGTTGACATCCAACAGGTTCTCCAAAACGGTAGCCGAAAAAGCGAGAAAATCAAGAAAGCTTATAAATTCTGAACAGCATAGATATACACTAAACTTTTTTTTTATTGCTTAGGTGGGTGGACGACACAGCCCACCTGGTGTTAAGTGGTTACTGGAGCCCTTAGCATCTACAACGTAAATACGCCACCCACCTTGAGATATCAGTTCTAAGGTCTCAAGTATAGTTGCAACGGCTGCCCTACCCTTCAAACCGAAACGCATTTCTGCTTCACGGCAGAAATAGGCAGGGTGGTGGTACCTACCCGCGCGGACTCACAAGAGGTCCTACCACCAGTAACTTAGTTATGTAGTCTTAGTTTTAGTTTTATGCCTTGTACACAAATTCAAGTAACAAAATGTCTTACTTTGAAAAGAGAAACAAAATGATCTGTGGGAATATCATCCGCGACATTATAATAACAACTAGCGACCCGCCCTCGCTTCGCTTCGGAAACATTAAAACACACATGAAACCAAAAAAATAAAATAATAAAAATTTTTAAAAAAGTAGCCTATGTTCATCAGGGACAATGTCGGCTTCTAATGGAAAAAGAATTTTTCAAATCGGTCCAGTAGTTTCGGAGCCTATTCGAAACAAACAAACAAACAAATCTTTCCTCTTTATAATATTAGTATAGATTTAAGGTAAATCAAATCATGCTGGTCGATATTTCAGCATTCTAAACTAAAACTCGAATTGCAATAAATGCACAGTTACGATAATAGCTAAGCTCACGAAGCCATTTCAAACGCATTAAGCGAAGCCGCAAACAAAAATGCGAATTCAACGTAACACCGAACAACAAAGGAATTTAAAAATTCCTGTACCAAATCTCAAGCATATTGCTAACAAATCACTAGTGAATGGGTCGTTTAGGTGCCATTCGTTGCCCCTTTTACGGAAGGGGGCTAGGGGGTAATTGTGTTTACAATATCCCTCCTATTCGGCTTCCCCCTTTCCGCTCATTTCTCATACTCAACATCAGGGCGCCGCTTAGCGAACCCACCTTCAGAAATCTTGGAAAAACTAAAAAAACGAGTTCACGTGAAATTGTTACGTCATTTGGTTATTTTCTTTTCTTATTGTTGATGAAATATTATAATATTAGTATTTTCAGTGACTGAACCTTTTTCTTCTTCGTGCTAATATGCTACTTTAGCACGAAGATCCGAACAATTTGGATTACGAAGCAAGTTCCTCAAAAATAAAAAAAAATTCAAAACAGAATATAAATTAATATAAATATTATAGAATAGAATAGAACAGCATTATAGAATAGATTATTATAGTATTATAGAATAGTAGAACAGTATTATAGAAACGTATTTTTTAAATGTTCGACCGCTTAGTTCTATGCCTTTACCAGAGATAATTCAACTACATTCTTATCCACACGTTTATGTGTTGCTCTATTTCAATAATAGACGTAATATTATCCTACCTATTTTTCAGCGAAAGAATTACGTATTCCATAATTAGGAGTACTAGTAGCCCCACGGTAATCGAAATTCTACAATTAATTGAAATTATAAGTTTAAACATTATTATGGTCAAACACTATTATAATTCTATAATATAATCACGGTATTCGCCAAAACTGCACTCTAGATCAATAATATTAAAGACAAACAATATTAATCTATTTTCAATTCGACCACAGACTCTAAACAATAACAAAAGTATCCCAATTGACAGTAAACAAAGAGTATATTCTTATGTATAATATGTGTTGTGTCAAATACATGGTAGTGTGTGTAATGTTTTCTTTATTGGTTTAAAGTATCTTTTATGAATTATTTTAAAAAAATATTAGCATTGTGCACTCCTTCTCTATATTCTCTATAAGTGTGAAAAACTTCATACTCCTCCGTCCGCGCAATTTTCGTAAAAAGGGGCACAAAGTTTTTGCTTCACGTATTAATATATAGATATATGTATCGTTTACATATATAAAGTTCTAAAACACCTAATGGCCTTGTTTCTATTGATCATTCTTTTCATTCCGATGTAGTAATCACGATATTTATTACAAACACAAAACAAAATGCAAAAAGTATATTATGTATATAAATTTCTTAAAAAACAATCTGCGTTACAAAGCGGCAGAATGGCGCGGGCCTAACGAGCGTCGCGTTCGTTCTCGTGAAAATCCCATAAAAAATAATAAACAATTTACTTTCTGTGACACGCGCGTACTCCATCATTACACCTCGAGTATTAGCCATCAGATATTTTACACGGGACCGCTTTTAAGGTCACCTATTTATTATATAAAGTTTATAAAGGAAATCTTTTAAAACGTTTATGAAATATTTGTAATGACATTCAGACATGCAGCTAATTACGGTCGTCAAAACAGATTTTACAATCGAAATCATTGTGATTTTCGCGAATTGTTGATGAGGAGACAGAAAACACATTTGGTTAAACGTGATTTTAAGCTATTGCATAGCTTTTATCGCGGGCCTTGGGCGCGGCGACCGAATCATGAAATTCCGTAACGAAGAAAACCTAACACCCCTCACTCCGTCTACCATGTATCTCGCGTTCAACACATTCACACGTTGCGCTTGTGTAATGTTTGTGAATAAGCGCTTGGCGTGACGTCACACTGCATGCGCATTATGAAAAGTCTGCCCATCTCTCTCTCGCGCGGTCTAGCTTATGAGTGTGAAGGGGACAGTTAAGGTTTTGCTTTTATTAATATTTAATATAGCGTGGTCTTGTTTTATTATTGTTTTAATATTAAATTATCATTGTCTAATTATAATTGCATAAGTTAATAAAAAATGCTATGCAATAGCTTTACCGCGGCAGTTCCCGAGTGCCAGACGTTTTTTTTTTTTTTTTATAAGAAAACTAAAAACTTTTTTTATCCACGACAAGAATATTTCTACTCGTGTTATAATTACAACGTATCTATCTATATATCCACTAGAAACGGTGAAAAAAAAACTGATAATAATTCTCGTGTATAATAAAGCATATTACTGGCGATTTAATCAGCTCAAAGGAATTTTTCAATGTCCTTTCTAGTGACTGAGTTTCCCACAGCATCATCTCAGTAGGTCGCGATTATGATCCAGTGGTAAGTTCTGCAAAGCACTACTCATGTTAGCGTCAGTGTTAGCAATTCTTACAGGTTGATCCTGTGAGCTGCCCTACTGATCCGTAAGTAGTTGGACTCCTTAGGCTACTAACAATTAAGCAGGGGAAAAAAACCTTTCTAAGAGTTTTACCGCGACCTTCTGAGCTGGTATCAATAATAGTCTATGATACATCAGCGAGAACATCGCATCGATGCTCATTTCATATCTAACATCAATTTCTGCAAAGGACCTTTCATGGACCGGCGAGTACATTTTATCGCGAAAAAAAAAACACGTATTTGATTACTTTAGAATTATAAATTTATCAGTGAATAAAACGCGGTGCACAAAATATAGTCCACAATAACAATACCTGTAACACGATGACATATTAATAATATTATTATCTATATAATATGTAAAAATGAATTGCTGTTCGTTAGTCTCGCTAAAACTCGAGAACGGCTGGACCGATTTGGCTAATTTTGGTCTTGAATTCTTTGTGGAAGTCCAGAGCAGGTTTAAACGGTAGATAAATATGAAAATGCTTGTAATTAAATAAAAATAAAAATTTTGTTTTTCCTTTGATTTGTCCCCCGTCGGACGGATTCCTTTTGTTTGTTTTAAGTTTATTTTATACAAAAGTTTAGGTCTTTTATTTATCGATTGAGGCACTACGAAGTCTACCGGATCAACTAGTCAATAATAAAATTTAATGTTTCCGGAACGAAGCGAGGACGGGGCATTAGTATATTATAAAATATTATTATGAAAAATATTACTAAACTGACGAATGATTCGCTTGAGATAAAATAATTGGGAAGAAAATGCTGGCAAGCCTTATAGGACTGGAGGGATTTTTATTGTAGCTCATGGCACACCTGGGATTAAAATTAGGTACAAAAAGTCGTGGGCTTATAGGGTCTGCATCATAGAGCTATTAAGCGGTACATAAAATATAGTTATTATTTGTTACGCAGTGACATCACTTGTTTAATTTAAGTGCGAGCCCTACCGCACCATTGGTTAACTGACCGAATCATTATTATTTTTAGCTTCATTACAAACGTAAAAAAAAACCACCAAAACAAAAGTATTATAGCATCGAAAGCAACAGTGTACAATTCTTGGAATGCCTAACAAATGTTCGGTTCTTTCCGTTGTCCAGACTACATGGCCCAATTAAGGCGGGGACAGCACCAATGATACATGTACACTCTCTCTCTTTATAATTTATTCGCTAAGGATATGGTTTTTGTTTTGTTTATCGATCGGAATCGGGTTCGTAAACACCTTGTTTAGGCGTCCCCGTGCTTTGTTAACGATAATAACCGGTACAGTTTAGGGATATGCGCGAAATGCCGATAAACATCTCAACCGAAAACGCTTTGTACGTATTCATAGTTTTAATTACCGTTATGAAAAGCGAATCCCTACGACAAATAATTATTACGATTTAAATCGATTACTCATTCGTCAAACAAGAGCATAAGTAAGCTAAAAATCAATAGAAACAAAACGATTTTCAGTTCAAATTGATTCGAGTTTGTCGGATATTTGCAAATCGTTTATCAAATATGTTTGCACAGAGTATGGAACTAAGCATATCAGCATAATATACATAAATGTATACATCATTGAGTGCTCCTGCTAATACCCGATGGCATAGCTATATTCGCGCAAGCTCCGTGCACTGTAGCATCGATTTCTCGGAACCCTTTAATTGCATCCACTCCAGCGCTGATCGAACGTTTAAAATCGATTTTTTTTACTCGATTTAGTTCATGTGAGCCAGAGTTCGAGGCCTCGTTTTGTTCTTTTCGATACTGGACGCTGTGTTTATGCAAATTTTACACGCATCTACTGAAACTTCTCAATTAATTAGGGTTGGTTGCAGATGCGCGCTTCCACACTTAACAGCTAAAATATCTACGATTGGCTTAACGGAAAGCAGTTAATTATAAAGACGCTAAGTTTTCGCATTAATTGACACGTTACAAAAATAAATACTGTATCTATTTGAATTTGATATGAATGTTTTAATGATTGATTATGATTAAAATTTAGGAATAACAGATGTACATATACAGATTTTATGTCACGACTGAAAAAACAACACACGGTCTAAAGTCGCTGTCGATAAACTAATTCGAAACAATAAATAAATGGATATCTTTAGATAGCGGCGAGAATTATTTTAATTGGGTACATAAAGAAATAGCAAACCATTAGTCCCAGTTCTGTATTCCGTGAGCGAAATTGTCGCATTCTGCGAGAACGGGCAGTTAGTGTTCTCTCACCTTTAAATAACATACTTATTATTGAAATCGAAACCTTATTGTTTCAGCGCTACGGGTATGTTTATATTGAACGTCTGAATGTAATCGAGGCGGAGATATAAAATCAGTCAATTTAGAAAATTTCCAGCGAAACGTATTGAGTTTAAATTTGTCTACTAACAACAGCCTTAGATCAAATAAGGTAACCAGTTATTATTATTAAAAAATAAACCTTTCATTATTATTAAAAAATAAACCTTTCGCCTTTAAAGTAAATAATGTTTTTGAATGTTAAAGTATTTATGGTTTTTTTTTCTATTCCCGAAATTTACATATGAAATGAATTGAAAAAATTTAATGTCCAATGAAACATAAACGATAATTTCACTTTATTAATTGTTTGTGCCTGTATATGCCAATTTACCTACTTGTATCTGCCTGTATCTGCTTCTTCTTGCATACCTCATACATAAATGGGCTGAAGCCTTGGAAAGCAAGGCCGAGGTTTTCGCCGTGAGCCTTGACATCGCGAAGGCCGTCGACAGGGTCTGGCATAGGGCATTTCTATCGAAGCTTCCATCTTACGGAATCCCCGAGGGACTCTGCAAGTGGATCGCTAGCTTTTTGGATGGACGGATCATCACAGTTGTCGTCGACGGTTGCTGCTCCTTGACCATCAACGCTGGCGTTCCACAAGGTTCGGTGCTCTCCCCCACGCTTTTCATACTGCATATCAATGACATGACTATTAATGACTATGTGAATGATAGTTCGGGGTATGCGCGATATCTCGCCCATCAGAGTCTCTCTCGAAGCGTGGAGCAAGAGAGGCGATTATACAAAACTTGTGTGAAGTTGAGAACTCTCTGGGGCGGGTCTCCAAGTATGGTGAACTGAATTCAGTTCAGTTCAGCTCATATCCTTTTTATCATCACACCTCCCGCCATTGGAGCAGAGTTCATCCATATTATTTGGAACCGCTGTGTTCATCGACAGTACGTTTTCAAAGATCTTTTCTGCCACGTACTTACCATCCGGCTTTGGAATGAACTCCCCTCCACAGTATTTCCCGAGCGCTATGACATGTCCTTCTTCAAACGAGGCTTGCAGAGAGTACTCAATGGTAGGCAGCGGCTTGGCTCTGCCCCTGGCGTTGCTGACGTCCATGAGCGACGGTAACCACTTACCATCAGGTGAGCCGTATGCTCGTCTGCCTAAAAAGGCAATAAAAATGCATTTTAGCCTTAATGGCACATAAGCGTACGGGCCACCTGACGATGAATGCTAACAGTCGCGTGTGGACGTCAACAATGCCAGGGCACAAATAAGCCGCTGCCTACCATAGATATCGGTCACTGCAAAGTCGATCACAGAGTATTTTAGAAATATATGAAAAAAAATGAGGAAATTTATTGTCAAGTATAAATTGCCTTTTCCTGTGGTTTCTTTTCGGCTCTCCCACAATTTTATACCAAAATCTAAGATGAAGAGAATAAAATACCGAACTTAGTATCGCATCCATATAGCTGGGAAACCGAAACACGGCCATCTATCGAATATTCATATAAGGTCTGCACGTATATTTTTCGAAGCTTATGCTCTCTTTATTTTATTTGCATTCTGCTCTATTGTAGGCCAGAGAAAAAGGTGAAAGGACGAATTTGGAATTGTGTAAGACTTACATTTAGTTATTTATATTCAAGAAGTGAGTAAGTTGGTAGTAAGGCATGTGGTCAACTCTTTTTTTATTTTATTTTTTTATTGCCCTTGTAGCAGATTGGTACCACCACCCTGCCTTTTTCTGCTGTGAAACAGTATGCGTTTCGTTTTGAATGGTGGGGCAGCCGTTGTATTGTAAAAAGTAAAAGTTAGAACTCATATCTCAGGACAGGTTGTGGAAACAGCTTTTTTGATGTCTATGGGCTTCAGTTACCACTACACCAGGTGGGAAGTGAGCTCCTCTACCTATCTAAGCAATAAAAACCACCGTTACATCACTCGACACGAATCCACCGGGCGTTTTATCCTTTACGCCACTAAGTTCAAGATTAAGTCTTCGAAGAAGCATTAGCGTGAATCCTGCCCGGTAGTAGATTCAGCGAAGCACTGTTATTGCTAGGACATATGTTAGCACTCGCGTACCTTAAGTTTGATATTTTCCGAACACCAACGGATATTCCTTTATCCCCAATCTTCGAGAACTGCATTATATACTCTGTGTTTATATTAAATAGAAGAGGAGATAGGATACAGCCCTGCCTAATGCCTGCCTGTGTGCTGAAGCCGAAGTAGGCTTCACTGTCACCAACGCTGGAGGCTGCGAAGATGAAATTCAAAGACGTTGCGCCGTGACAAGATCCTCAGTTGAGAAGCTAACAAAGATTTGAAGAGACCGCAGAATAACCAAAAACACAAAAGTTCGGTTAATGAGATGCCCGGTCTTTCCAATCTTTCTGTATGGGGCTGAGACGCGGACGCTGAGGATGCAAAACCGTCGTAAGATTGACGCACTGGAAATGTGGTGGTTGGAGACGTCTCCTCAGAATTTCGTGGACCGCGCACCGTACCAACGTTTCGATCCTGAAAGAGCTCAACATCAAGGAGAGACTATCGTCAACATTCCAAATACGAATCCTCAAATTCTTCGG
Organism: Bombyx mori; assembly: GCF_030269925.1. Classification (NCBI taxonomy): domain Eukaryota; kingdom Metazoa; phylum Arthropoda; class Insecta; order Lepidoptera; family Bombycidae; genus Bombyx; species Bombyx mori. Next base: position 5,578,465 of record NC_085128.1, read on the forward strand.
GCACATCACTCGTAATGAGGATACCATTGAGCGGTTGGTGGTACAAGGGAAAGTCGAGGGCAAAAGATCTCGCGGCCGATTTCCAACACGATGGACCGAGCTCATAAAATCTGTGACTCACTCCAACATAAATGATTGTTCTCACTATGCAAAACACCGTGCCACATGGCGTCAAATCGCGAGAGCATCGGTATCGCAGGATCCAACTGAGGCATGAACACGATCGCTCTGTCAAGAGTGACGACTAGGAAGAAAGAATGTTAGCACAGTTAGCAAGGCAGAGCTCCGTGAGTTCATCTACAGATTGCGTACTAGACCTTATAGTACAGTCTACGAGTGTGTTTCAATTTTAATTAAAAATCTTTGTAACCCATAATTCTAACGACAGTGTAAGTTCGGGAAGATTATATTTCTCAACCCTTCACATACTTAAATAATGATTATTTACCAATTAATCGTCATTTGAGACATTAGATCTGGCACTACACATCCGAATAGATTGGAACAAAAGAGACAGGTGTATACTGCAAGGTGCAAGTAACAAAAATCATTCAGGTGTATTTGTTTAAACAAGGTGCTTCGAAAGACAGTCGTAAAATTAATAATCCTTCGTTTCTTAACTTATCTTTGAGTAATAGTTAAATGACTCTATGTTACTCGTTTATATAGAGCATGGTTATTTTCTACCATAAAGTATTTTTAATTAACGAACTGCATAATGGGCTTCTGCTACTATTACAATGAGTAATTATGGTATTGTTTCGTTGAAGTCAAAAGTAATTATAATAATGTTAACGTCTCGCAAATATAAAAGATACAAATGATAATTGTAATACAATTTAGTAAGGTATTATATTATTATCGTTTTTTCTATATTAATCCGTGACGAATCACATATGATCGCTTAGCTCCAAAGTATGATTCCTTGTACTATGTGAATTAGGTGGAAAGAAAAATATTTAAAAAGTAAATTAAAAAGCATTTAATAATTTAAAAAGTAAGAAATCGTGGTTGGAAAACAACTGTTTCCCACAGCCGGCTGTGGGATCGAACCCACGACTCTAGGCCTGGCACTCTGGGCCGCTATCTACTGTGCCACTAATTTAGTCAAAATATTACCTTAAGCTTTGGGTCTGTGGTATTCGTCAGGTGCAAGGGACGCGTGCGCTCGGATCATTGACACGAATGTAATCTCAGACCAACCGTCAACCTACCCAAAGTATTAAGTTCCTTTGCCTCAATTTATAAGATAAAATATTACATTTATTTTATATTTTACCTTGAAACACAGATGAGAACTGTCAAATATCTGAAGTGGGTTCAGATTCCAGGCATCTCGCAACTAATATTATAGTTTAGATGTGAATTGAACCTATCCATCTCTTTCTATTAGTGACGTTAAATCCATAGGTAGTTAGTTCGACCTGGTGAAACCAGAAAGAACTTCGTTTATTCTACAAAAAAAGAGCAGCAGCGTTCCCCAAGTATTAAAATAGCAAACTGCGACCATATTCACTAGTAGGTGAGGCGAATTGCGAATACTATATGCTAATCGATTCGATACAGCCTAGTACATCATCAGGTGGGCCGTGTGATCGTCTGCCTACAAGGGCAATAAAAAAAAAAAAAAAGTACGTATTTTAGTAGAAACGATAACCCTTAAATCTTATTAATCTTGGTATAGCTATTAAAGAAGCAAGATTATTCTTTTAAAAAAGCTTCTACTTGTCAATAATATTCCCATCACTAACAATACATACAATATTACACTTTTTCTAATTTACACTCGAACACTAAATATTTCCCGGATATTATTGGATGTTTTTTTTATTTCTTACATTGAAAATATTTGGTCCAATAAGCGGATAATCAACAAAATTATGTATGCGCTTAAAAAGTTTATTTAAAATTCAAACAGACACTTTGTAAAAAGGTTACTCCAAAATAAAACCAGACAAATTTTCTATTTGTAGCAGACTTCTTTTGTACACCTCCGATCCTAATTTGCCTATCCTAGACCTATTGCTCCTTAGTAGAGGTACTGTTCCAAAGAATTCGAACCATAACCTATAAGCCAAATCCATAAGAAAATGAATAGACATTAACAGACAGATTGAAGACAACTAAGAAATAAAAATAAAGAATTGCATTAATTTGATCACCGATTTAGTAGTATCCAAGAGCTATAAAATAAATCGGTATCAGTTATAAAAAAAGATAAGTTATCTTTAGACTTAGCTAAGTTGATTACACCTCAAAAAATGGACTAAAATCTAGAAAAATCTAAACAAACTTCCCACGGCTGGCGTCTACAAAGCACTATCGATTTTACTTTAGATTCAGAAAACAAAACCCCGTAACCGGGTCAAGAGCCCATTGTAACCACTAAAGGTGCGTAGCTAAACTTCCGTTACCGATGTCGGAAGTCGGGCCGCAATCGGCGGCTATAAACGAACGCAGCTTGTGCCTTCCACACAGGTGTGCTTCTGCATAAATACACGTCCGTGGATTTCTTTAATGATATACTATGTTTTCAGCGGCCCTGTTTTTAGCCATTAACCTAATGACGCGTTGGTACGAGACACGAATTCTTAAAGTGGAGTTGAAGAGTACGAAATTATAACGATTTGTAAATCTGATTATGTCCTTCGATAAGTATTTGTATAATATTATCGGCAGACGAGCAGACGGCTTAAACTTAATTGTCACATGTCATATTTATTTATCATCAAAAATATATACTATAATCTGAATCATAATAACAATAATTTAAGGTTTTATTTTGCAAAAACACTATCTTGACGATTTCAAAACAGCTGGACGCATGCAAACCCAGTATCGAGCCTGCGACCTTTCGTCACATCGTTATATTTTATATAACACGTTTTTATTAGTTTAATCTCTATATCTATGTAATAAATCTTTCAATGAACTTTCCACAAACGTTGAGACGTTCGATTAACTTGAAAATTCGCATTCGTATCAAGGACCGATGACAATCAGATTATTTCATTAATTTTGCTTAATTAAATAAAAAACAAAACAGAGTAAAAATAACACTACTTTGTTATATTATTCGATTTTGTTATTTTAGTGTTTCTGTCTCGTGTTAAGTGGTTACTGGAGAAAGTACAAAACATAATGTGAATATCTATTTTTAGACCTGAGGTTAATATGGATAATCCAAGTCAAAACATAACGTATATTAGCATTCCGGCAAACAGAGGGATAATGAAGATTTTTATTTCACTTATAAATTAACTATTTTAGGCGGACGCAAGCTCATAACACTTCATGAAAACAGACAGATATAGATCAATATAACTATTGGAAGCCTAGAGAGAGCCTCATTCAAGTCACATTTTAAGAAAATACCGTATCATTAGTTTCGATTATTCAAAAATTTCTATTAGTACCCATTTCTATGATTAAAAATTCCATGCATTATGTTTCCTCAATAATACCGAGATTCGCTTCAAAACAATTATGAAATATCTAATTAAAATTAGTAAAATGTAAATTAGATACCGAGTAATAAGATCTTTATTTAAATGGAGCATTGGATTGTCGATAAATATTTTACTAACTTCACATGTTTGTTATTTTAATTTTAATTGACCGCGATCCGATGAGTTAACTATGAAAACGTTCGTTAAAAACTGTCTCATTAATGATTAGAATTATCTATATATTAATACGTGAAGCAAAAACTTTGTATCCCTTTTTACGAAAATTGCGCGGACGGAGGAGTATGAAATTATCCACACTTTTAGAGAATATAGAGAAGAAGTGCACAATGCTAATTTTTTTTTTTAAATAATGCATAAGAGATACATTAAATCAATAAAGAAAACATTACACACACTACATACCATGTATTTGACGTACACACGCATGCAGCATACTATTTATTGTCAAACTTTTGTTCTTGACGTCTGTTGTCAAATTGAGAATAGATTAAATATTGTTTGTTTTTGTTAATATTTTTATAGTGTAGAGGTTGTTATAGAGGTATAAAATACAATCATAATAGTGTACAAACTTACAATTCCAATTAATTATAGTCGAATTTCGACTACTGTGGGACCTCTAGTTTAAAGAAAAACCGTACAATTTAAATTTTTGAATTTTAATAAACATGTAACAAGTAATACGCCGGTAATATTTTATCAAAATTCTGTCACTTTTTGTGGAGTCACCTGCCTACCGGGACCCTCTTACGGAGTCCGTTGCGAGCACCGTGCAATTAGCATACTTTCGACATACAAAAACAACTCGCCCCCGATACTACAGTCGACTTTAATAATTTTACACTGAATTATAATTACCGGAGCTCATCCACTGATTGCGTTAAGGGTCGCTTAAATTCAGTTCGAAAAGGGCGCAGGTGCAATGCCCAACGTTATTAAGTTACATATTATGAATACCGATACACATTATGAGCTGCGTATCTAACCAGCGCATTTTAAACGTACTAATCCACCTTTCAATTTTGGTTTCGTTATAGATCGAGATCCAGTAAATTCTAGCCAAACAAAATTTATTGTTTCGTTCCTCTAAAAAGATCACGGCTCACCCGGTTTTTACGTCGCCATGGAAGTCCATGGATATCATGACGTGAATGCCACCACCCACTTTTATGGTAGGCAGCGGCTTGGCTCTGCCTCTAACATTGCTGAAGTCCATAGGCGACGGTATGAATACCGATACACATTATGAGCTGCGTATCTAACCAGCGCATTTTAAACGTACTAATCCACCTTTCAATTTTGGTTTTGTTATAGATCGAGATCCGGTAAATTTTAGCCAAACAAAATAGATTGTTTTGTTGCTCTAAAAAGCTCACGGCTCACCCGATTTTTACGTCGCCATTCAAGTCCATGGACATCACGACGTGAATTCCACCACCCACTTTTATGGTAGGCAGCGGCTTGTCTCTGCCTCTAATATTGCTGAAGTCCATAGGCGACGGTATGAATACCGATACACATTATGAGCTGCGTATCTAACCAGCGCATTTTAAATGTACTAATCCACCTTACGTTCGAATTTTGATTTCGTTATAAATCAAGAACCGGTAAATTCTAGCCAAACGATATATATTTTTTGTCCTCTAAAAAGCTCACCCGGTTTTACGTCGCCATTTAAGCCCATGGACATTGCGACGTGAATGCCACCACCCACTTTTATGGTAGGCAGCGGCTTGGCTCTGCCTCTAGCATTGCTGAAGTCCATATAAGGCAGGCATATAAGGGCAATAAAAATTAAAAAAAAATCTTTAGTACATAAGTTATAACTCTTAATTGCATTGTCCCACCATTTAAACCGAATTCATGACTGCTTATCAGAAATAGGCAGGTAGACACTATCTTCCCGTGATACGTCCTGCTACCAATAGATTATACAACATTGACATAAGACAAGTGAAAAGCTTTTTCTACACAAATACGTTACGACGTAGTGTAACAGTAGTAGTTCGTTACCATTACGTAAACCTGGCGTTCACGGTATCCCTGACTATTAGTGGTACGTTTTTAACTGAACAATTTATTTGTCTCCGTCCCGCTGTAAGATTCCGTCGTGGAGTTAATCGTTCTTGTTTAATTTAAATGACGCTGATCTGTTATCTAATAGGATAGGTTCTCGGAACAAAATTCTCTGATTCTAACATGTGATGAGGCGGGTTCTGTTATCGTTTATTACGCTGTTTAATGATCGAGTTTACAGTTTTATAAAAATCTTAATGTTTTTTCTACGAATTCGACGAATTATTTTAGGGTCATTTGTTTTAAAATAGTTTCACATTTAAATTTTTTTTTTTTTTTTTTTCTTAAACAGCCAAATGTGCATTAATGTATTTTATAAGAAAAGAAAACATTCCTTTTAAGGTATTTTTTGATGACTGTAGAGTCTGTAGATGTCTAATATTTTTATTCGATATTTTAATTGTTTTTTTTTATAACTCATTTTAATTTAATAAGCAGTATTTACTCTTACCTGTTCTACAATGTAAGTCAAAGAAAATCGCTAGTCTGTTTGACTGCGAGCTCTGTTGAGCTAAAACTAAAAAGTATTTATTGTAACTAGTAGCATAGTGATTTATCTATACTAATATTATAAAGAGGAAAGATTTGTTTGTTTGTTTGTATTGAATAGGCTCCGAAACTACTGAACCGATTTGCAAAATTCTTTCACTGTTTCGAAGCTACACTATTCCCGAGTGACATAGACTTATAATCTTTTTTGAAAAAATTAGGGATCCTTACTAAACCTTTAATAATGTAACCCAAGGTGTAAAGAAATTACCTAAAATATTCTTTACATCGCGTGCCCTGCGAAAACTATTGATGATAGAATAAAATAATGTACTACGAATTTGTAGAACGCATTATTATTTACAAAAAGTGTCGCGGCAGCACATGTCTAACTATTATAGTTATGTCACATTAAGTATTCTTTTATTTAAAAAAACAAAACAACGTCAAATATCGTTGAAATTTTTGTTAAAGATTTGAGCCCAGCCGGAGCAGGTCGCTAGTAATTAAATAACTTTCGAAGTATACCAAGGTATATTTTGTTTTCTTTTAAGTCTTTGATTATCACCCTCTTTCAGCTTTTACTTGCAGGCTTCGGCCTTATCACCTGGGAATCTAATTTCCTGGTAATGAATTAATAACTACGGTAGCCTTATTCTTAAAGCCCTATCACCATAGTAATTTTTAAACGCTTTCGTAGTTTGGGTTTAATACATAATAAATAGTTTTGATACTTCACTGCACTGATGAGTTGGTGGTGCAGTAGACAGCGCCGCTGACTTTTGCACCGAAGGTCGTGAGTTCGATTCCCACGTCGGGTAAGCATTCGTGTGATGAACAGGCTTGTTTGCTCTTTGTCTAGGTGTTTATTATCTATATATGTATATATTTAAACACATACAAGTATGCTTATCAGTCTTTGGTCCTCATAACACAGGAAATCCTAAATTGGGGCTTTATGAACGTGAGGAATGTGTTCACGTTTTTTTTTATTGCTTAGAAGAATCGACGAGCTCACAGCCCATCTGGTGTTAAGTGGTTACTGGAGCCCATACACATCTACAACGTAAATGCGCCACCCACCTTGAGATATAAGTTCTAAGGTCTCCAGTATAGTTACAACGGCTGCCCCACCCTTCAAACCGAAACGCATTACTGCTTCACGGCAGAAATAGGCAGGGTGGTGGTACCTACCCACGCGGACGCGCAGAGGCTCTACCACCAGTAATTACGCAAAGTAGAATTTTTCTGGTTTGATTTTTATTACACGATGTTATTCCTTCATCGTGGAAGTCAACTGTGAACATTTGCTGAGTACGTATTTCATTAGAAAAATTGGTACCCGCCTGGGATTCGAACACCGGTGCATCGCTCAATACGAATGCGCCGGACGTTTTAACCTTTAGGCCATGATGATTTCGATTTGACTATTATTATTAAAATTATACTATTTTAAAAAAATATATAAACAAAAAAATTTAAACATTTAAAACGAATTAAAACAATACAAACGATGCTTACGTGGGCTATTCATTATAAAATCCTGCCTCAAGCACAGAATAATAAGATCCGTCGCAATCTGGGGCTACAAATTTGCTAGAACAAGCAGGCTGCGTTAAAGCCAATGTCACATCTGAACAAAATACTAAGGCGTGTTGTCTTTTTTTTCCTACCTATGCTGATAGCCTTGAGAGGCTATTTCAGCTTCACCCTAACGGTGTAGGTTAGCTCACGGGGCTCAAGCCGGAGTGTTGCTAACACTGACCCTAGCAAGAGTAGTGCTTCACAGAATCTACCACCGGATCGGAAACGCGACCCACTGAGAAGATTCGGCGAGAAACTCAGTGGGCTGTGTCGATGGGTTAATTCGCTCGTCGAGCCCTTCGTCGCAAGCGACGGGTTCGACGAGGACGGTGACCGATGCTTGTATTGCCTAAAAGCAGCGTTAATGGATCGGGAGGATCCGTAATGACGTGCATTGGGCGACGTTGACTGTTTACCATTCGGTCTACAGAAACGGGTATGTAGTTTCTAGCAGCCACGACAAGAGGGTTCTCATGTCGTGCCTTTTTTTTTTTTTTCGGGTAGAGGGCCGAACCTCCCACGAGGTCCCCGCGCAAGAGGGGCGCGCGGGGTATGTGAGACTCTACGATCTGCATGGTGTTGTGAGCAGACCGCGGGCCCAAGGATTTTAGGGCCCACCCACTAAACGACTCCCCTGCACTCTTACACCCGACGTCCGATCCCCTCCGAGGTCAGAACCCGGATGAGGTAGGGGGGTTACCGCGGTCAACACTACAACCAGACGGCGCGGCTCACCCCAAGGACGCCCAGCCGACGGAGCCTTCGAGGCGAATCGAAGTCTCTGAAACGTCGGCCGTCTCGGTACGGCAGCCCGTCGGGCCGCCCAGACGGTGCCGCTGGTGTCCCGGAATACCCCGCTGGACCAGAACCAGCCTGTTGGGTCGGGACGCGATACACCGTCTACCGGTCGCTCTATTTACTCCATGGCAGCGCGCTAGAGTGCTGGTAGCGCGCCGCGTGGTGGCGCAATGATGCCGACTGTAATGTGTTATCGAAAACCACAAGAACAGCCTTCTACTCATTTATTACATTGATTAGAACAAAACGTACGCCATGTGAAAGCATTGCTTCAAAATCCACATCTCGAAAATTATGAGGTCGTGAGAATTGGCGAAGCATTCCTGGGTGTGAGGTAAATTATAGTGAATCTGTGTTTAACAACCTATGTCCCCCCATTTTGCTGAACACAAAATGTGACAAAATGCAACAATTGCAATGGCCTCTATTGCCAATCTATCGCATTTACATTGATGTGATAAAAGGGCAATGCCTGTCAGAATTTTCCCTAAATCCAATTATTCCGCAAATTTGTTACCTTAAGCGATTTGAGTTTCTCATGAACTTATCTAACTAGTTATTTATTAGTTACGGATCTGGAATTTTCTAAACTCTAAATTTTAAATTTTAGAATCAAATACTATCAAAAATGGGAAATACGATTTAAATACAACCCAAGCACAGGGGAGCTTGGGTAAGCGCTATAAAAATTCAAAAGTAAACGAAATGTGTCGTGACATTGGTCGGGTGCCGGGGTCAGCTAGATAAGGCGAGCTAAGTCCGAGATTGATTCCCGGATCAGACGCAAGTCGCGGCCACTCGAGTGTGGACGATCCTTTACTCACGACTCACTGCACTCTATGACTGCCCTCTTAAGGGATTTGTGAAGTTTGGCCTCCGAAGTCTCTGTGACTGTTTGCTTTTCTCGAATTATTAAAATACGACGTTCAAAAATAACTTTTTTAAGGTATTTCGATGAATTTCTTACATGACTTGCTTGAAAATTATTAAAGCATATTTCGAATTTGTTATCAGTTTGAAAGTTATGGTTTTCTCTTCACGCATTGTACTGTCGCGCCCATAATTTAATCATTCCAGATTCTTTTGCGTGAGACACGGATTGAAAATTAAGTATTTTTTTGTAAAGTCATTTACTGGTGGTACTACTACTGTCATTTACAAGAGGTCTCCCTTGTGAGTCCGCACGGGTAGGTGCCTATTTCTGCCGTGAAGCAGTAATGCGTTTCGGTTTGAAGCGTGGGGCAGCCGTTGTAACTATACTGAGACCTTAGAACTCATATCTCAAGGTGGGTGGCGCATTAACGTTGTAGATTTCTATGTGCTCCAGTAACCACTTAACACCAGGGCTCGTCCATTCATCTATGTAATAAAAAAAACAAAAAAGGAGCTTTCATGGTGTGAAATGTTTTCAGGAAATATTGCTATTAATAATAATAATAACTAATGCTAATTGATTGATTGATGAATGTATATTGTAAATGAAAAGGCTGAAATTTGTAATTCAATCGGATGTTACAAGATTGACATTTTGAACTATTTCTAACTGTAGATAGCGAAATTCACATTGTAGTTTCGGTAGGCTATCTGTAAGTAATCTATCTCTAGGTGCGTTGGAAAATGCTCTGCCCTATATAAACAAAGCTAAAAATTATTTTGTAAAAACAAAATTTCGAATTATTCTGGATAGGTTTTTATATGAACTTTATTGAATATATTATAATCCAAAATCATGCCGTCGTTTGCTAAATTAAATATGCCTACAAGTAAAAAAATTGCCGCCATAATCTTACTTCGCATTCTTTTCAAGCACATACGTATGCAAATTCTTTACGAAACGTATACGTGTTAACGGTCGTAATTTAGCGAGGTGCGAAGTTCCGTCACCTCAGGGGGTAACACATGCCTGTAGGTGTAAGAACATTCGCCAAGTGTTCTCGAATATTCCGCGGTGTTGCCGTGCGCAATAAATCGCAAAGACTGATGGCGTACTTTTTGTTATACGACATTTTTTCCCGCGCTAGCCGGGCATATATCACTGACCGTTTGGCCGCGTGACTTATGCCGCCACGTCTCGAAAACCCTCTACAAAATACCGTTGGAGGCTATTTCTCTTTTGTTTATCACAATTTCGCAACACACAAACTTAGGTAGATCAAGTTCCAGTATTACCTAAATGGCTATTATGAACGGTTGTACTGCGATGATGATTATCAATAACAGTGCTCTCTACCTCCCAGTGTCCTGTTACGTCACTCGTTGTATTTAAGACACGTCGTGACCAATTCTTCGTCATTGTCCATGATATTGCTATCCTACCACAATCCTTTCCGAAATTCTCAGTACACTTAGCCTAACAAAGCATTGTTTAGGTAGATCACATGACCGTACCAAGCATAAAGTCTATCAAGATTTTCGCTAATATTAACTTTAAAAGTTCCTTGCATATGTTCATTTCTGACATTTTTCCTATTACAGCCTCTAACCGACTACTTTAATATCATTATTTCAACTATATGTAATTGTTGTTCGTTCTTAACCAGCTTCACTTTGAGAAGGCGGCACGACATGAGAACCCTCTTGTCGTGGCCGCTGGAAACTACATACCCGATCCTGTAGAAAGAATGGTAACAGTCGACGTCGCCCAAAACACGTCATTACGGATCCTCCCGGTCCATTAATGGTGCTATTAGGTACCACAAGCACCGGTCACCGTCCTCGTCGAACCCGTCGCTTACGACGAAGGGCTCGACGAGCGAATTAGCCCACTGAGTTTCTCACCGGATCTTCTCAGTGGATCGCGTTTCCGACCCGGTGGTAGATTCTGCGAAGCACGGCTCTTGCTAGGGTTCGTGTTAGCAACATCGTCAGGTTTGAGCCCCGTGAGCTCACCTACTAGTTAAGGTTACGCTGAAATAGCTTGTCAAGGCTATCAGCTTAGGTAAAAAAAACCCAGCTAAATTAAATTCTTATAATTCTCCTTAATCCAGACAGGACCGGTAAACTTATTGATTTTAATTTTAAATCAAGTCTCGATAGATCGCAACAATTGCTAACCGCCAACCGCCTGGAACCAATCGCATCCAATCAAAAACCACCCATGCGTAAGAGCCCGCGAAATCTCCGTGGAACTTTAAAAGATCAAACGCAAACATTGTCGTCGCACCAACAATAGACACCCTTAAAATCCGAGCGGAATAAACCGCAAATAAAACCAACTTATTAAGTGAGGCCTATCGTCGCGACCGGGGATCGTTTTATGGGCACTTCTATCCGATGTCCATTCTTCTGAAATGCGATTAAAATTGAATAGGTCCATATGTCGGAGTCGTGCCCGTTGCGTCACAATCACACGGCCGAGTGCATTTTCAATTTGGCGCGAGATAAGCGCGACTTTTGGACGACTTTTTCTGCGGAATGGCGGAATTGATCCGGCGACTTACGGAGGACGGCGGGACAAGACGACGTAATTGGATGGTCAACTCATTCTCTCAAAAAGTTCCAGGGAGGGATTTGTTCAGTGAAGGAGGGGATCGGCATCAAAAAGAAAATTTCAAATCAATATTGATAATTTATTTACAACTTCATTTAAAATACACAACTTCAGAATGTTTTGTTTTATAAACTAAAAACTTTAGGTAAGGGATATCGTAAATAAAGGCTGTTTGTGGCGATTTCTAATGTACACGTCTTTTTAATTATTTTAATAAACATTTTAATTTATCGTCTACTGTTTAATTTACACTTTCATATTTACATTTTTTGGGGTTCAAATGCCTTGTTTATCAAAATCACAATGAAGTACTTATATAGCGAATATTTTTTTTAAGAATTTATTCATTAGTTCTTCAATAATATTTTTTTAGTTGCAAATGGAAAATAAATTAAACAAAATTCATTATATTTTGATAAAAATGACACCTCTTAATGTATGGCCACTCGATATCTTAAAATTTTACAACGGCATAGATAGTTGTTATACATATGTTTGTTTCATACAATTCTTTTCTCAAATCAACATATTAATATTATACAAAATAAAGTGTACAATTATAGTCACCGGCTTCTCTTGAAATCGTTCAAAATTAATTCTCAATTCAAAACTGTAAATATTTACAAATACAACGTTTTATTATCTATTACATAAATTACTATTGCATTCGTTCGATAACATTTACAGAAATAAATTTACAAAAAAAGACAATCTTTTCTCGTATTCTCTGAACACATCGCAACGTTTACAGCGATACAATCCGACAAAATTAAATAATATTTAATAAAAAATAATAATTAAACGCAATTTACAAAGGAACAGAATTTGTAACTTAATTTATTTACAAAATACACAAATAATGTTTTTGAACTATACTTATTACCTTATCGTATAAGCCGACTTCGTGACCGACCTTAGCTAATATTATAATACTGTACAATTTCGCTAGTATAGTTACTTCATGTAAAATCGTTCTTAACTTTTCAAATTATGTTAGTTCACATCTCTCATATAAAGTGAAAACTAATTGAAAAATGTTCGCCATGTTATCGATACTTTAATTTTACCTGTATACGTTCTAGAAAAATTATAAAATTCATTGTTCATTGCTATCCCGTTCTCACTGTTCCCATTTATGTTATACCATCTCCGATTTCAATCAACACATATGTTAAAATGGGTCTGACGATTTATGTTAAAATGTTCTTTTTCCTTTTCCACTAATTTGATAAACTAATAAAGACTCTTTCTTCCTAATCTACTGATCGATCAATATTTTCTAAAAACAATTCCGTAAATAGCATTACTTATCTACTGTGATGTCATTGTTCTATTTTATACGACAGATGTGAACTAATTAATAATACTTGAAGGAAACTGAACGCGGAATAATAAAGTCTCATTTGGGGTTTACAATGGGACATAAGTATTCAGAATCAGATATGTTCAAACAATTCTGCATATTATTTTATTATTTTTTGTAAAATTTTACAAACGTCAATTCAGTTTGCAGTCTCATTAAAATGTGATGTTTTAAAATAAATCTTATCCTTTTATAGATTAGTCTGTAAATCGTTTGAAATCACAGCGTCTGTTTCTAAGGTTTCCTCGGATTTCTTCATGGGGCATGCTTTCATCCCATCATGTGATCATCCCATGTGACTAGGACGGCTAAGACGTGTAAATTATCACGAGAGATACAAATATTCTTATCCGATTACTAGGTCCTCAAGTTGGCTGACTTATCACGTGTATTCACTCCTCCAACCCGTCTGCAAATAAAACAAACATAAGCGTATTAAATAGATATTTACATGTAACATGTAAACTTAACACTCCAGTTCACGTTGCTATCCACACATCCGAGTATAAGTAGGGGTGGCGCAGAATAATCCAAGAGAAAGTTATTAGAAAAAGCCACGACCCTCAGCATTACACAAAGTGGGAATGAGTTGCTTGCTCCGGCCGTTTCAATATTGCAATAATTGTTACGTTATAATACTCATTGTAAAAATTAATATTTAAAAAAAAAAATAAGAAAAAAGACATGTTCGCTGAGTTTCTTGCCAGTTCTTCTCAGGACGGAGGCTAGTTTTTTGTGAATTGGCGGTAGTTCTTTTTGACGTTCAACAAGTATGTACGTGACGGAAGGAGAAGGACCCGTAACATCAATTATATTGCGATGTCATGAAATAAGATTAACAAAAGAAAAGTGCCATTAATTTGACAATCTCACTATCTTCTGCTAATCTAAAATAATACTCGTAGTATGAATGTAAAATTTTGTATGTTCGTTAATCAATCGCGCAAATATTCACGAATTTTAATCAATTTCGCTCATAGCCAATTCACGAATTCATAAAACACAGGATATATTTTTTACGATGAACGAAACGACTGCTTATTATAGTTTGATTGTTTATTTATTTTATTTATTGGTGATCGACGGTATTCAGGAGTCTTAAATATCGTTTATTGGTCACACGATCGGTGCTGATTACTTTTCAACGGGATCCAGTTTGGATTCTCGGTAAGAGTCAGTACTTTTTCAAAAGATGTCTGGAATTCGAGGTCTGGGTATATATGTTCTTGTCACCAGTACACGCGGGACCAGGTCTCGTGAGACTAGCTTGTGACGGTTGAGTTTTAAACGCTTAGTTATTGAATTGTTTTTTTGCTGTCCGTACTTTAAGGAATGTTTCTGGTACGGTACTGTTGAGATATGATAGTTAGTCCACAATACAAAAAACAGTTTGTCATGTTTCTCTAATAGAAAATTAAATGTTTATTGCATTTTTAATGTTTAAAGATTAATGTTTAATGTTTTAATGTTTAAAAAGAGTTTAATCATATCATATCATTAACTATGGTGTTACAAATATTTTATATTGAAATTTCTACTTACCATAGAATTGAGCTGCGCAAGGTGATGGTGATGGTAAGGGTTGTGGGAGGTCGGTGGTGGGGCGAAACCCTGATGGGGCGCTCCGTACCAGTGGGACATGTGCGCGGCCGCCGGGTGGACTAAGCCCACTTGGTGCTGACCTGCTCAAAGAAAACTTATGTTATGAAGGGTACGATAATATGTAAGACGGCCGGTGTATCTATTTTTTCTATATATATATATATATATATATATATATTATTTTTCTATTAATAGAGAGGTGAAAGGCTTTTTGGGTTAAGCGAAATTTTTGCAAATTCACAGAGAAGCAATTTCCAGTTTAAAATTTGGAAAAAATATCGTACCAAAAAAAAAACTTCTTCAGCTGTTTGAATGGGGTAAACTTAATTGAAGTTCAATTAAAATCATCGAATTGTTAATATTGATACCAAATAAACCGGACCTTTAATTGTAAAGACAAATGTCGCGTATTAAGTGAAATTTTGCTTAACCCAAACAGCCTTTCAACTCTCAATATAATGGTGTCGTGTTATATCATCAAAGAAAACAGTGCCACAGCTGAGCCACTGACGTTACTATTGTTCATGGGCGACTCTAAGTATCTACCGTCAGAAGCATCGCATATTTGCCTAACTTCAATGGCAATTAAAAAAAGTTCATTCATAATGTACGCCTGCCTGGATAGGTATCGCTACATTGCCTATATCTGCCGCGCAGCATTCATGAGTTGCGCTTTAAGGCGAAGCAAAACTATTTAAAAAAACTAAACAATTCCCACTTCAACTTCCAATTGGTCGGCGGTGTTCACTGATTCGGACTGTCTGTTTACTAAACTGCCATAAAATCATTAATCATATCTGTACTTATGTGATATCTTCATTCCAGCACGTACTATACTTACTACTATACTAGCAAGTAACTATACTTGAGACCTTAGAACTTATATCTCAAGGTGGGTGGCGCATTTACGTTGTAGATGTCTATGGGCTCGAGTAACCACTTAACACCAGATGGGCTGTGAGCTCGTCCACCCATCTAAGCAATAAAAATAAAATAACAAACAGATGTGACCAAAAATATCGGCAGGGCTTTGTTTGCGTTCATAATGCATTTTGTATAAAACGTAAAACAAAGTAAATAGAAAATAGACTTACCGAAATCCATAGCTGACGGGAAGGCTGAGCCTCCGAATCCTTTGGTAGCGTCTCCGAGAGGCTTTATCATGTCTCCCATGACTCCGCCGAGCGCTAAAGCACAAGCTCCCCCACCGCCCATTCCCATTCCTCCCTTCTTCTTCTTACTTTTACTGCTTAACTTCCTATTTCTTGTCTGGATACCTTCCTTCTTCATCGTCAAAGGTCGGTTTACCTGCAGACAACATAAATTAATTTTATTAAACAATATTTACATAGAGATCGTCTATGCAATTAAGGCCTTGTTATTTCACTGGCATACGAATGTTAAAAAGCGAATTCTCTATTAAAATCACGTCTTAAAATAACAACCAATTACCGACGAACGTAGAAACAAAACGTCGTGCCTAATTGAGACATCACAATATTCCGTACGAGTTTTAATAAATCGTAATTGTTCCTTGTCGTCTGTGAATCACACAATTTTTGCTAACGGCCTTATTCCGTTTTATTGCTGCGACACGACGTTTAGTGGTACGAAAAAAAAACCTCCGCGGTATCAATTTAGAATACTAACTAGGCTGTATAAAGGCACGCCGAAACCATAAAATGGTATCACAATAGTCCGTGTGCGAATATTCAGTTGTTCGGTGTCCGATGCCGACGCACGATGTCACACGGTGCATCCTAATTAGTGCACCGATGCACTCTGTCGGCGTATGTAGTCCGCGAACTGTGGGAATCGGTGATGACGTCGTTATGAGGTTAAGGTCCCCGAGACGTTTCGCCAATGTTTTCCTTTTAAGGCTCGCCACAGGTAATCTTCGTTTTGAGCCGTCCATTCAACACGTTCGTTTGATTGATAAGCCATTTATGTGTATAATTATGTAACGTACGATATGCTGCTGATGCTCTTGTTTTGATAACAGTGATATTCATATTTTGAGAATTAATTAAATGAAGTTTCAAAAATATATAGGACTAGCCGTACTCGCCCGCTTCGTTGGACATTTAAAACTAACATTGTTATTTATTGTCATTATTATTATTAGGGAGTCTAATACTCATATAAATATTAGCCTATCCATTAAGTACATGTATTTTCTACATGGATACCAAGTTTCAAGTCAATCGGATACATGGTTCAGTAGTTATAACGGAACATCCGTAAAAACCAATTTAGATTTATATATTAGTATATAAGTAGATATAGTTTTTGACAGCCAATTGAATGACAACAAAATGTGTATCAAAATCTCCGGGTCAACTATCTCGGTCACTTTCTGCTTTGCAACGTTGTTTCCAAGAATCGTGCGTCACGACGGACGGACGATGGAACGGACAATGAGTTATTCATCGCCTTCCAAGGAACTCGCCGGCATGTGGGCCCTAAACGCACGATTGCATTCGGCGGTGCCAGCAATGCGCATGACCTGCCCTTCAGCTTCGCGTTCGGAGATCGCAGTACCGTGTTAATTACGAACATATGACGACGGAATTAAGCTGCAAAGGCTAATAGAGAGAAACAGTTTAAACATCACCTTTTTTCCTACCTAAGCTGGTAGCCTTGAGAAGCTATTTGAGCGTAACCTTAACTAGTAGGTGAGCTCACATGGCTCAAACCGGAGTGATGCTAGCACTGACCCTAGCAAGAGCCGTGCTTCGCAGAATCTACCACCGGATCGGAAACGCGACCCACTGAGAAGATCCGGCGAGAAACTCAGTGGGCTGTGTCTATGGGTTAATTCGCTCGTCGAGCCCTTCGTCGCAAGCGACGGGTTCGACGAGGACGGTGATCGGTGCTTGTGGTACCTAAAAGTGCCGTTAATGGATCGGGAGGATCCGTAATGACGTGTTTTGGGCGACGTCGACTGTTTACCATTCGGTCTACAGGATCGGGTATGGTAAATCACATTGAAGGCATCATGCATCAAGGCATTTCAGAATGTATTGATGGACTTTGAATAAGCACAAGGCATTATTTTGTTGCCTATTGATAATTGTCCGTGTTTTTAAGTGGAGACCGCGAACTGGTAGGCGTATTGAAAGAAGGATCGAAGTAAGAACGCCCTCAGGCTCAGTGGAGTGAAGACATATGCGGGGTGGCTGGCAATGTTGGGATAAAAGAAGTCGAGCATCGTGCTCAGTGGCTTGCAATTGGAGAGGCCTATGTGCAACAGTGTACTGCTAATATATGATTTTATTTCGACTCATTTGATGATGAGTAGTGACAGTCAGCCAAACCTACTGTGCATATTTTTTTAAACTTAGCGTTATTGTTTATCTATATCTATACTAACATTATAAAGCTAAAGAGTTTGTTTGTTTGAACGCGCTAATCTCAGGACTAAATGGTCAGATTTAAAAATATATTTCAGGGTTAGATATCCCATTTATTGAGGTAGGCTATAAGCTATATAACATCACGCTAAGACCAATACAAGAGGGGCACCAATAAAGAATGTTTAAAAATCGGGTTTTTTCCCTTTTGAGAGCTTCCGCTGCGTGCGCTGTAAAAACGGTTAAAGTTTCGCTAAAATAATGTATATAAGAATTGTTCCCCTTTAAAAGATCTAAAAAAAGTTCGCGATAGCATATGTCTATATGTTAAGGTTGGCTCACTATAACGTTTTCTATGCTAACCAAATTTGTTCTAAAGTAAAGCATTATTTGCGAACTATTCCACGCGGACGAAGTCGCGGACAAAAGCTAGTTTATTGTGTAAACTGTTTATTGTCAGGAGAAATTTATAGACAAAGCATATATTTTTTTCTCTATTAGTTAGTGTAAAGCTATTTTCCTGTAAGCGACTCTTCGTAGTGTGCAGTTATCAATTCCCTGCGTCCCTAATACGTTCCCGCGAAACGCCCACACATCGCGTCACTCCACATTACCGACATACCGAGCCGTCGGTACTCTCAATTGAACCAATATAAAATGCATTAACATTAACACGAATGCCGAGAGATTTAGCTGCATCCGAATTGGGTCATCGCAGAACCTTAATGACTTGATATGTGATTTCGCATTTATATTTAGATACCCACGCACTGACTTACGTAACGAATCTTAAAATATTTGCTATAAAATACCATTAAGCAAATGATTTGTTTGAATGAAAAGCCTGATTATAATAAAGACTCTGCCTGTTTTATTATTTTATTATAATTTAATTAATATTATTGTTTCGTACAAAAAAAGATTCGTGTCATCAAAATTCGTTCTAAAGTAAAACTTTATAGCCGAATGAACAGAGAATACGTATAGGAATATTTAACTTTCTCTCGCACTCTTACATTTTAAGAGCGGTGTTCTTGTAAGTTTATTTCAATGTTAGATTTTGAATAACATATATTTGATAAAAATCTTTACATGATTCCCTAGGTCTGTCATAATTCCTGGTAATATTTTGGTGAGTGTATATGCCAAAATCATACCTGGAACATTCATGAACCTAAAAAAATAATTGAACATCAATATTAAATAAATACAAAGTTTTACAATTACGTTTTTAATGAGCTTATCGCAGTTTTTTTTTTTAAATCTTGTTCGTTGCTTATTGAACTACAGAACCGTAAAACGGTCTGGTAATTTTTACGAGTACACATTCATTATGTTCAGATAATGACTTAATATTCAATTGATTTTAATTATAATAGCAAATTATCTAAATAAAATTCTATCACAAGCCACAAAAAATGTTTACGATTCAACTAAGCTCTTCACATGAATCGGAAGATCATTGGAAAGATTAAATTATGTTCTACTTAAAGATTCAAAACAAAGCGGTGTCTGACTGTAGTTTTATTTATTTATTGTTAATGTATTTTGGAAATGTTGTTTTAAGGTTTTTTTTTCTTTTAGAATTTATCAATTTAAATGTGAATATTGACAGAATGTAGATTCTGGGATATTCAAATTTTTTAAACCTGAAATATGGGAACTAAAAATACATTATTGGATTTCATCATACGTATATTTTATTAGGTATATTAATAATAATAGGCACGACCAAATCGATTGAGCTGTTTTAATCCTGTTGAATGTGAGGAATGTATTTATGAATATTTTGATATATTATGGCGTCATATTCAAAACGATATTATGTAAATATAATTATGACTAAACATTAGAAAAATTTAAATACAACTCTGTCTTTGCACAGCCGTAATAAAATTCCCAGCGTCTACTCCGGTTCGCATGCAAATCGGAAAACTCAAGTATATTTACAGTTACACGATTACTTATGTGCGGAAAAAGATACACAGTTATACATAATGCAGTTCATGACAGAAAGCGTCCGCCATGTTGGGGCTGAATTGCTTAATAACCGGCTATTATGTCAGGTTAATTACATTGCATGTTCCCGACTGTGGGTATATGTTCCGGGCGAGGAAAATGTGTTCATATGTAAAGGGTATAATGAACTGTGTATCATGGGGTATATGCATATATGTGTGATTTTTAGCACAAATGTGAACTTCATCGGCCTAATGTAGAATGGTTTCCGGGGCTCATAAGCGCAACGCGACTACCTAAAGCCATGAAAATCGAAGTGTTAATTGTATTCCACAACGTAAAACCTATATACTCTTTCTGGTCGTTCCCTCAATGCTGAGGATCGTGACTGTATGTCAATCTTCTCCACTCGGTCCGGTTCTGCGCCATATGTACCGCTCCCTGTATCTGGCCTCCAGTCACCTCCTTGAGTTGGTCCACCCATCTAGCTGGCGCTCTTCCTCTAGCGCGCTTCCCCTCCGTTTGTCCGAGAATGATGAGTTTCTCCAGGCTGTGCAATGAGGATCGCATTATGTGCCCAAAGAAACTCCGGATCCTTTCCTGGTACATAGTCAGCAGGCGCTTGGTGACCCTCAGCTCTTCGATGATGGAGATATTGGTTCTCATAGCTGTCCAAGGAATGCGTAGCAGCTTTCTCCAGCAATACATTTCAAAGGCCTCGATCTTTTTGCGTTCCTTTTTCCTGACACACCAAGTCTCCACCCCGTACAGGAAGATAGAGAAGACCAACGTACGAACCAAACGCATCTTATATACAGATATACAACATATATACAGAGAAACGCAAAACAAAACACTACTGCTACGTTCCGAGTGAAGGATGGTTGTACACAGTCGGCGAATACATAAAATCAAACTAGCATCACATAAACAATTCACGGCGCGTTATCATTGAAAAGTTTCCACAAAGTCGGTACCGGGAGCCTCGTAATTACAGATATACAACCAGTCATATGGCAATGAATCCGCTTTCCGGCGGCTACACGCCCTCCGCATGCAACCTACACGGGCACGTGACGGACACGACACGCTTACGCGAAAACGTTAAATCACATAAGCTTTGTGGCTTTGCTGTTAGTTCAACAACGAAATACTGTTATTGCTTTTCGGCTGGTTACGTTAATTTTATCGCCCGACTTATCGTACTTTGAGTTCAATAAATTAATTAGTTACAGTGTTAGCGAACGTAATACGTTCGTGTGAATTTAATGTTGCTATGTGAATTTGATTATGAGTGGCAAGAAATCAATTGTAATATAATAAATACGAAACGTTTTGTCCAGCTTTAAGTCTAAAACAAAAGAATTGCAACTTTTTATTTATGTAATTGCTTGTATGGGTGCAGGAGCTTACAGCCCACCTGGTGTTAACTGGTTATGGCTATAGACATTTACAACGTTAATTCGCCATCCACCTTGAGATGTAAGTTCTAAGATCTCAGTATAGTTACAACGGCTACCCCACCCTTCAAGCCGAAACGCATTACTGCTTTACGGCAGAAATAGGTGGGGTGGTGGTACCTACCCGTGCGGACTCACAAAAGGTCCTATTTTGAAACAATGCGATCGTAGAGGCGCGCCTTTCTTCTATATGTGTATACTTTTCCCTGCCTATTCGCTGGTAGCCTAAGAGGCTATTCCAGCTACGTCCGGAAGGATAGATGAGCTTACGGGCTCAACTTGAGAGAATTTGCTAACACTAACCCTAGCAAGAGCAGCGCATTGCAGAATCTACCACCGGTTCGGAATCGCGACCCACTGATAAGATCCGGCGAGAAGCTCAGTGGGCTATGTATACATATCTCTTATTGTATGTCTACACGTAGCCGATGAACTGCATTCGGTACCCTAGCGACAATGTGTGATAAACTTTTTTAAAGTCACGCATGACGCCCATATGTAAAGGTGGCTCAATCTCATGCTAATAAAATAAAAATTCTCAGACAATTTAGATTCAATTGTAAAGGATGATGTAATTTGCTTTCGCATAACCCCAACTCATATATTATAAGTTAAACAGAGAAACAAAGGATTGTATAGCGTGCGCGTCCTACATTCGCGAGTTGTGATGTCTTACGTAACGTAGGAAAGCGGATTTGGACAAATCGGATTTATGCAGACTATTTTGTATATTGTGCATTGGAGTTGAGAAAAAAATCGTGGCAATTTTATTCTTTTTGCAAAATATTCTTTTATTACGTAGACAAAGAAACGAATTAGTTCACGGCTCATTTGGTATTATTGTGCATTGGAGTTAAGCAAAAAAATAATTAATTTTGTAGATTTTTTTTTATTTATTATGTAGACAAATTAATGAGTTTACGCAAAATATTCTTTTATTACGTAAACAAATAAATGAATGAGTTCACGGCTCATTTGGTATTATTGTGCATTGTAGAGTCAAGCAAAAAAATAATTAATTTTGCAGAACGTTTTTTTTTTATTGTGTAGACAAACGAATGAATTTACGGCCAATTTTTATATTAAGTGGTTACTTGAAGCTCGTAGACATAACGAAGTGACTGCTACAATGCATACCGAAACTTGAAGTTTATATTATAAGAGTTTTCCTTCGCCAACGAAGTCATTCGTAAAAAGTCATACCTGCCTGCAAAATTTAAACATCGAACACTGTCATAGTTGGTACAATTGTAACTAGTCATTTTGAGATTAATTCTTTACGTCACAACGACGTCTTACATTAAAATCTAATTTTGAAATTGAAATTACTAAATCGAATTTCAATATCGCTCTTAGCTCCGTCTTAGCACATTAGCACCGGTGCATCTTGGTATTGAGTGCCTATGCGAGATCGAAAGTGCGAGTGAAACGAAACGCAGAACAGAGAAGTAGAGTTTGATGGTCATATGTGATATTGACGCCCGACAACTTACAGAGCTCATTTGGTCCTAAATTTCTGTTTTGCGTTAAATTAAAACAAACAATCAGCTACCAGATGATCAGCTCAGCTACTTCGGTCATATTGCCCGCCGACAGTCAGATTACTTGGACAAAGTGATTGTGACGGGCCAAGTAGAACAAAAGAGACCCCGCGGCCGATTACCTAGCCGTAGATTGCACAAAGTGGGAATGAGTTGCTCGCTCCAGGCATTTCAATATTGTAGTAATTGTTACGTTATAATACTCAGTGTAAAAAATTCATATTTAAAAAAATAATAATATTAAAAAATAAAT
Organism: Bombyx mori; assembly: GCF_030269925.1. Classification (NCBI taxonomy): domain Eukaryota; kingdom Metazoa; phylum Arthropoda; class Insecta; order Lepidoptera; family Bombycidae; genus Bombyx; species Bombyx mori. The sequence continues at coordinate 5,601,903 of NC_085128.1, forward strand.
AAATAATAATTTTATATGTAAAAAAAAAGACATGCCCGCTGAGTTTCTTGCCAATTCTTCTCAGGACGGAGGCTAGTTCTTGTGAATTGGCGGTAGTTCTTTTGACGTTCAACAAGTATGTACTTTCATTTATGTTGAATAAAAAATTTTTTGATTTGATTTGATTTGGTTGGTGTGATCAAGTAGCCGCTCTAACTGGGTTGCCAGTCGCAACCGCCATTCGAGCAGCTGAGGACCGGACGAGATGGAAACAGTTCACGAGACAGGCAACGGTCAAGTTTCAGGGACACGACCTTCAGCAATGAAGAAAGCGACAAAGAAGAAGAAAACAAACAAAAATGTCTATATCAAAATTCAACGTACCTACAAATTAATAGAACTGGAACGATATCTAATTGACAGTACACAGCTTGAGCCGGTTAGCATATGAAATTTTATATGGGAATAATTTATTATGTAATAACTACAACGGTCATCCGGTCCCAATTTAGGATTCCCTGTTTTATACCAGAGACTGAAAAACATACTTATAATGTTGAAATATACATATATAGATAATAAACACCCAGACAAAGAGCAAACAAACCTGTTCGTCACACAATGTTTGCCCGATGTGGGAATCGAACCCACGACTCTTGGCGCAACACTCAGAGCCGCTAACTACTGCACCACCAGGTTAGTCAGTTATGTTAACGCATAAGAGCTCAATCCCATCCGTAACATCATAATTCTAACGAAACAGAACATTCCATGAAAAAGAAGAAAGGGCATGTTTATGATTCGACACCGATGCGGAATCTCTTGGTTTGTCGCAAAAAAATCTACCATCCATTCCTATTTTCTTGTAACGATAAAGACACAAAGTCAAAGTTTAATTAAAATTATTTATTTGTTTGCTACCATTCGACACGATATAATATCTTCTTCAAACAAGGCTGGAGAATGTCTTCAGCAGTAGGCAGCGGCTTAGTGCACCCTTGGAATTTTTAATGACTATCATTAATAGCGACCACTCCGCTGCCCTTCGTCTTCAAAAATGTATATATGACAAAAAGTAAATAGTGACGTCCAAATCTTGTGACTTGTTCCAAATTTTGTATCAGTAAAATAAAGATAATGTTGGTATCATTAAAAAAATTAATTCGCAAGTCTTAAATATATTTTCCGCTTTCATTTCAAAAGATTACTTTTATTTATAATATATCACATTTATATTATATCATACCACGAAATACGAAATAGTTTGCATAAAAATCTCTTTTGTAAAAAAAAAAAGCATTCTCTTTGTATTCGTTAAGGTTGAAGTAATGCAGAGTTTGCATCGTCATGTGACAAGAATGTCATACTGGCACGCTACAGGTAATACAAAATCGATCAGGCTCATGTCAATGTAAAAACATACCGTTTGTAGTATATAAATAGGTCTATATTTCTTTTGTATCGATTTTTATAGTGACGCTGTGTTATTATTAAAATAACGAATAGCATTTTTTGACATTATTTTTCTAAACGGACTTATAAAGTTCCGATATATATTCTAAAAAGACCGTTATAATAATTAAAACTACTTTTATGGTTAATTCTATCGTTTTTATTGTCATGTCAACAGACAATTAGTACATTATTCAAATATTGACGAACAGCAATTTGGTCGTCCGTGTTCACGAAAACTGAAGTATTCCAAAGGTAGGATATAATTTAATGACAATAAAAAAACGGGTGATGAAACTGAAAACTATAAGGCCGTTGACGGTTATAAATATCATAAGTATCAGCTCAGTCTAGTTCAGGCTCTGAAATATTTTACACACAAAAAGCAATTTCTTCAACATTACAAGCATTTGAATTACATTTCTAGAGCATGCAGTGCGTTTATAACATTATCAAGGTACGTCTTCCGTACAAATACAGTAATAAAATCGTTGTCATGAGAAAACAACTGGTACACCCCACAATGGCTTGGAAAATTCACGCACGGACTCCAGCGCGTAATTTTTCCAGTAGAAAGTTTTATTATGTCGTTAATTGTTGGAAAACGGCACACGAATCTCCTATTGGACATAAAACAGCAATGAAATGGAACAACGACATATTAACCAATCAGAAGCGTCGTAAATGTGTGATTGATTGCGATCGACGAACTGACGGGACGAAAACAATGTGCCGGCAAACAACGGGAACTATGCTTTTTACGATGCAATTAGAAAGATATTCAGTGAGTAAATAAATACACGGGACTTTTTGGCGGGAACGCGAGGAGTGAAGTTGTGTGATTTGTTTGATTTTGTCTATTTAGTGTTCCTTCAGGTTTAAACGTGTAATAACGGTGGTTTATTAACTGTTTAATATCTGTGAAAGTGCACAAATGTGGGAAAATGAAACAAAGCCGCTGAACGTAACTTCTCGGGATCCTCCAAAAAGGCCACTGAAAAAGTCTCAGTAAATAACCACAATTTTACTGAGATTATATTATATGATATTTTGTAAATTTTAATCATTTATGTCGCGATTAGTTTCCGTCGTTTTTTATTATTCATAAACTGTAACTAATAAAAACGGCCAATTAAAAAAATCTTATTACTTGACGCTGGCTAATGCACAAACCGTGCCGGAGACAAAAAATAAAAAGAAGAAGAAGAGTAGATACACTGTGATCGTCAAAATTTTATCAGAGTATTTGATAGTAAAAGTATAATATTTTAAGTATGATTTAAGAGCAATAGATATTAAAAGATCAATTGATGGTAGGCAAACAGTTTTATCATATTAGATTATTAAAGAAATTTCATTCTGAAAATCAGTACCGTAAAATGGGGCGATTAGGGACAAATTCCAACTTTATGAGCAATTTTAAGGTAGTTGTTGATGTATATAATGATATATCAGGATCAAAATGATTGAGTCTTGGGGGCATCTTTGTTGTCTAATTTAAAATTATGCAACTAGCATTCCAGTTTAAGCAAAAAATGCAAAAATAGGTGTAATCCCTATTTACCCGAAAATTGCGGTTAATTGGGACGAAATGAGAAATTTGCTAGGGTTGGCACTACTTTTATTTTTATATATAGTTTTAATTTATTTATTTATTTAGTTGCACCAACAAAGTGATCATCAATAAAAAAAATTGAAAAACTGACAAAAGTACATGGCAGACATCACCTCAATTATAGGTGCAATCGACAGTGCTGATATTTCTATCTGGGTTAAGAGATTAGGTGTGTCGGTTATTCCATGGATTAATCAGATGAATACCCCCACTCTGAACAAATATTAAATATTTTATTATGTATTACTTAGACACTTTTGTCCACCTTGAGATTTCATTGATCTTGTTACATGTCTCTGCAAAATCGACTTGCTTATATTAAATTGCTTATCTATTTCAACTAAAGACTTATTCCCAATTTCGCTTTGAATAAACCAGATTTTTACCAACAAATTTAAAAAATATTGTTATAACTACATAGACAACCCTACAAACCTGTACCTATTTATACTTAGGTCGTTTCCATTTCACGTATTCTCATCCCAATTGACCTCTTTTTCGTTGTTATTTGTACCTAAGACGTCCCCAATATCCCCAAAAACAACAGATTTTTACATGTATTTTTATTTAATCAAATACATTAAAACCAATAACAACTGAGACTTACCTTTAATATATATGCTGGTTCAAACACTAAATAACGTTTATAAATCATAGTCGTCTTCTATTATTATCAAATAAATCAAAGAGAGCAAAGTTTCTAGCACTAAAATAATTACCACCACAGGAAGTTAATTTGAAACGCGATTTTTTATAAGTTAGCAGCTATTATCATGCATGTTCAGAGTTGTTTTGTGAACTTTCAACATTCTACTATTAAACTACAAAAAATGGAAGATTTTGCAACGAATATAAAACTTAAATTGAGCATCGAAAGATTTTCCCGGTTTTTTCCCGATTCGCCTCTCAATCCCTAATCGCCCCATTTTACCGGTACTAAGTTTAGCATGCTTTAATCTATTTTTAAACACATCCTAGTCCGTAATCAACTTTTTGGCGGGAACGCGAGGAGTGAAGTTGTGCGATTTGTTTTATTTTGTCTATTTAGTGTTTCTTCAGGTTTAAATGTGTAATAACGGTGGTTTATTAGCTGTTTAATATCTGTGAAAGTGCACAAATGTGGGAAAATGAAACAAAGCCGCTGGACGCAACTTCTCGGGATCCTCCAAAAAGTCCACTGAAAAAATCTTAGTAAATGACCACCATTTTACTAAGATTATAATATTTCATCCCATATCATCTCAATTCATTTCATTTAATTTCATCCCAGTTGATTAATGTTTAAAATTAATAATTTTCATTTCATTTCACTCCATATTAACATTTTTCATAAAAATAAGAATATAAATTAAAATAAGACATGACTTAAAGGTCTTAGTTACCAGGTCATAAAATCACTTAAAAAAAATAGTACGTAATCTGCGCTATGATCAAGCTCATCTAGATTCATTGATTGGATGAGCCAGTTTATTTGCGCTATAAGCCAATAAAAATTTACATGCAATTGTTAATAATGTTCACACGTAGTTAATTATACGAATACGCTAATCCATTATGATTTAATGGATTACGTGACGTTAGAACCATGAGAATTAACTTTTTGTCACTAAATGATGCATATTGTCAATACGGAGTTTTTATGTAGATTAATTGGAATAATTTGTTTACACGTGTTCATTAATACGAAACGATTAGTTTTTACTTTAACAATTGTTAGATTGATGATTTAGAGTATTGTGACGGCAATGTCTGTTTTGCTGGGTTCCGTATAATATAACAACAAGCATTGGGTCATGAAATGAAATATTACAAGAAAACTGGTTAAACATAAGCGCTGTTTAGAATTGCATAAGCATTGTTACTGGTGGTAGAACGTCTTCTGAGTTCGCACGGGTAGGTACCACCACGCTGCCTATTTCTGACGTGAAGCAGTAATGCGTTTCGGTTTGAAGGATGGGGTAGCCGTTGTAACTATAGTGAGACCTTAGAACTTATATCTCAAGGTGGGTGGCGCATTTACGTTGTAGATGTATATGGACTCCAGTAACCACATAACACCAGGTGGGCTGTGGGCTCGTCCGCCCATCTAAGCAATAAAAAATATATCTAAACATTAATTAAGCTATTTGTTTTTAAATTCACTAATCCCTTGTCAGGTTTCCTTTTGCCTTCTCAAGAAATTGATATGTTTCCATTGATGTGTTTTAGTTTGACTGAACCTGTACCTATAATTTGTACCTATACTTTATCGATACGTAATCATTACTATTCCATTTCATATCATTACTATCATATATAAATGTATAACTGATAAAAACATATTTTTTATCACAGCTAGGTAGCATTGTTTTTTATACTGTCATGTCGCAAAGTTATAAGATGCCAGTGTGCTTGCTCCATTCAATAGGAAAAAATAATTATAATACGTTATAAATTTGTTTTATTAGTGCAATATATTATCGTGCTTAAAAAATAAAGTTTTTTGTTTTTATAAAATCACGTTTTTTATCAACATTCCTGAATAGATTAACTTAAAGAAACTTATCTAAATTAAAAACTTGATCCAAATCGTTAAATCTTTTTTTAGAAATGTTCTATACATATTTATGTATAGTAGAGTTCGGTCAATGATCTAATTTCGACAATATTCTATCATTGAAGAAGATAAGCAGACAACCAAAATATATTTTTTTTATATTTAGCAGATAACACTAAAAACTAATTAATTCAATGAGCGGGTAGATTGCAATGAGAATATGAAATCCAATGAAAATAGATAGAACCAAATAAGATGTACATTGTGACTTATCACATAGGCATAACTGGTACATTACACGGTTTTAAAAGTTTGACTCAAAAATAAGGTATTAACGTGATTTGTTACATATAAAATTTAGTAAAAATTAAATAAAATTAACATATTTTTGTAGACGATTATGTTGATATGACGCATCTAATGTCAAGCGATTACCAGAGCCCATAGACATCTATCCTTTCGTACAAATTAAGCCAGATATTCATACCGACTTGAAGTTTTGAAATGTACCCTCCCAGCAGTATATAACACAATGTCGAACAATAGGAAAGGTCGCCGGCACGTGTAGGTAGTGCGGCGCTACATATTTATGCCGTGCAACTAGTGATGTATTTTTTTTTATTGTATAGAAGGGTGGACGAGCTCACAGCCCACCCGGTGTTAAGTGGTTACCGGAGCCCATAGACAACTACAACGTAAACGCCGCCACCCACCTTGAGATATGAGTTCTAAGGTTTCAGTATAGTTCAACGGCTGCGCTTGGCGCTAGGCTTGAAGGCGAATGAAGAAGCGGTTGTTCTGTAAAAAACTCAGGCTTAGAACTCATGTCCTAAGGTGTGTGGCGGCATTTACATTATTGATGTCTATGGGCTTCAGTAACCACCACCAGGTGGGCCGTGAGCTCATCCATCTACCTAAGCAATAAATAAGTGCGTGTATATTTTTGGTAACATACATAAACTTATCATTGAGATACGGTAACTCGAAAACATCTTCAAAGACATTGTTTTAAAGATAAAAGATAATAATACACAGCCAAGGTCGAGATAAAAGCGGCGATCATGTCTGGATACACATATGTAAGAAATGACAAAGAAATAAATACGGTTTAAATTAGACGGAGCAGAGTACCGTGGTGGGCCCCGCACACACAGCTGATACCGAGAATCGAAAAAGTTGCAGCTGCTAACTTAAAACTGAGTGAGTTTCTTCCAATTAATATATTACGAATTATTTTAAACCTTCACACTCATCTGCATTAGACAGACTATTATTTAAACTTCTTTTTTTTCATATCTGGCAGAAGACTATACAATTATTTCTGCCGTGAAGCAGTAATGCGTTTCGGTTTGAAGGGTGAGGCAGCCGTTGTAACTATACAGAGACCTTAGAACTTATATCTCGAGGTGGGTGGCGCATTTACGTTGTAGATGTCTATGGGCTCCAGTAACCACTTAACACCAGGTGGGCTGTGGGCTCGTCCACCCATCTAAGCAATAAAAAAAGAAAAAACTTTTCATATCTGACAATAGATTCCAGGGGCTATTCTGACTTCACCTTTGTTGGCGAACTTTTTTTATGATTGATGGTTTACTGGTGGCCCGGAGGCATTTCCAGTTTCACAAGGATAGGTGGGCGAGCAAGCCATGGAGCTGGCTCCCAGCCAGAAGGGACAAGATTTGCTAACAGCTACCCGAGCGCCTCCAAAGAAGACATAATTACTCAAGAATGGCTGCTTCGCGAAAGAATCTACTACCGGATCGGAATCGGTACCCGCTGAGAAGATCCTCCGCCCAAAAAAAAAAAACAAACTAATTATAGCATCAGAGACATTTTTAGTTAACGTCATATCGTACCGCACTGTTGAGAACCAGTGAGGTGTTTGAAAGATGGGATTCAAGAGAGAAAGGCTAAACAAACGAACTGCGTGAGTCGTGTCGAAATAATTATTTAATTTAGTTAGTTCTGTACAAGTTGCTTATTAATTTTGTTTATCAAAAGAGAACATTAATATAATAAATTGACAATTAGTACGTCTTATCTAAAAAACACTTAGCCCCTAATCTCGTACAATGAAATTCGTGATAACAAAATCACTGCAATTTCGATTAGATACGATAAAGTTAATCGTTTTTTTTTTACGTTATCGTCCTGGTTTCCTAAAACTATTAACAAAATAAAATTCAAAATCGTTTTTTTTTAAATACTTCCCTAATCCACAAGTTTCTGGGTTTGTTTTAAGGTTCGGTTCAAAGACATAGCAGAACCTTGGCGGAAAACCAAAGAATCTTCCAGAAAATAATGCTTATAAGTGAACTAACAATTAATTTGATGTTTTTTAGTCCTGTTGAAACTGATTAGAGTATTAGAGCAAATTCATTGTATTGCCATCGATTCCTTAATACGTGTGCAAATTTCCAAGCAATATGAAATATAAATACAAGCTAATAATCCTAGTGGCTCGAAGTAGTAATTTCCAATTAATTGCTTTTTAGACTGATGGTAGGACCTCTTGTGAGTCCGCGCGGGTAGGTACCACCACCGTGCCTATTTCTGCCATGAATCAGTAATGCGTTTCGGTTTGAAGGATGGCGTTGTAACTATACTTGAGACCTTAGAACTTATATCTCAAGGTGGGTGGCGTTGTAGATGCCTACGGGCTCCAGTACCCACTTAACACCAGGTGGGCCGTGAGCTCGTCCACCCATCTAAGCAATAAAAAAATAAAAAAGACTTTGAACTCGAAGTCTTTTATTCTTAATAAGGATTCGCGTAAGACTAGCTACTGCGGCGAAATGAATGCATATTCTCCATTACGTAGAAAAGGGAAGAAGCTTTAAGGAACCCAATAAATACAGAAATGCAAACATACATACGTCTTACAAATTATTTTCAGTTGACAGTCGTAATGATAAAAAGCGGTCTTTTTTACCGCGCAGAGTGAATTAGTTCCGCGTAGTTAGTGCAGGAGTCAATCGTGCGTGCCGGCGCCTGCGCAACCCGACGCGGTGTCTTAGTCTGTTTTACCTTTAAACTTTCTTTTAACTTTAGTTTCAACTAACTCTAACGTAACTCTATTGAGAGATTAGAACTTATATCTCAAAGTGGGTGGCGTATTTACGTTGTAGATATCTATGGGCTCCAGTAACCACTTAACACCAGGTGGGCTGTGAGCTCGTCCACCTAACTACGCAATAAAAAAAAGAAAAAAAAGAATGATTTTGAATTTGAATTTGAAGAGGGGGGGGGGACTACAAGGGAGTCGTTTAGTGGGTAGGGCCCTAAAATTCCTTGGGCCCGAGGTCTGCTCCCAACACCTTGCAGATTGTCAAGTCCCACATACCCCGCGCGTCCCCTAGGTGCGGGGACCTCGTAGGGGGTTCGGCACCCGGCCGAAAAAGAAAAAAGCTAGCACCCTTTACTGGGCCATGTTATGAGTTCAATTCCCACATCAGGCAAACATTCGTGTGATGAACAGGTTTTTTTGCTCTTCATCTGGATGCACAATATATATATATATATCCAAATACATACATATGTGTGTATTTTGGTTTCTAGTTCCTATTGTACTGGGAATTCTAGTTTGAAGTCCAACGACCGTGTTTGACTTCTCTCAGTTTATTACAATTATTAATGCTTAAAGTTCAAATGCACGTGTCACCAGTAGTAATTTAAAGATGGAAAGCACGCCGTGATAAACCTGACTATCAAATAATAAATAAATATTTACTAACAATCACGCCACGTTAACTGGTCTCGTGCTTGAATCGTGACAGAGGACGCCTCACTTTCCGGCTCACGCAGGTGCTCACTGGGCATGGTTGTTTCGGTGAGTTCCTGCACCGGATCACAGCCGAGCCGACGGCAGAGTGCCACCATTGTGGTTGCGACTTGGACACGGCAGAGCATACGCTCGTCGCCTGCCCCGCATGGGAGGAGTGGCGCCGTGTCCTCGTCGCAAAAATAGGAACCGACTTGTCGTTGCCGAGTGTTGTGGCATCGATGCTCGGCGACGACGAGTCGTGGAAGGCGATGCTCGACTTCTGCGAGTGCACCATCTCGCAGAAGGAGGCGGCGGGACGCGTCAGAGACTCACAATCCCGCCGCCGTCGAGCGGGGCCATCTCGCCCAAGCCCTGGCCCTCTAAGTGTTTCGGGTCCCCCTCACATATCGGTCTGGGGACCGGCGAGGGGGGCCTAAGAAGACGACGTGCAAGCTGCTCTGCACGCGTTTTACGCAAGAGCATCCGGGTGATGGAAGGCCAGCAACCCTCGACCCACGCTGGTTCTGGCCCAGCGGGGTATTCCGTAGGGTAACCCACTCTAACCGGCGCCACCTAGGTGGGCTTCGGACAGTCTGCCGACCGAGAGAGCTGGTGGTCGTGGCGCCGACGACCGCCAGTCCGGCGTCCCGAGGGAGAGGGTGATGGGAGAGATGTGCTCTGTGCTTCGCACTAAACGCTTCACTTTCCCCCCTTTGCCTTGTCATGAGTTCTGTCTCATGCGAGGTTTGGACGTTGGTTGTTGAGCGACAGGAGGTTTTAGTCAATTCGACTCTGACATACCCCGCCCAGTATCCCCAGAAAAGGGCGGAAGTCCGGCGATTTCCTCCTGACCAAAAAAAAAAAACTCTCTCGTGCTAAGTTCGTAAAGAACTTGTGTAACAGGTACCAAATAACGGAAATAAATGTAAGATTTTTATTATACACATACATATATTTAATATACATCCATAACCCTGGAAAATACATTTTATATATTTTATCATACAAATATCTTCCCTTGGCGGGACTTTGTGTAGTGACCATGTCACTTACCACTACACCAAACGGCCGTTTATATATTATTATATATGGATAAGTTGTTATGTATATTGTTTTTATGTTATCGTTTTAAAAATGAACATACGTACATCACGAACTACAATGTAGTTAGTAACAACTTAGTTTATTGCATTCTAAATACTGAAACAGAATTGTGCATCAAAATAAAACAGGTGTATTTTTTTTTAAATATATCCAGAAAAGATGCGTTAAAGTTGTTCCGATGTAACGTTATAACCTGTTAAATGGGTGCAGCACGCGAATAAAATAAATACCCGAAGCAGTAGTCCAGAGACTTCTGACAGCTGCTACTTCGAAGGATAATTGAAACAACGATTTATACACCCGCCAAATTTATCGACATCAAATATTTATAGGGACCGAACGGTCATGTTATTTTCTTTCGTTTTGTGATGAACGTATATGTATGTATATGTATTTAAATTATTAAGGTTCAACATTTCTGTACGGTGCGTAGGTCGTAATGAATTGATGGTTAAATAATTTTTTGATATTTTTTTTTTTTAAATATATTTCCAATATTCAAATTTTATTACGTGTAAAACTAATAAAATGTTATATCCCCAATATATTTCTCTAATAAAAACAACATAAAATAAAATTCGCCAACGTTGTGATAAAATCGAAAATAAATATCGACATTCTCCTAAAAAAAACAGATTGTAATAGCCTAACTAATTCCGATACTTATCGATATACATTATTTTATTGACATATCTAGATTTTCTAACGATTAATCGATAAAAGTGTCAATGTCGCAACAAAAGATAGTAAATCAGTGTCTATTCATAATGCGTTTAATAAATGAGTTGTTCCTTTTCGATTTATAGCGAAACGTAATAATTGTTCAATTACGTAACCACAATTAAGTACAACATTTGGTAACACGATCACTTATTACATGTTCAACGAACTTCAAATTTAAAAAAAATACCTCAATTTGGGGCACATGTTTTTGAAGTGAAAACTTCTTTAGAATCGTTGTGATTTCAAACCGGATGCAACGGAAAAACGACAGGTAAGAGACACAAATACAAAAATGTGTAGGATGAAGCCAGCAAAAGAATGAGACAGAAATATACATACTATTTAATACAGCGCCATCTGTGAGATTTTTTAATACTAACGTGTGTATGAAAGCTCTTGTTAATTTATAATTATACGTGAAATTAAAATATCAATTCACAGAGGGCGCTACCTTACAATTATTTACTAATGACAAAATTTTACATATACTTAAGACGTTTAGGATTCACTTCTACCACGTGTGAATTGCACACATTTTGTTTTTTTTTATATTTTTTCAACCGTCTGATACGTTTTATACGATCGGACTGCCGTCTATAAATTTAGTTTTAACAGACAACACGGTAAGATTTAGTTAGTTCGTTAAATAATTGATTGATCATTAACAACGATGAATTTGTTAGATTATGAAAATGGTCTTAAAAATGTAAAATCTAATTCACGTTCGAACGAGTCTCTAATGAAGACCAATGTAACGCAAATCGAAAACAATTATAAAAACCAATAAATTCTGATGTTTCGCGCCCATGGCGGTGAGCACCAGGTCCAATTAGAGTCTGACCGCGGAGGCAGTAAATCTCGTATGACTACCGACGCTACTAGGCTACACTAATTCATGCAGCCCGCCAACGTGAAACCATAACTGTCAATGTCGACAGATATTTCAAAAGCTTCAAAAGCAGCGGCGTCCCAACACTACGGGTTAATGAGGATTTGTCGATACATCGTGGCCTTTATACACCGCTGACAATCGTATTTTATTTTGCATTCATGTTAAATCATACGTATTCAGAAATGTAACGAAAACTTTAGTATTGAAAATGATAAGAAACAATAACTATGTTCATTACGCAATTGTTCCTTTACTTTTAAGCTATTGCATAGATTTTATCGCGGGCCTTGAGCGCGGGGACTGAATCATGAAATTCCGTAACGAAAAAAACCTTACGCCTACCATGTAGCTCGCGTTCAACACATTCACACGTTGCGCTTGTGTAGTGTTTGTGAATAAGCGCGTGGCGTGACGTCACACTGCATGCGCATCATGAAAAGTCTGCCCATCTCTCTCTCGCGCGGTCTAGCTTATGAGTGTGAAGGGGACAGTAAAGGGTTTGCTTTTATTAATGTTTAATATAGCGTGGTCTCGTTTTAATATTAAATTATCATTGTCTAATTACAATTGCATAAGTTGATAAAAAATGCTATGCAATAGCTTTACCGCGGCAGTTCCCGAGTGCCACACGTTTTTTTCTTACATTTAATGTTAAACTTTAAATTGAAGATTAACACGAATTAACAGCCCTACCACAATAGAAACGTCGTATTACTTTTTATTCGTTCGAAGGTCGAAAGCTGTAAGCCCATCCGCGTGGTAGCCCTGAGCGGCGCGTGCGGTCATTCCGAAACACCTGCCTCTAAGCCCCACTAATTATTCCACCACTTATTGTATGATTATAAGACTTTTTTGGTGCTTTCAATCAAATTACACCTTGGCCTCGCTTTGTACGAGTGAGATGTCATAAATGTTTTTTTTTCAAGCCAATTATTTGATTCGGCCGGTGCGCACAGCGGTAACGGAATTTTATCAATTACTAACAAATCATTCATTATCCCTGTATTTGGACCATCGGTCTGCCGAGCAATATCACCCGCTCGGTGAAAGATCTTCCCTTTGTCGTAAACCTACAGTATATGTAATTATTCTTTTAGCCCACTGAGTTTCTACCGGATCTAATCAGTGGGTCGCGATTCCGATCTGGTGGTAGATTCTGCGAAGCACTGCTCTTGCTAGAGTCAGTGTTAGCAACACTCCGGTTTGAGCCCCGTGAGCTCATCCACACACGTTAGGGTGAAGCTGAAATAGCCTCTCAAGGCTATCAGCATAGGTATAAAAAAAAATCCCTGTAGTCCTCGAAGTGCTTCAACGTTCTATTGTGTAACAAGTTCGAATAGAGCACAAGCATTTCGATTTCGAGATTTAAAATAGCCTTTTGTTGCTACAAACGTTTACCATTGTGTAAGGATAATTTCTTTGTTGATATACAATTGGGACAACAAAAACGCACATCGAAAATGTTTGTCACAAACAGTGGCAACTTAAGCCTCGCATGCCAGTTTAAAAAAAAAAAGACGAAGACAAGAAATATCGCTAATTTCATACGAAACCGAGATCCTACTAAACGATTACGGGACGTTACTAATTCTAAATATGAATTCGTGTAAAACGGCCGCAGTTTGCACTCGAGCGCGTCGATGGTCTGATAGGACGACGTAAATAAATAATTAGACGGAGAGAGGAAGTCGGGGAAAGAGGGGGCCTCGGATAGTTTCGAGATAGGATCTAGCAACCGCGCTTTGTGTCAAACGTCAGATCGTTATCTCGAAGATGTTTACAGATGTACTAGAGGGGTAATGGCCGGTCGCTCTGCTGCGAGCAATCGACCGAACAACGCCACCGCTTGATAGACCGTCGGCTAATTAACCGCTTTGTCTTACGCAGATATAACTAAACGTCTCAGAAAAAAAATATATTAATCGCTATCGCAAAGGTAACACAAAACAACCGTTGGATTACCAGAATAAATTATCTATTAACATTGACGGTAGAATGTGAGGACTATTCCTATGCCCGTATGTCACGATAGATGAATTTGATAGCGTGGCTTGGCGCCAGTTCCACTAGAATCTCGGCACTGACGTTATATCGGTTACAGAATTAGCGTTTATGATCTTAACCTCATAATGCTAATTTAAAATTGGTACATATTAACTGGTGGAAAAGATTACATTAATATTTCGTAACCAAAAAATGTACTTTCGTAGTTTTTTTTAACGTAACAAATTGTAGTTCCTAAAACGACATTCATGTGAATCCCTGGTGTTTCGAAATATCGGTAACTTTTCATAGTTGTAGTGTATTAAATGAACTACGTTTTATATCCGAACGTAATAATAACAACAAAAGGAATTCGAGTTTTTTGGAACTAATATTGCCCAAAGGGGAATGAATCCTTGTAGTTTTGAATATTTGCGCTAATTAATGCAAATATATTAAATACAATAAAATAAATGAAAACTTGTAAATGTGAAACACAAAATCGATACGTTTGACCGATTAATTTGAAGCTTAAAGTTCTTATAGATGATAGTTCATAAAAAATCTTACTGTTCACGGACCACCTCGTACGCAAGTGGTATATACATATAAAAAGATAGTTCGTGAACAAAGGCTCGATGCACCTAATATGAATTACAATAAGAAGTCGATCAATCGTTGTAAAAATAAATTTAAATAAAGTTATCAACAATAATTAAAACGCTTATGTATCGTTTGAAATATACATACGTGTCAATTATGTTGCTGGAAACTTTATTGTTCGGTACTTACTGAATCTATTGCAGAAATTTATTTCCGGTTCCTAACCCAAAATAAAATACAGTAGTACATTGTGGTTGAATTCCATAAAAATAAATCAAATATTCCTTTAATTAAATGTAAATCCCAAAATTAACCTTCAATTTAGTAGCTCATCTTTTTCGAATTTAATTGCTCAATAATTCAACGAAATTTTTAATGTTACTTTTTTTATAAATAATAAAAAAAAACACGACTTCACAGTTGAATCACTTTTTGCAGTTCCGTGAATAATTCTCACATTTCTACAGAATTTATTACGCGGACAGTAAATCAGCTTGCGTTCGTTCGCTTAACAAAATGGGCGCTTTAATTCTCATGAATAAAAACATCCTATTTAGCGCTACACTCACCACGTCTTCAGAACACCGAAATGTACATCCAACAGACTCAATCGAAAAGGTACCTTAAATAAGAAATGCTACAAACCAAAATCATTTGTATTGTAATGATCATATCGCATTTCGACTTTGTTGTATTTCTACGCAAACGCATTTCCGGTCAAACGGTCGGGAAAAAGCCATTTAAAACAAAAAAAAATAGTAACGCGCCGCGTACTGCTCGGACGCTTCCGGTGGGCGCCATTTTTTCTATATTGCCAACAGATAAAATCTTTCCGGCCTACTGCGCGAACGCTTGCTTTTATTTATTTTATTTTACGCGAACACTTTTTCACTAAATTAGGTTGGTACTTCCTTAAAATTATATCTGTATTAATGTAAAATAATTTATTTCCCGCTAAATACCGGTTCATTATTATCTAATTTAAAAAAACACCATGGCGAACATTCCTTCGAAGTCACATAATAAAATTTATATTTAATTTACAGCACACGAATTTATTTATAGCCAATAGATAAAGGATCTCATCAAATTCGAAATTCGAACGTTGAAACAAGCTGGATATTTTAAATGAAACAATGAACACCACAATTAGTGGAGCGAACAGCATTTGCATCGCTACAAAATTCAACGGTCGAACTATGTAAATGGGATAGCTGTTCAATGTTGAATATTCAAATTGATGTCATTATAATATTCGGGCAACGGGCATTTTGGCCACCAGCCAGCCGGCTCTATAATGAGTAAATTAAATTTTTCTTCCCTTTTCTCACACGCGACTCAAAGCTCGCCCCGACACCCGGAAACCATGCTCTGCACTCAACAATTCGGCTTTAAACCAGAATTTAAACAAGTTTCGCGTGTTACATGTAATTTAAACTATAACATTGTAACGTGCTAACATAACCCCTTCAAGCGTTATTTGAATTTATGGTAAACTGTAAGGAGGGCACTATTTATTAGTGAAATATGTACTCATTACATTTTTAATGAATCGCTACATTTTATTTACCCAAAAATTAAGTTAGTCGCCATTTAAATGACATTTTATAATACTATTTTTAATTCAAATGTCGACGAATAAGGCCTTAGTTGTCCGATGACGACGATAATAGAATTTAAATTATAAAAGCGAGATTAAGCCGTCAAAGTGGTTTTAATTGCGTCTACGACTAGCGGAAATTGGGTACAAGACTATAATAGACAGTAAATAAATTCGAAAAATGCATAATTTAATTATCTGAGCGATAAAACTAATCACTTAAGAATATTCCAAAGCCATACGATACTAACTAACATCGCACATTGTATTGGTAATAAAAAACCATAAGCTAACATTAAAACCTAATGCCGATGAAAAATGGGAGAAAAAACGGTGACTGTCAAATTCCCTCGGATGCTGGCTGAACAAAACAGCACTTTAACGAAATAAAAAAAATGTTTAAGAGCGTTCTCGATTCAAAAATTGAATTGATCGGCCCATTGTATTCGGAATGTATCATTTGAGCTGTTATTATGGGCGCGCTCTCTCTAGCTCTATACAAGCTAGTAATCCAATACTTTTGTATGGAAGGCACTTAACGGACAAATTCAGTAACGAAACGACATAAGCGTTGTTTGATGTTGATATGTTTAGTGTTTTATGATCTGCTCGGTGCGAGACGAACGTTCATGATGTTTTTAATTGATTTTCCATTTTTGTTTATTTTGTTTAGTGTTTATTTGAATGCCACTGATTAATGTGAGATTATACTGCAACTTTTAGTTTTCACAAAAGAAACATCGTTACGAATCGATTTTACTAGCAGAGCGGAGATAAGTCATAAACAGTATTTTCCACAGTCAGTTTATAGTCTTTATGTAACATTTTTATTAAATAGTTAACGAGAAAACGAGTTATCGAAAACCGAACTATACAACTCGATTACAGAAACCGACCGCAATCAAAAAAAGTAATCCCAATTCATTGTAGACGCAAAGGGCGTTTAAAAAACTGTGTGCCAACCACAAAAACCTAATCGGCTATTAACAGGAGGAAGTTACGTATAAACGAGCGTAGTAAATTAAATAAACAAATTTAAAAGAAAAAGTAAAGGAAAAAAACTTTTGTAACATTGCGGTCGTGGCCCCACGCACTAGATAATCCTATTACGCGCCCATTGTAAATGACCAAATAAATAATTTATTTTCCATTGAATCCTTCAGAATTCGGTCGGATATTCCCGTGGCTATTTAATAGCGCTTAAATTGTCTCGTCATCTGATGTTTTTACGAAACACGCTTCGTTTAGTGTCTCATCATCATCATCGTCAGTCTAAATATATCCATTGTTGGACATAGACCCCAAGGTATGCCAGTCCGCATTTGCCACTAGACAATTTTACATTGCTCAAACTGATATTAATCGAAATTTACAATGTGTGCTTTTTTTTTTTATTTGCTTGTTTTAACTAAAATTCTTATTCGCAAATGGTTGATCATAAATTTTGATACTCAATCGAAGAGCTTAAATAAAATTAATTCGATTTTCTCACATCAATCAAATGCACAAACCGTATCAAAAACATCAATAAAAAGTTTGAAACAACACAAAGGTTAAAAGTACAAGAGGCTTGTCGGCTTCTCCATACAGCACGGTCGCTATGAAGCCAATTTGGTCTCAAGTATTCGTAACAATCGTTTGAAGAGCCCTCAAGGAATATATTTTGAGTAAACATGCTTGAAACTTGTCGGCATTATACAACGCTTTAACAATCTTGATATTTTCTATTCTTATATTCATAAAAAAAAATTATAATATATTTGTGAGAAAACTAAAACATTCACGATATAATCACAACGACAGGTGCGCTTAATATTTATTTTGTCAAGTCATTTAGCTAAAATTAGAAAATTTTTAGTATCCTCATAAAAAAAAAGATATCTAAAATAAGTCAATTCAATTTAGACTTTATTTCACTGACATTACACATTAGACATTATTTATCTTTGGGGGATTAAAATCATTAGTTATGTAGTATAGTATCAAGACCACTCGGTTGTGCGGGAGGGTGACGTCGGTAAATCAATACTCTTGTACCTTTTGTATGAATTGCTTTTTTTTTCAAACGAAATCGATCACGAGTATCCGCTTCCAAAACTAACATTGAACTGTATCTATTTACATATTCTTATCTACTTATGCTACCTCTTTAAAAAATCATACGTTAGTAAAATTCGAATAAAGTAATTTAATGTGTAGTTTATAGGTTTTAGTGTTCATAAAATACGTCTCATTTAAATTTTAAACTGCAATACGTCCCAATATTAAATTCGCATTTGTCCATCAGTGTTCGAAAATGTTCAACATTTAGAACAAATTTTACGACTAATAAATTTCATCTGAAAAAGTCATGAATAATAATCGATTAATTCACCATAAATTTCTAAATATATTTATGTAGCTCGTGAATAATAATTAATGTCTATTATCGTCTTAAAATGTAAGTGATACACTATAAATATGCAGGAGTGAGGCAGGACACAAGCTCTCAACAAAGCTACTGCAGTATTCCCGTATTGTGCCCCCATCATTATGTCAACATCTGAAGTAGCAGGCACTCCCATTCGCTTCTTTGTCGTTCCTTCCGAATAATTAGAGCAAACATCGGCGCTCGGATACAACTAAAGTATACATTTCAACAGAAAAAAAGTTTTGAAGTACACGAGCCGCCTATTGGTTCTTTTGACAGTTAATTTCTGTCATTGTAGCGCTCCTGCTCTTTCGCATACAACTCGAACGGTTTTGTTTAACGTTTTCATTTTGGGGCAGCGAGAGCCGTGAGAATCTAATTTATTCTTGACATTTAAAAACAAAATCAGGCTCGACGTTCGATGACTGGCACATTCTGATTAGTTTATTATCGATCGTAAAACATGAAAATTACTACTGCATATTATTATATATATCTCTTTAAGAGCTGTACTTAAATTTTATTTTTGCATAGCTTAGAATAATTATTTATAATAAAATAAATTCGATAAACGTTTTAATAAGCTTGAAGTTGTTGTTTTATACACAATCGGAGATAGACAACTTTCTCAGATTTCAGTTTATCTTAATGTAATCTACGATGCATACGAATATATTTCAGTTTAAGTTTATTCTTAGATATTATCGTATGAAATCGTATTTCATTTGGGACAATTGAGTTGAGCTTTATGACACATTAGCCAACCGTCGGGGGATCGTGGCGTTTGACTGTGGAACCCCTAGTTATCTGTCACCGAGATAGTGTCAAATCATCCCGAGGGAAACGAGAACCCCAGCGAGACCAGGGATTAAATGAGGCAAGGGAATTATGCTCCTTTCTAAATATCATTTAAACTACACTGTGTGCATTTTAATAAGTGTAATTAAAGAATATGTGTGTTTACCTTCAGTTGATTTTCTTAGGAAATCGAATGCTAATAAATATTAATTTGTTGCAGATTCTATAGAATAAATATAAAATTAATTTGGAGTAGACTATTCACACTATAAAATAATGCCTTTAACTTAACTAAAAATATTTATATTCGGCTAGTATTCCTAGCAAGGATTTGAGTATAATCTCTAAATAAATATGTAAATTTTCGTTTGATACTACACGTGTATCCACCCATGTTTCAACTAAGAAATATTATGTAATACCAGAGAAGCCTTTCTAAAGACAAACAGCAACTGTAAAAAGTTTCAATGCAATCGTATAAACGAATCTTAAACGTATGGCACGAATAAACAAACAAACTTACCGATACTCATTTTTTATCATAATCATAATTTTAGAATCTTCACTATCAATATCTGTTATTCTCACTCAATTTGCCACATCAAATATAACTGTTAAAACGTTAAGAAATGAACAATATATAGATATATATACATGACACAAGCTGTATACATAGTCAGTATAGAACAATTGTACATTTATGATTATTTCAACACAACGTTCGCATTTAATTGTTCTGCTATCTAGTCGTGCTGTAAATCATGTTATTGCATTGATTAAACTGGTAGCTAAAATATATTTACTTGTCGTTTCGCGAGCCATAAATGTAATTGAAACAAGTGTTGGTTTTGAGTTTTAATCATTTTAATCAAACTATTATTATCAGTTGCAATTTTAACATCAAAATTAAAACCTGTAAGTTTTGTTTCTAAAGTTTGCACTTTTAATGTCTTAGTTTTCCATGAAATGTATCTTTGTTCTAAGGACAGTTTATCTTACCATTCCATAATCAACAAAAACTATTTATTAGTTGAAGGAATAAAAATATACTATTTCTAATTTAATAATTTGATTGATATTGGAGCTGCGATGTCGAAAAAGTATTTCTCAAAACAGTTAAATATTGGTCAATGATAGCATTACCAATTTATTTCTTTTTTGCTTCTTTATTTAAAAATGGAAAATTTCTCGGTAACACAGTAAGGTTTTGAATATCTTTTATTTATCTGTTTATCTATTATGTATTACTATCGGCAAATATTTTTACAAAATCCTTGAGAATACGACAGTACATTTTTTCAGTACATTAGTACATTGACTTTTAACTGTCATCTCTTAAACCACTCTCCATCAATATATGATAAATTATATTGTTATAACAACACTGAACAATTCGTGGAACCAACATTTGCATTAAAAAGACAAACAATTATGACTATGACTAGCTTCAACCCGGTCAACTGTTTACATACAAACTAAAGACTTGTAGTAGGATGAGCTTCAATGGTCTTGTACCATATCTAAGCCCTCAGTTACGTCTCGTCAAAGTATTCCTTCAACATACTGAAGCATTTGTTTTAGTGCTGGCCTATACGTGAAAGATAGTTGCTACTTCATTTTATAAACAGTCATACGTGTCAGTGCCTTGTAGCTCAATGTGTGAAGGAGTTCATTATGGGCGTCACGTACGTAATAATAAATTTGTAAAAAAATATATTTATATAATCTGAATCTCCGAAACGGCTCCAACTATTTTCATAAAATTTATTATACAGGGGATTTCGGGGGCGATAAATCGATCTAGTTAGATTAAATTCAGAAAATGTTGTTTTGTTCGTGTTGTCAATAATCAACTTTATCGATAATGAACTTCTAATGACTAATGACTCTTCTCGACGTCTATTGGCGCATAATAATACTATTTTACTTAATTGAGAGCAATTAACTGTTTTAAAGACACAACAAGATGGTTATCAAAAATAAGACGTTATAAAAATAAAAAAAGGAGCAAAGCTCGGTCATCGTCTAGTATTGATTAAGTCTGACTACACATTTACATCCTCTTATCTATTCTGGATTTTTTTTATTGTCCTTGTAGGAAGATGAGCACACGGCCCATCTAATGGTGAGTCGTTACCGTCGCCCATAGACTTCAGCAATACCAGGGGCAGGGCCAGGCCGCTGCCTACCGTAAACGTTGCTTGTCAATTACTTTAAGTAGAAAATAAGACTAGCCGTACTCGCCCGCTTCACTGGGCATTTAAAATTAACATTATTATTTGTTGTCATTATTATTAGAAAGTCCAACACTCATACAAATATTAATTAGCCTATCCATTAAGTACATGTATTTTCTACTTGGATACCAAGTTTCAAGTCAATCGGACGCATGGTTCAGTAGTTATAACGGAACATCCGTAAAAACGTAGATTTATATATGTGTACTATCTGACCCGGCAGACTTCGTAGTGCCTCAATCGATAAATAAAAGATCTAAGCTTTTGTATAAAATAAACTTAAAACAAACAAAAGGAATCCGTCCGATGGGGGACACATCAAGGGAAAACCAAAATTGTTATTTTTATTTAATTCCGAGAATTTTCATATTTATCTACCTTTCAAACCTTCTCTGAACTTCCACAAGTAATTCAAGACCAAAATTAGCCAAATCGGTCCAGCCGTCCTCGAGTTTTAGCGAGACTAACGAACAGCAATTCATTTTTATATATATAGATAGAATATTCGTGTTTACTAGTACTCACGTTGTGTAGCTTGTAGTAGAGTCCGCAAGCGTTGCATACAGGTTCTCCGTTCTGGTTTCTCCTCCATAATGTCGTTGTGGTCGTCTTACAGTTCGCACACGAGGTTCCCGCCCGTCGGGCCGCACTTTGTAACGACTGTTGATAGATAAATAATTAAATTAATGCCATTAGACGAACACTCGTAACCTTAAAGCTCAATATATTTGTAGTTAATCGAGAAAAGAAAGCAATTCTATGAACACTTAAAGTCAATTGGTTATCTCGTTCTTCAAATATAATAAATAGGAAAGTTAATCTGTTAAGATTCGGACAAAAGTATAATAGTTAAGGGGTAAACTCTGAAACAAAATGTGTATGCAAAAAATACTATAGTTGTTATACTAGTTTTTAAGAAAAGTTAAAAAAAAGCTTTGAAGATGCGCTACCGTTTACTACAATAGTGACGTATGATAATATAATATGGTAATAAGATAATTAAAATGCACATTTATAAAATACAAACGTAAATACGAACTAAGATAATATGAATCTTAAAAAGACAAAATATTCACGAAACAAACAAAACTAAACGCATACAAAATACGACGTATAACAATCGCAAAACGATGTGACATACAAAAAGTGTTTATAGCGGAAGATCGAGACGAAAACCCGAGGTAGAATATCGAGTCGCTCTTACGCACCTGCCCATTACTACCCGTCAATCAAATAAAAACATCCGCGGCATGCGGTGGCCGTTCTATACAGTCCACAAAACTGCCTCACTTAATTAAAAATGCATTCGTCCTAAACAGACATGAAAATAAAAAGAGCCGGCGCAATCCGACTCATAATAAATCCATTAATTTGTCATGTCATTTGTGAAGTAGGTACACTATTGAGGTCGTAAGAGTCCAACTATTCGGGACACCGGTCGCGGTCCGATTCTCGGTAACTAGAATCGAATACTACCAAAGATTATCGTGACCGCACCGGGCGCATTGTCCGGTTTAATATCGTAAGTGACTGTACCGGCATGCAAACGTACCATCGGGCTCAAAATTAGTTTTATTCTTCAAGTTCGAATTAATTAATTTTATTAAAATTGTGAAACACCAATGTAAACCGTTTTATTTATTAAAATAAGTAAATACAATAATAGGTACAAATATTGTCCTAATTTCGGATACCGAGACGATCATAATGTATATTTAATTTTTAATGATTATAGCCCTTTTGTGCGCATCAGTACAGCTGCATATTCGAATACCTAAATATTAAATGGTTTGCGTCGATATTCGCCTCGTCATGGCAGCTCCTTTGTAGCCGTAAGAGATTAGACCTCGCCATATTAGCTGAGCCTATAACATATAACTTTTTCTTCTCAGAGATGACTCGGTGCCATTCGATTTGTGACAGACAGACTTGTTTATTTTTTTACGATGTAGCTTATTTGTGGCGATATGATTTTGACAAATCACATTATTCATAATGTAAATCTCACGATACGTTTAAGAAAATGACAGTGGAATTGTGTGCACGAAAACCATGAGAAGTTTACGAGTCAATTACATAAAATCGGATTTTGTAATCTTTAGATAAGGATTCACGTCCAGTTATAACCGGTGCATGATGTCCCCTGGGACAGACTAATTCGGAGGGGTTGCTACTAAGCCGATTACAGGAGTCAACCACCCGTCGAGAGGGTGGTTTTATTTCGATGGAAAAACGGCTGTTTACTCGTAATTTTATGAGCGAATTACTTTCGCTCTTCAAACGCTGAAATGGCTGGAAAAAGTCGTAAATTTTACGAGCGGGATTATTTTTTATTCGGGTCATTTTTTACTAACGGACCTTGGTTTATGCGAATAACTTGGTAGATGACCGTAAATAATAAAAGGTTTATTTACTCGCCGCTGTCAGCGATACACTCTTGATATAATCAACTTAAAACACAATTTTTTTTTATTGGTTAGATGGATGCACGAGCTCACAGCCCACCCGGTGTTAAGTGGCTACTGGAGCCCATAGCCATCTATGACGTAAAACCCACCTTGAGATATAAGTTCTAAGGTCTCACTATAGTTACAACGGCTACCCTACCCTTCAAACCATAACGCATTACCGCTTCAGGCAGAGTGGTGGTACCTACCCGCGCGAACTTACAGGAGGTCTTACCACCAGTAAATTTTCACGAAAAGGACTAGATCATTATTTGGACATTATCCCTCGCTTTTCTGATAGCAAATAATCTAAATATTATTATTAGGAGGGAACACTCGGAAGCAATATGATAGTTAAGAAAATCACGCTTTAATCAATTTTCACAAATATTATTAGGGGTTACATTGAAAATGTTATCTTTAATTAATCACAATGATTCACCGAATAGTAAATGATGATCAATATAAATCCCCAAACACGCGGACGCAGCGTTCGTTTTAAGGACATTTATTAATTGTATTACCCATTTCACTGTCAACGACATTCCGATCAGATTGATATCTATGCATATTTAAAAAAAAAAACAAGCATAACAAATATCAAGCCGACAAAGATAAAAAGGCATCACAAACAGACAATATGCAGTACATATTGTTCGAGTACTTTAATTTTCAGTGTAGTGTGAAATCAAAGAGTACGCGACAGCATCAAGAGCTACTATTGTTGTTGTGACGGGTACAAAAACACGCTCATTGTTCGGAAAATACGACGATTGTTGTATAGGTACTGACCGGTTTAAGCGGACAAAGAACATATGCACGACTTAAAACTATAAATACCTACGTTCACCAAAGCGTTCGTTCTTAAAGCTTAAAATAGTACAAACATTTAAATCGCAATAAAAAGTCTTATAGTCTAGTCTTAAAGAATAGCATCGTGTAATAAAAATCAAACCCGCAAAATTATAATTTGCGTAATCACTGGTGGTAGGACCTCTTGTGAGTCCGCGCGAGTAGGTACCACCGCCCTGCCTATTTCTGCCGTGAAGCAGTAATGCGTTTCGGTTTGAAGGGTGGGGCAGCCGTTGTAACTATACTTGAGACCTTAGAACTGGTGGGTAGCGCATTTACGTCGTAAATGTCTATGAGCTCCAGTAACCAGTTAACACCAGGTGGGCTGTGAGCTCGTCCACCAATCTAAGCAATAAAAAAATTTAAAAAAAAATGTATTCCCCAATAGATTCGTTACCTGCTTGATTTTGTGTCAATTTCAAAAACAATAATACCGTCGTGTTTTCAATAGCTATTTATTAAACAAATTAAAGCAACACATAATGTCTGGGAGTCAATGAACATCGAGTTATTATAAACTGGCGCGCGTCAGAGGGATTAGCCCGCGCCGCTTCACACCAACCCGACTAATTCAATAAACCACCCACATTAAAAACATATTTCCATAACATTCTGCCCCCGCAGCGATCCAATCAGCCTTATCTCCCTCGGCCGGCTGCGAACACCTCCTAATCAAATCAAATCGCAGCCTCCGTCTTCCCTAATCTATTTACCTATCTACATATAATCATATTACAAAAAGGGATACCTACCGCCCCTCATATATTTGCGAGCACCAGCAAAATTCATCGAGTGCGGAAGAGACCCTCCTGCACCACATACCTACGCGAGTCCGTGGCCGGAAAACGCAAACCTACGGACTACGAGCACACTCAAACAGCGCTCAGTCACATCGCGACGCACACAGATCCCGGTATCAGCATATCTACGCCATCTAGATCCCACTACGAGAACCCTCGCGGGGAGGCAATCCATTTACCAGACGTGTCTCGCCATTCGAATAACCCTCTTATCCTTATAAAGCTAGAGATGACAATCGCGCGGCAGAAACGATGTTTTTAAAGGTTTACACGGCCCCTAGCAGTGAAAGCGCGGAATCGATGTAGCCTTTACCCCTCGCCCCGCTCCAGTTTTTCCGGCGCTCCGTCCTTATCTGACCGACGCGATTAGATAAAGAGAGATAGAGCGTGAAAATAAAGATTTTCATCGTGTTCACTCACACTACAGCTGCTTCAGTTGAACTGTAATGTAGCAGTTTAGTGGTGTGCGTATATCACGGGGTCAGAATGGTTATGTGCAGGCAAAAGGGATCGGGGAACAAAGCGAGATCGGCAAAACTTTTGATGTTACAACTAAAATTTGTTTTTATTGTTATTGCAATAAATGCCTTATTAGATTTCGTAATTATATTGAGTTAAATTAAAATAATGCAAACATAATTTTATGGTTTAGGATCAATTTAATTAATTTATTAGCAATCATTACCATGACATAAATTTTAACAATAATATTATAAGTTTCCTACTAATAATACGTAATTTGAATATTACGCAAATTCGAATTTGTTGAAGCATCACAACGAAACTTGATGTTGCCCTCTAAGTTTTTAGATTCTGTTTCCTCATGCATTTATAACGCTTCGAATGACACTAGCAGGAATCCTTAAATAAACTTAAAGCTCGTAATTTTTGCATTTTCATACGAAGATTGAGTTCGGAGCCGCCTCGCCCCCCGCTCACCCGAGCCTTTCATTGGACGTACTGCCGCGGAAGCCATGTTGGGAAATTCACTAAACGATTTATATGTGTGTGAAACAGAGCTACAACCAACCGAGTGCTCTATAACTGTATTATATAATATATACTAATATTATAAAGAGGAAAGATTTGTTTGTTGGTTTGTATTGAATAGGCTCCGAAACTACTGAACCGATTTGAAAAATTCTTTCACTGTTCACTACACTATTCCCGAGTGACATAGGCAATAATCTTTCTTGAAAAAAAAATTAGAGATCCTTACTAAAACTCTAATAATGTAACTCAAGGTGTAAAAAAATTACCTAAAATATTCTTTACATCGCATGCCCTGCGAAAACTATTGATGATAGAATAAAATAATGTACTACGACTTTGTATTTTACAAAAAGTGACGTGACAGCATATGTCTAACTATTATGGTTATGCAGCAATAAGTGTTCTTTTATTTAAAAAAAATAAAACAACGTCAAATATTGTTGATATTTTTGTTAGTGACCCGAGCTCTATAAATTTAGAAATACGGTTGGTGAAATTCATTTCGAGTTGCTTTTAATCGAAAAGGACGACGTCTGCGGAGGGGGCCACTTCATGAAATCACAATTTGGAAAGTCGAGCGGTATTGTTCGTTTCATGGCCCGTCGGATTTTATAAGTCCGTTAGGATAACAAAGCGCGGCGGTTGCCCAATAGGAGCCATCGGATGATAGCGATCGACGTTCGGTCGGATTGACACATCAAACCGCCAGTCGTCCGAGATAACCATCGAAATACATTCGAATCGTAATCGACACGCCGACGGCGACGTCTCTCTGTACTTTATTGATGCGGCCAAATCATACTCATAAACTAAAAATTAAAATCATTCCAAGCTGGTGGTAGGACCTCTTGTGAGTCCGCGCGGGTAGGTACCACCGCCCTGCCTATTTCTGCCGTGAAGCAGTAATGCGTTTCGGCTTGAAGGGTGGGGCAGCCGTTGTAACTATACCTGAGTCCTTAGAACTTATGTCTCAAGGTGGGTGATGCATTTACGTTGTAGATGTCTATGGGCTCCAGTAACCACTTAACACCAGGTGGGCTGTGAGTTCGTCCACCCATCAAAAGCAATAAAAAAAAAACCTTTAATAAGGGCAGTCACCGACGTCATTTGCTCCGTTCCACGGTTATTACGTAGATAAATTAATGATATATTTGATTTATAACTTCATAAAACAAGTAAAGTGTAGATAAATGGTAGATAATCGTGACTAAGTGTTCGGTCGGAGATCGATGGGTCTGTGAGATCGCAACCGTAGGCACAAATAGATACCTATACATCAGAGCTAACGTCGTCAGCTCACCTCAGGGGTGAAGGTCCTCGCTGTGATGTCTTTATACTTAAACATCTGTATAATAGACGAGCGCGGGTTTATGATTCCATGTGCGTTATAAATTGATTCTTATCTTTTATCTGTCAACTTATTTG
This sequence comes from Bombyx mori, assembly GCF_030269925.1. Lineage (NCBI taxonomy): Eukaryota > Metazoa > Arthropoda > Insecta > Lepidoptera > Bombycidae > Bombyx > Bombyx mori. The sequence goes on from NC_085128.1 coordinate 5,630,115, forward strand.
AATGAAGAATACAACATTAACGTTAGCTAAAGCGTATCTTAATAATAATAAAAATATAATAATGTTAGCCATTTTGGGGATTAGCATGCACAATGCATAGACAAATGAGCAAAACTCTGATTGATAAATACGATACTATCTTTAAAATGTTGAATATTCATTGCGAACGGTTTGGGCAAATCCTATAATTCTAAGTTAAATTAGGCATTAAAAAAACTGAATACGTTTTATTTACTGCAATACAAAAGATAAAAGAAAAGTGTAATGATAAAAAATATATTTCATTCCGACAAAATTTGTTGATATTAGAATTAGATAACTGTTTGTCGTATTTTGTTTTATTAAATTGTAATATATTCTGGAACATTTTGGAAATAATAGGAAATGATAGATTTCATAATTTATGAATGATATTAATATTCTCAATTATTAATAAAGTGTGAACAGACTTGTCACATTTAATAAATGCGATCGTGTCGTATAAACGTAAAAAATAACGTGATGATAATATTGTGTTTTATTTAAGTCTAAATCATGGTCGGGATTAATATTCAAGTATCAAATTCAATAAATTTTGAAGTATATTTTTTAGTTTTATTGAATTTGATGTTGTATCTCGTTCACAGTTAGATTTTAAAATTGTATTTGTTTTTTCGTACTATTTACGTCATCGATACAAATTGCAACGACAATGATGCTTAATTTTTGTATATAAGAAAACTTACTATTGAAATTGAAACGTGTGATTAAAAATAATTCATCCGACACTGGTGGTTTTCTATGAAATAACATTTAATACAGTACATTTTGCTATTCTTTTTTTTATTTATTTTTTATTGCTTAGATGGTTGGACGAGCTCACAGCCCATCTGGTGTTAAGCGGTTACTGGAGCCCATAGACATCTACAATGTAAATGCGCCACCCACCTTGAGATATAAGTTCTAAGGTCTCAGGAGGTATAGTTACAACGGCTGCCCCACCCTTTAAACCGAAACGCATTACTGCAGAAATAGGCAGGGCGGTGGTACCTACCCGTGCGGACTCACTAGAAGTCCTACCACCAGTGATTACGCAAATTATAATTTTGCGGGTTTGATTTTTATTACACGATGTTATTCCTTCACCGTGGAACTCAATCGTGAACATTTGTTAAGTACGTATTTCATTAGAAAAATTGATACCCGCCTGCGGGATTCGAACACTGGTGCATCGCTACATACGAATTCACCGGACGTCTTATCCTTTAGGCCACGACGACTCCAATCGAAACTTCAAGTTTATTTCTGGAGTCAACTAGCAGCGTTCGTATAGTGATAAACGGACTCTGACAGTTGTGAAAAATTAGAACAGCTTTTCTAACTACCTTAGTAGCACCACCGTGCGACAAAATGATTCACGAGAGCATAAGTCAGTGAGTATTTATTTGTACCAGCGTCAACGATGGCGGACTTTACCAGCGATAGGACGTATTGTATGTCCGCATGGTTCCCCCTACCTATTTTTGCCACGAAGCCCTCATTTGTTTCGGTTCGAAAGGTAGACCTAGCTTTATTACAATTGAGATTTCACTATCAAGTTTTTTTTTTATTGCTTAGTTGGGGGGACGAGCTCACAGCCCACCTGGTGTTAAGTGGTTACTGGAGCCCATAGACATTTACAACGCAAATGCGCCACCCACCTTGAGATATAAGTTCTAAGATCTCAGCATAGTTACAACGGCTGCCCCACCCTTCAAACCGAAACGCATTACTGCTTCACGGCAGAAATAGGCAGGGTGGTAGTACCTACCCGCGCGGACTCACAAGAGGTCCCACCACCAGTAAACAAGTTCAACAAGTCTGAAGGCGGCGTAGTGACTCATCTGAAAAAACCTAAATTGCGACTAAAATATAAACTCGGTACTTAAGCTCATACCGTATGACAGCAATCCAAGCCAAATTTAATGAACCATCATACGTGATTTAAGTACCAAATAAGTTTCACTCGACCCGCAAGGACTGTAACAGGTGCACAAAATAATTCGTGCATTTGTTTTAAAAAAGAATAAATTCACATTAAATTACGACAACAGAACCGCGAATCGAGTAGAATTACAAAGTTGAAATTATGCTCCCAAGGCGGCTAAACGTTCGTAATTCTACTTCGAAACGCTTCTTATAACGTGTGAATTTGCATTCAATGGCGAAGGACATTACGGGCGTTTCCACAAATAAAATACGACCACCCCGTGTTCCCTGGGCCTATCTCGTCGACATAACGAAGAATTAGTCCTTCGTGACCATGAAAATTGGAAAATAAAACACCCGAGATTTAGTCTAAGGTAAAAAAGTAGTTTTAGTTATCTATATATTAATACGTGAAGCACTAAACTTTGTACCCCTTTTTACGAAAATTGCGCGGACGGAGGAGCATGAAATTTCTCATACTTATAGAGAATATAGAGAAGGAGTGCAGAATGTTAATTTTTTTTTAATTATGCAAAAAAATACATGAAATCAATAAAGAAAACATTACACACACTACCATGTATTTGACACAACACATACACACACACACACACACACACACACACACATATACTCTGTATATATTGTCAAACTTTTGTTATTGTTGAAAGTATGTGACCAAATTGAGAATAGATTAATGTTGTTTATCTTTAATATTATTTGTGTAAAGTGGAGTCTTGGCGAAATCTGTGATTAATAATCATTAACAACATTAATCTATTGTGATTATAGAAGTATAATAGTATGTATTTGCCGATAGAACCCTAATTATGTCCAAACCTATAATTTAACTAGCTGACCCGGCAGACTTCGTAGTGCCTCAATCGATAAATAAAAGACTTAAGCTTTTGTATAAAATAAACTTAAAACAAACAAAAGCAATCCGTCCGGAAAATTGTTATTTTTATTTAATTCCGAGCATTTTCATATTAATCTACCTTTTAAACCTTCTCTGGACTTCACACAAATAATTCAAAGCCAAAATTAGCCAAATCGGTCCAGCCGTTCTCGAGTTTTAGCGAGACTAACACGAACAACAATTTACTTTTATATATAGAGATTTAATTATAGTCGAATTTCGATTGCCGAGGGACCACTAGTATAGTCTACAACTCCTCGCGAAATCCAAATAAAATACTACGAAGTAATAGGATTTGAGAACTAAAAGTAGAAGTAGTTAGATATGACACTGAGTCACGAATGATATCTAAATGAAAAAAAAAGCATTTACAATTCGAACTGAAATTTAATCTTTTGTCTTCAGCCTTGCATATTACGAGATTTAGCCTAAGATAAAAAAAGTAGTTTTAGCTAAATAGTCTACAACTCCCGAAATCCAAATAAAATACTACGAAGTAATAGGATTTGAGAAGTACAAGTAGAAGTAGTTAGATATGACACTGAGTCACGAATGATATCTAAATGAAAAAATAAAATTAACATTTACAATTCGAACTGAAATTTAATCTTTTATCTTCAGCCTTGCATATTATCTACGTAATGCAACTTACCAAGGTGAAAGCGTAATGACCGTCTCATTGTCTGAATGAAGTGTCGTGATAATAGTTGACAATGGTTAATCGTTGAAAAACACTTAATTATAATTTCTAACAATACTGTGTATTATAATCACCAGAAATTCTCACGATGATGCAGTTTGATACATAATATGATACAGGGCGTCATATTATACGTTCCACAATATTTATCCCTTCGAGCGCGAGTCGTCGTTAGATCGACACTCGACGACGGTCGATAGATACTCTCTATTAATGCGTATAAAGCGGGAAGCGTTGGAATACAGACTATTTTCGGAGTCTAATTCTAAGTATTAGATATCGACCTGTACGGACGTATTCGACGTCGCCCAAAACACGTCATTACGGATCCTCCCGATCCATTAACGGTGCTTTTAGGTACGAAGGGCTCGACGAATGAATTAACCTATAGACACAGCACACTGAGTTTCTCGCCGGATCTTCTCAATGGGTTGCGTTTCCGATCCGGTGGTAGATTCTGCCACTAGGGCTCTTGCTAGGGCCAGTGTTAACAACACTCCGGTTTGAGCCCCATGAGCTCACCTACATGTTAGAGCGAAGCTGAAATAGCCTCTCAAGGCTATCAGCATAGGTAGGTTTAAAAAAAAGGACGTATCCTAGCACGCGCATATATAACGTATTTAATAACTAACATTTATAAACACTTTTCTATGAATTTAGCATTGACTTTTGTATATTTTTTTTAAGTTATAGTTTTCATAAAAGGTCCTTTTTTGGAAGGAAAATATGTGTGAGAATAAGCTCAGCGCTAAAAGGGTTAGTAGTTACGTGAGTGTGCGTAGTGATAGAATTATATGACAGGGCGATTATGAAGTGTAATTAATCAAATGAAACAGGTGCGTATCGATTGCCCGGAGCTAAGTAAAAGCTGCATCGTACATCGTAAAGACCGGGACACCTGCCCTTCAGCAGACTTCACTTGCTGATCCGACAGTTGTATAGGAATCGTATCTACTTGCGCCAATTGCGAATTTCACTTCAATAGCAATTTCGTTATATTACCCACCAGGTGATTACTAGGACGCACCATTGATTTAATTCTACATAATATCTATACTAATATTATAAAGAGGAAAGATTTGTTTGTTTGTATTGAATAGGCTCCGAAACTACTGAACCGATTTGAAAAATTCTTTCGCTGTTTGGAAGCTACACTATTCCGGAGTGACATAGGCTATAATATTTTTTGGAAAAAATTAGGGATCCTTACTAAAACTCAAATAATGGAACCCAAGATGTAAAAAAATTACCTAAAATATTCTTTACATGCGAAAACTATTGATGATATAATAAAATAATGTACTATGACTTTGTAAAACACATTATTATTTTTAAAAAGTGTCGCGACAGCATATGTCTAGTTATGCCGCAATAAGTGTTCTTTTATTTAAAAAAATAAAACAACATCGTTGAAAATTTTGTTAAAGACCCAACGGAGCCGGAGCGGACCGCTAGTAATTTATAATCTGATCATCGCATCGTTTGTATAGGCTTAAAATAAAATTGGAATGAAATATATTTTTTGCAGGTTAGACTTATGTTTTATCATACAATTAAGACCTATCCTACGTAAAACCTATCGAACTATTAACACTTATTGAAGGCTCTAAACTGAAATTAAGCTGAACTTAAACTGTAACGCATGACTGCTTTACGGCAAATTACGCAGGACGATGACCGGTGTGGCCTTAAAATACACCCGCCTATTTCTGCCGTAAAGCAGTAATGCGTTTCGGTTTGAAGGGTGGAGCAGCCGTTGTGACTATACTTGAGACCTTAGAACTTATATCTCAAGGTGGGTGGCGCATTTTCGTTGTAGATGTCTATGGGCTCCAGTAACCACTTAACACCAGGTGAGCTGTGAGCTCGTTTACCTATCAAAGCAAAAAAAAAAAGAAACACCTTTCCACTAATTACACAAATTTATATATATTTTTGAGTTTGATTTAGAAACTATCCGATCGTTTTTTTTTTAATTATTGTATTCCTTCTCAAAGTAACGATTGTTACCAAACAGTTTACCTGTGTTGAAAAGAGATCGCAGCGCATAAAACAAAAGTTACAATGTTCCAAAATCTTCTGTTATAATAATAATTAAAAATTAATTAACACTTTTATTACGCCTTGCTCATTTTTTAACCGTCTTCGCTATCTTCCTTTTCTCTGTCATTCTGTTTGTCATTCTCTTCTCCCTTTCTTTTTGGTTTCTCTCACTCACATATAAACTATCCATTCCACATTCTTTTCATATGTTCCATTCTTACCAATCCTACACCTGTATACATTTTTACGAACGATAAAGTATAAAGATTTCGAGAAAACCCAAAACATTCAAACGTTTTTGCTTTTGTTTAATTTAATTTTAAAATCGCTAAATAAATGTATCATAAATTAATGTAATAAATAAATGTTGTGCGAAATGCTTAGTGCCTACAATGCGAACATTGGAGCCGGGTCATCGGGTCATTTCGCACAGTTTAGCACCGCGTCATATTTATAATTACCGCGAGTGCGCGCTAGGGCAGCCAGACTGCGCCCGCGTCTATAAATCAAAATTTTAAATCACCGGTGGGCGGACCGACCGCTCCGCCAGCACCGAATAAAATGAATTAAAAATAATAAAAAAAGAAGGGGGTTGAGCGCGTCCTGAGAAAATTTTAAAGATATTTCGCTTTAGTTTTTTGTAATTAATACCTTGTTAAAATTAAATTTTGAGGGCGCACATGCGTTATTACGCTGTGTGTGCGGGAGTTTTTGATACAGCTTTCGATTACTTATCGGGGATGCAGTAAACTAAATAATTGGTTAATTTAAACGATAAGGAGACTGGCTAAAGATACCATCCATGTTACCATCGGAAAATAAAGAGTTAAATCATCGCATTTTTTATCTTCGTGCTTCACTAAAAAACGAATAGTGCTTCCTAGAAGTCCTGTCGCTTCGATATTATTTCCCACCGCAGTGAACAAGCTCCGCGATCGGAATGCGAGCATTAATATTCTGTCACTGCATTTAACATGTGAGAAGCTCAAAAGTAGACAACCATTAAACTGAACGGTGTCCAAAATGTCGGTGCACTTGCCCTATTTTAAGGCCACACACGACAGCTCACCCATATTGCTTTTCTAACAATTTCGACTTTAACACAAATAGCTTCATAGTTTTTTTTTTTTTTGGAGAGTTTAATGCTATATATGAGAAATTTAGTCGATTGTTTTCGATTTTTCTTTTATGGTTAATTTCACAGCTGTATTCAAAATGCCGGATGTTGTTGAAATGTATTTTTAATAACTGCACCAACCGTAACAGCGTTTTGAAGTTTATTCTCCTCGTCGTATATTTTTCTATATTTTACAATAAATAAATAAAAATATTGCTTAAATGGGTGGACGAGCTCACAGCCCACCTGGTGTTAAGTGGTTACTGGAGCCCATAGACATCTACAACGTTAATGCGCCACCCGCCTTGAGATATAAGTTCTAAGGTCTCAAGTATAGTTACAACGGCTGCCCCGCCCCACTCTTCAAACCGAAACGCATTACTGCTTCACGGCAGAAATAGGCAGGGTATTATTAATATTTCCAGTCTTATGGGACCATGAATAAATTAAAATCGTTAAAACAAAACAATCTCAAATAAGTTTACACGTGCGTAAAGCACAGAGCCTCCCCGAATTAGGCTTGAAGGTCATCACCATGGAGTTCGGTAGTCGACGCACGCGCGTCATCCTGACATCTTCTCATTCGGCCCGACATAATGTTGACTTGTACATTTTTAATAATTCCTCTACGAGTGCCGCCCGTCCGAGCGTCGTAATGAGAGGCCTATGATTGACTTCAACTCTATCCACTTCGAAACTTGATTGATGCCAGTACTTAGATGAGCGAAGCTACTGTGGTAAGGTCAATAAATCCGGATCGAAAATTATGTTTGTTTTTTTTTTTATCAAGCGGTTCGTGATTTGGGATGTTGTTAAATGTTTTTTTTTTTTTTTATAGAGGTTTAATAAACGCTTGGATTACAGGGATTTTGTTTTTGTTGAGATGGACATTCGTAAATAATTATACGTCTTCAATGTATTGTATAATTTGCATACTTGCGTAAGCTATGCAATTCGCACCAATGCAAATTGTTTCTGCTATAAGCCTACTGTTTATACATGACATTTTATCCACAATACATTTTCGAAAAGAAGTAAAAACGAAAAGTAATCAAGCCCTATTCAAGCGGTCTACTTTACGTGATTGTCTCTGACGGCAATAAAACACTACCTTTCTTTTTTTCTTTTTAATCTCTAAACATTAGTTAGTCAGCGAAGTCGTATTTCGTACAAAGGTACAAGGGCAGGTGGCCCCGGGGTCGCCCGAGGTGGATGGCATTTTCTTTATCGCCACACTTAGCATCGCTTGCGACAATAAACAACTCTAACCTTATTTTGCTGTTCAGAATAGACAATTTATTTATTTCATTTAAAAAAACGTACACTTTAGTTTCTTTGTATTCTATTTTTTTTTTTTTTTTACAGAAACAGGTGATAGTAGAAAGGATGACAATGTATATAACTGATATTTACTTACAAAATGAAAAGTACGAGTAATTTAAAAAAATATAATTACGAAATGATAAATTACGCTCAACGTTTAAGACTCCAATAAGTACAAGATACTTTAAAGTATAATATTTAAAAAATTTCATGCCCAATTACTTATGTATAATAGAAAGCCAAACGTACTGTTGAAGTAGATGAAGTTGACGCGGGTTGGCTAAACATTTTAGGTAGATATATTTTCTCCCCTACCTATTTGTTGGTAGCCTAAGGAGCTATTCCAGCTACGCTGTGACTAGTAGTTGAGCTCACGGGGCTCAATCTAAGAGACTTTGCTAACAGTAACACCAGCAACAGCAGTGCTTCGCTGAATCTATCACAGAGTAATTTTAAGTTTACTAACATGCTAACGCGTTCCCAGTTACTTTTTCCTTAAATATTTTATCGCTTGTTGTACCGTTAAACCCTGTATGACGAGACAAAGAAATTAACAATTCAAATACAATATCTCATCTAAGTTTTATAAATAAATAATATAAAATTAACAGCAGAATATTTTAACTGAAACGTTTTACCGTTAATGCGTGTAATAAATCATCAATTGATAAAGTCATAAATTAAGTCTCGATCATAAAAAGGTTATAAAATTGCTAATTTTCAATTGCATTCTTAATGGTATATTTTTCTATCGGCTTTGTAACACATTTACTTACTAATTAATTGATACTAAACTCCGCGGGTTCCGAGCGACCGTGAAACGACCCGGCATTGAATTTAAGTTGGTAAAAGTTATTCGAGTTTTTACGACACTTGGATGATGTATCGGCCTAAAACACCTTAACTCGATGCTGAATTGATAAGAACAATAATAAAACTTTATTATTACCGTTTTCTTAATTATTCATTATAGTCAAGCCCGCCCGCTGTTCTGGCTATTGAAATGATCACTACCGAATTTCACGGAATCATCCGCCAGGCTAATACAAAGACTTTCTAAAAATCTCATCAAAATTGAACCAACAATTTCGAAGTCTATATAAGCACATCGACTTTTATATATTTATTTAGATAATTACAATTGAATTGGCTCGGTAGCTTCATAGTTGAAGAATGTATTGTTGCATTGTCGTTGCATAGGCTATAAGTCTAACTAATGACATGAGAAATTCGAACTAACGTGAAACGGAATTCCAATTATTCCAGTTTAATCGTGTAAGGTGTTAGCATTATAGCCTTAAATATTCTGCAAGTTATGGTAAAATTAAGGAATTTCTTGTCTTCAAAAATAAGGGTATTTTACACGAAATATGTATTTTTTGTTTGATATTTGACAGCCAGATAAAGTGTCATTATAAGTCATGTACTAGTTCGTAATATGCGTTCATGCGTTCATCATATCTTTAGCTCATACACTAAAAGAAACTGAAACAGCGGTAAACTTTCAAGAATTTAGTTTTGACAATAACTGTAATGCTGTTTTTTTCAAACATCTGTGAATACAATCATCGAAGTACTTTTGGTTAATTTTTTTTTTGCTCACTTATATGCCAGTACTCTCAAGGGACTATTATGGCTCTAGTGACTAGTTGGCGGGCTCGCGGGGCTCAACCTCGATAAATTAGCTCCCACCTACCCCAGTAACGAGTTAGGTCACACGTCGAACTCTTTGTTACATTCGACCAGTTCGACGAGAACGTTAACTGATGCTTGGAATGCCTAAAAGTACCGAGAGTCGATCGAGAGAGGATTTGAGAGGATTTGAAGGAGAAATTGAATCTTTTCGCTATCCGGGCATCTGGGTCAGGAACATAATTAACGGCGACCACGCTATCGCACCGCACCGCTTTCTCAAAGAATCGTTCTGACGCTGTCTTCAGATACTTACGAATCGGTTCTGATTCGAAGTCGTCGTGAAGACCTATATCCGACACACACCATGGCTGTCATTTGACAATTTACTGACTCTGGCATCGACTCTGTAACCGTTTCTGATATCGAACGCCAAAAGCTCGTTCTCAAGCACGTGCACACAAACAATGTTTGTAAATGAAAATAAAAAACCAAACTAAAACATTTAAAAGCACTAAATCGGCAAACAAGGGTGGTCCATTTCAGTTAACAATACGGATTAATTATCGAAGGATATCGACGACTCAAATATACCTGTCGACGTGGGATGTTCTACCGATTTATACGCGCTCGGGACAATGGTAGGGTTTGTGTGGTAAGAACCAAAATGAGCAAACATTTGACATTGTTCGATTCTAAATGTTTTATGAATTGGATTTGAATTCGCTTTGTTGAATTACGAGTTAACTAGACTTACACATATCTATAATATAATATGCCATCATGAAGACATTTTACGGTCATAAGTATTATGTTTTAGCATATTCTTTCGTTACGCGGGTCGTATAATCTCCGTTTATTATTAAATGTGTTAGCTTATATAAAAAATTGATATTATAGGTACCTACTAGTGAACATACATTTAATTTATAGGTCAATGCGGTCGACAGAAACAAATACATATATATATAATGATTTACCTAATCATTCATCAATAGTGACTTCCGTAATGAGACGAATTTTATGTTGTAAAGAAACATTGTTAAAAAACAAGGTAATTATTACAGCTAATTAGGGCATGTTGCCATTAGTCGATACCATTGTCCCGTCTGTTCTTGCCGCTAAGAAGATCTGCGCTCAGACTTTGCGTTACAGCTTAAACATTTCGCTAGCCCTAATTCTATGTGTCTATGGGCTCTGGAAATCACTACACAGAAACCGGGCCGTGAATCGATTTGTATTGAAGTATTCTTCAGAATACGCGGGAAGTAAAAACCATTTTAAAATGCCCGATCACGACTATAAAGTAATCAAAAATTTAAATAATATATCGTCGGCTTATTGCAAGAAGTCATTAAGTGACATATTCAATATTTTGGGAAAACGGCATTTTAGTTGGAATTAGTTAGTGGTTATGTTGATTAGCCCATATTATCCTTCATACATAATTACTGTGAGAAAAATTGAATGTTTTGGATTGCTTAATATGTATATTAATTAAAACAAGTGAGAGTCGGTAGTTATATAACATTATATATTATTTATAAACTAAAACTAAAAGTTAATGACTTCTTGCTACTGTAAGTCGGTTTTATATGTGAATTAATTATTTCTTAAATTAAAATAAAACAACAAAATACTTATCAAACCTTATTGAAATAAACAAAAACGAATAATAACATAATAATCAAAAACATTTTTTTCATAACAGTTGACGTAAGAACTTGCAATAGCTAATATTGCCAAGTACTCACGACAACTTCGCAGTCTCAAAAGTTTTACATAATATTATTTTTATTTTATTGCTCAGATGGGTGTACGAGTTCACAGCCCACCTGGTGTTAAGTGGTCACTGGAGCCCATAGACATCTACAACGTAAATGCGCCACCCACCTTGAGATATAAGTTCTAAGGTATCAGTATGGTCACAACGGCTGCCCCACCCTTGGAGCCGAAACGTATTACTGCTTCTCGGCCGAAATAGGCGGGGTTGTGGTACCCACCCGTACGGACTCACTAGAGGTGTTACCACCAGTAATTACGCGAATTATAATTATGCGAGTTTGATTTTTATTACACGATATTATTCCTTCACCGTGGAAGTAGATCGTAAACATATTTTGTTAAGTACGTATTTCATCAGAAAAATTGGTACCCGCCTGCTGGATTCGAACACCGATGCATCGCTAGATACGAATGCATCGGACGTCTTATCTTTTAGGCCAGGATGACTTCAATAATAAACTAAAAATTATTTTCTTCTCCCTGTTAGTCAATCACTCATGTATTCATTCAATCATGTGTTTTTTAATGAAAATTAGGAACTGAGCTTAAACACCATACAAAAACATAAAACAAATAAAAAAAGAGCTAGGTTAAAAAAACTGTATCAGAGGTTTCTTCTTCATTAAGATAATTTGGACCTTCTTTATCAGGTATATTATTATACCAATGCTGTAGCTCTGCAGGCTAGGTCCTTAAAATTGGAAACGTAGTCATACCTATATTGAACAATGTTAGGCCGGTTTGACTTATTATACGTTAATTTGTTTCTCAACTCTTTTAGGTTCAAGATATCAGAGTGGCTCATAGGTTCATACGGCTTCTTTGCTGTTTTTTTCTTGTTTAGCTTTCTGTTCGATCTAGTCAATCTTAAAACATTACAGAGGTCTATCATAGAAAAAATTGGCATAAGATGCATTTGATTCTCGATAGAACTATGCATATTATCGACCTCCATATTATTATTCTGTGTATGGTCCAATTCTAAATACTTATGTTCAATCACCTCAAGGTGGGTAACTTGAACTAAGTATAGCATTAAGCATAACAGAAACTGATTACGTTTTTGCATCAGCTCGCTGAGTTTCTCGCCGGATCTTCTCAGCGGGTCGCGATTCCGATCCGGTAGTAGATTCATTCGCGAAGCAGCTGTTCTTGAGTTGTTAGGTCTTTTTCGGAGGCGCACGGACAGCTGTTAGCAAATCCCACCCCTCTTGGCTGGGCCTTTGATAGCCCACATGTCCTGGTGAATCTGGAAAGGCCTCCGGGCCACCAGTAATCCTTCAATCCTAAAAAAATATAAAAAAGCCTGTCTGGTGTTACAGTGATGACTGCAGCTCATAGAGATCTCAACGTGAATGCCACCACCCATATTGAGACCCGAAATCTAAATCTAAATTGTTCCGTATGCTGCTTCGCTTCGATGGTGGTACCAACTTGTACGGGCTTTCCATACGCCATACCAACCATCCTATCAGTAAATACAAGTTGGCAATCGTAGTCCACTGGTATGATTCTCAGATAACGATGTTGCCCGTTCTCCAGTGTATCATTTAACGTCTTCTACACTCGTGGAAAGAATGATGCTATTGTAGGTCAGGTGTTTGCTTGCTAGGTTTTTTATTTATTGCTTAGATGTGTGGATGGCCTTGCAGCCCACCTGGTGTTAAGTGGTTACTGGAGCCCATAGACATCTACAACGTAAATGCGCCACACACCTTGAGATACAAGTTCTAAGGTCTCAGTATAGTCACAACGGCTGCCCCACCCTTCAAACCGAAACGCATTACTGCTTCACGGCAGAAATAGGCGGGGCGGTGGTACCTACCCGTGCGGACTCACAAAAGGTCCTACCACCAGTAATAGGTTGTTCGGAACTTCAATTGCTCCAACATCTTGCTTCCTCGTCCTTGTTTGAAACATTTATTTCGTTGCATTTTGTCAGAAATCATTAACTTCTATAACAGGCGTGGTAATCAACGTATCTCGCCGCAAACTGAGCGAGCGAGGCAGTACTCTTTCGTCCCGCGTAAACCCACCCTCACCCGCGTTCGTCGGGTTCGTCTTATGCCCCGTGTTCCCTAGACAAGCTGTTTTGTCGCATTTCACCAAACCCTAAATTATAACTCACTAAACTACAACCGAGGTACCACTTAGCCTGCAAGAAGTTACTATGTTCTTTTAATCGATGTTAACTTATTAAAATCATGCCATCAACAAAATGGAAAAAATAATGAAAAAGAATAAATGATTTTATGGAAATCTTAATATTATGATTTATATTATATTAATATCGATAAAAATCATTAAGATTACTTATTGTGCATTTCTGATGAAATGATTCATTACAGAAACTAACTAAATGTAAATAATGAATTTTATCGAAATACAATTTTAAGTTATATTATACTACATTGTTTTGATAAAATTAATTAGATGCTGAAAATGAGTTCTGTAATGTAATGTATGCTGTTTTCAAATAATTATCCATTTAATAAAAATAACTAATGCTGCTTAGTGAATCTTTGTAAATGCCTGACTTCCAAAGTTGCAATTATCAATTTTCTACCAAAGACGTAACGGCTAAAATTGGCCAGCTAGAAATTAGCGTGTTTTTGCATTTTGTAGAATATGCAAAAATGAGCCCATTATAGATAAAAACGCATTTAGTGATTTTTTGCAGTTAATGAGTTCTTGCAATAAGCCGACGATATATAAAAATATGAAACACGAAATCGAATAGTAATAGTATTTTAATTCTTTGTGCATCTCGCAAAATTAAAATAAAACAATACAAATATTAGTAAAGTCGATTAATTCATACGAGCATTCTTAAATAGCTAGAACAAAATTAAAAGTTCATCAAAAAAGGTCCCTCTTTCCATATTTATTGTTCGACTTTAAATAGCTTTTTTACTTGTTAATTTACTTAATATAATTATTACAATACTTTGGAATTCTTTGGAAAAACATTCAAGTATTAATAAAATTGCAAATTGGCAGAATAAGTATAAAAATGCCTATTATTTTATTGTGTGTTTTAACAAGGCACTTATATGCAAATCCGCAGGGTTGGTATACATGCGGACGGTGTAGCGCGCACGCGTGCGTTGACGCGCGGACCACCAGGCTGCCGTGTCAACCCTGATTCAATGACATGAACACTAGGGTTCATACATTCTTATATTGTATAAAAACCAATTTTTTTTTTAATATTCATTTTCATATTGAACCCCAAAATCTGACCACATGTATCGTAATAAACCCCACATAAGTTTGAAGGCGTTATAAACATTATAATAGATTCTATCAAAATCCTGACAATGGATAAACAATTAATTCATCAATTTGTTTCATTTGAATAGATAACCTTAGTGGTCATTAATATTTGTTTGTTACGAAATATAACATAATAATTAGTTACCGATTTAAGTTATTATTTAAGTGCATCTAAAGTAGACAGCCCTAGACGCGAGCGAGGCGGCAGCAACAAGCGTAGCATTGTTAGGCGGAGGCCGCTCTCATCTCTGAATAAATACATTCATATTGCCACTCTAAATATCTGCGGTCGATTCTCCCTACTCCAACAACGCCAACAAAAAGCCACCGCACATTAATTTTATTAACGTTTAAAAGTTATGGCGACATAATTTGTTGGTGCTAGCTTCAGGCCATCATCGTCTATGTTAATAAATTCATAAATGTCAAATAATAATATTATTAAGCAAGTCGTGGCGGCAAGTCGTGAGAGTGCTCGCATAAAACATGGTCGACAGAGGTGCTTACGAACGATTTAGATCGTTAACACTAACAACTTACTCTATCGACCACCGCGGCTTAATCGCGCAAAATCTGCTGCATCGCAACGCGTCCGAATGTTCAGAAAACGGAAAAAAACATGGCGCTAAACCGTGAAACCGTATGTATTTAAACGCCGAATCCGAGATTCCGACTCTCAAAAAAGCGGCCAACGTTCAGTCATTTAAATTTTTCCGTAACGTGAACACAATGGGGCAGATTCGAATTTTTATTGTTTTTTGTTTGATCCGGTGTTCTATTTTATTTTTTTTAATTTTTAAATGTAAAATGAGTTCGGATCGGCAAGGGCTGTCACATCATCCCAGCACTGGTAAGTGACGCCGGACACACGTCACTTTTGTGATATGTTTTATTTTCATACGAACCGGGCTCACTCTCCTTATTTTTTGTTCGACGCTTGAACGTGAAACGAAATAAATACATTAATTATATTACTTTGCGTAACTTAAATAATATTATTGCAGCTACATAATTTCCACCGCTACCTAAGCCATCACGCAAGCTAAAGCAAAGTATATAGAACAGCAACGAAAACAAAACAAATTGGACTTTTTTGGCGGAAACGCGAGGAGTGAATTTGTGTGATTTGATTTATTTTGTCTATTTAGTGTTTCTTCAAGTTTAGATGTATAATAACGGTGGTTTATTAACTGTTTAATATCTGTGAAAGTGCACAAATGTGGGAAAATGAAACAAAGCCGCTGGACATAACTTCTCGGGATCCTCCAAAAAGTCCACTGAAAAAATCTCAGTAAATGACACCATTTTACTGAGATCATTTCATTTAATTTCATCCCAGTTGATTAATGTCTCAAATTAATCATCTTCATTTCATTTCATTTATCTCCATCATCCATCATATTATCATTTTTCATAAAATTAAGAATATAAATTAAAATAAGACATGACTTAAAGGTCTTAGTTACCAGGTCATAAAATCCTTTAAAAAAAAAACAGATTGGCCGATTTATAAGCGCAGGGATATGTTCTATATGTACTGTATTATCCATAAGAAATGTAATAAAGGTGATTGTTCATGATGCAGCGTCTCGTCGCGTCTCCCTGGATTGACGTGCGACCGCATGACGCTAAAAGGTCTATTGTATACCAAAGGCTCCGAACGCTCGTTACGAAGCCGCGTCCGACCGGTCTTTAACACGCTCGGACAATGATCACTCCATATAAAACATAGCAGCCGTTTATCTTCCCGGCAAGTAAAAACAGAGTCACACTTAAATATATTAGCCACAAGACTCGTTTTGATGTTATTAACTTATTAACATTATACGGCCGATTTTTTTTTAAATTCGTTTTGATTTTCAAATTACTGTTAATTCTGAAACAACGCAACCGTAATGAAGCATTAATCCTGGTGTACTTAACAAGCTAATGTTAGTTTTGATTGAGATTAAAATCAATGTAAAATTTAACAGATAGCCACCGAACATGCATAAAATGACGAATCAAATAAACTCAAATACCGAATTATGCTAATTTAAATCTCATTAAGCATTTCACGCAGACAAGCACTGTCGCTTCCGATAAGGCTATCGGATCACGATGTGTGATCTTACATCGGGGATAATATCGGATTGCGTCAATTACGCGATCCGCCGCGATCGAACGATACATACAAAATGTATTGTATGCCACGGCGTTTGCCTGCTTGTATATACCCAACTTTACAACGCTCTTTCTGTATCATAAAATATACTGAAAGATTGTTGTTGTGGTAAAATACAATAATAAAATACAGTAATCATCATATAGAACTTAGAACAACAGGCTTTCATAATAAGGTAGGTGATAGTTTAAGTTACGTTCAGTAACTTGTATTAAGAGAGATACGGAAATGACCGGACACCTAACTAAGCCAGTGGCTTGAACACAGCGTGCGTGGGACGACACAACACATTAACAAAACGACCTATTTCACCGGCGATACAGCAAATACCGTTGATTCAAAGTTAAAATCACACTACTATTTCAGTATAGTATTACAATTTATAACACATTTACTTAGCGATTGCCAACATAACACTTGATAACTGAATCTGTAATCTTACAATCTCAACATCTATTTATTAAAAGCGATATAAAAAAACAGAAATAAGAAATGGAGAAATAAGTAGCTTACTAGAGCTTGAAGTGCAACAATGATTCATTAATTTATTCTTGAGCCTAGAAAATGCATCGCAGTTTTACGAACGGTATCATTGTATTACAAAGAGTGTCCAGTGTGCTTAGTGCGAGTTTTTAACTTGTCGATCGCGTGAAAGTTAACTCAAATTTGTATGGAGTTGGAACAGCGCCCCTAGCGGCAAACGAAGCACACTGGCGACAAGATTGTATGTGCCTAATACATTTTTATGTTTAGAAGGGCAAGCGAACTCGCAGCTCACTTGGGTGTTAAGCGATTCCCGAAACCATAACGTATAATCTGCCGTTTAGATACCTTTAAAACATTTTTAATTGTCCTATGGATATTTGTTACTTGATCACTTAAAAACATCTGACCGGATTTGAATGGTATTTCGCACAGAGATAGGTTCTAATGTGGATTAACACATACAATTATTTTTATTATGGTAAATGACAAGAAGAGTGGTCACGACCCTCAGCATTGAGGGATACGACGCAAGGAGGTGAAAGGACATGAGCCGGAAACACCACGTATACAGGCAGATGTGTTATAGTTTTTTTTATTGCTTAGATGGGTGGAAGAGCTCACAGCCCACCTGGTGTTAAATGGCTACTGGAGCCCATAGACATCTATAACGTAAATGCGCCACCCACCTTGAGATATAAGTTCTAAGGTCTCAAGTATAGTTACAACGGCTGCCCCACCCTTCAAACCGAAACACATTACTGCCTTCACGGCAGAAATAGGCGGGAAGTAGTACGTGGATCTACAAATGGAACGGATATATAACACAATCAACTCTTAATTCTGACCAAATCATCATCTCAGCCTGTCCACTGTCCAATGCCGAACATAACGAATAATCTCGTACCATCGTTAATAATTAATTGCTTAATTTAAAAAATAGTTACCGTCACCGCGACCCACATATGTTCATTCCGTAAATAATAATTGAAAACTGAACTGATTCAATATGATTACAAAAGCGTGTTTGTGTTGTGAGCGAGCCGAGTCATTAGTCAGTGAGACACCAAGCTCAACCCGACAATTTGAGGCGAACGTAGTCAGTACGCACAACTAAATTGCGGGCTGCCACCTCGGACCGCTACTTTTATTTATTTGTATTTATAAAGCATTCGGATCCTAATTACATTGGTGGCGAGTGTAAGCCGTGATTCGAGTAATGCTTTTTCGAACATTTGGTGCTACCGAACGCTGACGGGTTAATGACAGCCCCGCGCTTCCTGCTATGTTAATTGTCGAGAGGAAGTGAATACGCGCGGGCGCATCGCATTATTTATTAGCTTGCCTTTTGGTTTTGTTGTTGCGTCATGTTCGGTAGCGGAGCACTTACCCGTCTGTCAGTTAGAACGAGGCTTAATCCAGATTATAACGTAATACGGTAGTTTGCTTGTCCCCGATGCCATTCAAACGCTTGCTTAAGTATTTTTAATTATTACATTCGAAACGGACAATAAAACGACATTCTTTGAACACAGGAAAATGACCTAAAAACTCTAGTTATCTATATATAGAAATGAATTGCTGTTCGTTACTCTCGCTAAAACTCGAAAACGGCTTGACCGATTTGGCTAATTTTGGTCTTGAATTATTTGTGGAAGTCCAGAGAAGGTTTAAAAAGTAGATAAATATGAAAATGCTCGGAATTAAATAAAAATAACAATTTTGTTTTTCCTTTGATGTGTCCATGCGATGAAAAGCTTAGGTCTTTTATTTATCGATTGAGGCACTACGAAGTCTGCCGGGTCAGCTAGTACGATTATAAAATACGTTCAGTATAAATGAATGCAACTGTAGGTGTGAGGGTGGATGCATGGGCTTAAGTCACTATCCTACGAGACTATTCCTACTGTGAAGAAGTTATGCGAAGAATTATGTTGAAGAGTGTAACAGCACTTGGGATTTGGACATTACGTCTCATGTCGGATGGCGGCATTCGCATTAAGATGTCTATAGGCTCCGGGGTAAGCTTTCGCTATGAAGTCATTTACCTATCTACACTATAAATAAATAAGTAAAATATTCATATAAAGTCGGTTGTGTCATGAGTAAAACATTTTTGGGAGCGAGGGGGCGATCATTGTCGGGGCGACTCATCGAGTTCCATTGCTTAAACCATAGATCATAGTTTCTATGGCTAATATTCTATCTGTGGCTAAGACCATAAAACGAATTAGCGAGAAGGTAGGCCAATTTGTCTACTCCTAACATCCTACCTACGCAGTTTGCAATCTACCAGTGATTGTGGCGTTTGCAACATCGCCGAAATATCGGGAGCTCGTGAGCTGTGAAAAACTTGCTAAGAACCCGTCAAATAATAGTATGTGTAGTGTAAATAGCCGTGAAAGTTTAAAGCAGTGCGTAAAAACATCTTGATTACGCGAATGTAAATCGTTATGATAGCCGCTGTAATCTGAAGCTCTACAATTTAAGGCATTAAATCAGCAAAGACGTCGACACTGCAGTCTGCCGCTACCGATAAATAACAACGCACACTTGAGAACCGATCACAGTTACAGGAGAAATGTTCCGTTTTAAAACAGAAACAATATGAAGAATTTATTGTATGCTTTACTGGTGGTAGGAGCTCTTGCGAGTCCGCACGGGTAGGTACCACCACCCCGCCTATTTCTGCCGTGAAGCAGTAATGCGTTTCGGTTTGAAGGGTGCGGCAGCCGTTGTAACTATACTTGAGACCTTAGAACTTATATCTTAAGGTGGGTGGCGCACTTACGTTATAGATGTCTGTGGGCTCCAGTAACCACTTAACACCAGGTGGGCTGTGAGCTCGTCCACACGTCCAAGCAATAAAAAAAATTAAAAAAAAAGACCTTAGAACTTATATCTTAAGGTGGGTGGCGCATTTACGTCGTAGATGTCTATGGGCTCCAGTAACCACTTAACACCAGGTGGGCTGTAAACTCGTCCACCCATCGAAGCAATAAAAAATTAATAATTAAAATTCTTTTCCATACACGATCATCGAACAATTTAAATTAGATTTCTCAGTTATTAGTTTATGTATTGTAATACGTTTGAGAGATTAAACAGTTTGTGAGATTAAGCAGGACAGGCTACGGTGCTCCCGTTGCCCATGAATGCGGACACGTACAGGGTCCCGCCAATCGATTCTCCCCGCTTACCGCGTGAAATCGAGCGCGTTCTCCTACTCAATCGATATCCATTTATTATGTCATCTGATTCGATTATACGGGCCTCTGTTATTTAGGAGACGCTGCCGACTTAACAATCACGAACATCACGTGCTTATTGGACGAGCCCGTAAACTAAATAATAAAGGTGATCAACATTTTAGGGGCACAAAAAATATTTTGACAAGAACTGGTCCTCGCCTGCCTACGATACGAACTGTCCGTATGAATTTATGGACTCCCACGGCTTTGTTTCCTCGTTATTAATATCGACATTAATTGTGTCCCAATATCCTGCCCATAAATGTCACAACCACTGGCGCCTAGAACAGGTAAACCGAACTATAAAATACATCGCAAAAAAAAAAAAAAACGAACAATACCCCGATACAATGAACGGTGACTCAATGTGGAAAAAAAAAGCTTTAAATTTATAACACCCAGCCACCAGTATAAAAATGTTGAGAATAGTAATTTTTCTTACGAAATTTAGTGATATGTCAAACCTGTTCGAAGCGGCAAATATAAATGTACGGGCGGTGTCGAAAAAACAAACTAAAGATTTTGGGTTATTGCTAAAACAAGGGAAGGTTACCATATCAATCAAGGCGTTGACAAAAGTGTATTTTTTTTTTCTCTCATTCGATCGTGGGATAAAAAAAGGGTCTGTGTTTATGGAAATACAATAAAAGACAGAGAAGCGTTACGCAGACGCCAACCAGCTTGCGTAGTCACGTTGGATAGCTTCACGAAATTATGACTTTATTCATTTAATTATAATTTTTTTGGGAATTTGCCTTTAAATCAAAAAAGATAGCTATTTTAAGATTACGTAGTCAAAGTCACAAAATCATCATAGTCAAAAAAAAATAGGCTATTTCCTAAACTGATTTAACTTGCACCTTTTTTTACTTTTGGAAGTAGAATACGGCCCGGCCCACCTGATTCACAAAACCCAAGCAAATTTAGATTGAAAAACAATTACTACTACCCGACTACAATTACTAAAATTGTCACTATCAGTTGATAATCGAACCTGCACTCATCGTTTTGAAATCCACCTAACACCTTAGCATAACCGAGTACCCGTAGGGTCGAGAATGCAGGAATGGTAAAAATCTGAAGTACGCACCCCCGCGGCGATGTTAGGGTCCCGCGTCACTCACTGTCCAAACTAATATAGCGGACTTTTGCAATGAAATAAACACAAGTACATTGCCACTTCAGGGTTAATTAAATTTAGAATTTTTAAAAACCGGTACCTACTTGTTCACCGTCAATGTGTAGCGTTTTGTAATTTTACAACACTTCATTCTCATTTATTAACGTTTACCCACAAAAAAATTTTTTTAGAAATAATTGAAGTCTTGAGGTATTTAATGAATTTTTCCAACGTACTTAATTTTAAAAATGAGGTTGAATACTTACTGTTGTTTTCAGTTTATAAGAAGGCACTTAAAAATTTCTTAACACACAAATCACCGTTTAAAAGCTAAATAATGAACACAAATGGATTCAGTAATTAGGAGTTACTTAAGAGAGTTTAGCAATTTATAACAATTTGTGTGAAACTGTCTCACGGTTTTTAATTAAAAAATCAAGTCACGGTCAATATTAACCCAAAAACTTTTGCAATTCGGTAAAATTATAAAGAAATATAATAGTATTCCAAGAGTTAATAGTGAAAGGTGCTGTTCATCTTAAAGGTTTCTTTGTATTATAAATACATTTTATAACGCTCAAGAGTGTTTGAGTGAGAGAGAAAGAGAGAACACTATAAGTTTTAATTTATTGTTTTCACTTCAAGCAGCTACTTTACATTTCGCACGATTAACGGAATAAACTTTCAAATAAAAGTATATTTAACGAAAATTATATCTTGACGAGTTTTTTTTTTAAAATAAAGAATTACGTTTTAGATTAACTGCGAAATTGAATTTATAAAGAACCGACCGAGCTTTATACTTGGACCACAGCAGTAAAAAGGATTTATTCGACCGCGTGCGGTGATCGATGACCGTCGAGACTTGTCCCGGCCACCGAGACGACAGACCCGTGGCCACTGCTTGCTCAAATTTAAAAACATTTACCACATTCTAAATACAAAATCCATTTTAATTAAAACGTAAAGTGGTGTTTTAATATTCCGATGGCTGTGTGTATACGTGTGTGTGTGTGTGTGTGTTTCCTCTTTTTTTGTTTAGTAAGATTTTTATTGGGAACTTGATCATGGCAAAATTAACTTGTTCCACAAAAGTTTATAATATGTATATGGACAGTAGCTGATTTGAATAGCCATGTAGGCTATAAACAGCCTGTAATTTATGACATCATAGCGATTATAGATCAGTCAGACAGTGTGGGACCGATTCCGATGCCCCCATATTTATGGCCACAGAATTCTTATTGTGATAGTTTATTTGGCACTAGTTCAGCACGTGAATGCCAAATAGGAAAGTTCTATGACCGTATGTTTCCGCGACATTGTTTCAAATTTAAATAATGTATGTATTACATGCTCAATGGTCGTGTGTTACGGATATGTTGTCACGGTGAATTATTGTGTAATAAAATCAAATTGATGAATGGGATGTATTTTAAGTGTGTAATAAAGTTACAGAATAATTGAATAGTACAGTCGAAAGCTAAAATGACGATAGGTATCCACTTTATTTTCAGTTTATTTATTGGCATCAAAGTTGAAGTGGTTTCGGACGCTGATCACCGCTTTATATTCATCGAGAATGCGAGGGTGTCATTGGGGCACACTTGCCTATTAGTCGGGAATGTGAGGCTGTCATTTCACTTCGTAGGGCACAATTGCCTTTTTTTTTTTTGCTTAGATGGGTGGACCAGCTCACAGCCCACCTGGTCTTAAGTGGTTACTGGAGCCCATAGACATCTACAACCTAAATGCGCCACCTACCTTGAGACATAAGTTCTAAGGTCTCAGGTATAGTTACAACGGTTGCCCCACCCTTCAAACCGAAACGCATTATTGCTTCACGGCAGAAATAGGCAGGGCGGTGGTACCTACCCGTGCGGACTCACAAGAGGTCCTCCCACCAGTAGAAAGCATATTAACAGTAGGTACCTATTTGCACGAAAACCTCTATGTTTTTGGTGAATATGTACGTCTAAATAGACTTTGTATAGAAACATGACAAATAATGAAAATAGAAAAACTTTTGTCCACTTTTGGTTTTTAATAAAGATCAAAGAATGAGGTCATAGATACATATTATGCTCAGTAGTAGTGCATAATTCTATACTCTGACAACATGCTCTAATTATACAGCTAGTTATTTCCGTATACATTATGAACATCTCCCAGCGCGTAGTACCTTAATCTTGTATTGAAGAAGACTAGAGGTACCGCAGTAGTCGAAATTCGACTATAATTAATTGAAATTGTAAGTTTGTACACTATTATGATTGTATTTTATACTTCTATAATAATAAAATTAATATATTCTATTCTCAATTTGACAACAGACGTCAAGAACAAAAGTTTGACAATAAATAGTATACATGCGTGTGTGCGTCAAATACATGGTATTTAGTGTGTGTAATGTTTTCTTTATTGATTTAATGTATCTTTTATGCATTATTTTAAAAAAATATTAGCATTGTGCACTTCCTCTCTATATTCTCTATAAGTGTGGAAAATTTCATCCTCCTTCGTCCGCGCAATTTACTTAAAAAGGGATCCAAATTTTTTGCTTCACGTATTAATATATAGAGATTTAAGATAACATGTAGGTATTGGCTTAGGTCAAAATGAGCTGCTATCCGTCAGGGTCTACTCTGGTCAAAAAGTCCATCATTGGAGTCGTTCATTGACTTGTGAATGTGACTGTACTCTGTGACCAAACATATTTACGATTTTTCTGGTTTGATTTTATTCGTATTTCAATGTGGTGTTTTTGCGATTTGTGCAAATGCTTAATCCAAATACAACGATAAAACTATGCGAATGCATTACGGCTTGTGAAGAAGCAGCATAAATCTGGACACTGGTTACATAAAGTAAAAATGAATATACAATTCATTATTTCAAGTTTTGTATTGAATACCTTTGATTTTAATTTATTCTAATGCATTATAGATTTAGAGATAACTATGCGACCATTTTTAGGATGAGATTCATTCGAATAATTTTGAAGTCGACTTGGCCTAAAGGAAAAGACACCCAGTTTTCTCGTTTCAACAGACTATGCATGTCTAAGGAACAACAAAGAGATGGTCTTGTACCTTCTCTGGTGGCTTCTGCTGGTGGTAGAGCATCTTACTGGTTGTAGGGCGTCTTGTGAAGGCGCACTGATAGCTATTAGAACCCTACCTGTTTCTGCCGTGAAGCAGTAATGTGTTTCGCTATAAAAAGTGAGGCAGCCGTTTTAGTGTAAAATTAAGACTTAAAACTATTACTAACATAACATTACTAACCACATTGAAAAACGAACTTTAAAAAGATCTACGTAATTATTAAATCAATAAAATATAAATACCATTTCGTTCTGTTACAATTCAACGTGAAAGATATCGTTACATTACAAAGAAAAGAATATTAATATTATAAAGAGGAAAGATTTGTTTGTTTGTTTGTACTGAATAGGCTCCGAAACTACTGAACCGATTTGAAAAATTCTTTCACTGTTTGGAAACTACACCATTCCCGAGTGAAATAGGCTATAATATTTGAAAAAAATTAGGGATCCTTACTAAGACTAATAATGTAACCCAAGGTGTAAAAAAAATACCTAAAATATTCTTTACATCGCGTGCCCTGCGAAAACTATTGATGATTGAATAAAATAATGTACTACGATTTTGTAGAACACATTATTATTTACAAAAAGTGTTGCGATAACATAACTGCCTAACTATTATAGCTATGCCGCAATAAGTGTTCTTTTATTTAAAAAAAATTAAATTCCGTCAAATATCGTTGAAATTTTTGTTAAAGACCCGAGCGGAGCCGGAGCGGGCCGCTAGTTACAAATAAAATAAAAGGAAAAAAGCAAACGAAGTATGATCACAAGTACATCGATTCATCCTTTAGCTCCCGAGCGTACAGAAGCAGCTTCGAATCGCAATACTTTCCTACAGGTAGCGTATTATTTATAGCCGATAATGGTACTCTCTCAACTTTAGTTTCTCACTTTGTTATTTCGCTGCGAACCGTCAAATTGTCGAAGGCATTTCTCCGATCACACGTTACTTCAGTATCTGTATTTTTTTTATTTATTCCATTGATAGTGTAATTTTAATCGATTTCAAAGATTAGTCGTATGTTGAATATGATATGGGTGTGTGTGTGTTCAGTAGATTTAATACTGATACTAGTGCTAAAGCGCGTGTTTAATATTAGAACTACGTATATTTTTTGGTTTCTTGCTTTTCTTGTTTATGAACATTTAGAAGTTTAATTCATGTCTCTTATCCAAAGTTTCGCTTATCCTGATCTTTTTCATTAAACTTGAAGAATGGTGCTCAAAATTAAGTACATATTATATCTATATATTAATACGTGAAGCAAAAACTTTGTATCCCTTTTTACGAAAATTGCGCGGACGGAGGAGTATGAAATTTTCCACACTTATAGAGAATATAGAGAAGAAGTGCACAATGCTAATATTTTTTTAAAATAATGTATAAAAGATACATTAAATCAATAAAGAAAACATTACACACACTACATACCATGTATTTGACGCACACACGCATGCATACCTACTATTTTATTTATTCTCAAACTTTTGTTCTTGACGTCTGTTGTCAAATTGAGAATAGAATATGGTTTGTCTTTGTTAATATTTTTTATAGTGTAGTCTTGGCGAAATTTGTTATTATAGAAATATAAAATACAATCATAATAGTGTACAAACTTACAATTCCAATAAATTATAGTCGAATTTCGACTACTGTGGGACCTCTAGTTTTATTGAAATTTATTGAAAAGAAGTATTTTATTAGCATCTTACCTTTTAATTTTATGACGTTGGCTGATTGTCCGAATAATTTAGTCTATTGCCTTGAGGCGGAGTATTGTATGAGGTTTCCCACTTGGTTTTCTAAATCGTGTCAAGTGCGCGGGCTAAGCCGAACTGACTTTTATGAATAGAGGTTTTATAATTCATTGTTTTTGATGTACTAGTTGCAGAGTCTAATTAGACGCTTACGAACAAGGTCGTTTCGTAACAGACGCCTAATTGTGGTAATTTGAAGTTGCTTTTTTTTTATTTATTTTTACTCAAAATCTTAATAATGCTCTAAAATAATCGTTTCGTAAATTCTTTAATGGTGGTAGGACCTCTTGTGAGTCCGCGCGGGTAGGTACCACCACCACCCTGCCTATTTCTGCCGTGAAGAAGTAATTAATGCTTTTTTTTTTTTTTTTTTTTTTTTTTTTTTTTTTTTTTTTTTTTTTTTTTTTTTTTTTTTTTTTTTATGATTGAAAGTTTACTGGTGGCCCGAAGGCCTTTCCAGTTTCACCAGGACAGGTGGGCGAGCAAAGGCTCAGCCAAGAGGGGTGGGATTTGCTAACAACTGCCCGAGCGCCTCCGAAGGAGACCTAACAACTCAAGAGCAATTGTTTCGCGAATGAATCTACTACCGGATCGGAATCGCGACCCGCTGAGAAGATCCGGCGAGAAACTCAGCGGGCTGATGCATGGGTTAGGTTGCACGTCGACCTCTTTGTCGAGTTCGACGAGTACGGTTACCGGGGTCCCTAAGCCTGCCCCTAGTATTAGAGCTGAAGGCATCTAATGCAAAGGTTATTGGATCTGATGGATCCGTAAGGACGTGTCTAGGGCGTCGACGGTGACTGGCTCCTGCATGATCAGGATTCGGGGAGTAGTCAGCGGCGGCAACGATAAGGCGATTATCATGACGCATAGCCTTATCGAAGTATCGTTCCGACGCTGACTTCATGTATTTCCGAATTGATTCGAGGCCCAGGTCGTCGTGTAGGTCAACGTTCCTCACGAACCACGGAGCCCCGACAGCTAACCTGCAAAAGCGGGATTGTAGGGATTGGAGGGTGTCTATGTGTGTGCGGGCCGCGTGAGCGAACACCACACTCGCGTAAGTCATGACGGGCCTTATGCAAGTTTTGTAAAGTGTCACCTTGTTCCGAAGGGACATTTTACTCCGCTTACAGATCATGGGGTAGAGTCTACCGAGAATAAACGCGGCACGGTCACGGACTGATTTTATATGCGGGCGGAATGTCATCGATGCATCCAGGGTAACGCCCAGGTACTTGACCTTCCTGGCCCAGGGTATGGGTTGTCTAAAGAGAGTAATCGGGGGTGTGAGATTCCTCCTCCTAATCCGGGAGGAAATCCGTGTGGAGCTTCCCCTCTGAAATAGCACCGCAGTACTTTTCGCTGGGTTGATGTCTATGCGCCATTTTCGGAACCACTGTCCCAGGGCTAGGGCTGCGCTCTGAAGCTTCTTCGCGATTAGGGACTTATTTCTACTAGAATAGTAAACAGTCGTGTCGTCGGCGAATAAAGCTAAATGGGTCGGCGGCGACCGGGGAATATCGTTGACGAATAAGCTAAATAGGAGGGGTGAGAGGACAGAGCCTTGCGGGACTCCAGCTGTGAGAGGTCGTGGGGAGGAGCGGGTTCCCTCGACTCGATATCGAAAAGAGCGGTTCGACAAGAAGTCCCGTATGATGAGCACGAGACTATCCGGCACGCCCATGTTGAATAGTTTGAAAATCAAACCATTGTGCCAGACTTTGTCGAACGCTTTTGCGACGTCGAAGAAGAGAGCTCCCGTGTATAACGGTTTTGGTCGATTAAGCCCCACAAGAATGTGCTCCGTGAGGCGGTGCACCTGTTGAACGCATGAGTGATTTGTACGGAATCCGAATTGTTCATCGATAAGAATGCCCTTGGATGAGACGAAGTCTCTGAGGCGTTTGTAGAGCAGACGCTCATACAGTTTGCCTAGAGACATGAGGAGGCTAATCGGGCGGTAGTAATTAATGCATTTCGGCTTTCTGCCATCCAAATCGACAAATACTAACTTAGTTAGTTATGTTTCTGATATAATTGATACTATGGACGGAGGTGGCGAGGTGCACTCTATCTACACCGATTTCAGAAAGGCGTTTGACCTAGTTAACCATAACTGCCTATTACACAAGCTTGCAGAACTGGGCATCCATGGATCGTTACTGAGATGGTGCGAGTCGTACATACGCAACCGCTCGCAATTGGTAAACATTCAAGGGTTTAAATCTAGAGTGCACATGGTCCCATCAGGGGTCCCTCAAGGGTCTCATCTCGGTCCTTTCTTTTTCCTAGTCTACATCAATAACATTAAGCATGTCATCCAATCTAAATTTAAATTATATGCTGATGACTTAAAAGTGTATCGTGCTGTTGAAGACCATTCGGATATAATGGCTCTTCAGTCAGATATCAATGCGATTTACAAATGGAGTACGCAGAATTACATGCACTTGAATTTGCAAAAGTGTAATTTTATTAAATTTACAAGAAAGAGGGTTCCGTTTCAAGCCACATATTTCATAAACAACACACCCCTTCAAGAAGTCAATACTGTTCGGGACTTGGGCATCATCTTGGATAGCGCATTGAGCTTCAGATCCCATATTGATAACATAATTAGCAGGACCTCTCGGCTTTCTGGTTTTATAAATAGGCAAATGAAAATATTCAAGCAACCTAGCTTAACTATTCTTATTTATAATACGATTGTACGAAGCATTTTAGAATATTGTTGTACAGTCTGGAGCCCTGGCTATCAAGTACATGCAAACAGGATAGAAAGAATCCAAAAACGGTTCCTTTATCATCTCGCTTTTAATGATAATAAGTGTCACCAACTGAAATCATATAAGGAACGCCTTTCGTTCTATCGGATCCAGTCATTAAGCACCCGACGTAAAGCAGCTGATTTTGTGTTCCTTTACAAGCTTATACACAGCATAATAGACTCACCAGAAATACTTGAACGTATTCACTTAAGCGTACCGCGCTTGGGCAGCCGCTTATGTAATCGGAAAACTTTCCACCTACCAAAAATCAAAAGTAATCTTGGCCAGCACTCTCCTGTCTATCGTATGACTTCCCTGGCAAATAGTATACGTGATGAAATTGACATATTTGTTTGCCATGCTTCTCTAGCCTCACTTAAAATAAATTTAAGTTCCGTGATCCACACCCAGCTGTAGACCAATCACATTTTTTTTTATTTCTATAGAACATTAATTTCCCTCTTTTAATTTTTTATTTTCATTGTTTTAAGTTTGAATATGCAGTTTTTTGTTTTCTTTGTCTTAATTTAATATTAGTTAACGATATTTTTATCTTAAGCACAAACGCTCTTAAGCAAGATGTGTTCACATCCAAAAGGGTGAATTCGATAATGTATTATTTTATGTAAATAAGTTCAATGTTTATGTGTGCAGTTTTCATCCAGTTGTGTGAACCTAATAAAAAAAAAAAAAAAAAAAAAAAAAAAAAAAAAAAAAAAAAAAAAAAAAAAAAAAAAAAAAAAAAAAAAAAAAAAAATTTCGGTTTGAAGGGTGGGGCAGCCGTTGTAACTATACTTGAGACCTTAGAACTTATATCTCAAGGTGTGTGGCGCATTTACGTTGTAGATGTCTATGGGCTCCAGTAACCACTTAACACCAGGTGGGCTGTGAGGTCGTCCACCAATCTAAGCGATAAAAAAAAACAAAGGATCTTTTTTGTATAGCAAAACAAGATTATGCTTGTTGAGTATGCAAAACCAGAGGTCGCCCAGAAACGGTCACATAAAAGGATTAATGACTCGTTGGGTCGTTGGTCAGCATCGCCGATCATTGTTTCGGCGTTCCCAGCGAAAATAAAAGTGAGAATCCCATATTATCCGCGGAACGCGAACGGTACTTCTCCACACTACACTGAATTTAAATATTAAAACAACGTTACGTACATCCGGGCCTGTGGCCATCACGCGGGTTAAGTAGCTGCGACGCTAAATTGTTTTACAAAATGTCTCCAATTATGAATTTTGTGCACAACAAACGTTGTAATAGCGGAGCGTGTAATAATGCTACGTCGCCCTGCCCGCCCGCCATAGGCTAGACCGTTGCCAGCGAACGCTACAATGAAACCATAACGCCCGGACATTACATAATTTGACTAACAAAAGGCAAATATACCGAGCAATTCCACTAGTTTATGTCTGTGAGACGAGTATTAAGGTAAATTGTGGGCACAATTGCGCGCACGGGCCACTCGTTAGCGGAGTGGCCGGGCGCGTGTGACGTCACCGAATGTCGCATTGTTTCAGTTTTATGTACGCCCGACCTTAGATTAAACGTTAACTTGAAGATTTATAGCGGTCTCGCGGAGAGGCTACTTTAGTGGACTTCGGCCTATTCGTCGAAACATTCAACTTTCATAAGAGCCCAATTTGTGGGAGCGCTTAATGCGGTGTCGTGCTCGGGCGTGCATGCTCCGCCTTTTTATTGCTGCCCCGTTAACTGTAAACAACACCCATTCTCGCTGAGGTTGTCTCGGAATGCTATTTGTAGACGAAGGAATTTTATCTCAAACAAAAATAAAAAAAAAAACAAAAAGAACACGATATTTAAAACGTACGAGTATCTTCCGGGAATCCTTGATGTGACGCAAACGAATAATCATTCGAAGAACTGAATATAACATTGCATCGTCTGCAAATTTCGGCGTTAGTTAGACTATTTTTGGAACGAAGTTCCTTATGGGATGATGCGGAGGGGTACCCTAACCGGGAAAAAACGTCCGTAACGCAAGATTTTTATTAGTTATGCACACAGTGTACGACTTAACTTTGTAATTACGTACAAAAAACAACAATTTTTTTTATCAATCATTGACCACGATCTCAGAGCGTTCGTTTGCGCAATACACCAACTCTTATGCAAGCAACCGTGAATGAAGTGTACCACAATAAGTTCGCACGTTACCGAATGACCGTGGGTTGTTGCGAAGCCTCCAGTTTTATTGTCTTTATACCTCGAATAGGGCTTAAAATTAATATTTTTATAATAAGGAACTTCGTTCCTATCCGGTGTCCCACGACACCGCACATCTTTTTTTTAAATAAATAATCTCCAACGATTTTCATTCGTCCACTACAAACATTGAAAGCACAACACAAATACAAAATTGGTCGGATTCTTACACTCACCAATCTTCGTTTAGGCTTGATCAATGGTCGGTTTTGTCCGTTCATCTTGTAGTAGAGACCGCAGGCGTTGCAGAGGTAGTGTCCGGTGCCGTCTCGTCGCCACAGCGGAGTGCTCGTCGCCCCACAGTTGACGCACTCTCGACCCTCTGCAGCATACATCACGATCAATCAGTAAATCTGAGCATACATCCGAAAATAATAGCTCCGAAGTGAAGATATATGTAATTCAAAATTAAGTAATATTAAAGTGACTAAAATTAAGATATAAACGGGTCAAGTATATTCAAAATTCAAACGCAACAAGAAGTATTTAAAACCAAAGAGTACTTTATTAAATGTGTGTGCTTAACTCGCAAATTAATGAACTAGCAAATGAAATACAAAACACAAACGTCAAAAGAAAACGAATAGATGAGAATGAAAAGCCAAAATAGATAAAGAAGCATTATGTTAGTAACAAGAGTGAGATTACCTGTCTCCTGGCAGGCTGGGGAAGACCAGAGAAATATCACATTCAGAAACATTACAAATAGAATTTCACTAGGCATGCAAGTTACACGTACCTACTACATGATCCCTAACAACGTTTATCTTGCATCAACATGTAATTACAATAAATGAGTAACGCTAAAATATTCAATTAACTAAGGGAAAGCGCAATGATTTTCACTCGGAGAAAAAAATAGCATCAAGATTTTTTACACGCAAGGAAAACTTTGAGAAAGTTACGTTTGTAAAATAATTGCATGCATCCGGCTCGAACGCTCTTCGTAAAATGATTTTTATTGATTTATTTGTGAAGTTTTAATAATAACAAATTCATAATTTGAATTATGAGTTTAATTACGAGTATAAGTATTGAATTATGATATGTAATATATATATTTGAATAAATTCATAATTCGAATTTGCGGCGTTGTAAAAAAACTTTTGATAGATCTCTTACAAAATCCGAACGCTATGAGTTGTTGCAAACAAAGAAGCATACAGTTAAGAGAAACAGAGCATAACCAGCACTATAACGTATTAACTACATGCTAATTTTTAGTACAATTATAACGCTACTTATATTGCATCGACCTTTAAAACATTAGCGCGGTCGTTGCGAATAAAGTTTAACGTAAAACAGAGCTACTCTAAGTTCAAGCAATAAAATAATCTAATTGACACGAAAAAATAATTACGTATTTCACGCATTCTCTGACGTTCTACAAAACATGCAATATTAATTGAACCCAGTACGAGCCTCCCTCCGGGAAAATAACCGATTTATATTATATTAATTGTTTTTTATAACGAGCAATTTTATAAGAGTGCTTACTGAGAGGATGTATTCACATATGGGATGAGCGCGCACCGCCCACAATCTTTCTCTAAACTCGATTACTCGCTCGATGATTTACCGAAAACGAATTTAGTATCTGGTCTCTCGTTACCTACACCTTCATAGTCTCTTTTTAAATACTAACTAACATTTGCTGGAACCATCGTGGGAATGTGAGCGAACATTTCACAACCTGACACGCGCATGTGTGATGTCTCTGCATTATTCATATTTACGGCAAACACCGACTCGCAGATACTATCGGATCGATATGTGTACCGATAGACATTAATATCATAATAATAACATGTATCTAGATCGGAGCGTCGGAGTCCCCTGATAGAAGCAGCGATGCATTGAATAAATAATGACGGCAGAGGGATAACACCGCGAGCCAACCCGACGAAAGTGAAAGTGGTCGAATATTAAAAAAATAAGTTAAACGAACCGAAAACGTTTTACGGGCTTTAGGCAGTGCGGCCATTCATCTTTTTTATGTAAAACCAGATCAAAACCGGCAATTAAATCGCCCGGACTTTATCGAAAACTTATTGCGATCGACCGGACGACTCACTTTTTGGTCTCTAACCCTTTAGTATTTTTTTTTTGTTGCATCGATAAAACCTGTAATTTGTTCCGAAGTTTTGTAATAAATAAACACCAATAACGATTATTATGAAAAAATAACAGGATATTACACGAGCCACGGAGTTTTATGATCGTGTCTCCGGTTTTTGAGAGTCATTCGGCGTAATAGTAACGTCTCTATTGGTAAATACGTTTGTGAAAGTCGGTGGTGCCGCGGGCGGAGACGTTTCATAAGATTTACAACCGCCTGCCCCCTCGTACGCATGTCGATATTACACTTATTATTACAGAGAACAGCGTCACTGATTAATTACCGTACGATTTAATTGTCCGATCCGGTTTCCATCGTAATGTTTTAATTCGTTCACACTGCGAGCTCTTTTCAAACTACCCGCAGTATTCTTTGACTAGACGTGATTCCGACCACTAATAAAGATATGTTTTAGTACTATCTATAAAAGTAAGCTGCCAGCAACAGTGCCCTCCCTCTGTACTATGAAATACAGTGATGGTTTAGCGAAAGATTACAAATGTTTGTTCAAAATTAGAATGCGGCTCGGTCTTTATTGCCCGGAGTGACGTGCGCTCGTGACGCGACGGCGCTACGTGACCGCGATAAAAGATTTTCATCTGCCATATTTACAGAGCCGAGTGGGCGGTTTTTATATTTTGAGAGTCTCAAGGCGAGCACACTCGGGGTTCGCGTCGAGAACCTCGGAAAGTTTTCACACGGCCGTACGGGAAAACATCTAACCCCTGCAGTGCTTCAATTAGCCGAGAGTGCAAACTCTTATAGAGAAAAGTCGTTCTCATCGACATGTTTCTGTTAAAAAATTAAATGCGATTTTTTTATTTTTTTTTATTGCTTAGATGGATGGACGAGCTCTCAGCCCACCTGGTGTTAAGTGGTTACTGGAGCCCAACTACAACGTAAATGCGCAACCCACCTTGAGATATAAGTTCTAAGATCTCAGTATAGTTACAACGGCTGCCCTACCCTTCAGACCGAAACGCATTACTGCTTCACGGCAGAAATAGGTAGGGCGGTGGTACCTACCCGCGCGGACTCACAAGAGGTCCTAGCCATCATAGTGGAATATTAGTTTCGTTTTTCCTATCTATGCTGATAGCCTTGAGAGGCTATTTCAGCTTCTGCTTGACGTGTAGGTGAGCTCACGGGCCTCAAATTGGGAGTGTTGCTAGCCCTAGCAAGAGCAGTGTTTCGCAGAATCTACCACCGGATCGGAAACGCAACCCACTGAGAAGATTCGGCGAGAAACTCAGTGGGCTGTGTCTATGGGTTAATTTACTCATCGAGCCCTTCGTCGCAAGCGACGGATTCGGCGAGGACTTTGACCGGGAGTTTCATAATTACATTAAAGCGAATGCAGAATAATGTAATACGAATGAAGGACTAATCGGTCTCGCGTACCGTGACGACTCTCCCGAGCTCTCGACGCATCCGCCTATCAACACGTAACGGTGAGGCTATTTTGCATACAAACCATTAAATTATTGCTCAAAACTTATTCTTTGTTACGCCACATACACTGTTATTACGCTGTAATTACACGCCGGTATGCAAATACGTATTTTAATGGTGGCCGATGTTCTAACGTTAGTTTAATTTTACATTACATTACACATTACATTACAGTACATTTAAATACACTGAAGGTATATGTCATACTTATGTTTTTATGGTCTATTCGTTTCAGATTTGTATAAATAAATTATTCCTAATAAACTCGTGCCTTCTTCACGGCGCCTGCGCCAATTTGCATCGAACTCGACGGCCCGATCTGACTTCATTCAGAGCTCATATTTGCATTCGTTATTAACATACTGAAAGATATAATTATTGTGACGGGCGATGTGAAGCCACTCGGTTGCAACTTTTTCTTAACCCATCGTAATTAAAATAGTAAATAACTCTATTAATGTCACGCTGATTACTTCCAAAATGATCAACTACGAAGAAAATTTTAAAAATTTCATAAAAATTTAAGTTATTATATCTTAGTCCAAATATACAACGCAAAAAGAGAAGACCCTTTTAATCATGAGTAGACTAAATCATAGAGATAGTGCACGGATCTCGGCTATGAGCACAAAATGAAAACCTTTGGACAATAATTATCTTTGGAGAAGAATTAATGTACCAACAATTGCACGTTAATGAATTGAAGCAACCGTGAATCCAAAGCTTACAAAATATAAGTTATTTAAAATAAAAACCATTATTATTCAAATTGCCTTTAGAAATAATTTTAAAAATGTTGCCAGAATGTTTTTTTTTTTGTACAAAAATGGTATATTTAAATCGAAGTTTTTATATGAAGATGAATTGACCTCTATAAATATAGAAGCAATATACAACAATACAACAAGTTTTGTTCTTTATTTAATTCAGCAATTAACATTAATACCAAGGATGTCCTTATAAAATGCAAATTTCAATTGATGCAATTGTATACCCAACGAACGATAGCGAGCAGACCGTGTCGGATTCTACTACGCCTAATCACTGTCTGTGTGCTCGCCACGAAAATATTCATTAGCAGCTTGTTTCGAAAGACTCCAAAACATTTCAACGAAATACGCGTTATATGAAAGTGTAAATTTCGCACTCGCCTTTATTCGAGCAATTTGGTAATGAATAATGCAATTTCATTTGTAAATAAAGCAATATCTAACTGTGGTAATTCACAAAGAATATAAACTGTACTCTTATAATGCAGCAGTCCATATCGGAATCATCACTATACATCTAATTGGTTGCACAACTCGCCACGTCGCGGTTTCTGCAACACAATACGTGAATGGTATACAAATATTTTTTAAATCCCGGTAAAACAATGCATTTTGACCTTTACCAGGTATGTAATAAGAAACAATGATTTACGTTCGTTATGACAATCAAATTATATTATAGAACACAGAGCAATGAATAATTTGAATACGGCTCAGTGAGCGTTACATTGTTTTAGAAAGTGTTGAATGGAAACAAGTATGTATTATGTATAATCTAACAATAGCTATCAGTTGTACAGTAGGTTTATTAGTGCCCTTTTGCTTGACATTTTTCAAATAACTAAATATGAAAGATCACGATCTGTCTACGTCATTAGTCGGTTGAATTATTAAATTCCTCGTTTTTGTAACGAAATGCATTAACAGAGTTTTATTTTAAAAGATTTTTTTGTGAAACTGATTTAGTGAATTTATATGAAATCCTATTGAAAACAGTGATATTTGGTTTGACTCTAGTAGTAAATCTGAAGGAAATAATAGTCATTTTAGTTTTAATCTTAAACGTATCATGGATTAAAAAATGAAATAATATTTTATTAACATGCTCTGTTAATTATATGTCATTGAAAGTTTCAAAGGAATATTTTTTTACAATTTAAAGATTATTTGCTACTATTCATCTTTTTATGTAATTATTTGTTACTATTGTTAACTTATTAATCGTCAACATGTGAATAGTGCAATTCCAAGAGAAACTAAATCGTGTATTAATAATTCTTGTCTGTGTTACTTTTTATATTTGCAGTATAGCAGCTCGAGGTCAAGCGAACAGTTGCCAACAATGGAATGGTCCGCATCCGGCCTCGTATTACCATAATGCCTCCACCAAGGAACTAGCTCAACCAGATAAACTGATCCAACACTTTGAATGGTCGATTTTAAATTGCCCTCATTTGATTTTCGGAAGCAAGTAGACAAGCCAAATACTATTCAGATATTTTTACTACCATGAGTATGTTTTAAAGCCACTGCGTTAGTAGGATATTTCTGCGCAAAGAAATCACGGGTTCGAAGCGTAGAATCTTCGTTCTTCCAATGTAAATCATATTTCTACCTACCGTACCTTAAGATAGATGCATGGACTAGCCTCTACATTGTTATTGTCTTTCAGAGACAGCAGCAATGGAAGATGAACTGTTATCCATAGCTAGGCCTTTCAAAAACGCCACAGAGCTAACTTTATTTCTGATCACGTGAAAAATTGTGTCTAATGCTTAGTATGTACAGTTAGCTGGTGGAAGGACCTCTTGTGCTATTCGTGGTAGGACCTCTTCTGAGTCTGCACGGGAAGGTACCACCGCCCTGCCTATTTCTGCCGTGAAGCAGTAATGCGTTTCGGTTAGAAGGGTGGGGCAGCCGTTGTAACTATACTGAGACCTTAGAACTTATATCTCAAGGTGGGTGGCGCATTTACGTTGTAGATGTCTATGGTATCCAGTAATTACTAAACACCAGATGGGCTGTGAGCTCGTCCACCCATCTAAGCAATAAAAAAATAAAATACAAAAAATATCTTGATGTCTTTAACTATAAAAACTGTCTTTTGTAAACTAAATACCTCGATGTTAATTTCAGATGTTGACAAATTAAAGCAATTTCGGTCTAATTTAATAAACAGCAACGGGTAATTAACAATTACTTGTGAATACTGTACAACAACCCGCAGACCGGTGGGGGCAGTTTTTACGCGGTGTACTTAAAGATAACTCGTTTCATAACTTAACGATGCGTTGCATTGCGCTAATCGTAACTTATTTGATATAGAATTGTAACTAACAGTAATTTGTATTTAAAATTTGGATTTTTCTCAATACTGGTCCAGCTCACCGATATTCGTCAAACTGTACAGCTAGATTTATTCAGACAAATTAGATATTTAGCTATAGATTTAGGACCTATGAATTTTAAGCTCTTGGAGCTAATGACTGCATTCCAGTCATCAATCCATAGTTTAGTCCTTCTCCTAAGGTAGGAACCTTGAGTACTAGTAGTTTACAAGCCTTACTAATATTCTGCCTATTTCTATCGCATCTATCCGATTCTTTCACTACGCGGAAACAGCAAAGGCTTTAATACGCTATTTAAAAATAAAAAACAAAATAACATTTCCTGCCAGTCGTAATGTTACCTACAAAAATTAATCTGGCAATGAACTAAATAGCTATCACCTGGAAGTCTTATCAACAATATGTACATGTTGACGCCGACAAAAAGAATCTGCGTTACATTTTATGTTGTTCTTTTAGGTTTAGGTACTCATAGGAATATTTTATGTAGGTGCCGATTTTTTTATTCAATTCATACTTATAAATTTAAGTATGTTTTTACGCTACCATATAATTAATTTAGCGATACTGATCGCGCTCATTGAATTCTCTATAATTCTTACTTTGCTTAATTACTTAATGGTGTAGTAGTCGTTTCTACAAGTTTTTTCTTGACGAAAACAACGGGTACTTTAGCACTTTTAACGTCTTAATTTACAGCGTTTATTATTTCATTCAGCGAACGAACTATCTTTAGGTAAGTGATCCACTATACCCCTTCTGTGAACAGATGCTTCTGGAAGTGCATTCATTGTTTGTAATTATTCAAGTCTATAATTGCTCTCAACAGATTTATTTTCTTTCAAAATTTACTTTTGGAATAATTACTTCATTCTCTTTTTTTTTCCTACCTATGCTGGTAGCCTTGAGAGACTATTTCAGCCTCACCCTAACGTGTGTAGTGAGCTCACGGGGCTCAAACCGGACTGTTGCTAACACTGACCCTAGCAAGAGCAGTGCTTTGCAGAATCTACCACCGGACGTGCTTTGGGCGAGGTCGACTGTTTACCATTCGGTCTACAGGATCTAGTACTTCATTCTCCCATATGTCGTTCTGCCGTTTCTATCTAATTGATTTCTGTGTAATGTCAGAGACGTGGACGAATTTCTTTAATGATTCAACTTATCAATTAGCTATCCCCAAAATCTGGTTAACACAATAACAACCGTAACTTTGTTACATTAACACTCATTCTTTATAATCACCTAAATTCACATTCAAATTCAAAGAGACAATAGCCCGCCATCGCAGTTCCCGTAAAATTATAAAACTTAATGACGAAGCGTGTTAAAAAGATTACCTATACTTTTAACTCTGGGTATCAGAGCCATAGAGTCGGTATTCGATTTTCGTTTGAAAAACGCACCCTTCTCTCATGCTATATTCCAAAGTGGCATTTTCAAGTTATGATTTGAGTTTCGATAAATGTAAAATAAAACCTTATATTGTTTGTTACCATTCAAGTTTAGTAATTCTTCATGAATTGTGTGAGGCGTGGATTGTTGCGAAAACTTAGAGCGGAGCATTTGAAACAATACCCAATAAAGGTTAGAACATGCATTTACGGTAACTCCAGTCCACTGAGATTTGCACTATTGTTTATAATGAATTTAGTCTGAACATAAATCTCTGCCCTCCTATTTATACTTTTATTTTACTTTAACATTCACAGAGTTTTACATAATGATTCCAAAATTATGCAAAATACACACGTGTGTGTTTCTATTTGTTACACAAAGCATTATACTTAAATTAATTTCTTAAAATGAGATGAAGAACGGTAACTTTGATACAAAGTTAATTTGGTAAATTTATTAGAAATCTACTTAAAAGCTTTTGTCTAATTATAGTCTTAGACAATAGGAGTCGCAATTAAATAATGAGAAACGTCGAGTTTGTTTAGTCAACATCTGAAAGGCCGCGTGAGTTCACATGAGGGGAGACAATGCTAGTCGCCGCGGCCAGCCACCACCGCGAGCAGTGACTTGCTAATTGTGCATCCTATCTACTTCCTACTCTTTATCTATCATCTTAGATAAAGCTTACATGATTTGGAAACCATTTAACTCTTTCAAATTAATTTCGCC
Organism: Bombyx mori; assembly: GCF_030269925.1. Lineage (NCBI taxonomy): Eukaryota > Metazoa > Arthropoda > Insecta > Lepidoptera > Bombycidae > Bombyx > Bombyx mori. The sequence goes on from NC_085128.1 coordinate 5,670,558, forward strand.
TAACCGTTTTCATCGCGATTAAGAGGACCGGTTTCTTTAGTGGCTGCTCGCCGCTGTGAAAAGAGTAAAGTTAGTAAACCTCCACCGATACGATTAGTTAAATCATGAAGCATCAGTTAACGGTGAATTCAAGCGCGATGCTCCACACCGTGTTATTGTTGTTAGATGGAAACCTGTGGCGCCACAACCTCTGTGCAAGAACTCCGTTTATCCGATCACATCTCGCTCCGCCAAGCTACCAGAATTCTGTTCAGAAATACTAAATGAATTTACAATATCTCTTGATCTATCAAATTTCTAAGTCGATATGACAATTCCCTTAGTGAAATCGTAATCACGAGCACACCTTAGCAGCCGTCTCGTAACTGCGATTAGCAATCGAACCCGGCTTTCAGACTTTTCGATTCATTAATTAATTAATATTTTATCGAACTAGTCATCAGGCGAAAGTTATATCTATTACGAACTGTTTAGAACCATACGAAGCCACGATGGCACGTTGAGCAGAGGCACCGCTGTGATCGGATAAACGGGTAGGTATTTCGTGAGACAGTGTCGTGTGCATCGCAGCGAGTACTGTGCATATCATGATCGGTCCCCGTGGGCTCACCGGCGCTAGTTCGCGTCTTGTTCGGTCGCGGCTTGTTCTGCTGCTGCGCTCCGCTATAACCTTTCCCCTGATAGTTGTAGTAGTCGCCGCCGGCGGCATTGTACTGAGCGTTGTATTCCCCGGAGGGTTGACTCGTGTCCTGGGCGCAAGAGTCCGGTTGCGCACCTTCGCGCTGTTTGGAAGGCGGCGCGCCCATCATTGGTTTGACGTCTCCGCAGAGGGGCAGCTCTTGTTGTTGCTGCATGAAGGCGACGCTCATCGCTGTGGCATGCGCTACCGCGGCCTGGTAGTCCTGTTGACCGAGAGCCGCCGCAGCCACAGAGTCCGGCGTCGAGTCTTTCGGAGGAGTCGGAGGAAATGAAAACAAAGGATGGGGATGAGGGTGTTGTGCTGGTGACAGCGGTTTGTCGCCCGAGGAACCATCTTGTTGGAAGCCTCCTCCCCACGCCCCGCTCCCCAGCGCCTTAGACTCGAGCCAAGGATGCAGAGGCGTATGGAAGTGAGGCCGACACACCTGCCCACTGCTACCGCTTAACGTTCGACCTGCGGACAAAAGAAACCTTTAATCATCATCCTTAGGCTCTCTACGAATCCGTAAACATCTTCAATTCGTTCAAGCGTCTAAGAGGCCATTTTCGTGGCCGACAAAGATAAACCGATAACAGGGCTCTATTGTAACGCTACAAAATATCAAAACTTATTGTCATTATGTAGAATTTGGAACGCGTTCGGTTACCTCGGCCGCGCTTTCCGAAATTAATATCATTTGTAGTTAACAACTGGGCTTTTCACACGACATCTTCATTCGTAGCCACTTATCATGATAGTGTCTATGAATATTCTCAGCTCTAATGGGTATTTGATAAACATATAATGGAGCTCCGTGGCCAAGTCTCAATGGATGCGTCCGTGAACAAAAGACCTTACTTTTCCGAAATATTTCAAAACGAACGCAACACAACACCGACCAATTAAAATAGTAGGCCAACTGGAAATTTCATTAATTATGTACACAGCCGTGTCAGTTTGATGGTACACACCGTTAAAATGTTTTTGTACGTTTACACGTTTTGATTGAGCGAGTTTATTTATTTCATTAAGGGCCTACACAATAGCGGGGCAGCGAAGTGACATCTGCTTTGTGACATTAGTAATGCGCTCGGTCGCTCTACTCGTGAGTACAAATGTGAGTACAGCTCACTCGTTTTCCCCCTTTTAAATTCACAAACTACACTCGACGATTGTTATTTACATGAACGAATGAGAGCCAGCATATGTGCGCGTCTATTTTTCGGGACGATTGTTATTTGAGTGGCCGTAATTCTGTTCGTGGATTGGACGGATAGGCTTAGGGCGCATCCCTATGCCGTATTCCCGGTGGTACAGCTACAGGGAGTACGTTACGGAAGTATTTCCCGTAGAGCGCTGTGGGTATCTAATTATTAGTGTTTAACTTTAATGTAAATTCAATTTGATTAAATTCGAATATTATATTGGTTAAATAGGGGCTTAAGACGTTCTAGTAGTTCGCGTAATAGAATATAGACTATATAGATTAGTAGTAAAATATTAATGCGACATAAATGAAAATAAAATAATCCCAAGCTAAGCAGAAACACCTATTGTCTGACCGACGATCGTGAGGTTCACATTAATCACGTAAATATATTAAATTTGCGCATTTTATTCGATGCTATTCTTTCATCATCGAAATGTACCTACCCTATTTTGGTACATCTGAACGGCGAAGAGACGCATCACTCAATATGAAAGCACCGGGCATGTTATTCAGTAGACCACGGCACTTATAGACTTACTTATTGATAGCATTTTCTTCGGTTTTATTGAGGCGTAGGCGTATAATTAAAAATAATTTTACGGTTTAATCTCGCGGTTTCGTAGCGGTGTCGCTAAACCGATGTCAGTACCACGAGCCCACTGAGTTTCTCGCCGGATCTTCTCAGTGGGTCGCGTTTCCGATCCGGTGGTAGATTCTAGCTCTTGCTAGGGTCAGTGTTAGCAACACTCCGGTTTGAGCCCCGTGAGCTCACCTACACACGTTAGGGTGAAGCTCAAATAGCCTCTCAAACCTATCAACATAGATTTAAAAAAAAAAGTCCCACGAAAACTGTAAAGTTATCAAAACGTTGGAAAATCAACCGACTGAGTTTCTCGCCGGATCTTCTCAATGGGTCGCCATTTTGATCCGGTGGTAGATTCAGCGAAGCACTGCTCTTGCTTAGCTGGCTAGTGTTAGCAATTCACTCAGGTTGAACCCGTGAGCTCACCTAACAGACCGAGTGTAGCTAGAATAGCCCCTTACGCTACCAGGTTAGGTAAAAAAAAAAGTTGGAAATAATAAAATTATAATACACCACAACAGATTAAAAATCGTAAAAATATTTTCAATTAATACTTATTGATATTTTTTAATGCAATTAAAACTATTTATGCAGTATAGACGTAATTAAACGTGAACTAACGTTTTAGTATTATACAATTACACAACAACAAGTTACTTACAGAATAACAATGCAATCATAGATATTATGGCGGTACACTTGCGTATTCGTTACTAATTAAGCCTATTGTGTTAGGCGTCTGAATACCAGTTAGTTAAAACAAATCGTAATATCCTTGACCTTACTATCGATACCGCTTCAATGGATTCGTCACTGTGCCGATATATATCGATACTAGCCCGCATACAAGAGCCAGGTGTCGATCGCAGTTTGAGATTACATCAGATCGTTATCACAAGGGCACCCGTACTCGATCTAGTCACGGCCCTAGTGGGGGGGAATGAACTTTGCGAATGTCGAAACTATGTTAATTAAGTTTTTGGTCTTTTATTGTGTTTTAACAGAAATCCGTTCTTCTGTACGTTCGATTGTATAGACTATAGACACAATAATATCAATAGATAATAAATTGTTGTTTTTTTTTATACATAACAGGCATGAGATATTTATTAATTTGCTTTATGAATTTTGCTACTATCTAGAATACGTATACGTGTCAGCGTTTAAGATAGTCAGACAAAATGAACTATAATTATGTCTTTATGAACTAAAACAATCTGTAATATCGTCACATTAAGCTGAGTACACAACAACGTTTTGACAGCGCCTGCGACAGCCGGGAGCCACCCCTCGCGCGTTAGGCCGCGTTCACAATAGCTCCGCGATGGCGGGCCGATAACGCGTATGAATAATTCGTGTTATCGCGCCATCTCGCCACATGCCCTACCTGCCCTCCTACCACGACACACAAAAACGGGGGCTTCGAAGCGACAGCTTACAACCCTCCCTTCGGCAGCGTATCCCTAAGCCTGCAGAGAATTGTACCTTGGTACCAGCCGGCCACCGGTGCTTTTTATTCATTAGAGGGCTGTGTATGCTTCGGTCATTGTAGTAGATGCGTACGTAGCTTATATATCATTATGCCCTGATCGTGATTGAGCTTTATGTCTTCTATTTACAAAACTAATAGGAAATAAAAGACAAAAATGAACTAAGATTGGCATAATTTACTAAAGCTACCCAAAACATAAACAAATTTAAATTTTAAATATTTCCAATTTCGAACTCGTCAATGTATACATCACAAAAGCTAAAAAAAATGATTCACAAATTAAATTTCACTACGTTAACAAGAAATCACAAACCAATTTATGTATTAGAGGTTCCCACAACGAGGCGTCGGAACACCGGAATTGAACCCCAGCCCTTGCCCTCGTCCTACAGCCCGGCAGATGCGATTCCAAGATCTTATCATGATCGCCACAGGGTACTGCAAGTGCTGTTAAAATGCACTAACGCCCGTTTTGTTTACATATTTTAACGGTTTTGTCAAAGTTTTGTTACTATTATTTTATTATTATTTAAAAAACCACATGTTGAGTTTATATATTTTACATACATACATATATTCATCCGATTCTGTATTCAAAAGTTTTTAGCAGAATAGCAAAAGGCAGCGCTTTGAATTTGTTCTCGTACTGTTGTTCACTAGCAACGATAGCCACTTACCATTAAATGACCTTATGCCATCTCTCACTAACCTTTATTAATGAAAATTAAGAAAAACAGTGTTCAATGTGAATTTACAGAGATATCTTACGAAAATTTATAGCTTTTCTAGAGAACCTTACAAGATAGTGTTTCTTAAGCTAATACAATCAGTTAACAAAGTTACATTTAAAAATTTCCACTAGAACCTCCACAAATTGGCTAAATTGTTTTCAAAGGACCGAAATATAATGCATTGATTCCATTAACACGCCCCTCGCATATTTTACAAACGCATCGGGCGTGGTTCATACGAAAGTTGACTTCCCTCATTTTTGTGTTCCTCAGCTCGCGGCGAAAATTTCCCCTTTCGGTTGAAACCGCCGCGTAACTGGTGTATGCGTAATAACTTACGCTTGTGCCGATCACAGCGTGACGCATTACATACAGGACCACAGTAACCCTCCCATCAGGGGTGTAGGGTAAGTTTTACATGTTCTAAACATATAAGCTGGTCGCGACTAAAAGATGATGGTTAGCAAATGAACTTTCCCGCGTCAAGGCCATGCTGATAGCGTCGGCAAGTCTGCGACGGTTTATTTGCACGGCGTGACATCAGCCGCATCCGCATGCGAGCGACGTACTCGCGCGTGTACCGACGCCTTCAGAGCGTCCACTGCTCAAGCCAACTTATCCCTTCCGCGTATTGTCTTTAAATGTGTTATCCTTTGTTCCCGCGATAGATCATTACGTGCTTGATCATCGTCATCGGCGTGACCTTTGCGCGTCTCGTCATAAGGGCCACGTTTCTTCGGCCGGTTCCTCCTGTGAAATGTCCGACGTGTTAGCGAATGATAAATGTAGGCGTCGGTATCGTGTATCGGATCTCGCCGTTCGCACGCCGAATTAATTTTAATTTATTGATCGTCGTATCGAAGACGAGTATTTTAGGTGTCCGCTAACGTCGCAACGCTGCTTTGCTTTTAAAGTATTTATGTATTTACCGCACCGCAAACCGACTGAAATATTGCTGTTGCAATTAAATCCTACAACTTTGTATCACTTGCGATCTTGTATAAGCTATTTCCTCGCTTACCGCGTCGTAATCTTTGTTGGTAAACTTGTTATTCATAATGATGTTAATTACCTTAATAAATTCTTCAAGAATTGTAGCCATGTAGGTATTAGTTAAACAATACCGCAAGTACAACACGATTAGTTGTAAAAATAGTTTTATCGACTTTTTTTAGAGGACCTTATTACAAACCATCTCTGCGTATCCGATCGTAATCGCTTTGTTTTAATTATCAACGTGTCAATGAACTTCAGTTATCACGGAACACAAGAATGCAGTTACCACCGCCGAAGACGAAAGTGATCGAATGCGACCAGTACATCTAATAAGCTCCCAGCGATGTGTGTGTCTTGTACTGACAATTTACCACTAATTCTTTATAGTGTTGTACATTCAAAAATATTTAACGATGAAAACGGGCGCGCTCCGAATGGTAAATCGAGCTCGCGGGCGGTCACACCTCATGTTGCCTTATGATTGGATTATAATGCTTTTATATTACGTTTCTTATTATTACGGATGGGTGCTACCGAGTGGCGTGTGACAGGCGACGCAGGGAATAACAACGAGTGTCGAACTTAGACGGGAAGCCGGTCCGGTCTCGAGAATTTTGCCTAAAATCTATTCTCGATTTTATATCCTGAGGATATTGACATAAGACTGATTTATCTTTACATAATTAACATAATTTTTATTGGCGAATTGTAGGAACTGAATTCTTGTTTATGCTCACAAATCCAGTTCCACGAAGCTGTCATCGTGTAGAAGATGCCACATAAGTAGTTAAGCTGTTAGAATTAGTGTTGTACAAGTACAAACCTCGTTTCGTGGGTCTCATCGATTTATGGCTTACGTTCATTCGGACTATAGATTTTTGATAACGCCGTTTTAAGTATGCTACTTTGACATGATTCATGTTTTATTTACACCTACTATTTTATGTATTAACATATATTTTTTTATTACAAACAAAATCTGATTTGTTTTGTTGAAAATATGTTTCTAGACTCTTTTAACTATACTAGCGACTGGTTTTAGTATTACAGACTGATTAGGCTAAGTCATACTTCCAAAGATATCACTTAATCGAAACACATTTTGTGGATTGTAATTAAAATGACTAATTATAATCGACGTGATTCGACAATTTTTTCGATTGTAACGAGACCGTGAAAGGAATTTCTTTGCATACAGGACATGTTGTCTCAAGCGCATGCGCCCTGCATACGCAATGCAACAACCTCGTTGGAACCCGGGGTGGGTACATACATTGTGTTTTTATTTTATTTTCTTACGAACCCATCACTTCTCATTAAGTGGCGTTTCGAGAATAACTTAACATCAATAATGTCCGGACACGAATTTTATTGTTATTGCATTTTAATAAATTTTCATTGTTCTATTTGTTTTAAATGGGACCTCCCTTTGGATTCGCTTCCAAGTATTTAGGAAGGAAGTTGGGCTTTTGTTTTTGTTTATTGATTCAGTTTTATGTCATCTTATCGAATGACATTATTAATGCAGACAGCGTTTGAGATATTCATTCACTTCTCACGTTGTTCGTCAAAAAGTAACCTGGCTAATTAAATAATAGGAGGTGACGAAGTATTAACCCAATAAACAAGTCTGTAATTACATTCAGTGTATTATATTATCCAGGAACTACTTACGGAACCCAATAAAGCTCTACGCGCTTAAAATAAGACTAACACACCGAATATCATCAAATAACAACCGATCATTCGGTAATTTATTAAACTCGATACATCAACAGCAAGCGCTCTGATGCCACCGCAACAGCAACGCACGATCCGTGATGGAGTTCATAGATCCGTGAAAAAAATATCCCGTTTAGATATGTCACGGCGCATATGATCCCGCGGATCAAAGACGCCGACGCTCTTTGCCGTGCCGGCTGCGTACGCGCAATCGCAGAACCTGCCGCCGTGGTTTCCACTACATTTCACTTGACAGCTGTGTCTATGCGCTAGCTACTTCATGCTCACAGTACACGTACAACTAACATACGGAGACGACAAAACCGGTTTTTGAGATACAATAAGCTTAAATTGAAAATAATGCAAACAGCCTCAATTAATCATTACCGCGTCTGCAATTTAAACATATCGACGATAAATGAAGTCGTCATGGCCTAAAGGAGAAGACGTCCGGTGCATTCGTATCTAGCGATGCACCGGTGTTCGAATCCCGCAGGCGGGTGTCGATTTTTCTAACGAAATACGTACTTAACAAAGAAGGAATAACATCGTGTAATAAAAATGAAACCTGCAAAATTATAATTTGCGTAATTACTGGTGGTAGGACGTCTTCTGAGTCCGCACGGGTAGGTACCACCACCCTGCCTGTTTCTGCCGTGAAGCAGTAATGAGTTCCGGTTTGAAGGGTGGGGCAGCCGTTGTAACTATACTGAGACCTCAGAACTGATATCTCAAGGTGGTTGGCGCATTTACGATGTAGATGTCTATGGGCTCCAGTAACCACTTCACACCAGATGGGCTGTGAGCTCGTCCACTCACCTAAGCAATGATCCAGTGGTAGATTCTGCGAAGCACTGCACTTGCTAGGGCCAGTGTTAGCAACACTCCAGTTTTTGCCCCGTGAGCTCACTTACATGTTAAGGCGAAGCTGAAATAGCCTCTCAAGGCTATCAGCATAGGTAGGAAAAATAAAATAAAAAAAAACCATCAAGTATGTGCATTAAATATTCATCGAAAGTTGCATCAAATACAGGCGACACACATGTGTCTTGTCCAAAATCTTGTTTGTAAGTTAAAATAAAAGCGCTATCAAGATCAGTCTTCCACATTATCTTACGATATGTCTCTCGTTCTATTTATTATCTGTCACATGTTACTATCACGAGCCACTACTATACAAACCAGGAATTTGCAATAAAAACACTCACAATCCGGATAAAGAGATGAACGTATAAGAGATAAGGATTAGCACTCTTCAAACATAAGCATGTAGACTACTAACACAATACGTATTGAGCACTTGTCATTATGGATTGATAAATTGGTGGACGATGAAAATCTGCTAATACCTTGAAGTGTCGATTTAATGTGACAAATACATATCTCCGATAATACTAGCAGTAAATACCTGTATAAGCAAGATAAATATATTTGATTACAGTAAAATTATTAAAATTAACTGCATTTTATTTTTATTAGAAACCATTTGGAACAAGCTTTGAGCGTATTATTTTAGATGTGGCTAATTTTTATTCAACCTTATCATCGCTGCATATAAATTGACCTTCTTCATGATACAAGTTATGAGAATAAAAACGAAATATAAAACGGAGAAGGCATTTATTTACTTACGATAATACAATAATAAATTTATTAATTAAAATTTTAAATCTCGTGCTCAAAATACAATTCTGATATTTATAATACCTTAGAGCTACTACTAAATTTGATCAAAATGGATAAAGTTTCAATGATCCAAGGGAATTGATGTATTTTATATAAATAGTTAGTAAGGAATCTGTAGTCTTTCTTCAAAATAGATCTCTGAACTCAAAAATACTCCTGTGAAACTTGGTTAGACATTGATATTACATCGTGTAATTTCACCGAAATCAAAGCATTCTCAATTCTATTTATATCAATACATTCTAATTATTTCTATGCAACAAAATTTTACAACAAATAGCACTATACAACATACTGTATATTCTTCGGAAGCGTGATCATCTGAGCACAGTATGAGTCGTCATAATCATTTCCATAATTAATATCCGTGAGCAAGTCACGATGCCTATCATCGGCTGTGCTCAGAGAATAAAGGGGAGTCTGCATTCATCAGCGAATTCTGTCGTTTGAGTTTCGCTGTTTGACAATTGATTTGATTACATTGTAATGAACTATCGACGTTTGAATGTGTTGAATGATTGAATCACAACAAACGACTTGACGATTAAGCCTAGTTTTTCTAATTAATTGACAATAGGAAATTTAAGAGATCATATTTGCCAATATGTACATACCATCTAGCTCCAAAATTAGCTTGCGCGCCTTTTCACTATGACATATCGTCTTCTCGTATTAAAACTGTATAATCTCAAAACTTACTAAATTTTACAGGAGAGTGTTTTAAAGGTTTAACATACAATATGATATTTTTAATATTAATCATCTTTACAACATTTATTTTTTAGTTTTTACCAGTTACATTATCTGTCTTTTAAAGTAAGATATAATTATGTATTAATTTTGTTAGTAGTATTCATAATATAGGTAAACTAAAAAACTAAAACTAAACTACGCTCTTTTGACAGTATTTATGAGAAAAATACTGGTGATGATACCAAATGATTCCGCATATTAACTCAATTTCGAATATTTTTAGAAATTGTACACTTTTAATGCGAAAAGACGATATCGACGCTTGAAAGGCAAACGTGACTAAGCGACAAAGCGTGAACTTTACAGTAGACTAATTTAAAATTGAAATACCTGAAAACAAAATTTATTTTAACGAATCTAGCTGTAGTAGAATCTAGCTAGTAGCTGTAGGATTGAAATTATTTTAATAGACCTAGAAATATATATTTTTTGCGCATCGAATATGGTTATTGCCTATCATTTATGTACAAAGTAGTTATTGTCGCTTAGTCATGTTTGCCTTTCAAGCGTCGATATCTTTTATCAAACCAATTTTGAAAAGAGTCCTCAGCATTGAACCATACTTAGTCTATGAGCGAAGATATTCATTTACCTTCAGATGGTCAACAATGAAAAGTTAAATAATTAAAGTTTGAAAATTAAAATAATTTATAATTCTAAACGAACAAGGACAAGTGCAACCAGACCTTCAATTTCTCCGCTAGTCAATTGTTTTACAAGCGATTTATTGGCTTATAGGGATAGTTGCGAAATTGGCAGTTGTTCCAGGTCTCGGTGACCCCGCAATCTTGACAATGGCCCGCCAGTGTTCCTGTAATGCCTATAATGACGGCGCCGGCCGGCAGCTGGCTTACATAACCGCTCGTGACTTGCGCATTGCGGTATCGACGAGAAAAATACAACCGCACAGGACCGCATGAGCATGTTTCATTTCGGAAATCGTTCACCAAACAATTTTATTAAACTATATATTATGTTTTTTAAGCTATTGCATAGCTTTTATCGCGGGCCTTGAGCGCCGACCGAATCATGAAATACCGTAACGAAAAAACCTAACATCCCTCACTCCGCCTACCATGTAGCTCGCATTCAACACATTCACACGTTGCGCTTGTGTAGTGTTTGTAAATAAGCGCGTGGCGTGACGTCACACTGCATGTGCATCATGAAAAGTCTGCCCATCTCCCTCTCGCGCGGTCTAGCTTATCAGTGTGAAGGGGACAGTTAAGGATTTGCTTTTATTAATGCTTAATATAGCGTTGTCTTGTTTGATTATTGTTTTAATATTAAATTATCATATCATATAAATTATCATATCATTTTTTTTTTTTAAAACAACCCAAAAAAAAACACGCTTAAATAGCAAATTGAACTGGGAATTTTTTCCTGTTGATACCAATCAGTATATTAAAGCGAGATTACAAAATTTTTATACTGTCGTCGGACCTTAAATGGGTGTTTTTTTTATTGCTTAGATGGTTGGACGAGCTCACAGCCCACCTGGTGTTAAGTGGTTACTGGAGCATAGACGTAAATGCGCCACCCACCTTGAGATATAAGCTCTAAGGTCTCAGTATAGTCACAACGGCTGTCCCACCCTTCAAACCGAAACACAATACTGCTTCACAGAAATAGGTAGGGCGGTGGTACCTACCCGTGCGGACTCACAAGAGGTCCTACCACCAGTAAAAAGCGTGTGCAAATTCCCAAAATAGTCTTCAAATCGGTAAAATAAATACATACATACATAATGAAGCGTATTAAAAAAAAACAAATTAAAACGGTGCTGTAAAAGCTGATAGACTATCAGATATGGGGTACGATTATAATTAATTATGAAATGTTGAGATAAGTAGTATCAACGTTAATTCGTTATGAGAATTCACGCTCGCAGAACATCTGATGCTAGGGCAGCTACCGAATACAATGTAAACGTTAATAAATAAATTCGAAGTCTCAGTTAAATCGTAACAAATTGTAAATCTTAGCGTTCGAAATCAGACATGATCGCTTCGCGCCAAAAACACATAAGATGGTAGTAGTAGCGCCGTATCTCTGTTGTTTCTGACGAAAAGCTGTGAAGGGTCAAATCACATGAAACGAGCCTATTGGTTAAAATTATAATCCTATTGCAACATTGAAATAGGTAGGTATGTTAGGTACACATTTTGCCGTAAATACACTGATGTACATACATATTTTTTTTATTGCCTTTGTAGGCAGACGAGCATACGGCCCACCTGATGGTAAGTGGTCACCGTCACTCATGGACGTCAGCAATACTAGGGGCAGAGCCAAGCCGCTGCCTACCATAAAGTACTCTCCGCAAGCCTCGTTTGAAGAAGGACATGTCATAGCGCTCGGAAAACTCCGTGGAGGGGAGTTCATTCCAAAGCCGGATGGTACGTGGCAAAAAAGGTCTTTGGAAACGCACTGTCGATGAACGCAGCGGTTCCAGATAATAAAGATGAACTCTGCTCTGATGGCGGAAGGTGCGATGATAAAAAGGAGATGAGGGGATACATATATTACAATTTAGATAACGTTGAAAAATACCGAGAACTGTTTATTAATTTCATTTATAAGCATCAAACTACTCATTCGAAATCAAATTTCATCTCACACTCCTAAAATACTGAATTACGTAGTACAAATAAATTATAAAAACATCAAAAAAGCTACGCGAGCGGAACGCCTTTTACTTGTTTGCGCTTTCATTCCATTGAAAACAGTATTCTAAGTAAAGTATTTCAGTTTATAATTCTACAACTATAAAAGCGGACATTAAAAAATCAATTAACCAAGTAATATTATTGAATTAATTCCTAATGAGCTTTATCGAGCGCGTAAAACTTTATGTTTTACTGCAGTGAACTTAACAACATAACCTAATTGTTATAGTGTAGGTACGTATTGAAAAATAAATGTACATAATATAAATAGGCAAAGATAAAGCATTTCAGTGCCTTTTTGTCATCTGTTTGTAAACCGTTTTTTATGTTTTTTTTTTGTTTTAGCTATTAACAATGTTAATAATGAAAAATCTGAAACCATTATTTCAACTTTACAAGAGAATAAGTCAATTATTTCGCCTATCTATAATCTAATAGCAGTAATCCTTCCTCAAGACTTCTGCGCTATACCGCATGATTGTGGTTTTTTTTTGTGCTGCTCGCTAAATATTCTTATTAGTGTTCATCGCTGAATAATATGTGGTTGTTCACGGATTTTGCTCCGTCTTCTATCCTCTCATAGCGTCAGGTTTGATTCTATTTCTGCCAACGATCCGGCTGCGATAACTACGTGATCGATATACATATTATTATAATAGGGATCACGGTGCTGGCTTTTGTTTACTTAAGGTGGTTTAGTCTATTTTCAGGTCTAATAGTAGAGGACCAGAGTCAAAGCCTGATGAATAACTACTCTGGAACTACATATTATAATGCTCCGGCATTGGTTGTCTTCTTGCAGAGAAGCTCTGACGTACCTCAGTCGAACGCATTTTTGAGGAGCATGAAAGTAATGTAGAGGTTTTTCCAAAAAAATATATTACCAGAAAAAAGGAGAAAATGTTATACCTAATCTTGAGGTGTCAGGGATTTTCTTGAATTTCGGCCACTAGGCCAAGACTGTGTAAGCAATTAGCTTATTTTTGTAGCTGGAATTGGTTTTAATTGGTATTTTAACCTCACTCTTCAGATTCTCTCAATGAGGTTCACCGATAAACTTTGCTTGTTATGAGCTGGTTTGTTCAAAAGTACACCAATTAAAAACAAATACAAATTATTTTCTTGAATACGTCCCCGTTCACGCACGATATAACTCGTTTGCGAAACGTCAACTAGATACAGCCACATTGTCGATCTACCGACACGTAAAGATTTTGATCATATTCACAACAAATATTCTGGACCTAACTTAAATAATGGTTTAGAGCAGTGTGGACTCACCGTCGCGTATTGCCTGATAGCATAATTGTCCGTATTGTTACATAACACCATCTTACCTACTTCTACCACAAAACAATCATGCGCTTCGCTTCGAAGAAGGGGATGATGCAATGTAATATCGAACCAAACGGCTTAATTTAAAATTCCCAATCTAACTTGAGACCACAGCTGAACTCGAGTTAATAGCGCGTGTCGTAATTTGGGGTTAAAATCGACAAGAAGCTAATCATACATTAGCAATTAGCTACATACAATATGACGTAATGTGATGTAATTATTGTATGCTTTGACGCAAAGAACTGATAAGAAATGTTTAGTGTTTGATTTTATTACAGCCCTTAAATTTAGATTAATTTTATTATGTCTTAGATTTATTTTTGATATTAGTATTCAAACGCTTATTTACTTCAACCTCGTGTAATACGGCTATTTTAGTGGTCGTAATATGAAATCTAGGTATGCTAGCATTTTCTTAGTCGTTATAACCAAGCTGTTATAACTGTACATACACATATACACAAACTAGTTTGTTACAGTCCTGGTGATGTTTAACTTTGTTATAATAACATTAATATGTCTATTAAAGCATGCCATTATTCTATCATAACTTATATTTTCATTACTTTTTATTTGGACTGCGTCAACTCCGCTCAAAGAATTAGATGCCAATAGAATCATTAAAAAAAACTCATAAAACTATAATAACAATCAGGTGACATACTCAACACATTCCTAACACCTAGTAAATCACATAATTTATCTAATCAATGGCCGTATAATCAATACAAGCGATACGTGGACAGTTCTATACACTATATCACAATCCAACGTAATAAATCAAATGTAACATTATTACTTACTTAGCGGACGTTTTAATCTACGTTACGCGGCTAAACTAGGTGACAGATCACAGCGTCGGCTACCACTTGCATTTATATCAATAATAACCGGTAGCTTTACTTGTAGTTTTTAATTAAAATATTTACTTAAATTCTTGGTTACCTCTTACACGATTAACGGTTTTAACATTCCGATAAGTGAAATAAGTAAATAATTTGCTTAGTTGAACTTTGCAGATTATGAGTGGCACGAATGAACTTTTAAAATAAAATTTCTTAGAAGATATTAAAATCCAGAAACTCTCTTTAGATATTAAAATTACAGACATCAATGTGGTAGAAATGTCCAAGTATCGAAATAATAATAACTCTTATTTCATACAAAACAAAGTTCTAAGGCAATTGCACGATTAGTTAACCCCCTCTTGTTTGTTTCTCAATTACAAAAGACTTCCAACTTTCGATTACGCTATCGTAATTCCGACTGGACTCTACAGACAAACTTCGTTACATTTTGTCAAAATTCCCAAAATTATGTGATTTCGTACAGTTTTCACCCTTTCAATGAACGATGTTTTTACGAATTTAGGTACGGAGAACACAGGTATTGCCTATTGAAGCTTCGATATGTAGGGACAGATAACAGACCAAAACAAAATTATCTCTCTGTCTCTCCGCCTAGCTATTTATCCTACACTGTGGTGTGGTCAGCTTTCCTTATTCTACTCCTCCACTTCACTTTGTCCTCGGTATCATCGTCAGCAACATTGCATTCCCTTTTGTCAGCATCTGCACTATATTTTCCACCTTGTCTTGGTTCCTCCTTTAGGCCTCCGACCGGAAAGGTCGAGCAACAGTGCCAAATATCCGAAGTAATTAAGTAGCCTCCTTTTTACGTGACCATACCATCTCAGCCTACTCTCCTGCATCTTGTCGGCGATTCCACGCACATCCACCTCATCATCTTCGTTTCAACAACTTGGATAGTATGCTTGTTCAGTTGGGTCGCCACCCATATTTCGCTGCCATACATAAGAACTGACCTTATTATGGTCTTATAGATCAAACCCTTGAGTTTCACGGGCATCCTCTTGTCTCCGACCGAAACAAAATTAAAGTTCCAATATGTACGCGCAAGTAAATTATTTAGTGCCACTTGGACAAACTGGCTTTGTGCTTGTTTTATACTTTAATATAGTCGGAACGGGTCAGTCACGAATATATTTAGCTATGTTGTTATAAGCTTACAATCACGTGAGTGTGAGAATTTCGACCTTTACGCTCGAAACTTGGGTTCGCTTTGAATTAATTAAAGAGGTTATTTACTTGCAACTTAGAATTAACCTTTTTGTAATATGTATATAGCTTCCGTTCTTTGTGAGTCATTGTAGCGATTTTATTTGGATATGTTGTCAAATATCTGCCGTAAAAATACATCAGGTAGTTATTTGTTTTGTTTATTTTGGATATTTAGAATAGTTTAAACGGACCGATAGTATGTGACATTTCTTTTTTATAAACATCAAAATCAATGAACCTGAGCTAGCATTTTTCTTACATCATGGACAACACTCAAACAGCAAACACAAAATATATTTCTCAAAGACACTGACTTCGACTTAGAATCCGGGCCTCATAGGTTCACTAACCACTCGACTAAGAGGTTGCTCAAATTCATCTAAAAAATTTATTTAATAAATTATATATGTCAAAATCAATATAAGAACAAATAAGGCGGTGAACATTTCTAGCGCTATTGCTAATGCTGATCTTACAAGAACATGATTTGATTTATGGATTTGAATCTTATAGATTTTGTGATAATTCAGACAACTTATCGATGTAGTATTTCTTTTCTTTGGTTACCGCAAGCCGTAGACATAATTAAAACTAATTTTACGGTTTAATCTCGCATTTAGTATCTTCATTTTATTGATTCTTATAGTTTTTGTTACCAGAGACTACTGACAACTTTCAAGGATAAAAACATCCCTAAGATAGTCATAGCACGAAGTCTTCACACGGTTTTGTAACTGTTGGGCTTGGTCTGATTATGTGCAACAAGTTTAACATGTGGGGGATTCGTCAAATGGCATACCAATGTTTCTGTTATAATAGACGTGCTCACCGGAGATATTATAGAAGTTGATAGCTACAAAATATTAGATTATCCGTAGTTGGATGCAGTCTGATAGAGCTATCTTCATCGTGATTTTTACATACTTCTCTCTCTCTTCAATCGGTCTCTCATTGCTGAGGATTGCGACTCCGTCTGATTCCGTCAACCAGCTGTCTCCATCAATCCCGTTCTGTAGCTTGGTGGAGTGCGTTGCTGACAGGTATTTTCAGTTCCTCCGCTATTTGATCCGACCATTGTTTGGGACCTCTAACCCTAGGCCTTTTTCCCTCGACTTTACCGGTCACCGCAAGGCGTTCCAAATAATTAATTTAAGTTAGTTAATTAAATTAATTTTTCAGTCGACAGACAAATATGAATTCGATTTGTCACTGATATTTAAACTTAAATTGTTCACACTGAACATCGACCTACTGTTTTGAGGTTACACTATTTCTCCAGTAACTAAGGAAACAATATTATATATTATGAAATATATTCCATCTTTGATAAGTGCCTATTTATAATTACACTTGCGCTATACACAAACTGCGTACGTACATAACAAGAAAACTAACTGCAAGTGGCATTTATTTATTACTTAATTAATATGGTGCTTAATTTATGCCAACGCTTAAATACGAATTTAAATTGTGTTTTTTATTCATTCTATTTGAATATAAGACTACGAGAGAAAGAAAGCAAGCGACCGTGTAGCGACTCGCATTACCGTCAAAGATTAACTATACGGAGAAGGTACGTTTTTTACTTGAAGCTTTACAACGGCGTGAAACGTAATTATTCTAAAATACAACTAAGACTAAGACATATTAACTCATTTTCGGCGGTGTATTTCGAAAGTTGCTAATAACCGAATGCTAATAGCTGCTAATAACATTGCCCTTAACATTATTAATAACTCAATATTTTGTTAGCATCCTTGAGCAAATCCTTTTGAAAACTATCTTAATATAAGCATAAATATAAATTATGAATCGGTTTATAAGTTTTATACTAATTTTAATATTAATAATACGGCTAATAATAACTAATCTGTTAGAGACTGTGACTTCCACTGCGACACTAACCGTTAGCTCTGGACTTGATAACTAAGCACTAAAAATCAAATTCACATAAAAATGAAATGTTTCAATATAAAGCACTCCCATCATATCATATCAAACATGCCATCTTTGATATGCACAATAGAGTCAATTCTTAATATAGAGGCAGCATTTGTAAGATACATTGACCCTAAAAAGTATCTTCATACAATTCATTTTTGTGGCAAGCAGCGGCTGTACCCCTAGTATTTTTGACATCAATGAACGATGTTAACCAATCACCATCACATGAGCCATATTCTCGTTTGCCCACAACGAAAATAAAAAATAAAAATAAAATATAGTACGACATAGTGATATATCAAGATAATGATTTTTCAACACTTGTCCGCAACATCTGTTCACGACTTAACCTAACCTAATCTATCTGAAGAAGGAGGGAGCCTGGAGATCAGCAATACAGGTCTTTGAACCTAGTACACACTTCGCTCTTTCAAAGACTTACAAAATAAATTATAAGGTTAATTTCTATTTGTATTTGTACTATAACTTTAAGAGAAAATAAATAAATTATTATTATTATCGATCGTGCAACCGCTCCAGTAGCGATGTAAGACTAATGTGACTCATTCATCGGACAAAGGACTGTCCAGTCTAGAGCCGGGTGGGTAATGAGTCTATGTCGCTAGCCGTTGGTAGCCGCACAGAACAGTGGGACATAAATCATGGCGGCCCAGGAAATCATTCATCCTCAGTAATGTGCTGCGAAAATAGGCTTCCACAACGAATGAGGCCCTCTTTTAAACGAAAGCGGGTTCTAATGAAAATATTTAGTTTAGACTTTTCGTTTACGCTACGGTTGATAGAAAATCTTGTAAAAACACGTTAAAGCAAATTATTGTTATTTTAAGCATTATCCTTATTACTAATATCATGACTTTTTTAAATTTATTTTTGTCTGGCCGTTTTTATGTTAATGAGGTATCTAAGTCGTCGTGGCCTTAAAGATAAGACGCCCGGTGCACCCAAGCGATGCAACGGTGTTCGAATCCCGCAAGCCGGTACCAATTTTTCTAATAAAATACGTACTTGCCAAATGTTCACGATTGACTTCCACGGTGAAGGAATAATATCGTGTAATAAAAATCAAATTCGCAAAATTATAATTTGCGTAATTACTGCTGGTAGGACCTCTTGTGAGTCCGCAAGGATATGTACCATCACCTATTTCTGTCGTGAAGCATTAATGCTTTTCAGTTTAAAGGATGGAGCAGCCGTTGTACTGTAAAAACTAAGAACTAATGTCTCGAGGTTGGTGGCGGCATTTACGTTGTAGACGTCTATGGGCTGGTAGCCACTTGACACCAGGTGGGCCGTGAGCTCGTCCACCGATCTGAGCAATAAAAATAAAAAGATCCTAAATGACATAAACTTCATTTTTAATTCAATGACGCTTGCTTTAATTATTCAAGTCCAAACACAGCGGCCATGTTGTCCGCCTGTCTCAATTTCAAATTCGAGCACGATACCTTTGAATTTAACATTTGAAGGTTATTTGCAAAATTCAAGGCATTTCTGGGAAATCAGAATGAATACAATTCGGTATCGATAGGCGTTGATACGTTTTCGGAGTTTGCAATGTTGGATGAAATGATTGAATTTGTAAATCTTATAAGTAAAGAAGTAAATAGTATTATAATAATAAGTATTTAGTAATAAGTCTTTGCGAACGTTCAAAAAACTTATTGATTGAGTATCTTCTTCAGTTTTCGTGAGTATTAGTAAAAGTAAAGTAAAAGTAAAAAGTAAAGTACTTTACGGTTCGATCTTGAATATAGTAGGTATGTATTTTTATGTTATTATTTCTCACGTTTCGAAAATTTTACAGCTTTCATGCCGTGACCATGTCATATTTTTGATGTTTTTTTTCTTGTATTTCACTACTGCAAGTTTACCTAATCAAATTAAATTAGATTAAAAAAATTACTTGTAACTTTTTCTTTTAATGTGAGGCTGTTAATCTAAGTCTTGAAAAAACAAAACTAAAAAAGCTATTGTAATAACAGGTACCTACACTCAGAATTGAGAAATTCCTCATTTTCTTTCTATTTGAATATCGAACGTTGGAAAATTACGAACCGAATGCATAGTATGTTTAAGATCTGTGATTATAGATTATACATCGCGGTATCTTAGTGTTTTGAATTATTAAAAACAAAACAGGAGACAGTTCTATGAAAGCTTTATGCGTAGACGAAAACCCGTTCAAACATTACCAACTCTCCCATGGCATTTTTGTCATACCTTCAACTCCGTTTCGGGATGGCACAGTACCTAGGGATGTCCGTAACCGCATATCGATGTATGACAAATCGTGACAAAACCGCTGATCTACCTACAAATCATTTTGCTATCAATATACATTTTACCTCTGAAAATTCAACTTTCATCGCTTGCTATAAGGTCGTCTCGATTTCCCTGACCGCAACAGTTAAGTTTGATTTTGGGCACACGAATTCATGTGGCTGGGCCGCATGCCTGCGCCTCCGGTACCTCCATCCATCAAGTTCGGTGCGCATCACCTTCAAGGTGGCAATCGCCCGGAAATAACGAGGGCCCTAACAATTTACTTAAGAATATAACTCATCGTGTTAATTAGGAACACATTCATTTATATATTTATTACATTTTGTATAAATAGAAGGAATTGTAAAGCTCAGTATACAGAATTTTACGTCGGATTATTGGAAGGTTAATGGAATATGAAGAAACCTACTGCTCACCAGATAGTGAGTGGTGGTGGTAATTTTTATCATCGCTCACGATCATCAGTTGCTAAGACGCTGCGTGCTATTACTAATTCTTTATCGAGCCTCATGTGGAAAGGGAGATATTGTAGCCCAGGTATCAAGAAAAACCCATGGAAGATCATCCCTAAGCTTGGAGACAAAAAAGTCTAAACTCAACTTACATTGAAACAGGAGGGGAAATCAGCGCTTTGGGGGCAAGAGAGAAAGGAAAAAGAAGATATTAACTCTAAAGCACCTATTCCTCAGAACTCACTCCACCGAACACATGTTCGTAAATTTTATCCAATAAAACAAACACGATCGTAGTTTACTTGTTTCGTAGTAATAACGACATGCCCCGAGCCAGAGCTAAAACTTATTTATTTAAGCAACGCTTCCGAACTCGTAACCAACGCAATCACCATTTATTAAGAAGCAGAAACGACCACAAAACCTATCAGTCGTCTCTCTCTGGCGTGCATTCGGATGCATAGCTCCATCTCGATCTCGCACTGCCGGACTACAGAATCTAATATCAATATTTGGATACAATCAATCAAAGTTAATCACGCGAAAGATATAAAAAGCAAAATGAATTTATTATTATATTTAGCGGACGGCGTCGAGTGCGGTGGACCGAGCACGAATGAACAGTTTTTTATTATTATTATCTTGGACCTAGTAATAAACGATTAGGACAAAAACTGGCTGGGAACATGTACAATCATTATACAAGCTGCATACGTTCTAGTGACGTCATTATCTCTGAATATTCATATTCGTATGCGAACCAAAGTAGGGGAGTGAACGACTCTAATTCTCGCTCATTCGACTACTGATCCGGATTTGTTAGATTTATCTAATGAGTTTTATTAAAACTAATTTTCATTTTTATTGTTATTATATTATTTCGAATGCTTTACAGTTTTCGTGGTCATTGACAACTGACTGTATAGTGTATTGACTAACTGTTAACTGCATTCGTCACGTCGGACGTAAGAGAACATAACAATTAAAATTGATAGATTAAACCACATAATTGTGTTTATTAACCACGAAAACCCAAAAATATGCTACATATAAGTACATTTATCTCGAAATTCGATGCACCACAAACACTGTCCATAAGACAAAGAACAAATGGGCAATTTAAAAAGTTAAGTAATTAGGTCAACCGGTCTCTCGTGCTCCGAGGCAATAGCGATCGATAACCAGAGGGTAAAGTTTTAACTACGCTAAAGTACGCCAATAAAACTAAACGCGGCTGTTTCTGAACGAATAGGTATTTTGTACGAGTGAAAAATCGATATTTCGTAATTGTGTTGCACCACTATTTCGTGTTTTTTTTTTTTTTGTATCAACTGAAACCTATTCTTATTATTTATTTCTCAAATTTGCATTATTAATTATTCATTTTGAGATCCAATTAAAATTAATTCTACTGTTTACTAATTTATTTACCTACTGTAAAATATTTGACGATAGTTTCAAATTTCATCATTCAAATGGCGACCAAAGACACCTTAGTCGTCCATGACCACGAAAATTGTACAGTATTCGAAACAACGCAATATTAAACCGTAAAAGTAGGTTTAATTATTTCTACGACCCGCGAAACTGACTACTAACTTTAAAATCACTAATGATGGATTCAAATTCAGAACAAAATAATTAATTATATAATAGTTCCGTCATTATTTGTTTTTAAACTGGGCTTCCGACTTGTTCTAGTATGTTTAGGTATTTATATGAAATACCATTATTTTATTTCCTTTTTATAATACTTTAATAACATTATTGCAACTTCAGTGTCCGATAATGATTTACTTTCAAAGTTTTTATTTATCTTAAAAAAAACCCAGATAATGCAATGCTTCACGTACCTAGTTGTATCTTTTAAGCACAAACATTTCGATTATCTTATATCTGTCACTACGTATTCAATATTTACAATTATTTTTGTATGTAACTACACTAATATTAAAATCATATTTATGACATTCATTCATATTTTTTATGATATTTTTACTGGTGGTAGGACCTCTTGAGAGTCCGCGCGGGTAGGTACCATCACCCTGCTTATTTCTGCCGTGAAGCAGTAATGCGTTTCGGTTTGAAGGGTGGGGCAGCCGTTGTAATTATAACTGAGACCTTAGAACTTATGTCTCAAGGTGGGTGGCGCATTTACGTTGTAGATGTCTGTGGGCTCCAGTAACCACTTAACACCAGGTCGTACACCCATCTAAGCAAAAAAAAAATTTTTTTTTTTATGAATGATCTTGTTCTAGAACATTCTATAGCCTACACGGGTGAGTACTGACATCCTACCTGTTAATGCCGTTAAGCATAAATTTGGTCCGGCACATAGATCAACAGTTTTAATGCCGAATTTTATAGCAAATAGTTTTTTTGTTTTATTCGGTAATAAATTTAATTCTACGCGATAAATAAATATGGATTGAGTTTCCTACGGCGATTTGATTATTAATTAATTCATGCCAATCATTCAGAGCTGTATCTTAATTTTATGACCAACATCATAATTAACGTTAACCGAACGATTCCAGAATTATATTAACGATTCCAATATATAAAAAATAATAATTAAAAAACATTTCACTAAGAATTCATTAACGGTCACAATCAAAGTAAATGAATATTTTGAAGCGTTTCTATTTAAAAAAAAGGGAAAATTTGAAGAAAAAGTCCAAAATGTTTCCTTAAATATCTCCTATATTCCTCCTCATATATTTATTAATCACAATCAACGTAAGCGACTATTTTCAAGCAACTGTATTTAAAAAAACAACGAAACTTTGAAGGGAAGATCCCTAAATGTTTCCTAAAATATCCTATATTCCTCATACGTATATTTGTTCAAACAATTGTTCGTAATGTACACGAGATTGCAAATTGAATAGGAAAAATAATTAGCGTTTGTTGGCAACATCGCAACGAATACCAGAGGCGGTCGGTGTGCGTGAGAGGCGACGTCGCGTCGTGCGTACACGCACGCCCCGCCCGTGTACATTATTTTCACCAATCACAGCTCAGTGGTCCACACACTCTTGTACAAATTCACGCACACGCAACGAGCAATGTTGCACGTACAAACCGAAGGGTAAATTAAAATAAATGCACAGGATGTTACGAATGGGTGCAGCGATTATAATTATTTTCAGTTAAACAACAGGGGGTATTCATTTTGCGATAATAAAAGTTAAGTTTTGGCGTATACAACGACACGAACTAACAGTTTTTTTTTTAATGCTTACGTTAATATACCTTAATGATATTCTGATATTCGTGGGAAATTTCTGAAAATTCACCTTTTATAAAAGGCAACAACATCTGATGCTGTCAAAATAAAAATTAACAAAAACAGTCCTCAAAGTATCAAAGTCATATCATTAAACATGATAATT
This sequence comes from Bombyx mori, assembly GCF_030269925.1. Taxonomy (NCBI): domain Eukaryota; kingdom Metazoa; phylum Arthropoda; class Insecta; order Lepidoptera; family Bombycidae; genus Bombyx; species Bombyx mori. The sequence continues at coordinate 5,694,596 of NC_085128.1, forward strand.
AATTTACTTGGTAGGTAGGTAATAAAATATATTTAATAAAATCAAGCATTCCAACTTCAGTTCACATTGAAAACAAAACAGATTAATGTGTGTTTAAAAACGGTTTACAAAAAGGATAAGAAATCGAAGTTTGCGTAGTGATGAGCCAGACGTACTGCCAATCAATTTTGCCTGCAGTACACAATAAACAACGATCTCAGCCTTAATACGAACGAAATAGAAACCAATTTACGCTGTACTTTTGTCTAGTTAGTTTTTCTTTTATAGCATACGAAGTTATTAACAAAACGAATGCTCAGTCAAGGAGTGCACAGCGTAGTGATGAGCTGAATTCACTCTACCTTGTTTTGTCAGTTTCAATTTACCCCGAGAATGTGGTAATTGAAAAAAGACATTTACAATACCCTGTAGACTTTAGGAAAAAATAATTACGAACCTACGTGTCTTTGTGTAGGATCGTTCGATGATTTTTGTTTTGTCCAAGAGAGTGGACTTAAAAAAATAGGTGATTTTATAAAATTCTATAAATGCCCGAAGAAAAAAGTCGTGTAGGTAACGTTAACTTCTCAAGTTAGTAATTGTAATGAATCACGTACACGAGAGACATGATAACGACGACGAAAGCCGATTCGTATACGTAAATGAATAAATAATTTTAAGAGTAACATCAATCGTCACGCGGGTAGTAAATAATTGGACGCGTCAAATCGGAGGACCGCGGTGTCGCGTTACCCAGTCGTCGCCATGGCAACCGAGCTGTCAATGTAACCCGTGATCGGTTCACACTCGAACGACACGTAGCTTCAAGACATTGAAGTCAACGCGTCAGAGTTATTTTAATTTTAAACTTATACTCGTTTCAACGCCCAGGTCCCAAACTATGGCGGACATTGGGGACCAAAAAGTCCAAACAAGAAGAAAGGAAGGAAAATATCTGTTAATTTTAACTTTTTTTTTATAATAATTGGTCTTTTTGAGTATTATAATATGAAGTCATTAAGATATAGTTGGCACAAAAAAAAATTTTCAGTTAAACTTGGAAAACTTTGTTTCACTTCTTAAAAATATCCTCTCTAATGAGATGATTCTTCACAAAATTATTTCAAATAAAACATAAGATTTGGAAAAAATAATAATATTGATTTACACAAAACAATAAGCTAAAGATGCTTATTGTATCGTCTATTTAATTAACTTAGTGACCGAACGTTCTATGTCAACAATTTCTAATATATAGAAAACCGGTTCTTCAAGTTTAATACGTAATCAGTCATAACTCCTCATGTCCACAGCGAAATCAAAGTAGAAATGAATGTAACTCCTGTCATTTGAACTTGTCAATGCCTTATCTCATCAGATTACCCGAAAATGGTTAATCTAGATTACTGAAAAGTCATACACAACATCAAGAAAAGAATGCGCTTTCAACAAAAAAAACACGGCACCAAAATTAAGATCAAAGATATTACATTACCAACATTTTAAATTTATTATTCAGTAATCAATGTTTCACATAATTTTATATGTAGATGCCTAAGTAAACTAATCGAAAGGACGGCGTTTGTCGAGCTGACGAATTTACCGGTTTCAGATACAATCAGGGCAACAAGAAGCCGCATCGAGAATCGACCGGACACGATAACAGAGTTGCTTTACAAACATATCGAAAGGCCAAAGCGTCGCCGGGCCCGGTCCGGACTCGTCCCCCGCATAAACTACAACACATAACTGCTGTGAACGCGACGAAATCAATTCCCGGTTCCGATTCCGAGAAATGACACAGTTTCTTAAGTGTCGCATCACTACCGACGGACCGCTAAATAAATATTAATCGTCCTCGCATCGACCACATGCCAATCTAGTCCCTAAAGGCCTCGCTGTAGACGAACTTTTGTACGCACCCCGGCGAGTAGTTAAAATATAAAGAAGAGCCACCTGTCTCCACGGAAAACTTTATGGCGGCCATAAAATTTAAACCTCAAAAGAAAAAACAAAAAGTATGGAATCATTTTTTTTTTCTTTTACGAGCGAGGCCCATTTTAGATCGTGTTTACCTAAGCTGTCACCTTACAGAATGGCGATTTTGACTGGTTAGGTCCGTTGAATTAATTGTGGAGTTTTTGGAGAGATATCGCCTGATGTGCGATAACGCGGGCCGACCGGCCTGCCTACCGTCGGTGGGACCGATTTGCTTAATTCTGACAGTTTCTGTCTTGGAATTAGGGGTTCATTTGAAATACTTAATTGTTATGACATCCATTTCTTGGATTTTTTTAATTAAAATGGCGTATCTTAAACGTACATGAATTATTAGGCAATTAAACACATCCTGTGAAAAGGGATTTAGGTAATAAAATGATAAGAGCTTACCATGCGAACCGACAGCGGCCGAGTAGGGGGCGTGCATCTGCTGATGGTAGTAGCGGGCGCGGCTATGGTGGCCCCCTTCGAGCGGAGAATGGAAGAAGCCGTCTCCATTGGTCTCCGCGTTGACGTCGCCGGCGGCAGGGCTGCCGTTAAGGCGGCTCTCGTACCACCGCTGCTGCAGCGCGCTCGCCCCCGCGCCGCCGCCCTCTCCGCTCATGTCCATGACCGCGGCACCGATCTCACACACCATGCATCGCTTTTATACACACGCACTGTAAGTCCACTCTCCTATCCGCATCTCCAGCAGTCAATAGTTCAGTCCGGGTTCGCTCAATCACTAGACGAAAGCGATCGAGCTCAGTCTTAGCATGTTGCACGGATTTACTTTCAAACCAGCCTCACGTTGCTTTTGTACTACGAAGCGAGTTCATATTGTTCGTACCTGCAATAAAAACATCAGAGTAACTAATTAATTTTAAACAAGTTAACTGATTTAAACAATACATATTAGGTACTAGGTACTCGTCCGCTTCGCTGGGAATTTAAAATTAACATTATTATTTTACACCCCAACAAACATTCTCATCATTAACGCCCCCGCAACTGGTGTAGGGAGTCCAACACTCATATAAATATTAGCCTATCCATTAAGTACATGTATTTTCTACATGGATACCAAGTTTCAAGTTAATCGGATGCATGGTTCAGTAGTTATAACGGAACATCCGTAAAAACCACTGTAAATTTATATATTAGTACAGATACGGTATAGATACGGTAGCTGTTTCTCAACTATTGTCACATTAGGTTACGATACATCAAAGAAATTTTGCCGCTACTTTGTCAAAAAAAGAGACAATCAATTAAGATAATAGCGTTGCGTTATCAGAGACGTCCGCGATATCGATACGCTCCCAATTTGATTAGCTGATAGGGCGCGAACAACACTCGACTCCGCCGCTATGTGCGATAACTGCGCATTAAATGTTCTTAGTCGACGGGAACCGTGATTTTTATTACTACTAAAACCGCTAACATATCTGTGCCTTAAATCTATAGTTAGTAGCTACGATTGTTTGCGTAAACGCAATCAAAGATGTCGTAAAAAACTAGATTCTTGTCTCATCAATGAACTATGGTTATATTGAACAAGCCGAATATAAGTTTATATATCTATTTTCAATGGCGGCGCTCCAAATAAATCAGTCTTATACTATTTGTATACTAATATAAAACATAATTTTAATTCGCTTATTCAAGTTTTAGAACACAAATTTTCATTCAATTTTATATATTCGAGCGATGTCTTTTAACAAACAAAAATAATATATTTAGTGATTTTGGAGCCAAGGATCAAAAGAAACACGAATCGTGACCTTTTTGCTGTTTTTTTTTTTTTATTAAATGTGGCTAACCACGTTTTTGTTGCAACGTTACAAAAATACATTGTTAATGAAAACCTTCCAAACACAATTCGAAGCAAACAAACAAAAATCGATGCATATTTTAATTTAAGATATGTTAATAATAAATACATACTTGATGTTAGAAGGAATGTAGATAAATATTTTTGCTTTGTTACAAAACAATTATTACAATTTTCCGTACATTTATTCAAATTTTGTCGTTTTCTATATAACTTCTTCGGTCTATGAAGTTCTTCATAGCTTAAAAATATCCCAATCGGTCTAGTCGTTCTCAAATTATGCAAAAAAACACTGAAGTAAATTTAAATGCATTGAAATCCGTGTGTGTGCGTACCTATTTGTTACCAAATACAAATTACATTTAAAATAATTTGAATAAGACTTCATTGTTGGTCACTCGTCTGTGTGAAACTGTATGTCCATAGAATATAAATGTTGCATCTGTATTTAATTTAGTACCTACCTATCAATGTCGAACACTGTTATACCTATAACGCTTAATTTAGATCTGCTAACGAAACCATTTTAGTTTTGTTACTAGTTGTAAAGATGTCTGAATAATATTGTAATGATAATGAAAGTACTAATGAAAAAGAATGGAAAACAAAAATAAAACTTTACAATTTTACTATAGATGAACAAATTATTGCGTTATCAAGTCAATATTGAATTAAAGTATTAAATAAAAAATCCTAGAATCACTTTGAAGGTGATTATTTTTTATAATTAAACTGTTGATATGCTAGTGTGTTGCCAAGTTTTATCGAGAATCAATTAATTATAAAATTTTGATAAGATAGCAGGTAAATTCGATGTTGTCGTAAAGATAATATCGATTATCTATCATCATCGATTAATCGGGACTTAGTCTCTTTATGGACAACATTTGATTTTTTTTGTTATCTGTGGAATTATTTGTTTATGAACTTTTAAAATTATTCGAATTTTGAGATTTAATTAGAAATATGTACAGTTTTATGCCTGCCATTTAATTACATAGGTATTATATGTTTACTGCCGTAAGTAAATAAGACTTTAGAGAATCTAAGTTTCGATGGTAATTTAAAGGTATGTGAATGCAACCGTAGCATATTGTGATATCGACCTGTGGATACATAGTATGTGGTCTCTAATAACCTGTTCATCAGATGGTCTGCGAACTCATCACTGTCCAAATAGTTGCAATGTTCTAAATTATACCTACTTTGGCAACGAAATTTTGTTACCTGTACGCCACTACAAAGCAATCTTTTAAAACATTGCGAAATTTACTCATTTATTAAGATATCGAACAATTCGTTGCCTTAAAACGAAAAAAAAGCGACATGTAAAATTCATTCCATAAATTCTTGGTTCCTTAAATTTAATTGAATCTAAATGTTATAATACTAAATGCCCTATATTATGTACTTTAAAAGTGACATGACATTTTCATGGTAAGAAAGATACAATTCTCAATAATCTAAAGAAATACATTCAGAGAAGGGAACAGAAGTACACGAAATGTCTATCTTGACCTTTAAAATTTTCTGTCCCATCTGCAGTTGTCCATTATCAGAGCAGTTTTGAGTAAAAGAGAGCAATTGTTTTTTAATGCCTTCGTAGGCAGACGAGCATACGGCCCACCTAATGGTGAGTGGTTACCGTCGCCCATGGACTTCAGCAATGCCATGGGCAGAGCGAAGCCGCTGCCTGCGTTGATTCCTAAGCACCATAAAGTATCAAATATAATAAGTACATGTAGTTTGAAAACTAACAAAACATGCTCAAATACCGAAACGAATTGGCAGTTAATTTCAAATTTTCTTATCCAGTTGATGCCGGTCTGGATATCTATATATTAATACGTGAAGCAAAAACTTTGTATTCCTTTTTACGAAAATTGCGCGGACGGAGGAGTATAAAATTTTCCACACTTATAGAGAATATAGAGAAGAAGTGCACAATGCTAATATTTTTTTTTAAATAATGCATAAAAGATACATTAAATCAATAAAGAAAACATTACACACACTAGATACCCTGTATTTGACGTCCACACGCATGCATACTATTTATTGTCAAACTTTTGTTTATGACGTCTGTTGTCAAATTGAGAATAGAATATGGTTTGTCTTTGTTAATATTTTTATAGTATAGTCTTGGCGATATTTGTGATTATAGAAGTATAAAATACAATCATAATAGTGTACAAACTTACAATTCCAATAAATTATAGTGGAATTTCGACCACTGCGGGACCTCTAGTTATAGCAAAATAACAAAAATCATTGTATTTTCTTCGGCCTTTGATGCGTGTGTAAATTTTCACTAACGGACTTCTTTGAAATCGATGTAAAATGACATTCGAAGGTTCCATTACATAAAAAAACACATACGGAGCTAATAAGCGAGTGTTAAAAACACGTCTCACAGGAGTGACTGCAACACAATTAGATAAAGGCCCGTTTGCGTCTTGCTTGACGCAAACACACTTGTGACCGGTATCGGCAAAAATGCGTCAAACGATATTAAAGCACGTGTGCTCTTATCACTGGCACGTAGTAAATTTGTACTAAGAAATTTTTACATCAAGTACTGAAGCCCGATCATGCTTCGTGGTTAGCGTCGCTTAATTTTGTTTTTTTATTGCTTAGATGGGTGGACGAGCTCACAGCCCACCTGGTGTTAAGTGGTTACCGGAGCCCGTAGACATCTACAACGTAAATGCGCCACCCACCTTGAGATATAAGTTCTAAGGTCTCAGTATAGTTACAACGGCTGCCCCACCCTTCAAACCGAAACGCATTACTGCTACACGGCAGAAATAGGCAGAGCGGACTCAGAAGAGGTCCTACCACCAGTAAAATAAATGCCTAAATGAAACACGCAGATTTAATAAAGGCTCGCTCGCCATTTATATATAGGCAGTACTAAGTATATTTGTATTACATACGGAAAGTTCTGAGCCAACCATATTTCTGTTACTTTTTTTCCGTATCTATTCGCTGGTAATCTATGAGCGGGTAGGTGAGCTCATGGGCTCAACCTGAGAAAATTTGCCAATACTAGCTCTAGCAAGAGCAGAACTTCGCAGAATCTATTACACTACCGGATCGGAGTCGCGACCCACTGAGAAGATCCGGCGAGAAACCCACTGGGCTATTTTTGAACTACTGATAACAGCCATAAGAAAACTCATCGCACTCGGACGAAATATTTTTGAAATTTTGCGATTCACATGTCATCACCGGTCTATTGGAGCTTAAGGACACTGATCTTTAATATCAATGTGTGTAGTTAACTGTCATAGAAATAGACTTGTGTGACCTGTCACTATAGTTCTACCTTAATCATAGCAAAATAATTAAATAGAGACAAAAATATCTATCGTCTTTCTAAATTTTTCCCGATTGTTGGAATATATTCGTCTTTAAAGCTTAAAAAATAACTTCTGGTGCAGAGTTATTGTGTCCCTGACATTGCTACAGTAATGACGTAGGTGATTATATAACAAATGCCGGGATTTTAGCTAAAAAAGGGTCAAAGGAAATTTTATTGATATTTGTAGAGGACTAAAGAAGTAACCAGTACGAAACATCGCCTTTACTTTTTTTATGAATGAGGAATTACCAGAGCCCAGAGGCCTTTCCGGTTTCACCAAGATAGGTGGGCGAACAAAGGCTCAGCCAGGAGGGGTAGGATTTGCTAACAGCTGAACTCAAGAACAACTGCTTCGCGAATGAATCTACAAATCAGAGCCGCGACCCGCTGAGAAGGTCCGGTGAGAACCTCTGCGGGCTGGTTGGGTTAGGTTGCATGTCGAAGTCTTTGTCGAGTTCAACGAGTACGCGATATCCCTAAGCCTGCTTGCTCTTAGCGTTAGGGTTGAGGCGTCTAATGCAAAAATTATTGGATCTGATGGATCCGTAAGGACGTGATCACCTTTGCATTGAGCTAATAAAGGCAATACTGCAAATTCATTTTCACATACGCGGAATGTATAATTACAATATAAAAATATACGGTACAAATTAATAATAGATATCCGAAGCAACGGCTCATATTTAAGTTTAGAAATTATAAAATTGACGCCATTGTAGACGGACGAGCGTAAGGCCCATCTGATGGGGAGTGTTTACCACCAATGCCAGGGGCAGAGCCAAGCCGCTGCCTACCGCTATAAGTAAAAGCTATACGTCTTAGTTCTATGGTACAATACATCTAACGCATACACGTCGTCATCATCAGTCCCCAGTCGTCCCCTGCTGAACATAGGCCTCTTCTAAACCACACCATTGAACCCGGTCTTCGGCTCTCCTCATCCACCTCTTGCCGTTGGCTAGGTGGTGCTGTGACCTTCGAACGTACACACGATACGAAAAAAATCTCAACAAACAAACGAAATACTAATGACCACGTACATCGAAAGAAAACAACAAAAAAAAACCTAATAAACATTAGTCTAACATAATTTAAAAAAAAGAAACCTCACCAGACGATAATAATACGAAATCTCCTGCGTGATGATCTCGTGATAATATAGTGATGAAACCAGTACAGTCTCTGTGATCTATCACAACCGACGACACCGCTATCTGGCAATCGACTGAAAAAACGGATTTGTAGATAAACTTAAAGAAATCGAACGCTTTATCACAAATTACGTTGATTTCGAATGATTTCCTCGTAATGTCGTATGATAAGCGGGCGATAAGCGGCGCGGCGGTGGCCACAAAACAAAATAATCTTTGTTTTTTACTAATTCGCAGCTTTCAAGGCTTATTGGTTTCCTGGAGACTAATTTTAATTCCATAATATACATTAATATACCTAATTGAAATTCTTAATTAATATTTACCGTTAAAAGGAACCGTGTCTCTGAATACGAAAAATTTCATAAGGTATACACCATACTGGTGGTAGGACCTCTTGGGAGTCCGCGCGGGTAGGTATCACCACCCCGCCTATTTCTGCCGTGAAGCAGTAATGCGCTTCGGTTTGAAGGGCGGGGCAGCCGTTGTAACAATACTGAGATCTTAGAACTTATATCTCAAGATGGGTGGCGCATTTACGTTGTAGATGTCTATGGGCTCCAGTAACCACTTAACACCAGGTGGGCTGTGAGCTCGTCCACCCATCTAAGCAATTTAAAAAAAAGGTATATTCCTGAATCATTTTTTCGAAAACCTTTCAAAAATTCTAAACGTATTGCGTGCATCTATTAATAATATTTTATGACAAATTTGAAAAAAAAAACAGATAAAGTAGTTGAGCTTTAAGATAACAAAATACGGACAGATGTTTCCTCTAAAACTATTTGATTGAAAATATATGTGTTTCATAATATTTTTTTCGGCTTATCGATAGAAATATTCCCGCTTAAATTTACATTATCAAAAGATAGCGATCTCATAATGGTTCTATGTGTATAACTTTTTTAAGTTTTATCTAACGACATATAAAATGCATTAAATAAACACTTACGACACGTACCTATAATCAAAGAAAAACTAAATTTAATTTTAATACGCAATACTATATTTTGTACTCTATTTTATATTGAATTAATGTGTCTTAAAGTTTAATCGAACCACCTCGCAAAAATTACCTAATATGATAAAAAAACACTCTCCAAACATATATTATATGGTACTACAAATAAGGTTTGAAGAAAATGCGGTAAATGTCTATGCCCGCGTATCATTCTTACCAAATTACGATTAGATACATAGATATCCGTGTGTTTGATTTTGTAAGCGATTGCAAATATATTATAATATATTTATCGGATAAGTTCATTTTTTAATAAACCAATCCTAGAAATGTTAGGTTATATTTGTTGACAATTTAAATTCCAACTGACGGTCAGTAATTAAATTATAAATCTTTGTTTTAAGCTATTCAGTAGTCGAAAGCTAGTTACCAGACTTGTTTACCCAACACCAATCATCCGATTGGCCACAATGAAATCAATATCAAACATCGATATGTCGACGTAGGCCTATCGAGTAATATCGTTTGTAAAATCGCGCGCGGTAGTGCAACGACGCGTTATAAATAATCGATATTTGAAAATAAATCGATATAAATGATAAACATTGTGTTTTCACGCCCGACGCCTTATGATCTACGACTCTATAAATATTATTGGGTGAATTGGAATCGATTGTAGCAATGTACATGTGTACATTCTGAATCGATATTGGAGGAGAATCAAAGAAAAAATACTCAATAAAATACGAACAATTTGAAAAAGTTAAAACTTATACGTAATATTGACCAAATAGCCTACTGTTAGTAATAGTATCAATTACTTGACGACTTTTCATGTTATCCCTATTTTAGTATTTTTTTTGGAATTCTCGTAAAAAAATCCGAATTGTCCTTACGTCATTTGAAGGACTAACCATTTCTTAATCATTATGGATATTAAATTTTGAAACTGCACTCAAAAACCCTTTTCGCTTAGTTTGGTATTCACTACTTAGCGCAACAGGATATTAGCTTTATTCCAACTCCAGCACCGAATGTTTGCTTTCGTTATCTTTTGGTACAAAAAACCTTTTTTATAATTCGACGCTTGTAAGGCAAACGTGATTAAGCGACAATAACTGCTTTATACATTAATGATAGGCAATAACCATATTCGATACGCAAAAAAAAATATTTCTAGGTCTATTATAATCATTTCAATCCTACAGCTACTAGCTAGATTCTATTACAACTAGATTCATTAAAATAAATTTTGTTTTCAGGTATTTCAACTTTAAATTAGTCTACTGTAAAGTTCACGCATTGTCGCTTAGTCACGTTTGCCTTTCAAGCGTCAATATGTAAAAAAGTGTTTTTATAATAAAAACTCGGGTATGCTAATATTGTTTACGTATGTTACGTAAATTACATGCTTGTAAATCTCGCTAAACAATTCTAAGTACATTTAATTCGCAATAAAAATGTTTAATTTGATTTTTATATCTGATAATACACGTTTTTAAATTAATTGAGCGATTTCACTGCCCTGACACGCGGTGTCAAGTTACATAGTTTTCAAACAGTACCTATTAAAACTTGTTCAACCACTGATGATCTGTAACTACATAAAAATATACCATTTTATTTTATAAATTTAAATATTTTGAATATTACTTTCACTAAACGATTATAGGTACATAGATGGGTTTTTTTTTTTCTCGATTAAATATAATAATATATTTAAGTGTTAACGCTACACTCCGAATTTCGGGTCGCGTATAAATTGTTATTGACTTATCATATTTCAATACGTTATATTATTTTAACGAAGACAAATGGTTAAGTCTTCAACAATTTTGTAAAACATTTTTTTTTGACACCGAATAATCTAATAATTTAAAATGATTATTTTTTAAAGACACGCGTAGGTATTTGAATTTTAACGTTTCTTTATCAACGAAAGGTCTCTGGTTTAATGGATTATTAAAATAATTTTACTCGATGTTACGAAAATCACAAATCGGGCCGTGAGAAAAAGCTGTTTGTCGTTTTTTTTAAAGGAACCAATAAAAGCGGTAATTACACAAGCGACTTTAAGATAAACTAATTAATACGACACATGGTTTTATCAGCTCTTTTGAGATAACGGAGGCTCCCAATTAGGACAATCGCTTTAAGAACATCTTATGGCCTTAAATAAAAACTTTCAAATGTAAAATCAAATATAAATTATACGATATTATTTTTAGTATGGTTCTAATAGATGAATCATTTTTAGAAGCTTGTTTAGGATTATAATGTTGTGTCAAACTAATAACCTTTTAAAAGATAAAGGTTAATAATTAATACTTCAGTATTTTCCTCGATTTTATTAATTAAAATTAACCTTACTCTTTGTTCACGTCGTCCTTGCAGTCATACATGACCACGAAAACTTTAAAGCACTCGAAAAGCCCGATAGATCCTTGCTAATTAATTGTTTACTGGGAATAACTTTTCAACATCAGATAACATGGCAAATGAATCTACTCGCACTATCGAAGCTCAGTCTATAATTGTAAAATGACGTTCAATTACGTAAAATGGATCATCAAAAAAAATTCTCAGAGAAGCTCACCGTCTAATGGGGAGAAGATTAGAAGATTAGCGGCTACCGGGATAACCTACCCAGGGCAATACTTTTTATTTTTTATTTTTATTGCTTAGATTGGTGTACGAGCTCACAGTCCACCTGGTGTTAAGCGATTAAGTAGTTATTGGAACCCATAGACATCTACAATGCGCCACCCACCTTGAAATATAAGTTCTAAGGTTTTTTTTTAATTGCCCTTGAAAGCAGACGAGCATACGGCCCACCTGATGGTGAGTGGTTACCGTCGCCCATGGACTTCAGCAATGCCAGGGGCAGAACCAAGCCGCTGCCTACCTAAGGTGTCAGTATAGTTACAACGGCTGCCCCACCCTTCAAACCGAAATGCATTATTGCTTCTCGGCAGAAATAGGTAGGGTGGTGGTACCTACCTGTGCGGACTCACGAGACGCCCTACCACCAGTAATACGGTCAGACTCTCAACTGTATAGGGAGTGAATGTTCCACCGTTCAAAGGAGAATACTTCTTCGCGGCATTAATAAGCAGATTAGTTTACTTCTCACTATTATAAGGCTCACAATATACCGTACTACCGAATAAAGTTGTACTTAAGCGGCTTGCCGTGAACCAGTAATGCGTTTCGGTTTGAAGAGGGTAGCAGCCGTTGTAACTATACTTGAGACCCTAGAACTTATATCTCAAGGTGGGTGGCGCATTTACGTCGTAGATTTCTATGGGCTCTAGTAACCACTTAACACCAAGTGGGCTGTGAGCTCGTCCACACACCTAGCAATAAAAAAAACACTTAGATAGTTTTGTGTTGTCGGTCCTAATTGAAAAAACAATTTAAATATTAGGCGGTTAAGCTATTAAATAATCCTAAATCAATGATGGCGAAGTATTTCGAAAATAGAATTCTAAATAAATTGATGAGTGTTTATTTGGGTCAGTTTTCGACTACATAGGCCTAATTTCGTACTTGGCCGACTTTAATTAAGTTCAACTTATATTATTGTAGATTATGCTCGTACCTTAACCCGATTAACTAAATTTGTTTAAAACTACATAATATAATGTACTTCCTTTATACATAAGCGCATAATAATATACAATCCATACCAGCAGAATTAGATAGCAACCGAAATTGTTTTACACAAAGTTCATTAATCTCAAATCCTAATTATTATTATTATTATTAAACATTTACGTGATAATCTAAAATATTCGAGTTTAAATCTAAAATCAAAATAATGTACCAAATTCCGAATTTCCATACGTCATTATTAAGATAAAATCAATCGGATAGTATTTGATAGAAACTAATTAGAATACATTTCTTGCTTACAGTCAAACCCCAGAGATCAAGAAACGGGCATATCTACATATAAATATTTATAAATTGCATGCAATTTGTATATAATTATGAGACTTTATAAGGTAATTATACTCTAATAGATTAACCTATATAAATAAACATCTTACAATAAAACTCAATATTTATGAATGCTGCTTCTTTGTATGAATATATTGACACAAATAAATAAATAAATATAAATATTTACTAAAAATCAAGCTACGTTAACTGGCCCCGTGATAAGTTCGTAAAGAACTTGTGTTACAGGTACCAAATAACGGAAATAAATATAAGATTCTTATTATACACATACATATATTTAATATACATCCATAACCCTGGAAAGACATTTATATTTATCATACAAATATCTTCCCTTGGCGGGATTCGAACCCGCGACCCCCTTGTGTAGTGACCATGTCACTTACCACTACACCAGACGGTCGTTAAACAAACAAAAAAAAGCGAATTACTTAAGAATGTAGACTAACGAATTAATCAGAAGCGGTTGTAACTTTAAAATCGACGGTGCTGTCTTCGAAAACATGGATTATGTTAATTCATTATAAATATGTATTAATTGTAAACAAGAGGCAGGATGGAACGCACATAAGCCGAACCGGAAACGATTAAACACACATACTAAAGTTTATTGTATTTGTTTTATCGATAGAATCGTTTGCGCATCTCGGTCCGCATTCAAATTTCGAACGTGCATCATGGCCGCCTACCGCCAAAAACTGCCGACGAATATTTTGAAAACGAAAGGAGGTAATATTGACAGTGATTGGTCGGCTCGAACGAATTCGAAATTCAAACAAAGAATAAATTTAAAATACGTAACAGACATTACTGATGTTGTTAGCTACAACTGAAGTCAAAGGTTTTTCATATAGAGCATATAATGCTTTTAGAAATGCATCCCAGAATTTATCATCCGATATATAAGAACATTTGAATACAATCGTACATTTAAATATTTATCTTTTAATCTATTTGGGCGGTTGCGAAACTAGACAAAAATCTAAATGCACATTGTTTTGACAGCTTAAAGCTGCTCTTACGAGAAACTTGTTCTGTATAAAAATAAGCTGATTACCTATATATTTTAAGGCTCAAGAGTTTACATTTTAAGTAAGATGTATTTTTTATCATTGCCATAAACAACGTCCAAATTATTTTGTTGTTCTAAAGACTTAAACTCTAAATTATTTGCAACAGTATATTCGTAACAATACATTTTTAGATACAATAATACTCAATAAGTTATTAATAAATTAATATTTATCAGTAAAAATTGCCTACAAATATTTCAATCATCATTAAATAAGGTTATCTAAACCCGTTTATGTCTTTTACACCGTGATAAGATCTTAAATATGAAACATATTTTTTTTTATATATAACCTATTTCACACATTAATTATATGTACAACTTTTAATAAAAACGAAAGAGTTATTCGCGATATTGATTTATCGGAATCGAAAAAAAAATTATAATCGAACATTAAAATTTCGACGAGACGTTTTGAATTTCATTAGCTTACCGATTCATTTATGATTTTTGTTTGATAAATTGTTTGAATCAACAAACATAAAAATTGTGTTATTTTATTTTTATAGCAGATGCAGATATACATATATAGTCGTAGTCCGAACGGCACGCGTCCGATGTTGTGTGCCGTCGGATATGTCCTCTCAATAACTAAGCCCATAAACCGAAACAAAACTGTGTCTGGACATTTTTATTGATATCAAACAAACGTAAAATTCGCATATAATTATAATTCGAATATATTTTCTTTGAAATTTTGAGAAATCGATTTTATGTATCGATCAAAGTACAAGTTTTGAGCTAATCTATCACAAATACAGTACTAAGAAACCTCCGCGCGGGCCGGAGAGTTATATGTTCGCTCGTAAATCAAATTAAAACATTGGACAGCGTATTTTGCTTCACTAATTGAATATTAAAATAATCATTAACATTAATTTAAAGGCTGATTATGGATTCAATTTTCATATGCATCAGACTTGCATTTTTAACGCATGTTCTATAGAGAAAAAAATCGGATACACAAAGAGAATAAAAGCTATCGATACCTTGATTGTCCTCGAAATCTGTGTATCACAATGTCGATCACTATCACTATTTATCACTGTTAATACTGACGGATAATAACACAATTCTATCATCAGCTCCATTCCGTTTGCGTGTCCATTTTAATGTTGAAAACTAAACGTTAAAAATACTAAATTGTATCACAGATCACAGTACGATCAAACAGTACGTGTATACTAAGCGTTGATAACAATAATAATGTGGAAAGCGCAAGCGCAAGTGTAAGTGCGTCGCTACACGTGATCCGACGCGGTTGGGACGCAACCCGACACTAAACTAGTCGTGTGAGTTTTTGTTGTGAGCGCGCGAGATCGGCCCGCCTCGGGCCGGCTCGGCGCGACCAGACCGGCTCGGCCGCTCATTGGTCGGATTCTCGGTAGGCGGACTCGCAATGGGAGTGTTCTCTTTTCAAATTTTCTTGTTCACTTTTTGGGCGGGCGTTTCGTGGTGTGCGTTCAGTCGACGCGCGCGAGCCGCGTGTGATGGATGGTGGAATCGGTGGCGTTCTTACTCTATTTTTATGTTGGTTTATTGAAAAATTCTTGTAATTAACTTTATCAGAAGACGATACCTTCCAAGATTGTCTTTATGTTTAGCGATTGAATGAAACTGCTCAATAGAGATAGGTATTTATTTTTATTGGAACGAATACCAAAAAGTTTGGTATTATGAAAGAAATACTTTAAACAGTATTGATAAATTGATACAAAATAGCAGATTAGCATTAAACAAATAATATTAAGTCGAACCAATCTCATTGAGAAGTATAGCCGGTTATTCGAATCCGTGCTTGCATATTGTGCAATCTTTGCAAATTTCAATTTACTATTAATGTATAATTCTCGTGCTGTAAAGCATTCTTAAATCATTCATTTTCCTTTGATTAATATAGTATGATACATCGTTAAAGGAAATATAAATCATATCAAAGATTTTCCATCATAAGGTGGTAGCTAATAGAAGATGTACTATTCTCGCGAATCCAAATACAGGGTTGTCCCTGTCCACTTAATATTTTTTTAACAGGACACTCTAATTTTAACTGCTTTGTTCTCGGTTTAATAAATGATTACCTTTGGTTTTGAATCTAAAATAATTTTCTTCATCTAAAAGTAAAAATAAAGTAAGATGCCTTACCTGCTGTATCTTTATCTTTTCCAGAATTTCTCTTAATTAAACGGCTGTCAGGAAGAAATCACTTTTAGCGATAATACCGCCTGTTTTACAAATACATCTGTTTGTTGACTGTTTTCTAATGTTAATTGTATTTTGGTGTGCAATAGAGTATGTTCTATATCTCTCTCTCTCTCTCATTTAAATTTATTCAGAACAATAATTAAAATCTAGGTACAAACGAGATTTCGATTGGTACATTTTAAAATTAAATCTTTATATATATATTTCTTCTGTGTGTGTGTTTGTCACTGAACTCCTCCTAAACGGCTGGACCGATTTGAATGGTTTTTTTATATGCTTTTGGTTGGCACCCTTGTTGGTTTAGATTCGCAAATCAGTACGGCAGAGGAAGCTGCAGTCGGTATCTAGGCTATTTGCCTTTCGTAGAAATAATTTATATGGCAAAAAACGTTTGCCGGGTCAGCTAGTATAATATATTTATTTTATTTAAGCTATGTAACAAATGTGTCTACTGTAATAATAGAAAATAAAATAGACAAATGTTTTTTTTATGTTTAAACTAAAGACGATAGGACTATGCCGATGGGGACCGCTACCGGTGACTTTAGACCTAAACCACTTAACGGACAGCGCTTAGGTTAATATTAAAATCACATCTATGAATGAATATAAACCATGGTATTTTTGTATTTTTGGTATTTTATGGTATTTTATGGTATTTTCTTGGGTTTTCGCGAATTCTAAACATAATTGGAACTTTAACGATTTAATCTCCTGTTTTTTTATATTTATACAATACATTGATTCTGTGTGAAATGAAACGTAAAAGTCACGGAAAATATTTTTTTTTTTTTAATAATACACAACAATTAGCGCATGTTTTTAAATATCGACGAATATTGCATCAGTCGGCTGTGAACGCGAAAACTGTAAAGCATCGAAAACGACTGAAATACTATAACGACAATTAAAAATGCGAAAATAAACCGTAAATGTAATTTTAATTATTTGGGCGCCGATTTAAAGATCTATCGATCAGTTTGCGGTAGCATCCACAGAGTATCCAATCACCGTGTACAATCCTTAGTGCTTTTTATATTAAAAGTAAAAATATTATGACATATTATGAGATTCAGTACCTACGAGTGAAAAAAATTTGAGCATTCGGACTTTTGATGCTTAATCAAAAAAATTGGGTGAACCGATTTCGATTAAAAGTTAATTTATATTCATTTTAAGCGACTAGTGCCTGCCTATCTGCTAGTAGCCTATAGGGGCTATTCCAGCCAGCCAGGGCGCGCTCACTATTCTCAACCTGAAAACTTTCTAACACCTGTTCTAGCAAGATTAATGTTTCTCTGAATCTACCACCGGCTCAGAATCGCGACCCATTGCGAAAATCCGGCGAGAAACTCAGTGGGTTAAATATCTGTTATGAATATAAAAGTGTGTTAGCTGATTCATGATTTTACATAACGACGGAACAACAAATTTACTGGTAGCTTACAGATAACCAACACCCGAGAGAAAGGCTTTTAACGGTAGACAGCGGCTTGGCTTTGTCCTTGGCATTGCTGATGTCCACGGGTGACAGTAACCACTCACCATCGGGTAGGCCGTTTGCCCAGAGTGGCAATAAAAAAGCCAACGTTTTCATTATTTCCAATAACAAATAAGAGCGAAACGGTGGAGCACGTCTAGTTAATAAATGAAATGTAATCTAAGACGCAACCCTCCATGATATCACATTCATACATTCTACTGTCATTTTATACATTACGCATTCCAATAATACCATTATACTAGACACAAAATCTACATACTCGTTACGTCGGCTTAGGAAGCAACTTTTGTAGCCCTTTCTGTCACTAGCTAACGCTATGGCAATAATTATTCTATTTTAATATTATTCCAGTAACATATTACGTTACATTTCGTATCTTTAGTAATTATAATCGCAAAACACTTACAGAGCTTTCATGAGCTTAAAAGCCTCACAATTTGCATGTGGCAACAACAAAGGCAATACTCATCGAATGAACCATCGATTCTGTCAAATAGAGCTACGATGTTATTTTTTTTTAAAGTTATACTTCTTTAGGCGCGTTATGAAAAATTGATGAGAGTGAAATTTTACGATGCGCGCGCACCGTGACACAAAACTAACAGAATGAAGTTGCCCACTAAATCGCTCATTACAATACGACCGACATAATTTGGCGAGTCTGAATATAGCCGCAGGTGAAGTTTCCGAACCGTACCGAGAATTACCGAATTTATACGATGTCAAGAAAAGGAATGTCCAATATGCGTTATTATAGTTTTGGAGCTTCGATTTCAACTTACATGTTGTTATTCCATCACCAAGAGAGTTGTTCGTGAACATGTGTCAAGCGCGATTTTTTTGGAAAAACTGATGCTTGTTTGGGGCTTTGAACACTGGTCTCATCGCATCGCTTAAGGCGAGACCACCGGGCGTCTTATATTCTAGGCCACGACTATTATTAATACTGATAGATTATATGCAAACATTAGTGATAGCAGTAGCAGTCAAACCATCACCATAGAAGATCATCAATAAAAATAAAATAAATAAAATAAAATAAAAATCTCATCTTTAGATTAATTTGAAATGATTAATAACATTTAAGCTGTTACATATTCACGATGATTGCAACCAACTATTAAATTAATAAATCTATTCCTAATACATATTTGTATATTTTTAAATATCACCTATGCGACGTTAACAAGATTTCGCAATATTGATTTTTACTTGTGAAGTAGGATTGATGGAAGAATTTCAGTTAAATTATGAAAATAGGTTTGAAGGGGTAGTTAGGTAGGGTAGAGAAAGGGACTGGGTAGGATAAATAGGTAGGTAAACAATATATTTGGTAAACATTATAAACTAAACAAAGAATAAAAATAAATTTATTGCGTTCAATAGGATAGAGTTAGATATTATTCATATTCCCCTTACCTAAGGGGGCTTAAAGCTTAGAATCTAATATCAGTTTCCTGCTCAGTTTCTCGCCAATTTTTCTAAGCGGGTCACAATTGGAAACTGGTAGTAGCTTCACTAGTGAAGCAATTGTTAGGCCATTTTCAAATGGGCTCGAGCAGCTGACCGCAATCCCAAGTAAGAGTACGATTAAAAAAAATGAATTTTTTAAGCACGGATTTTTTTTACGCATCTAAATATTGAACAAAAATATATGTTACATAAAAAATATATGTTTACGAATGAATGGCATTCCAGTAAATTTATAAATTAACATCACTGAAATCTATTTCATTTTGAAAAGTTTGAATGCAGTGTTTTCAAAGTTAAGCAAATAAATTATAGTATTTTTTTTCTCCCGCTTGTCCATTATTCAATAATAGGTTATGTTCTCTTACAATATTAATACGAAACAGGCATTTAATGAAAAATAAATAATCTTAGCGTTCTGTTAGAACCCTATAAATGTAGTTATCGTGCATTCAGCAAAAAAAAGTTTTGTTTTATACGCGATCCTAATTTCATTACACTTATTTGTTTCAGCATTTTTACATAGTTCATTATATTTTCCAAGTTTCAAAAGTCATTCAATAGCCCAAATTAGAAGTCGGTCGGTCAAATAGTGAAGTGTAGTTTGAGTTTTTTTTTAAAAGACGGTCAGGGTCGGGTTGCTACAGCTCGATTAACTCATGCTTACGTAAAACAAAGGATTCCTTATTTAACGCGGCCCCGCCCCGGACACATTGGTTTAAGTCTACAACAGCTGTAAATCTGTCGCAGGCTGTATCTAGCGCCGCGAGTTAATGTCTAATGACCTAACATGAAATACTTCAGTTAACTGAGTTAATGTACCGTATGTTTTAGCGTCTTCCAACGCTCATGTATTTCGTTTATTACTTCAAGTGCTGTTTAATTTGATATTCAGCTTTATGTGTGTATCGTGTCAGAGAATGTGACGTATGATTTAACTTGTTACCGTGAAAGGCAAATGTGTTTATCTCGGCTTATTTGTACTACTATTCGAATGCATCAAAATATAAATATTAGTAGATGATATTTCAAATCTAAAACCGTCGAATAGAACCAGATAAAAAATAGACTTTGAATACAAATTTGAACCCAATTTTACACCGAGCACTCATTACGCATTACGTGTTAAGGTTCTAAATGGTTGAAACCTAGATTCCTCAAACAGGTAGTTAAGCTTTTTCGTCTCTGAACTATGCCATTTGTATTTATGTACACAAATGTCTTGTACAAACACAACATTATCTCAGGATTAATTATTATCATCACACATCATCAGTGCTTGCGCAAATTAGATATCTCAGTACGATATGGTTGACTGTTTCAATAGTGTATCACAAATGAAATTCTCGAATGTTTTAAATCAAAAAATATAAATTATAATCAAAGAAATAATCAGATATTATACACAAAAAGAAGTTTTTGCTTAAGGGTATTTTATAAGGGATTTTATGACCTGGTAACTAAAACCTTTAAGTGATGTCTTATTTTAATTTATATTCTTATTTTTATGAAAAATGATAATATGATGGATGATGGAGATAAATGAAATGAAATGAAGATGATTAATTTGAGACATTAATCAACTGGGATGAAATTAAATGAAATGATCTCAGTAAAATGGTGGTCATTTACTGAGATTTTTTCAGTGGACTTTTTGGAGGATACCGAGAAGTTACGTTCACCGGTTTTGTTTCATTTTCCCACATTTGTGCACTTTCACAGATATTAAACAGTTAATAAACCACCGTTATTACACATTTAAATCTGAAGAAACACTAAATAGACAAAATAAAACAAATCACACAACTTCACTCCTCGCGTTCCCGCCAAAAAGTCTTTGCATATGGGCTCGCAAAAGTGTGACCATTCGTGTATATGTATATGGCTATTATTTGTGGCGTCTACCCAACTCTTGGAGGGAAAGATTATGTCGAGAGGTGAAAGGCTATTTAGTTTGAGCGACATTTTTGCAACATTACAAGAGAGCCATTTAAAGTTGAAGTCGTCGTGGCCTAACGGATAAGACGTCCGGTGCATTCGTGTTGAGCGATGCGCCGGTGTTCGAATCCCAGGCGGGTACCAATTTTTCTAATGAAATACGTACTCAACAAATGTTCACGATTGACTTCCACGGTGAATGAATAACATCGTGTAATAAAAATCAAACCCGCAAAATTATAATTTGTGTAATTACTGGTGGTAGGACCTCTTGTGAGTCCACTAGGATAGGTATCACCACCCTGCCTGTTTCTGCCGTGAAATAGTAATGCGTTTCGGTTTGAAGGGTGGGGCAGCCGTTGTAACTATATTTGAGACCTTTGAGCTTATATCTCAAGGTGGGTGACGCATTTATGTTATAGATGTATCTGGGCTCCAGTAACCACTTAACACCAGGTGGGCTGTGAGCTCGTCCACCCATCTAAGCAATAAAAAAAAGTATCACAACAAAAAAGCTTCTTCAGCTATTTGAATGGAGTAAACTTAATTAAAGCTCAATTAAAAACATCAAACTGTTGATTCTAATACCAAATAAAACGCACCTTTAATTACAAAGATAAATGACGTTTATTAACCGAAATGTCGCTCAAACCAAATATCATATCATGTTAAGTCCTAAAATATCTCGTGCTCAGCAGTACTAAATATTTCTCAGTCCCCCATGACACCCACACGTTTCCTAACCGGGCAACCAGTCTGAATAACATTTAACCCCTTTGAAATGTAAAAGCATTACGGAATGAAAAAACAGTACTTATGTACCCCGCGAGTCAGATAAACCATCTCTCGTACAAAGCGCACAAAGATACAATGCCTCTGAAAGGGTTAAAGAACGCACTTTTAAATTAACCATCCCGAATATCACAACGACATAAAACTCGTAGTCGCCTCAAGCGATTTTCAGATCTAGAAACCAAAGATTTACTTAACACGGCGATGCAAATTTGTGTGCGGGCTGAATGTGATTTAAAATATTTGTTGTGTCGTACGCCTATTTAAAATAGGCCCGTTTACATTTTTCCTTTTCATGTCATTGTCTCTTGCTGGAGAGCGTTTGCAACCGTCACGTTCCAATTTTGAAAAGTGTCGGAACAAAATGGTAGCCGCTTTGTGTAGTTAGTTCCCTGGTGCTTCGGACTGCTTCGAGTTTGGTAATTTACCAGATGCTTGTGCCTTTGATGTTTGATTGTATACACGTACGACATTCGTATTGTAAAAACAATGTGTGCGTTTTATTTTTTTAAGTAACGACAAAACATTAAATTGGATTGGCCTATCAAATGACTAGGTAAACGTCGGTATTATATTTAGTGTCCCAGTTTTTGCGAGTCGTAGATATAATTAAAACTATTTTTACCGCTTAATCTTAGTTTTGTTATTTTCATTACATTATTATATTTACAACAATAAAAATGCTTAACAGTTTTCGTAGTTACAGACGACTTAGACGTCATTCTAATTATTAGTTATTACTTTATTTCCAAGGCACCTTCATTTGTTTTCCAAACGTTCAATAGAACTTAGATCAGCCGCACACGAATTACTCCGAAGCATGATTTGTAATTATTCGTTTCAAATACCGACGTCAGAACAGCGATAGAAGTTACAAGCGAAGTCACAGATACATCCGCCCATCGTTGGCCGGTAACCGAATTGGAACATCACCGCGCGCCGTGTTTACAACTCGACGAAAAAAAAAAAAAAGAAATTATAACAAAGGAGCCGAATTTAAATTCCGATCGAACTTTGACACATGTCTGCCACCATAAACAATGGAAATTCAAATCGTGGATGCGTTCGAAGGTAATGCGATTGTGGTGCATTCGTGATCTACGCTTCTTCATCTATAAATAGGAGCCTTTTCTCTCGCTTTTTCTTTACAGAATCCGAGTCGAGATCGGCCGATAAGCTATCTCGTGTGAGACGGTCTCAATATCCACAGATGGCCTTGCTCTCGTCTAATCTCTGCTCTCGACGTGGATATTTTTGACATTTTTTTTTTGTTAGTGGTTCGTCTTTGAAAAACCTTTGTACCTCTAATAGGGACATTATTTTGACGTGGAGCACGCCGCCGTAATATTGTAAACACTGATTGAGTACTGATAAGTTAGACAATCCGAGTTTTGTCCTTGGACGTTTTTGTAGCGCGAATTTAAGCCTCGAATTGAGTGGTTCGTACAATTACCGAGAACTTCGTGCAGCTGTTTGTTATTCAAAACTATGTTTTATTAAAATATAGTATAATTCAGACACAGACGACTTAAGGAATTTTGATCTTATTTTCGAAGTAACGTAAAGAAATCCCGCTTTGAGTGACGCATTTACGTTGTAGATGTCTATGGTCTCCACTAACCACTTAACCCCAGGTCAGCTGTGAGCTCGTCTACCCATCAATAAAAAAAATAAAAACTCTAATCGACTCAACAACGATGAAAAGCATGGTTTAGATTATGATTACCCATAGACACAACCCCCTAAGTTTCTCATTGGATCTTCTTAGCAGGTCGCGATTCCGATCTATTGGTACATTCAGCGAAGCACCGCTCTTGCTAGGGTCAATGTTAGCAAATCTCTCAGGTCCAACTCATCTACCGGTTCCAGAGTATTTGGAATAGCCCCTTAAGCTATAAGCGATTAGTTTTTATTTATTTATTGTATAGATGAGTGGTCGAGCTCATAGCCCACTTGGTGTTAAGTGGTTACCGGAGCCCATAGACATCTATAACGTAAATGCCAAGTGGAGAGAGCGCTTGCTGGAAGAGCTCGGCTGAACTTCGGCCACTCGTCAGCGCACGCTCGAGGCACTGGTGCCTGTGCTGGAGGCATGGTCGGATGGCGACACGGCGTGCTCTCCTTTCGCCTCAGCCAGGTCCTTTCGGGGCATGGCTGCTTCGGGAGGTATCTGTGGAGAGTCTGCGGAAGGGAGCAACATCCGGGCTGCCACCAGTACGGACACCCGGACGATGACGCTCAGCACGCGCTAGAAGCGTGCCCACGGTGGGAGCACCCGCGGCGAAATCTCATCGCGGTGCTGGGGCAGGACCTCTCTTTGCGAACTGTGGTCGCCCGTATGGTAGAGGACCGGAGTTCGTTGGAGGCCGTGGCCGGGTTCTGCGACTTGGTCATGGCGCTTCGTGAGGGTGAGGAGCGCGAAAGGGAATAGGATCCCTCTTCGGCTCCTCAGCGCAGAAGGCGGGGTAGACGGCGCGAGCGAGAAGCCGCCGCTCAGCCCCCGTAGGGACTGTCGAGTGCTAGGTGCGGGGCGCCCGGTACTCGACTGTTGGTCTGGTGGTCAAGCGGTGCAAGATGGCTCCTGTGCGCCGCTCATGGTGTGTCTCCCGAGACGACGTCCTTCGGGATTTCCCCAGAGATGAGATCCAGTCCTATCATTAGTACGGGTATCGGCGAAGGCGCAACTTTCGGCGCGCACTGCGGTACCGTAAGTTTCATGTAGTCGGTGTGGTGGAGATCGATGGGGTTTAGTCAGTAGTCGGTTCTGCGGAGCAAGTGCCTTGCGCGCCTTTTTCAAGGCTTGGTCTCCTGTGAGAAATTGGGGGAGGTGGAGGACCTCGGTCCTTCTCTTCTCTCCTTCTTCCTCTCAGGAAGTGCCGGAGTCTGACATAAACCGGCCCATTACCCCCTCGACCGGGTATCCAAAAATAGATTCCCCAGCGTTAAAAAAAAATAGGGTGGTGGTACTTACCCGTGCGGACTCACAAGAAGTCCTACCACCAGTAATTCCGCAAATTATAATTTTGCGGGTTTCATTAAGGTTAGGAAAAAAGAACTAAGATTAGTATACCTTGTTTATTACGCAGTGTATTTCCTCTGTATGCGGTTACTGCAGGTCTTTGTCCAATTAATGAAATTATGCAAAGCAAACGGTCCCGGTTAAACATGTGTGTAACATACACCTCGGACGTTCACGGTTCTCGCTTAACAAGTTATTTGAATCGAACAAAGGTCCCGATACTCCGACGAGTGCCCTATGGCTCTATAAAGAATGATTTTTATGAAAATGTCGGGCAGCGTTCTTTAGACTTTAGGCACCGTTAAATTAATAGTCACTGACATCAAATACAGGGACGTAAACGTAATATTTTAACTATGCATACACTTTTTTTTTCAATGTGCATTTTCGAAATATCTTTAGATCGTTTAAATTAAGAATACATTTGCATGAGGCATTTAAAATTACTGTTGTATTTTTTTTTTGGGATCCCTGATGCTTCGAAAAAAAAATATTGTTTACTTTGACCAATGACTGAATTTTTAAAAGGATAATTAATTTCCAACTTAACAAGAAAATCAGTTAGTTAATGAGCTGAAAACGACTTCTATCACATTCTACTCACTCCTATCATACCCATCAATTACCTATTTCAAACAAACTCCTTTTTTTTGATGAAGGATGGATTACTTGTGACCCGCATGCCTTTCCAGTTTCACCAGGACAGGTAACAAATTTCTCTAAGTTGGTAATGGTAACAAAATTAGCAATGACTTTCTCAATGTTTAATGTTTTAGCTTACATTAGCAGTTGGACAAATCTCATAGAGGTATACCTAACAAATATTCAGAACGAAAAAAGAAAAGACATGTACTGTATGTGACTTGAAATAGCTTCTTGCAATTCAAAATATCAACTCAAATAAATAAATTATCTCTTCTTAACATTAATAACATATTCCTCTGTGTATTTCTGACATTCCTTCGTCTTTGCGTACATACCGTACATTCTGGAAAAGAGCAATACTTGAGTTTCTTGCCGTTTCTTCTCAATTACGAAACTGCATTTTTGATCGACGGTATAGTTAACGAGTCAAAAGTGTCTATAAATACCTCTCTCCTTTAATCTATCTTATATCTATATATCTTATATATATATATATGTTTCTGCAGCAATCCATTCTTCTCGGTCTCTTGCTTTTCGCATCCAGTCCCTACCAGCTATTATAACCAGGTCGTGGGTCCACCTCATTGGTTGACTGCCTACGTTACTATGTAAATAAGGATTGCAACGTGGAAGTGGCAGTCAGTGGGCAGGACACATTGCTCGTAAAACGGACGGCCGTTGGGGCCAGAAAATTCTTGAGTGGCGACCGCGTACCGGAAGACTTAGCGTGGGTAGGCCTCCCACAAGATGGACCGACGATCTATCGAGGTTCGCAGGGATCCGCTGGACGCAGGTAGCGCAGGAGCGATCTTTGTGGCGAGGCTTGGGGGAGGCCTATGTC
The DNA here is from genome assembly GCF_030269925.1 of Bombyx mori. NCBI lineage: Eukaryota > Metazoa > Arthropoda > Insecta > Lepidoptera > Bombycidae > Bombyx > Bombyx mori. The sequence continues at coordinate 5,721,317 of NC_085128.1, forward strand.
CAGCAATGGACGTCTGTGGGCAGATAGGTAAATAAAATAATATGGATAATAACATGTAAAGACTTACTTGAATAAAAACATCATTTTTTATCCAACCTAGGCTGATAACCCTAAGAGGCTATGCCAACGTAACCAAGCGAGTAGGTGAACTCTCGGGGCTCTTGTGGGCGTTGCTAACACTAGCCGTAGCAAGAGCAGTGCTTCGCAGAATCTACCACCGGATCGGACACGACCCACTGAGAAGATCTGGCGAGAACCTCAGTGGGCTGTGTCTATGGGTTAGTTTACTCGCCAAACCCTTCGTCGCAAGCGACGGATTCGACGAGAACGGTGATCGGGTATATTCACATTGCCCGTAACATACAGTTGGAACTGCTTCCCTTTGTTTACCGCTAGGGACGCTGCTCCAACTCCATACAAATTTGAGTTAACTTTTACGCGATCGAGAAGTTAAAAAAACCGCACAACGCACGTCAATTCTTTCAGTGCTTAGCTATAGACATCGGTAAATGAAACCCGTCTGTGTATGTCTAAGGGTATGTTTGGTCAAATTAAGTAGTAAATAAAATAACTACATTACCTACCTCGTATTGTACGTATAGTCCAAACGCTTTACTCTACGAGCAACGTTATCGCGTTTCATTATAAAATTACGTACTAAAATCGAGCGTTTCTTAGTCGTTCAAAACAACAAATAAATTCGACCGCCGCTCAAAATCTGATACCGTTTTAATTTTAACGTTGAATTCATTACCACAATTTTGTTGGAAACATTTTGTAGTCTGACTTAATTAGAAAATATTCTTTGGAGAGATTAAGGTTTGCTTTATTTTTATTGCATTATAATAATTCTTTTTTTTTATAGTTATTACTGATACTTGATGAGACTTATAAATAAATGAACCGTGTCTCCGTTCATTTATTTTGTATCGGAACTTCTATCTATATTGCAATTTAGATCTATATCTTATTTCGAATGACATTATTTCAGTATTTTGTTTAAAAATCCTATTTATTATATTGATTAAGTATTATACTACTGACTATTAATATATAGGATTTACTTTGTTTTTTTTAAGAAATACTATTATACTAAATTAATTTGAGATTTACATAATAACAGAAACCGATAAGAAATCAATATTAAATAAATTTAAGCTAGTTAGTTTTAAATTTGTGTTGAATCGTTTTGTTAATAGGTAAGGTAAAGAACAGGAATCATTCTTAGAAAGCGACAAAATATTTATTTATTTATTTACTACAAGGAGAACCAACAGCCAACTAACATAATAATATAATATAATAATATAAAAAGATGTGTGGTGTCCTGGGACACCGGATAAGAACGAAGTTCCTTATTATAAAAATATTAATTTTAAGTTCCATTCGAAGTATAAAGAAAATAAAACTGGAGGACTCACAGTCATTCGGTAACGTGCGAACTTATTGTGGTACACTTCATTCACGGCTGTTTGCATAAGAGTTAGTGTATTGCGCAAACGAACGCTCTGAGATCATGGAAGTGGTCAATGGATAATAAAAAAATATGTTATTTTTTGTTCTTTATTACAAAGTTAAGTCGTACACTGCATGCATTACTAATTTGTACGTCATTACAAAGTTAATTCGTACACTGTACGCATTACTAATAAAAATCTTGCGCTACGAACGTTTTTTCCAGGTAGGGTACCCCTCCGCATCATCCCATTTGGAACTTCGTTCCAATAATATTATAATACTAATGCTTATTGTTTTCGTTCTGAGCGATTTCATAGATATTGTTACTTAAAGTATGGTCGATTGTTGCTAAAATTCAGTATAACCGATTTATTATGTAACAAAACGAAAACATCAAGCTTATTTAGGAGGAGTTTCCTCCGTAGTTTTAAACATTGTGAACATCGATCGAGTTAGTCGAAACATGACAGAAAGACAAAGGTAGCAGGTACGAGTAATTGAGAAAAATCTTTTTTAATCTCGATCCGAAAACATGGTTTATAATAACATTTTTTGTTTTGTTTTTCGTACTATCGTAGACAATAGGACAACAAAAACTGTCCAGCTGACGAGACAATTTCGGCAGCCACCTTATTTCTTATCTGTGCAACTTTACAAACAAAACATCGCAAGCGGCAATAAGCATAAAACAAAATCGTTTCGACCCCACACACGGCGTCGCCCAAACACTTGGAAAAATCCCTATGGATTTTCCAGGCGGGGTGACGAGGGCGAGCGGGACGGGGCAAGTGGCGGGGGGAAGGAACGTAAAAGAGAAAAGCTGCGAGTTTTTATCTCGGCGCCATAAATTTTATTCGTAGCGTGATTTAGTGCGCAGATTGCCCCCCGCCCGCCGCCCGCCCCGCGCCTACGCCTCGCCCGGGTAAGGCTGCTAGTCATTGTCAAAATTATTGCACCCCTATCTACCGAAGCTTTAAATATATGTCTCCAACATGTAGTTACGCCTATATCGATCCTAAATTCGAGGTCTTGTTACAATTTAAGTGTCAAACAAAACGTGTCAAAATTTTTAAAGGAACAATTACATGGAAATATAGCTTATTTTTTATGTGGACTTCACTCCTAAATACAGCATATAACTCAGCACGACTTTTACCAAGGTCTTACCTATTTCGATGACAACAGAACTATATATTCCACTTTGAGTGATGGCTGCTGTTTTATGCTTTATTACTGGTGGTAGAACGACTTGTGAATCGGCACGGGTAGGTACCATCACCTTGCCTATTTTCTGCCGTGAAGCAGTAATGCGTTTCGGTTTGAAGAGCTGGGCAGCCGTTGTACTGAATTAACTGAGACTTTAGAACTCATGTCTCAAGGCAGATAACGGTTTTCTCGCGTCTATGTGCACTGGCAACCGCTTCACACCAGACGAGCTCATCATAGTTCATTGACACTATAAAACCTCTTTGAAAACCTTTAAAGTTTTACACTAACGCAAAACAATAAAACCTAATAATGGACTCGACCAAAATTTCTGTTTGTACAACAATTCTACTGAACTACCCCAATTCTTTTACTTGCACCGCCTTCTTCAAACTATCGAATGGTTATGCAACCTATTCGGAGTTTGAATAGAATTGAAGTTTCCACTTGATATATTTAGGATATTGGCGGTAGCACTGCAGAACTAAAGCCATAATGCAATACGGAGTCAGTGGCGCCATCCATCTTTAAATATAAAACGCAAAAAATAGTTCAACCGTCCTAATCCTCCATTATTTTTGCTTTAAACCAAATCCTCCTTATTTGTCAATATCGTGCCACAATGGAACCCAAATACCTCGACACTGGATGAAAAGCCATAATACACGCCTCATAATAGTGGAACAATTCGGAAACTGTTAAAATCATAATGCGCTTTTGTTGGTCCTTTGACGGAGCACTTTGTTTGGTTTTTTTTTTTTATCCATAGGCTGCTTTTGGTTTCGTATTGCCGCGACCGATGCGCTCTAGCTTCGATCGACATATTCACAGTTCCTGGTGAATCCCTCGATCGCTATCGACTCGTATTTTATGTAAACACGACGATTCGTAGTTACGGGTATGGTCGGTACGCAGATGCGACTCGTGTTTTTATTGTGTGCGGGTGCGTCGCGGTGCGGGTCCCGAGTTTCGCATTTGATCCGGGACGCTCACTCCGCACTGTGTCTTATCTCGGATCTGGTTTTATGAAACCCTAAATTTACGACTGTGGTCGTGGGGTGGGGGCTGTATTAAGCCGACTCTCCACGCCACGCTGCTACAGACACTTTTGTCACCGGTAATTCATGACGAGGCACGTTCGGCAAAAATTTTGCGTGTCAAATTACTAACCAAGAAACAGTCGATTTGTGACGAGATTAAACGAATCGACAGAAGTGTTTTCGTGAAGCGCTCTTTAATTTATGATCATCGCGTAATTTCCACGACTTTGTCACGTAAATAAAAAGTTGCTAAAATGTAGTTAGAATAATTGTGACATCCGCTGACAAAACATAGAATTGACGTTGTTTTTCTTTTAAGTAAGCATTACGTCACTAACACCTAGGCAATTGATAAACATATCAATTTTAAGTATATTTTAAGTATTACAGATAAAATACACTTAATCACCACATACTCTCAACGATACTGCAACAGTTCTCGATTTAGAAGAAATTTTTCGAAATTACAAACATCAAAATTCAAATTTAATATACCTAATTCAAATTATAATATGAAAGTTACTTGTACATACTCGTATAGCAGATCACAAGCATCTTAATTAGATGAGGTAAGTCTTAATTGCGGAACGCGCTAGAACCGACGCGGGTTAGCCCAGATACAGCGGTATCCTCTATAAATTACGGGAATAAATCCTCCGAAAGAAAAATTGCCCTCTGGAGCACATAATTCTTGCCTTGTCACAAGCTTTCCTTATCTATAGCCAATACCGGATTACAATACGATTTTTATTTTATACCGTATTCCGTTTATATTTCCTGAATACTTTGTTTCCTACCTATGCGTAGTTTATTCATATGAAGATCGCAAATACCTACAATTATCGTGTTTCGTACTATTTACATGATAATTAGTCCAAATAGGAATTGGATCTATTAAAACTTATAAACCACTCATTTATTTAGTGTGGGCTATTACGGCAAAACGCAGTTCTCTTTTTAATGAATACGTACGTTTTAATAAGTTTATTAAGATGTTAGTTACATTGATGTGATCTGGACGGGTCTGATAATTATGCCAATTTCCGCCGCAAGGTGCTTACTGTGAGACAAACGTAAATACAATTATTTTTACAAGTATGTATCCGGCATTCAGTTTGCGATATCAATGGGCTAATCAATGGGTAACCACTTAACACCACATAGGCTAAAAGCCAAAGGTACACGAGGAAGCCGTGAACAAAAAATATATTTTCGGCAACGAATTTTCTTAGCATCAAACAGGAGTCCAAAATCACTTTCAATACAACGCATTTCTTTAACGACAATTTGATAATTCGAATCTATGAACTACACGTACCTATAATATTTTACAATGTTTTCCAACAATATCATCTAATGGACAATGACAAATGATTCTCTATTGTATCGAATATTGAGATGTCATGCTCACAATGTGGGACAGAATCCAGCAAATTCACAAAATATTTGAAGCAAAAAAGTGAAAAAAAATCAAAGTGGTTTCATCGAAATATTTTGACAGCAAATACGGGCGCAGGTAACATTCAATGACAGACTAATGATCTTATAATAGTTATGTAAATGCGAACAAGTTATTTGCAGCTTATGCTTTGCAAACGATAAATAGTACTATTATGGTTTTTTTTTTTTAAATAAACTAAAATCGGCAAATTCACCATCTTAATTAAGATAGCATCAAACGATCTTATCACAGTATCGATATCAATAACTAATGAAATCCATAAATGAGCGAAAATAATATGTATTTGGAAAACCGTAAATTAAGACATTTTAATATCCAATCACGATCGTTAGCGAATGATGGAAATAATTATGCATTAGACAGATACATCTGCAGACAAATTTGCGTAACCAAGCAAATATTGTGTATTCTCAGAGCCACACTATCATAGGATCTCTCGCACTCGTGTAGCTCAGAAGAAAATTTATTACAACAAAAAAAAAAGAAGATAGAGTATAAATTGCGTGGCCGAAGCGGTGACACAACGTTGTATTAGAATTTATTATGTTTATTGTCGAACACAAACCAACAACAGTGCCAGTTAAATACACAGTAGGCAATCATCACAATAAGTATTTATTTATTTTGGTTGGTAACGATATTGTTGCTTTGTGTCCACCAGGGCTATCGCTTTTACGTTTTGTCGAGTGATCAACCAAACACTTGCGTCGAGTTTTTGTTAACGATAACGTTTCTATGAAACGACTGCTTATTGTATCCAGCCAGTGTTAATTGTTATTGTGTTTCGTGGGTTTATTGTGCATAACAAAGAAATGAAATGGCTTCTGGTTATTAGAACGTAATAAAAATACTGCAGCTTGTTGCGTGCGTACCACTCTGTAGAGTGTGGTAATTGTGGTTTTCACGACTCCATCTCTATTTGATTTCTTCCTGGGCGCCTCAGCTAATAATGTTGGTTGTTCGGTATTGCGGGAGAAGGTGGAATCTAAAAGATTGTACCTGTATATCTGTATACATTAATGCCTTTTTTACAATTACCAGAGTCCCTAAGTCGGCTAATGTTAGAGCTGAAGGCATCCCCCGGTAACCGTACTCCCCGATAACCGTACTAGCCCCGGTAACCGTACTTCCCCAATAACCGTACTGCCCCGGTAACCATACTTCCCCGGTAACCGTACTTCCCCGGTAACCATACTTCGCCGGTAACCGTACTTCCCCGGTAACCGTACTCCCCGGTAACCGTACTCTATTCCCCGGTAACCGTACTCTACTCCCCGGTAACCGTACTCTACTCCCCGGTAACCGTACTCCCCGGTAACCGTATTCCCCAATAACCGTATTAGCCCCGGTAACCGTACTTCCGCAATAACCGTACTTCCCCCGCGAAACCCAACCCATGCAGTTTCTCGCCGGATCTTCCCAGCGGGTCGCGATTCCGATCCGGTAGTAGATACATACGCGAAGCAGCTGCTCTTGAGTTGTTAGGTCTCCTTCCAATCTCATCCCTCCTGGCTGAGTCTTTGCTCGCCCATCTGTCCTGGTGAAACTAGAAAGACCTCCGGGCCACCAGTAATACTTCAATCACAAAAAAAAAGCTGAAGGCGTCTAATGCAAGAGTTGTTGGATCTGATGGACACGTAAGGACATATCTAGGCCGTCGACGGTGACTGGCTCCTGCGTGCTCCTTATGAGAATGAATAGCATGAAAATTTATTCATTGGACAGTGCCTTTGACAAGTGTGAGACGTCAAAGTTTAAGCTAATTCCTGTCTGAAATAGTAATATAGATAAGCACTAATAACTGGTGACAACATGTTCTTGTAAGTATACCAACAACATTATTCAAATCGAAACCGGTTGTGTCATATGGAGACTTCGTATCTAGTAAATAATGTTTTTTTTTTATTTCTTGTAAAGTTACTTTTTAAATAAATAAATATTAAAGGACTGTTTTCTATTGTACTAGATGGTAAACAAGGTCGCCACCTATCAATTTTATTTATTGCGTGACTGGTGATTGGTCCGCCAGACCTCTTTGTGTTAAATGGTTGCCGGAATAAACGTCACAATGTGAATGACGTCACTGACCTTGAGCTATGAGGTTCTAGGTCAAAATTGTATTATGTAATAGCTGTTCTACCCTTCAAACCGAAATGTATGACTGCTTTGCGTCAAAAGTAAACAGCACGGTAGTCCCGTGCGGGCCATACAATCCAGTATACAACTAAGTAGATTGTTGAAGTATTAAAAATCTATTTTGGAACATTTTGGAATTTTGGCGTTTATTATAAATAGAAAGCTTTTTAGTATATCGGAAACAAAAAAAAACCTACTTCACTGTACCATTCAAAATATAATTGCTGCAAAATTAAAATCTGTTAATACAACAATACATTAAATCAACTGTAACAGACAACTCACAAACAAAACGGTCAGTGAAACAATTTACGCAAAAAAAAAAAAAACAAAAAAAATGATGGACGCCGCCACACACAGACAACATCCCTTGTTCCACGCTCTATTACACCAATCTCATTCGGTACGGCCCTGGCTGTTTCCAAACATCGACATATTTATTGCGTTATAAGACAATTTAACGATGTGAACCCGTCCCCGGACCGAGATAATTCGGTCAAAGTTTAATACGTTGACAAAGATTGCTTCGAGTACGTAAAAGTTTGGGCGTGCGCGTAATTGTTATTTCAATTTTATGTTCGACTTAATCGTGAGAAATCCATAAGCGTTTGCTACAATTATAATACGTTATAAATTTAACGTTATCCGATTATTTATTGAAACGATAGGTTTGCTTCGATTAAATCTCTGATGTTTTGGCACTAACAGGTCTTGCGAGAGCCTATGAATACGAATTTATAATGAAATATGCATTGGAATAAAGATTCTGAATTTGAAATTTAGTTATTGTAGTAGTTTAGTGGTGGTAAGACCTCTTGTGAGTCCGCGCGGGTAGGTACCACCACCCTGCCTATTTCTGCCGTGAAGCAGTCATGCGTTTCAGTTTGAAGGGCGGGGCAGCCGTTGTAACTATACTGAGACCTTAGAACTGATATCTCAAGGTGGATGGCGCATTTACGTCGTAAATGTCTATGGGCTCCAGTAACCACTTAACACCAGGTGGGCTGTGAGCTCGTCGACCCATCTAAGCAATAAAAAAAAAACTTCGTTGACAAGGTCACATCATTTCGCTTACTAGAAAACGAACGAACTCCAATGACGATCATTAAAGATTTCGTGAAATACACAAACTGTGATGATTAAGTGACGGTGCAAGATCTTAAGACGATTAGCATTAAAACTGGAATGCGAAAGTCAAGCAAAGACCTGACAGTGACAAGACCGAATCCTACCTGGCGATAGAAGACAAAGCATTGACATTTGACGACAGCAGAGTAGTAGGTAGTAGTAGTAGGATGGATTACACTATTTCATAAAAAAGATGACCCGAAAATAAAACACTAAGAATCCCAGAGAACAAACAAAATAATGAATTTTGAAATAGGATTAGTCAACCAACTAGGGCAATGACGTTTAGTGAATTTTTTTTTAACTAACTGCAAATATTGCAGTCTATCTGATGAGAAATGATTGACTAGTCTCATGGACATTGGACAATAGCATGCCACATAGGATTATTTTCAAGCCTTGGTTAAGATGAAGCAGGCTCTGGAACTCTGTTGGTATTTATTGGCAACATCGAGATACCATCTGGCTTACCTATGATATTTTCAATGATTTTTTTTTAACAATAAAATTCATCCATTTATGATTGCTGTGGACTCCAATTTATTTTAAGAAGTTGAATATTGAAATGAATAAATGTATGAACGAATGGATGAATGATCAACGATTCACCACAGATAAAAATAATCTTCCCTGATAATAACTAACTAACAAACTACTAACTAATAACTAACTAAGGGAACAAATCACAGTCATGCGGCCCCAAATTAGGATTCCCTGCGTTATGGGTACCAAAGACTGACATACATATTTATATACGTTTAAATATATACATATAAAGATAGTTAACACCATGACAAAGAGCAAGCAAACCAGTTCATCACACGTGAGTTTGCCCGATGTGGGAATCGAACCCACGACCCTCGGCACAATAGTCAAGAGCGCTAACTACGGCACTACCGAGTCAGTCTGATTATTATTCAGTAACAGTTCGAGGAATCTCAAATTTTTCAATATACGAAAATAAACCAAACTCCGCCAATTAGACGGTGTGACGTAATATGCAACCCCAAAAATTACCATCTAACGATTCAATAATAAAATAGAATGGTTAACTAGAAACAAAAATAATTTATTAGAGATAAGTCCCGATAGTGTTTTGCATAGTGGTAAATTAGTAACGACAATAAAACGCAAATTGCTCGTGTAGACGGGGGCCTCCGATTAGGGATGGCCCATCACTGATTTGGCATGGCGGCTGTAAACATGGGGGTTGTAACTAAATTATCTCCGGAGCTCACCCACAAATTGACCGAAATACAAAACGTTTAATTATAATACATATTATATAGTGTAGGTACACAAATTAGCTGCTTATAAACATTATATAAACATTTTTTTACATTTCGCACATGTAAATCATGAATATAGCATTTTGACTACATATAATTTACATTTTGTTGTCAAGAGTTTAAGTGCAAAATAACCAAAAAAACCATTGTAAACCGTACAATTTGATTGTTTTACGATTTTAAATATTTAACCACATAAATAGCAATACTCGTTTTGAATCAAAGGGCTTTTCATGAAAACAGTGTATCAAAAGTTAGGAATACTCAAACTATAACTAATTACTACTTCATTCATAATCTACCCGCGGTAACACAATTCCCCATCCTTATTTCTTGCTAAGATATAGTCTTACTTAGATATTACTTAGATACCTGATATGAGCACTCCTGATCACGCTTGCATATGATCGCAGTGTGCGTATACTCAACACTAATTCTTCTTCTTTTTCTCCACCTTATCCCACTAGGTGGGGTTGGCACAGCAAATTTTTCTCTTCCATTCTCTTTTATCAGCCGTAATCTCAACACTCACTCCTCTCACTCTCATATCGTTATTCACACACTCTATCCATGTCTTCTTCGGTCGACCTCTTCTCCCTCTACCTTGCACTACCATTTTCATACATCTCCTAGTCACATGCATCTTCTCTCTACGCATCAAATGTCCATACCACGCTAACCGTCCGCTCTGTAATTTGTTGATTATCGGGGCTACTTTCACACTTCTTCTGATATACTCATTCTTTATCTTGTCCATTCTTCTCACTCCACACATCGATCTCAACATTCGCATCTCTGCCGCATGCAGTCCTCTTTCATGCTTTACTTTCGTCGCCCAACATTTAGAATTATTACTGACAGATGTTTATGAAACAATACAAAAAATTTTTATTTTTTTATTGAATACAGTAAGCTGTCGTGAGACATTCAACCGTAGTTTTGAGAAAAACAATTTCGGCGGTGCATGCACAATGTCCATTGACATGTCCATATCAATTAATCTACAGTAGATCTAGATAAAATAAATAAAGAAAAAACCGGTAGGTGTGATAATTTCCAGAATACTTTAAAGCTATTTAAACAGATGTTGCCTCATCTTGTCTTCTTGAAATAACGTATTTCTGAGCTAATTTTAGTGATATACTACATACTGGGAAACTGGAATGGTTTTAAATTAAAATCTCAGCCGAAAAATAACATTCCAATAACACGATTAAAAACATTATTTATTTAGAAGCAATACGTCAATATGTTACCTGTCAACGTGTCCCAAATGCTTACATTAATAAAATTTGTTTAAGTTTACATACATATGAAACTATACGCCGGCTAAATCTGTACATCGAAAATTTTAGATAATATTATACAATATATACTTTTACTGCTTAGATGGAGATTAGGGCCCACTTGGTAATGAGTTGTTGCTGGAGCCCATGGACATCAACAACAAGGCAAATGGTACGCACTCGTGTGGACTCACTAAGCGCCCTACCACCAGTAAAATTAAAAGTAAAATTAAAAGTAAAATAAAAAAGGAAAGTATAATAATAAATATTTTTTTGTTTATCTTGAAACCTCTTACCTCTTACCCCTGAAAATAATCTACTCTATGGATAATATTTTCTTTGAGACGTAGACAGAATTTAACATGACCACCATAACTGTAAAGTACTAGAAAAATTCTAAAGGATATAGTGAAAATTAAAAAGGTGAGATTGAACTGTAATACATATTTATAGATTAAAACATCAGGTCATGCAACTTAGCGTTAGGCTTAGCCACCTGAAATCTCTATACCAGACTTTGAATCCATCACAAATACGCCAAATATGAGATGCTAAACATCACTCACCAATGCCGTAACCTAAGCATTTATTCATCGAACAATAGGCGTCCGTGGTTTTTGTCCCGGCAACTTTGCGTGCTGTATCGTGATTATGTATAAAATGATCATTTATTACTGGTAGGACGTCTTGTGAGTCCGCGCGGGTAGGTACTACCGTCCTGCTTATTTCTGCCGTGAAGCAGTAATGCGTTTCGGTTGAAGGGTGGGGCAGGCGTTGTAACTATACTGAGACCTTAGAACATATATCTCAAGGTGGGTTGCGAATTTACGTTGTAGATGTTTATGGGCTTCAGTTACCACTTAACACCAGGTGGGCTGTGAGCTCGTCCACCCATCTAAGCAATAAAAAAATTAAAAAAATCCATAATCCATCCATCCTCACTTCCCTGTTTTATTGAAGTATGTTTAAAGATTTTTTTATTTTGATTGATACTACAACTACATCGACCTCGATGGCTCATGGTTCTAAACAAAAAAAAACTACTACTGAATCTACTAAAAAACCTAAAACATAGATCACCTTAATGAGTTTCATAGTAAAACAGTAATTATTTTAAATAAATATAAAGCGGTACTGTTTTTAAAAAATGAACACGAACGCGGTCGCGTTCAAAAACTGGGTAATTTATATTATAAAAACCTGAACGAAATATATCTTGTTGTAGCATTAATTAATTAAATAGAAACGATTTTTACATTTTACGTACATGCCTGTGAGCGCTTCGTGTTGGCGGGACCGTATTTCACTTATTTTCTCATCCATAGTGTGTGTACATGTAAAGATCAGTTGGCTCGAACCTCGATATAATGACAACGATATATGAATTTTAAAGCTTTATTGCTCAATAATATTTATGATTTACAACGCGGCTACCGGCCTTCACGACAGAGAAAAATATAATTAGTCTAATTAGATATAAATTAATGGAAGACGTTGAGATGCGTTCGGAAGTCGATGCTTATCTCTATTGCCTTGTGAGCAAGGATTATGTGGCAATAAAATATAGATATTAATATTTTGTCAATATTGCTTGCGCAGTTACATTTCTTGGCTATTAATTTGGTTATTGTTGCACATGTTTTGAATATTAATCCGATTTAAATACTTGTTTTATGACCTCAACACAATTCTGATTAGGATGTGAGCTAAAAATTCTTCATAGAATTCAAGGGTGCTTTTATCAAAGGAGCAACAAGTTTTATTTCTACTAAAATTAAAGGAGGTAGAATATGTTTTTGTTAAAATACCTATTGATCTAAAATTTCAGTAGGACCAACATTAGCTCGGCACCACGTGAGTGTTGCGTGCTCAGTTCGAGTTTTTAACGTTCTCGATCGCGTAAAAGTTAACACAAATTTATATGGAGTTGCAATAGCTTCCCTTCGTTTGCCGCTAGGGGCACTGTTCTAACTCCATACAAATTTGAGTTAACTTTCACGCGATCGAGAAGTTAAAAAACTCGCACTAAGGTATTTTAAGTATCTTTTATATGTAAATTGCTTATTCATATTTATGTGTAAAGAAGCGAATTTTTTTTTTTAATAGTTATTATTATATTATAATAGATAGTGTATTATTTGTATGTATATTTACTGATATATGTATGATATGTATGTGTATAATATGTATTTCACTGGATTGGTACACCGCGAGTAGTTCGTTTCCAAATGATTCTTGTCCACCTGATGGTTGTCTGGAAGAGATCACTCTTAGCGATAAGACCGCCAATTGTACTTTTTTGTATTAAATGTATCGCACTGTTTATTTGTTTTTTGGAGTACAATAAAAAATACTCTTTCTCTCTCTCTCTCTAACTAAGCACACAGGTATATCCATTGAAATTAATTAAGAGGGGGCGTGGGGACCGCCCGTGCGCTACCGGCTGGCGCGGCGGGGCGCCCCGTGTGACGACTTCATGCAGCTTCCCGGAACGCGGCGGGACAGAGGCCTACCTGTACGTGACGAACCTTAACAACGGGGTGACATCGTTACGTCACAGTTGAGAGGTCAACGATCCAATTCCGCGTATTCTGAATATGTACTGTACGTGGTTTCTGATCCGAGCTGGCCTTCAAATGGCGGTGCCGACTAATGTAAGATACGTTAGAATAGAACTCAAAATTTACCCTCAAATTTGACCCTCAAATATGATATGACCATGTTAGCATTTCCTAGTGGTAACTCAAACATCTACGAAGGCCTTTTACTGGTGGTAGGACATGGGACCGCTTGTATGGGTACCACTAGTCATGAATTTCCGTTCAAAAGGTAGTAGAGCCGTCTAACAATGCAATTGAGATTTCGACCTCATATCTCAAGATGACTTTTATTTTATTGCACCAGATGCTAAAACTGCTCACAATATTCTCTGCCACCAATTCTACAAACTTAATTACAGTTTGTTTTTTATTTAACGTCTTAGCATTGAAGTCTTTTCAGCATCTTCATTATTGATATGGCAGCTAAGAGGATAGCTTGGTATTACTTTAATAGGCTCCTTACAAAATATCCTAAAGTTTCCATTCCAATCGATACAATCTATCGACGTATCTAAATGAACAGTCATCGCCTCTGCAACGAAATCCATAAAGCTTAGTATACTATAGACTAAAATAATTTCCGTCGGTTTTTGCGAGTCGTAGACATAAGTACTTTTGACCACTGACAACTAGAACAGGACGACAGTCGTCCGTCACCAAGAAAACTATGAATTATTTGAAACATCTAAAATAAATCAACGACAATTAAAACGCGTAGCCTTCAATGATTTTAATTAAGAGCAGCAGAATTTTCGAGTAGAGTCGAGTATTAGAGAGAGAGAATACGCTTTATAGGAAAATGCAATACATTATATACAAAAAAGTACAATCTGGTTTGGTAAAGTCTTATCGATACAAGCGATCTCTTCCAGACAACCTTCAGGTGGCCAAGAATCCTTTCAGGAAAGAATGTTATGCTCAAACAAAAACCGCGGTCTATCGATTGAACTGAATACATATTATTATAAATAAATAATATAAATATTATATATAAATATGAATAACATAATTTATACATAAAAATAAACAATTTATAATAAATATCTATGAAATATGTCTATAACAATTAGAATTTCTCCTTTACACAAATTTACACAGATTGACAGCTAATTGTATAAATCACGCTCCTTAATAGGTCGTTTGAAGGAATTTAATGTTTCAACATGTCTTATTCAGTATGTTTAATTCTATCATTATAAAATACAAACATACTCAAAACCTTAAAGATAAAAGTACAATCCGTCTATCGCTAAGAGCGAGTTTTACTAATGGTATTTACTTATTATTATTAATTACTTTATTTATTCGAATACTTCAAACCTTAAAACACCAAAAACAATATCTTGATTGAATACCACCTAAGTCCCAGCGACTGCGAAAAACGTAGTCCTTTTTCTCTATTAATATAATCAAGAAATATGTATATCAAATTAGTATCCCAAATAATTAGATAGGATAAATATCCAAATAATATGTCAAATACAGAATTTTACTTACATACCGAAACCAAGATATATTTTAATGAACACTAATAATATTTTGGGAACCGAATTCGTTTTTCATGCCAGTTTCCTAAGAACACACGGCTCCGCATTAAATTACTTTCTAGAACGTTCTTATTTGAATAACAATCAATTAAAGACGCCGCCAACGCACAAGTCGGCTTACGTTAAATTCAGTATGCGTAAAATGACTGCCCACTGTGCAACTTACCTGTGCAAACATTCCGTCACAATAGAACTGGCCCTTAACGAGGCTATGACTTACTGCGATCGGCCCCGATATATTTCATCGATTTTATTGTGGCTCCGATGTCAACCCCGTCTCGACGACGGCCCATAAATACTACCGTTAAGTTTTTTCTTGCGCAATAATGCGAATCTTGTTACACCCCGAACCGTTTGCATTTCACAATTCTCCGATTCTTAATGGCAAACTTTGCAGCATCTTTCCGTTTATCTAACATGGTAATCGACAAAAAAATATCATATCATTGATCGATCAATAATATCGTATTTGCAAACCCTAAGAGGATGATTATACTTACGTTTACGGTAGGCAGCGGCTTGACTCTGCTCCTGGCATTGCTGAAGTCCATGGGCGACGGTAACCACTTACCATCAGGTGGGCCGTACGCTCGTCTGCCTGCAAGGGCAATAAAAAAAAAGTTTAAATAGTCAAATCAAGGTATTCCGAGGTAGGCTAAAATGATAAGATGTCTAACGCCTTACATCGCTGCTTGGAGCATTAAAGGTTCTGTTCACAATAGAGCGATGCTACACAGAAGGCTTTACAAACTTAACCCGTGCTCACCTGGCCGCACTCCTCCGCTCTCACAGATAAAAACTTTTATAAAGAGATAAATTATTACGTTATGGGTTTTTGAAAGAGTCCACTGCTGCTGAGAAATGACAATATTATTAAAAAGTACGCGTCTTTGTCACAATATCTTTTTGTGTTCGATATATTGTCGCCATAATAAATGCTGCCCCTTTATGGGTCGAGCATTGTGCTCTCAACCTTTGTGGACATTATTAAATATATTTTAAAAGAGTTTTATTAATGGTGGGCGTCGTAAAGAGAATGTTTGATTTATTTTTTCGACGCGTGTGCTCCGAGTTAAGTTGATAAGCTTCAATCATGTTAATTTATGATTTCGTTCCAAAAACTACCGGAAACATGAAATATTGTCTTCAAATTTGTTTCTATGTGAACTTTTCGAATTCAAAATCATGCTTAAATCATGATTATCGACATCAATAACGAAAAATTCGATAAATATTTGAAATATTAATTAAATTCGCTTTTTTTTTCATGTGATTCTTTAGATTTTATCAGGAGAATGTTGTTCGATCGCAAACTTAAAATATCTGATAGGAATTGCTGAATTAAATAGGATCTACATAACTTTAATATTGCATTAACATTTTGTTACTTAAAAAAATTATACTGGTGGTAGGACCTCTTGGGAGTCCGCACGGGTAGGTACCACCACCCCGCCTATTTCGCCGTGAAGCAGTAATGCGTTTCGGTTCGAAGGGTGGGGTAGCCGTTGTAACTATACTGAGAACTTAGAACTTATATCTCAAGGTGGGTGGCGCATTTACGTTGTAGATGTCTATGGGCTCCAGTAACCACTTAACAGCAGGTGGGCTGTGAGCTCGTCCATCCATCTAAGCAATAAAAAAAAAAAAATAAAAAAAAATCCACAAAATTCCTTTCCTTCATCGTACGTAATAAAACTGGCGAAAAATTGTGATATCGTATTCGTTTGTTTTGAAATACGATGCATTCACTCCTTCGGCAACATTCACGCCTTCGATGCCTTTAGAAAATCATTTTTATTATTTGTATTAACATTTCGTGTAGAGATCTGGTTTCCAGAACAGGTATGTGACCACAATTACGTTTTTTTTTTGCCCACAATAAGTATAATGTAACTAGATAATATTGTATTTTATCTTTCCTACTTTGAGCTTCGCACCTGCGCGATGTGAAACCACAGAATACAGTCAAACAATAACATTCATATGCAAATTATTGTCAGAAGTTGAAAATTGTTTCTCATGTTGTTTATAACTAGCGTTCTATTGTTTACAAAGCATTTTCACTACACGATTGCGGTAAAGCAATAAATTTGACTCCCTTTTCACATTTTATATTATAAAATAATAACTGTTTTCTGTTGCTCAATCTACATAAACTACACTAATTTTTACTGATTCAATAGAAACCACAATCCAATGAATATCCCCTTGAGATTATGTGTTGAAATCAAAGGTGCTTGATCGGGTCCACGTGGATTAATTGCGAAGGTCGAAAAATGATATACATATTTAAAATGACACTTTTAAATGAATATTCAGACACTAATGCACTTCGTTGAATTTAAAATAAGTCTAATTTGTAAAATCATATAAAAAGCAATGAGAACATCCGATTCAGAAATCAATGGGATAAGCATTTTTACTGATGGTACGGCGTATTGCAAGCTCACAAGTGTAGGTACCAACCACCATTTCTGCCGCAAAAAATTTGTTCCAGTTTGAGAGGTGGGTCTGCCGGTATACCACATAATTAATACGTAGCGTAATGGAGACATTTAAGATGCGATATCTATAGGCTCTAGTAACCGATTCATCAAACTACGCGATACAAAAAAGGCAAAAGATTCATTAATATTTTTCTTTAATCCGTGTCCAATACTTAAAAAATCTCAAAATTTTCAACTTACTTCGCTAAGTAACATATTTTACCATTGATACTCGAAGGCTAGAACTGACTAGAACCATCGAAAACAACTGAAACCTATTTTGTAAAAATCGAAGATAAAAACCCATTTGCGTTTACTCTATGGCCGGACCCCCCGACTGTGGGCAGTTGCGGTGGCATTACTCCTTAATGCAATCATTAATAATATTCATACCGAGAAACGCTTCTTTACTTTCGAAGTATTTTTAAAGAATCCTTTCCTATAAATAATTTATTTGTTAATGTGTATGTGCGAAGACATCTTCGATTTCTTGTCTTCTTGGAACCGGCAAAACAAGTAGGTACCTATGTTGTAGTTTGGTTTCATTTAGTTTTGGAAATGTCTAGCTAACATCAACCATTCTTGAAATCAATAGGCTCAGGATCAGTATAGAAATTATTGTAGGGGTCAAGTACAGAATGAGACTACAGAAGTACTTTTATGTTTTTACATAGTAAGAGCTTGAAGAAAAAACATATAACCTTTAACCAAGTTTCATTGTGCTAGATTGATAGAAATAAATAAATTAACGAGATTAAAATTAAATTAAAATGAATTTAGTCAAGGCTGGCCAGTGTTAAACTAGTCATATACCAAAAGCATTATAAGTCTGTCACGCCAGATCACGGGCATTGCTTTTTATAAGAGAATTGTTACGCCTCCTTGATTTATAGCTCAATAGTATTTTATTTATCTAAATTTAAAACGAGTTACATCAAATAGCTCTCTGATTATAAAGTCTTCAGATTATTAACATCTGTTAGGTAGTATTTTATGAAGAATTTGGTGTTTTTTTGGCATTGCAAGTATCGTATAGTAGATAAAAATTCGTAGGCAAATCTAGTGTACGGTCGTTTAATTACCTTCACTAAGTCTGCTTTGTTTTGTATTCTAATTTACGTATATCATCGAATTATATGTAAAAATAAAGTTAATTTGTATTATGAATAAGTCTTGATCGTTAATATTGAACGATGAAGCAATAACGAGGCTATAGACAGTAGAGCTAATAAGATTTTATAGACAATTACCTCTGTTATCTTTACTGTTATGATTCAAAAAACAGTTGAATCTCAAGTTCCCCCAATACCTTTAAGACAAAGGATGCAACGACCTTTTGTTCATCGATATTGTTTCAACTAACTCAAGCAATTTTAATCGTTGATTGTAAATCCGACCATGCTGCCATGCTTTGCTGAGACTATGGATAATTATGGTACAAAATACATTTATTAAAACGACTCGGACGCCAACTATCTACTAATGATACTATGTTAGCAGCTTTTGCTTGAAAGCCAACAACTATACATGGTTTAAAAGCACATAATACGAATTATGATTTTTATTGCTTGCATAAACCCGTAAATGTGATCCTTATAGACGTGAAGTAGTCGTGGCCTTTTAGAAGACGTCGTGGCGTAAAGTAAGTACAAGACGTCCGATGCATTCATATATAATATATCTAGCGATGCAACGGTGTTCGAATCCCGCAGGCTAGTACCAATCTTTCTAATGAATTACGTACTTACGTACCACCCTGCCTATTTCTGCCGTGAAGCAGTAATACGTTTCGATTTGAAGGGTGGGGCAGCCGTTGTACTATACTTGAGACCTTAGAACTTATATCGCAGGATGGGTGGCGCATTGACGTTGTAAATGTCTATGGGCTCCAGTAACCACTTAACATCAGGTGGGCTGTGAGCTCGTCCACCATCTAAGCAATAAATAAAAAAGTCACCTTAGAACTCATATCTCAACGTGGGTGGCGGCATTTACGTTGTAGATGCCTAAGGGCTCCCGAACCACATGACACCGGGTAAGCCGTCAACTCTTCCACCCATCTAAGCAATATTTAAAGAAATTTCCTATAGTTATTTTTCCATAGTGCTCAATATATTTGCAACATATTGACATGTTTTCTTGACCACCACAAGAAAAAAAAAATTAACTCTTTCGTTTGTCTTTAGCTGCCTAAGGTCATATCAGTATGTGCAAAAGGCTTTTTCACAATACCTATATAATAAATATTGTGATCAACTATTTAAGTAGCAAGGCCTAGCTATGACATGCGACATTAAGGAATCATGGTCTGTTACGAAAACGACAAACCTTATGCTTAGATAGTGGGTATGCTTAGATAATGGATAATGAATAGTGTTTTCCGGCCTATAGTTTATTGCCCTTTTGACATCGGAACCGGTCCCCATACACCCATTACAAGACATTTCACACAACATTTTCACGCGACATTATGTTTTGTGTTAACAACTATTTCGATTTATTAATTTTCGTCCGAAATTGGACCATAAACACCGATACGTTAAGGTTTGTTTTCTTTTTTGTTTTAGTAAATGTAACAATCAATGATTCCAAAATTTTATTTATAGCATTGATACTTTAGCCAAAACAATTTTTATACATAAACATACATAACTTGATATTTAAATTTATTTATGTATCCTATGACATACAACCGAAACAGATATGTATACTATTAGGCTTTCCCAATAATACGAGCGTGAAATGTTTAAGGTTGATGATTAACAATAGCGAAACTATTTTTTTTTTTTTTTTATAATTGAAGGATTACTGGTGGCCCGGAGGCCTTTCCAGTTTCACCAGGACAGGTGGGCGAGCAAAGGCTCAGCCAGGAGGGGTGGGATTTGCTAACAGCTACCCGAGCGCCTCCAAAGGAGACCTAACAACTCAAGAGTAGCTGCTTCGCGAATGAATCTACTACCGGATCGGAATCGCGACCCGCTGAGAAGATCCGGCGAGAAACTCAGCGAGCTGATTCATGGGTTAGGTTGCACGGCGAACTCTTTGTCGAGTTCGACGAGTACGGTTACCGAGGTCCCTAAGCCTGCTCCTAGAGCTGAAGGCGTCTAGTGCAAAGGTTATTGGATCTGATGGATCCGTAAGGACGTGCGAAACTAAATTCTTAATCTATCGTGCCAAACAGGGTGTTGCACCTTCTTACTAAAAAGACAAAATAGATTAGAAGATACACGTCGATCACTCTACACGTTGTTGCTAATTTAAATTTAATACAAAATTTATTGATTTCACTATAATTGCTATTAGAGTTATCATAGCAGTATCTACCACATAGACTCTAGCTCCACCAAAAATGGATGTCTTTGATTGCAAGATGGAATTTTCTTTTCTTCTTTTTCTTTTTCTTTGTAGTCGTTGGCTAGATAATTACAACTACTCCCTCTCCTCAACTCGGGCTTTGAAAAAAATTCTCCCATAAAAAAACACTATTGTAGCTTTAACTGATCAGTGCAACTTCGGACCGGATCGTTAGTACTCTGGTTCAGAAATTTCCTGTCTGGAATTCTATTTACTAATGACAATGGCGGACTAACCAATCAGCCTCGAATTACCACCGGCTTCAAGCAGCACTGGCGCTTGGAATTCAATCTAAACGTGAAAACTTCCGAATTACTGGTACCGCCCCTAGTTCACATACTAGATCGATTGATATATCTAACAAGGACATTTACTTGATGGAAGATTTTCCATTTGCAGTCATCGCCCATAGCGCCTAAAGCGTTTAAAATAATAACTGATAAATGACACGATAATTCTAAGTCATGCCTTGATGTTGACGTCATTATCAAATACAACGATAGGCACAGGATCGTTGTACTGCTGGCATCGCTAATCTTCATGAGGACTAGCTCATTTTTATTGGAAGGCAAACTAACTACTAGCACGTTGTGATTATACGTCAGCACAGAGAATTAAGTACCGCCACCACCCAAGATCATAGTATAGGTGGCCAGACCACCAGGCGTCAGCACGTGCCCCAGTTTACCCTCTCGACAGCACTCGAAGTGCGGGAACAAAACACGAAAGCGCCCTCTACGGCCAAGTGTTTGATAAACGGATAAGGTGCGCAAACGCAGCTGCATTTCGCACGCGCACTTAATATATGAAGTACATTGTTTCGGTTTTGATAACTCTTAGCTGAATGCCGGCGGTGGTCTCTGAATTAACATATTGATTGCCACTTGTTGGCTTTCCTGTTTTTTATAATAGCGCATATTTAAGCATCGTTGTTCCTACAACTGCAATTTAAAGGCGGGTTCCGGTTATTTTTTTACCTTTTTTTTTCTTTTGGAATGTCGATCATTAATGTTTCGCTCCAAATTTCATTCTATAATCTTGAGAATAGCCTTCAGAACTTCGAATACGAAATAACTGCTGTAACTGTATTTTCTGTGTATTTTTTTTTACAATTTTTATAATTTTTTGGCAATCACACAAATTGTTTAACTGTAAGTTAACTGTAAGTGTAACTAAATTATTATAAATATTTTAACATGATACTAATAAATTTTTCAGATAACTTAGTTAAAATTTGAGACAAGCGAATACGGGTATTCAATGTTCCTGGAAAATAGATATATGACATATACAGTATTATATGTTTCGTAATAGTTACACACACAATAACAAGTTTTAAAAATATGCATTTATTACTATTAATCTGTTCACAGAGAAACAGAAAAAAAAAGCTTTTCGAGTCGAGGAGCTTGATTTTAAAACTAAAAATTTTAATTTAAATAAGTATTAATGTATTGATCGAATCATAAGATAATAAATCAAATAAAGCACTGATAAAATAAATATAAAAAACAAAATAGAAGCAACAAAATAAAAAAACATAACAATTTTCAAAAGATTCTTCTTTTATGAGTTAAAACAGATTTCGCTTTAGAATCTTTGCAAATACACAAGCAAGGGCGGATCGTTTGATGTCTCGGTACAAAGCCGCCCTAGAGGGCAACCGTGGGGGTTACGGGGGGACCGCAGATCCTATCTCAGTGTCCAAACTGCCACAGACAGATAACGATAGTAGTGTGTGCGACTTGAATTTTAATACGGATAAACATTCGTTTGTAGCCGCTTAATTGAAAGTTTATTTTATCTCGGTTACAAAATTGACCGCAACTACCTATTATATTAATATAATATCGGATATCGATGCTGTTGTTTAGATGAGAATCAATACATACAAACGGCAGTTCCACAAATTATTTGAATTGTATTTAAGCTTTTTTTTTCTACGTAAAGCTTTAACATAGAATTCATTTCGTGGACATTACGTTCAAGTAATCAGAATATGCAAATCAATTTAAAAGTTGGCAGGATTAAATCTTAAAATATTTATTTTAACAATATAGCACGTTAAAAGTATGTTTGAGTTCTACAATTTTTAGAACAATTGCCGGTACTCTTTTTACTTAATATTTATATTTTTTATTACAATTTTCATAAATCATCGATCTCTATACAATCTCAGATAATAATTTAATGATCTAAGAGTATGCATAATAATTTAAATACAATCTCCATACACCACATAAAACATCTATATAAAAGAAATTTCGAAACTTTATTACCATATAATACTAAAATCGAATATTTTGATTCGGCTACAAAATATCGAGTAGACATTATCAAATTTACCCTGAAAAATGTGCAGGGACAGCAATGGGTCGATACTGTAGCCCTCCTCACCCCCCAGGTGCGACGAGATAATCCAAGATGGCCGCCGAGATAGGACGTGACGTCACAGCGCAGCCCGCGTGCTCCCCCCACTCTTCGCGCCTTCCCGGCGCATCCTCGAGGCCTCTCACCACCCTCCTTAGATCCTTTCAGAAATCCGGCGAGTACAGCTTGAAAATAAACTTAAGATACTCGATTGATTTAATTTCAATGAGAAGTAAGTATCAGTTTAAGAAAATAACTTCATTCGGTTATAAACACATTTTACAAATCGCTTTATATTTTATACATAATTTTTTTTCTTGTTCAATGTTATATTTGTTCCATATCAAAAGTCAACTGTCACAATTTTACTTTACTAAATACATACGCACGTGTGACGAAACCAAGACTTGATTTTTTTTATATTTTTTATTGCAAAAATAATTATGGTGAAAAAAAAACAAGAAACCACAAGGATAAACAATCTTAATTGTTTAGTTCACGAACGAGCTTTGGTTCACCAGGTACAAGTATTCATTCAGGGATCATTCAAGATTTTGTTATCAACCCTCAACGAGCGTACGGCCCATCTGATGATAAACAGCGCTGTCCCTTGTATTGTATTAATTTAAATTAATTGCAGCTCATGTTGAGTAGAGTAAGAAAAAAAAATTAAACCAATTGCATTCCAGTCGTACTTCGGAGTCATCTGTACTTGTTTTGCGTGCAGTACTTTTGGGGCGGGCAGGCGCTATGTGCTCTGAGCTATGTAAGGGGTTATCTCCGCTGCCGCCGCTCTATCTAAATCTGTATTATCGTAACATGCCGCCGAATAATTATTACTACATGTACTAACCTATTCACTTAGACGTAACGTAATGTTACCTAATGAACAGCAATTTGATTATTTACGTTAGCAATTCCTTTAATCGAATAAACATTCGCATTGATCGCTTGAACGGTTCGTTTTTTTGCCTTTTAATCGTCTTAGAATTAAATATTGAATTTTCACATTTTTTTTATTTCAAAGTTATCAGAAAATCTTTTTTGACTTTTGTCTTGTGTTTTTTTTTGTGACTAAATGCTAATTTATTGCTAAGATCGAACGGCCGATGGAGCAGAAAGATTCTTGAGTGGAGGCCACGACAACTTCAATAAATTATATAGCCATGAAGAGTATTTTAACTGCTCTGCTTCATCAATTCGCAGAACAAAATATTTCCAATATAAGGTTAACACTATTTACAGAATTCAAGAATCATGCAGAAAATTGATAGCGTTACGGTAGATAGTGGCTTGGATTGGACCCTTTTTTTGTTAGCGAGATGTTTCAACTTTATCAGTTATGTTATTTTATCATTGTAAAAATCGTTCGTGAACATGTAATATATACGGATCTACTAAAAAGACTTACTGTGTAATCTTAGTTTCGCTTGGTACACCAGTTATACACTGGGTAGCCATTGGCATTTCAAACGTCTGTATGTATATTTCAGCTTCATACCTATTTACACATTAATGAGAATAGTAATCTAAGTCAACACCTATGTCTCACGTGAAAGCGTATCATACCCGATCCTGACGTCGCCCTAAACACGTCATTACGGATCCTCCCGATCCATTAACGGTGCTTTTAAATACCACAAACACCGGTCACCGTCCTCGTCGAACCCGTCGCTTGCCAGGAAGGGCTCAACGAGTGAATTAACCCATAGACACAGCCCACTGAGTTTCTCGCCGAATCTTCTCAGTGGGTCGCCTTTCCGATCGGGTGGCAAATTCTACGAAGCTCTGCTCTTGCTAGGGCCAGTGTTAGCAACACTCCGGTTTAAGCCCCGTGAGCTCACCTACAAACGTTAGGGTGAAGCTGAAATAGCCTCTCAAGGATATCAGCATAGGTAGGAAAAAAAAAGAAAAAAAAAGATTTAGGATTTTTTTTACTAAAAGTATGCAGTAAATTCATTAAAACAAATTAGGTAATATAACACCAGATCGACAACCGATCTCCAAGATCTGATATCTAAGATCATTTCTATAATTTGACATTAAAAATGTTTTAATACAAAAAAATTACACAGTTAACCTCGAGATTAGTCCATTTGGCCCTCGAACGAACACTCGGGCCGTTCATACAATGATGGACACCTCAAAGACCACTCGAGCAACGTCTGAAAAACCACATAAAAGCTTAATCCACCGGGAACAATCCTGTTTCCCTCTCGGCACCAGCACTCGGAACAAAGGGACCGGAGTAACAGCCCTGCGGACTAACGAGTACATGCCTTATCGTCATCGCACGGAGAGAGCACTCCTCGAAATTGCGTTTCGTATTTAAATTCGTTTGATCAGGGTTAAGAACTAGATCGTGTAAAAACCGTTATCTTAATACTAACATAACATGATTATTGTAGTTTTTTTTGAAGTGAAAACTTCTTTAGAATCTTTGTGATTTCAAACCGGACGCAACGGAAAAAACGACAGGTAAGAGACACAAATACAAAGAATGAGACAGAAATATACATACTATTTAATACAGCGCCATCTGTGAGATTTTTTAATACTAACGTGTGTATGAAAGCTCTTGTGGTGAATTTTAATTTAGGATTATACGTGAAATTAAAATGGGCGCTACCTTACAATTATTTACTAATGACAAAATTTTACATATACTTAAGACGTTTAGGATAATTGTATTTTAATTTTGGAAGGTTTCACTTCTACCACGTGTGAATTGGACACATTTTTATTTTTATTTTTTATTGCTTATATGGGTGGACGAGCTCACAGCCCACCTGGTGTTAAGTGGTTACTGGAGCCCATAGACATCTACAACGTATATGCGCCACCCACCTTGAGATATAAGTTCTAGGGTCTCAAGTATATCGTTACTACTATGCAAATAATATTTAGTAGTTTATTTATTTTAAATTCACTAGTATGTAGGCAGCAGCTTGGCTCTGCCCCTAGCATTGCTGGAGTCCATGGGCGACGGTAACCACTCACCATCAGGTGGGCCGTATGCTCGTCTGCCTACAAGGGCAATAAAAAAAAATATGTAGTTCAAAATTTACTTCGATTTCATTGTTGAAGACAGAATCAGATGCACATGAATCAAACGAAACTTAAAATCAATCAATGTTACGGAACCTCATTAATTCATGTTTGATCGTAAATTCCCAAATCGATATTTAATCAAACGTCTATCTGGTATCGTACGTTAAGGCATACACACACACGAGGCGTCGTCTCGCGGCGGAAATGGCGTCTAACCGGATATTGTATCGCGCCTTCATCTCCGGCGAGCTTCCGGTTCCGGCGCCCACCTCCCACAGGCCGATGCGTCGCCTAATTACCACCAGCAAATAACTATTACATATACGTATTTGTGATGGAATATGAACTAGATCATTTTCTTATCACGAGCGGATTATTCCATTAGTAACCGGACAGCGAACAACTACACAATATAAATATTAATTGTTTTTTTATTGTCCAAGTAGGCAGATGAGCGTACGGCCCACCTGATCGTGAGTGGTTACCGTCACCCATGGACTTCAGCAAGGCCGTACCGTTAAAATTAAATTAAAATTCTAAATTAAATTATTTATAATTAAATTAAAAAAACCGTTCCATCAATAATAAAAAAATACATATATTGTGAAATTTAATTGGAACTAGTGGTCCTCTGGTAGTCGAAACTCGACTATAATTCATTGAAATTATAAGTTTGTACACTATTATGATTTTACAGTCACAGACTATAATTATCCTTCTATAATCGCCAAGACTACACTTTAGACGAATATTAACAAAGACAAACAATATTTAATCTATTCTCAAATTAACCACAGCTTTAAGCAATAAGAAAAGTTTGACAATAAACAAATAGTATGCATGCGTGTGTGTGTCAAATACATGGTAGTGTGTGTAATGTTTTTTTTATTGATTTAATGTATTTTTTATGCATAATTTAAGAAACAATTAGCATTCGGCACTCTTTCTCTATGTTCTCTATAAGTGTGGGAAATTTCATAATCCTCCATCCGCGCAGTTTTCGTAAAAAGGGTACAAAGTCTTTACTATAGATAAGAGAAATACAATTTATGTCAATGAGGAAACATTAATCTAAACATCAATTATTACAAGTAACGAATTATGTATGATATTTTTTACGTTATAATTTTTCAACCAATCAATATCTACCTTAGAACTAAATCATTATGTTTAAAATATCATAAATAATTGAAATACATAACGGACTTCATACGTAAATCTTTTTTAATAACTTCAATTTCATTGCAACAAATAACTTACATTTCGAAGTTCAGATAACACAACATAAATAATAGTAATTAGTTACATGAACACGAATGTCTGCACATTTGATAGCTACAATAAAGAAATATTAAACACATCGCGGATTGATAATGTTATACTTTTTTCCCCCCCCTATCTATTCGCTGGTAGCCTAGAGGCTATTTCAGCTACGCCCGAACGGGTGGGTGAGCTCACGGGCTCAACCTGAGAGAATTTGCTAACACTAGCCCTAGCAAGAGCAGTGCTTCGCAGAATCTACTAGGTACTGGATCGGAATCGCGACCCACTGAGATGTTATAGAACAAAAAAGCAGTGCACTTTCTGATCGTCCAACAATCCATATCATCTGGAACCCCTGCGTTCATCGACAGTGCGTTTCCAGAGGTACTTTTTGCCACGTACCATCCGGTTATAGAATGAGCTCCTCTCCACAGTGTTTCCCGAGCGCTATAACATGTCTTTCTTTAAAAGAGGCTTGTGAAGAGTATTATGCGGTAGGCAGTGGCTTGGCTCTGCCCCTGGCATTGCTGAAGTCCATGGGCAACGGTTACCACTCACCATCAAGTGGGCCGTATGCTCGTGTGCCTAAAAGGGCAATAAAAAAAACTGACGTTCACATAGTGCGCATCCAGAATACTCCTGTGCAAACATTCGAAACAATACCGTATGTGCGAACAAGCCGCAACACGCGATCCAAATGTGAACAGCAATAAACAACCCCAGCGATCAAACCGCTAGCTACAATTAAAACGTCTCGCACCTTATGTAATGCGTGTCGACACTTGCCTTTATAGACATAAATGTGCGCACAGATGTTCATCGCTATTAAATAAAGGCGAACGGCTTCGTAACCCGGGTGAGCTTCGATAGAAATTCTATTTTTAAATCAGTTTATTAATAAAACTTTTAATGTACCTAACGAAAACGTTTACACCAATTACAATGACAAAGGTAACGGAACAACGAACCCAGTTCAGTCTTAGCTGATGACGGTCTATCAGAATAGGAATATTAACGTCAACTATATCGAACTACATATAACTACATATTCCGTGACTGGGGCTGGTGTTAGCAAATTCTCTCAGGCCGATCCCGTGAGCTCACATACCCGTGCGCGCGAAACTAAAATAGTCTCTAAGGCTACCGGCAAATAAGTGTTTGAGTTTTGTCCAAACCCATATAAACAAATTTATGATGCAGGCATTTTAATCTGATCTTCAAAGACCTCTTTAGCGTTATCCGAAATGAAACAGCCCTCAAAATTCTCACAATGTCAGCTTATGACACGTCAGGAAATAGAAATCACGACGAACAGACGCGCTGGCGTCGCGACGCGTGCTACACATTGTCTGCAATGCGCCGTCAACAGATATATTACAAACCTAAATTAACCAAAAAAGTTCCTACTATATCTAGTCTACCGCTTCAATAAAAAATAATAAAAAACGAAAGGGGTATTATTATTATTATCTATTCAAAACCATTATTTTGCATTTTCAATTTTAAAACTCTCCTTAACTAACTCGCTTGACCTCTGTCCGATATTTTTCAACTGTTTTTCAATTAACAGTGAACAGGTCTTATCTGTTTGGCTTTTAATATGTAGTATCAATCGTTGCAGGAGCTAGCGGTAGGCAGCGGCTTGGCTCTGCCCCTGGCATTGCTGAAGTCATGGGCGACGGTAACCACTCACCATCATGTGGGCCGTGCGCTAGTCTACATACAAGAGCAATAAAAAAATAAAAAAGAGCAAAATAACGCCCTAGACCCTAGGTAAGCCTTGTTAAGCGGTTACCTGAGCCCATTAGACATCACAACATCAATACTTTTTTATGTTTTTTTTCCTTCGCCCAGCTCACAGGGCTCAAACCTGACGAGGTTGCTAACACGAACCCTAGCAAGAGCCGTGGTTCGCAGAATCTACCACTGAATCGGAAACGCGACCCACTAAAAAGATACGGCGAGAAACTCAGTGGGCTATGTCTGAGGGTTAATTTACTCGCCGAGCCCTTCGTCGCAAGCGACAGGTTCGACGGGAACGATGAGTGTTTGGGGTACCTAAAAGCACCGTTAGTGGATCGGGAGGATCCGAAATGACGTGTTTTAGGCGACGTCGACAACATCAATACTGTCACCCGAGACATACATACATCTAGACACGTGAGATTAAAGTCTCAATTTATCTCTCAACGCTCTATAAGCCGGGACGCATGACTGCTTGCGATGAGCCACGGTATTGGGAGGTACCATACCCGTACGGCCTATTGTTGTACCTTTAACTAGTAATTAACGGATATTCATTAATTTTGCTGGTTTTATTTTTGTTACAGGACGCTATTCATTCATTGTAGAAGCCGTTCATGAACATGTATTATTAAGTACTGACTCTGTTGTTATCCACGAGCTACGTAACTAGTTACCCTCGATTGGGTCATATACTCGTATAACTAAAATCTCAATAAAAACAAACCATCGTAGACGCAATGGCCAACATAATAGGAAATAAAGTGTAAAATAAAGTAGCAATACATATTTTTAAAAAATATGTAAGCCCCCGATTATTGAGAACATCTCGCTATCTCTCTCGCACCTTAGCACGTAATAGTGGTGACGTCATGAACTATTACATTCTTATAAAACTCACACAACAATGCAAATAATTTGCATTGAAATAATATTGAGGTATTCATGCATATTATCATTTTTGTTAAATGATTTCTAAGATAATACTCGTTTAGTAGTGGTGAAACAGGCTGATTACATTGAATTTTTTTTTTTTTTTTCCTACCTATGCTGATAGCTTTGAGAGGCTATTTCAGCTTACCCTAGCTTGTGTAGGTGAGCTCACGGGGTTCAAACCGGAGAATTGCTAACACTGACCCTAGCAAGAGCAGTGCTTCGCAGAATCTACCACCGGGTCGGAAGCGCGACCCACTGAGAAGATCCGGCGAGAAACTCAGTGGGTTGTGTCTGTGGGTTAATTCGCTCGTCGAGCCCTTCGTCGCAAGCGACGGGTTCGACGAGGACGGTGACCGGACATTGAATTGATAAATCAAAAGTACATACTTAATAATATAGCATATTATTTAATTTAGTAAATTCTATTTTTGAAAATAAAAATTATGTAGAACATATATATTTTTTTGTTTTATCTGTTTTGACATATTCCTTTCGTAAATACCTAAACATAATCCACATTATACAAAAGATATTATACATAGCCACTGAAGAGAATCCGTACACAAAAAAACAATGATAAATATGATTAACAACGGAACGCTTTAAAATAACAACGAATTAATGTCATAATTAAAAGAGTTCTTATTAATTAGTTTTTATAAATAGACAAGTGCTGTAAGCGCAACCGTAACTCATATAACTGACATTGTAGCAGCTAATTTCAGTTATTTACAAACATTAATTAAACGCACGTGGACACGATATTCATTTTATCTTTTATACCTGGAGAATAATTTAAGTGAACAACATTTTTAGCGTAGATCTATAAATGATAAGCACTCATCTAATTGATTGTGAGTGGTGGTAGGAAGTGTCAATTGTACTAGGATATCCAAGCCTTAAAATCCTTCAAACCAAAGCGTTATATTTAGTACAACGACTGACGAATTGACATACATAAATAAATAAATATGAATAACTGGATTGAAATCAAATAAAAATATTTTTATTCGAGCGCTTTTAAATATTTAGATATGTCTTTACTGTTAATAAAGGTATATAAGATCTGACACTTTTTTTAACCTGTTCTTAAACATTTTTTTACCACCAAAACATATTTTGAAAAATTTATTTGAAATATCAAACCAACAATTAAAACAAGCATGACTATAACTCGTACAGATCTGTAATCAATCGAAGATCATTCCAGTACCAACTGTTGCTTTGTGCAACAAAACGCAGTTCTGACGCAGTCTCTAATGTATAATACGAGTATGTTTAATTAATACTAGATGATGATATTTTTTGATAACACCATCTTGTTGTGTCTTTAAAGCGGTTAGTTGCCTCAATTAAGAAAAATAGTATTATTATTCGCCAATAGATGTCGGGAAGAGTTGATTATTGAAAACACGAATAAAACAACATTTTCTGAAAATAAATCGTAGCTAGATCGATTTACCGCCCCCGAAATCCCTTGTATACTAAATTTTATGAAAATCGTTGGAGCCGTTTCCGAGATTCAGATTATATACATATATATTAATATACAAGAATTGCTCGTTTAAAGATAAGAATACTAAAATATGCAAGTACTCCATTATATTGAATACAAGCTGTAGACTTGTTGTCTTGTTAAATGAAAACAATTGTCTACAGAAAAGTCTACAAAATAGTAAACATGCAATAAGTGCTCAAATAAAGCGATCAAAAACCACAAACTGCTAATGTACTGTACAATTAACTATTTTAACCCTTCATCAACAAAATAGACTGTTGCATATTATTCTTTCGATTCGAATAATCACTGAAACGAACACAATTGCATCTGTTAAAGTACGTGTATGAATTTCACCCTTATTTTGGTGTTCATTTAAAGCATATTTGAGAAGGGATCGAAATCTCGATTAAAAATTTAACTATGCATTGGAATTGGTTCCTTTCACTGTTTTGGAAGATAATGTTCAACTGAGCAGGTATATGTTGTACTAACAAAACGTATAAAAAACTTAATTTTGTTCATTATGTTGTTGATATTTATATAATTACTAGTTGACCCGGCAGACTTTGTAGTGCCTCAATCGATAAATAAAAGACCTAAGCTTTTGTACAAAATAAACTTAAAACAAACAGAAAGAATCGGTCCGACGGGGGACACATCACAAAGGAAAAAAAAATTGTTATTTTTATTTAATTCCGAGCATTTTCAAATTTATCTCCCTTTTAGACCTTCTCTGGACTTCCACAAATAATTCAAGAACAAAATTAGCCAAATCGGATCAGCCGTTCTCGAGTTTTAGCGAGACTAACGAACAGCAATTCATTTTTATGTATAGAGATAAATATGTATATTCTTTATTTCAATCGATAAGTACGTCGAGAAATTTCTTTCCTAAGGTATATGATTCTTGTCGACCTGATGGTGGTCTGTAACTTCGCTCTTGGTGTTAAAACAGCTTATTCCATTTTTGTATTAAATGCTTTGCACTAGAGTTTATTTTGGTGTACATTAAAACACACTCTACTTTGAATTTAGTTTTTTGTCAAAGTTAAAAACTCATTCATTTTACGCGCCATTTTGTACGCCACAGTACCTAAATCGAACAACCACAATTTGGGCCTTTCTCTCTTAAAAGACAGCCTAATCGCCTGAGCAGACACTAAGTCTTTCATAAATCAATCTAACTTTCAAACAAAGATCATAACTCCAACGCAACGACTCCGCTGGAAAACTTAAATTACTCTTTTTTCCGCATTACGAGTGCGAATAATCTTCTTGACGGCCTACGTAATTGATGGCTGCTAAAAAACCGGCACCTCAAAATCCGACGAACTTTTTACGTCAGCCAAGTTTCACTTAAGAAAGTTTCTACATCCATTTAAAAGTTGTTCCTATACGACAAGCTGACAAATTTTAATGAACCCAAGAGGGTTGCTAATGTCTGCGAGTGGCGTAATGGGAAAAGTTCGGCGCCTCCGCGCGAACGGCGACGTACCGTCATTTTTACTCACGTCACTAACTTCTATTGTCTTCGAAGACATATTTAATAAAGTCACGCGGGAACAACGATCTTCATTTAGAGAACTTCTGCTAATAAAATTGATCGCTCAACGAATTATACTTTATATGAATGCTTCTCGTAACCGTATACCCCTGGGCGAGTACCAACAAAAAGCGCAATAGTTCTGACGTGTGCCGCATCAACTCTTTCAAACGAACTCCGCTCGGTATAAATTACATTATAAATTTCAACAGTCAGTGACCGGCGAAAAAATGTATTATAGAGCCACATGATTGTGATTTAAACGGCTAACCCCCGCTTAAGGGCGGTCCCCGCGTCATCCATCATACGCTTTACATATGTTTGAATAAAGCCCGTGGGAAAAGGATTTCCTCTCAGAAGTCAAAGTGCGATTTAGTCACTAAACGGTGACCAAAATGTACCGCACCGAGTTGGCTTTTTGTTTTTGAAAAATCGACACAAAACCATAGTTTTATTTGTGCCAATTTATTGAAATCTATCATAATGTGACAATAATAAATGTGGATTTGTTGTATTAATTGGCATTTTCTAAATATTTTGTATAATCTACTCTAAATTGCTTAGAAATTCTGATTTAACAAAATCTTCAAATTCGCTCTGTAAATAATGAAGTACGTTTAAACAAATATATTTATACATAATTTAATTTTACGGAAAAAAAATTCTGTATTAAAACATGGGAACCCTACACTGCTGCTACTGCCTCGTACAAATAGCTGGATTAGGGCAGTTTGGCAAACAAGGCGTCGCCGGCGTGTGCCGTCGCCCTTACAACTAATGTTGTATTAATGTCTATTACTGCCTTTTGTTCCGAAGCTGAAGCTAACGATCTATTTCGATTTATTTTGCTAAAACGACGGCTTAAGCTCACAAGAGATGTTAATGTGCTAAATTAAGCTTCACGACTTAAAAAAAAACTGTTACAATTCATAGTAAATTCCAACATGACCATTAAAAGACAGGTTGTTATTATTATTTAAAAATAAACAATCTTATGTTTCAAATTCGTGAACAATAAAATCTCGCAAAAATCGTACTCAATAAAATTTTAAACGTTTAACAATTTTAATAAATCACATCGGGAATTAGTATTATGCCTGACAGAAAATGTATCTCAGAATACGATTCAAATTTAGTCATAATAGTAGAGAGAGTTCGACACGACGAAAATATCTGCGATAAAGCTTAATGACTTGAAGGGGTGGGTGCCTTATCGTGGAGCACGTGTCGGCTCCGATGTAACCTTGACTCCCTATACCTACTCACTGAAAGTTTTAATCACAGCATACTCTTCAAAATGAGCTAATAAAATAATAGTTTAAAAATTAAAAAAAAAACACTTTAACGTAAAAAAGCGTGCCGTGCTTTTCAGGATATTATCAAAATAACCGTTCTACTCATATCTGCACATAAAATATTTATAACTACTGATACCATGCAACCCACGCTTTTTTTTTAAATAAAATCATTTTTTCTTACACTGTTTTTAATTCAAATGTATTAAAATTTATTTTAAATTTTGTAGTTGAATTTTCTATAAAAGCGTATTTCTTTGGTTTTTTTAAACTATTTTTTATTTTTCATTTTTTAGTTGAACTTAATTTTTTTTATTTTTTTTTTAATATTGAATTGTTGTCGGTCCTTAATAAGTATGCCTAATTTCGAGTTAATCCGACGTTTTGAAGGGGCTCAAAATCATGTTCAAAGATTCCGTTACATACATACGTCTGAAGCTAATAAAAGCGTATTAAAAAGAAACTAAAATGTTCAAAGGCTCACATACCACATTAGATACGTACAATTATCATGCATTAATTTATTTAAAATAGAATAAAATTTAGAGAGTAACTTATAGAGCTATTGTGGATAAAAATAACTCTCTCCCTTATCTCATTACAACTCGGAGCCCACAAAGCGATCTCATTACCGGCGTTTCACTTTACACTTCCTGCTCATTCGTGTGCAATCTGTAGTGTGCAAATCCGTTAATCTTATTTGGTGGGTAGTAGTAGATGCACGTGGCGCCACGTGGCGCGGAATCGAACTAATCTCAGTGACGTACGCGTCGGCGAGCCAGCGCGTGCGTCATCCCGATAACGCCAAGAAACACCATTCATTCCCGCTCTTTTGTCGCGAACAATCGCTTATTTATTTATGATATTTGCTACTAGTAACCTGCCACCCTCGCCGCTTAATGCCCTTAACGGGGCTAAAGGTTTTCTGTAAAGGAAACTAGGAATTCTGATTAAGTAAACAGGACTAAAGTAATTTAAAAAAGATTCTCCATGCACTACCAATTCTTTTTTTTATTATTATTTAGGAATTCTTGAGATGGAGGCGCTCTAAGCAGCGGCTTGGCTCTACCGCTGGTATTGCTAGCATCCATGAGCGACGGTGACCACTCATAATCAATAAAATAAAAAAGGAACGAGATAATTCTTTTATAACGTATTCTTTACTTTCTTTGACATTTGTGATCATTTCCATTTTACGATTCCCGATAATTCTTTCTTAGACCATCAATCGGAAATCGTGCGTAACTGTACTTACTCGACGAATCCGACGCTCGATCCAACAGTCAAGAGCGCTAACTGGTTTTCCTCGTCGATCTCCTCGATTACGACGGCGAGTTCGACGAGCGAACTAACCCATACACACAGCCCACTGAGTTTCTTGCCGGATCTTCTCAGTAGGTCGCGATTCTGATCCGGTGGCAGATTCTGCGAAACAGTGCTCTTGCTAAGGCTAGCAATAGCAAATTCACTCAGGTTGAGCCCGTGAGCTCACCCACCCGTTCGGGCGTAGCTGGAATAGCCTCTCAGGCGAATAGGTAGGGAAAAGAAGCTAACTGGTGTACCAACGAGTTGGTCATATTATCTTAAGAAAATTAAAATAATGTATTTATCTTTGTCGTTAAGAACATAGTCTCTCCTTATTATATTGACACATAGGTACCTTTGTTTATTATAAATCCTCGAGACATTTTATTAATTCTATGTCAATCTAATCGTTTGCTATTTTGTCCGACTAACGTATTGCCATTTCATTAGAATATCGATTGCAAAAAATACCAATAACATTTATGATTTAATTTATTATTATTTTTAAGATAAACTTAACTGTGTCTATTAAGTACCTACAATGTATGTACAGATCCGTACATTTTAGAAATTATTTTACGTAGAAACTCGATCCATTAACGGTGCTTTTAGGCATCACAAGCACCGGTCACCGTCCTCGTCGAACCCGTGGCTTGCGACGAAGGGCTCGACGAGCGAATTAACCCATAGACACAGCCCATTGAGTTTCTCGCCGGATCTTCTTAGTGGGTCGCGTTTCGGATTTGGTGGTAGATTCTGCGAAGCACTGCTTTTGCTAGTCAGGTCAGTGTTAGCAACACTCCGGTTTGAGCCCCGTAAGCTCACCCGCACACGTTAGGGCGAAGCTGAAATAGCCTCTCAAGGCAATCAGCATAGGTAGGAAAAAAAGTTGAAACTAATATATTAATCTGTGTTTATGGAATAACAATAAGGTTTTAATATCATATTTTTCCAGAACTCAAGACTGAAATGTTAAATCCTGATTATTGTTAAACATGAGAAAAAATTTCAAGATTAGCTCTTATAGTCATAGTACTTAATGGTCTACTTAAAAATACAGTCAAACCTGGGTAAGTGAGAACTGGATAAGTGAGAAAACTCTATAAGTGAGAGTAATAGCCAGGACCCGTCATTTTAAGGTCCCAAAACCTCTATTAGCGAGAAACAGAAACCTCTGTAAGAGAGAGTCGTTTTTCCCTCATGGACCTCCGTAAGTGAGACTGCTACTTATCTATACCTCTATAAGCGACAGTCGAGCTTTATTTATTTATATTATTTAGGAGGAACAAATGACAAAACAAATTACAAATTTAACATCTGCTATTTTATGACTCATTCTTAATTTTCGTGGAACTTCCTACCATTGTTTTGCATTGTTTTCTCGTCAATATTGAACCTATTCTATTTCGTGGAACTAAATAATGTTGTTATTTTATCGCATTCTTTTCGAATGGACACGTGTGCCTGTTTGTCGGATTTACTCAGTTTATCGTTAATAAATTGCGAAGGAAAGTTCTGTTCTGCATCATGTCAAAACGGAAAATTAAAGTACTGTCATTAAGTGATCAACTTAAAATAGTTAATGCGTTTGAATCCGGAAAATCGCGAAATGAATGCATTAGCGAGAAATTCGGGTTAGTGAGACACCTCTATAAGCGAGAATGAGATTGTGCTCCCTTGAACTCTCGCTTATCCAGGTTTGACTCTCAAAAAATCTATGGAACATAATATTCCAATTTTAAATTTAAATTAGCTACTCAAACATAATACCTAGTAGGTCGCGTTTCCAATCCGGTGGTAGATTCTCCAAAGCACTGCTCTTGCTAGGGTCAGTGTTAGCATCACTCCGGTTTGAGCCCCGTAAGCTCACCTACTAGTTAAGGTTACGCTGAAATAGCATCTCAAGGCTATCAGCTTAGGTAGGAAAAAAAAAGAACGTTTTCTCATACTTACAAACGAATTATATGGGCTCTAACATACGATCTCAAAACTTACCCCGTCCTAAAAATTTCCAGGGCCAAAACGTAAAAGTAGCCACACACTTGAAATCTCAATCAATTGTGTAAGACTACCCGAACTTTCGTATAACACGCATAGAATGCTAATGTCCATTCTTCAGTGAATCCCGAAGCGGGAAGAGAGTGAAGGTGAAGAGGGTGAAGCTATTCATGGACACCACACAGCAAAATCTTATTTTTTTCTATTAATAATCTAATAGCAATCGGCCCTTCTGTTTTAAAAAATATATATATTGTGCTATGTGTATGCTATATGTATATATTACGTATTCATGGTTTGTTTCTTCAATCGCAGCTTGGCACATCACAAAATATTATTTATTGTTGCCTCGCTGACATGTGGTTATCAATTAACAAGTTCACGTTGAATCACAAAAAAATAAACTATTAAATTTATATCTAGAACTTTTTCAAATGATATTATTTTAAAGAGAAGTAGTAAAACAGAAATAGCTGCCCGAAATGTTCAAATAATGCATTGAAATCTCGAGATGTTCCAACTTTTGCCTGAATGATTATTTCATCTCATTTCGTATCATCTAATCCCATTTCATTTCTTTCTACTTCATACCTTAATCGCTTGCTTAAATGGCTTCGCCTTTTTTTACATGAAATTGGCTGTAAGTTCTATATTTCTTTTGCCTGATGAATCTAAATGAAACTAAAAATTAAACACTAAAAGCAAAACAAATAAATTTTAATAAATTCAGGTTATAAGATTGTGAAACCTCTAACATAACATAGTGTATATTTTTTAAGTTTTCTATTACAACCTAAATTAATACTAACCAATTAAAACGTCCCTACGTTCTATTTCTCAAACAAAAGAATCAATATTTTATTCAAATGGGTGATGATGACGAATATGCCTGTGTCAACAAGACACAGCTGAAAATAAAAGATAATTCTGGAATTAAGAAGAGAAAGAAAAAGAAAGCCAAAAAAGAAACTGAAAAGATAGTAGAAAAAGAAATAAAACAACAAATCCAGCAACCAACCAATGTCGATCGAAGAACCAAAGCCGAGATTGCATATCAAAATATGCAGGAAAAAATGGTATGTTTTAATGCTCTTAACAGACAAGCTCACGGCCCACCCAATAATAAATTGGCAAGCTGGTAGCAGTTATATCAGCCTTCCATCAACAATTACAGTGTATGCAATCTTTTTATAAGTGTTTTTTATTAGGCATTCTATTCTTTCATAGTAGAAGTTTATGGTGAACAACACCTAGATCACAACACAAGATACATTTTAGAAATACTATATAACTCTAATAAATAACACACAATTTAATTATCAAAAAAAAAGAACATAATATTCCTAACCTAAAAGTACATGTTATTAATAAATAATAAATTGTTCTAATAAATTAAATAACCTTAGTTATACTTCAATGTATGTGAAATAATGTGAAAAATTATATTATTTCAAGAACCTTATTGAAAATGTAAAAACAATTGTGGTTATTTCCTGGCCTTTTAATTGAGAATTTCCACTTGCTTAAATGGGGAAACAAGCTTACCAGTGAATTCTTACTGGTGAATGCAATATTTTGTTATAGTACACCAAGAACACTGGGGCCCGTTCTCCAGTAAATTCCGGAGACTTTTAACAAGCACCACAGGAAGAGATTGGGGTCCTTTTCTAGGCTGACATGGCTTTAAACATCAAAAACATTTTGAGAATATAATTTATTAAAAAATCCTCATCATTAATATTACTTTACCTTGTTTCCAGCAAAAACAAAGAATATTACAAAAGGCTGAGATGACACATAAGCAGAGAGTGGAAAAATTTAATCAACACCTTGACAGTTTGACAGAGCACTTTGATATTCCAAAAGTTTCTTGGACTAAATAAAATCATGAACAGCAAAGGATACAATTTTCTATTGTAAATATGTGAAAAGTACTAACAGACTAAAATTTCAAATCAAATTGCAGCAAAGTTTTTATATTTTATAATTTTTTTTGGTAATTAAGATAACCACTATATATCCTATATGTATTTTTTCCTGTATTAGTAATGTATGCCCATCTGCTGGAAATGGCACTCAAGTACCAAACTAACTAGAATGCCACCATTCACCGTGAGTCTAGAGAACTGAACTTTGTATTGTAATGTTGGGCTTGAACTAGAATGTGCTGATCTTGCAGAAAAAGGTCTGTAGTAGGTTAATTAATGGTAATGTTAGTTTTCTCAAGAATGGCTCAGAAGTACCACTACTCTACATAGTGATGTCCATGAACAAAGGATAATACATACAGGATAGAAGAGAAAATGTGAGGACGACATGGTGATACAAGCCACAATATTCATGAACAGTGCAACCTTAGTTCCACTGTATAAAAAGTAATAAATGAGTTACTTATTATGGATATAAGTTTGTGAAATGTGAAATAAAAAGTATTTATAATAGTGCTATGCCTTTAAATAATACAACTATATTTATGTTTAGTCTTATTTATTTGATCCGTAACTTACAGCTAAAATATAATATTTTGAAAATATTATCATTGGACGGATTCAATGAGAATGTATTAAGTAGCTGCCTTTGAATACAATAAAAAAAAGATAAAAGATTATGACCTTAAAATCAAAACTATCATCAAATTTGGAAAATTAGAACTAATTACTAAAAAACAAAAAACGTAATATAGTTACAATTTATATAGTATATAATTTGGACGGAAATATAGAATTGTACAGAATTATTTAAAACTACATTTGGTTAAAAACTGCAATAAACAAAAGTATAGAGCCTAAAATACTTATTTTAATTATTATTGATATTTTAAGGCACATTGTTTGCAGATTGTCAGAACTTGAAACAGTCCTAATTGTGTGACAATTGGCATTATGTAAAAAATTACTCAATTTAACCAAGAACGCTTGACTGTAAGGTGTAAATTGGGAATGAACTGGTCACATTATTTTTGGATAGTGGATGTTATATATTTTATAAAATTTTAAATATAACATGGTTATATCAGATCCAAATTTACTAAATGCTATTACTAGTACTATTAGTAAATACTATCACTGACATTGAAATTTCATATCGATTTTTTTAATATCTGGATGAATTACTAAAATGATATCTATATATTCATTTAAAAACGACCAGTTGACATATGAACGTATAATCCACATGGAACAAAATAATATAGAAAGCTTTTTTGACAACCTCAAGTATTTAAATCTTATTCAATTTTACAGCATTCTACAATTCTTAAAATAGAGCTCGTCATGATAATACTACTCTCCGAATTCTGATCACGCAGAAGCACGTCACCGTCATCGCCCTGGACACGTCCTAACTCTTGCATTAGATACCTTCAACTCTAACATTAGAGCAGGTTAGAGGAACTCCGGTAACCGTACTTGTCGAACTCGACAAAGAGGTCGACGTGCAACCTAACCCATGCATCAGCTTGCTGAGTTTCTCGCCGGATCTTCTCAGCGGGTCGCGATTCCAATCCGGTAGTAGATTCATTCGCGAAGCAGTTTTGCTCTTGAGTTGTTAAGTCTCCTTCGGAGGGGCTCGGGCAGCAAATCCCACACCTTCTGGCTGAGCCTTTGCTCGCCCACCTATCCAGGTGAAACTGGAAAGGCCTCTAGGCCACCAGTAATACTTCAATCATAAAAATATATATATCTATAGCTACCGGGAGTGCAATATTCAGTTGAAATCCTACAAGAGTGGTAAGATTGATTAAATATAATGCATACTTATAACTATACGTATGAATAAATTGCACATTAAGGCACATAATTTATGACTATGTCACACTTGAGATTCTGTAGTTTGTTAATTGGGAAAATATA
The DNA here is from genome assembly GCF_030269925.1 of Bombyx mori. NCBI lineage: Eukaryota > Metazoa > Arthropoda > Insecta > Lepidoptera > Bombycidae > Bombyx > Bombyx mori. The sequence continues at coordinate 5,763,165 of NC_085128.1, forward strand.
TGAGTCCAACGGCATACATAAATGCAACAGTCGCCTATGTTATCTATTACTTTACATACATCTTTAAAGAGCTGTGAGAAATATTATTATTCTTTTAATATTTTTCAATTCTTGAAAAGTAGAAATGGTATGAATTGTATTAGTACAATATTCAGAACTCATCATTTTAGTAACACACTATAACATATGCAACTTAATCAATCTAAACTAAGTTACTAACATCATTGTATTACAAAAGTTAAGGCCACCATTATCAGTGATGATAAACTGATACTTAGCAAAGTGGCACTGCTTGAACTCCAATATGAGTATGTTAGAATTCGAATTAGGCTTTCTTTTGCACTCCAAGGGTCGCTGCCATCGTCAAAATGCATAGGACACTGGTCTCTTTCTCTCTCGTATTCTTCCATTTCTACGGCGACAGCAGCCCCCTCTGTGTAATTCCATGATGTGACATCCTGTTTTAAATCACAGTATGGACCTAAGGCTTGTGACATTAACACTCTGCAAAAAATAATAATACATCAATCTTTTGTTTACATGATCTTTATTTTTGCATGCTTTTTTATTTATTTATTGCATAGCTGGGTAGACGAGCTCACAGCCCACCTGGGGTTAAGACGTTACTGAAGCCTATGGACATCAACAACGTAAATGCCGCCATCCTCATTGAGATATGAGTTCTAAGGTCTCAGTATGGTTACAATGGCTGCCCTACCCTTCAAACCGAAACGCATTACTGCTTCACTGCAGAAATAGGCTGAGTGATGGTACCAACCCATGCGGCACAAGAGGCTTTACCACCAGTAGTATGGTATAATATGGCAAGTATACTTTGTTAATTGCCATTGATGGCAGACAACGCTCACGTAATGGTAAAAGTTCATTATTGCCCGTGAATCATCAGTAATATACAGGATAAGGTTAAACAAATGTTTACGTTTAGAATCCATTTCAAATGTTTGAAGAAAAAAGCAAGGTTTTTTATATGGAATGACCATAGCTCACCTGTTTAAATCAGCTCTTTGATACACCCAACACCTGTATTTAGAGAAAGGATCTAACTCATCAAATGTTATCAAATATGACTTCAAATTCTCCTTCCAATATCCAATACATTTCATTTTGTAATCTGGGTCACTGTATATATCCACTGGTCTTCCCAAATAATCTACTGTCAGACAATAATTTTCCTTTATTTGTATAGTTTTCTGATCAAAATCACACACAGAGAAGTCACTTATATTGATTTTACAATACAAATTAGGTCGAGGACTCAAAGTAACTCCACCGAGAATCCTGGTTTCAAATTTTACATCGCCTTTTTGGGTAAAATTGAATTTTCCAGCTACAGGGCAACGAATAGGTGATGGATCTTTCCTAAGAAAAATATCGTAACGCCACTGTTGTTTATTCGGGAACTGTACCCAGGAACACACAGTGTGAAAGTTGCTCTGAATCATGGCCAATCCTTTGCGATACCTAAGAAAAAATTAAATACTTCAATTAGCTATTCATTTTAACGATTTGAAATAAATGAACTAATAAACCTGAAAAGTACCGTATGATATTGTGATGCCTTGGTACGAAATCAAAACATATGTAATCCTTCTGGCAACCATCAACAGTGAGACGAGCCATCATTACACGAGTATCCCGTTGTTCTCTGTAATAAGGAACTCAATTCAAATATCATACATAACTATTTGATAACTACATTTCTCTTCAACTTCTTGAGAATTTCTTGTTGAGGAAGTTTCTCACCTACCTAGTATTGTGTATTTAAATACCAATTTTACCTGCAAACATAAATAGTTCTTCTGTATCTGCCTTCATCGGGATAATATGTTTCAATTATATGAGTTTCATTAATAAATACATCAGCATCAATATTGGCTGTATTCACCCATTCTCCAGAGAAGTTCTGTGGCAAGCGACAACCTGGTTCTACTACTTCAGCCTGATAAAATAATATATAATTATTTTATTAACAATTGTTTGCTAAACAAAATATACAAAATTAATCTTTCATTACTCGCAATTCATTGTTATTTACCTTTACAGGAGTTACTCTGTATCTTTCGGGTGATTTCTCCACAGTTTTCAGGGTATTACACTCGGGAGTGATGGATGCACCAATGTATAGGTCATCATCTCTGTTCTTGAGGAAACAACGGTATTTCTCATCCTTACGAGATTCCTTAGTGTTTGCGACAGCAAAGAAGTGATTCTTATCCACAAACCAATGACCTGCAGATCAATAGCTTTCAATAAAAATAAGACAATTCTTACCCTTACTTCCAACATAATGGATTTAAAATACATTATTTTACCTAAACAACTGTATTCAACTACACCATCAAAAGTATTAGACATTCCTTGGCATCTCCTGTATGTTATATTAAACTTTTGATTAGTAATAAGAAACTGAGTTCCGGCAGTTTGACAGGATTTGATCTGGGCATCAGGATGATTGCATTCTCCAGTGAAACGAAAACGGTTTTGGTATGCAAATTGCCATACACCCTCAAGAGAAGAACGGCAGTTGACCTAAAACATTTTATTATTAAATCAGTTTGATAGGTTCATGATTCTAGTATTACATATTTCTGTTCTATTAACCAGTATAAATTGCAGAATAATGATAATAAACCATTATAAAATAAACAATAAACTAAATGTAATAAACTATAACAAACAATCATAATATAAAAAGACTAATTATCTTAATAAAAATACTAACCGGCACATAATTTTCAGAAAATAACGTAATTAGGTTCTGATCAGGGTTTAAGCCTCTACACACTCTGTCAACAGTTGGTTCTTCATCTGGATCTAACCCTACACAGGGAGTTTCAATTTTCTCCAAAACATTTACAGTTCGTACAATAAGTTTAACACAATAATAACAGTTTGTATATTGGAACACCATTGTGTAGTTCACCCGGAATTCCGCTTTGATATTCACACACACTCCTCTGAAAATAATTTTACATTTCAATTAAGTTGACGTTAAGCCAAATTTATCATACGAGAAAGTTGTTTACCTGCCGGTCATATCGCTGGCATTAATATCAGTTACAGTTTGTCGTCCATTCTCAAAAGAAAACCAAGTATTCCTCAATACAATTGGAATATTACATTCTGATGAAACGGTAGTAACTAAAATAGTAAAAATGTTAATGTTAAAATTTAGTACTGGGGCGTCACCCATACATTGTTCTGAACATATTATTTACTCACTTCTTACGCCAAAAATACAAAGCAGACATATTAAATAAAAGGTATGTGCCATTTTGCTAGTTTGAACTATTTAAAATTCTATATTTTTAATTCACGAATTATAAATTTTTAACGGATCTTATTTCTAATTTTGCTTCTATTTGGAAAATTGAATGGAATATACGAAGCATAGACAATATAACAACTTTTGGTTTAAATGGGTTTTTTTAGTCCATGGCAAGGGCAAATAGAAAAAGGCAATTATACCATTTACCAAAGAATGGGCAGGAGAGTTCTCGGAGTATCAGGTAGTTTTCCAGTTACAACAGCACAAGAGCATAATGCGACTCAGTGACGCACAATGCCGAATTATGCTGAAGCTTAGTTGAGCATTATGCCGCATAATGCGCTCTTGTGCTGTAATTGGAAAACTACCTCAAACTACTCATAAATCGTGATAATTTTTCTAGTGTGAGCACTGCAGGTGTTTTCGAAGTAAGATGCTCTTAATGCTTTGATCACGTGATCACGAAATCATTAGCGCTATTTCGGTGATACTTCCAACTATAACTTTTTGTTTGCAGGTGGACACTTTTTCAACTTGTCACATATACAAGATAGTGCTCCTTACTCCTTACTTCTACCCTCCATACATTACCCATACTATAATGTAGTGCAAAGTAGAGCAGAAGATCTCTGGGCTGAAAAATAAAAAAATTACATACAATGCAAGTGTTTTACAATATGTATCGTGGTGACCATTTCAAGCAAAAATTGATTTTGTTTTGTATATTTTTTTCATTACAAGCCTAATGAGGAGGGAGAGAGAGCTAGTTAAGAAAATGCTTAGTTATTTAAAGTTATAAAGCCAAAAAAAATCTCCTGGAGTTGATTAAAATTGTTAAGGCCATATTTATTTACTAGATTGATTACATGTGAATATGAAATGCATTTCCTAGACTAATTAAGTTTTATTTATTTATTGCCAAGTTAGGTGGACGAGCTCACAGCCCACCTGGTGTTAAGTGGTTACTGGAGCCCATAGATAGACATCTACAACGTAAATGCGCCACCCACCTCGAGATATAAGTTCTAAGGTCTCAAGTATAGTTACGACGGCTGCCCCTCCCTTCAAACCGAAACGCATTACACATAAATAGGCAGGGCAGTGGTACCTACCCACGCGGCCTCACAAGAGGACCTACCACCAGTAATTACGCAAATTATAATTTTGCGGGTTTGATTTTTATTACACGATGTTATTCCTTCACCGTGGAAGTCAATCATGAACATTTGTTGAGTACGTATTTCATAAAAAATTGGTACCCGCCTGAGATTCAAACATCGGTGCATCGCTCAACACGCATGCACCGGACGTCTTATCCTTTAGGCCACGATGACTTCAACATCAGTGCATCGCTCAACACGAATAAAAGTTCATGCTTACAGGCACAAATGCCTAAACATTAAAAATTTCACTTAAACTTTAAGTGAAATTTTTAATGTTTAGGCATTTGTGCCTGTAAGCACATTTATTCATTAAATTAATGAAATTGTGGTTTTAAAGTTTTAGGGGTGTATAAAAAATGGGGGGCGCTGAAAAATAATTGATTTTCAAAGGGGGCGGTAAAAGATATAAGTTTGAGAATCACTGACTTAAAGGACTTCAAATGAGAAGGAAAAAAAATTAGCCTGTTCAAAAAAAAATATACGGTACCTACCTACCTATCAATTACCTACTGTCACCTGTTTAAAAATGTCTTATATATGACTGTCACTGTCAATTTGTCAAAGATCCAAACAAAAAAACGACATCTGAATTTATTGAATATTCGACTGTTGTTTTTAGATTTAAATCAGCAACAAGTACGCTCATATTTCGCTTTAAGACATTTTCACCTATTATAAGCTCAAATATAAATATCAAAACTGCTTTTTAATTTTATTTTAAAATAACTAACAACTGAAATGCTAATTACCTACTACTTAAATTTTAGGTATGGGACGTCGAAAATCAAAAAGGAAGCCACCACCAAAACGAAAGGCTACCGAGGCACTGGATCAGCAATTTAACTGTCCGTTTTGCAATCATGAAAAATCCTGCGAAGTAAAAATGTATGGTCTTATAAAATTCTTTAAGTAGTCTTTTTTTCTCCATAAACGGAAGTTAGAATATGTAATTTCACAGAAATGTTAAAGAACACAAACTCTTACCTCTTTTCAGGGATCGCGCAAGGAATACTGCGCGAATACAGTGTCGAGTTTGTTTAGAAGATTTCCAAACAACAACAAATGTTTTGTCTGAGCCAATAGATGTATATAATGACTGGGTGGATGCTTGTGAAAGTGCGAATTAAATAAGAATTTTTAGTTTAAGTTTTTCAATTATGAAATGAATATATTGATCTATATATATGATTTTAGTATTAAATTTACCACTTATAGCTTAAAGCACCAGGTGTATCACCTCAATAATCTTAGTGTGTTAAAATTTTGCTGCACATAATAGAAAAAAGTACATTCACAAAACAGTCAAATTCTATAATTAGCAAAAATATTTACCATACACATACAGAGATTGCTGGAGCAGTCATAAGCATACTACAACCTTTGATGACCACTCAACCTAGAGTAGGTTGTGAGCGTCTTATCTGACCATTTATAGTAATAAAAAAGTACTTTTAAAAGTTACATTATGTTGGTGCAAAAACAAATATTCAGCGTTCAATTGAAGATAAGCTTCTGGACAAAGCAGAAATCTATTAAATAGCTATGGCCTTTGGCTAAACTTATAAACTTTAAAAAAATTCAGTTCAAATTTATAAGTAAGACCTTAAATTAAATGGCTTATATTAAGTAATATAAAAAGGTAAATTTAATCAGATAAGTAGATCAACTTCTAGAGATGACAAAATTTCCTTGCAAAATTATCTAGTCATTTATTTTAACTATTTTAAATTCTGTTAGTCATCTTAACAAAATAATTCAAAATAATAATTATTTACATAGCAACATGTACCTAAAGACAACATGAATATAAATATTGCATTGCTATACATATATTATTATGTAAGTATAAGAAATATGTTTATTTACTATTGTATATTCACTGATTATCATAATTAAAGAGATTAACTTCAGTGGCGTGTTGGAATTGACATGCATTTTTTTAAGTTATTAATTATAATGTTTTGAAAGAGCAGACTTGCTGATGAGTCTATGTTACAGCATCAGATACTGGTGTCTGAGTTAAAGAGATTACCAGTTACCCCACGCAACAGCTTCATAACAGATATATGACATTTTTTTATTTATTTTTATTGCTTATATAGATGGACGAGCTCACAGCCCACCTGATGTTAAGTGGTTACTGGAGCCTATAGACATCTACAACGTAAACGCGCCACCCACCTTGAGATATAAGTTCTGAGGTCTCAGTATAGTTAAAACGGCTGCCCCACCCTTCGAACCGAAACGTATTACGGCTTCACGGCAGAAATAGGCGGAGTGGTGGTACCTACCCGTGCGGACTCCCAAGAGGTCCTACCACCAGTGATAAAAAATAGTAGATAGTAAATATACCATAGGACTCTAAGAATCATTGTCGCCTAAAGAATAAGAGGCCTGATGTACTTGAATAGAGTAATGCGGTTTTATGAAGATTTCAAATCTAAAAAGCAGATACAATTTTTTTCTAATGAAGTACATTCTTTAACTTTACATACTTCTACAATGAAGAAACAACATCGTGCAATATGAATCTAACCATAAAAAAATACTACACAATGGAGACAGCTCAAGTCTAATGTTGAGTTATGTCTATGGTCATCAGTAAGCATTTAAAACTTGGTGGGCCGTCAGCTCGATCACGTGTCTGTGCAATAAAGAAAAAAAACAGACAGGAAGTTGACGCTGTCTCCCTATCGAACAAATATATGTTTTACTAGCAACCCGCCCTCGCTTCGCTTCGGAAACATTAAATTTTATTATTGATAGCTGAGTCCCGCGATGTTACCCGCGGTTATTATCGTACCGCGAGTGAAGTCGCAGGGCGAAGCTAGTCTAAAAAAGTAGCCCAAGTTACTCCTTATCAGCTACCTAAGCTTAAAACAATTTTTTTATATTACAAATATCGAGATATTATGTACTCTCGATGGTTACAAAGGAGAAATCTGTTTGGCCTTACGGATCCATCAGATCCAATAAATCTTCTGTTTAAGCACCTTCAGCTCTAAAACTAAGAGCCGGCTTAGGGACCCCGGTAACCATACTCGTCAAACTCGGCAAGGACTGAGCAACCTAACCCATAGATCAGCCCTCTGAGTTTCTCGCCGTATCTTCTACGAGGGTCGCGGTTCTGATCCGGTTGTTAGCTTAGATGTTAGGTCTCCTTTGGAAGCGCTCAGGCAGCTGTTAACAAATCCCACCCCTCCAGGCTGAGAGCCTTTGCTCGCCCACCTGTTCTAATGAAACTGGAGAGGCCTCCAGTAATCCCTCATTCATAAAACAAAAGAAAAGAAAGGGATCTATTATTATAAATTACTTAAATACTGTTGAAAGTAAAAAAAAATGGATTTAGGTTAATCTAAGAAATAAAACGAACTAATTCAATAATTATATTTTTAACAGATTTATTATATAAGGATTCAGCCACTGTTTTCATACAAAGAACAATACAAATAACAGATGCATTATATAATAATAATAATATATGAGTCGTTGTAATAACATAAATAATTACTGTTACTGTCTCAGATAATCTATATTGAGATGATGTTTAAAATATTATAGTTATTTCAACATGTTAGATTGAATTATTTAACTCAATATAGTGACTATATTTTGTGTATACCTACTCGTGACCTTAAATTATTTTAAATCCTCCAGCACTATTTATTTCACTAACGCCGACTAAAAGGGATTTATTTAAGTAAATTTCACTGAATGATATTAACATAGTAGTGTAATAGTATGTAGTATATTACTACTAACAATAATAAAGTACTAGTAAATACTACAGCATGATACTACTAATAGTGGTACAATACGGCTAGGTACTGTACTAGTAGTGCTATCACTAGTATTTTGTAGTGGAATGTACATTTACATTCAGTAACAACACGAAATAGTAATATGCCCTTTAATGGCAATAAAAATACAATAACAGAAAATATATAAATATTCCTACATGTTCATTTATTTCTATTTGTCATATGTGTAATATAGATATTAAAGTTTTCTTCAATCGTCAATACATCCTTCTAATAAATAGGTGCACAATATAATTGACTGCTAAGCTTGCACATGCCACCATCTAACAAATTGTACTAACATTTAAAAATGCAAAAGCCTTGCATTCTAATTTTTTAACAACGATAATCTGAAGTAGCCTATTATAATACTATTTCATTGACAACATTCACTTATAAACTATACAGATTGATTCAACTTTCTATAAACACAAAACAACTTGAAGTCGTATCACGTTTTATTACTGAATCAAAATTATATATGTATAATAAATTGATCTATTCAAAAGGAAATTATTAATACATCATTTTATACCAAGCCTTAACATACAACCCAGGGATTTCTGTAACCATGTCATTTCACGCAACAGGGTTTAAGTAACTATTCAGTGTTCGCTAGTAGAGTAAATAATATTTACAAAAGGTATAAATTAACTACAAAAGAGGGCAATGACATGGTTACCGGAGTCGCATACCACCGAGCCCTTTACGGGCAACCCATCACCGTTTCATATTAGAACAGCTCAAACATAACATATTCTGCATATTAATCAAATAACACTACATAATTTCACTTTACAAGGTTAGAATTAAATACATCCAATAACACCGTAACATGGAACAACAGTTAAACACAGAGAAGCATTATTACATATTGGCGATACAAATATAATGGATATATGAGAGTTAAAACTTCCCCATATCTACAAAAGAGTCGTACTGCAAATCGGAACTGTCGCACACCGTGTGGTCGTCATCGGACAAGATGAAGTTGAGAGGAGTCAGAGGATGCGTTCGACTGTCCAAGTCACACGTTTCCGTGTCTGAGCTGTCACTGTTACTGTCAATGTATTCCAATAATCTCGGAGTCTCTGGTTTCAAGCTTGAGTCCGAATCGTAAGAGCGAGTCGCGGCCGGAAGTTCCTCTAAATTGATAACGTCAAAGGAGTTTGAAAGCAATGCGTCTTCGTAAGACATCGCAACGATGTCTATATGGGATGAACTAGCTTCCTCTGTGTATCGACCGGAGTCTGCCATTTCAGAGAAACTTGGCGACATCGCCAAATTATCCGTCCGCGACGTTACGTTCTCTGTTCGAACTAGAAGGGTCGCGTGTGCCGGAGCCGTCGGCTGTGGAATAACGATTTCAGGTATTTCGTGTTTGTTCAGCGACGATGATGAGTCGTCCTCCGACAAGTCGCCGTCAGCGTTGAGCGTCACAGAGTCGCAATCTTTCTCGGGCGGTAGAGGCTCGATACCGTCCGCGCATTTAGTGGAATCATCGCTACTGTCCGAGACGACGAGTTCCACGCTGCGGTCCAGGAGCCCGGTGTCGGTGCAAGTCGACATTTCGTCTTCAAATACAATCTCGACGCTTCGAATTCGCATCAGCGGCATTTTGGCGGGCGATATCTCGGTCCTTTTGGCGGCCATTTCTTTTTTGTGATAGCCGATGTCTAAGGGAGAGTCGGTGCATTCGCTGACGTCATCGTAGTCTATTTCATAGCTGCGGAGGTCTGAAGTGCAAGGTGCGCACTCGGTTAGTTTGGCGCCGTGAGTTCTGGACGTACAAAGGGTCGCGGTGTGGTCGGTCGTGGGCGACGTGGTATGCGCGTGTAATCCCTAAGGTTGCGACGATTCTTATTGTATGGTTGTGCCGAGATCGACGCAGCCCTCCTCCTGCAACTTCGTGAGGAACTTGAACACTCTGTATTCTTCGTCGGTCTGCTTCACCATGTCGATTAGAGCGAGCAGCTTCTTTATACCGATGAAGATTCTGTAAAAAAATACCGTCGTCAGTAATATAATAGATACATATATATCGCACCTTTAGAATTATAGAGACCCAACCCAAAAAAATGTGTTTTTTGGAAAACATCGAACAAAGTTTTCAAACCGAAAGGACGGAAGGGGACGGAGTGAAAGAGACCGATAGATAAGTTTGTCCCTTTTTAAGCTACTTTTGGTCATTTGATTAATAAGAGTCACTTGAAAAGGGTCGTTCTAGGTCCATTTTTGAATTAAAGTCGAAATTCAAAATAAGTCTCCATATATCTAAAGGTACGACATATGAGTCGACTATTATCAAAGCCGGCAATGTGACTTTTGGATAATTATTGGTAAATCAGAAAAACGAATTATTGACTTTGTATTCCATTGGCAGTCACAAAACTCTTCTGAACGACATCTTAGATAAATAACAGGTTAAGTATTAACCTTTATTTAATGCAGGTTTTGAACCGTATTCTTTGAAGGAGACGATTATATTCAAATCAATCTGTATTGACATATCAATAAAAATTTTTTGTCCAAATGCACAGATTGCCACCTTTGATAATAGACGACTCATATACAAAGTGAGAAACGTGAAGTTTTCCCATTTAAAACCATTAAAAAGTACCTATTCTCAGACCATAAGTCCCAATGGAACTACGCTTCAAACGCGTTGCAGTCTCGTGACGTCAATTCTCTGATAGGTAAAACTCATTATGTAATTAAGGTATACTCATATCGAATAATGTGATATTGTGGATTTACAAAGCCTCTTGCTTAACGTAGGACTTTTTGGAGGAACGCGAGGAGTGCAGTTGTGTGATTTGTTTTATTTTGTCTATTTAGTGTTTCTTCGGGTTTAAATGTGTATTTACTATTTAGTATCTGTGAAACTGCACAAATATGGGAAAATTAAACAAAAACGCTGAACGTAACTTCTAGGGATCCTGCAAAAAGTCCGCTGAAAAAGTCTCAGTAAATGACCACCATTTTACTGAGATTATATTTCATCCCATATCAACTCCTCTCATTTCATTTAAATTTTTTACGTGCTGCTCCAGTGGCGACCTCCCACATATGTCATACGTCAAAAAATGACAAAGCACTTACTTGGCTCCTCGCAGGTCGCTCTGTATCTTCTGCAGGTCGCGCTTGGAGAAGGCCTCGCTCTCCTCGAGCACCGACAGCAGGTGCTCGGGCTGCGACAGGTTCGGCACGTGGAGCACTCCGGTGAACGCAGACAGGATTTCCATGTCTTCCAACACTTGCCTGTTTTTAATCAATTGGACATTAACATAAACAATAACAGAGATTTTTTATTTTTATAAAATATAACACGGGGCAACACCAAATTTGACTTTGATTGCAAAGCATAAAATTTCGATATTTTAGATCGTAATTAGACGAAAAAAAAATACATGGCATGAAACAGTTTGCTAGTTTAATGGCACTGTGTAAACGTAAACACTCCACTCTCATAGCGCGATTTTTTTTAAAGTATTAAAATAAATAAAATTTATAAATTTAAAAATGAGTAATCACAAAAGCAAACTTTATACCAAAAAAGGTATTTTATTTTCGTTTTTGTGAATAATTAACCAGAAAAACCTAGTATAAATAGGACAAAGAACGAATTTTTTTTTTAGAGTTGTGTAATGTATATAATTTGTTCTTGGGTAAGTCATTATGTGATTTACACATAAAATAATTAGAACATGGTAATGTTTCCATTACAATTTTTTTTTTGTTACTGCTTACATAGGTGGACGAGCTCACGGCCCACCTGGTGCTAAACGATTAACGGAGCCCATAGACATCTACAACGTAAATGCCGCCACCCACATGAGTTCTAAGGTCTCAGTTCAGTACAACGGCTACCTCACCCTTCAAGGCAGAAATAGGCAGGGTGGTGGTACTTACACGTGCGGACTCAAAAGACTTCCTACCAACAGTTAAAAAAAAAACTTGTAATAATGTTACCTTCGGCTGCTCGTGCACAAGATGAGCAGTTTTCGTCCCTTGGGCGGCTGCTTCTTCAGGAGAACGAGCAGCGCCTGCAGCGTCAGGTTGGAGTAGCGCGGCCCGATCGGTCCGTAGTCCAGCAGCCGCTCGATGTTGTCGACCAGGATGCACGACAGGCTCGAGCGGTACGCGTCGTCGAAATACTAAAACCCAATTCGTACCATTGTACTAGATATACAGGGTGTCCCAAAATTCAACGATAAGCCGGTACCGACGGTTTGAAGTCGTCATGGCCTAACGGATAAGACGTCCGGTGCATTCGTGTTGAGCGATGCACCGATGTTCGAATCTCAGGCGGGTACCAATTTTTCTAATGAAATACGTACTCAACAAATGTTCACGATTGACTTCCACGGTGAAGGAATAACATCGTGTAATAAAAATGAAACCCGCAAAATTATAATTTGCGTAATTACTGGTGGTAGGACCTCTTGTGAGTCCGCGCGGGTGGGTACCACCGCCCTGCCTATTTCTGCCGTGAAGCAGTAATGCGTTTCGGTTTGAAGGGTGGGGCAGCCGTTGTAACTATACTGAGACCTTAGAACGTGGGTGGCGCATTTACGTTGTGGATGTCTATGGGCTCCAGTAACCACTTAACACCAGATGGGCTGTGAGCTCGTCCAACCATCTAAGCAATAAAAAAAAAAAAAACCAGTGTATGGTCGGGTCAATAACGCACGTCCAGTGAGAAATTATTTGGACCTAGAACATGTGGATCGGTCGTCTAGGTCCCATTGCGTGGCCGCCCCGTTCTCCGGATTTCAATCCACTGGATTTTTAATGGGGTTGCCTAAAAGACAAAGTCTATGCTAAACCAATTGCAGCAATTGATGAACTCCGTCAAAGAATCATGGAGGCTGCAGAAGATATGAACAGACGGGGATATGCGAGAGTCATTAAAATATCGTTTTTAAGGCATTGTCACGCGTGTGTTGACGTAGATGACGCAATAAATATCTTAATTTCTCATTATGACTTTCATTGAAACAGTTTTAAAACAATTTTTTGAACAGTAGGTAATGTTTTCAAAAACTATGTAAGCTAAATAATCCTTTTTGTGTCTTAATAAGAGAATTCTTAGAATTTTTACAAGTGTTGTCATTGTATTGCAATATTTTAGAATTGTGATGAGTTGCGTTAATTTTTGTAATAACATGCCATAGTACATTTCATACATTTTTTTTACACAGTAGCATGACAGTTGTTTAAAAGTTAAAATATTCTAAAATTTCAAGAAAAAAGATTTCTTATTTTATTTTTATATTAAAAACTACGAATGTTTTGATCCTACTTAGAATTGCAATTAATAGATATGTTACTTAGGTAGCTAGTACAAAAAAAAGTGGGGATATGTTCATATTTATAACCACAGTTTCTAATCATAGGGTGTAGGGTATCAAATTGCAACATTTTTCAAAAAAGTTAACGTAGCTTTGAAAAAAAAAGAGCTGGTATTTTTTTATTATACAGGCTGACTGGTTGAACACTTTACATATTGATATAGAGTACTCAGAACTCGATTCTCGTTCTAATTAAGCAAAAAATAGGTGCCTGATATTTGCCTAATTTATCTTCAATTATCTACTCAAAACAATAAGCGTGGTCACTCGCGGGGCGATGATTGAATTCAACCCTGCTCTCACCCGCCGGACGACGCCTCAGAGCTGCGGTGTCCACAAATTTAGAGTTTTAGCAAATGAATATAATGAAGGTTTTCTCTGTACTTCATTTGTATTTTTTTTATTTTATATTTTTAAACGTTCCATGGGACCATGAAATTATCATGTCCTTGAGTATGTAAAGTGTTCAACCAGTCAGCCTGTACATGTATATATTTTTTGCATTTTAATTTAAAAAAAATTTGTTGTGTTAGAATAAATTGTTCATTCGAGTCCTACTCATACGCACGTCATTTAACCTAATCGAATTGAAAATTTTGCAAGACTGTCGTTGGTACCGTAAAGATTCTGACACAATACCGTCAGACGTATGATGAGGCAGTACACGAGTTACCTCAAAAAATATGTAGTTGTTTGCTACACGCTTAAGGCTTCGTCAAACAGAACGCGTAATTAGCGCGCGTCATAGCGCGGCGTCAGTTTAGCGCTCTACGCGCGCTAAGTACGCGTTCTGTTTGACGAAGGCTTTAGGGTTGGTAGCTGTGAAGTACGACATAAATAATTTTTTTAATGTATATGAATACTTTAAATTTCCAGGTGAGGTACTAAGATTTTTTTTTTAAATCAAATCTTCAATATCTTTCATTGAACCGTCTCCTTCAGGTGGTATCAGGGCTTTCACTAATTACAATTTTTTTTTATTGCTTAGATGGGTGGACGAGCTCACAGCCCACCTGGTGTTAAGTGGTTACTGGAGCTCGTAGACATCAACAACGTAAATTCGCCACCCGCCTTGAGATTGAGTTCTAAGGTCTCAAGTATAGTTATAATTTCTAGTTAAAATTTCTTTCTATGAAGAAATCACTTGTATTTCTCTCTCACCTTCCTAATCTGCAAGCATTTAGCTGTCTCCGTGAAGCCGACCATGTCTTCGGGCGAGCAAACCTTCACGAACGGGAAGTCCGACAGCTTGGCCAGTTGCGCGGCGAGGGCCGTCTTGCCGCTGTTCGGGGGGCCCTCCAACAGCACCGACACCAGACCTGGGAAATGTTACCGAGCTTGTTTCTTACATTTGAACCTTTACAGATATTTCATTTCATTAAACAGTTCAATTTTATTATTTTAAATGTAATTGTGAAATTTACGGATGTAATATGTATGTACCTATGTTTATGTGTATGTATGTGTGTATGTATGTGTATATATATGTATGTGTACGAGACACAGCCTACTGATTTTCTCGCCGAATCTTGACAGTGGGTCGCGTGGGTCGCGCAGCCTGGCGAATTCGCTAACACTAACTCTAGCAAGAGCAGTGCTTCGCAGAATCTACCACCGGATCGGAGACGCGACTTACTGAGAAGAACCGGCGAGAAACTCCGTGGGATTTTTAAATTAATAAATACACATAATTTATTATTAACGTTTTTTTTAGTGTTAATTTACAGTGCTCAAAACGACTTTCAGAATCACCGTCTCAGGTTATATAATGACAATTAATAATACATCGTTTTTAAGATGCGGATTTTTTTACTGGACTTTTTAATCATATTGCTATGACTATGAATGTCAATTCGATTTCATTCTGTATTTTTTTAAATTAAATTCTTATATTGGTGGACGAGGTCACAGCCCCACCTAGTGTTAAGTGGAAGTACGTATTTCATTAGAAAAATTTATATCCGCCTGCGGGATTCGAACACCGTTGCATCGCTCGATACGAATACACCGGACGTGTTATCCTTTAGGCCAATAAACGACGACTACAAAACTTCCGTTTGACCGAATATATTTGATGCAAAATCAAGAACAAATTTTCTTACCGCTGGCTTCGGTCGCCCGCGCCTGTTGAATATACAACTGTCCATCTTCAAATATAGAAGAAACAGGAGAGCCCCAGTTGACGATGCCGCGAGCCAAGAAGTGCTCGAGCGCTTCGGCGGATGTACCGAAGGCCTGTTGGAGAAGCAAACCCATGAATTGATATAGAGACTATATCATTTTGGAGCCAATAAAATTGACCAAATATATCAATTAAAACTTTAAAAGATTACTCAACAAGCTTTTTTTTAATGGAAAAGTAAGAATGAGTTGTTGCTATGAGTTAATTCTTCATACAAATTTATATGGTTTAAGACAAACATTTATTTATTATTCACAATTTTCAATAAGTTAAAAAAAATTCAAAACTAGAATATATTTGTTATATGTATGTACATAACATAATGTGTGTATGTACATAATATATACATACGAGTATACATTATTTAGATACATTATTTAAGTTAAAGAATTTCATATGTGATTCTTCAAATAGTGCCCTTGGTGTTATTACTCATGTCAGTGATGACTTTCCACCGATCAGACCGTAAACTCGACTGTTGGGCCCATGATACAAAATTATTTAAAACATTAATGTCTTACCGGTTTGATATCATTCTCCAAGGCGTGCAAGAAGTCGGTACGTTCGACCATCAGTTTCTCCATGGCTTCGGGATCGACTTCGACTTTGCTCGACGCCTTGATGAGTCTGTTCATGGCGGTCGACTGGGCAGCTCGGACCAAACCCTCCAGTTCGGCCCCAGAGAAGTTCTTCGTTAACGTTGCCAACTCCTGCCAAATATTATAACCATTACTATGCTACTCAAAGAACTAAGTTGGAAATTTACGAAATCGAGGACATAGGTAGCGAAGTTAAACTTCTGATATAACATAAGATATTCGATAAAGCACTATACATTACGCACATTAATGGACGAGTTTCGGTATATTATACTGTTTCTTTAGATAGATATAACAATAATGTAGTTTATACAAGCAATTGAGTATTAGTAAAGTGTATGTACTACATACCATGTAGTATTGTATTTGTAAGCAAAATTGATCCTTAGAAGTTTAACTTCTTCAACGTTAATAGCGTTACTTTTGGATGCAGAGTTCAACACTAACCATAGAGTCGACGTCTTCGGCGATTTTCTTATACTCGCGCATGCGCTTGGTGTGAATGTTCAATATCTGGACGCGCCCCTTCTCGTCGGGAAGCCCGATCTCCATCTGCACCTCGAGACGGCCGGGTCGGAGCAGGGCCTCGTCGATCATGTCGCGCCGGTTCGTCATACCGATCACCAGGATATTGTTCAGTTGATCCACACCTACATAAGAACTTTTTAGTAGTTTCGATTCAATTTGGTGGAGCTCTATGGGGTTTAGTCGGTAGTCGGTTTTGCGGGGCAGTATTTCTCAAGGCGTAGTCTCCCGGTAGGAATTGCAAGAAGAGGAGGACTTTGGTCTTCCCGACATAACCTGTTCTATTACCCCTCTCGACCGGGTATCCAAAAATGGATTCCCGAGCGTGAAAAAAAAGAAATTCGATTCAATCATAACGCCAACGTTCACAAATGGAACGGCCGTTGTGTTAGCCATGATGCAAAGGCAATTGAGACTTGGAACTCATGTCTTATTTACCCATGGGCACCATTTCACTGCCGGAACCGCTCAACACCAAGCGATTCATTACATCTTTTACTTTAAAATAAATTCGTTTTCTAAATAGAATTTCTTTGAAAATCGCTGTTCCTTTTCTGCCAAATTTAAACCAACACGAAGATATAAATGAATTAAATTACTACATTGGTAAGGGTTAGTTCATCACTATATACTTGTCTACACAAATTAAGGTTTTTTTTCTTATCATTGAGAATTTACTGGTGGCCCAGAGGCCTTTCCAGTTTCACAAGGACAAGTGGGCGAGCAAAGGCTCAGCCAGAAGGGGTGAGGTTTGCTAACAGCTACCCGAGCGCCTCCAAGGGAGACCTAACTACTCAAGAGAAGCTGCTTCGCGAATGAATCTATTAGCGGATCGGAATCGCGACCCGGTGAGAATATCCGGTGTGAAACTCAACGGACTGATGTTTAGGTTAGGTTGCAAGTTGAACTCTATGCAGAGTTCGGCATCCACTTTTTTTTTTTTTAATAAAAAATTATTTATTAACAATCACCCCACGTTAACTGGTCCCGTGCTAAGTTCGTAAAGAACTTGTGTTACAGGTACCAGATAACGGAAATAAATGAAAGATTTTTATTATACACATACATATTATATTTAATATACATCCATAACCCTGGAAAAAACGTTTTTATATTTATCATACAAATATCTTTCCTTGGTGGGATTCGAACCCGCGACCCCCTTGTATAGTGACCATTGTACACTACACCAGACTGCCGTTGTACAGCAGACGGTCGTTAAATTAAAGTTACCAGAAAGCAAACGTATAGAGATGTGAACCGACCGTCGATCTTGGAGAGGAGCTGATTGACGACGGTGTCGTGGACGCCGGTGTTGCCGCCGACGGAGCCCCTGGCCTTGCAGATCGCGTCGATTTCATCGAATATTATGATGTGAAGCCCGCTGTTCGCTCCGCACTGTAAACCGATGGCTTTATTAACGATCGATAGTTATAGTGTCGAATAGTGGCGAAGAATGCTCCGCATAAATAGCAATAAATAGCAATAAAAAAAATAAAAAAAAGCATGCCGTGGACCGCCAAGAGAACAAACAAATCTGTCCTCGAGCAACTTCGTATAGAAACGAGACTGTTCGTATAGAAATGAGACGATTTGCTACCAGAAGGTTCTTGGTTACTTTGGTCATATTGCTCGGCGGCCACCAGACAACCTTGAAAGCTTGATTGTGGTGGGCAAGCTAGAAGGGAAAAGACCTGCCGGCCGGCCACCATACCGTTGGTCGGATTAGATAACTGCGCTCACTGGACTCTCTGTTGCGAGCGCCCTGAGAGAAGCCGAAAACCGAAGCAAATGGAAGCTGAGGGTACAAAGAGCCACGAAGGGCTTTCAAGGACACGACCTTCAGCAATGAAGTATTCGACTAAGAAGAAGAAGTTATAGTGTATTTTAAATGCAAGAACAGCAGAAGCGGCTTAGCCCTGCCCCTGGCATTGCTGAAATTCCATAAGTCCATGGACGACGGTGACTACTCATATCAGGTGGGCCCTATGCCCGTCTGCCTACAAAAAATTATAAACCCATATTTTCTTCTCTATCATAATTCCTTCAAAAAGCTTTACTATAAAATTGAAAAATCATCTTTTTTTTCCTACCTAAGCTGATAGCCTTGGGAGGCTATTTCAGCGTAACCTTAACTAGTAGGTGAGCTCACGGGGCTCAAGCCGGAGTGATGCTAACACTGACCATAGCAAGAGCCGTTCTTCGCAGAGTCTACTACCGGATCGGAAACGCGACCCACTGAGATGATCCGTCGAGAAACTCAGTGGACTGTATCTATGGGTTAATTCGCTCGTCGAGCCCTTCGTCGCAAGCGACAGGTTCAGCGAGGACGGTGACCGGTGCTTGAGGTACCTAAAAGCACCGCTAATCCGTAATGACGTGTTTTGGGCGACGTCGACTGTTTACCATCGATTACCAGGATCAGGTATGAGAAATCATCACGTCCGCTTAGAACATATTCTAAGTAGTTTAATTTTCCGAAACTCACTCGCTTCTCTTCTTCCTCGGCGTCGGCAAATAAACGTCGAATGTTGGCCTCGCTCTCGCCAACGTATTTGTCCAATATCTGTGGGCCGTTGACGATCTTCGGTTCGCGGGCGTTTAGCATCTTCCCGATCTGTCGGGCCATCAAAGTCTTGCCGGTGCCGGGCGGACCGTAGAGCAAGATTCCCTTCACGTGCTTGCAGCCTAAATAAATTAATTAGGATTAGTTCTTTTTTTATTGCTTAGATGAATGGACGAGCTCACAGCCCACCTGGTGTTAAATGGTTACTGGAGCCCATAGACATCTACAACGTAAATGCGCCACCCACCTTGACATATAAGTTCTAAGGTCTCAGTATAGTTACAACGGCTGCCCCACCCTTCAAACCGAAACGCATTACTGCTTCACGGCAAAAATAGGCCGGGCGGTGGTACCTACCCGCGCGGACTCACAAGAGTAATTACGCAATTTATAATTTTGCGGGTTTGATTTTTATTACACGATGTTATTCCTTCACCGTGGAAGTCAATCGTGAGCATTTCGTTAAGTACGTATTTCATTACAAAAATTGGTACCCGCCAGCGGGATTCGAACACCGTTGCATCGCTAGATACGAATGCACCGGACGTCTTATCCTTTGGGCCACGACAACTTTATAAAATTACATTGTATTTGTGAACGCGTTGTGAATACTTTAAGATGAAAGGTGAATTCGATATTGAAGGGTGAGACAGAATTATGGTAGGAACAGCTTGGCTCTGCCCCTGACATTGAAGTCCATGGGCGACGACAACAACTCACCATCAGGTGGGTCATATGCTCGTCTGCCTACAAGGGCAATGAAAAAATAGAAACAGTACCTATTACAATGCAATCTTCTTGAGATACGTAAGAGAGTATGTACGCCGTGAGAATGTCTATATAGATTAGTAAAATTTTCGGCTTTTAAATAATCAATGAAGTGGATCATAAAAATTATACAAACTATATTAATTTAAAACAAATTGGTGGCTTTCAGTAAGTTATCATTACTAGAGCAGAGTATGCTCACAATATGCCTAATCAAAATGTTTCAATATAGATATAGATGTCAATGTACATATTTCAGTTTCAATGTCAATATTTTGTCTAGTATTATATCAACAAATATCAATACAAAAAAAAACTTCTTTGGCTATTTGAATAGGGTAAACGTAATTGAAGTTCAGTTAAACACATCGAATTGTTAATGCTAATACCAAACAAAACGCACATTTAATTACAAAGATAAATATCGCGTGTCAAGCGAAATGTCGCTTAAACCAAATAGCGTTACACCCCTCGACTTTTGAAGTCGTCGCGGCCTAACGGATAAGACGTCCGGTACATTCGTGTTGAAGCGATGCACCGGTGTTCGAATCCCGCAGGCGGGTACCAATTTTTCTAATGAAATACGTACTCAACAAATGTTCACGATTGACTTCCACGGTGAAGGAATAACATCGTGTAATAAAAATCAAACCCGCAAAATTATAATTTGCGTAATTACTGGTGGTAGGACCTCTTGTGAGTCCGCACGGGTAGGTACCACCACCCTGCCTATTTCCGCCGTGAAGCAGTAATGCGTTTCGGTTCGAAGGGTGGGGTAGCCGATGTAACTATACTGAGATTTTAGAACTTATATCTCGAGGTGGGTGGCGCATTTACGTCGTAGATGTCTATGGGCTCCAGTAACCACTTAACACCAGGTGGGCTGTGAGCTCGTCCATCCATCTAAGCAATAAAAAAAAAAAAAAACATATATACATATATTATGTACATGTTTACGGTAACATTCAGGCCTGACTTTTACTTAATAGATATCTAATTGATTATTAGAAGAGAGGTGATTGCTTTAGTGAATTAATCATCTACATCTTAAAGCCAGCTAGAAAAATAACATATTATGCTAAAACGTAGTCGATGTATGAGTTCCGGTCACCGTTCCCGTCGAACCCGTCGCTTGCGACGAAGGACTCCACGCGTAAAGTAACCCACAGACACAACCCACTGGGTTTCTCGCCGGATCTTCTCAGTGGATCGCGTTTCCGATCCGGTGGTAGATTCTGCGAAGCACTGCTCTTGCTAGGGCTCGTCAAGTTTGAACCCCGTAAGCTCATCTACTTGTTAGGTTACGCTGACATAGCCTCTATAGGCTATCGGCTTAATTAGGAATATTAAAAACGGTGTATGAGAAAGGGCCGAGGGCAGGTCGCGTCGTTACCTAGTTGCTCGACGACCTCCGGGGGGAACACTCGGGAAGCAAACGCGCGACGGAAGATCGCGTTGAACTCGTTGTCGAGACCGCCGATGCCCATCTTGCCGAAGTCCCAGTCCGGATTGATGATCGACTGTCGCGGTTGCTTTCTGTTTCACAAAAATATATCATTGTTGTATTTGTTTTTCGTTTATACTATACTGTTTCGTACTGAAACAGATCTTTTCTTGTTTCGTATATTTTTTTAGTATCGAGTATTAGGTAATGAATATATTACATCTTCAAGACAACACAAGTCTTAACCTAGGCGCAGTAAGGTTCGATCTCGCCTGTAGACGGCCGACTAGCCAACCAGAAGCTTGCTAAGCAATCCCTCCAAGCCTACGGGCAGAGATCGCCATCGCATAGAATACATAACACACGCGTTCCGCGGCATTCATTAATTATAACAAAAACAAAAATTATCCAACGCAAGTCACGCGTAAACATAGAACCAGCGACAATATATTCATCATGTACCAGTCAAGGGACAGACGGTCCCACCTCCGGAAACGACGCTGAGCCCAGGGAGCACGAGGCAGTAGAAGGAAGGTGAATCGGTAAGTCTTCAGGCAATTATTTCGTTCCGTACTGTACATATACTTTTTTTACGTCAAAAAAAATAAGTATTCTTCTTCTTCTTTTTTTTCCACCTTATCCCACTAGGCGTGGTTGGCACACCTGATTTTTCTCTTCCATTCTCTTCTATCAGCCGTCATCTCAACACTCACTCCTCTTTCTCTCATATTGTCATTCACACACTCCAGGAAAACTCGAATAGCCCCTTAGGAAACTCGAATAGCCTCATAGGAAACACGAATAGCCCCTTAGGAAACTCGTATAGCCCCTTAGGAAACTCGTATAGCCCCTTAGGAAACTCGAATAGCCCCTTAGGAAACTCGTATAGCCCCTTAGGAAACTCGAATAGCCCCTTAGGAAACTCGAATAGCCCCTTAGCTGCCAGCGAGGTATCAAAAGTAGGGAAAAAACACCAACAAAATAAAAGGCGTTGCTAACCGGACAACCTTGTTCCAAGCCTCGATGATTTTATTATCGAGATGCAAAAACATGTATATATGGCGTCAATTTTTTTTAACTACTAAATGTTGGCGAACTTACTGTATCAACTAGTGTGGTAGACATCAGGAAACTTAATGCCGCTACCCACCTTGAGACAGTTTTAAGTCTCCATTTCATCAATAGCGACAATTATTATAAAGGTCCCTTATTCCCGATGATCCATACTCACCCTTTAGCCTTCCCGATTAGGTTCAGAGACGAATTCTCCGCCTTGTCGAACTGCACCGAGGCGTCGGGCAGCAGCCGGCCCATCCGCACCCGGCGGGGCACGGCGTTGGCTCCGGCCGCTAAAGCTTGCACATCGACGGCTGCACACACAACATCATACATCCAATTATAAAACCACTTCGATAAAGCGGCACGACACGAGAACCCTCTCATCGTGGCCGCCGGTAACTACATTCCCGATCCTGCGGACAGTATGGAAAGCAGTCGACGTCGCCCAAAACACGTCATCTCGGATCCTCCCGATCCACTAACGGTGCTTCTAGGTACTTCAAGCACCGGTCACCGTTCTCGTCGAACCCGTCGCTTGCGACGAAGGGCTCGACGAGTAAATTAACTCCCAGACACAGCCCACTGAGTTTCTCGCCGGATCTTCTCAGTGGGTCGCGTTTCCGATCCGGTGGTAGATTCTGCGAAGCACGACTCTTGCTAGGGTTCGTGTTAGCAACGTCATCAGGTTTGAGCCCCGTGAGCTCACCTACAAAAGTTAGGGTTACGCTGACATAGCCTCTCAAGGCTCTCAGCTTAGGTAGGAAAAAAAAAAAAAAAAAAAAAAAAAACAATTATAAACCGTATATTCAATGAGAATTGGGGAATGTGGCAATTTGGGGAATTCTATTTTAGGCATTTTATGACCTGGTAACTAAGACCTTTAAGGTCAAGTCTTATTTAAATTTTAATGAAAACTTTTTTTATATGAAAAATGATATTATGAAATGAAATGAAGTTGTTTAATGTGAAACAGGGCATGAAACGAAATGAGATGATATGGGATGAAAGATAATCTCAGTAAAATGGTGGGTTTATTTACTGAGACTTTTTCAGTGGACGTTTTTGGAGGATCCCGAAAAGTTACGTTCAGCGGCTTTGTTTCATTTTTCCACATTTGTGTACTTTCACAGATACTAAACTGGTACTTTACTGGTGGTAGGACCTCTTGTAAGTCCGCGCGGGTAGGTACCACCGCCTAGCCTATTTCTGCCGTGAAGCAGTAATGCGTTTCGGTTTGAAGGGTAGGGCAGCCGTTGTAACTATACTGAGATCTTAGAACTTATATCTCAAGGTGGGTGGCGCATTTACGTTGTAGATGTCCATGGGCTCCAGTAACCACTTAACACCAGGTGGGCTGTGAGCTTCATGTCTCAAGGTGGGTTATTTCATTCACGTTGTTGAAGTCCACGTGCCCCGATAACAACTTACCACCGGGCCGTGAGCTCGTCTATATTCCAATAACAAACATAAAAAAACTCACCTTCCAAATTTTTTACGATCAACGACAAGACTTTCTTCTCTTGGAACAAGAAAGCCAGCTGTTGTCCGACAGTAAAAACTTGATTGGCGAACTGAATAAGGAAATCTCTGGCCATTTGTTCCGAATCATATGGATCCGTTGATGTTCTGGAAGAGGAAATACATTCCAACAATAATAAAAAAAAAAATCCTAGTTATCATAGTTAACAAACAACACTTTTTAAGTAAATTAGAAAAATACAATAGATTTTTATTGATCAGTTATTTTCGAAGGCGTTTTTGCATCATATGCATGTGTTTATTAAATCTTGTGTGTGTTTAATCACATCTAGAACTCGCGGATAGCTATGCCAAAATAATGAACGTTTTTTTTCTATCGGTAACTTTACGTATGAAATATTTATGCAAGTGGCAAAATTCTTTAGTTGAATTAAATGCACTTCACTCTTCCTTCCTTTGAATCCCCAAATCTCAGGATCGTCAGTGCTATGTCAAAGGCACAAAATATATTCCATTGAGACAGCACAAATTTATAGATATTAGGTTTATTAAACTTTAAGCATTCCATTTTTCTTTACTAACAAGATCTTTGTATGTTCGTTCTAATTTCATACTTTATCTGCTATTATAATGATATTGGGTTGCATTAATTACTATGCTCATTTAATCACAGAGTTGAAAATAAATTGCTCCACCCAATCTATTAAAAACAAGGAAATTTTAAAAATTATTTTCAAATGATGACTGAAAAGTTACGTAACATCAATAAGTACTAATCAGATTGAATTCACACATACGTTTTCTTCATCATGAAATCGGCTTCCAACGTTACGCTGCAAAGGCATTCAGCACTAGAGGGTTTGAAAGGCTTCACGTCAATGGTCTGCATAGTAAAAAAAATATACATGGTTTATACATAGTTTTTTGTTCTTATCAAATTTCTTTATTTTCAGCCACGGACTTCCACCGCTGAACATTTGCCTCCCCCATTATATTATTATCTAATCGCGCTATTTAATTATACGTATACAAGTCTAGCGTGTATTTACATTTCGACTAATTAAAACATTTTGTATGAAAAAATCAGATTTGTTTTTAAAAATATTATATTATATGATGATAGGTGAGAAAAAAAAAACTATTATTTAAAAGTAGTTTTATTTATTTTAAGAAATGTATGCTTTACATTCATGATCACGGATGGCAACCTATCGACATTTAAATGGTGCGTTTATTTGACTTGTGATTTCATCTTCACGTTGAAAATATCCCAACTCTTAGTTACGTACAAACCATTTTTTCAGTGATCTACTTAACAGAGACATGTATGTGTAAAGAAATATATTTTATTATAAATAATAAATCTACTATTTTCATACAATAGTGTTCAGGAAAATGGTGTAGAACCCGCTTCCCAAAATACTATGTATATCATAGTTCATCCATACTATCTGGAATCACTGCATTCATCTAATTCTAGTATGTTAAGAAAGATTGTTTCCCCCCAGACTATCTGGCTTTAGAATGAATTCCTCACATAGGTATTTCTCAGACTTTTGTCATCCTTCTTCATGATAAGATTTAATGCAATCCTTCTATTGTAGTCAGTTACTTAGATATGCCCCCAGTATTACTGATGTCAACTGTCAGATGTCAACGGTGGATGACCATTCACCTACAATAACAAGTAAATATGTAATTAAAAAGCGTATTGATAGTGCATGTAAACTCACTTGACCGATAGAGAGGGTAGCCCATTTTCGCTGAGGGGCAGAAAATCCAACAGTGCCACGGTCAACTCCATTGTAGAACCGAATGCTGAACACAAAGTGTTGAGATGGTCCTGTAGATACTTCAATATGCCTGGTAAATGAAAGAAAAAGCTAAATATTATCTGTATATGAAAAATGTTTATTTACAAAAAGAGAATCCTTTACAGAAAGAGAAACTTTAGATATTCCGTAGCCATCAGAACAAAAAAGCTCTAGTTGGTACAAATTTTTCTTATGAAATACTTAACTAGTGCATGTCGTAAATCTTAAGAGATTCTCTGCAAACTTCCAATTGGCAAATTATTGGGTTTCCTTGAGACAATATTTAATTTTGAAGTCATTTGAAATGAGAAGCTATATGGCTATTAAATTTATAGAAAGCCCTGACCGAGGTACTTCAGACCTGGACAAACACTTGTACTTTACAAAACACTGGTCTGACCTTGCAAGAAGTCCTATTAGATATAGAAGAGGACTGACGGATCAGCCACCCTTCAGTTCATTTCTGCCAAAATGTAGTCACATAAATCTGTTTGAAGGCAGTGACAGCCGTTACACAATATAATTAAAATTTTGACCTCATATCTCATGGGGTATTGTAAAATTCACAGTGTAAGCTTATAAACTAACAAGAAAACACCAGATGGTTCTAGAATTTGTTTATCCAATTATACAAGTGACCCTCCTATAACACAGTAGATACATTCCTACAAAGTCCCATGTTGTGCGATACTGTATTATCTAGACTTCTAGTATTATCTAGACTAGAAGTAATTGTTCTGAATGAAACATTTCAACTATGCCTGTATGTACTTTTTTACCTGTTATACATAAAAACTGATTCTGATCAATACTGATAAACATATTAAAATTACATAATAATGATAGATATTTAATAATGTTCTACAAGTTATGTAGTCTTGCCCACTGTCACATCGACTTTGCAATCCTTCAGGCTATGTTCAGGAGTCTTCAGGAGTAAGTCATAGATATAAATAAGACTGATTATTGAAAATTTTATTACATTAATTTTTAAAAATAACTTTTAGCAGAAGCATGTGAGACTCCAGAAATTGTATAGTTTCTGTAGCTCATGTACAATGGCACTGTTGGAGGCAGATCTAAATTATAACAAATGATCGAAAAAAAAAACAAACCTCATTTAAAGAAAGAACTACTTATCATATGTATCTTTCTATACTTATATTCTATTATACTAACTTGATGTCACTTGGAAAGTCATCTTGATGTATTAGAGCACAGTTGGTGATGGCAAGCTCATCAGATGGACATTTGGCTGCTTTCATTCGCTGCAGCAAAATTATACTATTTTAAACTCCCACAATATATTGCCTAATAATAGTACATAATATTTATTATACGACTACAACTAAAAACAAACAGATTTTTTTACTTTGCAATTTTTACAAGTTACGATTTTATTGTAAACAATTTAACCTTTATTAGTTATTCATAGACTTATTAAATACGGTAGGATTCAAGTAAATTCATTTTAAAATTAAAAGGACCAATATCATTGGTTAAAAAAATAAATAAAATAAAAACTACTAATTTTTAAGAGACTGTACTGTGAATTAGAATTGAATTTTCAGTGGCCTTACAGAGTGTATCGTGGTATTAATAATTATTTCTAAATTAACTACATACATACCATTGAAGACATTTTTGCAACTTTCTTCTTTGATTAAAAACACTGCTCTAAATTTTGACAAATGATTCACGAAAAGTAGACTGATTTGACATCACAGTACATAAACTTACCGTCACTCTCGCAACAAATGACCGCACTGCATTGAATTAACTTCACTATCCATTGGACAAAGCGATCAATAAACAGTCAGTATTAGAGACGGCAATATGAGTCCTATTAATCCAAGAGTCGATTTTGTACAATCGATCGTCAATCGATATATAAATCACAGAATTGATGTCAAACAGTCGAAAATTGAATATATTTTTCCCTATTTCGGATTCAATTCGACTCATTCAGGACTCAATTCGTGTTAAATCATTAGAATTTCATTTTTAACCAATAGAAACCGAATGATGACACAATGTATGCTGGTTCTCTTTTTTAATTGTGTTAACATTTAATTGTGTCATTTGTGTGATTCATTGATTTTTGTGTAAGCTGAACAATGCACAATATGTTTTCCCGGTAAATATAATCTACAATATTAAACAGTTATGAAATTTTATCAGAGACTAGCTTTTGCCCGCGACTTCGTAAGTGCGGAATAGTTACTATGGCATAACGCTTAATTTTACCCGCCTCTTCATTTAACGTTGAAAATGAGAAATATTTTTGGACAATAGAATGTTAAAGAGCTATTTAATGTACCAAAATCACGCTTTTTAACCGACTTCAAAAGAGCAAGTTATCGATTCGACTATAATTTTTTATCTATGTACGTTCACCGATTTCTCGAGAATGCTTCAACCGACTCTGATAATTCTTTTTTCTTTATTTTTGTTCGAAAGGATAGAGTTCCCGAATGCGCCTGTTTACATCAATATCTGATGATGGGATCTTGGAGAAATCCAGAAAACTCTATAATTGTCAAAGTGTATCTTGAAGTGATTTGGGTGTTTCAATGTTGTAATGAATAACGTATTTATTTGGATAGGGATTAATATCATCTTTATAAAAACACCTTCACAAATAATACTTTATTTTAGAACAAATTCGGTTAGCATAAAAAACGTTATAGTGAGCCATCCTTAACATATGGACATATGCTGTCGCGGACTTTTTTTAAATCTTTTAAAGGGGACAATTCTCTTATACTTTAGCAAAACTTTAACCGTTTCCGTAGCGCACGCAGTGGAAGCTCTCAAAACGAAAAAAAGACCCCATTTTGAAACATCTGTGCTCCGCTTGTATTGGTCTTAGCGTAATATTATATAACCTTCCTCGATAAATGGGCTATCTAACACTTAAAGAATTTTTCAAATCGGACCAGTAGTTCCTGAGATTAGCGCGTTCAAACAAACAAACTCTTCGGCTTTATAATATTAAAAATATGTTATTATACAATGATAATATTAAAAGTATAGATAAAAAGGTTTGGATATTTAAAGAAAACCAGTCTTGAGGAATGTTCAAGGTTGACTTGACAGTTCATTTACTCCGCTCCGGTGACGAAAATTTTCGAAGCATGTTTGAATGGAGTTTATTTTTACGAGTTATACCAAAACGCACATTGGAGATTGAGTCGAGTCGAGTTAAGTCGAGTTAGTGTAGAGTAGAATAAAGTCTCTTTAGTCTAGAAATCGAAAAACTTAATCTTTGAAATTCGAATTTGCAAAGAAATTCTAAAAGTAATTTATATATATGAAAATAAATTGTTGTTCGTTAGTCTCGCTAAAACTCGAGAACGGCTGGACTGATTTGGTTAATTTTTGTCTTGAATTTGTGGAAGTTCAGAAAAGGTTTAAAAGGTAGATTATACATATCATTATACATAGGATACATGAAAATGCTCGGAATTAAATAAAAATAACACTTATAATTTCCCTTTGATGTGTCCCCCGCCCGACGGGTTCCTTTTGTTTGTTTTAAGTATTATTTGATACAAAAGTTTAAGTTTTTTATTTATCGATTGAGGCACTACGAAGTCTGCTGGGTCTGCTAGTGTATATTATAATTTTGAAAAGCCAAGTATGTTTTGCTTTTACAATATAATAATTCCTAATGATATAATATTTGCAATAACTAATGAAAAAATGGGCACTTCAGTAATTTGAGCCCTGACCTTCTTTTTTCCATTAATTTCTTAGATCGCTGGATGTGCCCACTGCCCATCTAGTGTTAAGTGGTTACTGGAGCTAATAGACATAGTCCAAATTATACTTTCCAAGCCTCACAATATGGGTCCTTTCAATATATTTATTTAAAGGCACCCTACAGTCCGCTCGTGAGCTCCAAGGATTCGGGGGCTGAGGAAGCGGGCGGGCATGCACCGCGCCCGACCATCGCTTCATACGCAGCACTCTCCCAGTACTAGTGTCGACCTTAACGTGAGAGTACGCTTATCGACTCGTCTTTAATTTTGCGATAACAGTGTTAATTACGTGTGATTTCTAATATAAATAGTCTTACACTTATAAGTATTTTTGTTTGCACAAATAGCTATTTCATTTGATGAAAAAGGAATGGCAAGCACTAGCATATTAAACATGTCTTAGCATTAGAGGAATATTACTGGCAAAAGGATGGCTTAATGGAGGATGTTGTCGAATCATTTATTATTGAAGTACGTGAGGAGAGTGACATCAAGAGGAGAGTACATCAAATTCTTCAACTACTGATTAATCTGATTGCGAGAGTAATTAACAAGATTTCACGTTCATTTTGTTCAATAAGTATCAGTACATTAAATTAAATTCATACGTGATCAATTGTTTTTTTTTTATTTCAAGTACATAATACCCTCATATTTTATAATTTACACTCGCACGGAGGCTTAAGATGTGTTAGTATCGATAGCGCAATATCGACTAATTACAACACTAGCTCATTACGTCAACATTCCTTTAAAAAAATCCTCGGAGCTCGCGCGCGGACTGTAGATAGTGTAAATTATTTACTGTTGAAAAAATCATAATGGGGTCGTTTTATTCACTTTTTTGTTTTTTCACTTGTAATCGCAGAGATAATTTAATCTCTGCGGTAACAAGTGAAAAAACCACTTTAACTACTCTCCACCTTTAACAATAATACTAACTCGGGGGAGTTCTTCACTGGCGTGGCTATCGTAGAGTGTACACTAATACGTGGCTTTTGTCACCTTACATCGTTTACAATTTAATAGGTCCTTACCTTATAACTTATCTTTTGCAAACACTGCTCATTTAAATCATCAAACACTGCCCATTTGAATTGTCGAACACTGCCCAATTGTGTGGCAATCAATTTTAAATACAAATGAATTTAATTAAAAAAATATGGAAGTCTATTTTCAAAATCAGTCATTTGTCTATTTAATAGTGTTTTGCTTTCATTATATTTTGGTATGTTTTTAATCAATATGGACGCGACTAAAAATACATAAAACTACGGAACACTAGTTCCGTCGCGGTAGCAATGTCGCACAAACTGATCCCAACATTAATGATGCAAACAAATTCATGGTCACTATATGGTGGTGTATTACTGGTATAATTCAACATAGCTTCTTACCAAATGGCACCGGAATTACTGCGGATGTGAACTGGACACAAAGATGAAGAAACTCGGGAATCTCTTGCCAGCCTTAGTTAACTGCACGACCGCGTTGCTCCTACACGACAACGCTCGACTTCATACAGCACAACAAATAGTGTCTAAGCTACAAGAACTGGAGTTAGAAGTTGTGCATCATCCATCATACTCACCAGACCTTGCGCCTACAGACATCTATTTTTACCAAGGTTTGGAAAAAATATCAATTCCCGAGATGACAATGAGATGAGTACAAAATGCCTTTGAATAGTTTATTCACTCCCGTATATTGACATGGGTGAATTTGTTTGATAAAAATAAAAACAAAATAATAAAAATATAAATTATAATTTTCTATATGTTAAACAGCAATTTTGTAGGTATAAACCAAATATTTTGTAAAAATATAACCATAACATTATTACCGTACACATACAAGATCGTCAATGCGCTAGGAGTTCAATAGTGACCATAGACACGACACATAATATTTATGAAACACTGACAGCATAGAGTAAGATTATATATACTGACAGTTGTAAGCATAGATTATACACCTAGTATTTGAGTCTAGTAATAAAATATTAAAGCCAACAATTTACAAATGGCCGATGTGTTTTAATCATATACAGCAATATATAAATCGCATAAAGAATTAAAATAGTGATAACATCTCTTTTAGATCGTTATTTTCTGGTAAAATGACATTAAAATGTCGTTAAAGTAATAATAGTCTATTAGTTTAAGACACTAAGCTACATCAAGCAATAACCTCGTAAACGATAAAAATGGAACTGCCACAGCCACCGCAAGGTACCGCACACACATAACAATATATTTGCATTCAAGTAAATCCAGTTATAAATAAACATTAATTACTATAAAATATATATTTTCAGATCAAGATCTCCGCAACATAATCGACAAATTAGCGCAATTCGTCGCAAGAAATGGACCGGAATTTGAGAAGATGACCAAGAACAAACAAAAAAATAACCCAAAATTTAGTTTCCTGTATGGCGGCGAGTACTTCAACTACTATCAATACAAAGTGACGACAGAACAAGCAAGTAAGCATAACAAAACTGATGACAGAAGCTATCCACCATAATCAATGATAGCTGATACGTTTTGTTTTAACCAATCTAAGTGAACCTCCGCTGTTTATAGTTCTAAAGCAAACGGCCGGTGGGCAGGCGGCATCCGCTCCCGCCGGGGCCTATATGGCACAGAACAGGCAATATGTAATGCCCCAACAGGCCAGCGCGACGCCTGCTCAGCTGGGTCTAGCGGCCTCGATGGCGGCGGCACCTGTACTTCAGCAGTGGCTTGCAGTCAACTCTGCCCCGCCTCCCCTTCCTCAGCACCCACAAGAAATCGACAGCATCACAACACAGATCAATGTGCTGAAAGAACAGATTACTCAGTCAGAAAATAATCTAAATGCTCAACATGCTGTAAGTATGTACAGTAAATTAGTAAAAACATGCGTATGATCTTAATTGCTTGGTGGTGTGATGTAATGATAGTGTTTCTGTTTGATTAAGTAAGTTTACATCAAGCCAAACAAGTCTTCCCACCTGTAAAATAGAGGTCTAGAAGGAAAACATATTTTGTTACTAAAGATTATTGTTTTTGATACCATTTTTTTTTGCATTGTAGTTTATAAATTGAATTTATTAAGACTACATTATTATGTATACTATTATTATGACTACAGTACCTACTCATGCAAAAGTAGTTGGGCATAGATTAGATTTTTGTTTTTGCATTACCTACATTAAAAGCGGGGTATTAACATAATAAGCTATCATAGCCTTATGGATAATACGCCCAAGTGCATTCATATTGAATGAGATGATTGTGCTGGGATCAAACCATTTTTCAAAAAATACCACATGTTCACACAGTACCTCTATGGTCAAGGAATAACATTGTATTATAAACATAAAATTACCAGTAGTATTATTTTTATTAGTCATTATTAGCCATACTCTTTCTACTAATTTCTGCTGCAAGAGTTTCTGGTTTTAATGATGTGATAGCTATTACCTCATGTATCAAGGTGGCTGGTAGGATATATTATTATATTATGGTTACCATTTAATGCCAGTTCATTCACCTATTTAAGGCAATAAGAAATGTACACTGAAATAACTTGATATATTTTATTGAGACACTATTTGGATATTTTGTTTAAAGAAAACAAATAAGTTAATTATTTATATAGATCGTATATATGCAGTAACTATTGGAATTTAGAAATTCAAACTAAGTTTTGAGATTTGTACACATTGTTTATTTTCCAATATTTCATATGAAACACCCCAATAAGTTCCTATGAATTAAATAATATGCATTCTAGGTTTTGATACAACAGCAGCAAGTGAAGATCAATGAGCTTGTCAGCAAGGCACAGAT
Source organism: Bombyx mori (assembly GCF_030269925.1). Classification (NCBI taxonomy): domain Eukaryota; kingdom Metazoa; phylum Arthropoda; class Insecta; order Lepidoptera; family Bombycidae; genus Bombyx; species Bombyx mori. The sequence continues at coordinate 5,796,810 of NC_085128.1, forward strand.
GGAGTCTTTACAGATAATGGCTGATGAGAACAACATCAATCTTAGTGAACTTGACAATATCCTACAGCCAATAATAGACAGTTGCACTAAGGACAGTATTTCTTCAGGTACTTTTTAAATTCAACTGAATAACTTATGACTCAACTGTATACTCTACATTCTTGAATATTGTATGTAATATTTAATCAATCCATATACAATTATATTATTTTCGTTTTTAAATCTTAGCTAATATTTTGCAATTTTTTTTTGTCTATTCAGACTGACCAAACATCATGTTCCCAAACTCAAGAAATACTCGAAATACTGCTAACTGCTACTGTGGGAACAAACAGTTTTATTTTTTGTATTTTTGAATCTGTATTTTATTTTTACATGTAACATTAGGAAAGGGTTGGATACTTCAACATGCTACATCCCATGATGCTGGCAAAGTCATATCTCAACACCTGCTTAGAAAAGTCACTCAAACTGGTGCTGCTTTTACTCAGAAACTACACATCATTTACCTTGTAAATGATGTACTCCATCATTGGTTAGTACCAAAAACAAATTTGATATTTAAAGTGTACATTTAGAATGGTTTGGGTAATTATTGATTGGTTGTGCTTAATAAACGATTATGTTTAAATATTGTAAAGTGTATTTGTCATTATTTGTGGGATATTGAATAGGATATAAAATATATCTAGTAATAATTAAAACAAATACTAAATGATAATGTATTTTTTTTTGTACTATGCTATTAAGCAAAACATAAACATATTTTAATAAAGTATTGTGTCCCTTTTTTATTGTCAATTCGGTGTCTATGATACTATTATTCCTAATTACAGTGCACGCAAAAACGCAGAAGATCTCAAGAAAAATTTGGAAAATGTGGTGGTTCCAATGTTTTGCAATGCCAGTATAGGTAACTTATTTATAATAATGCCCTCGAGATTTAGGTTTGTCTTTATTGTCGAATGCAAATTCTTATCTGCAGCTCAAAGCATCTTTAGAACTCCACCTGTGGTTCTCTCGTCAGTCAGGTAACTTGCTTAGTATCACGCTGACCCATATGACAACTTTTTCATTATTCTGCTGTTTCAGCGGTGACAGAGGAGCAGGAAGCTAAGTTAAACAAGTTACTTCGTCTTTGGGAGTCCAAGTCTAACTATTTCGAGACAGCAGTAATTGAAAAAATGAAGAGTCCCACCAGCTCCTACCAAGATTATCAGAACGCCTTAATCTCACAGCATGCGAATGCTATTTCGCATCTGACACAGCAAACTAAATCTACTTTTGAGAAGTAAATTATGGCAAGAATAAAACAGATTAGTGTTCAATATAACTAAAAAATTAATATATTCTATTTGATTGCAGTTATCAATCACAACACCAAGCTTTTGTTGGTCACACAATGCAACAAATACAACAATTGGAAATGCAAAAACATGCCCTTGAGATGCAAAAAACTCAAGAAAACAATGAAAATGAGCAGCAAAGTAATATGGGAAATTTTCATAATAGTAATTTCAGTGATATAGGATATCCACAGATGGGTGGCTATGATCAAAACTTTAATGCAAACTCAAATAGTCAGCAATATGGTAGTGAAAGTGGGGATAATTACCCAACAAACAACAGTATCAGTGGAAATGAGAATAGTTATGATAGCCAAATATTTGAACAAATAGCAAAGCAAAAGAAAGAAAATATTGAAGATCCTGATTTATCTAATCTACCAAATGTAAACTTCTCCGTACCACCACCAGGCTTCAAGCCTCTTGATAATGCACCACTGCAGGCTTTCCAAAATGGTCTTCCTGACCTTAGCAAACCTCCACCAGGTTTTCCACCATTAATTCCTGAAATTAACAATGAAGATTTGATGCCTTCAGTACCATACTTCGAACTCCCCGCTGGTTTAATGGTTCCACTTATTATGGTAATTATGTTCTTACTTTAAGGATATTTTTTTTCATACTTTCTTTATCATACATGTAAATAATTAATTTGCATGCTAAATTTCATTGTCTTCTAGTTGGAAGATGACAACTATAAACCATTAGACCCGGACAGAATTCGTTTACCACCACCAGCACCTCCAAATGATAGACTTTTAGCAGCCGTTGATGCATTCTTTGCCTCGCCAAATCATGAACGTCCACGAGATAAGTGAGTCTCATTTTCAAATAGCTTTTATTCTATTATATATTCCTTTGAATTCAGAAAATTATATTTCGCATCTAAATATACACTGGATTTAAGGCATAGTATAGTAACTGTCCATCGCAGTAAAGACTGGTGATGATATAGTTACAGTGATTTCACAGAATAATGATGGTTGTTTGCCAGTAATGGCAATAAAAACATGATATAACCTCACTGTTGGTAAATATTGAAGAAGAATATTATGTGTTATATTTAATAAATTTGCAGTGAAGGGTGGGAGAAATTAGGATTATACGAGTATTACAAAGCAAAAAATTCAGCAAGAAAGATGAAAGAAGACGCTATAGCGCAAGGTTATAGACAAAAATCGAAATCACCCAGTCCAATTCCTAAGGATTTACAGAAACAACCTACTCCACCAGGAAGAAGATACAGGTAAAATATATATACTCAAGACACATTAAAGATAGTGTCAATTGAAAGTGTACTAATTTTATATGAAAAATAATTATAACCCCAACTCTTGATCCAATTAATTTTGTGTTGTCTATTTTAGATCACGGAGTAAAACACCCGAACCTAATATACCAATGAAGTCACGATCACGTTCACAGTCACCTAAAAGAAAACACAATATGTGGAAAAGAGAGAGAGAAAGTGCAAGAGAAGGTAATTTTTATTCAAATATTATGAGGTAGTAGAGATTTAGTTGTTCATGACACCCGACGATTCTGGTTATTGAATTAAGTGTAGACAATTTCTAATTTTATCTCGTACATGAATAATCTATACTTCTATACTAATATATAAATCTACAATGGTTTTTACGGATGTTCCGTTATAACTATTGAACCATACATCCAATTGACTTGAAACTTGGTATTCACGTAGAAAATACATGTACTTAATGCATAGACTAATATTTATATGAGTGTTGGACTCCCTACACCAGTTGGGGGGGGGGGGGGGCGTTAATCTTGGTGGGGGTGAGAAATAATAATGTTAATTTTAAAAGCCCAGCGAAGCGGACGGCTACAGCTGGTCTCTTATAATACTATATTAATGTATAGATAATACATGTTTCAAATAATACTACGTTTGCATGCTAGCCTTGGCAAACGTTCACAAAAACACAAGCGTGTGAATAAACGGGGTTGACTTGCCTGAGCTAGTATAGTATAATATAAAGTGAAGTATAATATAAACCTGTGAAAAGTACCCATATATTGTTTTTTTTTTTTTTATGATTGAAAGTTTACTGGTGGCCCGAAGGCCTTTCCAGTTTCACCAGGACAGGTGGGCGAGCAAAGGCTCAGCCAAGAGGGGTGGGATTTGCTAACAACTGCCCGAGCGCCTCCGAAGGAGACCTAACAACTCAAGAGCAATTGTTTCGCGAATGAATCTACTACCGGATCGGAATCGCGACCCGCTGAGAAGATCCGGCGAGAAACTCAGCGGGCTGATGCATGGGTTAGGTTGCACGTCGACCTCTTTGTCGAGTTCGACGAGTACGGTTACCGGGGTCCCTAAGCCTGCCCCTAGTATTAGAGCTGAAGGCATCTAATGCAAAGGTTATTGGATCTGATGGATCCGTAAGGACGTGACCATATATTGTCTATGTGTGTAAAATGTTTCAAAATATATATTAGGCTTAAGTATTTTTTTCACAATGTGGCCCAAAAACTCACTGATGATCTCAAAAATGTCTGGATGTAGGCAGCACAGGAGGTCTTGGCGTTTCTTGAAGAAGCTTATGTTTAGCAGTAAACAAGCTTTTTTCTATTCTATTCTATTCTATCAGTCCAATAAATAATAATAATAATGTGTCCATACAAAAGTTCACTAAGTCTATTTTAACTACTTAATTCGATCGTTTTATATTATGCCAAGTTGAGTTTCTCTATTATTGTTAATTCTCAGGACGAAGACGTACCCGGTCGAGGTCAAGATCAAAATCACGTAGTAATTCCCGCGAACGAGAAAGACACAGAGACTCACCAAGATCGCGCCGTGTGGAACGCTCTAGATCGCCAACACCACCTAGTTTTCTGTGAGAATTTTATCTCTTTAAATTAGGTTTATCTTTCAAATCAGTTGACCTGTGCAATATCAGGTTGATATAATACTGTGTTGGCGACCAATACTGCGCGAATCAAATTTCCTTCGTTTTTAGCACAAATAAAAAGAACTGAATACCTATGAGAATTTTGTCAGATGTTTGTGATTGATTATTCATAAATAGCTAATATAGCGTATCTTATAACTCTCGCTGTGGCAGTGCGCTTCGTAAGAATGACGCGGCTTAATGGTTCACCAATTCCCCGTAGTAGGGCTACTGAACGGCGGAGCACTACACCGGAAAGTGTGCATGTATACAACAAAAGTTTTTAGAGTAATTACTGTCAAATAACAATTATCAATAATTCAAATATATAATTAAGAAAATAGAACAAGTACCTACCATCTTTAAGCATACCTCATATGTATGCCTAAAAAACAAGAATATCACGGGGCTGATGGTAAAGACGCACAGCGCTAACGTCGACGTGCATAGTCGATGCTCGTATACATAGGTCGTTGTGCAGATGCCTTCTATATCTAATGTTTGAAGCGAAGGGATTTAAAAAAGCTTGACTTAATTTGAGTTGCGCGGTATTGTTAGCGAAGCAGACATTGTTGCTAAGCACAAATTTTTATTTAACCTTCATTATTATTTCATTTAAGATATTTAAATTATATTAATTCACGTTATGTTAGAGACAATAAGAATCTTGAATCGAAAAAGTCTTGCTGAGAAAGCCTTCTACATTCTACAATAGTTTATATAGCAGTTGAAGTTGGGATAAAAATTACTTTTTTTATTGCTTAGATGGGTGGAAGAGCTTACTGTCCACCTGATGTTAAGTGGTTACCGGAGCTCATAGACATCTACAACGTAAATGCCGCTACCCACCTTGAGACATGAGTTCTAAGGTTCAGTCACAGTACATTACCCATCTAGAAGACAATTATCAAATAAAATAGCATATATATGTATATTTATTATACGACTATATAATTTGGTCATTATATTGAAAAAATGTCTTTGCATTAATTTGTTTTTTAAATAGTGGTGGAGCATATCCCACGACTTCCGGAGGTATAGATTCTACAAATAAAGGGCATCAAATGCTACAAAAGATGGGTTGGAGTGCAGGGGGCCTTGGTGCTTCAGGCCAGGGTATTGCAGAACCTATCAGTGGCGGTTTCGTAAGAGATAGACAAGACCAATATAAAGGTAATAAATAATAATGCTTGTAATGTTTTGTTAAAATTATTATTTTTCAAATTAGGTAAGTACTTCCTTCCTAATCCCTTCATCTCCTTTTTATCATCGCACCTCCCGCCATCAGAGCAGAGTTCATCCATATTATCCGGAACTGCTGTGTTCATCGACAGTGTGTTTCCAGAGGTCTTTTTTGCCACATACCATCCGGCTATGGAATGAGCTCCCCTCCATGGTGTTTCCCGAGCGCTATGACATGTCCTTCTTCAAAAGAGACTTCTGGATAGTATTAAGCGGTAGGCAGCGGCTTGGCTTTGCCCCTGGCATTGCTGAGGTCCATGAGGGACGGTAACCACTCACCATCAAGTGGACCGTATGCTCGTCGGCCTACAAGGGCAATAAAAAAAAAAACAAAAAATGTAAAGCACTGAATCTTTTTTATAGGTGTTGGCGTCAGTTTGAATGATCCCTATGAAAACTTCAGAAAAAACAAAGGTGCAGCGTTCATCAGCAGAATGAAGGAAAGAGCCCTTGAACGTTCTTCATGATTCCCGCAGGCTAAGACTTTGTAAATGTGTACAATGGGTTATGTGTGGATGAAATGAATTCTATTACCTAAATCATCTTTTAAATAAAGATAAAATAGTTTTATTCATAGTTTTATTTAATTCATTTATTAAAACTTCTAGTGGATAATCAACTTCTTTTCATGATCATTGAACACACATTTACATTAAGAGGTATAAGGCATTGTTGCTCTGGTATGTGATAGCATGTGATAGTAGCTGATGATGATCTTGTATGGGATGCAGTTCCTTGCCTTGTTCACACAAGTAGGATCCAACTGTCGTGATTAATTCGCAATAAATAGTGGAAGATGATGCTAATTGTGTGTCCCACATCCACTAGAGTACTGCACGAGGCGACGATGTGAAAAAGTAATAATGTATGTAGTTTGCTGAAACTGGTGAACCAAATCATGTTATTTAACAACAGTCACAACGTATATAAAATGCAATACTGGTACTATAATTGTTAAGAAGTATCCTCACATATCTTTACAAAAATGAACAGACCCATTGTGTGATTGTTGAAAAAGGAGTAGAATCAATCATAATTCGAAATCATCTTCATAATTGTCTTTAAATTCTGCTAATTTGTCCAAGCTCTCTGTATATTCTGAAGCCTCAAGGCCTTCTTCTTTAAACTTGTGTAATTTTGCAAATCTTATTCTACTGACATCTCTATGAAGTTTTTCTATCATATTTGCAAGGAAAGTTCCATTATGATAACCTGCTATCACAGCACAACTTTCAACATCCTCGAGTCGGTTATCATTTTTAATAAATCCATATTTATTCAAGTTCTTTGTAAATATTTGTGGGAATGGAGTTTTTAAATTCAGAGGTTGTTCATTAACTGTTAAGTTTGTAGCAGACAAGAAATTGTTAGCTTGAAAATATAACTCAAACATTTCTTTCACACTGTTACACCTATATGCTGGTAAATTTTGTTGAGCCTTTGCTTCTTTTGGTGGTGCCTTTAAATAACTTTCTGGTATACCCCTTATTGTAATCAGTTGAAAAAGTTTGTCATTAGCAATTTTACAACCAGGCGTTATACAGCTGTATATTGGTTGGATTCGTTCATTTAAATAGTCAATAAGATATTGGGATTCGTTTATTGCTATTGGCATACCCAAAGATGCTGCAGTCATCTTCCGTCCATATCCTGTCATATCAGCACAAATGTCAGACATTGTATGAATATTACTTTTATGCCTGTATTTTTGACTGAGCGTGTCAATAGCAGATGCCAATATAGCTGATGAGTGATAATATAGTTTTGGATCATAATTTAGACAGTCAAATGTTCTTGCATTACCAGGTTTCCTCCAACCCTTTTCTCCTGTACATAAAGGAACATACATAGTGGCATGCTCAGATAATTCTTGTATTGAAAGAAGAATGTTCACTAATCTAATGGAATCTCTTAAATTTGATATATCTCTTTCTTCTTGTGTATTGGAGTTGTTGTCAGGAAAATGTGATGCTATAATAGGGTAGGCCAAAATAGGTTTTGTATATTCATCAGAAAGGTGTTCTATGCAACCAAGAGCTAGGCCAGCAAAACCGTCTGTGCAGTCAAAATTTATTTGAAAACCTTGCATGCTGTCACATTCTTCAACATATTTTCTGATATTGTCACTAAATAGATCACCATAATCAGATTTCCATACTCCTCTACCAGTGGGATAGATGTCAAAAGCTTCCTGAAAATTTTACAATGAACTGTATTTGAATACAATAAATATGTGTATATTATATTAAATACATAGTTCATTTGAATTTTAAAAGAATCAGTTGAATGTATGAAATGATGTGAATTTAATTTAATATTGCAACAATAATTGATTGTAATTACTACAATTTTAACATTCTCTTGGGCCACATTCCATTTGGTAAAACAGTAACTCCCAAATGGTCTGAAACTGCTTATCATACCTCCACTTCTGTACGATCATACCTGGTACACAAAAGCCTTTTAGCCTTTTTTCCTAGATTATCCAGATTAGATCTGATTTCAATCACATTAATATAACAATAAATGTAATGTAACAACAAGATGTATATATGTACAAATTGTAAAACTTGCCTTATTACTTCCGTGTTGATACTCATTTACTACATTCACAGTTCTAGAATGAAAACGAGGATACAGGTAATCTGTCCAAGTGATTACATTCTCTTCAAGATTGTAATCTTTCTTTCCATCAGCTACTGTTGTTTGAACAGAATCAATAGCAGCGAGATATTGGTTTTTTTCTGGCGGGGGTTCTTCTATTTTTTCTACTGTATCCCACTGTAAATCTGTTTCCTGTGCGTCATCCGAGAGACCACCACTTTGTGGTAGAGTTTTTAAAGCCCCTTTCAAATCAGCTATCAGTAATCTGGGTGTGTAAGTTACTTCATTCCTCGACGTTTGACCCTCTCGGTATAAAATATCGTGATTTAGATCGGTAGTTGCAGTACCACTGTAATCAAAACTGAGCTCTTGTATATTCCAAAAATGGGCACCAACATAATTTGAATAGTGACCAAACTGTAAGGTCAGTATCTCACGTGTTGACATTTTCAAATTAAATTAAATGCAACTACAATTCTTAGTGTGTTATTCTTCTTAAAAATCTTTGTTTTTCTATACAGGTAGGTGCGCGATTTAAAATTTGTTTGTATGAGTATGAACATATATGTCTTGTCTATGGTATAAGCATAGATAATACACTTAATATGGTATTATCACTGAAGTAGGAAACCTAACGAAACTATATAGGTCTATGGGTATTATCATTAGGCCAAGCACGGATGCAATCTGAGATCTAGATCGAGAAGAATCGATTTTTTTCTATAACAAATTGGTTTTATTAACCAAGGAAACGATTTCAGGCAGTAGAAATTCGAGATTCAATTATTATGTAATGAATTGAATGTAACCTTAAGTAATAAATAATGATTTGGGATTAATCGGTTGCTTTGAAAATAAATAAATAATGAACTTATCCTACGACTTTTTGGCGGGAACGCAAGGAGTGAACTTTGGGATTTGTTTTATTTTGTCAATTTGTGTTTCTTCGGGCTTAAATGCACAATAGCGGTAGTTTATTAACTGTTTAGCATCTGTGAAAGTGCACAAATGTGGGGGAAAAAAGCTGCTGGACGTAACTTCTCGAGATGCTTCAAAAAGTCCACTGGGGATGGAGGGTGGGGCATGTCGGAGTCGAACCGACTAAAACCTCCTGTCGCTCAACAACCAACGTCCAACCCTCGCATGAGACAGAACTCATGAAAAGGCAAGGGGAGGAGAGTGAAGCGTTTAGTGCGGAGCACATCTCTCCCATCACCCTCCCCCTCGGGACGCCGGGCCAGCGATCGTCGGCGCCACGACCACCAGCCCTCTCGGTCGGCAGGCTGTCCGAAGCCCGCCTAGATGGCGCCGGTTTGAATAGGTTATCCTACGAAATACCCCGCTGGGTCAGAACCAGCGTGGGTCGAGGATAGCCGGCCTTCCATCACCCGGATGCTCTTGCGTAAAACGCGTGCAGAGCAGCTTGCACGTCGTCTTCTTAGGCCCCCTTCGCCGGGCCCCAGACCGACATATGAGGGGGACCCGAAACACTTAGAGGGCCAGGGCTAGGGCGAGATCCGCCTCCCTGGCCCCCGCTCGACGGCGGCGGGCTTGTGCATCTCTCACGCGCCCCGCCGCCTCCTTCTGCGAGATGGTGCACTCGCAGAAGTCGAGCATCGCCTTCCACGACTCGTCGTTGCCGAGCATCGATGCCACAACACTCGGCAACGACAAGTCGTTTCCTATTTTTGCGACGAGGACACGGCGCCACCCCTCCCATGCGGGGCAGGCAACGAGCGTGTGCTCCGCCGTGTCCAAGTCGCAACCACAATGGTAGCACTCTGCCGTTGGCTCGGCTCCGATCCGGTGCAGGAACTCACCGAAGCGACCATTCCCTGCACCTGCGTGAGCCGGAAAGTGAGGCGTCCTCTGTCACGATTCACCCAATCCACAAGAATCGGGCGAATCGCCTCGACGGTCCTACGACCAGCCGAAGGATCGGCCAGCCGCCTGGACCATGACTCCAACACGGACCGCCGAGATTGGGCCCTCCGCGCTCTGACCACACTGGGGCTGGGACGCGCCACGCCCCGGGCACGAAGGTTAGCCCGCCACTGATAGTCAGCGGCGAGCGCCTACGCCTCCAGGACCCAAGGCGGCGTCCCAGATCTAATTATATTGCGTTGATTCTTTATTTATTTATTTTTAACAAAATCTGATGAATCGTCACTGTCACTCGATGAGCTCTCCCCAACATATATTATAAGTTTCTGTACTTCTATATTATCGAATGCCACATGAATTTCCCAATCCGACGCTATAATGTTTTTGGCTCTTACAATTTTTTCCCAGTGTTCGGCGGTTAGTTCCGCACATGCATTTTGTAATAAATCTAACATCTTGTTTGCTGTAAAAGGGGGGTAGGTAAAGTTTGTTTAAAGTTTTTTAAGTGTTGGAATTTCTTTGCGCAAGTAATATTCATAATTCGTAATATGGTCGAAGGTGAATAGCGTCAATGTCGTAGTTGTCAACCGATGTCACACGACGTGGTTGGCGTTTTTTCTTCGGCGTACGAAGCTTATTTTCCTGCATGCCGCTTGTACCGTAAACTTCGGTAGTAATTTTTGAAACAGTAGTTCCACAAATTCCTAAGGCGGCCACAATACGCTCTCACACTTGCGACAGTGCTAATAGCGGGCCATCATTTTGATACCATTTTTGATTGCTTCAAAGTAGTTATGAACCTTGATCACCAGTTCTCTCACTTCCCTTTTCAGAACAGATCCTTTATGCATTTTGATATTTGACAGCTGGGTGGCAATCGTATGGATAAAAGGCTTATTACACTTGGCTAAATTTAGTCGACTGAATTCAGTGAAGTGTAATAGCATTCACTAAGCTAGCCTACTAAATTCAGTAGCAAGGATGGTTTCTGACTGAGTAAATCAACTAAGCCTAATTAGAAATGCATTTAGGAAGTTGTAATCGCATTTAGTTACTTAGTGAATGAGTCGTCTCATAGCTCTCCGTGCGTAAGGAAGGTACTGTTTGTTTTTTACTTCCGAATAAAAAGTATTTATTTTCGTTACCTTTATTTAATGTGGCAGACATTTTATAAATAGCTAATAAATTTTTGATTCTATTGAGCCGAAAGCGAGGGCTACGCCAATTTTTTGTTGTCTTGACAATACTGGGCCATCCTCTTACACACACGACAGGTCCTACTTCGTCGCGTTTAAACTGACAATTGATTCAGTCGCTGAATTTAGAACAGTGTAATCAGAAGCTTCTAACTTGCTTCTAGATTTGCTTCTGTATTCAGTCGACTAAATTTAGCCAAGTGTAGTATGCCTTTGGTGTGAAAAAACTCAGCGAACAGAAATGGAGTGACTATAATAATATAGCACAACCGTCTTGTTGCGAGGGATAGATTAAAACACACAAAAAGGCGGTGGGCCATTAAGTGTTCCCAGCTTGAAAATATATATTTGAAAGTTTTTGTTGTATTTGTCTTTGTTCAAAACATAATAAATATATGCGATCGATATCATTACTTATTTGGTCACAGCACTACAACTATCAAATTAGAACTGTCATCGAGAAAACAAAGAAATGGAAATAGTATAAGGCACTGAGCTTATCCCATAGTATAGTTAGTATTTTATTATTATTTAGGCACTTATTAACTCCATGGCTCATCCTAACACAACACATGAAAAAAACATTGATCTAAGTATGTAAATAGTGAAGTTGCAAGTTTTGAGATTATGCACCTCCTATTTGAACCTAAATTATATTGTAACTATACGAATTTTTCATTATTGTTTTATTTATTGCCCTTGTAGGAAGACCAGCATGCAGCCCAATATAATTTTTCGGGTTTGATTTTTATTACACGATTTATTATCCTTCACCATGGAAGTCAGTTGCGAATGCTTGTTAGGTACGTATTTCATTAGAAAAATTGGTACCCACCTTTTTTTTAACGTTGGGGATTTCGTTTACGGATAACCGTCTGCAGGATTCGAACACCGTTGCATCGCTTGATACGACTGCACCAGGCGTCTTACCTTTTTTTATGATTGAAAGATTACTGGTGGCCCAGAGGCCTTTCCAGTTTCACCAGGACAGGTAGGCGAGCAAAGGCTCAGCCAGGAGGAGTGGGATTTGCTAACAACTTCCCGAGCGCCTCCGAAGGATACCTAACAAACAACTCAAGAGCAATTGCTTTACGAATGATCGTCTTACCCTTAGGCCACGACGACTTCAATATTTTTGGTGTTTTTGAAGTTTACTCATTAGGGATTAATTTCATTTAATGGACGGTTAAATCGAGCGTTAGCAAAAGGCATTGTTTTTCATTCACTCAAAAAAACACACTATGAGAAAAGTTAAATAGTATTAAGCATATACAATAAATACACAATTGACTATTACTATTGGAATCGCTAATTAGGCATAGTGATAGTGATTTAATGAACACTGCAGGCATACCTAACATTGTTAAAATCATTAAATTTCTGGCATGTTAAATCCTGTAATCGTTATTTAAGTAGAATTTTTCAAAATGAAATAACTTTTGATACGACAACAAAACGACCATATCTGATGATGGAAAGCAACACATGTACTAGTAATGTGATTATTTTTGTATGTATGTTTAACGGTGAATATTTTCGAATAAATATGTATAATGATGCTTACATTTACTCCCTTTGCCTACTGTATATTCAATAATAATCGCATTTACAGGAAACTCCAGTCGCGCATCGGAGCGTATTATTTTGTTTACAATAAATAAAAACAAATTGTGTTTGTTTAATTTTTATTACGAAATATTATTAAAAATCATTCTAAGTAACGCAATGTAATAGCTAAATTAAACTACGCTTATTAATATTACTTAATGTTTAATTGGATGTTGAAATACTGGCAGTGAAAAATACACTAATATACGTACAAAATTACAACTACTTTGTTAACACTGCTTTGAGATTGAAAATTGTCGGTAATTTATGACCATTCCTATTAATTTCGAGGACCAAATTCATTCTCTCTCTATATCTCAATAAAAATAACAGTTCATTATTTTATAAATGTATTATTAATTTGGTGTTAATTTGTTAATTAGCGCATGTGTACAAAAGCAATTTGGAAAATATTCGTTACGCAGTTACAAAATTGCACTGTTTGTACAAATATACACAAGAACATTTACTCAAAATCCAAATTAATTAAATGCAATGCTGTTTCTGATTTTTGTTAAAACAGTTGATGCAATTAAAAAAAGTATAAAAAAAAGAAAATTTTCTTTAATCGTTTTTTACATGGTTTTCTCTCTTGCAGAATTATCTTTTTATATAAATATGTTTAACGTAAATCATTACATATTTCAAACGGACCAAATCAAGATGAACGTCACAAGTTAAAAGATACTTTATTGCGTTTAAACAGATGGGTGGAAGAGCTCACTGCCCCCCTGACGTTAAGTGGTTACTGGAGCCCATAGACAAAAGCGCGACCCACCTTGAAATAGAAGTTCTAAGGTCTCAGTATAGTTACAACGGCTGCCCCACCCTTCAAACCGAAACGCATTACTGCTTCACTGCAGAAATAGGCAAGGCGGTGGTACCTATCCGTCCGACTCACAAGAGATCCTACTACCAGTAAAAAACTCATTGGTGAGCCATACCCATTTAAATGAACCGCATATTAATGTTGAATATTGGCATTGAAATGTATAATTGACACAAACTTATATATAAATTGGCATAGTTTGTGATTATTTTTCCAATTATTGATATTTGTATGTTTTAATACTAGCATCTACGTTTCATGCTTTTTATGGGTACATAATATGGTTATGGTTTTTCAAAACCGATTTTTTCCTTTTTGATCAAATCACACAATATTTCAGCATAGGCAATTCCGCATAAGTAAGGCTTCCGGTTTTTTATTTTTAAATAGGGTGTAAACTTTTTGGTAAACGGATTTCTGTAGTATTATTAAGAAAAAAATTGAGAGTGAACTATAATTAGTTTACTTTTTTATTAAAAATGAAATGTCGGAATATTTAGTCGTGATGAAATTTTAAGTACTAACAAAAGTTTGTGAAAATCTTGTACCTCGGAATGTCTACATAATTTCAAGCCTCCTACTTCGGTTTCTAAACCCGAATACATTACCAACACTCTCTACACTAAACATACACAACCAATTCGACTAAGCACGCTCATTTATCTAGAAAGCATTCCAAAATTGTTTTCAATATAAAAATATTCGAAGTCAGTGTCAACTGCGACATATTATTATTCAAATTAAACATTATGTCGAAGTCAATTTTTATTTGGGCCTCTTTTGAATTATGCAATAGAAAATAAGTTATGTCTTTAATAACATCTTAACAAATGTAGTATATAAAAGGCATAACGAATTCTCCCTTACACGAATAACATAAGGTAAATTGTATTCTAATTGTTACTATAAATGCAATGGATATAACTCAACAAAAGCAATAAACGACTGTTTAAGATTATTCAATAATCTAGATTGAACACCAATATTATTGAAGTGATAGAAAGCATTTTTAGGTTGACAGTTCTTCTGCCTTGATAGATTTTATTGAAAAGAAGTCATTTAACTTTAATTTTATATCGGAATCGCCGAAAGTTAACTGAGCTGCTTTGTTGGAGTTTGTCTAGTTAGTGAATAATAATAACAACGTTTTCCCTCAATAGAGTTAGAGATTCATCAACAATTGTTGAGGAGATACAAAATCCGTTTAAATTTATCTAGGCACCAGAATATTACTATTATAACCTTGTATCTTTTATAAGACAGAGTAATAAGAAGCTGCCAGTGTCAACGTTTTTTTATAAATACATATCATATTTACACAGCAGCGGTGGGAAAACTTCAGAGTACCCGCCTATTATTATGGCCACTGAAACAAGACATTTTGTTTTAATTTTATTACAGAATTTAGAATTATTAAATGCAAATTACATATAATTACAAACTATATTCGCACAAAATATATTGTTTCAGTAGCCTAGCTACGTCTTTGTACTGTTTCATGGCTGATTATTAATTATTCAACCACTTAAGAAATAACAATGGAAAATAACTAACAAAAGAAATTAGTGACGACATGAATCTAAAAAAGCAATATACGACAATCCCTGGGCAAAAACAAAATCAAGATATCACTCAAATTGTAGGTACGGTGTAGGATATGTAACAAGTGACACATGTCCACTTAAAGTAAAACTTAAGATAAACTTAGATACTACGAAACTATATTTAATTACAACATAAAAATGCAGTCACACAATTCACAGCTATTATTACAATTCGAATAATTTTATCTTAATCATATTAATAGTAATTGAAAAATCACTGGAGATTTTATGTTAATTGTAGTTTTGTTGACCCAATTAATTTTCTTAGATCATATATTTCAAGTCTTGAATGGGATATGCTTAAATAAGAGCGACTCTATTGACGAGCGGAGTTTTTCGTCTGCTTGTATGGGATTGTGTTGATACTGGTTGGTATATGAAGCTGCTTCTTGAACGTTTCGCTGGATGTACTGGAATAAAAATTGACATTTTAATTTTATTATAATCTGTATAGTGAGCGGCATGTAAGTTAGCAAGGTTTTGGTGTAGTGGGGGTAATGTCGCGCATAGTGCACATTGCAACAAAAAATGGTCACTTTTATTGCCGCATATAATTTAATTTAATTTTTTATTTGCCGTAATTTGTTTTTTAAGCCTTTGTGTTTAGAAGAAAGTTAAAGAAAAGAGAGGAATTCGTGAAGTGTATTAGGCGTTATAAATAAAATACAATTAAAAGTTAAGAAGTTTATTTAAAATAATACACTTAATATTAAAAATTATGTGACGCCGTCGTCACTATCATTTTCTAATAATAAAAACCCCTTGGATTAAATTTATGGTAGCACCTGAGCTGGTGGAAGGAGTTGGCTCCTCATCGTTGACATAACGAAGAGTCGCTGTCGTCACTGGCGTAAATAATAAAACGCTCAGTGACTGAATCGACTATATGGTCATTGGTATTTGGTCCTGGCATTGCAAACAAATTTAAAAGAATAACACTCGTAACAAAAACTAAATTTAAAACAAAAATAACAACTCGTAACAAAAACTCAATATAAACAAAGGGCTCCTACAATTTAGTAGGCGCATGTGTAACCAGGAGCGAACGGAACGTGGACGCGGTGCGAGAGGGGAGGGTCGACTGACTCACCAATCGCGCGCTCGGAACGGTGCTACGTCTTTCCCCGCGTCCCGCTTGACAAACAAAGAGACCTAAAAAACGACTTCTGCGCATCTAACGACTGTTGCCAAGTTACGTGCCGGGGACTATACCTACCTTTCTTATTTTATGATATGATAGAGTATGAAATTAACGAATTACCATAGAGAGAAGTTTATTCCATCTGGTAAGACTTGAATAGTATGTGGAGGAAATATTTCTGATAACGTTATCTCCCTCATGAATGCAGTGTTTTCCGGTAATAAAGATGAATACCACTCTGACAGAAAGAGAACAGAAGTCCTCCCGTTTATCCAGAGGTCCATAAGATCAGTATTATCGACAGACCAAACGGCCTTCTTCAGTATAGAGTACAATGGAAATAGCTAATATTTGGGACCGCGGCAGGAGCAGTAATTTAAGCTTTAAAGCACAGATTTTTGTCCAGGCGTGAAATTTCGCTCCATTGAAGCATTTTCTTGTACTAGATAAGCGGACGACAATCTTGTCAACCAAGCGTCAAAATTAACACAATTAAAATGTATTTAAAGAGCCAATTTTTTAAACATAATATATTTTTATAGTCTTATTGAAATGCATGCCATCAATTAACAGTACGGTTACAAGTATAGGTGAGCAATATGAAAAGCGTGTGGGGAAAGAGCAACTTGAAAGGTCACCATCAATAGCATCGATTTGATACACAATCCATACAAAAAACTCTTTCTTCGATTCTAGTCTGTAACTTTGATATATGTGATTTATGCCGATTATGCATAAGATTACTGTCAGATATTAGAAAGCTTAAGCTATGTTAGCATTCATAGCGACAGATTCGGCAGTAACTCTTTTATTTTCAGTTACGTTTAGATTTCAATGTACCCAAGGAGAGTACCTACTTCACATCTGAATAAATCTCACCACCTAAAGCGACATTTCTTTTAGTCGGTTTACACAGCCAGATCACTGGGATAAAGTCAGGTCACGCCCCCAAGAGTATTCCAATCTGTTGACCTACATGGACGAATATTTGGGATACTACGTCATCGCTAGGTAACCAGGGCGAGAGAACGGTATGGCCTTGTAGTAAATGGTCAAACGATCAAAGTGGAACTAACCTATACCCACAAGACTTGGGTATATGTTAAGCATGGTCGGCAAAAGGACAAACAAAAATCGTGGCCTATTAGAATCATAGGTGAGTTGTATCACTAGCTGCAGGCAATGTTCCAAGATGAAATCAAAGGCAGTTGACACGTAAGGACGGTGGTTCTGGGTTCTTGATGATTGTTCGCGATGGTATCTTCAAAATTTTCAAAAAATCACCACCTCTGCAGATGGGTACTGCAAGACCACGAGGTCAGTCCCTTCTTGAACATCCTCAAATCGAGTTTACCTCCCATGTGCCCTGTTGTGAAACTTGTATAGAGAAGCGTAGACTTGAGCATGTTAGCCATAACCTCCACCCAGCTACCTACGTAACGAATAGGACCCGTACATACAATACAGCCTTGTCTAGGAAAACATAGCAGGCATATCCAAAACGCTTCTCTGTTAAAAGAGCAAGGCAGATTGTGCCAATGCTCGGACTTTGCCGAATTCTATATGAAATATATAAATAAAATTTGCCTTAAACGTGATTTTTTTAAATTTTTGTTAACATGATACAGAATGTAATCAAAATGAGGGTAGGGCTAGGATTGTAAATGTAAAAACTAAAATATGTACAGGTTGTGCAATTGGTTGGCACAGCTCACGGAAAGAGTTGGTGAGTTCAACCGCCGCGTAAGACTGACGGGTCTCTTACTTCGGCTGGATTTTTTTCCAGTGGGCAAGAGAGCTTGTGGATCCTATTTATAAATGCCATCCGGGTACTGATACGTGCTGGGCGGTGGGGACCTTTCCATAGTTTTCCTGAGACTTACCATCTCGTATGACGAGCTCATCAGGACTTTCGGTATAGAAGGTAGAGAGAGAATATTTAACTCATTGTAATGCACTACAAGTCGGAATACCAGAAAATTATATACTTACTTGTATAGTTTTCGGTCATCAAGTCAAACTTTATAGGCTTTCCAAAATCGACCTCTTCATACGAATTATCGAGAACCTGTAAAAAAAGTGTTTCGTTGTATCAATTAATGCTATCAGAATACCAACAACACCCAACTCAAGTGATTAATGAAACGAATTTCAATCTATTGCGGGAACTATACGTCATATTGGACATATAATTGGATTGCTTCGGAACCGGACATTACTTAATTATCGGTTTAATGGTACAACAGCATTAGGTATACTTTTATGAAAAAGGTTCCAAGCTGGGCATGTAACACAGTTTTCGCACTGAAACATGGCGACTAATGTAGACAAAAAAATGCATTTATAGTTAACAGACAATTTTTTTAAACTAAAATTCTCACCTCGACATCGCTAACTTCTTCACCAGACTCGACATCTGTAATGTATGACGTTAATGATGACGGACCCGTCGCCAACAGACGGTACGTGCCGCCCACCATGCCCGTACCTTCCACAACTTCATCTACTTCTAACTCTTGATCTGACACTTCCTGATGAGAACAAAAAACACAGTGAATACAATTTAATTAGCATGACGAAGCATGTTGCGGATAATAACATGTACTTTTAGGTTAGGAATATTGCGTTCTTTTTTTTATAATAAATAAATGGATTTTATAAAAAAAAAATTTAATTAGTGGCTACCCACTTTTGATGTGGCAATATGGTATTTTCATTTCGTGTCTAAAAATGCAAAACTTTACTTTACTAGGTATTATAAAAGGCAACATGATTCCAAACCGTATTATATTCAATTTAATGTTTTCATTGTTTATATTATGTGTTTCATTGAGGATATGTTTAGTAGATATACATAGGTTTGTGGTATTAGATAATTTATTTTTTCGAACTGAGCAAAACATTGTAAGGTCAAGTTATTTAAAAAATATGCTAGTCTACACAAAATAAAATGAATTTTTTAAAAGGTTTATAAGAATAGAAGATGATGAGTGTTTGCTGATGTATGGTACACTGCTTACATTCCACCTGCAGTGGATACATATATTTCACTTGTCTTTTTCACGAATTCTTATCACGGCTTGCTCTTACAGCAAAAATATCTCATACAGTAGACCAAAGGTAAAATAAATAAAACCATACCAATTTGTAACATGGTTACATCTTAGGTCAACTTCACCCATAGCAAGCAATTTGAGAATTTTAACAGCGACACTCACTTATCACAATTGTTAAAATGATTTTCTACCAATAAAAATTTGGTAAGAAAACAGTATGATCAAGAAAAATAAACTTGATCTAGTTTATAGTCCGTTGTGACTTATACCTGTTCAACGGTTTCCTCTTCTTCTACTTCTTCTTTGACCTCAGGGTCGATCTCTACGTCCGCGTCCATTTCAGTATCACCGTCAACATCTGCATCATCTTCGATATCGGTGTCGCCGCCCACCGCACTGTACTTCATTTCGCCGCGCTCTAGAGCTTCTAAACTTTCTGGAATTGCAACAAAGGCCTTTAAAACATTCTGTACTTTGACTCCATTTCACAAATACTGCTCATTATTATTATTCGTTTACACTAATTATATTTGGAATTTACCTGGATAAACCATAGCCTTTTTTATAGCTTGTGGATCTTTCCTTGACCATTTTTGAACTTCTTCATCCATTTTCCCAACTTTCGAGGGATTCATCGCCCACAAACAACCTACAATAATTTACTTTTCATTTTCATTCTATTTACAATTTAAAGCAATTTTTAATTATGTAATTGATACCTAGTAATAAATTATTAACCTTTTCTTTGGCTTCCATTTGTAGAGGGCTTCTCAATTTTTTCAAAACATTTGTTTAGGCTGAGGTTGTGCCTCACTGAATTTTTCCAGCCATTAGGTGCTGTTTTGAAATACGGAAAATGCTGGCTGAAATTTTGGAGAAACTTTATATACATTTTCTTTCTTTGCGTTGTAATAATTATTAAAGATTCAGCTATCATACTTACCACATGAAGTTGTATATTTCAGACACTGGTAAACTTCCTGTTCTTGAATTCTTTAATGCCATAGCTATTAAACACGAATACGAGTATGCTGGTTTAGGAAATTCGCCTACAGTCTTCCCATGTGCACTTAAATACTTTGTTTGACTATTGTCTACTGTATAAGTATTACTAATGGAAGTCTTCATTAACTGTCTACCATTACTTAACGAAGAATTATCAATTAGTATTGTCGCTTGATTCTTATTACCATTCGCTAAAATTGTTCTAGATTGACCAATCGATTGAGCATCTAATATGTGGATGTTGCCCGATATAATTGTTTTAGTTCCTATCTGTTGTGTTATTTTTTGGTTTGTGTTTAAAATTGAACAACTTTTACCATTGACCTTTATCAACTCCGGTTGAGCTTTTATTCGAACAGTAGACTGAGTGTTCGACACTGCGGATACTTTAGATTTATCCAAATCTTTTAGTAAATCTTTGACTACAGTCTTGTCGTTTTTTCTTACGTAAATAACCATCTGCCTCGCCTCTTCTGGTTCCTTTTTTATTTTTATTTCCTCTGTTTCGTGAACTTTAGAGACTTTAATTGTGTTTGGAGAAAATGTTAAGTGACTTTTTTCTTCTTTTGGACTGGCTAGCGTTGAATTGTGTTTCGATTCGGAATCTCTGTTAGCCACCGATGAGAGAAGGACATTTGACGCTTCTTCTTTAACTACACTTTTTACTGGTGTTTCGGCAAAGTTTGAAGGCATCACAGAGTTTGGATTCACCATAACGGCATTGGCTTCAGATCCATATAAATCTAAATTATGAACAAAACTGGAACTGTTATTTAGCCACGTAGAGCAATTATCAGTGTCCATGTCGAGTAACGGTGGCATGTCGGAAAAATTTGTACCAAACGAATCCTGGAATAAAAGTGGAATTTAATTTTAGCGTTTAAGTAGCTATAAATAACTTATGATTAATTTATTTGGATACTAACTTGAAAATCTGATATACTACTAAGATCTGTGGCTATTTCATTCTTGATGTCGATGTCTAGCATGTCTTGGAGTGAGTCGGTGATATACAAATCCATGTCTGAGCACCACTGTAACAAATTATTTCACAATTTACAATCCCTTTGCAAAACACGGTAAGTAAGTAAGTAGTCCCTTATAAACGATCTCTATGATTTGGTTTTTAATTGTTCGATACTGTAACGAAATATTTGGATAAGAATAGCGTTCCGTGATATCTGAACAAAATTAGATTAAAAATGAGAGAAACCTTCAGTTGTTTTCAGAGGAGGAAAAACAAATAGTAAAAAACGACCATGTGCCACAAACGCTCGGTGTACTTCTATTCGTATATGTTTCGGAAATATATCTTTTATTTTTTTTATAGTTATTGTAATACTTAATATTTAATTATCAATTAAATTATTGTAACACATAAGAAGTGTTCGTTGGCGACTTCCAAGGCGATGGAATAGTACCTATCGTGCAATAGGATAAAATCCACATTCCAATCAAAACTGAAATACTCAGTCTATATATAATGTTAAAAGAGAAATAAATATAAATACTATGTTTTGTTCAACTATATGAATCGTTTAATACTGTAGCGTGTCTAACACTTTTTTTACTTACTATAAATTTTTACTTAATAGCCTTTTAAAAATATAAAACTCATTCGAAATTATCTGCAATAAATGTTGTAATGTAAATGGGCTCCAGTTACCACTTAATAGAAGGCGACCGTGCGCTTGCCCTCTTACACAATAAATAAATTAAAAATATAGGCATAATTACAGTACAATTGTAAATTCGACCTGTTGTTAAAAATGTGGGCGGCTCTTTTACATCATGGAGCATGGGCGTTAGTAACCATTTCATAGCAGATGGGTCATAACCTCATCTGCCCGCCGACAGGAATTAAAAAAAAAAAGCGGGAATTGCTACATTTTTTACAGATTCACAAACGCATACCAATGTAGCTTAAACCGCAAGTTTATGTGAGTTCATACGACAATTTTAATGGTACTAAACAATTTATTTTAATTCCTTCCAATTTTCCCATTTTTTCATCAAATATTCTCAGAGTTAATAAAAACAAAGGTTATCAGTAATTCTAGTCATTCTCAACGCAAACAAGTCCAGTGAGCCGAGACAGTTGGCCGGTAGGAGGGCGATACAATGAAACCACTACGTAGTACCACAAACCTGTTTTTGGTATGTAGCATGTTCTACCCTAACAGCGAAACTGTAACACCATTTCATCTCATTGAATGGAATTGATGTCTGATCAAGTTAACAATTTATTTATTTCAATTCCCTTTAGTAGGTAGGTATGTAATATATCCGTTTCGCGACAGTTTTCTTTGTTTCGTATTTAAGGAAAAAAGTGCTTAAAAGTTTGAAGAATAGCAATAACAGTAATATTCCCCGAAAATTTTAGCGCGACTCAAAATACCAATTGTATATTCGCTTAGTATTTATTTATTTAGCATATTTACTGATAATCTAACAAAATCGAAAATCGAAGCTCTGTTAGGCTTTAAATAACCTTAGCAGTTTTTCACCTGTCACCCGTTATATCATTTCACTTTTATCATAATTATTACGAGAGCCTATGGCAATCTTCTGTAGTTCGTTTCAAGATGCCCCCTTCGCTTTATAAAGGTTTCTAGCGAGGTAGTTTACAAATGTTAACAAAAAACGCCAATGAACAGAACAGACGGCTCCCAAGGACGCGCTTGGGAATAGCTTTTTTTGTAAGTTTCGGACTAACGTGGAACTAAGAAAAATAAAGGTATTCGTAGTTTTTTCGATATTCGTTTAGTATTCTTATGCTAGTTAACAACGAATCTAAATATTTTACTTTATTGTCATTGATGACGAGCGCAATGCAAAAAGTACAGTCGAATCGTTATCTAAGACTGAATTAATAGGACTTCAATTTATCTTACATGTTCGCTTTTTTCAAACGGTACAGGATTATCTAATTAATATTACTTGTATTTTCTTTTAAAACTTGTTCTTGGGTAAAGATACGACGTTCCTTAAAAACGCTATCACTTTGATCATGCCAGATTTATTTAAAAAGTTTGTAGTTTGAGATAAGAAAGCCATTTTACATCACTAACAGCAGCAGCCTTGCTCTGGTATTTTTGGACACATTAATATTATGAAAGTTAATGAACGCTTATCGTTCATATCGTTATCTTTTAATAAAGATTAATATATATTTTTTAATAAAACTCGATTGATATGTTGTAAGAGTTTTGGAAGACTTCGACTGTTTTCTTTTGCCTTAGATAGAATAAACGAAACTCACGGTCTACCTAGTGTTGAGTGGTGTCCGAACCCATGAATAGCTACAACATAAATTTTCGCGCCAACTTGCACATATGCCGTCAAAGTCACAATTGTTTTGTCATAAGTGTATTTTGTACGTAATACATAATTAAAATATAAATGCTTTTCACGATTTTAGTTTTAGATTAGAGTTAGTTTTTTTGTTAGAGTTTAATACGATATTGTTCTACGTTCAACTTTTTTATTTTAAATAAAAAATATTACCATAAAATACATAGCTGTTTTTAGAAGAATAACTATTGGATATAAAATGTTTGTGAAGTCAACTTACACTTATCACTTCTTTGGGCACCGAAATGTGCTTGTGAGTGCACTGACAGATAAGGGACATGTGTGGTACCTACAGACGTAATCTTAATACTCATAACATAAACACTACACTATTTGCTGTTTGTTTTTATTTTATGTTATCATTTTGTCAATGCGAATAAGTTCCCTCCAAAATACTTGCCCCTAAAACTTCGTAGTGGCGTTCGGCGGGAACAAAAATCGACGTAATGAAAGAGAGGTCTTGTATAGGGTGGCAGTAAGGGATGGATATATTTGATAAAAATGTGTGGATCAACCCCTACGTACTGACTTTGCAACCGCCACACCAGGCCTGTTCTTATAACTTATTTAATTCGTGCACGTTTTTTGTTCAATACTTTACTATTTACGAAAAGGTTTCTTTAAATTAGATATTAAAGGGTATTTTTAAATTTATTCACACTATGGTATGTACTATGTACTCAAATCTTTTAACTTGCCTACTTGGCTTAACATGCCAAATAATTCTTCAACAACCAGACCAAACCGAACTTAAAAAGTAGAAATTGTATCAGCAATGAACTGAAGTGTTTATAAGCAACCATCTGAAATGGAGATGATAGGGAGTCTTTTGAGCCCCTACGAGTAGGTATCACCATTCTACCTATACCTACCGTGAATCAGTAATGCATTTGGATTAAAAGGTCGGACAGCGGTTCTACTATACAAACCTTATTCATATCTAACTACTTGACGCCAGGCGGGCCGTGATCTCGTCCACTCATATAAGCAATAAAAGAAGAGAGAAAATGTTTGAATAGATTATATTATTTCACATGGTCATATTTTATTGATCCACGGAAAACCAGTTTTTAAGATAAATAATGTCAAAATTTCAAATGTAACTAAAACCAGGGTACATTTCAAACGTTAACAGAAACATAAAACACATGGCATTTTAGCACGTAATAAATACTCTGTACACACGAAAATATAGTTTATTGAAAGTTTTTTTTAAAGATCCATTTAAGATTCAGACTTTTCCACTAGGCGGTGGGATTTCAGTTCAGTTCAGTACTTTATTATATAGTTTACGAATAAAATGGCTGCAGCAAATGGAACGACGAGCTAAAAGTTCAACACAAAATATCTGAATATTCATGAAATTATGATGAGTTTATATGTCATATTAGATATGATTTTCTCTCGTTTTGTGGTAGCATCTAAAATAGATTATTGTTTAATAAAATTTCACCACTCTAAAATGTTCTAGATTAACAATTTCAAATCAGTTTTTACGAAAATTCTGCCAATATTTCATCCAAGTTAATTTGATAATTTACATTGATAAATAAAACGTACAGACGTCAGGTACGTACGTCGTCGTCTGTTAGAGGGCCATGAACTCATGTTTAATATTTTTAAATGTGATACCTACGTGCCACGAAGTTGGGCCAGAGATTTTTTAAATATTTCCCATTGCTTTTATACCTGCTGTGTGATAAGTTTTTAGTTAAAATGTAGGTTTTCTCCAATCACTGTAATTTTAAGCTTTGGTCTGTATGTAAATAGAAAAGTAGCCTGAAAACTTTAACCGTCCATTTTTTCAGTAATATAAATCATATCTGAATTAGACAGGCATTGAAGAAGGGAGATGTATATTTCAAAAACTATTATGAAGTGGTTTCTGTGAAGGAGGCACTGCGAGGGGCCGCGCGGTTGGCGCTGTGTCCTCGAACCTGACCGCGCGCGCTTGCCTTGAACTCTGGCAGTCGGCTTCGGCGGCGCAGACTACGTCCGCACACGATCATGAAAATGTCTAAGAACAGGGTTTAGTCGGATTTATTCAGAAAAAAATATTTATTAATCCTTTCTTTATTCATAATTTATCTCACGTTTTAATACCTAGTCGAAATTGATTCTAATGTTGTTGCGCACGCAGCATCGTCAGCTTTTGTAGGCGGGAACTAAGAGGCCTACCGTATTGATTTTATGCGCATAGTTCCCCTCGTTTCAATTCCCCTCTTACCTTGTACTTTTCATAGAAAATGAAACTGAGAGTATAACTTTTCTACAGTTTAGAATATGGAATGCTGTGAAATTATCGTAGAACATTTTTCAATTACCATTACTAATAATAATTATCTATAAAAATGATTTTCAAAAATTCATCAATGAGCTATTCGGCGTTTTCTTCAAATGAGTATTTTATTTCAATCGTAAAAATCGTTCTTACAGTAACGTCGTAAAGTTTTCTTGAAAATACAGATGGTACTCAGGTCAATAACCTTGTGTAAATTACTGACTCAACGGTCTATGAATAGGAGGAACCTGTGATTGTTGGTAGAGGAAATTGTTTCTATTAGTTGTTCGTTTTTATTATAATAAAACGTAACTTCTTCGGCAAGGTTAATAAATGTCATGATGCATTTTATTGCGATCGAATTACTTTGCCAGGTACCTACTCCAAAACGACTTCGCCACCTGCCGCATCTTTGTCGAACATTATGAACAGGTGTGGGTTTTACAAAAAGTGAACATGATATTCAAAATGAACTGCAGCTTTTATAAAAAAAATGTTATCATTTAACAAGTATGAAGGTACCTACCTATCAACAATTTAAAAAAAAACAATGTTACTACGGTAGACAAACTTGGCATTCACATGTCGTAGGTTTGCCTATCGTCGATGTAATTTAATTAAACATAAAAACCTATTGCTTTTTTATTAAAATAGTAATCAAAAGACTGGAGAAAAACAGTTTCTAGAAAACAAAACCATTGATTGGAGCAATATGCTATTTGATATAGGTTGTATAGGTATAGGTCTGTTCAAAATTTTTAAAGAGGTTCTGCAGTGTGTTCTTCATTTCAAATAAGGTAGGTTCAGCGATGTGTATTCAGACTCCTCCTAACAGTAGTAGAAATTATATATGTACATACGTCATGTTCACGTGAGTACAATGCAGAGCTAGGAACTTCGAAGACGTCAGGGAAAGCATCTGGGAGTGAGCGATGAGGAAATGAATTCGATTTCATTTTTACATGTGATTTAGTCAAAAACATCTACATAGTCATGATGCTTGGACTGTATCCTCTTTTTTTTTTACAGCTCTTTTGTGAAGAGGCTTACTGTTGATGGACGTGAATAACCTACTATCCTGGTGGTGTATTCAGTATTGCACGTGTGTGCGAACAATAAACAAAGGGTTTTCTATAGTTAACAAAATACAGTAGAATTGGTTCCTTTAGAATGATATGCTTTTTAAAGGGACAAAAATGGTAGTACTTTGGCACAACTGGGTTAGCACAGGAGACTAATATTTTTTTACATTTTTGGTTCCTTGAATAAAATATATATAAGTAATTGCTCAAATATTGTACGAGGGCCATACCTCATATCAGCAATCGATTCTAAATCTGTTTTCCTACTTGGTAGGTACTTTTTCGTAAATTATAATATATTGATGTTTTTTTTTTTTTATTGCTTAGTTGGGTAGACTAGCTCACAGCCCACCTGGTGTTAAGTGGTTACTGGAGCCCATAGACATCTACAACGTAAATGCGCCACCCACCTTGAGATATATAAGTTCTAAGGTCTCAGTATAGTTAAAACGGCTACTCCACCCTTCGAACCGAAACGCATTACTGCTTCACGGCGGAAATAGGCGGGGTGGTGGTACCTACACGTGCGGACTCCCAAGAGGTCCTACCACCAGTGATTACGCAAATTATAATTCTGCGGGTTTGATTTTTATTACACGTGTATCAACAAAGACTGCATTTACGCCTATTTACGGTGTTCTCATTGTTTAACGTCTATTTCCCTGTTCGGAACGGTCGACCGTGTGAACCGTAGAATTCGTGCATCAAAATTATTCAAAATCCAGAAAAAATTATGAGTACCTACTTTTAACTTACAACATCATGATTCAAATTTTTCTTTAAAATTTAGTCTCAGTCATGTCAAAAACCTCATTTTATGAATAAAACAAATTTTAGTACGAATTGCAACAAACTTGAAAACTCGTACGTTGACAATTTACTACAAACGTAACACACAGTTACAACCAATACACACATTCATTCATTGATGAGTTTTAATGGCATCTATTCGTTAATAATAAGCATCATCTACAATTCGTATTTCTTCTTAATCATTTACTTTTTATTATTTTATTACATAAAAATAACATTTTAAATTGGTTTCGTTGAGTTTGAATGAAATATGACTGATGTGCAGTTGAAATTATGTATGTTGATTTTGTGGGGTATCGTCCTTCCTTTTCTAGTAACGTTGGTGGCTTCAAGAGCGAAAGAGACAACACAGGTCGCAACGTTTTCGTGGGATATTAGAACAGAGCAGTTAATTAAAAATTGAATTTAACTTTTTTTCTCGAATAACTAAGTAACTATACCTATTCCATAAGTGCCACACATATTATAAAATAAGAATCTAGGTAGGTCTTTCATTTTAGATTTCGGAATTATGTTTTGTAACGATTTCCCGCCATTTTAGTTTTATACTGATATTTTTCTTTAGGCGGTAATTTTTTCAAGGTCTCGGCGACTTTACACCCAAGAACAAAATAGAAAATGTTAATAAGTTAAGTATAATCTAAAATAATACATCAACCATTGTATGACAGTAAAAAGAGCGGGACGTGTTAACTAATTGGACTTTCCCATGGTCAATTTCTTGTTTTCATAACATTGGTAAATATAGTATATTTTCCATGGTATATTAGCACTCACCGAATATTTATTAGAGTAAATATCCTTTTGCTCAATAGAAAAATCCTGAATTTCGCACATTTACGCTAAAAACATTATAAAATTGACAGATATAACACCACTCACTCCACATAAACCCACAATCTGTTTTACTATTTCGTCAAAAGGTACACAAAGAATGGCGTCTCTTTCTATTGGACGTTTTTGTCCACGTGACCGCATGCGACTTCATCATTGGTTGATAATAAACTACTACAGAACATTAAGAGCCCGTTAAAATAATTCTAAATGAATTATTTCAGAAAACAACCGTTATTTTAAGTTTTCATGGTCCCTTTTAAACTTTATTTGTAGTTAAACAATTATAATACTTACTATATAAACTTACCAATGTTTGGAGCACTACACATTTTACAAACATGGCGATTTGTTTACACCGGCATGAGAAGGCGGGAAGGATTTTTACTAGGTGTCTATAATTAAAATAAAAAGAACGCTTACAAAAATAAATAAAATATTTGGGATTTTTTTATTATTAAACGAGAATGAAAAAGTATCCAGTAAAGAAAAACACATGAAACACAGAAATACACATGGGCGATACCATTTTCATTTTGGTCAGCGCCCCTAGTGACGAAATATGCAATATGGCGGGTAAAATCAAATTCATGTTGGCTTTAAAACGGTAATAATGACACTTTTTATGTTTATCACGTAGACACTGTAAAGAGTTATGCTTTAACAAAACAAACAGAAGGATCATTTAACAATAAATTGCAAGTTTCTTAAATAGCCTTAGCTTGTATCTTACAACAAACATGTACACATTATACTTGGAATCGTTTAACAGGCGGCAGTCATGTTATGTGAATTACGTTACTTTTAAATTAGTTCAAAAATAATTAGCAACTTTACGATTCCGTTGATTTTTGTATGTTTCAAAAGTATGGAATTTTTTAAGTTTATGCTTTGCCAAAATCTGGTCTTTAAAATTGGTAATGTTGTTGGTCTGTGCCACGAATTTTGTGTCTTGCGGCAAAACATTTATTTTAAAGCTCGTTGTGAATCCAGCATCCGAGGTTGAGGCTGTAGGTATAAATGGTAATACTTTTGGTTTCTTCAGCTTCCCTTTAGATTTTTGTGTTACTTGCGAGTCGTTGAGATAGACACTTTCTTCTAAATAATTTGACGGTTTATTTCTTCTAACTTTACGTTCTTCGACAACAAAATTTGTAGTTGATATTAAGTTTGGTTTCTTCACTTTTGTACAGTTCTCTTTATTCGGTTTATCTCCTAATTGAGCGAGGATGTGCGTAGGTAAGCGCGTTACAGTAACTTTATCGAAACAGTTTCCTTTAAAAACCTAAAACAGAGAATTTAATACCACAATTTAAATATAAATCTACTTATCTGTTAATAGTTTGTGAAAAGTATTTTGTGCACTCAAGGATCGAAATAATTTCAAATCAATTATTTTATTCAAACCTTTGCTTTGTAATCTGCAATATCATCATCTCTTGCTTTCCGCTTCTTGTTCATTTTCTTTTCAGATTCATCTACAAATACAATAAACCAATAATTATTTTTCCTAGTGTAATGTAATGTACTATACATTAAAGAAATGTTGACTTTGAAAAAAAAAAAAAAACTGTCTATTAGTTACCTATTTTGTTTTAGATATTTGTTTAATGTCAGTTCACATGTGTGATTTTTTTGCGAGTAGTGAAGTATTTCAATTATAAATAATAGTTTAAAGAAATCAATTATTGTATTAAATATTTTATAAGTTTCTTTGTAACCTTCATTTACCTTTGTTTTCAGGCACATTTCGATTTTCTTGTGCTAATTTACGTTTTTTCTTTTTGTTCTCCTCTAGTGTAAAGTGTTCTGATGTTGGCTTTTCGTTTACATCTTTTTCGATTTCTATAAAATAAACAAACTGAGATATGAGACTAACTGTTATTCGTTCGTTATTCTTAATATCATATTGGTAAAATCAAGACATTTTAGACAATGCCGTTTTACATAATGCTTATAATTGGCGTATCTCACAGCAGATGAGCTCATTACCCACCTGCCTCCAGCTATTCGAAGTTTATATATATGTATGTATATATTTATTACGTCATGAATGCCGCTACTTGAGACGTGAGGTTGAAATTAGAATTATATTGTAAAACGGATACATCAAACTGGAAAACTTAACCGGTTCGAGATAAAAATGTGCGTGTCGGTGACACACAAGCGCATCTTCTCATAACATAGCGCCATTCAGGCTCTTTCAGTCCTTTTAGTCAAACTGATGCAAATAATTGATATCTGAGTAATAATGTAATTTCTGTATGTAAAATTCAAAGCCTCTACTATCATCTATAAAAACTTGCAATCTTCAACGCCCAGTAAAATCATCATATTAGTCGCTGCTTGATCTACTACCATCTACTCTAGACCATAAAACTTCTATAATAAATACAAAACTTATTTTATGGTTTAATCTCGTCATTGTATCATTGTCATTATATTTTCTCCTACTGACCACCTCGTTCATCATCACGAAAGTTGTGAAGCATTCGAATGTCAGAATTAATATAAAGACAAAAAAAAAAAGCGAGATTAAACCGTAAAAGCAGTTTCAATTAGAATAAACTAGATAAGCCGGAATGATGCCGGTGGTATTTTTCAGAACACGCGCAAGACTCCATATCCTCGATTTACAGAGATCCGTTTGTCTAAAATCAGCTGGTTCAACAGTAAAAGTTTTCATCAACAAAAACTAACCATGTACAGCTTCTTGATCATTTTTGGAGGGTTTACGTTTGCGCTTTTTCGATTTTTTACCTTCACTTCCTTGAATTGTATTTTCATCTGAAAAATAGACAATCGAAGAGTGTGATTCACAATAATGTTTTTTAACATACTTACTTATAGTTTTGAATTGATATGTACATACCGATTTCTTGACACTGTGGCTCCTGGTTATCGTTTTTGTTAAATTTAAATGAAATCTCCAAAGGTGCATCGTCATCAGAATTAGCATCAACTGAAACGAAAAGGTGCAAATAAAATATTTAAAAAAAACACAAAAAGCCCTTCAGAACAATATCCACCCAAATATCATGATGTATATATTGTATTTTCTACTTAAAACTCAACGTTTTGAAGACATATTGATGTAGAACTGAATCTGAGAGGTTACAACGATATCAATTTAATCAGAATCCTTAAAGATAAATCCTTAACCACACGATTTTATCGTACTAGTTAATATAAGCTGATATTCTTAAGAGTGATCTGATTTTGAGCGGTTATTGGAGTCTACGAACACTCAGAAATATATAATGCTGCCCACTTGAGACTTACGATTCATAGGTGGGGCCTCGGAAGGAAAAACAGGATTATGGACAGGATCAGTGAGAGCAATAATTCTCGTACCGAGGGAGTATAGTAAGAAATTTGGGATTTATCTAGGAAAATACGTGAGGATAGTGCCACCATAGACGTAAACCCGAAAGTAGGAAGAGGCTAGGGTCATATGAGTAATAGCAGAGCCGAACATTAACATTAAGATTATATAGACATTTTATTTAGTGCGAAAAGTATTAGTAAACAACTAAATATTTTTGATCATATTCCGTTCTTTAAAGAGAATTTAAAAGAAATTATTTAAAAAAAATATCACTTACTTTCTTCAATTTGGGTACCAGATAAATCATGAACTGGTTTATTTTTATTTTTACCGCCACTGGATTTAGCTGGATTATCTTCGATGTTCTCATTTACTGAAATAAATAAGCATTTACTTTTAGCATTCTAGTTATGAAGCAGGGTTGCTATTCCACCGTTGCGGAAGATTAGGTCCGATACTGCCGCGACTTCTCACCAATGGAGTTATAACGCCAAGGCTGACTGCGCCAAGTTTTAAGTGGTTCCCTATTCCTCCACTACACGCTGAGCTACCCCCACCGAGAACGGCCTCAAAAAAACATACCTGTACTCGTTTATTCCAGAAAAAAAAGAATGAATTTTAAATCTAACTTTCAAATTTAATATTTTATTTTATTTTCCAATCATTTCAATGCTCAGTAGCTATTTAAAGAAAGAACTAATCTCTACGACTTCTTATTCAACAAACAGTCTAAAACTTTTTTAAATTTTACCTTCGCTTGTGTTTTGTATTTTATTAAGGGACAAACGTTTCTTGTCATTTCCGTTGCTTTGGACCAATTCCTCTGGAGATTCACCTGCAATAATTAATATTTATGTTCATGATGACGGATGTATTATTTTAGAATAAATACATTTTTAAGGAAAATTAAATGAACAGACACTCACCAGTGATACAGCTTTGTGTTAGATCCTGAGAACTATTTAGATTTTTGTTCTTTTTCTTTTTACTATTACTACATGTAATTGAAACTTCATTATTTTGAGAGAGGTTTGCTGTAATGGAAAAACACTTCAATAATACAAATTTATCATTTCAGAGCTCATTTCATCCAACACACTGAAGACACAATAAAAAAAACATAATATGTATCAGCACTTTTTTCCCCTCCCTATGCTGATAGCCTTGAGAGGTTATTTCAGCTTTACCCTAACGTGTGTAGCTGAGCTCACGGGGCTCAAGCCGGAGTGTTGATAACACTGACCCTAGCAAGAGAAGTGCTTCGCAGAATCTACCACCGGATCGGAAACGCGACCCACTGAGAAGATCCGGCGAGAAACTCAGTGGGCTATATCAGCACTGCTGATCCAAGCTCCTGGTTTGGTTACCACTGGCCGGCGTACTGTAGGTCAGTTACAGCCAGAATATATCTAGGCGAGATTTTTTATCGGACTATATGGGTGAAGGCGCTCAGGACCCATCTCTAGTTTAGTTGCTATCAGAGCGTGGACAACACAACGCTAATCGCGCAAGTCACGAAATTTAAATTGGACTGCCACTGCCCACACTATTTTGGAAATCCAGGCGGGTTTAGTTAAAAATATTTTAAAAATATTAATGTACAATTTATACCAGAATGCATGATTGCTTTGGGACAGATGAGTCGACTATTATCAAAGCCGGCAATCTGACTTTTGGACAATGATTGGTAAATCAGAAAAACGAATTATTGACTTTGTATTCCATTGGCAGTCACAAAACTCTTGGGAACGACATCTTAGATAAATAACAGGTTAACTATTAACCTTTATTTATTGCAGGTTTTGAACCGTATTCTTTGAAGGAGACGATTATATTCAAATCAATCTGTATTGACATATCAATAATTTTTTTTTTGTCCAAATGCACAGATTGCCACCTTTGATAATAGACGACTCAGATATATAAATTCAGGTTGTCGTTGTTTGTTGTGAGACTTATGTATATAACATTATATTTTACTAGTAAACTCTTTAAGGGGTTTAGTAGCGTATTATGCATCGACGATTTTCTTACGTTCACATTCAGAATGGGTAGCTGAAATATTTCCAATGGAATCCAACGATTTCTTATTCTTTTTATTCTTGGGCTTGGCACTGGCTTCTTCCGAATTAGGAATATCTGTAATGTTAAGAATACATTTTTTTAAGTTCTAAATTATATTCTATGACACATAGGGAACTTTCATTTCTAATATAGATTAAATTGTTAAATAAGACTACATTTCAATGAGCCAATGTCTGATTAGACCTATACAGATATTGCATCATGAGATTTTATTTCTTTTTAAATTGGATACAAACATTATGATAAAAATTTATAAACTTTGGAGTTTTTTACAAAATAAACAGGTGGATATTTAATGTATAAATTACCAATATGAATACTTTTTTAAATTATTATATGATATTTTTTATCCTCAATATTCAAATTGAAAATCTTCTATTGAATTTCTATAGGGACTAAGCAAGTCGGTCCGAAACATGTGGAGCGACATCGGTTTTCTTTGTGCTTTGCACTGTATGTTTTATAGGGAATATTCTGATTGTTCCGAGATGATCCTGTCAACTAGTTTTTACCATGGCACCATCCTCATATTATGAATATCTAGGAATGGCTAGAAAATATC
Source organism: Bombyx mori (assembly GCF_030269925.1). Classification (NCBI taxonomy): domain Eukaryota; kingdom Metazoa; phylum Arthropoda; class Insecta; order Lepidoptera; family Bombycidae; genus Bombyx; species Bombyx mori. The sequence goes on from NC_085128.1 coordinate 5,831,579, forward strand.
TAGAGCTACTGTTTTCACCTAATTTAGGGGGTTCTCAAAGATTTTTGAAAGATCAAACTACCACATATTTTTCTGTTTTGGACTTTTTCACTCGACCTTTCCTGAGTGCTATGACATGTTCTAGAGTGAGGTATGAGAAGAATCTCACTCAGGAGGTATGATTTCATGAGCGACCATGACATTGTATGCCGTATGCTATTCTGCCCCCAGAGGGAATAAACAAATGCTAAATAATGTGTACCTTCGTTTTCAGAGTGTATTGTAGATGCAACATCTTGCATAATATCTAAGGACTTTTTCCCTTTCTTGTTCTTCTTCTCACTTTTCGGAGTGGTATTGTCTGATGGGATGACAGCTGCAATGGAAAAATAATATATATATAGGTATTTCTATTATTATAGTTTTGTTAATAAAATAATTATCTGGCGGAAGCGAAAAGTCTTCGTAAACGTCTTAATAACTGGCAGTATCAGTGCAGTGATTCTTGATAATGATAATACAATAAAAACAGTGTCTTCACTCTATTTATTTTATTATTAAATTAATTGTTTTCAAGTATTATTGCTTCGCATCGAGAAGGTTTTTTTTTACACCCTGTATTATTGTGGCTAGAACCAAAGTATATTTATTTATAATAAAATGGAATAAATTAAACTTACATATTTCCGCAACATCTTCATTTTCATCGTCATTGTTAAAATAGGTTTTCTTATTTTTCTTTTTACAGCTAGAAAAGAGGCTATCTATCGAAATGACTGATTCGTCATCCACTGTGACGATTTTGCGTTTGTCTTTTTGTTTCTTATCACTGTTCTGAACTGAAATATTTGATTGGTTGTCAGATTTGTTTCCGACTGTGTCAATAATGAAATTAAACGATTGATCTTGATCATCTAAAAGAAAATGTTATTTTCTCAAATAGGTTTACAAATTTTAACAGATTATTAAGGAATATCGTAATATAATTTTTTTTTATTGCTTAGATGGGTGGACGAGCTCACAGCCCACCTGGTGTTAAGTGGTTACTGGAGCCCATAGACATCCACAACGTAAATCCGCCACCATCTTGAGATATAAGTTCTAACGTCTCAAGTATTGTTACAACGGCTACCCCACCCTTCGAACCGAAACGTATTACTGCTTCACGGCAGAATTGGGCAGGGTGGTGGTACCCACCCGCGCGGACTCACCAGAGGTCTTACGGCCAGTAATTACGCAAATTATAATTTTGCGGGTTTGTTTTTTATTACACGATGTTATTCCTTCATCGTGGAAGTCAATCGTGAACATTTGTTGAGTACATATTTCATTAGAAATATTGGTACCCGCCTGGGATTCGAACACCGGTGCATTGCTGAAGACGAATGCACCGGATGTCTTATCCTTTAGGCCGCGACGACTTAAATTACTTAACTACACTAATATTAATAAATTAATTATTATATGTATTATATAATTAACCCTTACTTGCAGTCTCTGCAACTTGACTTTCCAAAGATATCCGCTTTTTTTTACTAGTATTTAATGATACATCTTTCGTGTCTACATTTGACACAGATTCTGAAATAGAAGAGATTTATATTAACTTCGTACATCTTGTAAAAGGAAAATTATAATATATATACATTTATATGAAAAGGGTTAGCTGGTTAATAAATACTAATATTTCTGATCCTACCAATAATTGATGATGCCTAACTAAACGAATCATTAATATTTGGATGTTTTGTGTTGCATTGTTTTAAGAATTTTTGGACTTTTGAAAATGTTGAAGCTACATTGATTACTTTCAACATATTCTTTTAATTTGATTTCCCGCATTCGAACGACTGTAAAATATTGTATGTTGTTGTAAGTTGGAAAATATTGTGACTGGTATCTTAATATGAGATAGTCGACTGTCTAACCCTTTTTCTGTGTATAAATTTGGTAAATGAATTTATATATTTATTAATTAACTTTGTTTACCATTTTTTACGCTGATATCAGTTTGAGCTTCGGTTTTTTTCAGAGGAATGAAATCCGGTGCTGGGCTTATAGATTTATGTTGATCTTGATTATTTTTAACTTCACTTAGCTCACTGTCATTGCTATCTTCCGGGAAAAGTAATCTCATATCAATTGAATCGGATGCTGTATCATCCTCACAGAGTCGACTGTTATCATTTTTCTTATTGTATTCAGATTTCTCGGCTTTATTTTTCTTTGAGTTCTTGTCTTTAACATTATGCTTGGGTTTAGTAAGATTTAGTTCTTCAATAATGGGTTCTTTGACTTTTTTCTTCTTTTTGTTTTCATTCAATGAGGTGTCAAACAATTTGATTTTTTTTGATTTATTTTGAAGTTCTTCAAGAACGGTATTGTAACTATTCATAATTTTTTCGTTGGTACTTGAATCTGATTCGTCGTGTGATTCAGTATCTTGCAAAGGATCCGAAGTTTCGATGCCTTTTAGTAAGGTGGCATTTTCATCAACAAGTACTTCTTCAATGCTATCTGTAATTTTAACTACAGAAAAATTCATTTTTTGTGGTGTTTTTGGTTCTTCTTTGATCTGTACATATAGTGGATCATCCTTAGATTTTAAATTATCTGAAACTCTTGTTTCTATTTCATTATTAGACTTATTCATTTCGGTTTGGTTTTCTTTATAATCATTGTCTTCAATTGCTGATGTTGATATACGTGTATTCTTTTTCTTTGTCATGCTTGTTTCAGACTTATCAATACTAATGTCCTGACTGGAATCAATTCTTTGATGTTTGTTTTTCTTGCCTCTTGGTTGTTTATCGGTACTATTAGAATCATTTTCATCAGAAATCAACATTGACGAATCTAATCTTTGACGTTTGTTTTTTTTCGATGTGGATCCGTCAAGTATTTTGTCAGAATTATTTATTTTATGTCGTGCCTCATACATCTCTCTTGATGCTGTTTTTTGTTCTTTTAATTTACGTTCATTGTATTTTTGTTTAGATTTCGCGGTCATTTTCAACTCATTGTCACTCATAGAAAGATTATCTCCAGATCCACTTAATAACTGGTCATCTTCTGCATCAGAGCTAACTACAAAGGAATCTTTTTCGTAATCAGTGTCATCTGAGATTTCATCTTCAGTTTCTAACGTTTCTCCTTTTTCTATTAGCTCATTTTCCTGTTCATACTGTCGTTCATCTTCATCCTGGCTTTCGCCTGATTCGTAGCTTTTATGTGCTTCTGCTGCTTCATAATCAACAAATTTACTAGGCTTTGATATTTCCTCTTCACATTCACTCTCATCTGAGGAATCTGAATTATTTGAAACTGTTGTTCTGTTTGATTTCTTAGACATGTTACTTTTGCTTACGTTTGATTTTGAAAATGAATTTGACCTTGAATCCTTATTAGCGTCTCTTAAGTTTTCTTCCTTATTACTGGATTTAGGGCTTATAATTGAAGTATCAATTTGCATTCCTAGTTTTTTGAAGGATTTTTGCTGTAGTGGAGTACTTGTCAAATAATTTGACGATTTATTTTTGTTGTCGGCATCTGCAGCTTTAACAAAATCAGATGTATTTGATAATTGTTGATTATTGTTTCCTTTGGGCGATTCTGTCATATTTTTCATAACATTTGGGGAAGTTTCTTTTAAATGGGATAATATTAAAGTGCTTTTATTTTCATTTGGTATTTTGTCTATTATTTGTGACTCTGATTGAGACGTTGATTTCCGGTTTATTCTACTTGAACTTTCGGTGACTTGAAGATTCTTGGATGATAAATTAAGCGATGATTTACGCCTTTTTTCTTTTGTGTTTTCATGGTCATTAAATTCTTTAAATGTAATATTTTGTGGAATTGTTTCATCTACATCCATTGGTTCACAACTGTCATTTCTTTTTAAACTTAGATTTTCAATATTTTCTGATGCATGATCTATAACTGGGACACATTGATCGTCTGTATCTAGTTTGTTTTCTTTTACCTTGCCTATACTGTCTGTGTCAGAATCTACTACAAATATTTGGGTTTGTAATTCATCAGGGCATTTATCAAAAAGATTTCTTGTGAGTTTTTTAGATTCCTTCGTTTTTCCAGTTAGGCAATCATCTTGGTAGAGTTCTGTGTTGCTGGTTTCAGTATTAATGTTAATTGATTTGTTTAGTTTCAGTGTATTACATTTTGAGTCGTCATTATTATCGCTAGTAATTTTCTTACTTGATAAAATTTTATTTAATGATGTATTCTTTGGTTCATTATCTAAGCCTGACACATTATCTCCTTGATCTATGATTGACGTGCGGTTTTTCTTTTTTTTCTTAACTATTTCGTTATCACTGAAAAAGTTTTCATCATTTGTCTGAGAAACATGAATTGTTGTCAATGATTTCGTTCTGTGTCTATTAGCTTTAAAACCACTTTTTTGTTCTAGTACAGAAGTGGTTTTATTCAAGTCTAAGATATTTTTCTTTTTAGTATCCATATTTTTAATTAGATTAACACTAGAAGCATTCACCAAAGCATCATTTTCTTCTGTCAATGTTATGTTTTTATTTTTGTTTTGTTTCTTTTCAATAGTTTCTTCATTATTTGATTTCACGTCTTTATCATTAGAAGAATCAAGTTCGTCAGATTTAATGTTATTATTTTCAGGAAGAGGCATAGTGTTTTCACTTTTACTGTTATTAAGCCTAGGACTCTTTCTCGCTGAAGTATCATTGATTTCAACTATATCAGCACTAAACTCTGGCTCTTCCCCAATCACTTCTGTTACTTTACCAGTGTGTGGTGTACTAACTTTTCTTTCCACTATAAAAAAAGATAAGAATTAATAGTTATTTCTCTCTTTTTCTATTAAATTGTTCAAATTATATTTTTGTTAAAAAGTATTTTACGAAATATATTTTATAGCATTCTAAACAGTCAAGAAAGATACCCTATATCAAGGGGGTTCAATAGAATTTAGATCCAAAATTATTAATCACACAAGAAATTCATTGGAGCACAAGTAAGAATCTTCATGAAACTGGTCAAAAGATCGTACACAATATGTCTGTTAAGTTAGCCCATTTAGTTCCTTACAATCTATCCATCTAATTCCCACAAAATCTTTTTGTTTGTGTAGACAGCCTCATTACAATTGACAACACATAAAAATAGAAAAAAATATAAACCTGGCTTGTCGATGCTTGATGATGAATCCTTTCTTGTTCTTCTAGTTTGCCTAGCAGGCGTTAATGGCGCTTCACTATCACTACCTAAAATTAAGAGTATCTTATAACGAAAGTTAAGTTACAATTGAAGATTACAGTAACAGCCAGTCTTTTCTTTTTTGAGTACCGAAAATTACACATCCAAGATAATGAGTAGAACTCATCCAAGAAATACATTTAGATGTTCCCATAATCAATGTTACTACTAATTATATTGGTTGAAGCATTATTACACCCATTACTAGTGGTAGGGATTATTGCAAGCCACACATCAAAGAAGTCGTGCAGTCTAATTTGAGAAGTTGGGACCTCCTCTACACTGTTTACTGACACTTAGATCTCATCTTTCAAGGTGGGTGACAGCATTCACACTGTGATGTCTATGAGTTCCCATAGTCACCTAATACCAAGTTTCATGTGAGCTCATTCATTAAAAAATAACATCATATTCAATATTATATGGAATGACATATGGAATATGGAATAACTATAGTATTTTTCTGAACAGATACAAAAAAAAACACTAAAATGTTTGTGTAGTTTACATCAATGAAGGCGGTAGTTTATGAGACATGTCTAAATTCTTTTAAAGTTATTTGATTTTTTTTTCTATTGTATAATAAAAATGAATTCATTAGTTGATTTTTTTTTATTTTTTATTTGTTAGATGTGTGGACGAGCTCACAGACCACCTGGTGTTAAGTGGTTACTGGAGCCCATAGACATCTACAACGTAAATGCGCCACACACCTTGAGATATAAGTTCTAAGGTCTCAGTATAGTCACAACGGCTGCCCCACCCTTCAAACCGAAACGCATTACTGCTTCACGGCAGAAATAAGCGGGGCGGTGGTACCTACCCGGGCGGACTCACAAGAGGTCCTACCACCGAAGATGTTCGTTAGTCTCGCTAAAACTCGAGAACGGCTGGACCGATTTGGCTAATTTTGGTCTTGAATTATTTGTGGAAGCCCAGAGAAGGTTTAAAAGATAGATAGATATGAAAATGCTCGGAATTAAATAAAAATAACAATTTTGTTTTTCGTTTGATGTGTCCTCCGTCGGATGGATTCCTTTTGTTTGTTTTAAGTTTATTTTATACAAAAGTTTAGGTCTTTTATTTATCGATTGAGGCACTACGAAGTCTGCCGGGTCAGCTAGTATGTAATATTAAATATAACATACCAACTTGGGAAGTACGTCTCACTGCTCTTTTAGCCCTAGGAGAATCAATAGTTTGTGTTGTTTCAAGAATAAGACTGGTGTTTGAGCGGATTCTAGCGCTACGTCTGGATGGTGTCAATGTCTTCTCTTCTGAGACTTCAGCTTCAACTATCTCTTTAGCTTTAGTTTTGCGAGTTTGTCTCTTTGGAACATTTTCTGTGGCTGGAATAAAAAAATACTACAATCAGCTGAAGCTCAAAATAGTAAAATTAAAACATAAATTGTCTATTTCAATTCAGTTATAATTTGGTTTTAACCAAAAGTTATAATACTATTTTTTTAGAGTGAAAATTGACAATAAATTTTAATTGTTTAGTTATTTTAAATGTAGAATTTATAATTTTTACATTAAATATACGTGCAGCATCTACAAATGGGATGCTTTGTGTTCACAATTTTCACGAATAGGTACCTACCATTTTCGTCTATTAGATCAAGTTGAGGTTTTGTGGCCAGTCTACCACCTCTTTTTTTAGTAGGCGTAGCAACCGGCGACTTCACTTCGTCAGCTTCGACTGATAATCTTCTTCTCAGTCGAGTCATAGGGGCTGTGAATCAATTAATAACAATTCTAGTAGCATTATATATAGAAATCAGGCCCATGCTTGGCTTTATAAATTTCTAACTGTATTCGTAGTTTGGTTGCTTCATTCAAACACATTACTGTATTAAAATAAATGTTAAAATGTTGAAGAAATAAATAGTAGTATTAAGTAATTTAATGATAATCTTACAATAAAAAAATATGGAATTTAATTTTAAATATATTTCAATGTAAAATATTCTTGATTCTTGCGCAATATATTTTACTGTGGTGTGCTGACTTTAAAAAAATTATAGAATATTTGCAGTAACGCGCATGTAACGTTGTAAATCGATCTAATAAGCCAAGACTATCTTCAAAGAAACGTTTCTTCTTGAGAAAAATCCGTTAATTGGGGTTGAAATCAGACGGCGTCGTGGAAATAGGCATTGGAATCGCTGATAACGAGGTAATCATTACCCACGCTTTCCAGTCTTAAATACGTAAAATGGACGCATTAAATAATAAGGCTTACCTTTAACAACGCCTTCATCATCCATGGTTTGAAAATTTTATTTAAATAGCTTTTATTTAAAACACACTAAATACACGTGCAAGAAATACAACCGCTATTCAAAATCGTGCTTTCTATTCGTTTGGGTTGGTTAAAAACAGCTGTTACGACGCGGTGGGTGAACTGTCAATTCCAAATATCAAATTTAACGCGTGCCTACGGTCCGCTCTCAGATCATGGCAACACCGAAATCAAGCATTTCCGGTAGATTTTTTGCAAACAAGGATCCCTTTTTAATGATTCCCATTCACAGAGAATTTTAATGTGTCTTTACTGAATTCCATTTTGTTCCGAATGCTTTCATAATTATTATTCTTTTGGTGGGAAAACCCGACCTGGGCAAATTACGAAACTTTTTGTTTAATGGCCGGAACTGAAATGGAAGGAATCCATAAAACGAAACTGTTTAATTTGAAATTAATTACGGAGTCGAAGTGAATTTTAAAAAAGAAATAGAATTAAATAAGGAGCGATGGGTAAAGATATGGTAATTTCTAAGTAAAATAATGGTATATTATTGACTTTTAAAACCAAAAGCATATAAGAAACCACGCGTTGCGATTTTTTTTTATTTTCCCACACCTATTCAGTTTTATAAATATTATAAAAGGTTAACACAGTAATTTACATTACTTTATTATTAAACTGAAGAAAGACTAAATTGACCAAATATATAAAATAATTTACATAACATTAAACTGTTCGTGTTGCAGCTTATAAGAGTCACTATTAATATTTCACGAATAGGTACGATGCAAGAAGCATGGCGTTTAAATACACTTTTCGTCTAAAGACCATGGCTTCGGTCTTACGATACCCTAGACTTAGTAGTAGTAGACTTAGTTATATGGTGACCTTACTTCGACAAATAGGCGCGTCAGGATAAACCTTTTATCGTGTCCGTCGCTAATTTCTTACCCGACCCAGACGACAGACCAACGCAAAGCCGCCCTCACCCTAAAAATGTATTGTCGGGTCCTCCGGGTCCACTCTTGGTGCTTTTAGGCCCCTCAAGCACCAATCCCTGTCCTATTCGAATTTGTCGATTACGACGAAGATTTCTACGAGCGAACAAACCCATAGACACAACCCACTGAGTTTCTCGCCGGATCTTCTTAGAGGGTCGCGATTCCGATTCGGTCGTAGATTCTGCGAAGCTCTGTTTTTGCTAGGGCTAGTCTTAGCAAATTCTCGTTGAGCCCGTGAGCTCATCTACCCGGTCGGGCGCAGCTGAAGTAGCCCCTTAAATTACCAGAAAATATGTAAGTCAAAATAATAATAATGGTGATCTAGTTTACTTCTTTCAGTACATTGATTGGGAGGACAGCCTTTATTTAATGTAATTGATACTTTGAAATTAACTCTCAAAGTGGGTGGTTGCCATTTTAGGTTATCGAGATACGATAACCTAATAACCGCCGTTACACCACAATAAAAAACGGATCGAATTACTTGTGGAGATGATATGAATGGTTTAATCTCCGAATTCGTTCTTAATACTGCAGTCGATTTTAGACTTCAAATAAAAATTTGCTCTCAGCAGCTTTGACATGTGACCTGAAAGCAGGATTCTGATGATAGGATGATAGGACTTACTGATGGTAGGACCTCTTATGTTACTGATGGTAGGGCCTCTTGAATTACTGATGGTAGGAAGCAGTAATGCGTTTCGGTTTGAAGGGTGGGGCAGCCGTTGTAACTATACTTGAGACCTTAGAACTTATATCTCAAGGTGGGTGGCGCATTTTCGTTGTAGATGTCTATGGGCTCCAGTAACCACTTAATAAGTGGTGATGGAACCACGTCGAAATCACTGTGGAGACCCCGGACATTAAAGACATTGAATATATCGAACATTGTTTTTGAACATAATCCACCACGAGAGTGCAAAAAAGCGCCATAAAGGTTATATTTACCTTGACGTCATTAAACTTACTTTTTTAAATCATCATAGGGAATCGGGATGACGAAATTTGTTAGTGATTAGTTAACGATAGAGTGTAAAGGAAAAAGAAGAATAGTACAAGATACAGGTTGCGTTAGGTGCTGGCCTGGAGCCCGGAACAATCCAAGGACTAATCCGCGTACGCTTATCATACGTATCTACAATTCCTTTATTATTTCGCACCCCCACAAAATTTCTCATCAATAACGCCTCCGCAACTGGTGTGGGGGGTCCTACACTCATATAAATATTAGACTATCCATTGAGTATAATATGTATTATCTATAAGTCAATCGGATGCATGGTTAAGGAGTTATTTTAATTTTATTGCTTAGTTGGGTGAACGAGCTCACACCCACCTGGTGTTAAGTGGTTACTGGAGCCCATAGACATCTACAACGTAAATGCGCCACCCACCTTGAGATATAAGTTCTAAGATATCAGTATAGTTACAATGGCTGCCCCACCCTTCAAACCGAAACGCATTACTGCTTCACGGCAGAAATAGGCAGGGCGGTGGTACCTGCCCGCGCGGACTCACAAGAGGTCCTACCACCAGTATAACGGAACATCCGTAAAAACAACTGTAGATGTATATATTAGTATAGATTACTATTTTACCATTCTCATTTTTTAGCTAAATACATATATCAGAGCCAATTGAATTCGGGGTCGGGGAGGGATAATAAAAAAATAAAAATATATTTTATTCCGACGTTTTCGTATTTCATTTAACCATACTATTTAAAAATAAGACATTAATTAAAATCCGTACATATCTGTATATTGAAGAACAGGAATAAGAATGGTAATATGGTAATACAAAATGAATTAACGATTTTTAGAATCCTTTTTAACCGGCGCAAAACTGTTTTTAATATCGAAAATAATTCAATTTTCCATAATACAAAATTAAGTGCCTTATTATTTATTATTCTAGTGTTGAAGTCCTGACATGTTTGAGCTATCAATCCCTTTAACTTTTCAGAAGTGACATCGAATATCTACCAGAAAACTCTGCACCGAGTTAGGGTTAAGTGGGTCCGCTCTTAAAAAGACATCAAGGGTACAGAAATGGCATTATATCTTCCTGATGACCCTTTTCAGAAATTACGTTCAACGATGTTAACCCCATTCCTCTCGAGGGATGTCCTTGTAACCGAGACACCCTTAGAGATATTGGACAAATGCGGAATGACCGTCATGACACTGATTGTTTGAATCAGATACCAGTGTTACGTTTCACACCTATTCTTATCAACGGAATTTAATACAATTTTATTGTATAATACAAGAAGAGCTCTTTAGTATGGGCTTTGGGATAAAAGTATATAAATTAATCTAATGAAGTGTCTAGCTTTGTACTTCGCAACATTGAAATGCATCATCGATAAAAATTTGGCAAGACAACTTTTTGCTCACTTAATGCGAATGAGCGATTGAAGACTATAGATTTTTATTGCACAGATGGGTGGAAAAGCTCACAGCCCACCTGGTCTTCAGTGGTAACTGGAGCCCATAGACATCTACAACGTAAACGCCGCCACCCATCTGGAGATATGAGTTCTAAGGTCTCCGTTTAGGTACAACGGCTGCCCCACCCTTCAAACCGAAACGCATTACTGCTTCACGGCAGAAATAGGCAGGGTGGTGGTACCCGCCCGTGCGGACTCACAAGACATCCTACCACCAGTTAGAAAGACTACAATGAAGATGCTACTGCCTTCTTGAGTCAGCATTAAGGTCTCAATGGCTTGGCTACCTGTAAAACTATCCCGCTCTTGATGAAGACAGATTGAGATACGCATGAGTGTGGGTTTGAGTGTACCCTTTCGACTTCTACTTGTGCAGTTCGACTTGAAGGTTTTTCGTCGGATCTTCTCAGCATGTCGCGATTCAGTTGCAGTGCTAAATTCTGTAAATCTCTAGTAGGTAGCTCTAGCTAGGGTTAATTTAGGCACTTTAAAGTGTGAGAACACTTCCACCTAGGACGGAAACATATCTGATAAGCCGAGATACGATCGTAATTATTAAGATCTGACATAAAAAAATCTTAAAAAGTGACATCCCAAAAAAACTTCAGTTCATATATAAATCATTACTATCTGTTTAAATACAAACACATATATATGTAGGTATACGCTCGACGACTGAAGCTTGGAAACGCCAAAAACATTTAACTGGACACAAATATACTGAGCGCTCTGAGCTGACATAATTATTAAAGTTTTGAGATGCTTTTAGCTGTGTCCGAGCGTGAAGCGATATTACCTATGGTTGGGATAGTCGGTGTGGTACCGAGAGGTGCCCGTTGCGAAACCGACTGGGAAGACTCGCTCGACCATGAAATTGCACCGCCGAGCCTCGCTTAAATGACGTGATAATTTACAAGTATATTCATTCACACTTCTGTAGTCCCGCTATGCTCGTAGTTGAAAACTTTCATATTAATTTGAATTTTTTAAAACTGTGGATGTCATGCGAATTTTGGAAGCTGAAAAGTTTCAATTTGAATTATTATTTTTTTATTGCCCTTGTAGGCAGACGAGCATACGGCCCACCTAATGGTCAGTGGTTACCGTCGCCCATGGACTTCAGCAATGCTAGGGGCAGAGCCAAGCCGCTGCCTACCGCAATTATTATCGTTACATAGCATTTATTTAGTTTAATGTTTACGATCACTACGTCATATGGTCATTAGCAGCGCAAATTAAATTATTAATCATTAGCAGTTTCAAACTATGAAAAACTATGATAACACAATCTCACTCAAATAATATATTAGTACAATATTCATTATTAAATTTAAACTTTCAAACTTCGATTGCAAAAGTTACAAAAAAACATATTCTACAAAACGTAAGCAAGTTTATACTTGTAATATTTAGTGTAAGCGAATTTAGCAATTTTATATCATAATATAGAGTAGGTGACTAGGTAATTAAAATCTATATATATAAAATGAATTGCTGTTCGTTAGTCTCGCTAAAACTCGAGAACGGCTCGATCGATTTGGCTAATTTTGGTCTTGAATGATTTGTGAAAGTCCAGGGAAGGTTTAAATGGTAAATAAATATGAAAATGCTCGGAATGAAATAAAAATAACAATTTTGTTTTTCCTTTGATGTGTCTCCCGTCGGACGGATTCCTTTTGTTTGTTTTAAGTTTATTTAATACAAAAGTTTAGGTATTTTATTTATCGATTAAGGCACTACGAAGTCTGCCGGGTCAGCTAGTCATTTATAAAAATAATACTATAAATGCAATATAATTCTTTCAGTAAAATCATCGAGTAAGTAGCTGGTGTAGTAACCACTAATTTCGTAATATAACATTTTTATTTATTATTATAATTAACAGGCGCGACCAAGCTCTCCAGTTGTTTATTATGACAGCCCATAGATATTACGTCCTAAATGTTACTGTCCACTTTGAGTTACAAGATCGAAATCTACATTGATAAAACTGTAGTAGATAGAGCAATTGCTCAAGGACTCTGCATTCACAGAAGAGAAATTAAAAACCGAATACTTTGTAAAATTGGCAACGGCTAAAAATTAATTTTTCACCTCGTTGGGATAACTGTGAGAAACACTATCAAGGAGGTATGTTTTTTTTTGTTTTGGTATCTTTTTTGGGATTTTTATCAAAATGCCGTAATAAAATTAAGTATTGCGATGGTTCCGGATATATGAAGAAAAAAGAATATATGTATGAAAAATCCATTATGAATTTCAAATAACAAGGGTGTAAATCAGGAAGTTTGCTAGTATAGAGAGTCGGTCGGGCTTCGCTAGTATAGGCCTGGAGCTAGACCGTAAATTGTATTAACATTTTATTTTAAAATGACACAAACTTATTTGATTACGTTCTTATTCGAATACTATTATTATTAATACTTAATAATGCTATCACATTTTCCGAACTTATTCTTTTTAGTCAAATAATAAAAATAATTATGTTACTATGGTTAAGCAAATTTTAATAAAGTTGAAGGTTGTGTATATGATGTTGGGCTCGAAATATATTTTTTAATTGCTTGTACACGTAAATGAGTTTACGGCCTATCTACTGTTAAAAGGTTATCTGCTGTTAAGATTAATGCCATCACCCACCATGAGACATGAAGTCTCAGTTGCTTCGCAGCAGGAACGGATAGGTTGATGGTACCTATCCGTACGGATAACTATACATGCGTATCACAAGACGCCTTAACACCATTCAATAATTGAAAACACTCTATAGTTTTATCAGTAGCATTAACCTAAATGATGGTGTTTTGCGTTTCTTTCGCTATCTGCGTAATAATTAAACCGGCATTACGAATATGTAGCGCTAGTTTTGCATATGACTCTCTCTGCTTCCCGCACTGCTCTATCGTCTCGAGTTCTAATCTTGTAAGTACTTCCTTAGAGCGTAAGTAGGGTGTCTCGTGTAATTTAATTTGAATGCTTCCACACGGCAGTGCAGGCTTCATTAAATGTGTTGCACGAACCGACCGTGCAGTTTAAACTTCCGACTGAAACTTCCTGCGTTTGAAATTTAATTTAAACTTATTAATTTAGATTATAAGACGCCTTATTACTAGTAGGATACTCTGAGATTTCGAGCTTAGTGTGGCGCACGATTTGTAATCGTTCTCTATTGAGAAATACTAAACTGAAACCTAAAAATGAAATATCTATACTATAATAATAATATTATAAAGAGGAAAGATATGTTTGTTTGTTTGTATTGAATAGTCTCCGAAACTACCGATTTGAAAAATTCTTTCACTATTTGGAAGCTACACCGAGCGACATAGGCAATAATCTTTTTTGAAAAAAATTAGGGATCCTTACTAAAACTCCAATAATGTAACCCAAGATGTAAAAAAATTACCTAAAATATTCTTTACATCGCGTGTCCCGCGAAAACTATTGATGATGGAATAAAATAATGTACTACGACTTTGTAGAAGAACACATTATTATTTACAAAGTGTCGCGATAGCATATGTCTAACTATTATAGTTATGCCGCAATAAGTGTTCTTTTATTTAAAAAAATAAAACAACGTCAAATATCGTTGAAAATTTTGAGCCGGAGCTGGCCGCTAGTTCTTATATAAGGGTTTCTTTGTTCGCGTTCTACGTATTTGTACGGCGTTTATTTCATTGAGTTGAAACTCGCAGGTAGGTTTCTGATAAAATAAGACCGGTGGCTCGCAAGTAGTTTGAAAAAAAAAGGTTTATTTCGTATTGGATTTTGCGATAGTCACATCAAAGCATAGCCGGGCTTCACTAGTATTCCATAAAAATTAGTTAGAAGCGATGTGATCGCAAAGAGCTCTGCAAGCGAAGTGATCTCGCAGAGTAAATATAGTTATTTCAAAATAAATAAGGCTTTGTGAATGTCGAGCTCCCGACTCGATATCCAGAACATTCTACAGAATAGCGACATCAAACACGAGATGGCGGTGAGAGCTTGTGATTTATACGCGGCCATTATTTTTGTCAAAGCGAAATAAGCACATGCTATTCTAGTAATACGGTAGAATGCAACTTATTATTCAATATCCTTTCTGTGTACTCGTTCGTCGTTATGTCTCGGCTCGTTAACGGACTTATCTTTTGATTCTCTGTGAAATGATGCGCGTCCCTCCTTACCGTGCTATTTAAATGGCTACTGCCCTCTTGGTTGAATTTGTTATATAATTTGAAAACAAAAGACTGTGATCTTCAATTGTTATTTTCTTTTGTATACCATCAAAAATGTTTTTATCGATAAATCGTTTCTACCACGCTATAGATGGGTTTTTTTGCAACATGAAATTATTGTATTTTGTACCCGTCCTTTGCTCGCATATTGTGTCGTGAGTTTTGTTACTTCATAATGATATAAAGCCAACGACAAGCTAAATGTAACATTTTGCCTTAGATTATATGACCTATAAATTCATATAGTCCATCCACAATTTACTTTCTCCGGTTCAGGACCCTGAGATTTTTGCCAACTTACCCCTAATTATTATTTTGAGTAGGTATTAAAGCTTACTACCTTCCTGCCGCCTCTTTTTGGCTAAGTATTTGTTAGCTAAGCATCTGTTAGTAGCTTCGAGAGACTATTCTGGTTTTCGCTTGGTTGGTGGGCGAGTTTAAGGGGCACACACTGAAATAATTTTGCTAACATTAGCCCTGGCAAGAGCAATGATTCGCTGAATCCACCACCGGATCGAAATCGCGACCCATTCAGAAAGTCGCGCGAGCTTAGTAGGTTTACCTGTCGCCAATAATCACAGGTTCCGGATAAAAAAGATATCCGATGTAGTTCAGACTTCGAATTCATCATTCGAAGCCACGGTATTCACATTCTGAGGTTTCTGGACTTCGGTAACTGCTTACTATCAGGTGAGTTTGCCCGTTCATTTATACCGGTGAAAAAGAAAACGTAGAAACATTTGTGAAAATAAACACAAAAGCATTAAAACGACTTTGAAACATCAAACAGCATTACCTACCACAGTCTGCTTAATGAGCTAACATTACCGTAGATAAAGTTTACGTACAGAATACGCACGCGAGCTGTTGCGATGGCCTCCTAAATGTTTGTTGCAACAAAACACTTACGAAAGTTACTCCCCGTTGTCTTAAGAATGCTTTAAACTAACTTCCGTTGTTTGGAATGTAGTTAAAAACTGATAGCGCGAACAAAAATCACAATTAAACATGGTTGTGACTTAAAACTAACTTTGTAGGCAGCGGCTTGGCTCTGCCCCTGGCATTGCTGAAGTCCATGGGCGACGGTAACCACTCACCATCAGGTGGGCCGTATGCTTGTCTGCCTACAAGGGCAATAAAAAAAAAACGCTAAATCAAATCGCTACTGAATATATTTATGGTTTAGAATTTATATTTGAATGTTATTCGTTGTTATTCTTGTTATGTTTGATATTTGTTGTTAGTTGTTATTTTTTCGTAACAACGAAAAATACCTAGTTTTTCGAAACTGTAACTCCGATGAACACATGTACTAATTACACGTAAACTATGTCGAAAGCTGATACCTCTATGATATCGAATCGAGGAAAATGATGGATAATTAACTCTTAATAAGGGTGAATGTAGTGTATTGCCACGTACCATCCGGCTATGGAATGAACTCCCCTCCACGGTGTTTCCCGAGCGCTATGACATGTCCTTCTTCAAACGAGGCTTGTGGAGAGTATTAAGCGGTAGGCAGCGGCTTGGCCCTGCCCCTGGCATTGCTGAAGTCCATGGGCGACGGTAACCACTCCCCATCAGGTGGGTCGTATGCTCGTCTGCCTACAAGGGCAATAAAAAAAAGGTGTATAAATTGTGATTTGGATTTGTTATAAAAATATGTAAATGTCGATATTAAGGTGTTCTTTGTGATTGTAAATCTTGAATTTTAAACACCATAAAACAAAACTGCCATATTTGTTTTTATTTTTTAAATAAATAATTATACAAACAGCGAATTGTGAGAGCTTCCCGGCATGTGCGGAAGCCATTTGTCGTGTCACCTACAAGAGGATGAAACTCGTTTTTTTTGTGAATACATGCAGTGTGGATTGCATGCGCGTTCTCCTGCATCGGACAGGGGGCGGTGAGAGCAAAAACCAACACAAAACGTTGCAAGTTAAACTAAATATTCTATCTTCGATAAAATCATAAACTGTTAATGAATTAATCAACTAAAATTATTACTATCTACTAAGAATTAAATAATAAATTGAATAAATAACTACTAAGAAATAAAATCTACTAAGATTATGAATTCCTATTTTTACGAACGATTCACCCATAAAACAGGAACACAATTCTATCTTGGAGCCGTTGGATGTTTATTTGTTTTATTTAATATAAAAATAATATATGATACTAGCTGACCCAGCAGACTTCGTAGTGCTTCAATCGATAAACAAAAGACCTAAACTTTTGTATAAAAGAAACTTAAAACAAACAAAAGGATTCCGTCCCACGGGGGACAATCAAAGAAAAAACAAAATTGTTATTTTTATTTAATTCCGAGCATTTTTATATTTATCTACCTTTTAAACCTTCTCTAGACTTCCACAAATAATTCAAGACCAAAATTAGCCAAATCGGTCCAGCCGTTCTCGAGCGAGACTAACGAACAGCAATTCATTTTTTATATATATATAGATTAGAAATACGTACTTAACAATTGTTTACGATTGACTTCCACAGTGAAGGATCGTGTAATATAATGAAACCTGCAAAATTATAATTTACGTGAGTCCGCACGGGTAGGTACCACCACCCTGCCTATTTCGACCGTGAAGCAGTAATGAGTTTTGGTTTGAAGGGTTGCCGTTGTACTGTAAAAACTGAGACCTTAGAACTTATATCTCAAGGTAGGGGGCGGCATTTACGTCGTAGGTATCTATGGGCTCCGGTAATCACTTAGCACCAGGTGGGAGGTGAGCTCGTCCAACAACCTAAGCAATGAATAAATAAATATTAACTTTGAATGTTTTTTTAAAATTAAGATTAAAGAGAATTAGTGTACTATAGTGTCTTGATCAAAATCATTATTGAACGGCAAGTGGTGACGGGGCTATGTTTTACCGTGTACGGGACATACAAAAAGTGATTTGTTTGATCACGTAACCTTAAATAATATTTTGGGTAAAGGCACTTATAAGTTTTCTTTCCAATTAATTACTTCCAACATAGCAGCTTAGTTTATTCCAAAAAATACAGTGGGAGCTTGTTCGTTAAGTCGGTTTATTTTCGACAATCATGACTAATTGTGTATGTATATAGTTTGATATTATGTATTAGTGTTTTTTAGTAGTATTTTTGTTATTTTTATTGCTAATTAGATTGTACTCATCTACCCACTAATGTAAAGCTTTCCTTCTTTGAGAACGGTTAGCTGGTAGATAACTCAATTGTTGAGTTAAGCTCGCCATTTTTTTTATTTTTTTTTATATCTTATCCCAATTACTGTATTTTATTATCAGTGTGTACAAATAAAGAATAAAGAATGAAAGAAGTTTCGTGATCTTCTGATACGAAAGCGTTTTGAAGCGATGGCAATGTTATTACATTGTATGCAAGAATTGTCACACGAGTTTGATATCTGACACCCAACTTCATAATGAGATTACTTTGTTTAAAAATAAAACTGAAACACGAGTTATTTTTATGTAGTTTGAAGAAGTATACCGCAATGTTATAACAGCGCTTTATGTCGTTTCTTCGGCTGAAATTCGATTTACGAAAAGTACAAACAATGGTTATGTACAAAACAAGGCTACATTTAAAGTAAAATGAAACAAATAATATTTTGCAATTAATAAACAATTATTTGCTAATGGAAGTTCAAATATGTTCTTTGATATCGGATAAAATGTTTGCTTTTTCTTGTTTATTGCACTAAATAATATTACTTGGTATTGTTCCGTTGATGGCTAGATATCTGTTGTTTCCACTCGATATACTTAGAAGTGTGTATTTTGTTTCTTCGTATAGCTGCAGCATTTCTATTGAAACTTTAAATGTGATAATGTTTTTCACAGATATTGGATTTTCGGAATGAATATTTTTACTTTTAATTGAAACTATTTGTTTTTAGTTCACCAGACGAGCGCATGGTGGACGCACCACTGGTCTCCTCCAGTCCAGCAGTCTCCACCTCCTTGCGTCGATAATCCTCCATGCTATAATTAGTAGACTATTCAGTATATATTATATTATGTTATATTCTATTCTATATGATATTCTAATTATATTATAACTATATATTATAACATTCTGCTTTTTACTTTTCTTCTATGATTCTTATTCGATGTGTTGTAACTATCTGCTCAAATAGTTATAAATTAATCTAAATATGGATAGACAAACAAAGCTGTTAATTGCTGTTTCCAATTTAAAATTTTTAAGCAATTATTATTTTTCCAAAATGTTAGTAATTACACAAAAGTGAAAATATAATAAACAAAATGACTAAAAATCTTATGTTGTTAGTAATTATGGTCGAATTTCGATAATTCGGCCAGTAGTGGTTTTATTAAATAGTCCATTATTCAGAAATACAACCCATGTCATCCTTATTGATCACGAGTGTACTTTTAATGACAGTAGTTATCTTGACTTCTTTAAATAATAAAAGTGTATAGAAGAATATATCTGGCCTAGAGTTCAGTTTTATTTCTTTTTTTTGCGAGCAATTTAACCCACCCAGTGTCGTAAATTTCGTAAAACTCAGTATAAACGTAAATGACTTCTTCCAAAAAGTTTTAAGATTATATCATTCTTAAAAACAAAAACAAGTTGTTTCGTTTGATGTTTTACTACTAATTGGTAGAAATTAATGATTATGAATTATGAATGTCACTAGGTCTATACGCGGGGGTCGTAGGCATTCAGAAAGTTTTTTTAAATAAATAAAAATGTTAAAGATTAAAAATATACTAGAACCATCGGCGTATGCTTTATTATTCTTTATGCTGCATATTTGATAGCGTACTAAATTACGAGCGACAATGTTTTTGATGCAGATCTATCTTTTGGTGAGACGATTTCAGTGAACGTTTTGATACTGTTCATAAAAAGCACATAGAGGGGTATTTAAATTGGGAATGTTCTTTTTTTTGTAATCTTATTTTTTAAATAACCATGGAAAAGTTACCGCCTATTGTTTCATTACTTAAACCTATCCGATTTTTTTATATATTTGAAAATAGATCTTATAACACATTATTACTGAATTATCGTGGTCGCACATGGCTTATTAGATACACTTGAAGCAGTTTTTGTTGGTACTAGAGAGGTTTTTATCATATTAACATTAACGAATGACTTTTTTTCCTTCCTAAGCCTTCCTAACCTAAACCTTTTCCTTCCTAAACTTTCTCTCGAGAGACCATTTCAGCGTAGCCTTAACTAGTAGGTGAGCTCACGGAGCTCAAACCTGACGTAGCGAACGACAGGTGGCCTATGATGCTTTCATAAATGGACATGGTAGGTTATGGTGGTAGTTTCGGTGGCAGGACCTCGTCTGCGCGGGTAGGTACCATCACCCTGCCTGTTTCTGCCGTGAAGCAGTAATGCGTTTCGGTTTGAAAGGCAGGGCAGCCGTGGTAGCTATACTGAGACCTTAGAACTCATATCTCAAGGTAGCTGGCGCATTAACGTCATATATGTCTATGGGCTCCAGTAACCACTCAACACCAGGTGGGCTGTGAGCTCGTCCACACATCTAAGCAATAAAAAAATTAAAAAAACCTGTTCCACATATTTAGCAATAGTTTGGATTATTTCAAAAGAGATTATTCCGAATTTTGGTTTTGATTATGTCATTATTTTCGTAGAAATAAGTAAATGGAAATGGTGTTTCAAATTATTATGAACTTTTACCTTCTTAATGAGCTCTTTATAATAGCTGTAGCTATTGTACCTATTTTTTTGATATGTATTCGAACGGGCTTTGGAATTGTTGAAATTTACAATTGTACCCATGAGGTACGATTAGATTCCAGACTATTTTATTTAAATTCAATACTGGACAACGTTGTCTGGCTCGCTACTTTACAGAATATATGGTTTAATTTGTACTTTTTTGTATTCATTTCAATTCTATTATGCTTTTATTTCCGAAATTCTTTTGTGAAAGATTGATATTTTGAGACAGATGTACAACTATGTTTGGAACAACAATACCTCACCTTAATTAGTTTAAAAATATACTCTATTAGCGTTAACGTCAAATGCCACTTCTGACTACGTCTACTAGTAATCCGTGTTGAAAAATCTTAATTATTTTCTCTTGGCCTTTTTTTTTATAATTCTTTTGAAAAAGGTATTCAAATATTTGGCCTTTTCTATAGGAATTTCTATAGGAATGTATAATAATTATTCTAACTTATTTGAAGAATTTTATTTAACAGAATACAAAAATCTTGCAAGGAACAGTGTGACGCGTCGAAAATATCTTAGTTATTTTATTATAGTTAAGAGCAACCGAGATCTGGCGTGAACACAACGACAGGATCGAAACGATATTTTCCCCGAACTCATTGTATCGTTATTCGAAGAAAATATTTGGAATTACTGACACGTACTTATTTTACGTTACTTTGAGGGTTTCTTTTCATGTTTTAGGTTATAACATAGATTTTGTTTGGTTGCGGTTGTGAACAAATCATTGTGTTATATCGATGATATATACTTCTATCTATGTAGAAGTACATAGAAGATATAGTATTTATTTACGACAAATATTCATTTTATCGTAATGTTTTTCGTTTTATACTGTTACAAAATATAAATTGAAATAATTCGAACGCAATGTGTCTCTTTGAAAACTCATAACTAATAACAGATTTAGAGGAAGAATTTTATTAGTGACTTAGCGGTTCGTTTTTCCGTTCTATGTGCTACGAATGCCATAACTAACGCAGTTATGCACAGCATTATCATTTATCTTTATTTATTTTATTGCTTAGATGGGTAGACTAGCTCACAGCCAACCTGGTGTTAAGTGGTTACTGGAGCCCATAAACATCTACAACGTAAATGCGCCAGCCACCTCACTCACAATAACGTTCAAAGAAATTCAAAACAAAACTTGTAAATACAAATTATTTTAAAACGAAAGCAGAATCTAAGGGATGAAAGCGAAATATAAAATATTAATCCAATCGCTGACTGTGGAGATATAAAAGTTAAACCAATTATATCGGGAGACGGAGTTGTCGCACTAATGAGGTTGTCAATACAATCGATACTATTTATGAATAAAAACGTAGTTCTTCACAACACGGATGATTTCGTAATACTGGAATAGGTA
This sequence comes from Bombyx mori, assembly GCF_030269925.1. Taxonomy (NCBI): domain Eukaryota; kingdom Metazoa; phylum Arthropoda; class Insecta; order Lepidoptera; family Bombycidae; genus Bombyx; species Bombyx mori. The sequence continues at coordinate 5,853,861 of NC_085128.1, forward strand.
TTTGATTTCAGAAACTGAGCACAACGGTATTAATAATGGCATAGGTAATTTTCAACTTAAATCCTTATTCAAGCATTGAATAAATGTTTTTAATGCCCTGGCTGGATAAAATAGAGATGTATCGCGAGACTACGTAACGTCAGCTGAGTGTAGGCAACTAGCGGTGACGGCACGGGGGAACAGTTTCATTTCCTTTCGCACATATTCACGAGGCGACGAACAATATCTCAGTAACAATGGCTTCGTAATTTGGACGAGATGGCGCCCGCGGGACAATACGTCAAGTGACTCATTATTGTGGAGAACAGCTTCGGGCAGAAAAATCATTCTCTCCGCTCGACGTTTCGCAGCAAACAATGTGCGATGCGTGTGAACGGTGCCACATATCGGTGACCGCTTTTACTGTTTCCAATTTTCTTCAAAGCGAGAATGAACCTTATTCCGAAGCGATAGAGCATTTGACGTTTCTATGCTATAATACTGAATAGCGTACTATCGTGTTTGTGAGGGTTTTCCGTTGAAAGCTACAGAGCTACGAGTCTCCTTGGTCGCTACGATCTTTTGTCGTAGGTTCTAGATCAAGAACTTCGTTGTTCGTAGATTTTGGTAATGAAGCGTCTGATTGAGCTGTTGTAGTAAAAGTTTAGTAAAAACATAGAATTCGAGGAATATGGGATTCTAGAATTCGTGACATAAGTATTTAACTCCAATATTAGATAGGAGGATTTGTTTTATCCCGTATTAGGATTGCACCACCAACCGTAGTAGCAGAGCAAATGTTTACTACTGTATTTGAACAAAAACTAAAACATTATTGGTAGTATATTATATAGTACAACTAAAAGTATGTTTTTGTAGTACCCCGACGTTAAACATATTTTTTCATAAAACAAAACAAAAACATTTCGTATTTTGTCAGGCATCAGGCAAATAAACAGAGTAGCGTAAACAAGTCTCTTAGTAATGTAGAATGTTGTCATTGCAAGTACCTGGTGACGGCTTTTTGGGCGGTATTCAAAAGTTTTTTGCCCCGGAGCCTTTGTCGGGTGTACATATTGTCTCGTTGGGACAATACCGAGATACGGCAGGTAATCTACGTCAGGGCAAACACACGTCGTTTGTAATTAGCCGCCTCGCGTCACCACGAAAACAGCCGGGAACAATTCCCGACGTCACATTTTAACCGCAATTGCTAATGTTTTTTCTCTATGTTATTTATATTAAGCTTTTCCCAATTTTTTAGTTTATATTATTCTAAATATTTTGATGGAATGTAGCGATGATAGAGATAGAAATTCATGAATAAAAAAAATATGCAGTTTTGTAATGATACTTCGCTTAGGCAGCCGTTCTTATTGTCTAATTCTTTTGTTACGATGCTACGCGCTATTACCAAATAATTTAGTTTACCCTCCCTACATGCTACATGGAAATAACTGTAATTTAAAGTAAGTTAGAATGTGAATTTCTATTAGTGTTTAGACATGTGTTGGTAAGTTAAGTAATTCTCTCGTTAAAAGCTCGTTTGGATTTATTCCAAACCAGGAGAAGTAGGTTTTTTATTAAGGCCGTTTCAAGTAAATTAATTTACTTTGGCATCACTTTGAATTTTTTTAAAATATAAATCCATAATTCGATTGATTGTAATAAGTTATTAATAATTATGGGATTCTGAGATTACTCATAAACACCCTGTATATCACATTTGGAAAAAAAATAGTTTTGTAAATGCAATGCACTATAATCAAATCAAGTGACACCCGGGGTAAATGGCCTCGAGAGAGTGCGGGGATGCCGACTTTGCGATTGCGGATTCTTGGATTACGGGTTCACGGGAAATTACTTACGAAAACGATAATTATTTTTAATAACAAATGTTACCATTCAAATGGGCCTTCACACATCATGATTCGGAATACAGGTTCACCGCTAATAAATATCGTTCTTCTATTCAGGACTTGTTCTTTTCGAAAAATCTCATTCTATACAAAATATTTTAATAGCACTACACAAGGTTGACTACAACTAGAATAATCTATATTGCCGAGCATTGATTATATGATTATTAGTTTAGTCAATGAATGTAGCTTTTCATTTAAATAATCGAATAATAAGCTAATCGATTTCTGATTCGAGTTTCCGAATGATCTCTTTAAATCCTAATTAATTCTACTCTTAATGGGTTGCGCTCACGATCTTCCTATGACACTTGTCGATGATGTCATGAACTGATAGTGTAGGGTACTTCCAGCCTTAACTTGCGAAGGCTTCATTTCAGCTGCTACTTGTGCAAAATTCTTCGTATTTTTTAAATTAAATGGATAGTTTTAACGTCCGGTGAGCGAGACCATAACTTCTACGTATAATATCTAATGCATTGAACTATATTTTTTTTTTCTGCTTAGAAAGTTGGTCACATTTAGGTACAATACTGCTACAGTAACTAACTTATAAGTAATATTATTCAAAAAGTTGTTTGAGTGGCGGTTTTAATATTGAAATTATATTCTCGTAAACCGTAGCGTTTCAAGTAATACGTGTTGATGTGATTGCGTGTTCACATGGATTCCATGGAATAGATATACGTAATACATTCTCGTGTTGTCGACACGTGCCGGATGAGTTTTTGTTTGATTCTGGACTATGGTTTATTGTTGATGTGGTCGCAATGGTATCTGTAGTATGTTCCTATAGGTATTTATTATTATTTTATTACTGTTAAGCGGTTGCGGTTTCCCTTATAGTGGTATCTTAGTATTTTCTTCGCCTTTGACGAGTCAGGATGATAATTAAAACTTCTTTTTCAGTTTAATCTCGTATTTGTTATTGTGATTATGTTACTTGTTAGTAACATCCGTGCAATGCAGACAAAAGATAGTGTGAGGGAGAATACTTGGCTTTGTGGAACACTAACTAGCGTAATGTTCTTCATATCCGAGCAATTGTTATTAGCGACTTGAACGTACGATCATTCATTTTTTTTTGGAATTTGTGGCCTGGTATTTATCTACCATCCGATCATTCATAAAACGATTGCGGGGCTGCCGTATGAAGGAAATAAGGTGGTAATTCCACAGCAGAGCTCTATGCCAGGGCATATCAAACGTTAGGCTAGGTTCGCAACGGACCTAGCCTACAGCAAGGGCTTTGAACCTGTTCTCCGCGACTTCTGTTCAGCGGAGTGACAGACATCGTACCATACAGGTACCAGGTATTCATTAAATGGTCCATCTCCATAAAGAGCGTTAGAGCGAAGTCGTAATCGTAATCGGTCTTTAATTCAAAGAGCATAAGAGCGAAGACGTAATCGTAATTCGCAGCGTCTGCCCAACATCATTTCGGATACTGGTTGTACAGGAACAACCTTCCAGAAAGATGTAACCCAATTGGCTTAGTAAGAATGACATCACAAGCCCGTCAAGACGGATGTCAATTGATGGCGAACATTTTAAGGAGCGGCGGATTGCCGGAATATATTTAATTTCAATTATATTTTTTTATTTATTTATTATAAGACGTATAGCCAATTAGAGAGAAAGGTAGATTAAATTAATTGTTTAATTAATTGCTGTAATATCAATAGTGTAGTATTTATTTGTTATTTATGGCTTTAGCGTATATTCGGAGCAAAACAATATTTTAATTTAACGTTCGACTTAACGTATAAATACGCAACTCAAAATAAAAAAAAAGCACAATGTATTCAGGAAAAAAGTAATTTTCTCGCAGTGTCATTTTGTTCCGTAAAAAACGTTGAATATAGATTCGTAATACGTTCGGCAATATTTGAAATGCCAAACCATGGCGTGATATGAAAGGCCGAGGACGGGAATGTGTTAGGAAATAGGTTTGCGGCAGATTGATGGAGGGCTTTTTCTGTCATGACAACACGTTCGCGCATGAGACTCGAACATTTTTCAGATTTTTTTGGACTCATTGTGATCGGTGGATTCCTTTGCATCTGTATTTTGTTCGTTTTGTGCTAATATACAGTTTATTGTCGACGAGAATTTATTTGAAATAAGTTTTTTTTATCTGACTGCACTTTTTTCATATTTAGTAACTATAGTGAGACCTTAGAACTTATATCTCAAGGTGGGTGGCGTATTTACGTTATAGATGTCTATGGGCTCCAGTAACCACTTAACACCAGGTGGGCTGAAAGCTCGTGCACCAACCTAAGCAATAAAAAAATATATATTTAGTAACCTATTCAATTTATTCAGGAGATCGCATAGTAAAATACTTAATAGATTGAACTACATAATTTATAAATTTAATCTGTAATTAGTGGATTAAAATTAAAAAGTATAGCAGTTATAGAAATAAATCAAAATTGCACGTGGCAAAATATGTATCTATAAATACTAGAGGTCCCGCAGTAGTCGAAATTCGACTATAATTAATTGGAATTGTAAGTTTGTAGACTATTATGATTGTATTTTATACTTCTATAATCATAAATTTCGCCAAGACTACATTATAAAAAATATTAACAAAGACAAACAATATTTAATCTATTTTCAATTTTACAACAAACGTCAAGAACAAAAGCTTGACAATAAATAGTATGCATGCGTGTGTGCGTCAAATACATGGTATGTAGTGTGTGTAATGTTTTCTTTATTGATTTAATGTATCTTTTACGCATTATTTAAAAAAAAAAAATTGCATTGTGCACTTCTTCTCTATATTCTCTATAAGTGTGGAAAATTTCATACTCCTCCGTCCGCCCAATTTTCGTAAAAATGGATACAAAGTTTTTGCTTCACGTATTAATCTATAAATATATTTGTGACTTTTCAATGAACACATTTCAATGAATCGCTCTAAGAAGGCTCGCAAAGCCTGATCTGTATTAACACAGAGATTTAATAAACGTCTATATTCCTGAAACGAGGACTGATTCCCGGCTTTATTCTAATACTGCGATATCTTTATTGGGCATATTTTCGAATTTTCTCGCGATTCGGCATCCTTTGTGTGATTTATGAATAAATGGTGCAGCGGGGAGCCCTCACGGCCGGAGTGGGGCGCGCACACGAGTGCTTTTACACGTCATTTATCAGATGCTTTTGATATGCTCTGACCTGTAAGTGATACGTCAAATGATGTTTACATTATTTTTGTTTCGCGAGTAAACAGAAAATAATAAATGTATTATAGGTTCGTGGATTTTGTAACATGCGATTTTGTTTCATGTAAACAACAGATAAATATGGTAGTATGAGATGAGAGTGATAATAAATAAGGCAGATTGTAGATACAAGAATGTACGTTATCACGATGATCTATATCTTAAACTCATACCATATTAAAACTGCAGTGGACTGCTACTTTGTAACAGCGATGCAACACGAAAACCCATTATGACCGCCGCTAACTCGGCCTACACAGCTGCGGCTGGTCGTGTCGCCATTCTAGACCTATTTTAACAGATTCTCCCGATCCAGCCTCGGTATTGTCGAGCATTGCTAGTTCTAATAATAGCAGCAGCAAAAGCACAGGTCACGGTGCTCATAACAGCATCAGTATGTGGTGATCCTTTCGCCGGATCCTTTTAGTAGATCTTAATTCCGATACGATGGTAGATGCACTGGTGGATAGTTGCACTTGAGCTGAAAGGTCCCTTTAAAGGCGCTTGAGCAGCTCTTAGCAAATCCCTCAAGTTTGTTTAACCGTACTGGTAAACCTGGAAAGGATTCTGGGCCATCAGTAATCCCTCAATTCCAATAAAAACTTTGACGTCTAATTAAAACATTCTATGAAAAATTTAAGAAGAGTCATAGACATGATCAGATTCAATTATTTAAAACTACTTTTACGGTTTAATCTTTCGTCTAGTATTACCATTTTTATATCCATCGTTTTGAATGCTTTACAGTTTTCCTGGTCATAGAATTAAGTTCTAAACGTCTAGAGCGATTACGTCTTTTTGGAGATGACAAGAGCTATCAGTATCTTGAGGCCTAGCAATTTGTTTAATTTCAGTTTTGATATCCGCTGTTTGAAGTAATGATAGTATATTTTAATTGCGTTTGCAGCAAGCGAATATCGAAGAAAATGCTATTATCATTTAACCGTTACAGTTTCGTGGTCATCGACCAAAAGCTATCTATAAGACTATAGAAGCTGCGGTCTGTACGTATATGTTAATATTATAACGTCGTCTTCAAGACGGTTTTTAAAATAGGCTTTGTGTGTATTTTTTTTTTATTGCTTAGATGGGTGTACGAGCTCACAGCCCACCTGGTGTTAAGTGGTTACTGGAGCCCATAGACATCCACAACGTAAATGCGCCACCCACCTTGAGATATAAGTTCTAAGGTCTCAAGTATAGTTACAACGGCTGCCCCACCCTTCAAGCCGAAACGCATTACTGCTTCACGGCAGAAATAGGCAGGGTGGCGGCATCCACCCGTGCGGACCTACAAGAGGACCTACCACCAGTAAAATAGGTATTTTTAAAATAGGCTTTGTGTGTACATATTTTGTCAAAACTTGAACTCTACCAGTTCAGTAAAATCTATATGTCAACACTAACATATTTTGTAGAGGTGCTGCATTAGAGATCACACACACAGGAGCTTTTTTAGAATTAGGTCAAAGCTCGCTCTCAAACTGATTGAATTCGTCCCACACATAAAAAAAAATGCACATTTTTTCTCGCGTAACACTAAAAGTTTTTCGAGAATGTTTTTTTAATAAAATTCTCGTACATTATTTCTGCGACTCGTAAACATTGCAGTCGAAATACGAAATGGAACAACCTGTAATATCATACGGCAAGCTCCATTTCATCTAGGTATTGTTTTTGGCGGGAGTAATGAAAAATTTGACTCCTTTCATTTACATTGTACCTAGCCTAGATATTTTTTTTCCAAATGAATTACGTGGAACCGCTTCGGGTATATTTCTTTGGTGTGACAATGGCCTGGGAATTGAATTGCTAGAGTAATTTGACAGTATTTTAAAACGACAAACTCGTTTGCAGTGTATGCTTTGGATTAGGTACCTACTTTTGTTTCAAATTCTAGGCAAAGCTGAGTAATTTCAGATTTAAGTAACTACTTTTATAACTGTATTCATATCTTAATATCAAGGCAACTAATGCAGTGTTGCAAGAAATTGTTGTTTAAGATGTTTGTATTTGTGATTATGTTTCGAATCTCAGGCGGGTACCAATTTTTCTAATGAAATACGTACTCAACAAATGTTCACGATTGACTTCCACGATGAAGGAATAACATCGTGTAATAAAAATCAAACCCGCAAAATTATAATTTGCGTAATTACTGGTGGTAGGACCTCTTGACCACCACCCTGCCTATTTCTGCCGTGATGCTGCAGTAATGCGTTTCAGTTTGAAGGGTGGGGCAGCCGTTGTAACTATACTTGAGACCTTAGAACTTGTATCTCAAGGTGGGTGGCGCATTTACGTTGTGAATGTCTATGGGCTCCAATAACCACTTAACACCAGGTGGGCTGTGAGCTCGTCCACTCACCTAAGCAATAAAAAAAAAAAAAAAAAATATATATATATATATATATATATATATATATATATATATATACATACTATTATCACAATGGTATATACAATTAACTAATACTAATACTAACTTTTACTAGATTCTAGATATAAACACCATGTCGTTATTGTTTAATGAGACAAGTACAGCGTAATTAAAACACAAAAATGTCATAAGTAGGTCAATAACTGTTTTAATTTTTATATTATATAATATTTTTATATCATGTCATTGTATATACTTTTAACGAATTTAATGCTATTTTCACAGAATCCTATGCGTGTTTTAATTTAAATACGAAAGTAAAATTATCAGGCGAGTGTGCAACTGTATTTTGCGAGAATTGCTCGTAGCCGCTTACATGAATGAAGAATGTATCTCGGAATTGTCGAACCTTTAATCCTTTCCATAGAGGGTCCAGGCACATTTTCATATTAACGTTGTCAAGTAGGCATTATTGGTATTATAAATGTAAATGTCGACAATACGGACCCTCTCTTCGGAGGCAGAATTTTTTGTTAACAAGGGTATTATGCGACTCAACGTGTTCTGTTGAAATACGTAATATGTATTTCTGTGACCTTTGTAAGCATTTGTCGAGTTCCATATTAAGCGGGATGTCTTTGTAAGGTTTTTTTTTTATCAATGACTTGCATTAAATGAATATAGACATGTCTTCTGCAAGCTTCACAGATAAGTGGATTGATTTGTTAAATATAAATATTATATTATTATATTTTCACGGAACAGAAGATGGATCCCGATGCTGAGCAGTTTTTGAATATTTAGAAAATAGTTCGTTAAAAAGAGACACATGCGAAAGTTAACTCAGCCGTGTTTCTACAATGGTATACCGCGCACTATTGTTGTTATCTATGTAGTAATTGTTAATGAATTTAATTACCAAATAAAAATATTTATACTTTTAAGGAGGTACATTTTAACCTTTTTTTTCGCTATAGTTTTTTTTCAATTGTGCTTTAACAGATATTTTCAGAAGGGAGATAAGCTCTGATATTAAAGTATTACCGGAGCTCATAGACATCGTCACGTGAAGTCGTGGCCTGAATGATAAGACACCTGGGTTACATGGATCAAGCGATGCGACTGTGTCGCCGTTCAAATCGCGTAGGCTTTTCTAATAGCCTAGTTTTTGTAAGAAAATACATATTTATATTCACGTTTGATTGCCATGATGAAGGAATAACACATACAAAATAATAATTTGCGTAATTACTATAAAATTAAGATTTATAGTAATTACTGGTGGTAGGACTTCTTGTGAGTCCGCACGGATAGGTACCACCACCCCGCCTATTTCTGCCGTGAAGCAGTAATGCGTTTCGGTTTGAAGGGTGGGGCAGCCGTTGTAACTATACTTGAGACTTCAGAACTGAAACTTAGAACTCAAGGTGGGTGGCGCATTTACGTTGCAGATGTCTATGGGCTCCGGTAACCACTAACATCAGGTGGGCTGTGAGCTCGTCCGCTCATCTAGGCAATAAAATAATAATAATTTAGAATTTAGATTTTTTTTCTCAAAGTGAATGAGTGGTGGCATTCACGTTGTGCTATCTATTAAAAAACAGCGAGAGACATGAAGTCTAAATCTCAATCTATCTGCGAAATGTACATATAATTATAATTATTGTGCAAGAAAACATTGGGCCATGGATCCAAGGCTACGTTCGAAGTTATTCTCAACTACCTCAAACAACAGCACTGAAGTTAGAGAACTGTATTCTTCCATTTTTCTTTATGAAATGAATCTCTTTAGTCTTGTCTGTCTTAGATTACGTCTTAGAACACGATGATCAAATTATTTATGATATAAGGTAGCGTCTCAGTATTTCACTGTTATATTCCGGACACGTAGAAAGCCGTGTATCTCTCGGTGGCTTTCCTGCGATAACACTACAGAACATTCGTCAGTACTGGGGGGAAAAAAACAAAACTATGAGCGATAACAAAGTTTGAAAACTCAACGATTTCGTGAAAGTTGTTTGAAAAGACGCAGGTTACAAGCCAACGAACATAGTTATGTATGCAAATTGTTATTTTCTTCGCAACTACTTAGATAAAATGTTTTATTCATACGATGCGGCATCAGAAAGTACTCAAGGTTGAGCAATAAACGTGAAACATTGCCATCCCATGTTAAACTTTCAGGCACCGAAGTTTGTAACAAAGTAAACGGTTCTGGAAGATACGGCAAATCGAATGTTTGACATCGGTCTATAAACAAGTCTTGCTTTGAAGAAAATTGAGCGAGCCATTATGTATTTTTAGCTTTATAACATCAACCTCGAAATATCTTTAATATCACGTGTCCTAAAAAAATGTCATAACATTTTATTAAACGTAAATCGCAATGACCGTGCGACCGTTCCCTTAACGCTTTTATACCTTTTTATGTAATCTAAATTATATTTACCTTTACTCGTGTTATTAAAACAGCGAAGTAATTTAGAACTAGCTATTTATTCGTTTTATTCGGAAATGCTTACCTCAACGCGAATATTTGATTTAAACTTATTTGGATTTCTTAGAGTTCAAATTGTCGGGAAGTTATCAAAGTACGAAACATCTCACTTTCAGATGATAAAGTTGGACTAGAATGTTGACGGCTCAAAGGCCCACTGATCAAAGTCCGACCGAGCTCTAAGATCCTAGTGAATGCTGCAGATGGACTCAAGTTCCAGACTTTTTAGACACCAGTGATCCTTCAGACGAGCCCCGGTACGCAACTTTAATTAAAAACATCTCCTTTAAATTTTTTTTTTAAAGAATTTCCTACCGAAGTTTAAGTTTGTTCTAAAGAATATGTTTGAAATGAGATTTCTGCTCTGAAAAGTTAAACGTTGATATTCGTTAATTGCGATTTCATTCAGGTATCTTATACCGTTGAACTTGGCGTTGCTCTGTGTGTTTCACACCCGCGTGCTTCGTGCTTTTGATATTTTCGGGGACTTTATTATTCTGTTCGTTAGCACGTCTCGGGAACAAAACGAAAATTGGTTTTTGTTTCGGTGAGTACGGGCGTGTAAAATTTATGCTTCGTAAAGTTTACTCAACGGCGTACTTTTCTTTTATCTCGCGTGCTCATGTCGAGACCGACTATTGAAAGCTTTGATTACTTCGGTTCAGTTTGTCATCAGACAGTCGTTTTATCTGTTTTGTATACAAATATAAAATAGAAGGAATTTAATTTTGTTTACTGAATAATTCAGGAACTCCCGACCCGCAGTGCTCAGCGCTGAGCTTGGAGTTATGAGTTATTATTATGAGTTCGTTTAAGCGTTAGTCGTGGTCCGGGGGGATAACTTTCACGAGTCTGCCTATTTAGCCGTTGAAGCTGGAGTCATCGGCATGAAAGATTGTTCCTCGTGGTGCTCGCCGCAAGCTCTGTCGTTCAACGCACATGTGGAAGTGCCACATGTCGAAACGCACATTTTGGTTGGAGGCGTCCACATTGTGGTCGGGGTGCATTTGAAGTACATCGGCCGTACTGTGCATTTGAACACTTTGGGGTACTGTGTTGTCTTGGCCTTCTAATTGCTAAATCTGGCCGGTACATTGAACCAATTTCTCCCTAAGACCGGGCAGCAAATTCAACCGACGCGCCGCCTCTTCACAAGAGTGCTTCGCTCGACGGCCCTGTACGTATGTAGTTCCAGTATAGGGTCCTTGCCTTGTCGTTCAGAGCAAAGTATAAGTATAACGTGTCTGTGTCTGAGGGTCCCTCTGGGTATGCCGATGTTACATGAGGCCCAGTCGCGTCACTCCCCAAAAGGTAGTTTATGGGTCGAGAGACACGGAGCCGAGTCGCACCACTTCTTGACACGTCACCACCGGTAGACCGTCAGACGGACCGGTGAACAGGAGACTCTGTGAGGAGGATCTCAGGGCCCCACCACCTACCGCTCTAGGACTTACACCAATAACAAAAAACAAATTACAATTAACAATATTGTGTTTATTGGACACAGATATACAAGTATAAAATAAGTTTAATTTACAATAATAGTTATTAGATACTAGTGAGAGGCTCAAACAGCTACATTATTGAAATTAATAAAGACGGTGTGTCGGTAGATAGACCGAACACTCGAGAAAGTTTTAATAGAAATAAAAGAAACAATACGTTTCACCAGGATCACTTCCCAGTAACCGGGGTTGCTGTATGCGAGCGAGGCTGGGAATGCGGGTGTGTCCTATGTCTACCGAAGTCAAGCAGCCTTCCTTGGACCGACTTGCTAGAGCTCCCCGCTTCTGGCAGCGTCCATATCGGAAGGTGCTATGGGATTCCGAAGGTAATCAGAAGGTCATGCTCCGCACCCTACTGGATACATATTTTGTACCAGTTATAAGGACCTACGTATCAAGACATACCGTTTAAAATTTATTTAATTAAAGATTGTGGACACAGTGTGGAGAATAATTCAAATAAACTTACCCTGGTTTTACACACGTCACCAAGGATTAATGAAACTGACTTTGGTAAATGTCAATGAACAAAATCACCTTGCTTTGCAGCTCGAGAGATGTTACACGAAAGAGAGTTGGACAAACTGAACTTGTCCTTTTATATTAATAATGTGTCGTTTCTCGAAGATTCTGCACGCTAGTGATGTGCAAACTTTGTCGTTGAACAATAGACAAAATCGCACATTCACGATACGCAGTGTCGAGCTACCGAACTTAAATTATCGAATTCTCCACACTTCGCCACGTACAAACGCTAGATGGCGTTACATAAGGCACCAGACCGCTTGGAAGCTTGCCCATGCGATGGACTCACCAAGTCTAGTCGGCAGTTGGCGTTTGTTTGCATAAGTGTACCAGGCTCACCACAAATCGGGAAAAGTGGCGATTGCTCGTGAGGCGCATAGCATCTGCCCACAGCAATGATACTGATTGACGACCACGACCGCGATACGACTAAGAAGATAGAGTCGTGAGAGGCTCTGAACCGTGAGGGTGCCGAATTTTCTGTGATGGGTACAAACGCCTTCATTTTTTAATATGACTCGAGTACGGAAGGTTCAATTTTGACGTTTCATACTGGAAGCATGCTTCAGACGTTCGGTGCAGATGTAAAATGTATGTAATGTAATAATGATAATAATAAATGTAATGCATCTTCTTCTTTTTCACCTTATCCCACTATGTGGGGTCGGCACAGCTAATTTTTCTCTTCCATTCTCTTCTATCAGCCGTCATCTCAACACTCACTCCTCTCTCTCTCATATCGTCATTCACACACTCCATCAATGTCTTCTTCGGTCGACCTCTTCCCCCTCTACCTTGCACTACCATTGCATGCATATGCTCCGAAAAGTACTTCCATTTAGATAGATGGTCGCATCGATGGGCACGGCGCAGCATGCTGTTGGGGTTTGTTTTGCATTCAAAAGGCGGCGTTATGTCCTTGTCTCACAAATAGGTTCCTACTTGTACCTGATGCATATCATGGCTGGGATGCATAGCAGTGATGACTGGTGCCATGTAATGATCGACTTTTGCAAGGGTTTTATAGTGCGAAGCAGGCAGTGGGGTGTGAGGGAGAGCCCTCATTTTCTTCACCAAATACCGCCATCGGGTTAGGGTATGGCAATGGATTTCACCTGAATTCTGACGACCTAGGTGTTTCGGGTGAACGAGATCCAAGAATACTATGTGTAAGCTACTTTGTACACGTCTTACAAACTCACCTCCTAGACTACTTTAGTCCTAACATAGCGACTTATTGTTCGTCTGCGATGATCGATAATTAGATAGAACATCGATACCTATTTTGGCTAAAGCATTTGATATTACAAAGTATTGAAAATTTAGCAAATTATTTGGATTCATTTCACCAATTGGGGTACGTTCACTGTAGAGTGGTATTAATATTTAATCACTAGCCCTCTGGGATGACTTTCATCCTGCAGCGCTCCAGTAAATGTTTTGAATTGCTGTTTTTCTCCATTTTAAAGAAAACCACACGTAACGAAAAACTTAGGACTACGAAAGAATAGGCTGCTTATGTTAGGTTGAAGCTTTCTTGTACTTGTTTTTTTCTTTTTTTTTCTTATTTATTGCCCTTGTAGGCAAACAAGCATACGGCCCACCTGATGGTGAGTGTTTACCGTCGCCCATGGACTTCAGCAATGCCAGAGGCAGAGCCAAGCCGCTGCCTACCGCTTAATACTCTCTATGATGAAAAATGACCCTGGAGATTTCCTTGTCCTAGAGAGACTCCTAACCAATCTCGCCAAATTACGTAAGTTATAGTGTGAAGCTCACTAAGGTGTGCTATGCGTTATGTTATGGAACCGGCTGTTCGTCCAATGTATTCAATGTGCACACAATATATCTTATCCGAGCTGTTATTCGTTGAATGGCTCCTTCGTCATTCGGAATCCAATTCTGAGGGCAGTGATCACGGTGACACTTAGAATGGACAGTCATAATTAAATGCGTTTGCAAAATGTGGTGCTATCTATTTAGCAGTTTCCTAATCCAGATTCAATACTGAATGCAGTAGTCATGTTGTGGTAAGACTTAAAACCGAATATCATTATAAAATATGATCACAAATTTTCTTATCGGTTACTTTATCTTGTCGTATCACCGGACCCACTCTCGATGCTTTTAGGCTCCTCAAGCACTGATCACCGTCCTCGTCGAACTTGTCGATAGCGAAGAAGAGTTCGACGATAGGCCACTGAGTTTCTCGCCGGATCTTCTCAGTGGGTCACGATTCTGATACAGTGGTATATTCTGCGAAGCATTGCCCTTGCTAGGGCTAGTGTTAGCAAATTATTTGAGGTTGAACCCGTGAGCTCATCTATCTGTCCGGGCCTAGCTGAAATAGTGGCCTAGGCTACCAGCGAATAGGTGGAAAATAAAAGTTCCTATATCAGAAACTCATTCTGGTTGTCGATTCAGGTCATGCTCACCATAAAAATGCGTTGTCGTCGAAACTGAACTGAAATTAAAAAAAAAATTGTAGTCGTCGTGGCCTAACGGATAAGACGTCCGGTGCATTTGTGTTGAAGCGATGTACCGGTGTTCGAATCCCGCAGGCGGGTACCAATTTTTCTAATGAAATACGTACTCAACTAATGTTCACGATTGACTTCCACGGTGAAGGAATAACATTCTGTAATAAAAATGAAACCCGAAAAATTATAATTTGCGTAATTACTGGTGGTAGGACCTCTTGTGAGTCCGCGCGGGTGGCTACCACCACCCTGCCTATTTCTGCCGTGAAGCAGTAATGCGTTTCGGTTTGAAGGGTGGGGCAGCCGTTGTAACTGTACTCGAGACCTTAGAACTTGTATTTTTTTTTTCTACCTAAGCTTATAGCCTTTAGAGGCTATTTCAGCGTAACCGTGGCTAGTAGGTGAGCTCACGGGGCTCAAACCTGATGACGATGCTAACACGAACCCCAGCAAGAGCCGTGCTTCGCAGAATCTACCTCCGGATCGGAAACGCGACCCACTGAGAAGATCCGGCGAGAAACTCAGTGGGCTGTGTCTTAGAGTTAATTTACTCGTCGAGCCCTTCGTCGCAAGCGACGGGTTCGACGAGAACGGTGACCGGTGCTTGAAGTTCCTAAAAGCACCGTTAGTGGATCGGGAGGATCCGAGATGACGTGTTTTGGGCGACGTCGACTGCTTTCCATTCTGTCCGCAGGATCGGGAATGTAGTTACCGGCGGCCACGATGAGAGGGTTCTCGTGTCGTGCCGCTTTATCGAAGTGGCGCATCGATGCCGACTGAAGATACTTACTGATGGACTCTAAGTCCAGGTCGTCATGGAGGTCGACGTTCCTGACGAACCACGGGGCTCCGACGGCTATCCTGCAAAAACGGGATTAAATAATTTGGAAGGATTTTAAGTGAGTGCGGGCCGCGTGAGCGAACACACTTGTATCTCAAGGTGGGTGGCGCATTTACGTTGTGGATGTCTATGGGGTCCAGTAACCACTTAACACCAGGTGGGCTGTGAGCTCGTCCACACATCTAAGCAATAAAAAAAATAAAAAATCTCAATTGAAAAGAATTGTTGGAATTAGATAACAAACATACACAGACAAATATTGTGGAAAAAATAATAACTAAGTAAAACTTTAAAGTATTCGAAACGTCGGAATTACGAGTAATATGATGAAGAAAAAAACGCGAAATTAAATCGTAAAAGTAGTTTTTAGTGTGTCTACAGTTAGCGGAAAGAGAAGAAAAATATTACTTCTATGTTTCAAAAATGCAACTTTATTGCATCATTTTTGCTACGTTATCACGAACATTTAAGATTCTAAAATTAAGTCAATATTTGTTGTGAGATGAAGCTCGTTTCTTGAGACGGATGGCAAATAAACCACCTAACATATCTTGCTTCATAAATATGTATTTTTATAAATTCTTTCTCATATATTTATGAGATATGTACATTTACTTTATATTATTTTATTCTTCGATATTGTAGGTTAGAAAATATATATCAATTAGACGATGTCTATTTCGTCTTAGCTCGTAAAATACTAAATACTTGATTTCCTTTTTAAGAATCGAACTACTAACAACACTGCCTGTATATATGTATATATATCTAAAGCAAACCACACAGGGGACTGGGATTTTGATCTGTTCCATATGACAGGAGAGAAGTCTTCGTGGCCTAAAAGATAAGACGTCCGGTGCATGCGTGTTGAGCGATGCACCGGTGTTCGAATCCCAGGCTGGTACCAATTTTTCTAATGAAAAACGTACTCAGCAAATGTTCACGATTGACTTCCATGGTGAAGGAATAACATCGTGTAATAAAAATCCGCAAAATTATAATTTGCGTAATAACTTGTGAGTCCGCACGGGTGGGTACCACCACCCCGCCTATTTCTGCCGTGAAGCAGTAATGCGTTTCGGTTTGAAGGGTGGGGCAGCCGTTGTAACTATACTTGAGACCTTAGAACTTATATCTCAAGGTGGGTGGCGCATTTATTTCGTAGATGTCTATGGGCTCCAGTAACCACTTAACACCAGGTGGGCTGTGAGCTCGACCATCCATCTAAGCAATAAAAAAAAGGGTGCGTGTACTTATGTACGCGCGTAAGAAGTTATACTTTATTTTTATTAAATTTATTTCTTTTTTTTTTATTTAAATTTTAATCAATTTGAAAAAAAAAACGATTGAACAACATCCTCAAACACGCATATTGGACATCCCTTTTCTTGACATCGTATAAATTCGGTAATTCTCGGTACGGTTCGGAAAGTTCACCTGCGGCTATATTCAGACTCGCCAAGTTACGTAGGTCGTATTGTAATGAGCGATTTAGTGGGCAACTTCATTCTGCTAATTTTATGTCACGGTACGCGCGCATCGTAAAATGTCACTCTCATAAATTTTTCATAACGCGCCTAAAGAAGTATAACTTCAAAAAGAGAGAAGAGTGCTCTCTTCCTGTCTATTAGCGTGGTGTGAAAAGTCAGATAGGTGTTCCGGCGTATCTAAGTTACATCCGTAGAAATGATTCTTGTTTACATTTGATGCTTACATTAGTGCTCCATCGAAGATCAAATCACAAAATTGTTTCATTCATACATAATATTGGGCTTATGATCATATGAATAACAATATTTTTATGTTTGAAATCCGAATGAAATCTTAAATCAATACGCATAATGCGGGCACGTCCGCGTCAGTTTGCTTGTATTCAAACAAGGCGGTAAGTACGCACATTGAGCGAACGTTACGTAAGCCAAACAAGACACAAAGGGCGCTGTTGATAAACTGTGTAAATCTACGGGCATACAAATGCGAACTCACGGGGTAAACTGATCCATATTCTGATCTCTTTCGGGGTAAAGTCGGCCTATCCATCCATCATGTGATTCTCCGATTATTTGGTTACCGATTCCAAGAGTCACATTATTCTAAGCATATCACAATGTAGTCGTTTATATTTTCTCATGAATCAATTAGTATTGATAATAATAATAATACTATGTGTATATGTAACAATTAGAATGTGGTTTTATATTTAGCCCTGTGCCGGCTTCTGTTGTGGTAAGTATAGGAAAAGTATTGTTTTTTTTAAATTGCTCTAGAGTTAATGAGCACATGTCACACATGGTGTTTGGTATTCACTCTTTTTTTTTTCGGGCCATGGTCTGATCCTTCTTCGAAGTCTCCGCGCCTAGGGGGCGCGCGGGGTATGTGGGACTAGACGATCTGCAAGGTGTTGGGAGGACAGCGGGCTCAAGGAATTTTAGGGCCCTACCCACTAAACGACTCCGCTGCACTCTTACACCCGACGTCCGATCTCCGTACGAGGTCAAAACCCGGTCAGAGTAGGGGGGTTCCTGCGATCAACACTACAACCAGACACGCGGCGCCACCGTGAGGACGCCCGACCGACGGGTCGTCGAGGCGATAGTCAACGACCAACAACGTCGGTCTCCGCGATACGGCAGCTCTACCAGGCCCGGGCGATGCCGCTGGTGTTCCGGGATTACCCGCTGGGCCAGAACCAGCCTGCCGGATCGGAACGCGATACACCGCCGACCGGGTTGCTCTTCCACAGTATGTTTGGCGACGACAGAGACGACGAAAATGCGGACCGCATCGTAGTCCACAGCCGCCGACGTGCCGTCCCGTCCTCCTGGTGCCAGCGCGCTAGAGTGACGGTAGCGTGCGGCGCAGCCTCAACCCTTAGGTCGCCCCGTGACCATCACCGGGAGGAGACTGCCTCCTCATAGGGGCCGGAGCTGGATAAACGCCCTACTCCGACCCCCGGCTCGGCGGCGGCGGCACGGCGCCGAGAAGGAAGAAGAGCTCTCCCTCTGCCGTTCCGCCTCCTCCTTCTGCGAGATGGTAGACTCGCAGAAGTCGAGCATCGTCTGCCAGGACTCGTCGCTGCCGAGCATCGTAGGCACGACGGTCGGAAGCGACAAGTCCGGTCCTATTCTTGCGACGAGGACACGGCGCTGCTCCGCTAAAGCGGGGCAGTTCGTAAGCGTGTGCTCCGCCGTGTCCTCGTCGCAGCCACTGCAGTGGTGGCACTTCGGCGTCGGCTCCCTCCGGGCGATGAGGTGCAGGTAGCGACCGAAACAGCCGTGTCCCGTGAGCACCTGCGTCGCTCGGAAGTTGAGATGTCCTTGGTCGCGATTCACCCAGTCCGAGAGGACCGGGCGAATCGCCTCGACGGTCCGTCTCGCTTGAAGCTTCCGCGTTCGAACTTCCGCCGCGCCGGGACGCGTCTCCCCCCTGGAACGGAGATCGCATCGCTACGCGTAATCCGCAGCGAGCGTCTCCGCTTCCAGGTCCCAGGGAGGCATGTTGGTATTCACTACCTTAACTTATACTTAACACTTAACCTAGCGTATTCCTCATTCAAAATGATTTTACCGTAAAACATTCCCTCTATTGTTATTGTTTGTTACCGGTGTTTTTATTGGTGCTTGCGTTTATTGTGAGGTTACACTCGACTGCCGACTTCAAATAACGAGGCTTGTGGAGAGACTTAACGGTAGGCAGCGGCTTGGCTGTGCCCCTGGCAATGCTGACGTCCATGGGCGACGGTAACCACTCACCATCAGGCAGACCGTATGCTTGTCTGCGTACAAGAGCAATTATAAAAGTACTAAAAACCTACCTAAAATTAACGATACCAAATTTGTACGGAGAATGTTTTAGATGCAAGTTTCATCTCTTTAATAACCGTAGAGTAGACATATAAGGTGACCAACTACACTCATTTACTGAGTTTTGTACTCTTTTTTCGCAAACCGTACTCTTTTCAAATTCTGTACTCTGAAAGTACTCATTTGTATATATTTTTTTTTATTTTTTAGGTGTTTTCACTAGGGAATGATTATTGGAACAGTGAGAAGTCGTAACTTTCTGTAAAAAACATTATCTGCCGTCTGAACAGTCAAATTTAATATGCAAATGTTGTTCGAATGTGGCTACATTATTAGACGAACATCCTCATTTAACAAAAAAAAAATCGACTCCGAAGAAAAATATGTTTTTGAAAGAAAATAAATTTTTTATCGTTTTTCTTTTTTTTTTCACCTTTGAAATACTTGCAAAGTGTACTCTCTTTCTGAACAAAAAATAGTTGGTCACCTTAAGACATAGCATTATCAATGTCGAATAAATCTATCCAAAAGTTTTGTTTTTCCACGTTATACCAGCGAGCCTTACTATCGTTCGGAGCTGTGTGAAGACACCGATAACGTAGCCTATTTTTTTATTGAACTCGTTAATGTCGTCGTAATGAAATACGGAGATCAAGCTATTTCACAGTTATACGTATATACGTTGATACTGTTACGCCGGTAAGAGTAATGCCATCTATCGCCGAATAATCGAACGAATATCGAAGGATCTAGTAGCACCTAGAGCGCTCGAGAAGTACAACGCCATCTATTGTCAGATATCGGAAACACAATACTAGAGATGTGTGGAATATCTATACTAATATTATAAAGAGGAAAGATTTGTTTGTTTGTTTGTTTCGAATAGGCTCCGAAACTACTGGACCGATTTGAAAAATTCTTTTTCCATTAGAAGCCGACATTGTCCCTGATGAACATAGGCTACTTTTTTTTTTTTTTTTTTTTGTTTCATGTGTGTTTTAATGTTTCCGAAGCGAAGCGAGGGCGGGTCGCTAGTTCTTGATAATTCTAGGGATGCGGTACCGACTATAAAATCGTTGCAGGGACGGCACGAAGTCAGTCAGTAATCGGAACTACTTGAAGCGAAACAGCAAACGGATCACCTGAAGCGAAGCGAAAGAAGCGAATTGAGAATTTAAAAGTGTTGTGAAGTGATTTAAGTGTTCTAAGTGTTGAATGCAGTGTTAACTTGTAATTCGGGAGAATTTTATTTATCCCGAACCCCTTCGCGTAACAATACGTATCATTATGTATTTCATTATTGGTGATGAGCAGACGGGCAAGTCCTGCTGTCAAGTATCACGCGGTTCCGGAACCAACAGAAATTTTTCTTATTACATACATGTACGAGGACCACGTAAAAACCACGGTGTTTATTTGAAATATTTCAGAAATGACGCATAATATATTTTTGCTAACAATTACAAGCCAGAAATACCAGTACAATATAATTATTTTATATGTTAGAAATTATTAATTGCTCACATTCTACAGCGATGAGTACTAGCTGATATCTATTTTATTTATTCCAAATGTATCACGTGGTGCGACTCGTGTCATACCTATATTTATTAATAACCCAATAACGTATATTTAGAGAGTATTTTTGTCCTCAATTCGTGGAACTCATCAAGTACGAATACTTGTAGCATCGAACAATACTAAACAGAATCGCATCCAATATAAGTCGTATCTGAAGACGTTTCTGATTACAATTTAATTATTTAATTTTGATGCTGAGCAGAGGCGGTGCGCGTCGTTTCATTTTCAGATCTCGTACCTCTGTAACTAGATAAGAGGCAGGTATATCGGATTCCAGGCCTCGTGAATATTTTAACCGCCTTATCTTGGCTCCGTTTACTTACGTTGCCTCGCGAAGGTATTAATTCTCTTGAATAATCCAGGAACGACTATCGTTCTTAGGTACTTGCCTTATTGAGTAAATGCTCCATGAATTAATCTCTTTATTGTTGTCTCGGAGTTTCTATTTTAAGCATTTTAAAAAAAACACGTACGAAGTTGCGTGCAATTCACCCGCGGTAGAAGTGACGGTAGGAGTTAACGGTAGGCAGCGACTTGGCCCTGTCCCTGGCATTGCAGACGTCCATGAGCGACGGTAACCACTCAACATCAGGTTGGCCGTAAGCTCGTCTGCTAAAAAATAAAAAATAAAAAATCTTCAGACAAATAATATGTTATTATTTCTCAGATTAAATCCTATAGATGTATTATATATGTTTGTTTCTCTTTCTTTAGTGTCATATTTTCAAAACGCAAAAACATCACCAATGTTCGTTCAACCTTTTAGGAGTTCAGTGACGTACACACTTACAGAAGAATAAAATAAGTCTAATCAGAACTATCGAAATCCGGTCCCTCTCCGCCGTAATGACCGCCAATTGTAGCATCGATTTCTTGAAACTGGAAGCGCGTCACTAATCATACGTTGATGGTGCTATGACACAAACCCTGGAGTGACGACAACATTTGGACGCATAGAGGACAAACATATAATTTTGTATTTATTTATACATTTTACTGGGTTTCAGGTCACGTTCTGCTGACTATCTGTAATTGTACGAAAAACATCGATATCTTGAAACTAACGCGCCACCAACTCTGCCTTTTTAAGGCCATGATAGAATCTTCCCCTTGAGGGTCAGTTATCATCATTAGATCTTATCTTTATTTATTGTATAAGTGACCAAGATCGCATACTAACTGATGTACAGCGCTTATACGAATCTATAGATATCACAATGTAAATACCAGCAACCTGTGTGCCTTAGACTATGTGGTCGAAGTCTCAGTTGTATTGTATCTCTACTCTACTCTTTCAACCTCAAGCGATTGCTTTGCAGAAGAAATAAGGTTAATACGTCACAATCGGATCACTAGCTTAGGAACCCATATAAGGTAATCAGACTTTTAAATAGTTATATACATAGATGGACGATGATACAAATGTGCATCACCGAACGCAACAATTAGGAAAAAATACTGATTTCCGATGTTGTGGGGATCAGTGGGCACAGTTAAACAAATTTGAAGTCTTTTAACGATTTCATTATTTTAATATTATACCTAAATGAATAGTACTGGTTAGTACTAAAATAACTTAGTAAAGTAAGTTACTACTAAATGAAAACTGGTGGTAGGACCTCTTGTGAGTCCGTGGGGGTAGGTACTACTGCTCTGCATATTTCTGCCGTGAAGCAGTAATGCGTTTCGGTCTGAAGGGTAGGGCAGCCGTTGTAACTATACTGAGATCTTAGAACTTATATCTCAAGGTGGGTGGCGCATTTACGTTGTAGATGTCTATGGGCTCCAGTAACTACTTAGCAACAGGTGGGCTGTGAGCTCGTCCAACCATCTAAGCAATAAAAAAAATAAAAAACGTATTTGATATTAATGTGAATTTAATTTTTTTCTCTCAGATTTGAATATAGGTGAAACGAATGATCACAGTATTTATACTAAGGCCATCGATCAGTTAGGTTTTGGCAGCGGCCCGGTTGTTCCCTGGAGGCGCCTTGATTTGGCTTCTCTCCAGTCATGAGCCATCAGGGTTGCATATCATTCCGACAAAATCTCACACTCACACGGACACAGTAACACGTTAAAAAAATGTATTTTACTGCATAGTTCTATGGTATAAAGCTGCTCAATAATCACTAACCGCGTCGTTTAGTCATGGTACTATGACAAAACCTTCCCTGATTTTGACAACTGTTCCAAATTTCATGTTGTGATGATAAATTTCCAAATTTCATGTTCCGCTTTAGCAGAACCAATCTAGGCAAGCACTCACCTACTCCTCGTCTAACTAACCTTTATAATAATCTAGTTAGAAAAGTTGAAAACCTTGACATATTTGGCGATTTCCTTCCAATATTTAAGAACAAAATTATAAAAAGTTGTTGTTGAACCTCAGCCTCAGCCTTGGTCTGAGTACTCTGGTATTACTGTCCTTTCTTTTGTTTTTAATTTTTTATTATTATTAATAGTATTGTTAAATCTCTATTAATATATTATTGTAATGCATGCTGTGATTGCCTCTAATTAGAGTTGCAGTTATCAATTGCTCTATACATGTCAATGTTATTTTATGTCTTACTGTAAACCCTGTCGGTAATCCTTAAATAAATAAATAAATAAATGGTTTAAGAAAGCATAGATAATACACATAAATTAGTTATAGTTAAGCAACTCAAGCACTCAACAAAACTGTTTACGGGCGTTGGCCACTAGATGGCTTCGCTTCGATTAGTTTCTCATTGCTCCTGTAGATGGCAGTAACTTATTACCTATCCTATATTTTATTTTTAATGAAGGATTTCGTAAATTTTCAGAAACCACAGATTGATAAAATTTAATCGATTTGTCTATAACAAAAAAGACTTGTATGATTTATTAGTTTTTTTTTAATGTGTTTGGATATACAGTAATTAAATTCCTTAACTTTAACAACATATAAGTTTAGGGGCATGCACCACAAGATGTCGCTAGTTTCCATACAAACAAAATATTTGTCTTCAAGTATCGCAGTTTCAGGTCCCTGTAAGAAAGCGTAGATGAAAAACTTACAAAGATTTAATATGTGTCGGAGACGGTCATTAGTTTACTAGCAAAACGAAACGTAGCACGATTCCCGAGAGATGGCAGCACGATTGCGGTATCGTCGGAACTTCGTGCTACGACAGAGTCTAGCCGATGGAGGCGCGTAGACGCCATCACTGATCACTTACCAACCAGCCTTCTTGAAGAGCGGTGCCGCCTGCGGTATTCGAACACCTGTGTATTGCTAGATACGAATTGCACCGGACGTCTTATCCTAAAGGATAAGCAAAGACTTTTCACCCGGTCAACGTGTATGCAAAATTTCATAATCATTTCATGATCATTCACTCTTTAGACGCGTTGTAGGTATACCTACTAACATTTAATGAATAGAATGAATGAACTGAATGATATGAAAGAGATGAACGAAATTAATGAAAACTAGTCTTAGACAAAAGTGTGAAGCTTAAGTGAAACTTTTGGAAACAAACATTAGTCAGAGAACAAGTTTCACTTTGTATACACATTCAATAAATCTAAGTATAGGTTAAGAACAAAGGTGTTTTGTGCTAACCCGCTCGCTTCGATAATAATGAATTCATCAAGTTTGCCACCATTACATGCAATGTGAAACTTTGTATGGGCTTACTAAAGACCTCTCGAGTTTGGAGGGAGACTGAAACTAACTAAATGAAAAGTAATTCTTTGAGTTTGCGATAAGATGGGTTTGAAACTACATTGTTACAAACAAGCAAACTTGGATCGGGACACGGGACGGCATTACGCTATACGGGTTCCAACTTCATGAGTTAACGAATTAGTTTTAGCGCTTACTGTTATAAAGGAAGAGAGGCCGGCCCAGAACAACTTGGCGTCGCTCGGTGGAGCAGGAGTTAGGTGTCTTGGACATGACGTGGGAGGAGCTAGAACAGACTGCCCAAGACCGATGCAAATGGAAGGATTTTTTTTGTTTATTGCTTAGATGGGTAGACGAGCTCACAGCCCACCTGGTGTTAAGTGGTTACTGGAGCCCATAGACATCTACGACGTAAATTCGCCACCCACCTTGAGATATAAGTTCTAAGGTCTCAAGTATAGTTACAAAGGCTGCCCCGCCCTTCAAACCGAAACGCATTACTGCTTCACGGCAGAAATAGACAGGGTGGTGGTACTTACCCGCGCGGACTCACAAGAAGTCCTACTACCACGAGTAAATTTGATTTGAGGATTTGATTCGAGCCCTACACCCTAGCAGAGGGTAATAGGAAAGAATGATGATGATGATGTTTAGCTGTACATATTAGTTTTATTTAAGTGATGTTATTTGGTAGGTAATCGATTTATATATAGACATAGTCCAAACATCTCATATCTTGAATATTTATTGCATTCACAAATCCCCGTGTTCTTACGAAAGCAAATGTAAAAACGGCTAGAGTTTTGAATCCGTTGTCTAGTCACGTACAACTCTTGTACGGAAGAGTAAGTTTGTTCTCCCTGTAGTTGGGAGGAAATCTCTGTCCCATCGCGGCCCGGAAAGGATTATGGAGCCATAAGATGAATTATGTTAAATTTATTCATCGTGGTGCCATTCAGTGCTGTACGGAAACTATTAGATATATTGAGACCGGACTAAGAATATTTAATTATATGATCAAACTCTACGATTATTAAAATAAGAAACCGTGCACATAAGAAAAGTTAAGTGAATAAGGTTCACAGGGTTACATCCGTCTAGACAATAGATTTTTTACGAAGACGATAGCTTCTATAAAGTTACTTGTAGATCTTTTAGATTTCGATTTTTAGTTGATTTTCTGCTCAGCACAGAAGTGTTGATTTGATTTCCTTTAGTATTTTGGGTATGCTAGAATTTAGATGTTTGTTTTTGATTTATTAATAAATGACTTAAGACAAACAAAGTGCCTATTAATAAACTCATTTTCAAACACATGTTAAAAGTGTTATTTTTAATTAAAGTAGAAAGAAAAGACATAAATCATGACTGCTTGAAAATTAGGGATTTATCCCAGATTACGTAGGACATTCAATACCGCTTTCGTTTTGTTTAAGTATCCATTTATTATTATTTTGTTCGTTGTAGACAAAGAATAATCCTTGTTGAAAAGTTTTAGATTCACAACAGAATGAAATAACTCGTACCTACTTGTTCATGACTTGTTCAAAATAATCTAGTACTTACTATATTTTAATCGTATAAATTAAATGAATCTACATTTTACATTAACATTTCTGATTTATGTAAATTAATGATTGATCACGGCGATAGACATTTATTTCGATCTTTATGACAAACATCCATCACAGTCAAGTTTATTGTCATTATGTACCTTCCAGAAACTTTCGTAGTTGTTTGATAATCAAAAGTGCCACTGTAGTTTAAGTAATGTTACGCGCTGGGGTTTGGGATAAATAAAATTCCACCGAATTACAAGTTAACACTGTATTCAACACTTAGAACACTTAAAACACTCAATTCACTTGTTCCGCTTCGCTTCATGTGATCTATTCGTTGTTTCGCTTCAAGTAGTTCCGATTACTGACTAACTGCGTGCCATCTCTTCAACGCTTTTATAGCCGATACCTCATCCCTAGAATTATCGAGAATATTCCACACATCTCTAGTATTGTGTTTCCGCTATCTGGCAAGAGATGGCGTTGTACTTCTCGAGCGTTTTAGGTGTAGCACCTACATCCTTCGATATTCATTCGACTGTTCGGCGATAGATGGCTTCACTTTTACCGGCGTAACGGTAATAAATAGAAATATTTCCTTTGTTCGTCGTTTTTCTAAAAAAAGTACATACGAATAGGAAACCAAAATTCGTGTCGTATTAGAATAATATTTGATTACGTTGATAAGTTACTACGGTAAGTCAATTAGGTGGGTTCATCGCTGATGAAAGCGTTCCGAACGATGAATTAGCTGTTAATGCAATTTGTGAGAGCTCGGCCATTTTGCGCTAATGTGTTTCAGAATCAGTAGGCGTTAAATTATCAAAGTGTGTGTAAAACTATATGTATATATTGTGACATTTAATAATTTTTTAAGAAAATAAATAATAGTTAAAAAAACTAACAAAATACGCTGTTATAGAAAATCCAACTAAAAAATAGAAAATAAATTTTTATAAATTTGAATTAAAAATAGTGTAAGAAAAAAATGATTTTATTGTAAAAAAAGCGTGGGGTGCATGGTATCAGTAGTTCTAAATTTTTATGAACAGATATGAGTAGAAAGAGTTATTTTGATAATATCCTGAGAGGCACCCCAATCAAATTTATTAAAATTTATGTCGTTTTTTTTTTGGTTTTTCTATAAAAGCGTATATTGTGTTGGTTTTTTAAACCATTATGTATTTCTCATTTTTTTGTTGAATTTCATTTTTTTTTTTTTTTTTAAATGTTGTATTATCAGCGATCCTTAATAAGCACTAACAAATTTCGAGTTAATCCGACGTTTTGAAGGGGGTCAAAATCATGTTCAAAGATTCCGTTACATACTAACATACATACGTCTGAAGCTAATAAAAGCGTATTCAAAAGGACTAGCTTTGAAGGGTTTTATTAGCCACACGGCTAAGTTCAATGATATTTCTATGTATAAATTCCAAGCTATCGCAATTTAATAACATTACAGAATACTTTGAATTTGTGTAAGGTATTATTTTACTTGAATATACAAATATGGATGGGTATAAGGAGCGTGGGGCGTCCTCCAACTAGGTGGACTGACGACTTAGTGCGCACGGCGGGAAGTCGTTGGATGCGGAAGGCGGAGGACCGCATTATGTGGAAGGCATTGGGGAAGGCCTATGTCCAGCAGTGGGCAGATAAAGGCTGATGATGATGATGATGATGATTATTATTTTACTTCAAAGCTCATTATTATAATAAATATAAAATATTTAGTGTTCAGAATTTGACAAACATCGAACAGGCGAATTTATTAACTCCTTAACTTGTTTTGAACACTAATAAAGTCGTACAAAATCCGTAGCAAAATTATGAAATATGATACTGACGTACAGAGCAGACATAAGCGTGAGAAAATCTTCTAAGCGAGTCTGGAGCCTCGCAAGTGGGTGATCGCTCTATGTACCGTAAAGTAATTAGTGAGGCTCTTTGGAGCTCGTGATTGCATTTGACACGTTTTCGACGAAGCATGTAGTAGTACTTAGTTCGTGTGGATCCAATTCGCGATCATAAATTTTGCATTGTTTGTGGGTTTTTTATTTATTTATTTGAAGTATAATATATTGCATGCGTACTTTTAAAAAAAAAAGTCGTAGAATAGTTTAAATATTCACGGCAAAAAGTTAAACAGAAAAATGTTTGTCATTTTAGATTTTTCGGAATAAAATAAAAGCTTTAAAATTTATTTTTTGTCACGCCGTGTATAAATTACATTACTCCGCGACTTGTGTAATCACAGTTTTGGAAAAATAATGTCTCTTTATCCGGTGCGATGAAAACTTATTGCAGATTGGATCCGAGAAAAATACGCTGACTTAAACCATCCAGCAGGAGTTACGTCACAAATAAATTAACTTTTTTAAGAACGAAAAACGGACGTTTTTTTTTTCAAAGCGCATTCGAAGTTTCATTGAAATTTGAAGAATAGTATGCTATCAGTGGCGACATCAGATATGCAAATGTTGCCCTTTTGAGATATGTTATATAGATATTATTGCATACTTATTAGATTCCACACTTAAGAAAGAAAAATTATTTTCTTCTACTATTAATATAAGATTATGGAAACATGAAATTTAGATGTCCTAAAAGAAAATTTTATGGTTTGGCTATTTGAATTTACAGATTTGAATTAAAAAAATAGTTTTCTAGCTAATGCTGTGACTTAAAAACCCATTTATATTTTTTTCTTTCTAAAGAGGGAAATAAGAGACATAACACAAAACCAATGTAAGATGAGGTCTCGTTTAAAATACAAATTCTCCGCGTTATCTTTGAATTGAATAATACGTACATTAATTCTGTTTATTCCAAATTTAAAAAAACGTGGACCCGCGGGAATACCCTGATATTATCTAAGAGGGGCAAATGACACGATTCATGAAAGGAAATTGTAAAATTATTGGATTTTTTTGTTGTGAAAAACAATGTAAGAACATTAACCTTTATCCTTTATGAACCTTTATCTTTTTCGAGCTGTACTTACGAACGGAGATGACAATACAACATATGCTTGTGCCTCCAATAAAGGGGAGTGGGCACTGCGATGTCAGCAGCATTCAATTTGTGCGCGGACCCAAAAAGATATTAAAGACGTTATGTAGATTTGATGAGTACCTTAGAATAATCTATGGCTTCGATTAAAAATATACATGCTATAATGACTTTAGGTAGTGCAGTGTAGGGGTCGCCTAGTGTGGTTGTACGGTTTGCACACACCTAACCAATACGTGGACACGCCGTGCGTCGTCATTGTGGTGTCAGGTTATTTTATTAATATATTCTTAGCGCAGAGCACTTAGCAACACGCACTCGTTACCATCTGTGCTTAATCAATATAATAAAGGTGCTCAAACAACATACTAACTCTTTGGAACTCAACAAACTTCCCCTTGAACCCCAATAGTGGTTATGAAAATTAGATTTTTTTGCCAGTTAAATCATTCGCGTAAAATTTCATTTAATGATTTTCTTAAGTGTTAAAAACTTAAGGGTTTTCGTGGCCACTGACAACTGAGTAGTATAATAGTGTTTTAAATCACCTAAGAAAATATTAGACATAATTTTTATCGCATATAATGAGTAAAATTGTAACGTAACCCAAAGCTATGACGTTGAAGTCTCCAATTGCATTGTAAAACGGCTGTCCCATTTTTTAAACCAAAACGCTGATGTTTGCTTCGCAGTAGAATTAGGTGAGATGTTGGTATTTGAATGTATTTACAATGCGTCTTTCATCAGTAACTAGCGGTCCGTCCCAGCTTCGCTCGGGTATTTAACAAAAAAATCAAAATTAACAATTATAAATACACACACATCAACCCTTCTATTTGCGTCAAGTTTTTGTTATTTACTGGAGCCCATAGACATCTACGACGTAAATGCGCCACCCACCTTGAGATATAAGTTCTAAGGTCTCAGTATAGTTACGACGGCTGCTTCCACCCTTCAAGCCGAAACGCATTACTGCTTTACGGCAGAAATAGGCAGGGTGGTGGTACCTACCCGTGCGGACTCACAAGAGGTCCTACCACCAGTAGTTACGCAAATTGTAATTTTGCGGGTTTGATTTTTATTGTACGATGTTATTCCTTCATCGTGGATGTCAATCGTGAACATTTGTTGAGTACGTATTTCATTAGAAAAATTGGTACACGCCTGCGGGATTTGAAAACCGTTGCATCGCTAGATACGAATGCACCGGACGTTTTATCTTTTAGGCCACGACGACTTCAAAAAGTTACTAAAAAAAGAAAATTTTAAAGATAGTTTGAATATTATTATTTTAATGAACTTTTATTTTCATTTTAATGGTTTCTTTTAACTTTTGTAATTTTTAATAAGTGTTTAATTTTTTTCTAATTGTCGTAAAAAGGTCATACATGCAAAACAAAAGCCATTGAATTTATTGAGTCAGGGCTTCCCTGTAAGCGATATTTGATGTTGTTTTATTTTTTAAATAAACAAACATTTATTGTGATATAACTATAATACATAAACATATGCTGTCACGACACTTTTTGTAAATACTCGTAATGATGTGTTCTTCAAAGTCATAGTACATTATTTTATTCAATTTTTTTTTAAATAATATAGCCTATGTCACTCGGGTATAATGTAGCTTCCAAGATGTGAAAGATTTTTTCAAATTGGTTCAGTAGTTTCGGAGCCTATTCAATATAAACAAACAAACAAATCTTTCCTCTCTATAATATTAGTATACATAACGTTTTAAACTTTTCTTAGTTAAATAAATAAAGTTTTAAGTGAAAGAATTTAGATGTATAGTAGCTAACTATGATGTTTTCTTCGCTTTACGCGACCAATATAATTATGGTTGATAATAACGGCTTATGTTGCTAATTGTGTCAACATATCTTTTTTTATTATTTTTTTATTGCTTAGATGGGTGGACGAGCTCACAGCCCACCTGGGGTTAAGTGGTTACTGGAGACCATAAACATCTACAACGTAAATGCGCCACTCATTTTGAGATATAATTTCTAAGGTCTCGGTATAATTGCAACGGCCCCACCCTTCAAGCCGAAACGCATTACTGCTTCATGGCAGAAATAGGCAGCGTGGTGGTACTTACCCGTGCGGACCCACAAGAGGTCCACCAGTAAATCATAATAGACAAATATGTATTTTTGAACTGAAAACAACATCAGAAAAATTCCTTCACTCGATTCAAAGGCTATGCAAACAAAACAGTAAAAGAAGTATTTCATCTGCGAATGAAATGCGAGTTGTTTGATTGCACTGTTATTCAATGAAGCCCTTGTGATGTTTAGCGGAGTGTTACGAACGATACTCGATGAGCCGCGTGCACGGATGGCGCCGCGTGTGCGTAAACCTCTGCTATTGTACAATCGTACTGTTTATTTTTCCCATATTGTTTTGTTTTTATCTTTAGCGAGTGTACGTTGTTACGTACAGTGTGACTAGACCCGAATCGATATACAGAACTATTTGTTTGCCGTCACTTTGTTCTGTTTTGTAGTCGCGTTGATTTTAATTGAAATGTTTTCTGTTTCAAATTGTATTAAAATACATTCAAGGAACATTCCGTTCACATTTTAATCGTATGCTTCATTATTAATTTACTTATTCAGTTTATTTAAGAATTATTCGTCAGAATTACGGAGGCACAGATTAATTAAGTAAATTAAGAAATTTGAATGAAATTGTTTTAATTAAGACTACAATTTGTTGTTTACGAAGAACATTTATTTAATATTTCGAATAGTAACGAGAAGTTGTACCTCCAGATAACCTTTTAATTAAAATGGGAAACATGTTGATAAATTAGCTTTCTATCCGGTCTGTGATGAAGGACGCCGACCCGTAGGTAGACACACATATTTCGCAAACAATTTGATTTACTGATTGCACGTTATGATTGAATTCGGCTACCGAAATCTCCTTTACTAATATCGATAAATCGTTAGGAATATGTAGTGAAATAATCGGATAGTCTTCGAATTACTATATGAAGTTTGTCTTTATGGTGTGAAGGTTCGATCGCTTTAGGATATTTTAATGTTATATGACAAAGTGAAGTCAAATGTACTTCAACAAGTGCAAAGTTTCATCGGCGGTAACTAAGAGAATGGGGGTTCAAGGCGTCGGGGTGCACGACGCCGGCCGTCGGGGGTTGCAAACTGCGTGTTTGTTCAACTTTTTGTCATTTTTCCGCTTCACGTCACCACCAAAGCGAGACCCCTCTTTTTATACTTTCATTATCCTTGACTAGACACCGCTTTGTATTTCGTACTAATTAAGGTGTTTCGTTTGCGAGTGGCCGTTTTCTCAAAATGTTATAGGTAATTGTTTTTAACCGATATCTCGATTACTTTGGTAATTCGAATGAAAGCAGTATAGCTTTCTCAAAATCGAGCAATTATTCGATTTAATGTTATTTTTATTTTTATTTTTTGGAACTTCATCCGAAGATCATCCTTAAAATAAATTAATTAGATTAGATTAAAAAGATAGTTCCCTAATAAAATGCTCACGGGACATATCTACCATAGGTTTCTAGGGTCTGTTTGAAACAATATATTTTAAGGAGAATTAAGATATGTGAAGGAGCTTTCGACCTATTTAGTCATAAGTTGTGTCCGGAGCCCAAATATATCATCACAACATGAATGTCGATCTGCAACCTTGAAACATCGGCCTCTCAAGGTCTCAATTACATTGTACATATTATACAGGCTGTTTGAAAGATTGGGTAGACGCTTTAGAAAAACAATTGACTTCAACTTCAACTTTCAGATTTTTGTTTAGTCGCCGTCTGTCATTTAGGATCTTGTAGCTTACTTAAGTAACTAAAAAAACAACATAATCTAGAGGACCTACAATTTCGTTAAAACAATATTCTTTTTTTAAATAAATTACAGGCCCCAAAATTTTAAAACTGAAAGAGTTCGTAATACCTTTCTACATTGTAACATATGAAATAATGTTTGAAATTTACTACATACAATCTTTAATAATTCCACTAACACCCTAATAAATTTTACGCTTTTTCTGTTAGAACAAAAAATATATATATTTAAAAAGTATTAAAAATTAGTATAATCATTTATGCGAGTCGCGCGAAAATAAGGATATTTTGCTACTAGCGACAATAGTAAAGAGCGGTGGGTCATATTTCCTTGGCGCTGGTTGTATAGCAGAGGCACATCCTGGGGACACGCGCCGCTCGGTATTCTCTAAATGTTTCCACAGTTTACGGCCGGTCGGTAGGTATATCCGACCACTATTGTTTGCGGCTAACAGAAGTTTTATCTCGGAGTTATTAATCTGCAAAATTAAAAGCCTTCGAGCATTCGAGAGAAAATGTAAAGGGGACGCATCTCTTCAAAAGCTTTTCAACTTTTGTAAAGTTTTTTATTTTTTTTCAAAAATTCTCCTCGAATTCGTTGTTAGCGGTTTCGTTCGGTAAGCTACAGCGCGTAATTACGGGACAATCGGCCAAATTATTACCATTATAAATTTCATGTTCTCAGCGGGAAAAGATCCTTTTAATGCGTGCTTAAATCATTTTTATTAACTTGGAAAGGTAAGATTTACGTGGGGGTCTGCTACTCCCGATTTTTAAAGCTTAAGTTCAGCTAAGTTCTCTCGTTGCACGGTTTCTGTTTTGTGAAGCGAAGAATATATCGTATAATTTTCATTTAAATATTTTTAAGTTAAAACGTGTACATTAAAAGTTTTTATATCGCAAGTTCTAAAATTATATGAGCACTTGAATCCGAATAAAACTAAAATAGTTGGTTTTTACAGCAGTGAATGATTAAATTATCGGTATTTAATTATCGGATTAAATTATTGGTATAATCTAGTGGTTTTCTTTACCTAACTCACGTTCAAACATTTCAATCAATGCTGTATCCACAATATATTTACTCATCTAAATCATAATTATAACGTAACAGTTGTATTAAATTAAAATAATATACTTTACTTTAATATTTTTTAGACTATAGACTTTACCATACACAAATGCATTGTTTTGTTTAACGAACTTTGTCCGTATTCTTTCGCAATAGTTTTAATTAAGAAAATTGAAGAGTAAAAAATATTTGTCATATTAATTAATATGCAAAGAAATGGTATCTCGTTACTTTTACACTAGTTAAGCAATTCTACATATAATAGTTTCGGATTCAAATAAAAGTGCTATTGTTTCGCAAAGCAATGTTTCAACGGCTAATCCCTGTTAGCTGCATGCAAGTTGGACATTTTGTTTGTGCAGTTTTACCAAATAAACCGGTTCACGGGCCGCGCTGTAAGCCTTTTATGATGAAAAATAGAGAACAAAAGTAATATTAGCTGCCGGGAAGTAAGGCGCTTCGAGAGTGCAATTTGTAAAACGCTGAACTTTTCCTGAACAGATGATTTATTTCGCAAATGTAGTACTGAAAATTTCATTACTGGAATTTCATGTTTTTCAGGATGCATTGATTAGAGTGATCATTTTTTTTCTTTGTTTTTTTAATTCGTTTTATGCGGTACGAGAATATATTTCTTCAAATAGACCTTTCAGGCAGTGTTTTGAGAGAAGAAGAGTGTTTTTTTTTCTCCGTGCGCAAAAATTGTTTGCTCAATTCTTCTTCATATTAAAGATACGTCTAAAATGCATTTAGCTCCACGTGATAGCGCTCGTCAACAAAGAGTAGTAGTTATTTTAAAAGACAAGCGCCTTGTACGTGTTTTGAATTTACTAATTTACTTTTGAGTCAATAGGATCGCGTGCTACATTTGCTAAGAGCACTGCAAAGGGCCCGAAATCAGTCGTTGCACTTAACACTAAGAGGATCGACAGTTAGTCTACCCATCTCTGAAAAACAATTATTTCCATGTGAAATATTTCTTCATTTAAGACTGTTTAAGTGCGATTGCTGCAAAATTTTTAAAACTCACGTAAATTTAAGTTATTCTTTCATTCCGTATTAATTCATAAAAAGGAAATTATTTTTGAAGTTGGTCTTAAAATTTAAAGACCTTTTCCATACTCTACCATTCTCAGATAGCTCATTGCTCCGTGACGTTGCATAAGTGCATTAAAGCTCTATGCATTAAGAGGATAATAAATGCGAAACGGAGAGCTATGCCGGATTGTTTTTTTTTTGTTTTTTAACAGACATGAGAATACTTGTCTAAAAAACAAGTCACGAAATAGTAATGAAATCGTCTCCCATTTCATTAGTTGTACGTTTACTATGTTCAGAAAACATTAGTGAATTACCGCAACGCATTACGCCGTGAACGAAATTTCGTTATTACATAATTTTTTTGTGGCGTTAACGGCAAAAGTTTCCGCTATTATGGTCAATAAATATAGCGTCGTTAACTTTTATAAGAAAAATATTATGTAGCCATAAAATGTTTTTATGAAAATAGCTATTAAACTTCTGATAGCCCATAGGAAAATATAGTTAAATTATTTTTCGATAAAATATTTTTATTGGCAACGTTCGATGCACTAGTTGATGACGTGGATAGATGGTAGAGATAAAAATACAGTTGCTCTACGTATGGTAATTTTTTTAATGGAGTAGATACTTCGAGCTCATCTTTCAAAATGGGCAGTGGTACTGGCGTGGTGATGTCTTGGGGCTCCAATAACCACTTGACACCAGGTGAGCTGCGACCTCACTGGTCTACCTACGCAGCATACAAAAAATAACCCATTGATTTTTACATCCATCATTCGTCACATTAATTCATTCATTTATTATTAGCTTATTTTAGTCCACTGTTGGACATAGGCCTTTCTCAAAGCACTTCACGTGACCCGATCACATTATTTATTTATTTATTATACTTCATGTAAAATTTAAATTGGCGGACTTAATGTCCAAGGCATTCTCTACCAGTCAACGAAAGGTAGAGCAGAGTAAATAGTGGTAGGCGCAATTAAATTTATATTAAGTTACGAATACATACACAAAAAAGTATATATATATAAATAGAACCATAATAATATTTA
This sequence comes from Bombyx mori, assembly GCF_030269925.1. Taxonomy (NCBI): domain Eukaryota; kingdom Metazoa; phylum Arthropoda; class Insecta; order Lepidoptera; family Bombycidae; genus Bombyx; species Bombyx mori. Next base: position 5,889,848 of record NC_085128.1, read on the forward strand.
AACTAATAATTTCATTTAATTATAGTCGAATTTCGAGTACTGCAGGGCCACTAGTATACATTAACGCTTGATTTAAATTATTCAAATATGACAATTTAGAAATTTAGGTAATATTACCCTGGCTTACGACTGAATATATTCGGTTAATAACAAAACCGATTTCGGTGTAATGGAATTTTTTGTCTTTGAAGAAAAAAAACAAGCAATCTTGGCCTTTTTAATACGCTTTTTTGTACAGAAAGCTTCATCCCTTCGTTTTAATATGCAAATCATTTCGATAACGTGACTGTTTGCGGAATAATAAAAAATCAGCTTTCTGTCTTACGCCATAAATCCAGTTTTGGTATGTTTTAAAATCCATTAAACTCAGAGGCGTAATAAATCTAGAAAAATATAAATCTTCCATAATTAAAATACGATACGAAGTAATAAATTAGGTCGGCAACAATCTCTCTTGCGAGGAAACAATAACAAGATGGAGTAATTTTATAAAAGCCAGTCTCATCTGTTCAATTCAGAAGTAATCTTGTAGCTCTCCACAAAATTGTGTTAGTGGTTCAAATGTTAAATGATAACCGTATGTATTGTCATAAATGAACTTTAATAAAAAGAAAGTGTTTCCATTGTATCCATAAATGCTAAAATATTTTATTCTAAATTACGCATCCGATGTATTTAAAGTATTTTTCTCTTAATATATCTTATGGATCTAACGACGACATTCTCATGAATTTTATTGCGCAATATGCCCGACGCCAATTTCACGGAGAAGATAGAATACAATTACGATTTTTCAATTATAATTGAATTATAAACGATACTGAATAGCCCATAAAGTTCTATACATATGTATGTACGAGTATGTAAGGTTGATTTCTGTTTTCATTCGCTGGTCGTTCTTAACTCGATTAACTTTATCATCGATCCGTCCACTATCCTAACGACCGTCTGCTGTAGTGGAAATTGACATGATCACTACACAAGGGGGTCGCGGGTTCGAATCTCGCCAAGGGAAGATATTTGTATTATAAATATAAAAACGTCTTTTCCAGGGTTATGGATGTATGTTAAATATATGTATATGTCGGCGTTAAGCCAGGATTTACACACATAAGTTCTTTTACAATGATATTACAATACAATTCTATAAAACTTTAACATTACTTGTTTACAACAAAAAGCCACGCCTGAGTTATTCAGTGGTTTTTACACAATTTGCCATTTTGTGTTGGTTATAGCAACTACAACTTCTTTTATACAAACAAATGTAATTACTGCGAAACAATTCACAAAACATAGCTTAATATTCAAAATACATATTTTAGTGATTTTACATGACTCACATTTAATTTATTTTACATGAATTACTTTTAAGTAATATTAACTAACATTGTTATTATCCAGCTTAATAATAGATGGCGCCAACAACATCATTGCATAACAATTACAATACTTAATTAAATTATTAGTACTGTTAATAATAATTATAATATAAATTATTATTAATATTTATGCTTTATTCATATTTAATCATTTATACAGTCATTTGTGTTTTTAAACAATAATATAAACATTAAACATATTCTGAACATTTTCACATCAAAACAGTGTCTGCTAATTATTAAATATGGTAGAATAACAGTTTTGTTGCTAATAATAAATAAATATTAACATAGAATAAACTAAACTATATATTATTATGTTAATTATTGCCAACAGTGGCGTTTGCGCCCATATATACGTATAATAAAAATCTTACATTTATTTTTGTTATCTAGTACCTGTAACACAATTGCTTTACGAACTTAGCACGGAACCAGTTAAAGTGGCGTGATTGTTAGTGAATATTCATTTATTTAAAAAATAAAAAATGTATATTTCTGTGTATTTCTGCCTCAAAGCAACCATATGTTTTGGTTTGAATTGCGAGACAATGAGCTCGCTGATCAAAACAAACAAAAAAAAAAACAAGATCGAGTTCAGTGTTGCAATCCACGTATATAACCACACCAATTTCTCGCATCATTCGTATGCCAATACCAGGCTTTTAATTGACAATGTGTCTATTTAATATATAGTATAAATACTGTACTTATTGCGAAAACACGATGCCATTTGCTGATAAAAATGAGAGATTTCGATTATGGGTAGACGAGAACTACGGCGCGAACGCCTCTTTTCACCTTGAGATATGAAGGTCTCAATTGTTTTGTATAACGGCTGGTTTGTACTTCAAATCGGAACGCATCACTGCTTCAGGGCAGCAATAGGGATAATACCAAAATATTACACGTTTTTTTATTTCAATTACACAATATTATTCCTTCATCAAAAATTTTGTTTCTGAACGCATGCTAAGTTTTTTTTTCTTCAGAAAACGCTTTAGTAGCTGTTTCAGGATTTAAATCCCAATGAAGAGCATAGTCGCATCTAGGTACATCGAGCGTCTCATCAATGGCGTCACTCTTTTAAACAGCTGTTCTGTTATAGATGATTACGCGTTTCATATTTATAATCATTACAAGTTTTGTATGTTCGCATACTTGTATCCTGATTGTGGCGAATCAACAAGTTCAATGTAACATCTATAAAAGCAATATGCGAAAGGTAAGCAACGACATAACCTACACCAACGTGAACACACGTGTGTGGGAATTTTTTAAATTAATTAAATACTATACGTAATTTAATAATAAAAAAAAAAAACATTTAAATAGCCAACCGAACTAATCATTAATTTCATCCTTGATATCATTTTGATATTGGTCAGGACATTACAGCGAACTATAAAGTTATTGTAAAAGTATAATAATGTAAAAATAATGTCATCGGTTCTTTATGCGTGTGCAAATTTTCAACTTAATCGGATGTCTTGAAGCAGTGAAAATGACATTCAAAGATTCCGTTATTTACAATTCAACATATAATACATACAGAGCAAGCCAATAATAGCGTGTTAATGTTTTTATTATGTACAGAAAACTTTAAGAAGTTTTGTCTTAACTGGCATCTAACAATTTCCTTTTTAAAATCAGGGCCCTGAAACTGCGATACTTTAAGACAAATACTTTTTTGTATGGAAACTATCGACATCTTGTAGCGGATGCCCCTAAACTTATATGTTGTTGAAGTTAAGGCATTTAATTACAGTGTAACTAAACACAGAAAAAAAAATACAAGTATTTATTTGTTACAGACTAATTGATTAAATTTTATCAATTTGTGATTTCTGAAAATTGAATAAGTCCTTTATTGAAAATTAAATATAGGATAGGCAATTTGTTACTGCCATCTACAGGAGCAATGAGAAACTAATCCAAGTGAAGCCATCTGGTGGCCGACGCCCGTAAACATTTTTGTTGAGTGCTTGAGTTGCTTAACTAATTTTTGTGTATTATCTGTGTTTGGAATAACAATAAAAAGTCTACAAAATTTTCCATATAAAATATGTAACGTTTTCATGTAGGGTCATTAAAATCGTGCGCGATGTGTCCTGATTTTCTATATTCATTAAAGGGAGGCTTTGAATGACGTGGGCGACGTGTCTCGTTGGAACACAGCGAAATTAAATCATCGATGATTACCTCCCACACGGATGTCCGACGCTGTTCGGGGTAACCGCGTATTGATGAGTTGCCAGAGTCAATTACGCGCACCTGAATTCAACCGCACGTCAGTTTTGATCGATGTTTTTAGTTTTAAAATATTTTCCGTATTGGTAGCGTTTGTTTTTATAAATTGATATCACTGGATTATTTATCGAATAAAAGCGTTTTCATCTTAAATAAGGCGGAGATTTTTTTCACGAATTAATACAAATTTCAGATAAGATATAATATAAGTATTCAACGAATTCGGTTAATCTTCTTGGTTTTTGATTACTTTGAATTTGATTTAAATGATATGGATCGGTTATACTGTGTATACTCTATTACAAAGATAATGTTTAAAAATGTATACAATCACTATGATAGTAATAATTAAAAACATTTATTAATATTTACTAGAACTTAATCAAATTTTTACTAGGCTTTTCTGTGGCTATTACAGAATTAAGCATTTTGTATTTAGTAACAGTACAACGTTACTTACGGACAATAAATACGGGTTTTTTTTTGTGCACATTAATATTTAATCAAAATTTAAAATTTAGATGTTAACCTGAACACATACGTAGGCAATGATTTGCAATAAGTACCTTCTACATGTTGTTTTACAACAGCCCGTCTCACGAACTTGGCTATAACTTTAGAACTTAAACAATAAAGTTATTTGTTCTGTAATCGCTTCGTTTAACTTATATATTCGAATTATAATAAGGAAAACTTTGTTTTACTTGATCAGGTGAATCAAATTTAATGTTGTTTCTATTTTTCAAAATATTCAGGTGTAGATACTGGTTTTTTTTGTGAAGAATAAAGAAGATAAATTGTAATAGTGTAGATAATTCTCGTGCTAACATAAAATAGGCAGAAAAAGCTATTATATGGGAGCAATATGTTGATCCTGTATGTCACCCGGCAACAGAAATGCCGAGGATCCAACGATCTAGGTGCTGAATCTCTCGTTTATTTAAGTATACTCGCGAGAGCTCTGGGCTGTGGTCTTTAACTACACCCAAAGTGTCAGAGCTACAGAGCTAGCTATTTTTTTATTGCTTTGATGGGAGGACGAGCTCACGGCCCACCCGATGTTAAGTGGTTACCGGAGCCCATAGACATCTACAATGTAAATGCCGTCACCCACCTTGAGATAAGAGTTCTTAGGTCTCAGTATAGTTACAACGGCTGCCCCACCCTTCAAAACGAAACGCATTACTACTTCACAGCAGAAGTAGGCAGAATGGTGGTAAGAGGTCCTACCACCAGTAAAATAGCTGTTTCGTCATAGCATTTTTTTGCTTTTTTAATCCGTCAATTGCATTAAGTCTAAGTTTTCAATATGGTACTGATATAATACCAACTTTATCAACAAAGTTTTTCAGCGCAGAACACGCCACTTAATAAAACGTGTCATTGTGGCTCGCTTGTATTGGAAAAATTTATTAGGTACTAAAGTTTTCATACACTTTTATGTGTTCGGGAGATTACGACACCAACAGCTCGGAGACCCGACGTTTATAAGAGACCTCACCCTTTGAAGGGATGCGCAAATATGCGCGTTTTTCATAAGAATGTTTGACTTGTAAATGTTTTATAGCAAATTAACTTATTGTATATTTTTACCCGAAAACGATTTAAATGATTTATAAATTATTGCTTTTCTTATGAAAATCCTTTCAAAGAACGGAATTTGTATATATTATTTATTTGATTTAACACTGTAACACTAAAAACGATCTGTATTGTCATTTTGATTGTTTTTAGACATGGCAAAATGATCTATCAGCTCTTATATTGATGGAAAAAGTTTTTTTATACCTGATGGTGAGTGGTTACCGTCGCTCATGCATGTCAGCAATGCCAGGGACACAGCTAAGCCCCTGACTATTGCTGATAAAGGCACAGGATATATAAAAATATACTGCTAGAATTGAGAACTACCTCATGAAGTCCTTAGAAGAAAAAAAACTCATTTTCCTAACAACAAAAAAATTAACTACAAGACAAGTATTATTGAATATATTTTTTATGCTGATAGCCTTCAGAGACTATATCAACGTTACCCAACGAGTAGGTAGTAGCTCACGGGGCTCAAACCTGGCGAAGTTGCTAACACTGACCCTATTGAGAGCAGTGCTTCGCAGAATCTACCAAGTTAGTTTTTGTGTCATAATTCAAACAACGAAGAAAAGGACAATTGACGTATGAATACTAACTCACTAACTAAGCCACATTTACATATACACATTTTCATTTTCTTATATCAGTAGAGGACTTCAAAACCAATTAGATCTTAAGTCGTTATTTAGCCTATAGATACACAGTGCAATATGAATGCCACCAAACTTCAGACATGACAAACTTCAAAAGGAACGTACAATTGATTCGCGAAAGATTAGATATTAATGGTGATACTTACCTCCTTTAAGGAGTCGTAATGCTACCAGAAAATCTATGTATCAAAGACATCTGAAAAGAACTTATCTAGCATCGATGTCACTTTAAGACTAATACTAGCATTCGCACTCACAAATACGTACGTGCAACTAAAAGGCACGTGCACGGTTTTAAAGAAAGTAAAACACAATGATAAGTCGCGTTTGCCTTGGCTGAATGGAGACTTCGTAAGGGGCTGACATCTTTTGTGAATATTCAAAACGACGCGAAGTTGCCACTGATTTATGTACGAACATTATTCTTACTTACAACGACGTAAACATATGCAGCTCTTCCTAGCGACGATAAATAAATGAATCCTACTAAATGAAGACATTCGTTATCGTACAAAGCAAAGGTTTTTGTTCCGGTGTTGTACTGATTCTTTATGATTTTATGTATACTAGAGGACCCGCAGTAGTCGAAATTCGACTATAATTAAATGGTATTGTAAATTTGTACACTATTGTGATTGTATTTTATACTTCTATAATTATAAATTTCGCCAAGACTATACTATAAAAAATATCAACAAAGACAAACAATATTTAATCTATTCTCGATTTGACAACATACGTCAAGAACAAAAGTTTGACAATAAATAGTATGCAAGCGTGTGTGCGTCAAATACATGGTATGTAGTGTGTGTAATCTTTTCTTTAATGAATTAATATATCTTTTATGCATTATTTAAAAAAAATATTAGCATTGTGCACTTCTTCTCTATATGCTCTATAAGTGCGGAAAATTTCATACTCCTGCGTCCGCGCATTGTTCGTGAAAAGGGATATAAAATTTTTGCTTCACGTATTAATTTAAAGATGTTTCTGTTAACACAAGGTTATTAAATGAAGCATTCTGATTCTCACTGTTAGAACAAGAGTTGAACATTATATTACAGGTGGTAGGACCACTTGTGAGTTCGCGCGGATAGGTAGCTCCGCCCTGCCTATTTCTGCCGTGAACCAGTAATGCGTTTCGGTTTGAAGAGTGGGGCAGTCGTTGTAACTATACTAAGACTTTAGAACTTGTATCTCAAGGTGGGTGGCGCGTCTACGTTGTAGATGTCTATGGGCTCCAGTAACCACTTAACACCTGAATTAATTAATTACGCATGTCGAATTGAAGGGAAGATAATCGCTTACATCTTAATTTTATGGGAGCCGGTAATAGCCTAAACTTTAGACCCTAAAGCCTGGGCGGTCTGTGAGACGATTTGCTTAGCGTAGCTCATTCTATAAAAAATGATAGAAACATAATGTAACAAAAATGAATTTCATATTGTTTTGGTCTACCCATCGAGGACGGAAGTAGACGAGTTTCTTGGCAACGCAAATAGTAATAAGCTCGAGAAGTCGCTCAAACTCAGCCCGAGATTTTGGAGTCTTGGCAAATATTACGACAAAGCGACACAAACTTAGATATTGTTTGTCGGACAGTCTTCTAGCGTAGATTGCAACTCGAAGTACCTACGTACCGACGAGAGAGTCACTTCGACTTCTTATTTTACTGCTTCAAAAGGTTGACTCGTGAATATCTTATTTACTGTTAAAACTACTATTACGATTTAATCTCTAGTTTTTTTTTTTGTTGTATTATTTCAGACGTTTCGAATACAATACGATTTTCATTTTCACTGGTGGTAGGACCTCTTGGGAGGCCGCACGGGTAGGTATCACCACCCCGCCTATTTCCGCCGTGAAGCAGTAATGCATTTCGGTTCGAAGGGTGGGGTAGCCGTTGTAACTATATTTTTTTATATCCTACCTATGCTGATAGCCTTGAGAGGCTACTTCAGCTTCACCCTAACGTTAGTAGGTGAGCTCGCGGGGCTCAACCGGAGAGTTGCTAACACTGACCCTAGCAAGAGCAGTGCTTCGCTGAATCTACCACCGGATCGGAAACGCGACCCACTGAGAAGATCCGGCGAGAAACTCAGTGGGCTGTGTCTATGGGTTAGTTCGCTCGTCGAGCCCTTCGTCGCAAGCGACGGGTTCGACGAGGACGGTGACCGGTGCTTGTGGTGCCTAAAAGCACCGTTAATGGATCAGGAGGATCCGTAATGACGTGCTTTGGGCGACGTCGACGGTTTACCATTCGGTCTACTGGGTCGGGTATGTAATTTCCAGCGGCTACGATGAGAGGGTTCTCATGTCGTGCCGCCTTCTCAAAATGGCGCAGCGATGCCGACTGTAGATACTTACTAAAAGAGTCGAGCTCCAGGTCGTCGTGGAGATCCACATTCCTAAGGAACCAAGGCGCTCCGACGGCTATCCTGCAGAATCGTGATTGAATAACCTGAAGGGATTTCAAGTTGGTGCGGGCTGCGTGAGCGAACACTACGCTTGCATACGTCATGACGGGGCGTATACAAGTTTTGTAGAGAGTTACCTTATTACGGAGGGACAGTTTGCTTCGACTACAAAGCATTGGATAGAGTCGTCCTAGAATAAACGCGGCGCGGTCGCGTACCGTTTTTATATGGGGACGGAATGTCATCCCTCTGTCGAGGGTGACGCCTAGATATTTGACCTTCGAGACCCACGGTATGAGCTGGCCAAAGAGAGTGATGGGACTAACGGCGGAGGTGTTTGCGCGCCTACTACGGAGTGGGATGCTCGAAGTGATGTTCGGAGGGCGACCCCTTTTGAAGAGCACCGCTGCGCTTTTCGTGGGGTTGATGTCTATTCGCCACTTCCGGAACCACTGTCCCATGGTGGCTACTGCGATCTGGAGTCGCCGATGAAGCAGCGACATCTTCCTACACGAGTAGTAGATAGCCGTGTCATCGGCGAAGAGCGCTAGATGGGTCTCCGGAGACCGGGGTATATCATTGATATACAAACTAAATAATAACGGGGAGAGCGCGGAGCCTTGCGGGACTCCGGCGGTCAGTTGACGGGGACGAGAACGAGTTCCCTCTACTCGATATCGAAACGAACGGTTCGACAAGAAGTCTCGTATGATGAGCACGAGTCTGTCTGGCACTCCCATGTTGTACAGTTTATAAATTAAACCGTTGTGCCAGACTTTGTCGAACGCCTTCGCGATGTCGAAGAAGAGGGCGCCGGTCGGGATTTGTTTACGCCTATTTAGTCCTATCAGAATGTGCTCCGTGAGGCGGTGCACTTGTTGTACGCACGAGTGTTTAGAGCGGAATCCGAACTGTTCGTCTATGAGAATTTTGTTCGCGGTAACAAAATCCCAGAGGCGTTTCCTAAGGAGCCGTTCGTAGATTTTTCCTATCGTCGAGAGGAGACTAATCGGACGGTAACTAGAAGTTTCGTTTGTCGGTTTGCCCGGCTTATGTATACCGATAACGTCCGCTTCTTTCCACACCGCGGGAAAGATGCAGTGCGTCATAGCGGCATTTAAAATTGTAGCCAACATTGCTATCAGTTGGACTGGCAAAAATTTTAGCGCGCGGTTGTGGATGCCGTCGGAGCCTGGTGCCTTCCTAGGTTGGAGGTTGTGGATCGCGTCTCTAACTTCGTCCGTGGTAATGGGGGGTAACGCGTCCGAGGGCGGCAGGGAAGCTCTGCGCTCGACCTCCCTGTCGACTAACTCGGTGTGTTCGGGGTCCGCGTGTTGAGTGCTGGTGGTGCACTGCTCTTGCAGTGCATCGGCCAACAGCTCAGCCTTGTCATCGTCATCGAATGCCAGTGGTTGGCCTGAAGGGCGTAAGAGGGGAGGCATAGTAGCGGTAGTTTCGGATTTGAGAGTCCTAGCTAGTCGCCAGTATGCTTGGTGGGAGGGCGCGAGTTGTTCTAAATAACTATGCCAATTATCGTTACGCGCGTCGCTTAAGCGGGAGTGGACTTCGCGTTGTAGACGACGCATCTGAATCCGGTTTGAATGCGTGGGAAGACGATCGTAGGCCCGGATTGCCGCGTTCCTAACTCTTAAGAGATTCCTAAGATCGGGGGACAGTCTGATGCGGTGGAAGCTGTCCTCCACATCGACTTCTTTAGAAGATCTAATGATCGCGGAAGAGATGTGATCGGTAATGATGTTTATGGATTCGACGGTGTCCTCGGGGGATGGATTCGAATCCGGGCCGTAAGGGAAGATTGGCGGAGCGGCGTCGGCTAGGCACGTGCCCAGCTTATTCCAATCCACCATGGTCCTCGTAACAGTGACTGGGTTGTGGGGGCGACCGAGCTGCATAACGACAGGTCGGTGGTCTGAGTCGAGCTCTGACATTGCTTCGATGGAACGCAAGCGCAGAGTTACGTTCCTAAGCAATGCCAGGTCTATAGTGCTCGGACGGAGCGCGATGTTATACGGATAACATGTTGGAGTTGGGGGGCCGACTATTTCAAAGGTGAGGTCGTCTATAAACGCGTCGAGACGCCTACCGTTAACGTTTGTACGATGGCAGTTCCACCTAGTGTGGTGGCAATTTAAATCGCCTGCCAGGATGACAGAGTCTCCCATGCCGAACAGTGACTCGATGTCACTGCTCAGGAGGGGCTTGTCCGGGGGGAGATAAACGGATGCGATGACGATCGGCTGGTGTCCCGTCAGCGAGATACGGCACACTGACGCCTCGATATGTGAGAGCGAGGGAGTATCGAGAGGGACAACGTGCAGGGCCCGCCTTCGTATACGGCAGCGGCTTTTTCCACGCCGAGACCGTGGGAACTGCAGCCGGCACGAAGGCGGGTTTCGGCACTGAAGGTGCCGAAGTCTTTGGGCCGACGGTTCGCGGAGCTGGGTGGGTTGGGCGTTTTCGCGGAGCCCTGGGACATCCACGGTAGTTCGCGGGGTGCCCTTGCTTAAGGCATAGGACACAGCTAGGAGGTTCGGTCGCGGTTTCCCTATCTCTAACGCAATCTAACGTAGCGTGATCGCCGAGGCATTTCACGCAGCGGGGGCGCGCGTGGCAATTACGCGCCGAGTGGCCATAGAGTTGGCACCTGTAGCACTGCCCGGGAGTGCCACGCTTGTGGGGGGCTTCGATCGAGATCCCGGATAGGCCGCAAATTGTCGTGAGACATGCAATCTTCTTTTTGGCCTCCGGGGTGGGTTCTAACGCCACGAGTATCATATTATAGGGTTGTTTGCCCCGCCCGCTGTGCATCCGGTGCACACTAACTATCGGGAGGGCCTGAGCGGTCAGATCCTCCTTAATGTAGTCTATTTCTAGCTCCTTAGGGACTCCGCGTATTACTACGCGGAGCTCGCGGTCCTCCTGAAGAGCATAGGTGTGGAAACCTATGTTCTCCTTTCGGAGGTATGCTGAGAGGGCCCTATGGTCGCCCGGCGTTGCGACCTTGATCTGAATCCCATGCGCGACGTTACGCGCATGGGTGTAGTTGATTTTATTTGCCTGAAGGGCCTGGGAAACGCGGTTCCACGCAGTTTTTTCCTGGAGAATCAGCGGGGGCGGGGCAGCTGCTTTAGGAGCGGGCGCGGGCTTGGGACGCGGCGGCGGGGTTACGCGGCGAGCGGAGTCCGACGCCGGTGTCACGACTACCTGCGGGCGGGAGGCGGTCGCGGATTTTGTCTGCTTCGTCGTGGAGCTCCGGGACTCCACGGCGCGAGTACGCTTTTTACCGCGCGTTACGGTTTGGAACCCATCCGAAGTTCCAGGCTGAGGGCTTGACGCGGATTCGAAATCCATCTCCGATTCGGTATCGGAGCCTGAACTCGAAACGATCGAGGTCGCGACGGACGAGACGCGCGATGACGTAGTCGACGCGGGCGCGGGGGTGGGGGTAGCGCTAGGCGCTTCGTGAGTCGCATCGTCGGAACGTGCGCTCGAACTTAACGCGGCGGCGGGGGGCGCGCGGCGTGCCTCCGAGGCACGTTTGAGATACGCGGCGACGGACGCGGGGGGGGAGGGATTGCCACGGGCGGCCCTATACTCTAGGTACTCGGCCCTAATTGACGGGTACCTATCCCGGAGGAACCCGACAATATCCCTAACATCTTCTTGCTCCATTTCTTCGGTCTTCTTGCCCGGGGGGGGCGGCCCCGGGACTTTTGTTGAACTCGCCGAAAGGCGAGGCCCCGGATAGGATTTGTAACCCCCCTGTGCTGCAGGACAGCAAGGAGCAGGGGGGGGGGGAATGCCTATGCCGTGAAAACGGCAATCGGCGGGGAAAAGGAAAGGAACCCGCTCGGGCTGTATAGTGCTACAGCAGGCAGAATCGCGAGCGGGGGTCTAGTCTTGAAAAAGACTGTTGTTTTGGGAAGGGTTAGGAAATCGCTAGCCTGTGAGTGCCACAGGAAGCCTGATCGTAGCGATTGGTTGCCTTGAAAAAGACAGTTGGTATGAGGTGGGTATTCACGGTCACAACACTATCACGCACAAATGTGTATTCCGATGCGTAGGTCGCAAGCGACCAACGGATTGGAAGGCACGTTCACACACAACCGAGTCGTAAACGAGAATGTATTCACGGTCACTAAACTGTCGAGCACAACTGTGAGTTCAGAGACGTAGCTCGCAAGCGGGCCACGGATCGGAAAGCACGTCCGCGCACGACCGAGTCGTGAGCGAGAATGTGTAACTATACTGAGACCTTAGAACTTATATCTCAAGATGGGTGTCGCATTTACGTTGTAGATGTCTATGGGCTCCGGTAACCACTTAACACCAGGTCGGCTGTGAGCTCGTCCATCCAAGTAATAAAAAATAAAAATGTGAAAAGACTACTCATTCGACTCAGTTGTAATAGTAGTTTTAGTTACGCTTTGCGTTTCGGTTTGAAGGTTACAATGGCTGTTGTAGCTATACTGAGATCTTAGAACTCATATATCAAGGTGGGTAATCACTTTACATCAGGTGGGCCGTGAGCTTGTCCACCCATCTAAGTAATAAAAAAAAATAAAAAAGAGCTTACGACTCGGGAAAACTGAAGAAAACACTATCTCATTTATTCTTTACTGTACTTAAAAAAAAAAAAAAACAGTGAAATTAATAACAGCATGTACGTACAAAGGTCAATTTACCAAAAAGCCACTCAATGATCTGTAGAGACGATTACGGAGGAGGAAAATGCAAATATTATACAACAATCTATTATTTTAATACAATTTTGACTAACGCCCGCAGATTCGTTCGCGTGTTCTACACTTAATATCGTGTGGGCGGAGATACCCAGTAGTGGAATGAAAAGTACCCTATGTTCTTTCTCAGGGTTCAAACTATTTCTATAACGAATTTAATCGTAAAATCGTAAAATCGTATCGTAATATCATCATATTTATCGTAAAATCGGATTGGTGGTTTGGGCTTAAAAACGTAATAGACACATAACTATTTTCGTATTTCATTATTTGCTTTGTAGCTCCTAAAATCTAATGGTTCAAAAATTAATTCGAAAAAAACTTTAAATGACGATTTATATTTTTTTATTTTATTTAACATGTTAAACTTAATTTCACTTTTTTTTAAACGTCACCTTTCAATGGAAAATAATAAGTAGAATATATTCTGCTTCAAAATAATATCTGGCTACTTGTGAAAAGTACATGAAAATTCGTTCAGTACTTTCGAAGAAGAGTGCAAAAGACAAATAAACTAACAGATTTTCAGTTTAACAAATCTATACAAATAAATAAAATTGGAGTGTCTGTTTGTAATAATAAAATAGCCACTTTTTACTAGATGCGTAAGTATGTATACACAGTACATAATTATACCAAAATAACAATTTTTTTTAAATTTTGTCTGTCTCTTTGTTTGTTCCGGCTAATCTCTGGAACGGCAGGACCGATTTTGACGGGACTTTCACCAATAGGTTGCTGATGATATAAGGAGTAACTTAGGCTTTTTTTTAGACCAGATTCACCCCGCGGCGTCACCCGCGGTACGACAATAACCGCGGGTAACATCGTGGAACTCAGCTAGTATTAAAAGATGATTTGTGCTGAAAGATCTGTTGTGCCTTATTATACCTATTGTGACAGAAGCCGTTTTGTGTGCAACGTTATTGCAACGTTAAGGAGAAACAGTCGTCAAGCATTTTCTTAATAAAAAAAAACATAGTACAGAAGATATTTGATAAATTCCTGAATCGCACTAACGACCTTTTCGAGATATTTTTGAACAAATACAAGTTCCGAACAATAACTTTCGGCCCGTCGGTCTTCCGAGTAATTTAACCCGCTCGGCAGAAGATATTCTCTTTGTCGTTTCTCCCAAAGGACGAAGGTCGGGCAATCAAAAAACGAAATACACATAATACCTGAAATTAGATCTTACTAGTGGTCGCCCGGTGGTCGAAATTCGACTATAATTAATTGAAATTATAAATTTGTACACTATTATGATTCTATTTTTAAAGACTAATTATACTTCTATAATCACAGATTTTGCCAAGACTATAGAAAAATATTAATAAAGACAAACAATATTTAATCTATTCTCAATTTGACCACAGAAGTCAAGAACAAAAGTTTGACAATAAATAAATAATAGTATGCACACGTGTGTGCGTCAAATACATGGTAGTGTGTGTAATGTTTTTTTATTGATTTCATGTATTTTTTAGGCATAATTTAAAAAAATATTAACATTCTGCACTCCTTCTCTATATTCTCTATAAGTGTGGGAAATTTCATACTCCTCCGTTCGCGCAATTTCCATATACACAAAGGATATACACACACACACATAGGATACAAAGTTTTTCCTTCACGTATTAATATATAGATGTAGGTATTCAAAAACACACTACACTAAAAGTGAATACGTAATTTTACTTATTTACAATCAGTTCTTTTCCAGAATTTCTGTCGATATGTTACAAACGATTATCGATTTGTGCATCAGAGAACATTAGACAATATTGGAAAATGATATAAAACGCCCGCCCGGCTGCGGCAAGTTGCTCCGGAGCTCATCAAAATCGCGTTATCAGCTCTGCACTAACAAATGACTAACTAACAAACTTGGAGAATTTCAACAAGTCACGCGAATCCAAATACCTACAACTATTTCGAATCATAACTCTTTGGATTTTATTAAACGTTATTATCTTTATATTAATACGTGAAGCAGAAACTTTGTACCACTTTTTACGAAAATTTCGCGGACGGAGTATGAAATTTCAGAACGCTAAATATTTTTTTTAATTATGCGTTAAAAATACATTAAATCAATAAAAAAAACATTACACACACATGTATACACTTTGTTTATTGTCAAACTATTGTTATTGCAGTCAAATTGAGAATAGGTTATTATATTATAATAGTTTTAATATTACTTATCTATAGCGTAGTCTTGGCGAAATCTGTGATTGTAGCAGCTTATATAGTCTTTGAATATATACATAATAGTGTACAAACTTATAATTGTAATTAACTATAGTCGAATTTCGACTACCAGGGAACCACTAGTTTTTTTTAATTATGCCTAAAAAATACATTAAATCAATAAATAACAATATTACACCCGCGACTATGTATTTGACATACACACGCATGTATACTCTTTTGTTTATTGTTAAAGTCTGTGGTCAAATTGAGAATAGATTAATATTGTTTGTCTTTAATATTATTTGTCTATAGTGTAGCCTTGGCGAAATCTGTGATTGTAGCAGCTTATATAGTCTTTGACAATAGAACCATACACACAATGTTAAAACCATTGTTAATAAATTTCAAACTGTACTCTCGTGTATCTTGGTGGGTGACGGCTTTCACGTTTGAATGTTTATCGATGTTGGTAATCACTTAATATCAGATGGATCATCAGGCTATCTTAAGCAATAAAAAATAAAAATACTTCCTATAATTAAAATGGACACAAAAAAAATTATACAATGTTGGTTGTCGTGGTTTTTATTCAGTAAAACACCTAAATTTTCTAGGTGTCCGACTTCCGTATATATTTTTAGTTTTGTAATAAAGCTTCATATAGATATAGCATGTGGCGCTACGTCATAAAACGCAAAGTATCTTCGTTCGTAACAGAATGCTCGGTAGTCGGCAGCGGTACTAAATAACCCACTCCATATAATTGGGAATGCGAAATGCGAATGCGCCCGTATGTTGAAATATTTTTATTGCACCTGGGAAAGTTAATACCGGCTTATATAAGGCAGCGAGCCCTACTTAAATTTATTTTGTGCTTTCCATTGCTAGGTCATTATCCAATTATCATTCATAATGATTTCGGAAAAATTCAATCAGTACGACCAAATTTTTGGATAGGTAATGTTGATTATGAGGTCTAGTGTGCTTTACAGAACGAATACTTTGAACTTCGAATCAATTATTTTGTTACCATAGAACGTTTAAAGTTTGAGATTACTTTGTGATAGGGTATTGAATGGCCTAAGGATTTACGGTTGACAGCGGCTTGGCTTTTCCCCTGGTATTGCTGACGTCCAAGATGACGGTAACCACCCACCGTCAGGTGGGCCGTATGCACGTCTGCCTACAAGGACAATAAAAATAAGGTTTACAAAGTGAGTTGTTCTAATTCAATTTTAATATCATAAAATCTCATTAATTGTAGTAATATTATTAGGAAAATATTCAAGAAAAGCCGCCTGTTAGTTCAGTAACTACTAAAAACAAGGAAAAAATATCGGAAAAGCATCAAAGTTTCACATTGTCATTGCTATGGTGTACAGTTCATGTGGTTGGGTTTTCTTTTTATCTCTTTGTATTAGGGGCAGTGCGAACAGTTGCTCGACACTTTAACCCTTGGGATCTTTTGGACCATTAACCTGCATTCTTCTCTTCATATCCAAACTCCGGAGTTTTGTAACAGTGTTTGGCGATAAGTTTCTGTAGACATCTTAAGTATGTGTATCGTCGAACGCTGTCGGCTACTTCTATATTGAAACTCACATCGAATGAGACAGCAACGATTAAGTAAGTTAGGATTTTATATTTCGGTTTGCTAATTTTGTTTTTAAAGTAGTCTTACTTGTACATGTTGGCACCTTTTTGTTTCTTTTAGTGCATATCATTATGCGTAACCAACTTAACTCAACGTTGCTTGTATTGTTTCTATGTATCAGGGAATTTTTCTTATTGGCTTTTTCTTATATCAGACTCTCTTTACTTATGATGTCTCTTTAGCTGAAAGTTTTCCATGAAATATCGGGTATTTACTAAAATGTATGTTTTTACACATACTTAAATAGCCCACGCCAAGATTCCTAGAATAGTAAAAAAATTGAAGTGTTAAGATAGCGGTTTGTCGACACTTTTATTTCTGGTCTCAAGCTGGGCCGCGGATTCTCTAATGATAGCAATTGCATATCAATTGTTATTGCAATAGCATATAGCAATTGTTTCTGTCGCGAACTAGTAATACTTTCTATTTGCTACGGCAGGTTTTTTTTACTTTTAGGAATTTTATAAAGACTCTGAGCCTATCTCTCTAAGTGAATAGTCATCACCATTGACTATAATAGGCTATTGTAATTATAACAATTAAGATTAAGTTGCCCTTTATCTGTAAAATACTTACTTGTCTGTAAAATAATAATAAAACATCGCGGATTTTTTTTTATTGCTTAGATGGGTGGACGAGCTCACAGCCCACCTGGTGTTAAGTGGTTACTGGAGCCCATAGACATCTTGAGATATAAGTTCTAAGGTCTCAGTATAGTTACAACGGCTGCCCCGCCATTCAAACCGAAACGCATTACTGCTTCATGGCAGAAATAGGCGGGGTGGTGGTACCTACCCGCGCGGACTCATAAGAGGTCCTACCACCAGTAAATAAACGAGTAAATTTAAGGTTTTTGTCTGGTGTTTCTGTGCAAGCTTCTTTTTATTACACATGATAAAAATCAAGCCCGCAAAATTATAATTTTCGCAATTACTGGTGGTAGGACGTCTTGTAAGTCCGCACGGGCATGTACCACCACCCTGCCTATTTCTGCCGTGAAGCAGTAACGTGGTGGCATTTACGTTGTAGATGTCTACGTGCTTATGTGCTCCGGTAACCACTTAACACCAGGTGGGCCGTGAGCTCGTCCACCCACCTGAGCAATATAAAATAATCGAAATAGGAATGGTAGGAATTGTGGAAGTAACGTGTGATAGTGCAAAATATGGCGTCGTTTGAGGGGCACTAAGCGATAACACCGGTTTAACGCGTCAATTTATAGTTAGGTTTTGATGAAGGAACAGTGTCGCAGCGCCGAACCTTAATCGCAAATAAATGAATTACCCCGTCTTGAGGCCGCCATCCATCACTGTCGGCAATTTTAAGATAAAAGCCATAACGCTAGCAGGTTGTTCGCGCCATCTTGCCTCTTTTCAGAGCCGTCTTCATCGTAATTTTGCATTGATGAACGTCAAAACTTAAAGTCTTCCACGAACTTAGTGTTTTTACATTATAATGTCAGTTCTAATAAAATACACTGCATGAACTCGAGCGTTGAATAAAATAGCTTGCAATACATTTTACGTTGTATTACATTTTTATGTTTTGATTTTGTATTTGCTTTGTACAAAAGCATGATTTGAAAAGTTATACAATAAGTAGGCACAATCAGCACTTCGACGTTATTTTTCATTCACTGAGTATCAGATACGTAGAACACCTAGTGCCCGTATGTATTTAATTACCGATTAAAGTCGAGCAGTTTTTTTTTCCAACCTGTTCACTGTTACTAAGAGGATATTCCAGCTATTCGCGGACGGGTAGGTGAGCTCACGGGCTCAGCCTGACAGAATTTGTTAACACTAGCCCTATCAAAATACGTGCTTTGCAGAATCTACCACCAGATCGGAATCGCGACCCACTGAGAAGATCCTGCGAAAAATTCAATGGGTTATTCGAGGAACTTTCCTAATTGAAAGAATTAAATAAGAGAACTTTCTTCTTCATCTGAGTCGGTCTCTTCATTGCTGAAGATCGTGTCTAATTTAAAATGTGGACCACTCGATGCACAATGCTTCCCCACGTCTTCCTGTCCTCGCTGGTTTTTATAACCTCGGTTATTGGCAAGAGAACTTTGGTATTATATTTATGTTGAATTGACACGTACCTACTAGGTTCTGAACCATGATTGTTGTCTAGATAAAACGCTTGAGGCGATAAACGGTCACTATTAGTTGACTCTTTAATTTTTACTCACGAACTATAAAGTATGGTGAACGTTAACACATGTGTGCAATAATTGAGAGATTAATTTGCATGTGGTAAAAATCACTTTTTTGTTTGTGACTCTTAAATTGATAACATTAATTTGTCAACAAACCGTATTTAAATTGCAAATTTATTCTTCGCTTAGTTCTGTGTAAATCATTTAGCACAACTCTGCAGCACACGTCCACCACTAATGGCCCGACACAAAACATTGTATGAACTGTATTCAGTTGGAACGAGCTGAAATACATTTTTCAAGATGTTCGGAAGCAGTTACGTTGTATTTCTTCAGAATTGCACTCGACTCTGATCGTTGCTTATTGCTATCGAACGTAAGTTTTGAAATTGAGCCGCATTTCCTCGAATACCTCACATTACAAGTACCTATATCATTCTTGCGATGTCGAGTGAGTTGTTTCATATATATCTTGAACGAAATATTGAATTTTACGTCGCCGTTGACTGACAGGTGAGTAGCTTACGACCCATATAGTGTTGAGCGAATATAATAATATGCACTCTTCATTTATAATGTAAATTATTCATACACATAAGTCGGTGGAGCTTATGTATACAGACCGTACCTTTGTAGGGGTAGATCTATTAACATATGTTTAACACCTGATAATTTAATAATAAATCAAAGATTTTCCAACCTTTGTGATTTTCAGTTTTTTTTTCATTGCCTTTGTAGGCAACGAGCATGCGGCCCACCTGATGGTAGTGGTCACCGTCGGTCATGGACGTCAGCAATGCCAGGGGCAGAGCCAAGCCGCTGCCTACTTTTTTTTTTAATGGAATGTTTCGAAAGCAATGCAATTAAAAGCAATGTTTCGAAATTAGCGGCATAAAGTTATTTAATTTAGAATTAATTTTACGAGCCAATTCGCCTTTACGTCTCAGATGATTCCGATACTGAACACCGCTCGAAATGTCGGCTTCACGAATACTAATACTCACGAAAGCTTGCTGCCGTACTCCTTGGGAGCTACAGCCCCATGACAAACGAGTTCTTCGCAGTGAATCTGCGTCTTCAAATGGATTGAATCGAAATAAATTCAATTCGCTCTATTCAGAGACCCGCCCCAGAGAGTTCACCACTTCAGACACAAGTTTAGATCGTCTCTCCTGAACTATATTCCGAATGAAATTTTGATGAACGCCGGTATTTCAGGTTTACCCCGTATGTCAGCGTACCACTGCTAGCTCTGAACACCATCAATAGACATCACGATTTTGAGACACATAAATGTATTTTGTACATTTTTTACTCACCTGTATAAACGACCCACCTGGGTAACATTTTAATTATGAGTGATTATTACGAAAATCCATTGTCGATTGTGTATTTTCAGTAGAGCTATGCATTGCTAGAATGTTCTATTGCGTATAAAACAGGGCAACACGGGCGGGTTACGGGTGAAATATGTCGACAGACATTAGTAATAGTGCCTTGTCGATTGGCGAAATTCGATTATTCGGTTGTATGGTACCGACTAGACTAGATAATTGCATCAAGCCACGTTGTGTCGATAGTGCAACATAAAACTAATGCCTTTTGGACATTACTGTAATGATTGACGCTTTGCACACGCCTGGTGTTAGGGGATATTGAGAGCCTGCGCGGGTAGGACCATCGACCTGCCGCGAAAGTAGGCTTTACGGTAGGCAGCGGCTTGGCTCTGCCACCCTAACCGCTTACCATCAGGTGGGCCGTATGTTCGTCTGCCTACAAAGGTAATAAAAATAAAAAAAAAAGCAGTCATGTGCTCCGGGTTGGTAGATGGAGATAGTTGTTATAAATACAACCCACACCAAATCTCCAGGTGGGTGGCATTGACGTTGCGCTGTCTATGAGTTTCAATTACCACTTGACGCTACGTGAGCTGAGACACCCTTCACCGATCTGAGCAAAAAAAATTGGGTGAAGTTTTTTTTCTTGTATTTTTAGATTTAATTTTTCTATTTAAATAAATTAAAGTAATTTTGTTCTCAACTGGTCTCTTAAAGCTCACTGTAGTACATAACGAGATATAATTCTTCGACCTTTTATACAATAGGTTTTGGCGATTGCTTCTAACTCCACACCGTCATAAACGACATCTGTTGCTGAACATAGTTCTTCCCCAATATCTCCAAAGTAGCAGGAAATGGAAAGGAAATAAAAACAAACTCGTAAATTTCAAATGTTTTATTATAAAATAAGTAATGTTGTTAATTTCTTATGAAGAACACATCTTAAGAGCAGTCATTGGCTGTTTTATTTCAAAGAAAAATAGTCGTTGAATAATAAGTTTAACAACTAAATAATTTAGAGACTGAACTGTACTGCCACACGGCCTCCTTCAATTAAGTCATAATTAATATTCTCGAATATAATTATTATTACTCGAATTACAAACAACAATTGTAATAATACACGTCTAATATGTCTGTCTCATAATAACTTCAAAAATCATATATGTAATTTCAATTTTGCATTATTGTATTAGAGAAAATTTAATAAAAAATAAGAAATATGTACTCGAATTTACAAACATTTCATACGATAGCTTTATTATAAAATTTAGCTATATAAAAATTTCAGTACGTTTAAAAAAAAAAAAAACAATTTCTTATACTATATAAGTATCGACGATAAACATTAAGAAAATTGTCTAATAGCGATGTTGTATTCACATTTAAAAAAACATTCAATATTATTCGTCGTCAAAATATCATGTCATATCAAAATATATGCAACATACAATTCTTTGAGTCGTTTACGATAACATTCCATTTAAAATATAATGCAATATTATTCAACTTTTATATGTTGTATATCGTTTTACCTTATTTTAAAACGGGTAACTAAAAGTGATGTTTCGAAAGATGTACTTCGAGCGTTTTAGTACACAAACATATTGTATGTATGTATGTATGTGTTTAATTCATTCGTGTACTTACATTTGATATGAATATCGCGCAATAAAACAACATTTACGCGAATACACGTTTAAAATGTAAAAGACTAGTAAATTGATCTATAGTTTTTTTCAAAAAAAAAAAAAAAACATTCTAGTGCCGCTTTCATTAAATATGGCACTGAAAAAAAAAACAGTTTATAAAATAATTATTATCACGATAGATTCATTATTAAGATTCGACATGAAATGTACAATAATTAACTATATTACACATCCGTTTCAGGTACGTAAATTGTAAACAAAAAAAAACCATACATTTAACAAAAGCGATGCCCTACGATAGATGGTTCGCAACGTTTTGGAATGAAAAATACTAATAATAGTGACGCGAAAAACAAAATAAAAACTCCCTACGTTATTTTGAATAAGCTCTTTTTTTTTATCGGGATTTTCTAGTTGCCTAATAAATAATAACAACACGAAGGCGAATCGTTATTAACAAGTTCCATGCGATAACTGAATAGCACCTAAGTCGACGCCGCCGCGCCTTTCGCAACAAGACACCGATAGACTCGCTCAGCTGAATCGAAATCAAATTTGCAACGCAATCATTCATACTCTACACGTATAACAAAAAAAAAAAAACTACAATCCGGATTTTACCAGTTACATTAAAAGTCGTATTATAACCCTTAAAAATATTACATTAAAAACGTTCTTTTTTTTTTAATAAATATTTCTCAACAACGATCCGACATTTGCGAGATCTAATAATTTAGTATATACCAAAACTGAAAATCGTCGCCCGAAACTAGGAGCGGACTCGACTTTTAATTTATTGTAATTGCTAGCCGTTAATATGATTAAAAAATAATTAAGATCACGAACGGTGACCAAGAAAGCTCTGTATAGTTTTCGAGAAAAAGTCCGTAATAGTAGTATTATGACAACGAACCCGAGATTAAGCCGTTAAAAATTTCTTAATTATATCAGTTTGGTTGTGTCTCAAAAAAGTATTATCAAATATTAAAAAAACTGGACACAATATACGGTCCACCGGAGCGGTCAGAGTCGTCGGTGTCGATGTAAATTTCATTAATAAAAATAATAACCTACGTAATGCGGCCGGGGAATACGACATCGGCTCGCAAGTTTCACGGGTACTTTTTATTATCGACTAGCTAGCTGACCCGGCAGACTTCGTAGTGCCTCAATCGATAAATAAAATACCTAAACTGTTGTATAAAATAAACTTAAAACAAACAAAAGAAATGCGTCCGACGGGGGACAGACACATTAAAGCAAAAACAAAATTGTTATTTTTATTTAATTCCGAGCATTTTCATATTTATCTACCTTTTAAACCTTCTCTGGACTTCTTGGACTTGGACAAATAATTGGACAAATAACTTGGACAAATAATTCAAGACCAAACTTAACCAAATCGGTCCAGCCAATCTCGAGTTTTAGCGAGACTAACGAACAGCAATTCATTTATATATATATAGATTTTCATATTTAAGTAACTTTTTTTCAGGTTTAGTGTATATTAAATTACGCCTTATTTATAGAACAGGAGGTTGCAGTCGGTGTGAGGTCATCCGTTGGCCGAGAGCTCGTCCTTGAGCCAGTGCGGCACGGGGCGGCCGACCCTGACCAGCAGCTTGGACAGTGCAGTGTTATGCGGCGTGTAGTAACGCCTGAGGAACTTGGCCGAGCGCTCCTCCATCGGCGGGTACACGCGACCCTTCGACTTCCCAAGGCATTTCGTTTTCTCGCCCCCGACCACTTGACAGAAGAATCCTTTTTTCGGATCGTATCTGTAAACGAAACTTACATTCTTTCGGCGCCTTCAGATCTGCGTCGTCGTTGAACGCGAAGCGAGTACGTACATTATTGATGCGAACGAGAGATCGTCGTCCGACGTTAGCTACCTCGAGTCCATAGAGTCTTTCAATAATTACATTACCCATTTTCTCGAAACGTCCGAGCCGATAGAGCTCGCCTCTCTCAGTTATTGCTATTCTAGATACACGCACATTATTTATAATTCAGTACAGTTATTATGTCCGAGACGAAATCCGAGCTTACGATTCGACGTTCGACTAATCGATTTTGCTAATTTTAATGTTAGTCATTGTGTGTGAGAAGTCTGAGCTGAGTTCGAGCGCGTGTTGTGTGCGAGTGCGCGGGTACCAGGGCGCGCCACTTAGTGCCTGAGCAGTTCCGACGCAGCTTAACTGGCTATAGCGCCTAAGTTATCGTCGATCGAGAGGCGCCGCGGACCGGCCTCGAGCGGCCCTAAAATACGAGTACGACAGCTGCCTAACTGAAACCTATTACAAACTTTAACGCGTAATAAAACTAATTCTAAGAGTAATAGAAGTAATGGACGACTTCAAATGAAATGGTCGAATATAAATCGCTTTCTCGAAGAGCACTGTATATTGAAAATATAATATTCCCAATACAAAAAAAAAAACAATTTCACCGTCTGTGGACGAATATTTTCGAAATGTTCATAGCCTAATGGATAAGACAACCGGTGTATACTCGTATCGAGCGATGCGACTATGTCGTTTTTGTTAAAATAAATACGAGCCTAACCTTAGGAAGCAACACAAACGAAATGAAAATAATATTGTTTTTTTATTTCTTTACCAAGGCTGATAATATTTAAAAAAAAAAAGACATGCCCGCTGAGTTTCTTGCCAATTCTTCTCAGGACAGAGGCTAATTCTTGTGAATTTGGCGGTAGTTCTTTTGACGTTCAACAAGTATGTACTTTCATTTATGTTGAATAAATTTTTTTTGATTTGATTTGATTTGATAGCCTTGAGGCTACTCCAGCTTTACCCTGAGCTCACGGGGCTCAAACCGGGAGAGTTGCTAACACTGGCCCTAGCAAGAGCTGTGCTTCGTAGAATCTACCACCGGATCGGAAACGCGACTCGCTGAGAAGATCCGGCGAGAAACTCAGTGGGCTGTGTCTATGGGTTAATTTACTCGTCGAGCCCTTCGTCGAAAGCGACGGGTTCGGCAAGGACGTTGACCGGCGCTTGAGGTATCTAAAGGACCGTTAATGGATCGGGAGGATCCGTAATGACGTGTTTAGGGTGACGTCGACTGTTTACCATTCGGTCCACAGGATCGGGTATGAGAGTTTATATTTGCGTAACTATTACAGACTGTAAATGTTTTTGGTACGCGTGGATGAAAGAGATATTATGTTTTTTTTTATTGCTTGGATGGGTGGACGAGCTCACAGCCCACTTAGTGTTAAGTGGTTACTGGAGCCTATAGACATCTACAACGTAAATGCGCCACCCACCTTGAGATATAAGTTCTAAGATCTCAGTATAGTTACAACGGCTGCCCCACCCTTCAAACCGAAACGCATTACTACTTCACTGCAGAAATAGGCAGGGCGGTGGTACCTATCCGCGCGGACTCACAAGAGGTCCTACCACCAGTAATAAAATAAAAGTGTCTTACTTGAGCAGTTTATTGTAGTCGATATGCGGCGATATCTTGAGGAACTTCTGGAGCGTGTTCATCACGACCGCCGGCTCAGAGCGCAGCATCGACCCGTCGATGACGTGCAACTGGTGCACGCTGTACTCCGACAACCAACGTTCTAAATAATGACTGTATTTCCCAGGATTCAAGCAACGATTCCTGTGTTAATAAATAAATAAAAAACATATATCGTCTTCTCGCATTAAAACTGTATAATCTCAAAACTTACTAATTTTACAATACAGGAGTGTTTTAAAGGTTTAACATGTGATATTTTTAATGTTATAATCATCTTTGCTACATTTATTTTTTATTTTTTATCAGTTACATTATCTGTCTTTTAAAGTAAGATAAAATTATGTATCAATTTTGTTAATAGTAGTCAAAACATATGAAAACTAAAAAAAAAAAACTAAAACTAAACTACGCTCTTTTGACAGTATTTATGAGAAAAATACTGGTGATACCAAATGATTCCGCATATTAACTCAATTTCGAATATTTTTGGAAATTGTACACTTTTAATGCGAAAAGATGATATGTCACCGATACATAACTGTCGTTTCTATTATATTATTACTAAAGGTCGCTCAATGGTCGAATCTCGACCATAATTAATTTAAATTATAAGTTCGAATATTGTTGCGGTTCTATTGTCACATTTCTATAATCATCATTGTTCTATAATCACGGATTTCGATACTATAGACAAATAATATTAGATACAAACATTATTAATCTATTCTCAATTTAACCATAGACTTTAAACAATAGCAAAAGAGTAGATACGTGACTGTGCGTCAAATACATGGTAGTGTGTGTAATGTTTTTTTATTGATTTAACATATTTTTATGCATAATTAAAAAAAATATATCTCTATAAGTATTCTACTCTATAAGTAAAAATATTCTCTAGAAGTCTGGGAAATTTCATACTCTTCCGTCCACGAAATTTTCGTAAAAAGCGGTACAAAGTTTTTGCTTCACGTATTTAATATATAGATTAACGATAAAATTTAGAATTAATTCATATTTTGAATATAATAAAAATTACTTTAACTTTAATAAATTGGTTTTACGTGTCATTTTATTGGAATAAATGTCATATTGGGACAATATACTCTGATCTGAAAATTTGTTTGAAAAAATCGAAATATATGGCGAAAATTTATTAGTAGGACGTTTTGTGAGCAGCGTACGGAGAGGTACCACCACCCCGTCCATTTCTAAGGCGAAGCAGTAATGCATTCCGGTCGGAAGGGTGGGATAGTTGTTAAACAATAGAATTGAAACTTTGTCTTAAAGTTTCTGGCGCCATTAACACTAAACACCTGGTGGGTCATGAGTTAAGTACATCCCTGTAGTGTACTAAAAAAGCTAAAACCTCCAATTACGAAATGTACCATGTAAACACAATTCTATTCATGTTTTAATAATTTAATATTATTTCTAAAAAACAGAGATCGGTGTAGAAAGTTTCTGTTGAATTTAAGTTTATTATAATCACATTTACAAATCTTCGCACTTTACGTTAAAACGAAATATTTTAACTAATTTAATTTTTGTGAGATGTAGCTTTGGAACAATGATAAAAGTAAAAATGACGCAGACTTATCGCCATCGCTAATCTGATAATCTCGACGAGACAGATCTCTCTCTACAAGGCTACAACAACGTGCGTAATATTTGATGTAATAAATTCACGGCGCCACTCAACCAGCCGACGACGTATAAAATAAAATTTTAATTTAGGATCACGTCCCGTATTACGTACAATATGAAGATGTTTTAATAAAATTTGCGTGCAAACGTAACGTAACGTAACGAGGCCGGAAAACGAGCGAAATTATCGAGTGCTCGTGCAAAACGTGTCCGCCGTTTATTGGAATCTTGAGTTGGGTTAAAGAAAGCCAATAATATTTAACGTAACGTTTATTTGTACGACGGTAAGTCGAAGCGCGGAATAATGGAATATTTGGACGCGTGTCGAACTGCTTATACGTTTCTTATGAAATTTCTTATGAAACTCGACCCTATTACGTGCTCAAGTGGAGATTTTTTTGCACTTATAACCCGTGATACGGTCGAGCGTTCTCCGACAAACTTAAAATATATTGTGATTATAGATTACTAAGCGTTACCAGCGGCTGCGTCCGCGCGGGCAAGGAAATTTTCAATGTGGTATTCCCCTTGAGAACGATTATTTTTATAGCCCTTGTATGCAGACGAGAATACGGCCCACCTGATGGAGAGTGGTAACCGTCGCTAATGGACGTCAGTAATGCCAGGGGCACAGCCAAAGCGCTGCCTACCGCTATGAGATTTTTTTCGGGATAAAAGGTACTGTATTTCAACCTCGCGATCGTGATTATCATTTTAAAAAATTATGTCAATCCGTTGCTTCGTTTCAAGGTGAAAAAATTGACAAACAACCAAACACACACTAGCACGTTTATTATATCAGTGTGGATTTATTAAATTAACGAATGCAATTTTATATTATTGATTAATTTGCGCTTAAGAAATGCTTAGGAATATCTTCCAAACAAGACGTTTCTGATATCATCCCTATACTTTTTTTGATATCATTGAATCATGTTTGCATTAGATCTCGATTACTTAATTAGAATTTAGAAAACGTGATAAATAAAATTAAATATCTACAGTTCAATCGCGGCAGAAACCTTCAGGAGTATTCTATCTCATTCTAAGGGAGACAAAATTTTATGTTTGTCTCTTTTTAGAGTTGCTTTTCGAGTATGAATTCCGTTTCAGCGATTGTGTCATTTTCGCAATGCAATGATAAAAGAAGATAACGTTATACAACAAAACACACATTGTGGACACGGTAACAAACACAAAGAGAGCCAATCAGTTTGCACACACAGGTACACACACACACTTACTCACACACGCACATACACGCATACACGCGGACACGCACACTCGCGCGAACACACACACACACACACACACACACACCCATGTATATTTCATAGATTCGAACAGCTCTCTTCTGTTTGAGGTCTAATGTAGCTCTTATTTGGTATCACTCACCTCAAATCCCTGAGTTGTTTCGGTGCGGAGTCATTCGCCGTGATGATTGTGTGGAATGTGTAATTATTCGCGATCGGGTCGCCGTGAGAGCGTATGTGCTGATACCAGGAGTACGCACTGTTGACGAAATAAACCATTGTAAAATAATCATTTAAAAAAAAAAAGGTTATCCACTGAACGAATATTAGTATTTTCTTCGGATTCCGTCGTGCTGTCGCTGTAACTAAAACAACTTTTACGGTTTAATCTCGACTTTATTATTTCCGATGTTTCCAATACATTTAAGTTTTTAACGACGATTAAGGTGTCATTTTAAGCCTATCACTGTCTCATTTTTATGGACATTTATTTATACTAGAGGTCCCGCAGTAGTCGAAATTCGACTATAATTAATTAGAATTGTAAGTTTGTACACTATTATGATTGTATTTTATACTTCTATAATCACAAATTTCGCCAAGACTACACTATAAAAATATTAACAAAGGCAAACAATATTTAATTTATTCTCAATTGAACAACAGACGCCAAGAAAAAAAGTTTGACAATAAATAGTTTGCATGCGTGTGTGCGTCAAATACAAAATGTAGTGTGTGTAATGTTTTCTTTATTGATTTAATGTCTTTTATGCATAATTTAAAAAAAATATTAACATTGTGCACTTCTTCTCTATATTCTCTATAAGTGTGGAAAATTTCATACTCCTCCGTCCGCGCAATTTTCGTAAAAAGGGATACAAAGTTTTTGCTTCACGTATTAATATATAGATATCATACAGAAAGTTTTAACAATATCTAGAGGTCCCACCAGCCGGCGGTTGTAGTGATAATTATAATTGTGTAGCGGTAGCTATCAGATTGCCACAACAATAGTGCTACTTCAGAGCAATGCAAAAGTTTTCAAGTCGTATATTTGAAACATAAGATGTATAATAAAATGAAAAATTTAACAGATTAAGCTGGGGGGATAGTTTTAACTTCGAGATATAAAAAACAAACGTAGTCTATGTATTTGTATTAAAATGATTTTTAATACAGAACGTAATCAATCGTAATTATACTTTTGAAACAATTATTATCCATAATACGACTGTTACATTTGTAGAGTTTAATCTTATTGGTGAAATGTTTTCAATTATTTTCAAAATTGAAGAATAATTTTCCCGCACAGAAATTTTCTTTCAGACCGTGGTTAAAGGAGCCAATCTCGATATCAAAGAGAGGTTGTTAGTGACGGTACTCCTTGAGACAACACATGTCAGAAATATTTTAAAATTTGTTGTTGGTTTTAGTATTGGTAGGGCGTATACAATACAGTTGAGAATTCGACCTCATGTCTCAAGGTGAGTGTGGCAATGTTATGATAACTGCTGCTTAATATCTATCTGGTGGGCACTGAGAATGTATTAGTTGTGTTTAGTTTTTTAGTTTACGTATTAGTCGCTGGGGTCTACAGCCTCGAGTGGTCGGAGGCGTCTCAAAGAACAACAATATCTGCTCAGACTAGCCAAAAATCAATCAATATTATTTTTCGTTAAATTCTTACAAAGGGTGGTTAATTTACATTTTATATGCCACTTAAAATCACATAAATTGTTTGTGTAATACTTATTAGAAATAAAAAAAAACTGTAATCTAGTTAAAAGGAGTTTTTTTCTATCGACCCTTTTGTAAAGTTTTTTGTTTAATTCAATTTATCTTGAATCAAACGGATAACTTTTTAGAAAGAGCTTACGTATCGCTTACGCGACGAGAAGTTAGAGAGTATTTAAAATTAAAATTAAAAAAAACCCAATCTGCGCGAGACTTTCGACTCTTTATCGGATTAGAACAAAACAATTTACATAAAACGTTGTTATCATGTTGCGTGCTTCCCAAACAACTGTTTAATTTAAGAGTCCGGGTTCATTCATTAATTACGTTTCGCGGATTGTGCCTACTCTGTTATTTAGGACGAAAAACCTTGTCCTATTTAGAGTCGTAATCCGTGAAGTGTATTATTATTAAGTCCAACACTATAATTTTACTTTATTAGGTCTACACTAGACGATGGCCGGTTTTTTTTTACAAGTGGCTTAACAACGCCATCTGCTGAAATAGCTTTAGTGTTATTGTGTCTTTAAAGCAGTTAGTTGAAATTAAGAAAAATAGTATTATTATTCGCCAATAGATGTCGGGAAGAGTCATAAAGTTGATTATACATGTTCTGAAAATAAATCGTCGCTAGATCGATTTATCGCCCCCGAAATCCCATGTATACTAAATTTTATAAAAATCGTTGGAGCCGTTTCCGAGATTCAGATTATATATATACAAGAATTGCTCGTTTAAAGGTGTAAGATAATTGAACGAGCTCTTTACAACGATACTTTACGTGCTCACACAATCCACTAATGTCTATTATTTTGTTATTTTCATGACCTGACCTTCGAATAATGTAGTACTAGTATTGTTCGTCACGAGTATGCACCGGTGTTTTATTAATGTACCGACTCCAATACTAAGCTTATTGTCAAGTGTTCGTATTTTCCGCTGAGAACTAGAATGTTTCTTCTAGAATTCTACTGTCAATTAAAGCAAGCAGTGTAAGTTCGTAGCTCTGCGGATAATCTCGTTAGCGTACAGGGAATCGAGGACCTTGCGGAGATAGAAAATGTTTATTATGTAATATACCTCCCGCAGGGTTAGCTTTATTTATGTATTGTTTAATAAATGTTATTACAGTATTAAGTATTTGTCTTTTATTGGCACATAATATATACTTTTTTCATCTTATTTCATGAATAGAATTATATTCAAAAGGAACTATTCTCTACAAAAATATGAGGCTATTGCAAACCTGTCATATTTGATTTTGATTCACGTCAATTTGCGAAACGAGAATTTGTTAAAAATGATTCGCGCGTCACCTACCGCATGCTGATGGTACTTATACTAGAAATATTTCTTGAAGTTCCATCAACTGTAAAACCTCTCTGCCTGAACAAAAAAAAACTGCAAACTATATATGATTTTTTTTTATAAACCAATATTCGATAATTTTTAATACCACTATATTTAGGGTGGCCTGAAATTGATCACTCCAGTCGATCTAAGATTACGCACTTCAACAAATAGATCAATCACTTCTTTATAATTACTGAGTGGGGTTTTATGTTTTTTGTGAGAAACGGATGTTTTTGAATATAACAATAATACTAAAAATAAAAAATAAAAACACGTGTCGCACTCGGGGACTGCCGCGGTAAAGCTATTGCATAGCATTTTTTTCAACTTAGACAATTACAATTAGACAATAATAATTTAATATTAAAACAGTAATAAAATAAGACCACGCTATATTTATAAACATTAACAAAAGCAAAACATTAACTGTCCCCCCCTTAACACTCATAAGTTAGACCGCGCGCGAGAGACGGGCAGACTTTTCCTGATGCGCATGCAGTGCGATGTCACGCCGCGCGCTTATTCACAAACACTACAAAAGCGCAACGTGTTGAACGCGAGCTACATGGTAGGCGGAGTGGGGGTGTTGGGTTTTATTTTCGTTACGGAATTTCTTGATTCGGATGCCGCGCTCAAAGACCGCGATAAAAGATATGCAATAGCTTAAAATACAATATAATAATAATATTATGGTAAGCATTAGTATTTTACTGTACGAATTAAATTTAGTTTACATGAGCTGTTCAGATATATTTGAACATTCGGCACAGACGAAGTACGTTTAGGAGCACGTATTCTCAGAAACGTATAAATGGTTTGCGACACATTTCATAACAAATCTGTTTTCGGTATACACGGAACGCTCGCCAAATAACTTCTTAGATGCATCAGTACCGTTTAAGGAATTTGTATACATTCGTAATTTTACGATCATTATTTGACAGATCGATTTTGATCGATTAACTTGGCTATAATTTATCAATAATAAAATCCTTAAAAAAAAAAAAGTCATAAACAATCACTTTGTACATACACATAAACTTTTATCTATCTCGTTTAGTTATACTTAATACAAACAAAATTTTATTATATATCTACGACTTTCAAAGTTAAAGTGGAAGGAAAGAGGCCTAGGGGGCGTAGTCCCATGCGCTGGTCCGATCAGATTAAGACGACTTTGGAATCCAGCATCAATGTCGCTATCTAC
This sequence comes from Bombyx mori, assembly GCF_030269925.1. Classification (NCBI taxonomy): domain Eukaryota; kingdom Metazoa; phylum Arthropoda; class Insecta; order Lepidoptera; family Bombycidae; genus Bombyx; species Bombyx mori. The sequence goes on from NC_085128.1 coordinate 5,922,595, forward strand.
TGCGCGGAGGACAGAAGTGAATGGAAGAACATAGTTCTGACAAAAGTGCTCAGTAAAGATCACGACCCTCAGAACTGAGGAATACGACGCACGTAGGAGGAAGACGACTTTCAAGTATTACGTACTGTACTCTAGATTATGATACACATAATGTTACAAATATGTAAACTAGTAAATACCTACAATTACGAATGTTACTTTATATTAGGTTGAGAACGAAGGTGAAGTATAATAAATAATAGTTTAAAAAAACTAAAAAAATACGCTTTTATAGAAAATCCCACTAAAAATTGTAAATAAATTTGAATTAAGAATAGTTTTAGAAAAAAATGGTTTTATTGTATACCAAATTTCGAGTTAATCCGACCTTTTGAAGGAGGTCAAAATCATGTTCAAAGTTTCCGTTACATACTAACATACATACGTCTGAAGCTAATAAAAGCGTATTCAAAAATACAACTACACTGTATTTACTTGAATACGCGAAAACCTAAAACCTTCCAGAAGTCACCAGTTTGGCTTCATTCCTAGTATTGCCAATGTCGGTGAGCGATGGCGACTACTTACATCAAGTGAGCCGTAAGCTCGACCGTTTTACAATGGCAAAAAAAAATCACGTAAACCTAATCTCTGTTTAAAAGCCACGCTATGTTTTTTTTTTTCTTTTCGATATTCATATCTTCGGTCGCACGTATAAGGATTTTCGTTGGTAATACAGATTAATATCGCGCGCGATACGTTCCCAACGGATGAGAATACGGAAATGATTCTATTACGCGAACACGTCTGGCCCATGTTGCGACACACCCTATATAACACTACCATATCCGTGACCGGCAAGCGATAACTTCAGATAAACTCTACAATTTCCCAAATCGAATTCTAACTACGAGACTGATGTAATAGATAATTATAAAGGAAAAAAATTACAATATTTTTTACATTGGTAATAAAACTATAAGAACTTAATTTTAATAGTTGGTATATATTTTTCGTAATTTGTCTTCAGCCTTGATAACATTTTTAATCGTCAGTTTTTATTAATTATAATAGTTCCTATCGTAATCGAACTATTATTACTGGTGATAGAATGTTTTGTGAGTCCGCACGGGTAGGTACTACCACCCCACCTATTTCTACCGTGAAGCAGTAATGCGTTTCGGTTTGAAGGGCGAGGCAGCCGTTGTACTGTAAAATCTGAGACTTAGAACTCATATCTCAAGGTGGGTGGCGGCATTTACGTTGCAGATGTCTATGGGCTCAGGTAACGACTTAAGACCAGGTGGACCGTGAGTTCGTCCACCGATCTAAGCACTAAAATAAAAAATATATTACCTAGACCGTATTGAGTGTACACGTTTACTAAGGTGGGAATATAAGCAGCATATAACATGAAACTGCTACTCAGTCGAATGAATATTGCGTGAAGACAAAGAAAACAAAACCGAAAAAAAATACCTTTATAGTAAATTAGTATCATTTTTCCTTTAAAAAGAACAGTTCAAGTCTACAACGAGCCCTATACATTGAGCAGACAGAATGATTACTTCTGCTTACATATACTTATTAAAGCTGAGATTTGCAGTAAGCAGCGCTTTGGCCGCGCATTGCTGATGTCCATGAGCGACGGTGATCACTAATAGAAAAAAATCGTATTTTAAAAGCACTGGAGCAGTATTTTGCTAATCTAAATACTGTTTGTCATCATTTTTTGTAAATCAATTTTTCATAATACATTCAATTAATTGTAATTCAAATACCGGTGCCTTGTTTACTTTAACTACAGCTAGTTAGTTGCATCTCAGATACCATAAATAATAAATAATCTAAGAATACATTACCGTTTCGATGGTGATATCAGTATGGCAATGATCTTGGCGTTGGGCAGTAATGCGTGCGCTCTCCTCGGCACCAGGTCGCCGTCGAAGTACGTCGCCGACTTCTCGAATGTTATTTGTGAGTTGTTAGTTAGACTTGGCGGGAAAAAATTCAGGTACCTGTTCGAAAAGAAATTAACATTTCTTATAAACCTCAAAGCACTTGGTGGTAGTCTGTACCGTGCAATCCATGCCACCCATGATCGAACACAGTAGAGGAACATCACATGTGGTCGCGATCCTCAGCACTGACGGAACGATATAGAAGAAGAATAACGGCCGTCTGGTGTAGTGGTAAGTGACATGGTCACTACACAAGGGGGTCGCGGGTTCTAATCCCGCCAAGGGAAGATATTTGTATGATAAATATAAAATGTCTTTTCCAGGGTTATGGATGTATATTAAATATATGTATGTGTATAATAAAAATCTTACATTTATTTCCGTTATCTGGTACCACAAGTACTGGTAATACAAGTTCTTTACGAACTTAGCACGGGAACGGTTAACGTGGCGTGATTGTTAGTAAATATTTATTTATTTATAAAAGTCAATACTAAATAGGTATCTCGACATTAAAGTTGTACTTCGACGTTACAGTTCTACGATTTCAATTCAATTCAAATTGTAATCGGTTCGAATGCTTCATAAGAAATCGTTGCAAAACTTTTGTAGTAACATTTGATCGATAATTTTTATTGCATTCTCGATTAAAAGGTTTAAGATACAGTTTAAATTTCTTTAGAGTTAAAGCAAAAAACTAGATCCGATCTTATGCTTCCGATGTCGCTGTATATTCGTAAAACTAACTTTCTCTTTACTTTACTTTTACTAGATGGGGTCATAATGTATCTCCTCTATAGTTTGATTTGATCAGCAGCCTAAGAGGCTAAGACTAGTTACCACATTGACATCGATCGTCTTCGGGAATGGTAGGTCAAGATGATGAAATTCATAATGGAATTAGTGCGTGTTTCAATTTAGAATTAAATGTGGAAATTATTATCACGAAAAACATCGTGAACGATATTATGTTTGATATTTTACGAATTTTGTAAGTATTTGTTGTGGCAAATAAAAATATAAAAAGGTTTTACTATGATTTTCCTGCAGTACTATTTATTGATTTCGACAACCCTACGTTCTATCTTTTGGGCAAATCCATACATGAAATAAAACGATCTGATTGGGAATGTGCCCGCTCTGGACCCTTTCATGTAAATAACAACTACGATTCTATTTTATAGGATTATATGTAATATTTGGCTTAAACGTGAATTCCCTATCAGTTCGTTGAATATCAGATTTCAATGTATTTTTATTTCTGGATGTACAGAGACACGACCGCTAACGAACATGTCGTTATATTAATACGATCTCGTGTCAAGTCGAGCAAGAAAATATAATACATTGTGAGGAGAATATTCTGGATATCTTGCACAATGAACGTGTAATCTATCGTGACAGCGAGGTCGAGGGATGTTAACCACCCGCCGGAATCAAGTTTATTCTAATTGCTCTGGAGATGTTACTTGCAACTGACCTCGTACTTAATAGTGGCTTTAGTTTATGGTTTCTTTTTCCCTTTTGATTTGCTTCGTTTTCTTTTCCTACCTAAGGTGATGGGTCTTGAGAGAGAATCCAGCGTAACCCTAACAAGTAGGTGAGTTCACGGGACCCAAGCCTGACGTCGTTGCTAACACTAACACTAGTAAGAGCAGCGCATCGCAGAATCTACCACCGGATCGGAACCGCGACCCAGAGAAGATCCGACGAGAAACTCAGTGGGCTGTGTCTGGCTGGGTCTGTGGGTTAAATTACTCGCCGAGCCCTTCGTCGCAAGCGGCGGGTTCGACGAGAACAATGACCGGTGCTTGGGGTACCTAAAAGCACCGTTAGTGGATCGGAATGATCCGAAATGACATGTTTTAGGCGAGGTCGACTGTTTACTCTTTTTATTATTAACGTTCAAACCGACCGATGTCTTCAAAAAAGGGACGGATAATTTTGAACTATCAGGGAAAAAACATATTTATTACTATGAAGGTTTATGTTTCGATTGTTATATACGAGACAACAATGAAAGCAGCATTAGCACATTAACAGTTGCAAGCTCTAACTCTCTCTCTATGAAAACGCTAAGGGCGAGTCAGCAGACGTCGCGAACTTATCCGTCAACATTATTGCTTATCTTTAATGCATTCGCAGTAACAGTAGACGGTTGAACAGCGTCGTACCTCGGTTATTGCCATCGAACGTATAAACCTCTGTCGAATGTCACAACAAAGTTTTGGATTTTATTTCGAAAATGTTAAACTATAAAATTTGCTAATAAAACGTGCACTACTGGCTCTCTCATTCTAGGTTATACGTGCTGATTGGATTTCTCGTTGACATTTTATGCAGTTAAACCAAACGTTTGATCTTCGAGTTTCGATACGTTTCGTATTTTATGACTTTTCGTTAAAAAGCATTTTTACGGTGGCAAACGGCGAAATGAAAAAAATTAAATTAAAAGAACCCATGAACACACAAATTTCGCGTTTATTTTTCATATTCATGAAAGCATTGTCGTTTCCGGTCACGTTGACTAGGCTTCGGATACTACGAGGGGCCTAGAAAAAACACTCCAGCGTATTAAGCATTTAAATTTAAATGTATACAAGCGCTGTGTATTAACGAGACGAAGGACCGAAATCACGTTTACTACCGAAATGTACGAGGACTGCTTGTTGTCCGTGACCCGCAGCATACTCGAATAGGTAAATGGTCGTTTTTTTTTTTTGTAAACAAACAGCGCTCTCAGCCCTGGCCTTATATTAATTAGAGCTTGGATCTTTTCATTTGAAATTAAAGGTAGACCTTTAAATATTTCATAATTAGTTCGTAATTTCATGTTTATGCTGTGGCATTTACGAAAAGAAAATTTACATTGTTAATTGGCACTAAATATATTTATGAACAAGAATTGCGATTTTAAGCTTTAGCGTTTTCAGCAAATTTTTTTAGAGTAAGCCCTTTTTTAAATTGACTTTAAAAACTGATTTGGTACTGTACAGCATTTGAGTTTTTATTTAGATTTATGTATTACTACCCTTTGCCATCTGTTAAGTTTTAATGAGATGCCAATAATCAAAATAGATGAAAATAAATTGGTTATGCCAAATCAAGAGATATTGTAAATACGAAAATGCCTTATTGTGCCGCGAAGCACTCACACGTTTCCATGTCCTAGCTATCCGTTATAGGTCATATTATAATGGAGAATACAACCTTAGGTCCAATTACGTTATGAGTTCCGCCAATCACTTAACACCAGCTAGGCCGTGAGGCGGTGACGCGATTACGCAAAAAAAAAAAAACAAAAAAAAACATTATTTCACACAACGCTAGGCAAACGGTTTTTTTGCAAAGAGATAACTAATGAACTTTCCAATGACCTATCCACACTACTGTGTTTTATTTGTTATGATTCGTAATGTGTTCATTATATTTAGCATTTCATTTAAAAATACTTTTATTATATAAACAGATAAAAAAAAAACGTTGATTTAAAATCATATAAAAAAAGTATTATGCTTCAGTTCAATGTTTGATTTTATTTCATACTACGTATTTTTTTATTGCTTAGATGGGTGGACGAGCTCACAGCCCACCTGGTGTTAAGCGGTTACTAGAGCCCATGGACATCTACAACGTAAACGCGCCACCCACCTTGAGATATAAGTTCTAAGGTCTCAGTAAAGTTATAACAGCTGCCCCACCCTTCAAAAACCGAAACGCATTACTGCTTCACGGCAGAACTAGGCAGGGCGGTGGTACCTACCAGTGCGGACTCACAAGAGCTACCACCGGTAAAGTACTTAGTAGTAGTAGTAATTTTTTTTTATTGCCCTTGTAAGCAGACGGGCATACGACCCACCACACGGTGAGTGGTTACCGTCGCCCATGGACTTCAGCAATGCCTGGGGCAGAGCCAAGCCGCTGCCTACCGCAAAGATTAGATTACTATCGTTTTTTTTGTCGCTTTTATACTCACCAATCCAGTCCTTTAAGGTAGTTGTTGTTATTGAAGAATTGTAGCTCTTCGTATGTGCTCGGGCTGGGCAAGTTCGGCTTCAGTGTTGGGTGCATCGCTAGGAACGTGTATAGGGCTGTGCTGCCGGTCTTCTGGGGACCGATCACTAGGAGTCTGGGCAGTGTGCCGCACCATTTACTCTTGGACCATATGCGGCGGTGTCGGATGTCATCGCACGGATTCTATGGACGATAAATCACGAACGTTTCACATTAAATTGAAGTTTAAACAGTTTTTGTATATGAGACCATCAGCGCCAAAGTGGCCTAACCCACAATTTTTTTATATTCAGGCTTATATTATAATGACGTATATTGGAATTAAAGTTTGATGCAAAACCGGCCTATTCATAGTTTCACCCCTTTGGTAAACATTATTTTTGCGCGTATTGTTTTTTTGCCTACTCAAATTCAAATTCATGACAATTCAAACATAATTGCCTCCATACTAACTATGGTAAGCTTAGGACACTTTTGCGCTGACGGCCTCATATATAGTGCAGTTTTTTTCTTCTTCTAAGTAATAGGTATGAGTTCCGGCACACGTTTACCGAAACTATAGTGTTTATTTTTATTGGACGTTACTGGACGCCATTATAAGGGTCGTGCAATGAATGGGCAATAAAAACAAATGAAGTGTTCTAAGGAAGAGGCAATGGTATGTTACATTTTTGAGTACGCCTTGAATATTTTCCACAAGAATTCTAATCCGTAGTAATTTCGAAAAATCAAATACATTTTCGGCTCGAACAGTACTTTCTGCAAATGGTTCTGTGGCGGGTAGCCATCATACAACGCAAGATAATTGACAGATGCCTGAATCTCGCTTACGACATTTTCAAGGTAAAGCGCATATATACAAGTTCCGAACAACAACATTTGGACCGTCGGTCTATCAAGCAAATATCACCCGCTCGGTGGAAGATCTTCCCTTGTCGTTAAGACTACCAAAGTTCTATTATTTTAATGTAATTTTGTGGGCAGATACAACAATTTCTTATAATTGTTTATCTGTATAAAATATAAATCATAGTATTTTTTTTTTTTGTTAGCTTCCTTTCGTGTCCTTTTTGAAGAATGGACACCGTAAAGGTTTATATTGCGTGTAATATTTTAACGGTGCCATACTTGGCACTTCCTTTATAAGAAAATGTATCACAGCGTCGCGTACACATGTTACCAAATTAAAGCACTAGCTTCATTTTTTTGTATACCCGATAAACGTTATGTGTATGCATGAAGAACTCTGTAGATCTTCGTGAGACATTTGTATAAAACGACATATAGCTTCGATACTATTTAGATGAGGGAGCAAACACGTACATAGTCAGGATACAGCTTTAGATGGCATGTAAAATGGTTTATCGTGAAACGTGTGCGGCGTGTTTCAGACAAGCCTAACATTGTTCTGGTCTCAAACACTAGGAACTCCTTTGTTGTCGTGGCACGACAGGCGACACGCTTTAGAAAGATTAATGACACATGCCAGACTCAAAGCAAACGTAACCCTCTGAAGGTAACGTTTGATACAGGTCGAAACACACCCACAGATACTGTTACGCAGTTTTCCTACTCATTGGATAGCCGCTGTCGCAAAGCTATAAAGCAATTGTGTTTATTGCAAGCGTAAAGCACTATTTTTATGTCGGCCGCAGAAAATGTATTTCCAATTTCCTTTTCGTATTTCAGTGAGGATATCATATCTCACAGAGCAATAAAATATTATTTAAATTCGTAGCGTGCATATTGTTTCTGGGGCAAGGCGCCGAACTCGTGCGGAGACAGTATACATTATACGAGATCGTTCGTGCATACTGAACGTGTTTGAACCGGCTACGAATCGGCGTTTTCGCGTCAATAATTTTAAAAATTTGAATCGCATCGAAATATATCACCGATTCACGGACCGTGTAATAGACAACGCCATAGAATGGCGGCAACACAAGCGTCGAACCGGAATCGTCGAGAGCAAACTGTCAAACTGTTAAAAGTTAATTGATTTTGTGACAATAGAATTCATTTCGGGTTTCGAAAAGCGTAACATTCCATTTTGTTTGCATCAAAAGACTTTCCGTGAACTTCGTCAAATAGAATCACTGATTAATAGATCGAGGACTGGAAATGTCAAAGGCAAAGGTTCCAATTGTCCGTGGAAAGGAAGCGCCGTGCCCTCTCTTCAGCTCTTTATTTTGATTCAAACTAGACAGGTTTTGTGCATTCTATTGACGGCGGCACGAACACGAATGAATAGACCTTTAGCAACACTTAGACTGTACGGATACTGATGGATGAGCTTCGAACCGTGTCAAATGTTCGAAACAAAGAACGCTAGTGTTGAGTGTCCCAACATTTGTTCTGCTGTCGTTTCGTGTGATCGATGGTATCGCAACTTACAAGAATCGCGTTTCGAATACATTGTTTTTAAATAAGACGTTTTCTCAGACATAACTATAGAAAGTCTCTTCTGTTTGAAAACTATTTATGCTTCTTGTGCATTTCAATTTTTTTTTGTTGCTTAAATGGTTGGACGAGCTCACTGCCCACCTGATGTTAAGTGGCTACTGGAGCCCATAGACATCTACAACGTAAATTCACTACCCACCTTGAGATATAGATAAGTTCTAAGGTCTCGGTATAGTTACAACGGCTGCCCCACCCTTCAAAACGAAACGCATTACTGCTTCACGGTAGAAGCAGGCAGGGCGGTGGTACTTACCCGTGCGAACTCACAAGAGGTCCTCCCATCAGTAATTATGCAAATAATAATTTTGCGGATTTTATTTTTATTACACGTATTCCCTCACCGTGGAAGTCAATCAAATTTTAATCATACACTTACGAACACTAAAAGTGCGTTTATGTCAGGGGCACAATTCACATTTTTTTGCCTTCTTTCGCCTTGTTTCCATTTACATGTAAAATCATCACTTCTCTATTAAAGTGCATTTTCTGTCTCCCCAATACGTGTCCAAGTCACGCTGAATACCTACTGCTAGTTTTATTAATTTTGACACTTTCTATAGTATAATCATTTCTCCTTCTTCAGTGTTATCAATTATTATTACATACCTCTTAAATATTACGTATCATAATGGTGGCTCTGGGTGTCGTAAGCCTGCTTTGGTAGGGACTACCGACCTACCTATTTCTGCCGCGATGCCATAATGCATTGCAATTTAAAAGTTGTATTTAAAGCTAAAAAGTAAATAGACTGGTGTATATATGTATATGTAGACATAAAATTATAACCATTACGTATTGATCAAGAGACAAAAAAATGTCAACAATGAAAGTAAAAAAAGTTTCAAGCACTCACCCCCCACAACGGGTTCAGTTCGTCGGGTCTCAGTTGGAAATACTTCTCCGCCAGGGCCAAAGGTGGTGCTGATGCAAGACGCACATTGGTCCAGCATCTCAGGAACTTGACCACCGACTCGAAAGTGTATAATGCGAGTCGATCGTTGCCATAATTCGACATGTGGGTCATGAACACGTTGATCTAGTACAAACGTTGTATTGAAAAGACAAATAAAAAGTAGATATATACATATTTTAAATAAAACACGACCTTAATCATTTGCTGTAAAACTGTAAAGGTACGCGTCCATTGGTCCGCGCCGGACGCACCGCACGTAACGAATTTTATTTTGCTTTGTATTATTTCAGTTTTTTTTCCTACCTAAGCTGATGGTCTAGAGCAGCAGTCGGCGAACTTTTTTAATTATTACCCCAAAATATTTTTGTGTAAGTTGATGGCGAAGAACAAAAAAAAAACGAAATCGCTTCTTTTTGGCATCTTTCATATTATAGCCCCCATGATAATTTGAAATCACAACGATTCTAAAGAAGTTTCAGTTCAATATATACTTTTTACTCACAAAAGTTTCATTTTTACCCCCCAAAATTTAATTTTACACCATTTGGGGTAATTTACCGCGGTTCCCCGACCGCTGGTCTAGAGAGACCATATCAGCGTCACCGGGCTAGTAGGTGAGCTCACGGGGCTCAAACCTTGTCTTAGATGGGTGACTTCACATAGTCCTGCGTCCGCTATTCGCGCCACCCGCACCGAACGCCGGCATTTATAAGCAAAAAATACAAAGCAAAATAAAATCTGTTGCGTGCGGTACGTCCGGCGCGGGCCAATGGACGCGTACCTTAAGGCAGAGGTAGTATTAAAAAAAAAAAAGACATGATCTTGTCGATAACATGTTTCATAATTACCGGATTGTTGATAACAGTCTGGAAGAGCTCGCCTCCCTGTATGGAGCGGTCTAGTCGATGCCTCCCGCCCGGATAACGCTCCAACAGTAACGTGTGCGTGAACAGACCGCACGTTTGACGCGGCAACACCATCACGCCCCGGTGCCGGAAACCGCGACGTAATCTGTACATAATATTTGCACTCCTCGTACAATGTTCGTTGTTTATAATAACATTAATAACAGCCAGACAGCTGGCGTCTAAAATGAAACGCTAGCGGTTTACATCGTATAGAAGTGGTGGAGCAATGTGATTTTATTAACGTCTTTATCAAAAACTTTAGTAACACTAAAATGTATTTATTTTATTTTTTTATTGCCCTTGTAGGCAGACGAGCATACTTCCCACCTGATGGTGAGTGGTTACCCTCACCCATGGACTTCAGCAATGCCAGAGACAGCGTTAAGTACTCTCCACAAGCCTCGTTTGAAGAAGGATATGTTATAGCGCTATCTTCTATCTATCTTCATTCGTGCAAAGTCCAGTCTTTGCACGAATGAAGATAGAGACATAAACAAAAATCATGATTTTAAAGTTAAGAGCTATGCCCAAATCACATTATATAATATTTAAATTCATTTAAATGTCTCCATAGTACAGATACAGTTCTGTTACAGTTTTCGTGTATCAACTACAAAACCAGAACATAATCTTTTACTAATAAATAGAAGACGTTCTTTGTTTGCTCCATAATGAATCGTGTATTATTTTGTGATATAACTTATGTAATATATCAATATCAATTGAAAGAAAAATAAATCAGTATAATTTTAGATAGTCATTAGAAATAATGGTCCATTTCAGGGCTTACTCGCAAAATTCACAGTATTATTAAATTACGAAATATTAAAATAGAATCAATTATGATAGAAGCTGAAATTTACACTTAAACTTTATCGTGGGTTCATCAAAACGTAAGTTGAAGAGCCATTTAGAAATATAACGCCAATCCTTGTCATTATTTATTTAAAGTAGTCCGTAATATTGTTATTACTATTTATTTATTTGTCTTTATGTAGACATTCCGAATCCTTTATGACAATCTAAGAGAGGTATATAAAAGTATTTTATATTTCAATACGAGACTGGTTGTTCCAAAAGAGAACAAATTGAAAATTGCGACGTGTATAGAAATGAAAAAATAATAAATTAGGAAGGGTGATATGAATATTTTTGTACATTAACTTATTTGACAGTTTTATTTTTCTTTTAATAAAATTTTACGTGATTTTTAATTAAATCATTTTATTAATGTATAATACCAATATCATTTATTTTTTTGTTTGAAAGCGTTTTCATCATGAATTTCAATAATAAGAAAATGTCACAATATATTAATATGTAATACTTTCTACAATATATCCCTTCGATCAATAATACTACTACTATTATTGATCGAAGATATATCCAAATGTTCGAATTAAAATTTAAAGGAGACATAAAAATCATAACAAATAAAATTAAATATTAGATGTCGTTTCTTTGTTGACAAAATAAGAAATTATTTTATCTTGTATAACTACGTCTTCCTTCTTTTTACGTAAAACTGCTCGTTTGTGAAACTTAAGCAATTCAGTAAAATTAAAAAAGCAATAACGTTATCATTCTCGTAAAGGAATAGAAAAAAGCCAATATCATTTTTTGCTTTACTCGAAAACTTTCTCGGAGAAATTATTTTGTCCTGATTAAATTACTTTAATATTCAGTAAACGAACAAGTTCTCGGCAAAGAATATAAGAAGGTAAAATAAAATAAATTATTAAAGTTCGATACTCAATAAAAACTTTATCAGTTAGCTTGTACTAATTTAAAACGCCTTTAAGAAATATTCAGTAGGTTTGACTAAGTTTTTTTTTTTGCAGCTACGTTAACGTTTTATTACCACTTATCTTTTTTCAAGTTCTTCATCATCATTTATTAGCTCGTGCTCATAGTGAGGGTAAATTCAATTATCGAAATTTAATTACGCACGTCGAATATCGAGAGACGGACGCAATTATAATAAATGCGGAGAATACGGTAATAATTTTAATATTCCGTCGGCGGTAGGTACTTAATTTTGCCGATAAAAAGTGGCATCAGATATTTTGTTAAGCTCTGCGAAATAGTTTAGTGATATAAATATATATTTTTTTATTGCTTAGATGGGTGGACGAGCTCACAGCCCACCCGGTGTCAAGTGGTTACTGGAGCCCATAGACATCCACAAAGTAAATGCGCCACCCACCTTGAGATATAAGTTCTAAGGTCTCAAGTATAGTTACAACGGCTGCCCTACCCTTCAAACCGAAACGCATTACTGCTTCACGGCAGAAATAGGCAGCGTGGTGGTACCTACCCGTACGGACTCACAAGAGGTCCTACCACCATTCAAGGGATTCGCAGGGCAGTAAGACGAAGACGAGCGACTGATTTCGAGTTACAGCGACCACGTGGTCAGTAGCTCTAGCAGTAGTCTAGTAGTACTTTACGCTTATCTATATATTAATACGTGAAGGAAAAACTTTATACCCCTTTTTACGAAAATTGCGCGGACGGAGGAGTATGAAATTTCCCACACTTATAAACAATATAGAGAAGGAGTGCAGAATAATAATAGTTTTTTTTTAATTATGCATAAAAATATAAAATCAATAAAAAAAAACATTACACACACTACCATGTATTTAACTCACACAAGCATGCATACTATTTGTTTAATGTCAAACTTTTCTTATTGCATAAAGTCTGTGGTCAAATTGAGAATAAATTAAATATTTTTTGTTTTTATTTATATTTGTCTAAAGTGTATTTTTGGCGAAGTCTATAATTATAGAAGTATAATAGTCTGAAAATAGAATCATAATGTACAAATAGTGTACAAAATTATAATTTCAATTAATTATAGTCGAATTTCGACTACCGGGGAACCACTACTAAATACTGATACTTGTAAATTGTCAACTTGGATATTTCGACAAGTCAACGACCTACGTCGCGTGTAGGTAATATTGTCATCTTGCAAAATAAGTACAACTAGAGGTCCCGTAGTAGTCGAAATTCGACTATAATTATTTGTAATTGTAAGTTTGTACACTATTATGATTGTATTTTATACTTCTATAATCACAAATTTCGCCAAGACTACATTATAAAAAATATTAACAAAGACAAACAATATTTAATCTATTCTCAATTTGACAACAGGCGTCAAGAACAAAAGTTTGACAATAAATAGGTAGTATGCATGCGTGTGTGCGTCAGATACATGGTATGTAGTGTGAGTAATGTTTTCTTTATTGATTTAATGTATCTTTTATGCATTATTTAAAAAAAATATTAGCATTGTGCACTTCTTCTCTATATTCTCTATAAGTGTGGAAAATTTCATACTCCTCCGTCCGCGCAATTTTCGTAAAAAGGGATACAAAGTTTTGCTTCACGTATAAATATATAGATATCATAATGACCACGTATAACAACACATATTTAACGTGTATTTGAAACATAGCCGTTGTCTCAATGGACTTTAACCTTTTGACATCAAGGTCGAATCATTAACGCGGTTATCTATGTCTCCAGTAAAAAAAAAACTTATTAAATTAACTTGGTTGGCGATAATGTGCTTAATAGTACTTTTACTCATTAAGAATATCAATAGTCGGTACAGAAGTATGTTTTACTAGAAAAACAACTGCGAACGTGTTTGTTTATCACACAAAACGAATAGTGCCACAAATAAAAAAATCACATTTCAGAGTTTGGAACATCGGACGTTTTACCAAATTTAATCAAAGGCTTGAGACCAGACTCTTATTAGTAATTTTTTTGTTTACGTTTGTTCCTTCGTTTCAGTTTCACAAGCAATAGAATTCGGAACAAATGGGTGCGCTTGTCCAATCCAAGTGAGCCCCTAAAATCTCTTGAATGAAATAGGGCAAATGATGAACTTTACTTCCAATGAATTTAGATTGAAGTTAACAGTGTAATACAACGCGATAGTTTAATTAACTACAATTGTGAAGGTCATAGATAATAGCGTTTGTTAAAATAATTAAGCCTCTAAATTGTTTTATCAACTGATGTTATTCCACTAGACTCTATCTTATCACCCTATTAGCATGGTGAATATTTAAATTCAAATTCACTGATGTCTACCACTACTGCAAAATAAAACAACTTTATCAGCTTATAACATGATACTTTTGAATAAAAATCAATATGTTTCAAAATTATTTGGTTTGATAGAGAAAATCGTTTTGCTTCTTCAGTGTTGCAGTAAAGGTACAAAGAGGTAAGTGAAATGAAATTCACAAAAAAAAAATAAAAGCAATTTCTCTTCAAATGTCAAGACCTTCGAGAATTTTCCGTTAACGAAACTCCATAGTTACGCGTTACGTAAATTAATAAAGCCGTGAACGTTTAGGTGGATGTGTGTATCTAACGTCAATAAACTTTGATCAACATTCGTAGTCCCGGCGGACGTTACCAGAATTAAACAATTAACTTCAATTTATTATGCCGTTTGACTTTCGGTATATCGGGTTTCGAATCGATTTCATGCGTGATACAACTTAGATGTTAAATATTCGGCGGTGTACGTGATGTACATACTTTAAAACTTTTCTTCATTTAAATTGTTGTTTGTTTAGGTTTACGTTCACATTTAAGAAAAATCACCTATTTCTTTAAAATTTCAGAAAGTAAATTAACATCCTATTTTTTTATGTTACTGCAATTTTATCACAAAAACAATTACTAATTTAATTTTTTTACATTATCATTTACTAACGTAATTGTTACTATTGTAAATTCTAAATTGATTAATTATTTGTCAGTAAGTTGAATTTCAACATGGCTTCACTTATTCAATCATCTGAATTTTGTATCCTAATAATTAAATCTTTCGAATTATATATTATTGAATTTTTTTATATCAATGTCTACAAATATTTTAAACTTTATCTAAGGCCCAAATACTATATTTAATCGTCCCGGAAGACATTTCGTCAAAGGAAACGCGTAAAGCAATATCACAAGCAATATAAGCTTCCTTAAATTAGTTTACACAAGCGTACTAGCGGTAGGTTTAGCGGTAGGCAGCGGCTTGGCTCTGCCCCTGGCATTGCTGAAGTCCATGGGCGACGGTAACCACTCACCATCAGGTGGGCCGTATGCCCGTCTGCCTACAAAGGCAATAAAAAAAAAAAATGTTTTTGTTTTCTTTACTATTCAAAGATACACGGGAAGAACTTCACCAGTCAACGTCAAATATACACACTAAGTGGAAATAAAAATGAAAGGAAATATATACATACATTATACTGTTCTAGAGAGTAAATAAAACATCACGTTCTATATTGATTAGAATCACGTGACTTTCTTAAATTTTGTTAGCAATGCTCTCCTTAATATTGAATATTTGTCACAATCCTTTATAAGATAAATATGTAGTAATTTGTAGTTTTTGGTTTTTGCGATTCCGTCTGTTGGGATGCCTAGATAGACTATATTTTTTAATCTTAACCCTTTGAGCGCGAACCTAGAGACTCTACTATTGTAGAGATTAGATCTATCGACGGCGTATAAAGTGCTGAACGTCGTAACTATACTGAGACCTTACAACTTATATCTCAAGGTGGGTGGCGCATTTATATTGTAGTTGTCTATGGGCTCCAATAACCACTTAATACCAGGTGGTCTGTGAGACCGTCCACCCATCTAAGCAATAAATAAATAAAAAAGAAATACCGAATATTACGCAGTTTGATTATATGTGTTAAGTATCAACCTGCATAACGTTAATAACATTTATTATATAAAAAAACCATTTAAAATTATTTTGCTATGAATTCAGCATTGATATTTGTATTTTTTAAAGCTTTTTTAAGGTACTGTTTTTTTCTGAAATCCTTTAGTAATTTTTGCAAAATCACTACATAGTATAAAACAAAGTCGCTTTCTCTGTCCCTATAGCCCTATGTATGCTTAAATTTTTAAAACTACGCAACGGATTTTGATGCGGTTTTTTTAATAGATACGAGTGATTGAAGAGGAAGGTCTATATGTATTACATCCATTAAATAGTGGAGAAATCAATGATAAATTATAGTTTCCGAAGCGAAGCAAGTGCGGGTCGCTAGTATTTGAATATAAGAGAGAGAGTTAAACTTACCTAGCTGGTCTTAAGTGAGGATACTCCTCCGTGCTAGTAACTTTAACGTCCCAGACTTTCCTCCAGGCTTCGTATAGAGGTTCGTGTACGGGATAGACTCCGGAGTGGTGCGGGGACACAGAGTAGCACGAGTTCGTCGGGATCCCGTGCTCTAGAGCGAACTGTTTGTTCAGCATCATTTCCGCTTCGAGCTGAGACACGTTGTTGTACAGGTGAGGCTGTTGATGGTTCCACATGTGGCAAAACCTGATGACGAGATAAATTATCGGAGACGCCTTTTTTATTGCTTATATGGGTGGACGAGCTCACAGCTCACCTGGTGTTAAGTGGTTACTGGAGCCCATAGACATCTACAACGTAAATACGCCATCCACCTTGAGATATAAGTTCTAAGATCTCGATATAGTTACAACGGCTGCCCTACCCTTCAGACCGAAACGCGTTACTGCTTCACGGCAGAAATAGGCACAGCGGTGGTACCTACCTGCGCGGACTCACAAGAGGTCCTACCACCGGTAATTACGCAAATTATAATTTTTGCGGGTTTGATTTTTATTACACGATATTGTTCCTTCACCGTGGAAGTCAATCGTGAACGCCTTAAGCATTTACCAACATTCAGCTTCAAAGAAAGAAGTGTATCAATTCAGAAACGATTTTTTTAGCGGAATAAATATACTGGGTGTTAGGAGATCGCTTCCGAAAACGAAGACGGACGATAGTACTAATTATACCTTTGATGATGGGACAGAAAAAAAATCGATCTTGATTAAAAAAAAACATATGTTTAAAACGTTTTATTAGCGTTATTTACGCTCAAGCACGGGCGCGGCGCAGACTCGCGCGCGATCGCTCAAATGCTTAGATACAACATTTGTCTAAATAGCTCCACCATCAAAGGTGTCATTAGTACTATTATCTGTCTTCGTTTTCGGAGGCGGTCTCCTAACACCCAGTATAAAAGTCTAATCACACTCCATAGAGAGACCAACATGTGGCCCGATATTGTATGCAGTTTAAAATCCATAAAAATAACAAATTAAATTACCAATTAAAATATTCCCTATGTTTTAACAGAGCGTCATCGCCGAGGTTTTCCGTTGGCGTTCCGTGGTGGTAGTACTTGGCGCTGTAGCCGAGGTTGAACCTGAATCCCGGAACTAATCGCTGCAGTGCTGCCTGAGACGTCAATAGTGCCGCCACGTCTTCTTCGTGAAGACGGGTACCTATACAAACGGGAAGTAATCATATAATATAAGTATAATATATATAACAAAACTAGCTGACCCGGCAGACTTTGTAGTGCCTCAATCGACTAATAAAAGACCTAAACTTTTGTATAAAATAAACTTAAAACAAACAAAAGGAATCCGTCCGACGGGGGACACATCAAAGGGAAAACGAAATTGTTATTTTTGTTTAATTCCGAGCATTTTCACATTTATCTACCTTTTAAACGTTCTCTGGACTTCCTTAAATAATTCAAGACCAATATTAGCCAAATCGGTCTAGCCGTTCTCGAGTTTTAGCAAGACTAACGAACAGCAATTCATTTTTATATATAAAGATAGATAGATAGATAACATAAGTAATCATCAATAATATAATAATTTTTTTTTTTTTTCACATAAAATCTCAATAAAATTGAGGGGTATAGATATCTTTTATCCTGTGAGTAACGGGACGAAATATTTATCAAAGCCGACACAAGTCGAGGAAGAAAACACAAATTAATATAAGTAATCATATAGTATAATTTAAACCACTACCATTAATACTTTTTTGTGCGGAAATAGTAAACTCATATTTTCTGTTTGGTGCGTAACGAACCGTAATTAGTGTTTTGAATTTTTTAACTAATGTTGTTCCATTTCGCCTATGCGGATGTATCACTAATTAAGCGGCCACTATTTTTAACACTTTTAACATTAACGTGGCACTTATCGCAACGGGCAAATTAACCCACATTGAAACAACACCGGCAAATAGCAGTCCAACAAACCATTAAAAGATCAATTTAGCCTTCCAATGCTTGGTGAGAAGAAAAACAGGACGAGCGTTTCCAGATACTCGTAAATATTAAAAACAGTATTTAACATAACTTGGAGATCGTGATTCAATGCACGGAAACCGCCAGTATTAATAGCACTCAGTTCTGTGCATACTAATTACTACGACAAAGGCTGTATAGCCCTCTATTATTCAGCGTTAATTGATTTTGTAGTTGTACGCTCCTGTTTAGATTATGGAGAGCACCCTTTTATTGTCTACCCACAAATGTCAGGTATTGTTCGTCGAAACACGATACGTTGACGGCCTTAATTGAGGTTCGACGATGAGCGTCCATTGGCGGCTAATTTATAAATATATAAGAATATAAAGTAAGAACAAACAACACCACTTATACTATACAGAATTGATTCAGATCAAATTAAAGTAAACAATAGAAAAAAATACTAGAAATTTCCACTCAGCATAAATGGTTTCCTTTACAATTTTCAAAAAAGACTTTTAAGTTGGAACCGCCATAAAATTATATTAACAGTTAACGTATGCTTACAATATGTCATGTTCCATGTATGTATTTATATCATTGACACGTTCTGTTATTTTCAGACGTCACATTGTTGTTTCGTAACGCCTACATACCGATCGCTGTTTTTATAAAATGTATACCTACCGTGCTTAATTAAATTCATGGATCAACATTATCATTCAAATACTTTTGTACGATAAAAATGAAATAATTTTGTGTAGTTTACATTTTTTTCGGATGTTTCACGGTTTATTGCAGACAATTTAAATCTGAATTATGGTCACGAGTAAAGTGAAAAGTCATAAATTTAGAGTCATTTTTCTGTCGGACATTGAACTTACTCGTTCAGCAATGTTTTGAAAAAAAAAAAGTTAATCTTTATTGAAAATTCAACCACCTACCTTTCTCACCGACAAAGATGTCATCGATATCAACCAATATCCATCGATCCAGACTCAAGCTGAGCTGCCCGTGACTGAGGTAGCTTAATGCGTCCAGAAAAAGCAGTCGATGCAACCAGAACTGTAGACCACTACCGAACAGAACGCGTTGGACGCCGTCCAAACGGCCGTGGTCTTGTATCACAGTTGCCAGCGGCATCCGCTCTCCTGTAAACAAACCGTTTATTTCAGGTCATTTGTACATTATCTCAGAACTGTGTCACGAATTGGAAATCATTTGTTTTAATTTCCATTTCTTAATTTGAGCATTTTTATCATTAGATCTAACATCGAAAACATTCATGTTAATTTATAAAAGCAATGAAACTTATACATCTACTATCTATAATCTATATATATAAAAATGAATTGCTGTTCGTTAGTCTCGCTAAAACTCGAGAACGGCTGGACCGATTTGGCTAATTTTGGTCTTGAATTATTTGTCGAAGTCTAGAGAAAGTTTAAAAGGTAACTAAATATGAAAATTCTCGGGATTAAATAAAGTTTACGTCTTTTATTTATCGATTGAGGCACTACGAAGTCTGCCGGGTTAGCTAGTATTTTATAAATTCACAACGTATTGTGCCATTAATGTTCATAAAAAGAAACAGTCGTGTGTGTCACTGTTAAGGCATTTTTGTGCCTTTCGCATGTGATTAAAATTTTATCAATTTGCAAAGTATTGTATCTGTATTTTTAATTTGACTAATTGAGCAGACATTTAACACGAATACATGAGAATTTTACGGACTATAATTTCACGAATTAAATTGTTTTGAATTTGTCAAATTTAAAGTTACAGTTACTTGTTTCTGGTCTATAGGTGTTTGCACAAAACTTTCACAGCACTCTAAGTCGTGAGACTCCACTTTGAAACCATTTGGGCTGAAAATTTGTTAACGGTTGTTTTATTCTAAAATATTTTTGACACGAAGGACAGTCAGGGAACGCAGATTTTTAAAAATTAAAGATAATTTAAATGAAGTTCTGAAAAACGTTACTTAAAAAGGAACCGTGTGTCTCTTCTTACGTCTGAAACTCACGTAAAGCAATTGTTTGTTTTGTTTTGGAAAGCAATTTAAAATTTCAATTCAGTAGACGAGACAGAGGATAGAAAAGGGAGTGGCAAAAAATATATGTACGAATATAATTTCAAACCGCTTTCTCAAAAGTAGTTAATTTAATGGTATTTGCATAAATGACATGAAACAGGAAATTTCCATTTGTATTAAATAAATTTCAGCCTTCCATGTCTATTTACATGATAATTTTCAGTGTAATGAAATCTACATTATTTTACAAACATGACTCGGTAATTTATTTCAATGACAGAGTTATTTTTATTGTTTACCTTATAGTTTTATCGTTTTAAACAGGCAGTGTCATAATATCAAGCTTTCTGTATTGTTTTTACGTGTCTGTGTCCTAAATTTTAGTTTTAGTCGCTAACGTTATCTGTTTAATTGGTTCCATTTAAATAATCGTGGTTTACATTGTTATTTAAAAATGACTGATGTTTTCGTTACGATTATTACAATTTACTTTTACTTAGAACCTTTGTCTCAATTTGGGTGGCGGCATTTACGTTCTTAATGTATACTAGGTTACGACTACTAGACTATGGCTAGGGTAACGACTTAACAGCAGATGGGCCATGAGCTCATCTATCCATCTAGGATAAGAAGAAAACTTAACTTGTACATTACTGGTGGTAACCTAACTTTACTGGGGGAAGGACCTCTTATGGGTCCGCACGGGTAGGTACCAACACCCTTCCTAATTCTGCCGTGAAGCAGTATTGCGTTTCGGTTTGAAGGGTGAGGCAGTCGTTGTAACTATACTGAGACCTTAGAACTTATATCTCACAAGGTGGGTGGCGCATTTGCGTTGTAGATGTCTATAGGCTCCAGTAAACTTAACACCAGGTGGGCTGTGAGAGCTCGTCCACCCATTTAAGCAATAAAAAAAATATAGCTGCATTGCTACTGATTTGTTACAAAACTGACACATTCCAAGAAACTTGGACTTGTCACAGCAAGCACAGCTTGTCAATTAACATATCGATTACGTGTGTTGTATGACAAACACAAACGCGTGAGGCGCCTATATACACAGTACCGAGAATCTAATATATAAAATTCTCGTGTCACAATGTTCGTTCCCATACTCCTCCGAAACCGCTTGACCGATTCTCATGAAATTTTTTATGCATATTCAATAAGCCTGATAATCGGCTACTATCTATTTTTCATACCCCTAAGTGATTAGGGTTGTCCACCCCTAACATATTTTTTTTATTTGGACTTTTTTTTTTGTTATAATGAGGTATTATGTGGTTGAATGAGGTTTTGTTATTTTTATTATATATTCCCTCATCGTTCACAGCACTACATACCTCTTTCACTCATTTACCACATCCTTACACACTTACAATAAGTTCGTTTTTTTTTTCTACACTAGAAATTCCCTAGAAATCTTATATATGGCAAAACAATGTTTGCCGGGTCAGCTAGTTTTAATATAACGTTTTCGTCGTATCTCCCATTGGACCTTTGCTGCTGAGGCAATTTTTTATGTACTTTGAACCCAGTGCATCTTGTATACGCACATGCATGTCATACACCCCTGACAGGTTCGTATATTGTTATTATAAGTTTCAAGTTTGGCAACACTTTTAATTTTCTTTCAATTTCCTATATTTCCTTTTTTTTGCTTTGATGGGTGGACGAGGTCACGGTCCGTTTTCATTCATTCTACTTTCCATATATATATATATTTTAATGCTTTGATGTGTGGACGAGCTCATAGCCGACCTGGTGTTAAGTGGTTACTGGTGCCCATAGACATTCAGAACGTAAATGCGCCACCCACCTTGAGATATAAGTTCTAAGGTCTCAAGTATAGTTACAACGGCTGCCCCACCCGTCAAGCCGAAACGCATTACTGCTTCACGGCAGAAATAGGCAGGATGGTGGTACCTACACGTGCGGACTCACAAGAGGTACTACCACCAGTAAAATCATATAAAAGGGAATAACTATTGATGTTTAAAAAATGTATACACATACGTACATTTATACGTACATTTATTATACATTATATAGATACGTTTATGTATGTATGTATGTCGTATAGAGATGAATACGTTGATGGGGTGGTGAGGTGATCCTTAAGAATTAAGGCATGTGGAAAATTAAGAAAATACTTTGATTCAAAAAACGAGATTTGTATTTTTAATATGAAAACTGCATTTTTAGTTGATAAAAAATTTCTGAAAATATTATTAGTAAATTAATGTTCTCATATGTCAAAGCAATATCTCGTGTTTATCTACAGAATTAATGTATCTTTAGATAGGGGCATTACCTATTTGTAGGATATGAACTACTCCGGCATCGCGTCACGCCATACGAGTACCTATCTAAGTACATCGGGTGACCTTCCCGTAGGGCCTTCTATGTTTCGATCTTAATGTGGGTGACATCATGAAAAATATTATGCATTTCAATTTTTTTAATCGCTTCCCTTTGCCTTTATTAAAACTCGCGTAAATTCGTTTTTTTAGATTCTGTATGACAAATTTTAAATAAACGTATTATATTATACAATTGTAAATTATTCAGAAGTAACCTTCATTAATAAGAGCAAGACGACAGTTTGTTATTAATATTAAACAAATTTGTAGGAAACAATCATTAGTAGTCGCCTTACGGATGCGAGGCCTCTTATATTTGTGTTCTATTCTAAGTATACATTGCACTGAACTGAGAACAACACATACGACATACGTTGACTTTCAAATTCAAATTTGGACCTCGATCATTTAATGAAACAATATGTATACCTACATAATAAAATATGCATTAAATTAGTTTTCTTGTACTTCATTTTTTTATTAATGACAAGAAAAACATTTTTTTTTTATTATTTTGTAAGCACAAATTTCTTCTCGGCAGTAATTTCACACTAACATGTGGGGTCAGCAAAAGTTGCCAACAAGTATACCCATCCCACTCTCCTACATTATTAGTAATCTCGATATTCATATTTTCGCCGTCACACATTCGTTAATAGCTTACCATCCCTTAGACATATTTCCGTTTTCTACCACTCCTAAATCTTTCCATTTAGTTAATTGTATTAATATTCATTCTTGCGGTCGATATTTCGAGCCGTGTTCCTCAGTAACGTAGTTATTCGGAAGGTATGGTTTCCATAGACAGATAACGATGCATAATTTTCTTACAACAAATTAACGATTATGTTGTTTCTTTTATTCTTTCACAAGTACATACATAGCTTTGATATTCTATTAACTTTAATAATACCATCGTTGTACACTCAATTTTATTATAATATTTATGTTGACGAGCATTATTAATATAATTAATGCCGTAAAGAAAACCTCGCCCTTGGCAAAGGTGTAACTGTGAACAGACAGAGGAAAATTACATACAACGCATTACGTAAATTTCCATAGAAGCAATTTATGTGATAACTCATAATGATAAGTTCCTTAACAGCCCATTTTCTAGTTATGGTAGTGATAGTTTAGCAGGTAATTAATTAAGCACAAGCCCTGCTATGTGATTCAGGAAATATCCCTTTATAAATACGACTCAAGTTGGACCAATACGACTCAAATTCCTATACGTTAAGAAGCATTTACAAAACCAAGATCAAAAGTGGAAAAAAATAACGAAACGAAACTCGAACGGCAAACGTGATCACGTAAAACGTATCAACTAATAAGATTATAAAATAGAAAAAAAATACAATAAATAAATAAATACATAGAAGCCACAAACTTTTATTATTGCTACGCTTGTTAACTTTAAAACGATTTTAAAAATCAATTGTCTGGTACTTACAACGGCAAGACATTCATTATTCATTAAAAACATTAACGATGTATGTTCCCGCGATATATTGAACATATAGATTAATAAGAATACCTAATGTGGTATGCAGAGATATTGTACAGAGATACACTGTAGTGCATAAAGTTTATTATGTTAAAACAATATCAAACTAGGTGTTGTATACACATATTCAACTGTAGGCGTGACATACAAACTTTTCAATAACAAAATCATAATTTACTTCCAGATATGTTTTTTTAGGTATATTAATATGTGAAGCAAAAACTTTGTACCCTTTTTAACGAAAATTGCGCGTACGGAGGAGTATGAAATTTCTCACACTTATAGAGGAGTGCAGAATGTTAATATTTTTTGAAAATAAGCATCAAATTTTACATTAAATCAATAAATAAAAATATTACACAACACCACCATGTATTTGACACATACACGCATACTTGTTTATTGTCAAACATTTGTTACTGCTTATACTCTGCGGTCAAATTGACAATAGATTAAATATTATTTGTCTTTATTATTATTTGTCTAAAGTGTAGTTTTGGCGAAATCTGTGATTATAGAAATGTAATACGAGGGCTGCACTAAAAGTATCGGGAATGGAATATTTCCACTGTTCGTCATATTAAAATCTTTTTAATTGAAAACTCCTTGGTTTTAAAAATCGAATACCATTTATTTATTTAAAAAAAGATTCTCAGTGTTGTCACGAGATTTTGTCAAACTTGTTTAGTCGTTGAGAAAGTGGAATTGACTCGAGAAAATTCAAGAGCGATGATTTATTATGACTTTCGAAGTGGTTTAACACAAAAATAGTGTGTTGACCGGATGATTTCTGCATTTGGTGATGAAGCCCCATCCAAAACCACAATTTATCGCTGGTTTGCTGAGTTTCAACGTGGACGTGTCAAGCTCAGTGATAATCCCCGTCAAGGTCGTCCAAAAACTGCAGTCACCCAAGAAAACGTTGATGCTGTGCATAAGCTGATTGAGGAATATCGACATGTGACATACCGCGAAATTTAGGCAACTTTAGACATTGGCATGAGTCAAATACAAATAATCTTGCATGAACAATTAGGTGTAAAAAAGTTGTTTTCCCGATGGATACCGCATTCGCTCTGTGAAGAGCAAAAAGCGGCTCGCGTTACTTGGTGCGTCAGAACTCTCGAAAGATTCCACGCAGGATCCTCAAATGCTGTATGCAACATTGTATCAGGTGACGAATCCTGGATATATGCGTACGAACCCGAAACAAAAAACCAGTCACGAGTTTAGGTGTTCGAAAATGAGTTAAAGCCAACAAAAATTGTTCGTTCACGGAGTGTTGTAAAAAAAATGGTGGCCACGTTTGTCTCCAAAACCGGCCATGTTACGACTATTCCTCTTGAGGGACAAAGAACGGTTAATGCAGAATGGTATGCTAGCATTTGTTTGCCACAGGTCGTTTCTGAACTCCGTAAAGAGAACTGCAACCGCCGCATCATCCTCCATCACGACAATGCGAGTTCTCACACCGCGCACAGAACAAAAGAGTTTTTAGAACAAGAAAACATAGAATTATTAGACCATCCGCCGTATAGCCCCGACCTAAGCCCTAATGATTTCTATACTTTCCCTAAAATAAAGAATAAATTGCGTGGACAGAGATTTTCATCACCTGAAGAAGCTGTGGACGCCTACAAAACGGCCAGTTTGGAGACCCCAACTTCCGAATGGAATGGTTGCTTCAATGATTGGTTCCATCGTATGGAAAAATGGGTCAAATTTCGCGGAGAATACTTCGAAAAGCAATAAATACATTTTTAAATAGTAATGTTGTGTCACTTCGTTATTTCCCGAAATATTCAGTGCCGCCTATGTAATAGTCTTTGACAATACTCGTAGAATCATAATAGTGTAAAAACTTATAATTTAAATTAATTATAGTCAAATTTCGACTACCCGGGGACCGCTAATCATATTAAAAAGCCTCTATACATTCATGTTTTGTAAGTCATCTTATAATCCGAAGATAGGTAACGTTAAATCATATCGTGATATGCTATATCCTATCATGATATGCTGTACATCATCTTGTAGGAAAATCGCCTATTTCTGATTAGTACAATTTCTACTCACCATCAGTTTCATAATCGTGTTCTCTAAGCGCCCACGCGATAGGTTCGTAGGTAGAGCTGTTGGCTCGGAACACCGACCAGTGGTCACCAGGAAGCGCGCCCCAGGCAGTTTCTCCAGCACGAGCCAATCGCAATACGGGTGAAGCAGCGTTCAACGTTGCATCCTAAGCGAAAAAATATTTTTCAAGTTTTTTTTTAAATGCTTATATGGGTGGACGAGCGCACAGTCTACCTGGTGTTAAGTGGTTGTTGGAGCCCATAGACATCTACAACGTAAATGCGTCACCCTCCTTGAGATAAAAGATCTAAGGTCTTAATAGTTACAACGGCTGCCCCACTCTTCAAGCCGAAACGCATTACTGCTACGCGACAGAAAATAGGCAGGGCGGTGGTACCTACCATGCGGACTCACAAGAGGTCCTACCACCAGTAATTGACCAGTAAATTACCCGATTTCGGAAAGAAATTGATGCGCAATAAAAAAATTCCAATACTTAATCCACGTTAAAGCAGCTGTTGTTCTGTTAATACTTTGTAGAGTTCAAAAGGGATCGATAATTGAAATACGTGACCGATAACATCCCAACTCACCTTCAACCTCAAATTAGTATGCATGAATAGTGGAAATCCTTTTAGCTGTGCGCCGACCAAGGTCTCTTCGCTAGGCGTCGCGAAGCCGACTACTCCAACGGAATACTCCCGACAGTATTTGTCGAGTAGCTCTCGATTCCATTTATCCATATTGGCATATTTCGACAGAGATTCGAACACGATCACGCCGTAACGCCCCTTGTCCAAAGTGGTGAGTACAGGCAGACTCTTGCCTGCTACTTCAATTTTGTACCTAAGAGAAAGGATATGAATTTGAAATGTTGTTTTCCGATACTTGCAACTTTAGTGTTATGTGTTCTCGTGACCACATGCCGTTATTGGCTTAGGATTGCGGATGAGTCGTAAACGCATCCATCACTTGTGTCATTAACAATAAAGCATACCATATGATATCAGATTGTTTTGAAGTCATGATTATTGATCAATATGTTTTATACGTTGGTACAATATCAAAAATAATGTAAAGATTGATTTCGAACCCGTTTATTATTTTAAATTTCCTATATCTTATTAAAGTAATGTTTTAAATCGTGCCTAAAATTTTCAAAAATGCCATTTTAATTAAAGAACAATATTATTGTAAGAATTTGTAGTCTCCTATATGGAGGTCCATAGCCAGAACACTAACGATCTTTCTTGTGTTAAAGTATTATTGTATATATCAGATTGTTAATGCCACCTCTCGTCTTCAGATAAGCCCACGGAAGATAATTTATTCTTTCTTCTTGAGAACGTACGACTGCTTCGCATTAAAATAGGGAGTTAGTGATGAACATCACAATAGGTTTAGCTAAGCTAAATATTTTAGATATCAGTAAGTTATTCTATACAGTTTTACGTTACGTACGTTAATATATATTTATGTATATACCTGATGAATATATCTATGACAAATAAGTTTTAAAATTGTTCATGGAATACATGAGGGTGGTTTGATAAAATATTGTTAGTTTTCAACAGGAAATCTGACATCGCATATATGGTAACGTTTTTTATTTATTTATTTTTATCATGTTATATGGGTTAACAAGCCCTCTAGTATTCAATGGACCATAGACATGAATGATGCCAACCAGCTTGAGACGTGAGTTCAAAGTTTATCAAATAAAGTCTGTTACATCCTTTTGAAATGGAACGCCTGACGAAATTGCGACAGGAAAGACAGGTTGGGAATACCTTCCCGTGTCGTACGGTTCTAAAAATACACGAACAACTGGCATCAGTTACAGTAGTATTTTTTTTTGTTTGAGGACGAGCTCACCGCCCACTTGATGTTAAGTGGTTACTGGAGCCCATAGACATCTACAACGTAAATGCGCCACCCACCTTGAGATTTAAGTTCTAAGATTTCAGTATAGTTACAACGGCTGCCCCACCATTCAAACCGAAACGCATCACTGCTTCACGGCAGAAATAGGTAGGGTGGTGGTACTTATCTGTGCGGACTCACATGAGGTCCTACCACCAGTGTAGTAATTACTATATTGCGTATTTTTTATGTGGCAATTATAATAATGACTTCATAAATTAATTAATTTAGATTAAGTAACATCATTTTCATTCTACAACCAGAATACATGATTAAATAAATCATTTCA
The DNA here is from genome assembly GCF_030269925.1 of Bombyx mori. Taxonomy (NCBI): domain Eukaryota; kingdom Metazoa; phylum Arthropoda; class Insecta; order Lepidoptera; family Bombycidae; genus Bombyx; species Bombyx mori. Next base: position 5,951,152 of record NC_085128.1, read on the forward strand.
TATTGAAAGCCTCGAGACATAATACCAGTATTGTTAAAGAAATTGGAGAGGAAAATAATTGTATGCCTTCGTCTTCAGATGAACGAGCTTATTATTTAAGATCAATACCGTGAAAGAGACGAGAACGTATTTAGAAAACAACACAAAAGCAAATTTCTAAGAGTACAGAAATTATTTTTATTATTGTAATGTTGCTTTTACTTCAATAATTTTCGGATAGAGAATTTTTACGATACCGATGTATTGAGATTGTTCATATTTAATAAACATCTCGAAGATATGATATTAAATTAAAAAAATAATCAAAACATAGCCCGACCCTTGTCGTACAGTTGTACAATTTAAATATCTTGACCCGTCTCCAATAACAAAACGGGGTTCTGAATTGATTGGTTATACCGAAAATTGAACTGTCCAAATATTCGACTTTGGGATGCTTGACAATTTTCAATCAAAAACCTATCGACATTGGTAAAGTCTGACAAGTGCCCCTATTCGATACAGACCTTTAAAAAATCGTTAGTAGGGAAATGCATTGAGCACAAGTAGATTTTTATTTTATTGTAGGTAGCACGGAACTATAGCGAGTTAGTTGCCCTTTTTCTCTTGCAGGGGCAACGTTTCAATTTGGCAAGCGGAGAGTGCTAGAGCCTATGGGAATTGCCACCCGAAAATCGCATTTAGGTACTTATCGTCCAGCATTCTCTTCCTACTAGCTAATGTAGATGTAACACAGAATATCCTGGCGCATAAAATAGCTGTAGCTCATAATATAGGTATGAACTATTCTATAATATCAAATGTGAAGACTACTAACAAGGTTTTTACAAATTTTTCTAATTAAAAATACCGAAAACTCTGTTGGACTTAAATGTTCTTAATTACATTAATTAATGTGCTGTCATTATACGGAAAATAGCTTGCTTTAAAGTAGAGCACACGAAACGATCTACCTCGTCCGTGAACTGAATGCGACGAGGGCTAATTCGCGATAAGGGGCGCGAGTGAGTTCAATAAAGGGGAGCAATGTCACGACGCGTTCGACCTCGGCGACCTACAGCCCCTAAGGATACCATTTCCGTAAATGTACCCGTATAACTGCTTCACAATTAACTACCTGAAGAAAAAAAGGCTCATGAAACTTCTTTAAATTCGAAATATGGATTTAAGAGTCTGACGAAGGCACATTGGGGGTTATCTGTAGACGAAGGGCAATTAACTCTGGTATGTATACACAAACTTTCAATGTAAGCATCGTTTGTTATTTAATATTGTAGTTTTGGGCTGACCCGCTTTATTACTAACATTCGATTGAAACTAAGGAATTTGATTTTCAACATAAATAATAGTGAATAATTAAATTGTTATCGGTGGATAGCTGACGAATTAACTATTTCTAAACTAATTAACTTCTAAACTGTAAGTCATCGTTTTAATTTAATTCAGTAAAAAAAGGCGTATATTTATATAGTACGAAAAAATAAAACAAGTTAATAGTGGCCCCTTCATATTTTTCAAGGTTTGTTTGTGTTCTAAGGGATAATGAGGAAATCTTAACAGTCCGCCTAATTGCTACAGGTACTTTTATGAAATTATCAATTTCTATGTAAAGCAGTAAACTTGTTTTACATAAAAATTGATAATTACATAGAAATTGATAAAACAGTAGACTTGTTTTACATAGAAATTGATTATTCGAACAAAATTGGCGTCTATGTTTACAGAAATTCGATTGAAATAAAATATTAATGAAATTGTAATGTAGTTGAAGTAAAAGCAAATTACAACAAACAATATCGTGATGAAAATTACTCGACTGTATATCCTACTATCTATCTATACGTCAGCGTTCGGACTGACTTAAAGTTAATTCTCAAAAATACTTAATTACTGCACATTACGTCGTTTTGAGTGAAACGAGCGTTAATGGAGAAAGAGGCAGTGAGATAAGGCGGGCTCAGAGGCGACGCGCCGCAACTGGTACGCCTCTAATGGCACTACTAACTAACTGTCGCCGTAACGAGTCACTGCCGCGTCACTGCGGATGACTCCAGACTCACATTGCTTGCCTTTCACATTAGCGAGTCAGCTGTCACACTGTGCTTTACCTTACATTTAATCAATCTTACATGGTTGAATCAAACGAACCAAACTTGTCCGTAGAGCCGTGTTTGTCTTTCAATTATCCATTAATTAGACCGCAATGAATTACTAGGTCGAGGTTATTTGAACAATATTTGGGTCAATCGGAATTTGGTGATTGAAATTTTTCGTAATATAATTTTGATATAGATATTGAATTTGATTATTCAAATTTTCTAATTTCAACGTCCATAGCTATGTTATTTATTAATTTAACTGGTTTATTTTACATTCGTTTAAATAAAATTATTGAACCTAGATTTATATTTAACTGTAGACTTGATAGCTCTCACAGTAGTTCTAATTCCTACAGGCTGGTAGTAGAGATTTCCTAAGAATTAGTTGCGTTTTGGTTTAAGAGGTACCGTGAGCATGTTTCTTAGTGCACAGTTAGTTTTAAGTACTCACATTCAAGGTAATTTAATTAAGGTAGTTTATTTAAGTTTTGTAAAGCCGCTCAGTGCTATTAGTGAGGTTAAAATTAAATTATCTTCCATGTTACGACAAAAAAATTACACTATATTACTTTATAATGATATTCTTTAGAAGTTCTCCTGTTCCATCTAAAATCTTATTATATTAACTTGTAATTCGAATTTAGTCCGATTAAAATTACGGATTTCAAGAAAGGAAACCGCAAAATCGTCTAATTAGGGCTTGGGGCGATATTCTTCATTCGCTTTCAGGGTGTGGACAGACATAGTGTTTTTTTTTCCTACCTATGCTGAGAGCCTGGAGAGGCTATTTCAGCTTTGCCCTAACGTGTAGGTGAGTTCACGGGTCTCAAACCGGAGTGTTGCTAACACTGGCCCTAGCAAGAACAGTGCTTCGTAGAATCTACCACCGGATGGGAAACGCGACCCACTGAGAAAATCCGGCGAGAAACTCAGTGGGTTGTATCTATGGGTTAATTCGCCAGTCCAGCCCTTCGTTGCAAGCGACGGGTTCGACGAGGACGGTGACCGGTGCTTGTGGTGTATTTTATTAAGAACTATCGGACCCGGCGAACTTTGTTCCGCCTTAGAGGTCATAAATGAACAGATTTTATCAAGGTCAATATTTTATTTGGATAATCAATGTAAATTAAAAAAGCAAGTATTTTAATGATTCTTTATTGGCCATGTATTTTAGTTGTTATTATTATTATTATAATTTCTTGTTCGTCTACAGTTCTTTCACTCGCAATTTTTCGAATCCTAGTTACATTACGGCTTCGTCGAGAAAGATTTGATCGTGTTGGTCACGGCATGGCTTTGTTAATGATTACCTATCTCGGCACAATAAGTTAATAGAAACTCGAAACAAACACATCAACCGGTCAACTTCAAAATTCTAATAGACTTACCTAACCATAGACTACATTAGGTTTAGCTGTCAGTTGAGTTTTGTTATTCCATATCAGTTGCGTTTCGTTATACCGCGTTTTATGTCACGTCCCACGGGAACGTGTTAAAAACTATCCTATGTCCTTCTCTTGGTTCTAAGCTACCTCTCCACCAAATTTTCAGCGAAATCAGTTCAGCCGTTCTTGAGTTATAAATAGTGTAACTAACACAACTTTCTTTTATGTAATAGAAGACTAGTTGACCCGGCAGACTTTGTAGTGCCTCAATCGATAAATAAAAGACCTAAGCTTTGGTATAAAATAAACTTAAAGCAAACAAAAGGAATTCGTCCGACGGGGGACACATCAAAAGGAAAACAAAATTGTTATTTTTATTTAATTCCGAGCATTTTCATATTTATCTACCTTTTAAACCTTCTCTGGACTTCCACAAATAATTCAAGACCAAAATTAACCAAATCGGTCCAGCGGTTCTCGAGTTTTAGCGAGACTAACGAACAGCAATTCATTTTTATATATATAGAAGATAATAAGATATGCGCTGTATTTGCGGTGATTTGTTCTAACCAGGAACATACGCTCGAAAAACGAACAACAAGGATATTTCATTCAGTGCCGTTTTATTTCCACTCCGCGATGTGGATGTAGATGTACTCTACGGTCGTAGTGAGAAGAAATGCGTGCGCTGACTGCCTGACCTAAAAATACGAGGAGGGGACAGCTAGTGATAATTGTTATAGTGCAAAAGACAAGACGATCGTTGTATATGTATCGAGCGACTATGCCAGTGTTAGAATCTCAGAGAGGTACCAATTTTTCTTACAAAATACAAATGTATACATTCACAAATGACAATCAAATACGAAAAGAAAAGTTATAATCTAATTATAATACAACTGAGACTTAAATCTCAAGCTGGGTGACAGTATTTATCTTTAAAAAAAAACTGCTATAGAAATTAATTCAAATTAACATAGCTTTTTGAAAAAACGAACTTATTTGTTTTAAACTCTACTTAATACGATCTACTTCATCATAAATCAGTAACAGCATCTGTGTCCTTAAGTTTTGAATTATACACCGAAACGTTTCGAGTCACAACTCATGATGCAGAATAAACTTTACGTGAAGTTTGTTTATCTGTACAAGAGCACCATCTTGGAAAATTAAGATAAACTTTGGAAATATGAGTTTTGGAAAAAAAAAGTATAATTGTTACACAGTTAATTGTGTAGTCTTTACTATTAATAGAAACTTAGAAAAATCGGCGCACGTTGGTAATCTATTGTTTGTCGCTCATGATGAAAAAAAATTAACTGCTTGAAGAAACAGTGTTCATATTTTATTTTCTCAATTCTCGTATACGCGAAAATTAAACGTCACATTTTGTTGCAGATACAGATACAAATTCCAAAAACATTTGCAAAACAAAACTTGCAGGAATCTCGAGAAGGACCGTAAAATTACTATGCTTATTACTGCCCAATGTTTCATTGCGTGCGTGCCTAGCCATCGCGGACCTCACTCAAGCTTGAAAAGATTACACATTCTGTAGTACAGAAAGGGTAGAAAATATCACTCCCTGCAACGACTGGTAAACAGTGAAAAAAAAGAAGGGGTAGTAAAAAAATCACGTTCTTGATTTACGTTTAAGTGGTCTGCAAAAACTTTGTACTCCTTTTTATGAAAATTGCGCGGACGGAGGTGAATGGAATTTCCCACACTTATAGAGAATATAGAGAAAGAGTGCAGAATGCAAATCTTTTTTTTTTAATTATGCATTAAAATACTTTAAATCAATAAGAAATACATTACACACTACCATATATTTGACACACACTCGCGCATATTATATGCTCTTTTGTCAAACTTTTTTTATTGTTTAAAGTGGTCTAAAGTCTGTACTTAAATTTAGAATAGATTAATATTGTTTGTCTTTAATATTATTTGTCTATAGTGTAACCTTGGCGAAATCTGTGATTATAAAATCTTTGACAATAGAACCATAATTATGTTCAAACTTATAATTTAAATTAATAATTATGATCGAATTTCGTCCGTTGGGCGATCACTAGTTTATGTAATGTTTTGCGACTCGCTAACATGATAGCACTAGTTAATTTAACGACTAGTTAATTTAACTGTAGGCCGTTGTGTCAAATTTTAGTAAATTGAAGTTAACAGTGGATAGTTATAACATGTACCATACATGGCCATAGAATAAATAAGTGAAAGATATATAATATACATTTTATATGAACTATGATATTCCTGTTATTGGATTTTCTTGTATGATGCATTTTAGCAAATAAAAAGTGAAAATAAAATTGGAAACGTTTTTTGAACCCATGTTCAAATGTAAACCCATGTCACTTTGTTAACATTAATATAATAGGCAAATATATTATAATACATAAATTTATTTTATTAACATCACACGTGGCAGCATAAATTTCATTTTTGTTTTTCGTTTGATGGATTTTAATTAGGGCTTATTTATCATCACATCACAGTTAACTATTAAAGCCCATTAAAAAATTAAGATACTAACAATTTTAATCAATGAAATTTGACTTCCTGGAAAGGTTACGTCAACATGTTTGTTTATAAATTCACTAGCTTTTGCCCGCGACTCCGTCCGCGTGGAATAGTTACTTTGGCATAACCCTAAATTTTACCCCCACTTCATTTACGTAGTAAGAGAAAAAAAAAATAGAATGTTAAGGATATGTCCAGCAGTGGACGTCCATGGGCTGATAGAATAGAATAGAAAAAAAAGGAGCTATTTAAGCCCCGATTTTGAATCATTCTTTATTGGTGCTCCACTTGTATCGGTCATACCGTGATGTTATAATAATATAGCCTATAGCCTTCCTCAATAAATGGGCTATCTAATACTGAAGGAATTTTTCAAATCGGACCAGTAGTTCCTGAGATTAGCGCGTTCAAACAAATAAACTCTTCAGCTTTATAATATTAGTATAGATTAGCGGATTCAGATAATACAGATGAACGAGGTTGTAAGTTGATGTAACTACCCTCAAAACTATAGTAAAAGTTTATTAAGAAACCGAGAATCTAGAAAAAAAAAAGCTGTTGCCAGTTTTTTTAAATGTCACGAATAAATGTACAATTTATCGTTGACATGTCTCTGTATTTCGTGGTCGTTATATTCGAATTCGTATTTTTAGCTTGTTCTTACGGGAATTTAATAATTTTGTTTGCATAATTCGATAGACGAGCACGCCTAGATGACTAGATAATCCCTACTAAAGACAACGCTAAAATGAAACTCATGAATTCTGTATAGTCTATACTAATACATATTACAAATCTATCTATACTATATAATATTATAAAGAGGAAAGATTTGTTTGTTTGTTTCGAATAGGCTCCGAAACTACTGGACCGATTTGAAAAATTCTTTTTCCATTAGAAGCCGACATGGTCACTGATGAACATAGGCTACTTTTAAAAAAAAAAAATTATTTTATTTTTTTGCTTTCATGTGTGTTTTAATGTTTCCGAAGCGAAGCGAGGGCGGGTCGCTAGTACTAATTATAAAGAGAAAAGATTTGTTTGTTTGTATTGAATAGGCACCGAAACTATTGAACCGAATTGAAAAATTCTTTCACTGGTTGGAAGCTATACTATTCGCGACTGACATAGGCTATAATATTTTTTGAAAAAAATTAGCGATCCTTACTAAAACTCCAATAGTGTAACCCAAGGTGTAAGCAAATTACCTAAAATATTCTTTACATCGCGTGCCCTGCGAAAACTATTGATGACATAATAGACTAAAATAATGTACTACGACTTTGTAGAACACATTATTATTTACAAAAAGTGTCGCGACAGCATATGTCTAACTATTATAGTTATGCCGCAATAAGTGTTCTTTTGTTTAAACAAAATAAAACAACGTCAAATATCGTTGAAATTTTTGTGAAGAACGGACCCGGAGCGGGCCGCTATACAAAATAAATACACTGCCTGGATTCAATCCACTCTCACGTGTATCATCAACAACTAAGTCGATCGATTTTAAAATGCTTTGGTTGACGAAAAATTATAAAATGTCTTTAAAAACCTCCATCTTCCCGGTTTTTTGGCTCGAATGGAGCATAAAAGAGTTTGTAGATTAGACTGAAAATACATAACTTTTTAGTTTATACCCGAAATCGACATTTAGTATTCCGTTTTGTTCTTCCTCTAGAACTAAAGGATTTTTTGAAATAGTGTAAAATGTACTTTTACTATGCTTATACTATATTCTATTCATAAGATTGGTTGCGGTATACGACACCTTTATACGAAAACTATTGCTATGTAAATCACGTATTTGCTATCTTGGCTGTCAGCGGCAAAAGTCCATCGACTGGCGTTTTTGGCAAGAAATAACAAACATTTTTCGGGTTAAATTAAAATAGCACGCCCACTTTACTATGTACATAATATATGATGGTGTTTAAATATATATTTGTATTCTTAGCTAAGCGTTAAGAAGCATTCGACTTTTTATAGAGTGCGTGGGCTACACATTTTCATTCGTGTAACTCCATCGAAAGCTAGCAGATACGAGAAAATCCCTTTTCATTTGCTTTAGAATATTATTTATTTGGTTTCTGTACTTCAACTGTTTGCCGGAGTCAGGTAAATAACGGCGTCAAAGTAATCTTGATCTCAAATATCTTATATTGCTGATTAAATTGCCTTACAACGCTGATATTCCTGGCTGACAGTGAAACCTCCTTTAAGTTCAAAAGCATTAAATATCGATTGAATTATGTCAACGGGTTCCGGTAACTTAACACCAGGTGAGTCTTGAGTTGGTGGAGAGAAGTTAATTATATAAAAACTTTTCTCTCTTATAAACCGGAACGGTGTATCACACCAGAAATAGCCAAGATAACTAACTACACGAGTTCACAATAGACCCAACTAGAAGAAATAAGTGTTTATATTGTTAATGGGACGGGTTGTGATTGCCATATAATCAATATCCATGAATAATTCAAATCTTTTAATGCGAGGATAAAACAAACACGGCCAACAATCACGATCGAAGCCTGCGAATCGTTCGAATTCCTCCTAAAACATACAGTACGCCTTTTGAGGAGTAAACTGACATCTTAAAGGGAGGTTGTCTTACCTTATACGGTTGGCGACAAGGAGCTCGGCGATGTCGCGACCAAGTCGTGAGTAGGCCGATTCTACTATAACAAGTACTTTAGCGTCGATACGAAGTCGGGCGTCCGAACGATGATCGCGCGCAGCTTGCTGTTGCGAAGCGAGCAATGAACACTGGGTGAGTGGACGCGGGATTCGATCTCGCCACACTAAGCTATTCAAAAAAAAAAAAAACAAGAAATATATTAAATTAATTATAGAATGATAGACATTTTCTACTAAGATGGAACACGCGACGACGATATGTATTTACTTCCGTTTAAGTTAAAATGACTTTTAAGAATTTTAAGATAAACAATGAATTTTAACTATGGCTAAATTTTAACATCAAATTTCTGCGTTACAAAAAAATATATGGAGAAATCAATCAAGCACCGCTAAAGTTAAGGCCGCATTTCAACATCCGAGCAGAAGCCACATCAAAGCGCCATTAAGGTTTATCTCAATAGCGTAAAATAAATAAAGGCAAGAATTTGCGGAAATATTTTATCCGTAGGCAGCTGAAGTCCTCTGAGCCGCGGCTGAGACTTGTGGCTCTTTGCTTTAATGAAAACCACGTTTCAACCTACAACGAAAAAATTTTAACGACGAGTTTTATGAGTGTATTGCAAAAGAAACGGATTTTTTTTTTCGAAAATTGAAAAAAGAACACTCTGTTATACCCATTATAATCGAAGTTAAATATATAATAATTTTTTTTTTTAAGTGAAAGCGAAAGAAGGCGATCTGAGGGCTCAGCTCATTGCGTTCCGCTAAGGAATTCATTTCAAGCCCACTTTTTGTGAGAAACATAATTATCATAGCGCTGCGGAATACGGAATCTAATTTCAGACATTATACCAAATTGAATTTAAGTAGACACTATCAAACACTGAAATAAATAATCCTCCACTCCGTGGTGTTTTCTTAAGCTTAAGTCCTTAAACCAAATTTGTAGAAACGTATCCAAAACAGCGGGTAATAATTGTTTACCATTGAATGAATCTACTTGCATGCTTTCTACAGTAATGAAATAAGATTTACCTTGATTAAATTGAATATGAAATTTCGAAAAGGGCACATGTCGCATATTTTGTCAAATACGTTTTTTCATATACATGTAGTTTTGAGGCTTACCTACATCCATTTTATAATAATTCCAGTAATTTTCAATTGATAATTAACACTAAAATATATCTCAAAAGTTAATATTTTAAATTTTACATTGCTTTAGAAAATAATCAGTTTTTTTCATTTCCTGAACATTTTACATTTTCAGAGATGTGCCCTTTTCGAAATTGCATATTCAATTATAGTTCCACTTAAAAGGCAAAATGCACTTCTAGTTGGATAATTCAATTAAATGATAATAAAACAATACCTACTCCTTTAAATGAGAACTTCTTTGCGGAGCAGCTTCCTTTAATTAGGCAGAACACAAGTTTTGCTATAAATCCTACCTAACCGGCGAAACTTACCAGCCCCGTTGCTCATCTTAGCGGTGGTAATTTTAAGCCGATAAAATAAAATATTATGGTCCAAGCTTCGTGACGTTAATTTTATAAATTTACGTTGTAAATAACTGAGAAATGTAAAACGCTGCTTCCTTAATTTAGCTTTAGAAGCTACTTTTCGCAGAGTTATTTATATCAATGCTAACACATAACAATACTAATATATATGCAATTTTTTATCTAAGCATTGACGTTACTACTATTAACAAACATACAATTTTATTTTAGATACACGTCATATAGCTTTCCACTATTATTTAGTAACAATGATCAAAATGTTAATTCATTGTAAAGGACGATTATTAAATGTGCTGCTATGAAACGTTAAATAAAACCACGAGAACCAATGACTAACCCCGATATATTACCGAGAGATATAAACGACGATGAATGTTGTTCGAACACGATAATTATGTATTATTAATTCATATCAGCAGCGTGTTTTCTGTCGATAGGTAAATTGGATTTTGTGCGAACGAAGCATATTTAATTGAGAATTTTATTCCGTAATTACCAAATTTTCAGTTAACATAATTCAAACGTATGTAGATAAATTTCATAGTGAAACTTGTAACAAAATTTACAAAAACAATCCGAGATTAGCTGTACTAACCTGGTCAGAGGTATTGTGACATAATAGGAGTAAAACAATATGGTGAGGACGGATAGCAGCATGACGCCAGCGACGCATTTTCTGACGTTGACGTGGCTGGCCAACCAGAAGCAACACCGCGGCGCTAACGTCTTATGGTTATGCGAGTATTCGCCACTCCCGCACTCAAGTAATGGAGCGCGAGCGCCCCGGTTTTCGCCCGTCATTCTTAACATTTACACACACCACTATATTTACACTGAACAGTAACACTTAGGCCTCTAAGGAAAACACTTCTAAACGTCTCTATCTGGGCACCCTAACAGCTGCGTTTGTCCTTGGTGGTGACGTTTTCTGTCGCCACCTGCAGTGTTTCCACATTTCATAGCGCCGCGGTAGGGCATGAGAGTGCGCGTACGCGGGGTGGCAGTATGCGCGCGCTCCACAGTTTATGGCCATCTCGAGCCGACCAACGCGTCAGTTCCCGGTTTAAAAAGGCCGCTGACGCATTTTGGCGGGTTGTGCTCATCACGGCGATGTCGTTCGCTGTTGCTGATAGAGCCTATGGCATCCGTGTCTGACGCCATCCACACTCAGCAGGCCCGTCGGTCATCGATACGATTCTAAAAAAAAAACAAAAAAAGTAAATTAATAAAATATTCTACTTTTTACTTAAACATATAAGTTATCGATCCCATTAACGTAAAGGTAGGTAATAACTAATACTGTACCAAAAAGGAAAATTGAACACTGACAGAATTTATCAACATGAATCTCTTTGGTTCGTCGATTCGTCAACATTACGGACGAAAGTCATTTATATTGTTAGACTCACATTGAAATACTACTATGGTCGTGTCGAATGAATAATGAAAGTAATCTTTATATCAGTCTAAAAACTTTTTTGGGGTCTAAGAACGCTGAAGCTATTTTTTTTTTTTTGCTTGAACCATTGATTTCAATTACAAAATCAATGATGGCATTTAGGTTACGTTGTCTGTGCATCTTATTTTTATCTTCAGTTAATCAAACTGCTGCCACAGAGAAAAGTGTTTGAAAAACACTTAATTTACTGAGGCACAGTAAACGATGTTCTGTCAATTTCTCTGTGTTCGTTGCTCGACCGACTTGATAAGAAATTTCGAGAATGTCAGTCGCCGTCTTCAGTAAGCGAACGAACCGTAATCGAGGGACTGGAGCATATGTGAATTTCCTCAGTAAAGTCCATTATATAGACATTTCTGGGTTGTAATGAAAGAAAATTTTGTGGAAAGAAAATGTAAATGGATGGTTTGTTTTGTATCAATCGACCTAAAACTTTTTTAGTTATTAAAACTGGTGAACTTTGATTTAATTGCGTTTATCGGTTGATATTTTGTATATCGAGCTTGTTTTTCACAGCGTACCTTTCAACCACGACAGCAACCTCCATCAGCAGACAGGAACGCGCCTAGAATCTGTGATTGTGCGTCCTTTGAATATTAACTAGCAGATGATCCGCTGCTAAATGAACCACAAAAGGTCTTGAAAGGTCAATTAACGAGCTCACCAAGCCGCATGATAGTTTTTTTAACTTAAATTTGTACTCACATCTTCATTTGTTATGTGTGAAGGTTCCCAGATTTATTTATTTAATTTTTTTGTACCAACAAAGTTATCATCAATTCAGAACATCGACGAATTAACATAGAAGACAATTAGACAAAGAAGAAGTCAGCGTGGCCTAAAAGATAAGACGCTCGGTCTATTTATATCAAGTTATGCACCGCTGTTCGAATCCCGCAGGCAGGTGTACGAATTTTTCTAAAGAAATACATACTCAACAAATGTTCACGATTGACTTCCACGGTGAAGGAATAACATCGTGTAATAAAATCAAACCCGCAAAAATTCAATTTACGTAATCAATTTTTGGTGGTAGGACGTCTTGAGTTTGCATGGGTAGATATACTGCCGTGAAGTAGCAATGCGTTTCAGTTTGAAAGGTGGAGCAACCGTTGTACTGTAAAATCTGAGAACTTAAAATTCACGCTTCAAGGTGGACGGCGGCATTTACGTTTTAGATGTCTATGGGCTCCGGTAACCACGTTAGACCAGGTGGGCCGTGAGATCGTCCACCTATCTAGGCAATAAAAAAAAACATATATTTCGTGTCTTACAATTAAATCAGTACAAGCGGATAGCTCCGAGCGACCATTAACGAAGACCCTGCTGCCGTGGTATGTAAGGATTTTAGGATAGATTAGATGAAATTAGATACTCTAGCAACATTATCTTCAGAAAGTGAATTAAAAGCGTACTTCTAAATCACATTTAATAATAATACCGTTTAATTTCGCGTTTGTTTTCTTCATTTGATATTTTCACGTTTTGAATACTCCAGTTCTGTGGTCGGAAAAGTCCAGTCAGTTAGTTACCAGTCTACGAATCATATATTACAGGATTAATTCGTTTTAAAAAGAAAATCGTTTCAATTATTATTTTGAGAAATGCCACCAGTTCAGTGTCAGTTAAAATATTTTGCAAGCATTTCATTGTAAGCGTAATTAATACGAAGACAAACGAGCAAGTGTAGCGTGATGAAAAAAAACCCAGGGAGCTGTTAATTAAAAGCCGAGAAAAAGGTTTAAGAACGTTTATCTGGCTGGGTTACAATTTTTCCTGGGACGAAATTTCGGAGAAAGAAATGTAAGGACAATGAGTGGCTTAATTGGGGTGTACTGAAGTACGGTTGCAATTCATCATGGCCCATCTATTCGGAAAATTCCTTTTTTTTTTAAATACACTTGGCTATTTAATGAAAAATCAAATCAATGCCCGAACAGATCCAAACTATTGTAATAGTTGTTAGAATTAAGAGACATTGTCAAAACCACGTAAACCGGAAACTGGTTGACAATATTTGCGATATGTCGATATCTATACTGACACGGAACATTACACGCGAATCTGTACTTAGATACCGATGCATTAATCTCATTACATAGACCAAGCGTTAATGATATGGACAGGTTATCGACCGGAACAATATATGGAGCTGCTGAAATTAGTTATCATCTTAGTATATCCTCCATATTTCGTACAAAAATTGACTTGTAGTTAGTTGTCTAAGGCTAAATGATAAAATGCCCTGTATTTCAATCATCGAGCACTGTGACTATGCCGGGGTTGAAATACCGCTGCCAGGTACCAAAGGGGAATGCCCACTCTCCATAGTGTGCTAGGCCCAAGGTGGACATCAAATATTACTATAAAAATGGACTGATTCAAGTTCTTAAATGTATTAGATATCTAAAAAATATATTGAAATTGACGCCATTATTATAAAAAATATAATAAAAATAAAAAACTCGTTTTGAGGTTAATTTTCTATATAAATACCTCAAGAACTTTTCTTTTTTTAATGTTTAAGATGTTCCTAATGTATTTTTATCCAATTGTAGTTATTAGGGTATAAAAAACACACATACTTCTTTAAATATCTATATTATTCTATTTTTTCTTCATCTTCATACACAATTAGTAAATCATCTAAAAATAGCACAGGAGAGCATATACACGGTTTTAAATCTCGGTCAGGTTAAAACCACAATTCACACAATGGTTTTCAGCCGTAGTATGAAACGTTATTGATAAAAGCAAAATAAATCGAAGAAAAATCAAAACACATCCATTTTGAACGCAAGCACAAGCAGCAAGCGAAGTCTCAGTCAGTCAGATTAAAATCAGTGTTGTCAGTATAAAGAAAAATAATTACATGAAATTCATATATCGATCATTTTTTTAAATAACCGATATTGGATTTATTTCTTAATCTTTTTTTTACGAGTACACATTATATTTTATTTTTAATGTTTTTGTTTTAGTTGTACATATTTAAATAACAATACAAGTTAAGTTTTTTTTTATTGCTTAAATGGGTGGACGATCTCACAGCCACCCTGGTGTTAAGTGGTTACTGGAGCCCACAAACATCTACAACGTAAATGCGCCACCCACCTTGAGATATAAGTTCTAAGGTCTCAAGTATAGTAACAAGTTAAAGTCCAATGGGTATGTCTTTGATGTTATTTTATGTGCTTAAAATCGATTAAAATCGATTGATTAATGATAATATTCAAAATGATTTATTTATATGTTTTTTTTATATATGTACTTAAAATGTTTACTTAATACGTAAAAGGTTTTGAAGCTGGCAATATTTTTCCCGCAAAAATAAAATTCTTGTTTTTTTCAATAGAGTTACTTTTTTTAAACTACTTATTGTAAACTGTAGTGGCGCTTATTTGGAAGAAAGTAAATGCATATTTATTTATGACAAAATTAATGCACTAAGTATTTTTTCTCTAATCTATTGTCCGCTTTGGGCCTGAAATGGGCCGTCCCCTTTTCTGGGGAAATACTTACTTAGCTGGTATTTTATAAGAAAAAATTGTACTTGCTTGTGGGACTTGAACACCGACTCAGTTGCATTGCTTGATCCGATTGCACAGGGCGTCTTATCCTTTAGGCCGCGACGACTTCATGCATTCCGGTTCGTAGAGTGAGACAGTTGATATGTTTACAATTCATTTGAGAGTACGACCTTATATCTGAAGGTATGTGACGGCATTTACGTTGAGATGTCTATGAGCTTCCGAAACCATTTAACGCCACGTAGACCAAGAGCTCGTTCACTCACCAATGTAATAAATAAACATAAAATAACATTTCACGAAATCTTATTCGATATACCTACCTACTATTGTCATAAACAAATCTTTCCGTTAACAATGTTTTCTTTTCACGTGTTTTAGTTAGTTAGTTATTCACGTTGTTATATCGAAGTTAAAGACAATGCTGTCGCGGTTGAAACGAAGGGACGGGGACCAAGTTATTATAACTTTGCTCGTTCACCACACCTCGTCACACACCCGTTCCAAATCCCGCATAATAATACCTGAAACTCCTATAATGTGCGGTTCACACTTCTAAAATATTGGGACGTGCGAACCAAAAGATACGCTGACAATGACAGGGGTTGTCGAATGCCATTAAATGTTACGAAAGTGGACAGATGGTAGAGGTCGGGCGGAGTACGATGGTCAGTTTTGTAGTACATTTATTCCGTCACGATATACTGTGCTTAAAAATAACAACACACTTAAAATTTCATGTTTCAGTCATAAAATGTTGGATATGAAATGACAAAGGATTAAAGGAACGATAACATTGCAGAAATGTCATCATTAAGGCGAGGGAGATGAAACCCACAATTCGCCCGCATATTAGGTCAAGATTAATTGCCCCTAACATCATCTGTCAACCCGAAGGGACATTCGTGGACGTTTTGTTTGCTGTACAAATCGCGTTACATATCGGTCTTGTAGAAAATTGTACATGTATAACGTGGATCGATTTAAAATGGAAATAATTAAAATACAACATGAAAAATGGAACATACGATAGGACATTCAAAGTGAATTCAAGGGTTACAAAAGACTAATCATTTGAGTATGTTACAAACATTTGAATTTTGCACAAGAATGATTGATGCACAGCATTTAGTATTTATTATAATCGAATCCCATTAATTATTTCTAAGGTGAGTTAGTATTAAAATTCATAATCATCCTAATCTCTTTAGGTCCAGCAGAGGTTACCTAAAGTGCTTTTCAATCACATTCCTTCCCGGGGGTTACGCATCACCCAGGAAAAGTGTGAATTAAGATATAATTATTATTATTCATTTCTTTTATTCATAGCGTTACAGAGTGTATTCGAAAACGTTGTTGTCTATGTCTGTTACCTGATTATTTAATTTGCTAAATGCACGCTGCAGGCCGTACAACAATCAAGGGCTAATTGTGATTCCGCTAATTTGCATTGGCGTGACGACTTGCCTCCAGTTGCCAGCCGACGCTTCTGTTTGTTTTACTTCTCTCATTTCCACTAACGTTTATTTGCGTTACATTTACAAACGAGAAATACTCGAGATAAAATTAGCATTGTTTATTTTGTCCGATAACGTTTATGCGATTGAATAGTTTTTACATTAAATTTTATCTATTCATTTTGAAATCTTAACATTAGAAGCTGCTTATGAATCATCCTATAGCTGGTTGCTGTGAATTATTGCCACTTAGTCGTATCTAGTTGATGAAAGACAATCAGTTCTTGTTTCAATATTGATTTCGTGTTTCTACATAAATTACGGCTATGAATTATAGCGTTAGATTATAACAAACGTTGCGGATGATATCTCCACAGCAGTTCTGAAGACACGTCTTGCTTGATTCAAATAATAAAGGTCAAAAATGTCGAAAAGAAACTAAGATAGAAATTGCATCTGATATGTTCACAAATTTTGAGCTTTTCATTCCGTTATTTGCTTTAGTAATAGCTTTATTCTTATCCGCAGATGAGAATAATTAACTATCATCATCATCATCATCATCAACCTTAAACAAAAAATAATCAGGATGTAGTTAGGCACTTTTTCGTTTATTAGAATAGTTTTAAATTTTTTGTTCTGGAATGAAGTTTTCTAACGCGACTTGTAGTAGAGGTTGCCTAATAGACATTGTCACGTTAAAGACAACGTTAAAAATGAACGCTCTTTACTTAAGCAAATGTGACCATGTAAAGAATAAAAGGACTCTCGGTTTTTTCGCAGATATATAAATAAAATTTGCTGCAATAGGTGGGCCGTTAATCCGTCTATAAGTGATCAGTAAAAAAGACGAGCGATTTGTTTAAAAAAATGTATCTGTCATAATATTTGAACTCAAGAAGAGCACACAATTTGATATGAGTACAGCAGAAGTCTTAGCCTTTAGGAACGAACTCTTTAAAAGCACAATAGTGTTGCAATACAGGGACAAGACAGTTTTTGTTGTGAACAGCAGCGTTGAACCTAAATTATACAAACTACGCTGACTATATGAGATTACAGGAAGTTTATGCAAGACATTATCCGAGGACAACGACATCGCATACCAAACAACACCTTCAACGTCGGAGTGGACGACCTCTGTCGCTTCCAAAATAAAAATTCTCTCCATAGTTTTCTCACGCCAAAGACATCTAAACGAATCCGTTGGTTTTTGTTTCAACTATAATATAATTTATTAATCGTATCTAATATACGATTACGATTAATTTGCTTACATAAAGGAAAAGCAATAGCGTTTTCCGTTAATGACGTCGGGTAGGGCGTGAGCCCGGGACGTGGACGCGTGATAATCTCCCAACCATTAGGCCCGACCACTCGCTCGCAAATCGTCCGCATATTTTGCCCAAGATTAATTGTTCTCGAATATCATCTATCACGGTGAGCTCTCTCGTGACCGTCACTGGCAGTGCGTACGACATTTTATTTGAGATACAATGGCTCTACAACAGACCTCAGCGGTTGAGGTAATTAAATAATTGTGAAAATAATGACACGCCACAAAATCAAAATTTACTTACGAGTTTTTTTTTTGTATTAGTGTTACTATAATTTCATTATTTTTCTTCAGGAGAGTGAAATTTGTTTTCAAAATATACCTACAAATGTAAGTAGACGATTGAATAGGTTTATGAACAGGAAATTAGTAAAAAAGGATTTGAATTACAAAACAATTTACGTTGCAGTTATAAAGTAAAACGTGTTTTATCGTAACATTTACATATTATCATTGTAATACTCCCTTATTCCAATTTTGTTACCCGGCATAAGGGGATCACGGACTTTCCGAAAAGATAAATCCGTAGTTAAAAATAGTCCCGGCGAGTTTATTGCGCAACGGACAAGAACAAATTGAGTCAATCTTTTTTTGCCAGAGACGAAAAACCGAAACGCTTCACATTTTCAACGTGTAAAGTTCGAATATCAATCAGTCGACCTTTTTTCAATAACGTTACCACAGGGATCCCTTTAGAACCAATTTTTCGAGTAATTTCGCTCTTAGATCCGGGTGTCCATTGGCTTTCAGCGATATTGAGTTTGTTATCGAACAATGAAAAATTCTTCACCACAGAATAATGTAAGCTCATTTCAGTTCGTCACGCTAATAAATAGCTTGTGCTGTGCGCGAGCTCCATTGGCAAGGACTTTTAAGAAAATATCTCTTTGTGATTCGGAAATAAAGGTGTTTTGGAAATGGTTTAAAATATAATTTTAAACTTTTTTTTTGCATATTACACATTGTTGACGGAAGGGACCTCGAATATATAAAAAAAAACAATTTCAGTGAATCAGTTCATCTAGAAGCAAAACTAAGGTAGAGGAAGTATTATAGACATAAGTTGCACAATGCGGTAATGGGTCCGAGTCTAAAAGAGACTTCGCAATTATAGTCTTGAGTAACTATTACTCATTAAAAATGTACGGTTTTTTTATAAATGAACTCAGAACAGCTCTGTGCAATGTTGTGTCTGACTCCTTAACATAGATACATGATTTCGTATGGTAATGTTGGTAGACGATTAAGCGGTCCAGCTCCTTTTAAAGCAGTTTGTAACTTTTCCCTTTCTGCTGCTTTCTGATTGTTAGTGGTGAACACCAGATCCAACAACCCGGGGGCAGGAAAATGGTATGAAGGCAGGGATTTCAAACCTCTGGCTTTGTAAAATTATCCTATTGTATTAATGACATTACGAGTATTAGTGCATTTAAGGTATTTGCCAGTTTCCTTTTATTTTATAATAGCTACTTCTACAGGTACACTTGGGACATTTAAAGCTTGTTTGATTATGAATAATCACACTTTATCTCTTTCTTTTAGTACGGTTGTTTCTATTTAATAACGCCATTGTGCGAATGCATTGTCGTCTGAGCGGCAATGTCGTGTCGTGTTAAGGCTGCAATGTTATTAAATGAAGTCTGGTAGTCTGACCGACCATGCGTGTCGTGATGCAAACCTTGACGATGTAAACGTAATCCATAACGCAGTACACAAATCAATCGCGTGTCTAGGAAAGCGAATTTGATGACATTTCTTGATGCATTGTGCATAAAAAAATGAACAGTATCATGAGTACTCGCACTAATAATTTTTTTTTTATTCTTTATTGCTTAGACATCTACAGCGTAAATGCGCCATCCACCTTGGGATATAAGTTCTAAGGTCTCAAGTATAGTTACAATGGCTGCCACACCCTTCAAATCGAAACGCATTACTGCTTCACGGCAGGGTGGTACCTACCCGCGCGGACTCACAAGAGGTCTTACCACCAGTCAATTTTATTAGGTCAATCGTGAACATTTGTTAGGTACGAATTTCATTCGAAAAATTGGTACCCGTCTGCGGGATTCGAACACCGGTGCATCGCTAGATACGAATGCACCGGACGTCTTATCCTTTAGGCCACGACGACTTCAAGACTTCATGAAGTAGTTTGAGTAAAGTCGATTTCCTACTACGGATGACGGGGAAATTGTGGCAGCAAGTAGTTCTGTGTGAAGGCGTATCGGTAGTTCTCTGCCAGAATACCATCATGTAAGATTGTCTGGCTTCTTTGATAAAATATTTACGTAACGTGTGAGTACACGAGTGTTTTAAGGATCCTGTTAGAATAGCATTTCTATTGTTACGGCATGAGCGACAGTTGCCGGCTAATTAATAGAGAGAGCTTCATCAAGTCGTTGGTTCATCTTATGAAAGGATCGAGTCATCCAGTTCGCGTTACCAGATAAATATACTGAAATCTAATATTCATTTCATCAAAAGGAGCGATAATAAAATAATTTTATTATTTATTTTACAAGTAACAAATACCCACTAAGCCATTAACGTACATTTTTTCACGAACAATAAAATAAGTAATCAAACCTTATAACTCGTTCGTGATGTGAATAAGGACTTATGATAAGGCATCGAGAGAATACTGATATAAAGAATGAAAAGGATATAGAGCCGCACTTTTTGCGGGTGAATTTTATAGCCTAAGCGTTCGTAGTGGACCGAAAAACTATGGTAAAGGCTATAAATAACAGCAGCATCGTATAAAAAGCTGATGTCGATAAGTTGTACGACGTGAAATGATAGCGGTTAGATACTCAATTTTTACAAAATGAAAATGAATCTTTGCCGCTCAAATATTATTTATTTTTCATAGATCTTTATAGGTCAAAACGGTGACTAACATTTAGTTTTTATACTTCTTAGGTGTGTGTGAACGAGCTGACGGCGTACATGGAGTTAAATAGTTACCGGAATCTGTAAAAATAGCTTGAATGTCGTCACCCAAGTTGAAAAATTTCGAAAACTCAATTATATTGTATAAAGGCTGTTCTACCCTTTAAAACAAAGCAGCGGAAATAAGCAGGAATGTGGTACTTACCCGTACGAGGGTACGGTACGCCCTACCACCAATAATAAACGTACATGGTTAACTACATCAAATTGTGGTTATATTCGGACAACAAATAATTTAAGGTTTTCAAAAAAAAAAAAATAATAATACATAAGCTAGATATTATGTGAATGTGAAAGCTGAGGTACCTAAATACGCTTG
Source organism: Bombyx mori (assembly GCF_030269925.1). Taxonomy (NCBI): domain Eukaryota; kingdom Metazoa; phylum Arthropoda; class Insecta; order Lepidoptera; family Bombycidae; genus Bombyx; species Bombyx mori. Next base: position 5,972,399 of record NC_085128.1, read on the forward strand.
TATGAAAAGTAAAACATATACAAAAATAAAAATATGAACTGAATGGTATCATCATTATTTACAAATTTACAGATTTAGTAGGATAGAAAATTGTTTCAATATCGTCTAATAATCAGGAAATCGGTTGACATGGTAACTGATAAATTCGATGTAATTCTATCAAGAAATACGGCAAAAAATTATAAAAATCATCAACGTGCGCCAACGAAACAACACTAAAGTATTACAAAATCTATCTTTACTTAGAATTTACTAAGTAATTTGTACAAATTTGAAAAAAAAGAACTTACCGTCTTCAAGTAGATTTCATTGGCAGATATTAATTAAACGACGATAATTAATAAAATATTGTTGATTATAAATGTAATAACGCTAGAAAAACCGTTAAATACTATATCATTAAACACATTAAAATTTAGATAGCAAAGAGGAAGCAACACTTATTGTCACACATTACGTGCGCGTATCACGGTCGAGATCGCGTCTGGCGATGCCACCGTTCTATCGCGCGTCAGAGAGCGTACTGAACTGAAACTAACTGAAGCTTCTGTGAAGGCCGAGTCTCGATGAAAACCGACCTACGGATATCACTGAAACGAGCTCGCAGGGCGGGCGAGGCTACGAGTCGAGCGCTACGGACTACGACTTTTATTCAAATTAGCTATTTTACCTCTCAAGTCTATATTTCGTCCATAACATTAACACTTAAAACTGACTGAGTGACTTCTAACACGAACACTGAAAAACTTTTAGACGAAAAGAGGAATTGCTTTGAATTATATTAGAACATTTCCTGAATAACAAAAATATTTGCAATTATCTTATTTCGAGTTTAACCTAATTAGATTTGTACGAATGATTTCCAGCGTAAAATAATTCGAACACAAATATCCAGCGAGGAACAAGGAAAATTATTTTACACGAAAAATTAGGCGCGTTCCGACCATGACAGTCCATCTATTCGGTGCCGGCGAGTTGCGCCCACCCCTACGATACAAGCGGCACGCTCCGACCCGATTAATACTAAGCACGCCAATAAATATTGATACTGGCTTCTTTGTCTTGCACAGAAGATTCGTTCCCTTATATTAATGGGATGTTCACGTTTACTTGACAAATCACGCACCATATGATATGTTTCGCGAAACTATAGTGTCTTTTTTGTTGTTGTTGATAATATTACCTTTCAAAACAATTCCTAGGACAGTGCAAGCACGATTTAGTATGTAATTATTCATTTACTCTTAATTTTTTGACATGTAACATAAAATAATAAACAAGTATTATTATTCTTATAAGGAATAAGATTACTTTGACTGTTGTACTTTAAAATAAATATTTTAGTTCGTGCAGGGATTTTAGCACGTAGACGTATGTTTGTGAATTTAACTAATTTATCTTCCTTTATGTTACGTACGTTAGTTACCCTAAGCTTGTGCTGTTCACTTAAAATAACATTAAAGTCACGTTGTTGGAAAATTACTCGGAAAAATAATGAACATTAGGTCACAGACGAAGAGCGCAATGCGATGGCGCAATGGTGACTGCTTTATTTTACTAAAACACTTAAAACAATTAACTACGACTGTGATTTAACTACAAAAAGAGAGCAAGTTATTTAGTGCAGAGCTTAACAAATAGGTGAAATTTAAAACGCTTTGTGAATGTGCACTTTTAGAAGCGATTCAAAGTTAGACAAAAACTTGTTAAAGATTGTCTGCATCTTCGTTGATGACTTTGTGTAACATATTTCTATAACTGTAATGATCATAATCCCCGTCGGTTATTAAGATACATTAATAGATAAATAAAATAACAATAAATAAAATAAAATACAGTTTGTAACGTCATACTCATTTGATATGATTTAATTGACTATTTTATAACGTGATGTACTTTTACAGTCGGCTCGGTACCATCTCGTGGAATTTACATGAAGCGAGGAACTGAACCCGGAGGCCTACCTTTTATTGGCCTATTAAACTCAATAAGGACTTTAAGGAAGCAGTAAATCATTGAGTTATCCTCGCGTTGACTATGTTTTCGTAATAAAATAGCTATAAAATTTATTTGAAATGATTGATAGTTATAAAGCAAGCACATTAAATGAAATTCAACGGCTCAGTAGTATATTGTTTCACACTATTATCGTAACATAAATTGGTATTACGTGCCAAGCGGCTTCATTCGTTTTTCATAACAATTAGCGAACGAAAGTGAATTTATTTCAGTTACAAGATAACAATGTGACGAATGTATCGTGTTTGTAATAAAATTTATCATTTGGAGGTATGTTTATTGCATGTCAGTTTGTGTTCACGCTATCTTTGTGAGCAGTCGGTATGAATCAAAGCACGCACAAGAAAACACTGTCGCTCTCTCGAATTAAAATTCAATTTTATTATTTAATAATTCTAAACACTTTACAAGTCATATTCAATAGTATATGCATGAATGCTTTTACACCTATGAGTTTTAAATTTATTTTTTATAGTAAAGAAGAACCACTGTCAATTTCTCAGATTAGGTGTCGTCGATTGACTTCAAGAGAAGGCTCAAATTACAGATTGTAGAAAACTCCGTGTAGCGTCGCTCCAGTATACTTACAGTATAATTAGTGGTGGTAGGACCTCATGTGAGTTCGCACCGGTAGGTGCCCCCTCCTGCCTATTTCTGCTGTGAAGCAGTAATGCGTTTCGGCTTGAAGGGTGGGGCAGCCGTTGTAACTATACTGAGACTTTAGAACTCATACCTCAAGGTGGGTGGCGGCATTTACGTTGTAGATGTCTATGGACTCCGGTAACCACTTAACACCAGGTGGGCTGTGAACTCTTCCACTCAGTTAAGCAATAAAAAAATTAAAAAATAAAATCAAACTAGTTCCATTTCTGTTATGAATGGGTGAATTCGCGCGCCTGGTGCTTACCAGAATGCCGTCACTCACCCTTGAAACATGAGATCGAAGTTGTACTGTGTAACGGCATTCCCACCTATCAACCTGTAACGCACGATTACGTCAAAGATCATTACAAATGTTATGTGCTCCGGGTTTTCAGGTACTATAGGTGAACATAGCTCCAGTGGCGAGTGATGCATCGAAGTAGCAACAGACAACAATTTTACTTCTCCGTCCTTCCAAAAAACTAGCGATCCACTTACAAAATCTCTTGGGGTGTCGTGACCCTGTGGAACGCCTTTGCGATATCGAGACACAAAGCTTCTTTCTGTTTAATAACTCTAAAATTTGCTCCTTTATGTTCTGTTATTCAATATAAACTGGATTTTACTGTTATATCGATGATGATACATTTTGATGAGAAAATTGCATTATAATTTGTTAGATTGAAAAAATGAAACGATGCAGACGAAGGAAAACGGAAGGCAAACGAAAGATACAATATAGAAAAAAGGAACATTGTTGGAGCAATATAATATGAGACTATTATTAGATTCGAGGAATTGGATTATCCGAAATAATAGCCCAAAGTTCATTATATGAGCCGGCGAACAGTGAAATTCGGGTTGAGGTTTAAAATCCACAATGCACATAGAGATTCATAATTTTATGTTTAAATCTTTCATTTTAGAATACATTTTCAAAAACTTTACTGTTTTGTTTCCAAGAATCTTAGCCCCTTTTAATACTACGCTTGTGTCATTACTCGTACGTAGAAAGTTTCTTATTATTACAACTGAAGCTTTTCACCGTCTTTCGAGGAAGCAACGGTGCTAGTCATCTTACGGAAAGCTTTCAGGTCTGAAACTAATAATGGCTGCTCCATTCAAATCGTCTTTCCTTGCAATAAGCCTTTATATAAATCAATGGCGTATTTCTGTTTTCTGACAAAAATATTTATATACACGATGCATATACGGGCCATCGTATGTACCAGGTCAAGCCTATGGTGGATACAGACATAAAGATGTTCTATCTAAAAAGAGACAAAAAATCACGTTTAACCTTTTCAGGGATAAATTTTTTGAAGTACTACTAAAAACTGAATTTAATTTATTATTTATCGCGATTTATTCATTTTATATTAAAAACAATCCAATATGCAAAAATAATATAACAAACATAGTGAATAGTCATTTAAAAATAAAGTCCATATATGTGGCCCTTTGGCGGAGAATAAAAAATTTAAATAATTTAAAAAAAACAAACGTACACACACAAGTACCAAGGTTCTTGAGGAGGTTAAATTCAAATTTTCGGGTTACGAATTTTTTAAAATTCAACCATTTGCGGAATCGTATGTCTGCGAGGCACGACAGTTTCGCATTACTCTGTAGTTGAAAGAAATAATAAAGCTCCTGCGTAATTTTCGTCGAAACATGAGCGAATTTTTCTCGAAACGAGGTTAACATGGAATGAAAGAGGCCTTTGTCGTCACTACTCGTATTTGTGCTCAGTAAAAACGATTTTATAGAGGAGAGAATATTGATGGTATCGACGTTGCTTGATTGAACGTCTGCACAAATAGATAGGGCCGTTCGGACTAAGCACACCGGTGCATAAGCTTCAGGGTTTTGTGACGGAGCGAATAAGCCGCTCAGTCGAAGTGGTCGTTGCCGTGAGATCGTGCGACCTTAGAAAAGAAAAGCTTTACCGTGCGCAGTGTGATTATATTGTTATAAAAATATCACATTCGGTTCGTACTCTATGAAAATGTTTATACATTTATCAACCTTATTCTTCCTTATATAAAAAAAATGTATTCTATGTACAATACATACAGGAGGTGTTCTCCGTTACTTTTTACTAACTGGTTTTATTAATAAACTTGATTTTTACTCGTGATTTCTCGTGAAAATCTCATACATTTATTTGCCATAAATTCAGTTTTGGGCGTATGTGTTTCAGCAAATATTTTGTGTTTATATTAATTATTCGATCAACACAATATATAAATTTGCAGCAAATGAGAATTTTCAAAAGCGAAAGCCGTAGTGGAGTGCAACGAGCAAAACTTTTTTCATAAAAGTATAGCGAACCAGTGGGTTGCGAAGAAATAGCGCAAGCAAGTGAACAGTTGTCGAGGTTACTTATTAACTTTTATAACTGTGCTGTTATTCTTATTTTTTCTTAGTTCAAAAGATATGTCTATTATGTATGTATGATTTAAACTACTCATCAGTAATTCAGAAAGTTTTCCACTTGCTGTTTTCCGTATTGTCAATTCATACAATATAATAGCCGAAGTTTTTATGCATGCTAATTTCTAGAATACAGTAATGGCTAGTTTGTGATTATCATTTTCAAACGTTTCACAGAAACCAATAAACTAAAATATGATTGGTTTAAGTCAAGTTTTGGATTATTTTTTTATAGCATACGTGGTAGGACGAGCTCACAGCCCACCTGGTGTTAAGTGATTACCCGAGCCCATAGACATCTACAATGTAAATGCCGTCACCCACCTCGAGACACGAGTTGTAAGGTCTCAGTTTTAACAGTACAACGACTGTCCCCCCTTCAAACCGAAACACATTACTGCTTCACGGCAGATTTAGGTGGGGTGGTGGACCTTCCTGTGCGGACTCACAAGACGTCCTACCACCAGATAGATAATAGAACTTTTTTTTCCATTAAGGTGAAAGTTGCAGTCAAATAATCAAATACTGGAAGGCAAATTAAAAACGAACAAGAATGCATAAATTAAATAAACGATATTTCCAACTAGCGCACCAAAGTGACAATGCCAAGAACGCAGACTAAAGTTTTTTCATAAATGTGCAAGGATCGTAAAGGCAAGCGAGCAGCTGACGACTGGCTCCCGGCAATGCGATGGGCCGCTCCGCGTAAGACTTTCTGGCGGACGTGTTGAAACCGAGATATCTTGAAAATTTTATCCCGAGCTCGAGGCTATATGAATAAAACAGGAACTGTTAACATTTTCCTTGTCAATTTTATTTGATGTGGGAAGACTTGTTCACTGTCCATCTGATTTTAACCGGTTACCGTTGCCTACCTTGAGACATGGTGTATTGTATCGCATTGACAGACTATCTCTTTACACCTATATGCAGGAAAATACTAGACGGTGGATAATACGCGTACGGGCTTTTATTTGAAGTGGGAAAAACCAGTTAGCTATAATCTGTTAGTAGTTATAATCTGTCTATAAGCAGTTATCTGTAAGAATGACTTATAAAAATACATTATTTAGAACTATAATCATTGACGAAAAAAACGTTGACAACATATTTGAATTACGGAAATGAGAATTATGGACATTTTAATGTAGCATAAAATGCTAAATTTAATCCCAAAAGACATTAATTCTGAAACTTGGGCCAGCATTAGATAGCTAGCTATAATTGGATTCGTTAGCATTACAACAAACGGATTGTCGCGTCCAACTAAATCAAACTTTGTTTCCTGCGAGAGTAACTGTCGAGTTGCCGTCGTTACGGGAGACATTGGGGACGAAGCGTGCTAACCCATTTCAGCTCATTACTATTTGTTGTGCTTGTCAGAGATACTCCATTGAAACGGCTACTGATTTCTCCTTTCTTCAATTTTGACTTGTTTTAAATAGGTACTAATTTCTCCTTTCTTCAATTGTTTTAAATAGGTATTGCTATTACATTTAAAGCTTATAATGTAAGGAATGCTAACACTTAACTTACTAATTAAAATTAGTTTTCTGTTTCAATTGATTTTTAACTGATATCTACAATCTTGATTTTTTGGTAATATCGTACTATATGTACATACGGATCATACATTGACTTTGATTTTCCATTGCCGTAATTTTCATTTTATTGTTTCGAATTTACCATATACCAAGGTAATTGTATAAATTTTTCGACTTTGTCACTTTTGCTTTGAGTTTCACGTGGTTAGGCGAGTTCATTTCCCACCTGAAGGTATGGTTATCAGAGCCCATAAAGCCAGTCACAAATGTAGATCTAAAACATATTTTAACAACAACACAAGATACGGAGACGATAATGCAATTTATTTTGATTTCCTTATATCCTCTAATCTATTAAAATGTTTCAATCATAGTTAACACTATTATGTTATTGTTGATTCGGTCACGTCAAAAATGTAAATTTATTTTGTTTTGTTACACTCGGAATGCTATTATATAACATATAAGACTTTATTTTAATATGTATAAGGAACGATCAATAAATATATACAACAAAATATGTTCTAAAACACAAAGCAATTAATGAAGAAAAAAACAGCACACACAACACTGGAAGTAGCCATGCGAATCGAACAATTAAGAGAGAGTGATTCTCGCGAAAGTGAAATCATACTACATATACTGGGTCCGCTTATTATAATGTTACGAACACAAATAATGTCATCGCGAATTGATTAAACTAAAATTAGGCTAAGCCAAGCTCTTTGAATAGATAAAATTGTTACCTTAAGAAATGACAGACATCTTGATTTAGAAAAATATAACAAAAGCTTTTAATGCGCTGCTCTGAAACATAATAGCTCTGAGCATAAGGCACAAATCTTGAACAGGCGTCGTCACTTAAAATAAACTGGCACGATTTCAAGTGGCGCAAACCTGAATGCAAAGTATTCAGTTCATCAAAACCAGATGTTACCGAGCCCTACGTAAACACGGACGTTTACGCATACGATTCAAGCCCTATTATGTGTGTTCATAAAACTCCAAGCATAATAAAATAAGCAGAGGATCTCTGATCAACCTTCCGCTTTTCCGCAAACACCAATGTTTACTTGGTGGAGAGTCAATATCTCTTTTTTTAGGAAAGATAATAACGAATTCTAATTAATTTTACGGTTGTAGAATTTATTTAAGACATACTTTTTATTTTAAGAACGGCACGAATAAGATTTTTTTATTTTTTTTATTTGCTTAGTAGTGTGGACGAGTTCACAGCCTACCTGCTGTTAAGTGGTTACTGGAGCCCATGGACATCTACAACGTAAATGCGCCACCCACCTTGAGATATAAGTTCTGAGATCTCAGTATAGTTACAACGGCTGCTCCACCCTTCAAACCGAAACGCATTACTGCTTCACGGCAGATATAGGCAGGGCGGTGGTACCTACCCGCGCAGACTCACAAGAGGTCCTACCACCAGTAAAAATAATAATAATAAAAGTAATAAAATAATAATAGTCCAATATTCAACATTGTCACGTTCAAATTTTGCAAACCAATTAGTACACCTTTGAAAAAATGCCTGCTAAATTAAATATATAAGGAACTAATAATAGCTAAGAATGTTAGGACAGAATAAAGGTTCGACGACATTAAACGTTTTAATATTATAATTTTATAAACAAACAGTAGATGTTGGCTGAAATCCAAGTGGGTTGGGCCGCCGGCGCTACCGCCAACACTCGCATTTAATATGCTGCTGCTCTATCGGCAGAACGATCTACGATTTCTGTAACTGTTATGAGATCCGTAATATCTGGACTAGACAGTTTGGTACTAACGACCTTAATCGAAACTTATGCCAAGTAATTGTATCATCACATACTACGGCTGTTCTTGACAGCTTAGTTTACGACACTTAACTTCATATTTTCATTTTAAAATTTAAAAGAAAACTGTTTCAGAACGTAATTTCGTGTTTAAATGTATTTGTATGTCAAATTAAAAGTAGTTTACCCAGATGTTTTTTTTTAAATCTATTTTTAATATTATAAAGCTGAAGAGTTTGTTTGGTTAAACGCGCTAATTTCAGGCACTACTGTTCCGATTTTAAATTTTTTTTCGTTGTTCGATAGCCCATTTATTGAGGAAGGCTATTATAGGCTTTATAACATCACGCTAATAAGAGCGGAGCACTAATAAAGAATGTTTTAAAATTGGGTTTTTTCCTTGTGAGAGCCTCCTCTGCGTGCGCTGCGGAAACGGTTCAAGTTTCGCTAAAATAATGTATGACAGAATTTTTCTCCTTCAAAAATTCTAAAAAAAAGTGACGGCATATGTCTATATTTTAAGATTGACTCACTATAATCTTTTTTATGCTAACCAAATTTCATCTAAATAAAATAAAGCATTATTTGTGAAGATGTTTTTATAACATGATTTTTTTATAGCCCTTGTAGGCAGACGAGCATACGGCCCACGCGATGGTGAGTGGTTACCGTCGCCCATGGACTTCAGCTATGCCAGGAGCAGAGCCAAGCCACTGCCTACCGCTTAATACTCTCCACAAGCCTCGTTTGAAGAAGGACATGTCATAGCGCTCGGAAAACACCGTGGAGGGGAGCTCATTCCATAACTCGATGATACGTGGCAAAAAAAACCTCTGCAAACGTACTGTGGATGACCGCAGTGGCTCCAAGCAGTACCTATGGATGAATTCTACTCCGGTGGCGAGCGGTGCGATGGTAAAAACGAGATGATGGTATAATCTCGAATAATTTCGCAGAGCACTCCCCATGGAGCATACGGTACAAAATACAGAGGGAACGGAAATCCCTCCGCAGACCCAGGGGTTCCAAACGATCCGTGAGAATGGGATTAAAATTAATCCTTATTCAAATAAATAAGTTATTCATTACAAGTATTTAATTTTAAAGAAATTTGCCCTTTACATCATTTGATTTCAATGAGTATCTAAGAAGATATCGCAGTTTTAAAATAACATCGCGGCAAAATAATGATCAAGCGCGTAATAATGACGTAGGTACAAGGCGCCGGCCGGCCAGTTCGCGCGCCGCAGAATATGAAGATTGACAAGAAACACACAAATCACTTCAAGTTAGGCTTTGAAAATTGTAGATTTTTCTCGATTTCTCCAGGAGCCCATCATCAGACCCTGATCCTTATGCTTATAGAACCATTTGGGAAGTCTACCCTTTCGAACAAAAAATAAAATAAAAAATAATTATCAGTACCGGTTCAAGCATTTTCGAAAAATCGGTGAACGTACATAGATAAAAAAATAGTGGTCGAATTGATGACCTCCTCTTTTGTAGTCTGTTAAAAAGCGTGATTTTGGTACCTTAAATAGCTCCTTAACATTCTATTCAAGGAGAAGATGAAATAGAACCTCAACGCTATCAGCATAGGTAGGAGATTAAAACATTCTATTATTCAAAAACATTTTCACCTTCTACGTAAATGAAGTCGCAGGTAAAATTTAGCGTTATCCCAAAGTAACTATTCCACGGAGACGCCCGCAAGCGAGTTGTACCATATAATACTTAATACTAATACTATAAAGAGGAAAGATTTGTTTGTTTGTTTGTTTCGAATAGGCTCCGAAACTACTGGACCGATTTGAAAAATTATTTTTCCATTAGAAGCCGACATTGTCCCTGATGAACATAGGCTACTTTTTAAAAAAAAAAAATTATTTTATTTTTTTGGTTTCATGTGTGTTTTAATGTTTCCGAAGCGAAGCAAGGGCGGGTCGCTAGTACCATATATGAAGATAACATGACTGTCCACCTGCTATTACATATATACTTATCATGTTTACTGCTACGCGGCTGAAACAGGCAGAATGATGTGACTACTTACTCCCGCAGTCCCTGAATACTTCTTAGTGTAAATTATGAAAAAAATTCGAGTGTGGTACAATAATGTACGAGTTCTTAAAATATTTTAAAATAGATAGGGGTTCTATTAACCGTTTCAAATTTGAGGTCCAAACCACAGTCAGTCCAATGGTAGTGGGCCGATATAACTCGAGCTAAGTTGAAGGCTTCAATTACGTCGAGTGGGCTGTACACGCAGGTGACTCCTTAATTACAGGGTCGAAATTGAGCTGCCCATTCAACTGACACGTTTGCAAACGGATTATCATGACCTATATCCGTACCCTTTATATATAAAGCCTCGTTATAAAGCTTTCATTGTTTAAAGTCCAAATATCGGGGTCAACGTGAATTTTATATGTAAGCCGGTATTTTAAACACAAATCAGTGTGTTCATCCTGATTTTTATGCGCATAGATTTATTTACGAATACATTGCGACATATATTATTTCAAATATAAATTTGATATGTTCCCAATGCCTTGATAGTACCAGTAAAATAAAAGTTTTATGTACTGATTTGTCAGAAGAATATGAAAATTATAATTGAACATCCACCAAAAAGTTTTCAATACTCACGGGGTGTGATAGAGACAGGGAAGGTCTTAGATAAGACTGTCCTCCTTTTTTCAGAAATTAAATGTCCATAAATTTAACCTCTATAAACATATTATTACGTACTCTAACAAATATGGTCTTCTACTTACCTATGTCTACTACTCAGTCAGTTAGTTGGTGAGCCGGAGTGGGTAATTCCAACATGCCGCAAAGCAATCGTGCCATTCAGTTTGAAGTGGAGGACAGTCGTTTCTCAAATACAATTGAGATTACGGCTTCCTGTTTTAAGGAGGAGTGCAGTATTTAGGTAGTCATATACGTACGTATATGGGCTTCGGTAGCCACTGAATCCATGGACCATCTACACTAGTAAAATAGGGCAATATTTTAATGACATGTTATTTATAAAATTTCAAGTACGCAGTTGATATTTTGGGTTATATTTCATTTCATTATGAGTTTTGACTAGCTCGTCCTGTGCGCGTCATACTTTCCTTGTAAGGTTTCGGGTTTGAGTTTCATAACTTAAAGGTTTTGTTACCTAAATTTCTTTTTTATATGTTAAATAAATTATGAGAGTTCATTGTGTATCAAGTAAATAACAATGAATAAATACAAAGCTTGCTAATTATACATGAGTTATATAAGACACTGACAACTGCTAAGGTACAACAGTTTCATAACATCGTCTGTTTAATGTGTATAACTTAATTTTATATGTATAGTTATTTATGTGTCATAGACTTGGAGTCATCTGGATGGACTGACCATAATAACGAGATAGTTTATTAGATCGCGCAAAGAATTTTCTTACATGAAACTTGTTAGTTTAACTTTAATGGACCTTAAGTTGAAAAGTGTTACTGAAAACTAGAATTAATTTGTACGAGGGCAGATGAACTCAAAGCTTACCTAACAATAAAGGTAACTGAAAGTCATGTATACAAATTAAATGTCCCTTGTTACCTTGGATATCGCTCGCATCGCAATGGAACGCAAAAATAATAGAAGGTAATGTACAACAGCTTCACCAGGTCTACCCTCAACGATCCGGATACAAGACAGCTTCGCAGCAGCAGTAGGCGAGAAGGTGGTAGTGCATAGCCATTCAGACACGCAATACTCCTCTCCAGTACCAATATTCGCGCAAATTTAATGATTGAACTATGTCGTTTTTATTACACGATTTTATTCGTTTCAAGTTCTAAAAAATAAAAATCATAATTCGTGACAGCGTCGTGTAATATTTTGAAAATTAATAACCAACGATCTAAATAATTAGCCTTCAAACGTTGTGGGAAAAGTAGGTACATATTGTTATCTTATCTATTTACTTCCTATCTTTAGGAAAGTGTTTTTCTCCTCGTATTCAGATTATTAACACGAAGATGTATAAAATAGCATGATGCATTTTTAATTAACATTCATTTAAACTATATTTTGTAGTGACATTGTACATTTGTTGTTTATTCAATTACCTACCCCTGGAACGAGAAACTATAACGTTTCCTATTAAATGCTATTATTTTAATACCAAGTGTCTTTAATGTGTTTATTAAGGCAACGACTTACCATTTAAACAAGAAACGGGAGTCAATAACGACGGAAACCGTTCTCGGGGTTGACTGCTCCATTACGATAACAACCAATATACCATTTAAATGCACGAGCTCAACCATTAAATATTGAAGAGTTCCAGTGAGCATTGAATTTGAAATTAATTGAAGTTTATGTAAGTGTTAGTTATTATTCGAATATTAAAAAAACAGGCACACTCGTATGGAGACAATCACGGAGACTCGAAATATGGATCAAAATATTCCGAAAATCAATTAAAATTTATTCAATTATTTCATTATGTTTTATTGCCCTTATAGGCAGACGAGTATACGGCCCACCTGAGTTCAGCAATGCCAGGGGCAGAGCCAAGCCGCTGCCTATCGTAAATAGATTTTTGATTGGATTTCATCTAAACTATTAAAGTGGTTTTTACGAATGTTCCGTTATAACTACTGAACCATGCATCCGATTGACTTGAAACTTGGTATCCATGTAGAAAATACATGTACTTAATGGATAGGCTAATATTTATATGAGCGTTGGACTCCCTTCATCAGTCGCGGGAGCGTTAATGATGAGAATCTTTGTGGGGGTGAGAAATAATAATGTTAATTTTAAATGCCCAGCGAAGCGGACGGGTACAGTTAGTATGTAATAAAAGAGGAACTCAGGCCCACTCGTTGTTAACTTATTGCCACAGCACATAAGACATCGAAACGCGAATACTGTCACTAACTTTGACAAACCAGGTCATTCTTGAAGAGCTATCAAAGTGGAACGCAATTAGATTACTTCCTAATTTACATATATCACGATGCCGTGTTTAATAAAACTAAAATAGGCTTAAATAATTATATTAACATAACATACGGGTATACATAGAAAAGGATGTCGAAATTAGTATGGATTAAAAGTAGAAGTTTTGACCTTTTTCCTGCAAGCAAGTTTCCGCAGAGAATTTACATGTCGGATGTGAATATCGACGTCGCTCTTCAACATTGTCATAAAAGTTTTTTGATTTTATGTATTAGGTGAAGCTATACATTTTTACATCGAAAGTCATTAAAATAGATCATTATTCGTTTAAAAAAGTTTTGCTTCAGGTTGACGATCAAACCCGACATATTATTGTTTTAATAACAATATAACTAAAATATGTTCGACTTAATGAAAGAAAATAGGCGTCTACATATTTGCTATTCCGCCTACATCTGGATACGTTCTAACAGGCAATAGACTCAGAGCAATAACGTTTTGCTTTGGGTACTTCAAATTTGTACGCGTTTCAACTATTTAGTGGATGCCATGAATCGATAGTCTCCGAACAGCATTTGCATGACAGCATACTAATAACATACTGTAAATTTATGTTGTATTTCCATTTGCTATATATAATACATATATTGTTTTTCTTTCAGAAATAGGAATCGTAAATTTCATCAATCCTAATTCTTCCATTTTCGGTATATAAAAGTTCAGTGCAAACACCAACATATTAATTGAATATGCAATTTCGAAAAGGACACATGTCGCATATTTTGTCACATACTTTTTTTCATATACATGTAAAATGAAATAAATACATGTAAAAATGTTTTGAGGCTTACCTACGCCCATTTTATAGTAATTCCAGTAATTTTCAATTGCTAATTAACACTAAATAACACTAAAATATATTTCAAAAGTAAATATTTTAAATTTTACACCGCTTTAAAAAATAATCCGTTTTTTTCATTTCCTGAAAATTTTACATTTTCAGAGATGTGCCCTATTCGAAATTGCATATTCAATTGCATCTTGATGTGTTTCATGTGATAAGTTAAAATTACATGTATTAAAATTATATCCACATTATCTTCATCAAATCATTTATAATTTCTTAATAGATATAAAAAAGGAATGAAAATAGTACAATTAAAAAAAATATCAAGTCGCATTATTTCGAATCTTTGATCTTTCGCCATCCAGCAGACCGACGTTTCGTTATGAGATTATAATCTCAAAGTAAAAGGTTACCCAACTAAAAATTGTTTTTACCGAATCACTAGACTAATTCATTGTGACATATTGTGAAAAACGTGCAGAGAATTTTAAAAACGAGTTATTTTAATTTCAATTTTCAACAAAGATCTGTAGTCCTCATGTTTCACACACTAAGTGCAGAATTTAAACTTTTGCGAGTTTTTTGTTTAAACCATTATTCATACACAAGCGTCACCTTTAAAGTATCTATATTTTTTCCCACCAGCTTACAGTTAATTAAGCTCGGAATTGAAAAGTAGGTCCGACCCGAAGCAAACAAATGAAGGAAAATAGCCTCTCTTCTATTTACGGAGACAAAATATTTAAGGTTTCATATTTTTTTAATAATTACCGGCAAGTGTTGCTTTTCTATTTTATTCTACAAACAAATTACTCTTAAAAATTATCTCATACTCCTTAATGAGATTCAATATCTGCGAGACTACAGAAATTCAGTATAATTAAATGTTTATGATAAGTAATGTCTCTTGCTGTAGGTAATTTTGTGTGACAAACGAGCGGTTCAGCGCCGGCTGCGTCTTGAGCCGAGTCCGTCACGTGCGCTCGGTAAATAAAATAGGTTCAAGTAAGCCCCGTCTCAGCCACCCACATCCAAACGCGGGATGACAAATCTCATTCCGCATGCAAATTTCACGTGCTCTGTACCGAGCGACCTCTACCGTGTTTACCTTTAAGACTAGCAGTTCTTCGTGTGAAATGCAATTATAGTTTTATGTTATTTTTTATTGCTTAGATGGGTTGGACGAGCTCACGGCCCACCTGGTGTTAAGTGGTTACTGGAGCCCATCGACATCTACAACGTAAATGCGTCACTCACCTTGAGATATAAGTTCTAAGGTCTCAGTATAGTTACAACGGCTACCCTACCCTTCAAACCGAAACGCATTACTGCTTCACGGCAGAAATAGGCAGCGTGGTGGTACCTACCCGCGCGGACTCACAAGAGGTCCTACCACCAGTAAAATATGTATGTTTCTCAACGATAAATGAGAGGAAGCAGTCGTCTGAAAATCCGCTTTGATTATGACATGACGTGATTGTTCTGAAGTGATGTATGATGGAAATCGACGGCATACAGCACAACGGAAGAGCGGGCGGCGCGGACGCACGCCGCATCACAAAGTAGTAAATCACTTCATTGTTGTGAACGACTGAATATTCAGTTACCCACGGCATTTTCGTGCAATAGCATTCGCATGTTGATAAGATGACGAAAGTAATCTTTACAAAATTACAGATCGTGTATATGAATTTAAATAGCATTGATCTTGAGTGAGAATTGTTGTATAGTAGTAGTACGAGTTCAGGTACGGCCAGTTTTTAGATCTAAAGGTTAAAGGGTATGGAAAAAACAAAATAATCGGAAAGGGACACGGGTAACTTGCTCAGCAAGGTATCTAAGGGCCCCTAAATACGTCTACGATTCATATAACAAATAAATGCAGATTTATATCTGGGACTGCTACACGGAACTATTGAACTCATACGCGTCGCGAAGTTTTTTTTTTTTCTATGTTTGTGGTCAAGTTCGTTATATTCAAATTCAAGTTTTAGTTGCTATTCGACTCCAATATGTACCTAATCGATGTATGTATGTGACATTGCTTCATACTTGGAGGAGCCTAAATGAGGACACCGGTTGGCTTGTTGAATGGTAGAATTATAGAACATAATAATTTTGCGGGTTTGATTTTTGTTATACTCATATGATGAAAAATTTAAACCCACATGCGAGATTCAAATCCTGGCATATTCGCATCACCCGGCACTAGTACACCAGGCGTATTATTCTTAAGGACACGAAGACTTTTAGAAATACGGCAATTTATTGTACTTTTGCATTTTTAGTACATTAATTGTTTCTTATTGCTTAGGTGGACGAGTTCACGGCCCGCCTGGTGTTATGTGGTTACCGAAGCGCACAGATATCAATAACGTAAGTATCGCCACTCACCTTCAGACCCGTGTTCTAAGTCTCACTATTGTAGTGCAACAGCAGACCCAACCTTCAAACCGACACGGATTACTGCTTCACGGTAGAAACAGGCATGGTTGTTTTGACTAGCCGTGTGGACTCACAAGATTAGAAGAGGTATTCAAACTAAGCTACCCATGAAAACTGTGTAATGTTTTATGTGTAGAAAATTCTAAAATTGACAAATTAAACGCGATTTTAAATTCTTTTAACTTTTCTTCACTTACGTTATTAATCCAATTACAAGTAGGCATACTCGTATAAGATTTTGTTCATCTATTTCAAAAGCTCCTTTCACAGATTTAATAACACGCAAAACATGACTAAATTAGCCGTTGTACCCTTGTCGAGTCATGATAAAATCGAGACGAAGCCTTGTTTACAGCAAATATAGCGTTGAACACGAAATGAACCTATGATGGCAGGAACGAGTACGATCCGGAAATCGTAGCCGTCGCGGAACCATCACCGAGTCGTCGGATTGACCCGTAACTCGGGAGCCCTATATCCGCCGCGAAATAGAACGTGATTCCACTTTCAATCTTCCATATACCTATGTACAGAACTGTACTGGATCTATTAAAGAATTTTTCAAAACTATATGTTTCATAAAGCTGCCATCTGTTTGATTGTTATAAAAACATTATGTATTAATTGCATAATTGTGAATTTTTTACCTACTTTTATGGAAAAATCGTGTTTGTGTTTATTACACGGCGGGTTTGAACCAGTTTCACACGATGTTGTTCTTTCATCGCGAGAGTCGTTCATAAACTGAGAGTCGTTCATTACTGGTGGTAGGACCTCTTGTGAGTCCGCGCGGGTAGGTACCACCGCCCTGCCTATTTCTGCTGTGAAGCAGTAATGCGTTTCGGTTTGAAGGGTGGGACAGCCGTTGTAACTATACTTGAGACCTTAGAACTTATATCTCAAGGTGGGTGGCGCATTTACGTTGTGGATGTCTATGGGCTCCAGTAACCAGGTGGGCTCGTCCACCAATCTAGGCAATAAAAAAAAACACATATAATAATATGTTATTTAAAAAAAAAAGTTTATGACCCAGAATTGAACGTAGTCTTATCATATTCGGCGCG
Organism: Bombyx mori; assembly: GCF_030269925.1. NCBI lineage: Eukaryota > Metazoa > Arthropoda > Insecta > Lepidoptera > Bombycidae > Bombyx > Bombyx mori. The sequence goes on from NC_085128.1 coordinate 5,990,130, forward strand.
GCAGTACAGTTTCTGAGGACCTCAACCGTCGACACAGTCAGAAATCGAATAGAAATCGAGTATCCTAACTCAGTAAGTCGATTTGCACCTAGTACCTACGGTAACGATGCAAGGATTTCTTATCATGCAGGGTATTCCACAGGTCAGACCTCGGCCTTCTGGATGGAACATCTGATGTGTTTGGGTACTGAGGGGTGCACTTAATACGGGACTCCGCGGAATCTATAACGGCGAGAATACGCTGAGGTGCGATTAGGCTTATCTTCCTCCTAGTGAAGTAACTCTCGTAGTTACCAGGTTTACAAGGTTAAGTCTTGAGGTAAATCTCAGGCTGGCGTAAGAGACTCAAGGACATGACAAGTAAGCTGATCTTCAGACGTCTCGCATAAGGGTTACTAAAGACCGCGCTCCCGAACCCATATCAATTCCAACCCAGCGGGGTATCTGAGTTATGTCTCGTCTAGGCAGGCGGGTGGGTTAGACAGCCTGCCGACTGAATCGTTCTGTGGTTGTGCCGCTGAAAACCCGGCGCCCCGTGAGAGTAAAGTGGAAGAAATCCACTCCCGTCAACCTAGTCACCTTGCATCCGGCTATCTCTATTGAGTTCTGTCTCATGCGATGCTCAAACGCTGGTTATGAAGCAATAGGCGGGTTTTAGTTGCTTTAACTCGTTGGAAAAAGAATGAGTTGTATTCATAGTTTTATAATCGTTGTTGTTTATATCAGTCGTATTATCGATTCGAATTCGAAAATATACTCCGAAATAAGAAGAAAATTCAAACAAGAACCATAATTCAAAATCTTTCAAAACATGAAGATAGTACTAACCTTCTTCGATAATCGATAATCGAGATATGAAAGGGAACAAACTAAGTTTTGATTTATTAAAGCTACCTTTGCGGAATTTCGGCTAAACAATATTCGTCGGATTCTACGGTACACAGCCAAATTAAGTTACCGAACGGAGCTAATGCATTAATATTGTTTTCTTCGAATAACGATCTCTAACAGTTTTACATAGTTTTTTCAACAAAATAATATTTTCATTTTAAAATGAAATTATCTAATAATGATCAAGTGCTATTTTAATGCTATTTTATTTACTGGTGGTAGGACCTCTTGTGAGTCCGCACGGGTAGGTACCACCACCCTGCCTATTTCTGCTGTGAAGCAGTAATGCGTTTCGGTTTGAAGGGTGGGGCAGCCGTTGTAACTATAATTGAGACCTTAGAACTTATATCTCAAGATGGGTGGCGCATTTACGTTGTAGATGTCTATGGGCTCCAGTAACCACTTAACACCAGGTGGGCTGTGAGCTCGTCCACTCATCTAAGCAATAAAAAAAAAAAAAATAATAATATGTACGTTGTTTGTATAATTATTGTCTGCCAAACACTTTATGTGAATTTTGTAATAATTAGCTGAACGAACATTTTTATGATTCGGGTTATATACACATAAGCAGGGTCCGATGAAATTTGTAAAGTATTGTATTATTAGTTTTTGAGTTTGGGAGTGGAGTTTAAGACTTGAGATGGCGCCTAATAGTATTTTACCCTACATCCGGGGACGCATATTTGTCTCGGGGCAAATGTATAAGTGGGCAAGCTCTTCCAATTAATAATCAAACAAAAACTATCAATGTAACTTTCAATTTAAACTATTTAACGTGCTCTGCTGGTGATGGGGCGTCTTGTGAGTCCGCACGATTAGGGTACCCTGCTTATTTCTCCCGTGACGCAGTAATTATCATCATAGTCGCATTACTCCTGGCAGTGCAGTCGTGGTCATGTGGAATTATTGTTTATTAAGGCCTTGACAGATGCTCTCCATAGTTTACGTAGTAATACGTGTCGGTTTAAATGGTGGTGGCCTCATTGAGGTGGTTGATGTCTATGGGCTTCGGTGATCACTCAACACCAGGTGGGCAGTGAGCTCGATCACCAAACTTAGCAATAAAAAAAAAAAATGATGATGTAAAAAAATTGCCAATGCTGAAACGTTGTGTTGCAATGTCATACTGTGAAGCCGTTTGCAAGAACTAACTAAGATATAAAAAAAAACTGTTTATATTTTTACTGCTTCGAGGAAATAGAAAATTAACCAAAACATTTTTTTTTCTTTTACGATTGCTTCTTTTCTTGATTCTGAAAGAAGGTCTTTATCAAAGTTTTAAAAGCGCTGATCATTTTTTTCTGTGTGTAGAGAAATAGTACGTCCCACGCACAGACAAAGATGGAAGGTTTTTTGTGTAGCCATTTATGTCTAAATCATTTGCTCACTTGTTCTTCGTTCCATATTTTATATGGAAACATAAATAAGGAAGCAAAAACATAATTTATACACTGTGGAATAAGTGTATAACAGAAAGCTGGAAAAATGGCTGAAGTCGGCCGTATTCGAATAGATGACATAGATAATATTTACTCGTATAAAAGAACAAAAGTGAAGAAAAATAACAAACTGTCCTATACGTCATAGACATGTAAACTTTCTAGATATACATGTATATTTTTCCACCAAATATTTAAACAATTAATCACCAATTCACTTCACCAACTAAATAAATAGTTAAGCATATATATGTATGTGTATACAGACAATGTTGAATTTAACAAAATACACCATGTTGTACTGGATGAAACAAAATTATTTGTGAATGTCGCAAATATATCTAAACTGTCTGTCACTACGGAGTTTCGCTCGAATTAAATTCCAGAACTGTTTGGTTCTATTCGCTACTCCTATCAGACTAAAATATCGTGAAATGCTCTAAACCGGACTTTAGTTTAATACTGCTTTTTAATTGATTAGTTGAAATAGAGAGACAAGAACTCGGACAACCAGATGTTAAGCAGTTACCGAAACTTATTAAAACTACAATGAACTACCCACTTAGGTTGTTGGAAGGTTAAATAGGAAATTTCTTAATTAGAATTATTTTTAAGGGACCAATAATCGAGTAGACTATTGGACTAATAAAATAATAAATAACATAATAAAGGGGTAATAAAACGGCTCGACCGATTTGGCTAATTTTGGTCTTGAATTGATTGTGGAAGTCCAGAGAAGGTTTAAAAAGAAATATGAAAATGCTCAGAATGACATAAGAATAACAATTTTGTTTTTCCTTTGATGTGTGCTCCATCGGACGGATTCCTTTTGTTTGTTGTAAGTTTATTTTATACAAAAGGTCTTTTATTTATCAATTGAGGCAGTACGAAGTCTGCCGGGTCAGCTAATTGTTGATAATTAATTTACTTAATATTCGGTTTTATTATATGAGGAATCTTCAAATCATATCCAATTCCCAGATAACAATGCGCTGTTACTTAGAACAATTGCAAAGTAGAAAAGCAAGTTATGAGAACAATGAAACTAGCGGACAGCCGAGTGCATTAAGATTAAGCGGGTTGGGCGACAGCCAGTGTCTCAAGTGTCCTGCTGGTGCCAAGACTGTCAACTGTCGGAGATCGGCCTTCAACACTACTTAGATAACATTATAAAGTTTATGACAGCACAAACAATATTGACACTATACTAAGAACAGAATACTCACATATATTTAAAGCTCCATATTATTGCATTCAACAAATTCTAGATTCACGCTAATAATGAGACAAATATTTGCAAGCGAAGCGACACCAACAACAACCACTAATAAATCCATTAACACGTCTAAAAGCGTTTGCTGTCTTCACTTAAATCAGTGCCGTAACTATGTAAATGTTAGGAATTTTAAAGCGACATCAAATAGGGACGGTCGTATACTGCTATATTCCACTTAAGTTATGGCTGACGTTGAGGAATCAGCATTTCTACATAATTTTGCTAAAGCATTGGCCTTGTAAAATAAATATCTACTTACTACTTATTCAGTTTTTCAAGTGCTATTTGGAGGTATGTAGATATAGAGAATAGTATTTGGAAAACAGAGTTTACTTCCTTCCATTTGGTAAATAAAATACTGTATGTGTTAATAGTCAAAATTATACTAACAATTCTTATTAGAGCATGTCCTTCAGAGACGAATAAAGATATGAAGATATTTTTTTTATTGCCCTTGTAGGCAGACGAGCATACGGCCCACCTGATGGTGAGTGGTTACTGTCACCGATGGACTTCAGCAATGCCAGGGGCAGAGCCAAGCCGCTGCCTGCCGTATGTGATTCATGTCTCTTTTAAGAATGTATACTTGGTAGACCATGCATCAACTATACTCAATTTCAGTTTGAAAAGTAATAAGCCAATATATCGAGAAGCGTAATAAATTTAAGAACACTCTTATGCTTCAGTCAGAAGTCAGCAGTTTCTTTGAAGCGCATCCTCATTTTGAGGAGAATAATGAATTCAGAGCCACCGAGGGGCCGTGCTCGAGCGTGCTCGTACGTTCCACTTTGCACTTCCTCTGTCATAAAGCGCTTAATGACATTGCGCGACCTTTGCGAAGACTGCCGATCAAAATAAAAGGAAATAAATCCAATCGTGAAAACGATTTCCTTTTGGACTCACCCGGCGCACCCAATAGAGCATTAAACTTTGTCACTCAGTTGTTGGGTAACTTTATTGGCATTTTTCATGGTACGGTTCAAATCGGGAAAATTGAACGAAAATCTATTTTCGTAATTTCAACCAAATTAAGTCCGCTTCATTATGAGTAACATGGAAATTACTCAGGGACGGTTTCTTTTTAAAAAAATGAATTATGAATGTTCTGGTTAGAACACAGGGTCTATGGCTAACAAAACACAAGTCTGTAAGGCCCCTTTAATAATCTATCATATAAAAAGATAGAAAACAGCCCAAAACTGAGAGCGTTGAAGTTAAGAAAAAAAAAAAACTATTAAATTCATGTATTTTCAGCTGAACACGATAAAGAGAATTTATAAGAGAACAGCAGTCTTTGTAGTTGCCAGTTTATGAAATCATGAAACAGAATATTCGCATACGTCAGAATACGACATATGACCACAGTCACATTTCCGCTTATGAATAATATCAACTTTATGTCGACATTTCAGTTTTCAGAGGAAATACAATAATTATATGCGTTATAAAAAAAAAAGTTTTTATAAAACAGAATTATATTTTCTCAATCATAGATATTCTCAAAATAAACAACAACAAATTCGAATAATTATTGTAATTGTATTGTAATTGTATTTCGGAATTTGAAAATTATAAAAAAAAATCTACTGATATTATAAATTAGATGGCATTTTCAAAATAGCAAACATCGTCGGTAATCAAAAGTGCTATTGAAAAAATATATACGCGTCTTTATAGTTCATTTAATGAGAATATTGTACCATTAGTCGTGACTCGACATCGAGTTAGTTTGCTAATGTGCAATCAAATGCCGCCTCTGTCTGCCAGTTAATTACGCATACGCTCTATGAATTCTAATAGGATGTATAATAGGACTGTTATTATTTTATTGATAATTGAATTGATTAATTAGGTGGATAATTGTTCAACACCACAATTGTATTTTCTTGAGTTATCGCGTGTCGTACACATAATTAAAACTTCTTTTACGGTTTAATCTCAGAAGTGGTGTTTATTATTTCCGACTTTTCGAATACATACTTTACAGTTTTCGTGGGCACCGAAGAATTCTTAAGATATTTGACATTCTTTCATATTCAATATTATAATTATTGTATACTATACAGAAAATTAGACGAAATAATATATATACCATATAATAGTAAATATATTCAAATATATTAATACGTGAAGCAAAAACGTTGTATCCCTTTTTACGAAAATTGCGCGGACGGAGGAGTATGAAATTTTCCACACTTATAGAGAATATAGAGAAGAAGTGCACAATGCTAATATTTTTTTAAAATAATGCATAAAAGACACATTAAATCAATAAAGAAAACATTACACACACTAGATACCATGTATTTGATGCACACACGCATGCATACTATTTATTGTCAAACTTTTGTTCTTGACGTCTGTTGTCAAATTGAGAATAGATTAAATATTGTTTGTCATTGTTAATATTTTTTATAGTGTAGTCTTGGCGAAATTTGTGATTATAGAAGTATAAAATACAATCATAATAGTGTACAAACTTACAATTCCAATTAATTATAGTCGAATTTCGACTACTGCGGGACCTCTAGTTCAAATAAATCTGCCAAAACAATTAAATTCATAAAATCATTTTACTCAATGTAGTTTGTAAACGAAAAAGTTTTCCCAGATTACGACAGAATTTCCACTTTTATTTGTTTAATGAGCAAACATAAACAAGAACTTCCTCAAAGGGTTGAAATGTCTCCGCCTAACCGCTACGACCCGGATTTCGTGCCAAATATTTATTTTAATTATATCTTGGTTCCTTCAAAGCTTCTAGTTAAATATCTCTATCAGTTTTCACTATATAAAGCAATTTAAACATACTCGTTTATGCTAGTTAGGATAAACGTGTTTATTTAAAAAATATAAAATATGCCATTACTTGAAATAATTGAAACCCAATTAACAGGAGGGCTTGAATTTTTTATCGAACCAAATAAGTATCTATATCAAAACGTGCACTTAAATATCGATGAAAAATTTCCCATGAGATATCTTGAGAAGTGGCTCGTAATTAAGTACGAGCCTAGATCTATAAACGACGCGTTTACTCGAGGATCTGGGATAGTGCGATCGGAAATGAACAGTCAAAGCGAAGTTAATTAAAACTAAACCAGAGCCCCAAGGGACAATAGCTGCGCGAGACAACAAAGCGACGGGAGCCGTCATAACTGCCGTCAACTACAACTGTTAGGTATAATCTTGGATTACTTCTCTACGAGTTTAACACTAGTCGATTAAGAATACAACTTTTAATCACTACTAGAGGTACCGCAGTAGTCGAAATTCGACTGTAATTAATTGGAATTATAAGTTTGTACACTATTATGATTGTATAATCTTCTATAATCTCAAATTTCGCCAAGACTACACTATAAAAATATTAAAAAAGACAAACAATATTTAATTTATTCTCAATTTGACAACAGACGTCAAGAACAAAAGTTTGACAATAAATAGTATGCATGCGTGTGTGCGTCAAATACATGGTATGTAGTGTGTGTAATGTTTTCTTTGTTGATTTAATGTATCTTTTATGCATTATTTAAAAAAAAAATTAGCATTGTGCACTTCTTCTCTATGTTCTCTATAAGTGTGGAAAATTTTATACTCCTCCGTCCGCGCAATTTTCGTAAAAAGGGATACAAAGTTTGCTTCACGTATTAATATAATCACTATAACTTAGAATTCGAACTTTGAACAATACGAGTATTTTGTATTTTTATTATTATGTAAGACATTGGTTTCATGATAAAAAGATTTGAATACAAAAGACAGTATCAAAATGAGAATCTTATTTCCATAATTTAAACTCGGTAACGTTCGAGAAATTTATTATTTTATGGTTAGTTACAATACTGAAGACACCGGCCTGAAATATTATAAGCTTACAAGTGCCTTACCAAGAGGAGTACACATCTGTGCATAAATTCTGAACACGTCCGGCTATATAAATTCATAACTTCGGAACGACGCCGGAGACAGACGGTACGCCGGGGCCTCTAAGAATTTATTAAATAAATTAATTGAACCAAAACGAACGAACGACTTGAATATTGAAATAAATTAAGGACGAAATAAGAAAATAAAAGAAACCAAAACATAACTAATAAAAAAAAATTACACGAACCGGAACTGATTACAAAATTCCATCAAGCAAATCAAAGTATGTAAATTTAACCTAGTTCAATTGTTTATCATTGGGGTTTACGTAAAGTGGAATCATGTGTTATCATCTATATATCTTCAGAAATTGGTTCTACGGCAGGTACTAGTACTAGATTTGATGTTGTTGTTTTTTTTTTTGATCTCTTAATAACTCAGTGTCGCTCACATATATGAGCAGTGCAATGAGCACAGCTAAAACGGTGCCAAGCATCAAAAGCAATTTCAAAAGTCGATGTCCTATATTTACGATCTTATACTTATAGCTTTATATAGTTATTTGGATTTATTTTACTTCTACACATTTAACTGTTACACTCACTTGCACTTGATTAAATTCTCAGACGGAATGCTTGGTTTGTAGCTTTTGGGTATTGGCGACCATAGAATATTATTTGGCCCGTACATAAAAAAAATATATTTTATTCTTAAAATCTTCATAATATAATTTATACAGATATAAGAACAACACGCGTAAAATAAGTCGTACATATCAAACTTTTTCAAAAACAAAAAGAGGTTCTTGGGATCCACGACAGAGTCGTTAATCTTAATTACTTCTACGCTTTCGAACATAACTCGGAAGATTTAAGCTTTTATATTTGTTATATACCATCGATATTCAACAGTTTGTTAGTTGTAACCATTACTTCCGTTATTTTTATATATAAAAATGAATTGTTGTTCATTAGTCTCGGTAAAACTCGAGAACGGCTGGACCGATTTGGCTAATTTTGGTCTTGAATTATTTGTGGAAGTCCAGAGAAGGTTTAAAAGGTAGATAAATATGAAAATGTTCGGAATTAAATAAAAATAACAATTTAGTTTTTTCCTTTGACGTGTCCCCCGTCGGACGGAATCCTTTTTCTGTTTTATGTTTATTTTATACAAAAGTTTAGGTCTTTTATTTATCGATCGCGATTGAGGCACTACGAAGTTTGCCGAGTCAGCTAGTCATAACTAAAATGCCATAAACTCACATCTAATTTAGTTATGACAATTTTACTTTTCTTTGTTTTATGCTGAAACTTTTAACAGCGAGAACAATGTTACAATGAACTTTGGTTTAACACTTTTTTTCTATATACTTGTTTACATACATACATATATGTTTACACAGAGGAACAATCCAAATAAAGACAGCAAATGAAAACAATTTAATAGATGCCTCTTTCTCTTTCTGTTCGACGATTTGTCTTGATATTTTATATTCTACTGACTCAGCCTCATAATTTTTTTTTTCAATAAGCAGGAAAATATTACGCTAGAAAATAAAATGTAAAATTTAGTACAATAAAATGAATCTAAATTTTGGGATGTCAGTGATTATGATCAAATTTCCAATATCTCAATCCATCAACATTTATAAATTTTTGATAAAGATCTTTATAAATGAAACACATCAATTGAACACTTAAAAATTAGACCAACTAGATTATATGTATACTCATTAAAAAAAAAACAACATTTTCATAATCGGTACACAAATTATGAAAATATCAGTTTATATAAATAAAATCATTGTTATGGAGCCTTCTCTTCCTTTAAGTCGATTCTATACAATATTCAAATGCATAATCATTATACTGAAAATATCTTTCAATGATAAATAATCACGGTCAAATGATATTGAACAGGAAAAAGAAGTAATCAGGTGCTGTTGATCAAGAAGCAATCGAAGCATAGTAATTAACTGCCTTTGTACCCGACGACCGGCTTTTCCGGCAAGGGATATTTGCCAAAGATAAACTTCCTACATCTATCAAATGAAATTCGGAAACACGCAACGTCAAAAAAAAAGAGATAAAATTAAATTGGGTACCTCAAAGTCATTTAAATTAGACGATAGCTGCTTAATTACCGGATCTATGACCCTAAATTTTGTTTTGAAAGCTTTTGTTTTTTACTGGAGACAGAGGCTCTTCGGATAAGTTTGCATACGGTGACCACAGTGCAGATATAGTGCCCTCCCTTCGAGTCGGATATTATACTCTAAATTTTATGTTCTCTTGGTAAAAATAAGTACGATAGTGTCGTACGATGACTCTAGTTTTGTAAGAATACTATAGTATTCTGGTATTCTCACAAATTGTTCTGCTTCTCTACTGCTTCATTCTACTGCTCTAATTTTCAGTGAACTGTAAGACTATAAAATCAAGATATACCAGCCTTTCCTAGCAATAAGTTGGAATCATTTTTGTGTGAATGCATTTTTTCACCTCCTAGATAAACAGGACAAGCATGAGCACAGCAAGGAGGGGTGTGTTTGTTAACAACTACAGGAGCGCCTACGAAGGAAGCCTACGAGCAGAGAGACAGTTGCGTCATGAGTGTATCTACTGCAGGGTCGGAATCATTCGAATTCACAATCCGTTGAAAATTTCAGGAGACTAAGGTTATGTGCTAAGTTATTTGTTGAACTCTATGACGAACTAGGCGAATTCGGTGACTTGTGCTATGACTGCTGTTAAGCGTTAGAACTAGAAGTATCAAACAGAATTGAGAGTGAATCATGTGGAACCGTCAAAAGGTTTTTAGAAGTTTTCAAAGAAAACGGTCGTCATAGAATGTTTTTTTACGATCGAATAAATACATAAATGAAGACAAACAACTAGAAACGAGAACTAAGAACAAATAGAAACAATTAAGAATCGATTATTACGTATTTCTAATATAAATATACACTTCGGATAATTTTTTATCTAATATTGCCTCTATAGCCGTCTAATTTTATTTATCACCGAAACAATATGGACGTGCTCCGATAAATTCTATCCTAAAGATGAATATCGGTTAATTAGGAAATGTATCTGAGGGTGAATAAAATTACTGCGGCTTTGTAGGTTAGAAACTCGATCAAACATCAGGTATATTTGGTCGATATTCGACTACATACATGAAATAGTTTGAATTTTGTGGGGTTATTGTAAAGCGAGAGATACACATTAATTCTGAAGGTAGACAAGGTAGATACGATGTTGCCGCAAGCTTGGTTACACCGTAGGCGACACGTGTAATAAGATATTGTAACGCCCAACACTGGCCGTGTACAGTGCCTTCGTAGAACAAAGGTTTTCCGGCATCACCCCGTCTCGAACAATGTCCGCCACATGCTCGATGTACAGCCACCGCCCGTTCCAAGCGTTTCAATAGTGCGGTATTAAATTATTTATTTAAAACCCTAATAGTTTTATACGTAAAAGAACCAATTTAAAAACATAATTACACTACCTATCACATGGACACTACTTACTCAAAATCAGAATAAAACACGAAAAAACAAACATACATATTATAATAAATTATCAACCAAGCTAAATATTATATTAAAAAAATGTAATGTGCGGATTGCTTTTCTATATTCCATAGCAAAGCTGGTATTTGCTGTTACTCGATATGAATTGGTGCCTAAGTTCATAGACTCATAAATGCTTAGTAGTAAATATATATAAAAACATATTAGAGCGTTTACATATTATTATATAACTGTATAACTCGGGTGACGGACGCTACGTTTTTAAGCTTTAGTAATAAAATGATATTTGATGTTTATTTAATTCTGACAAAATCTTTGACGACCTCTCCAAATGATCATGACCACGTCCTACCTGGTGAAAATTAATCAACGTCACCCAATGATTGTGGTAACGCCAACTGTGTTGTTACGAGGAAATGTATTCTTACCAAAGCCCTCAAGACCCTTTTAGTTGAAAATCTATGACTATTATTGATATGTTTAATAAATAAAAGGAGTAAACATTTTTTGGTGACTTTGATGTTTTCTGTAGCTACGGTTGGCAGATGAGTATTAGGCCCACCTCATGGTAAGCGGTCATCTTCATTCATGGACTTCAGCAATTCCAAGGGCAAAGCCAAGTCGTTGCTTACCTCCTAAGGCGCTTCTTATGGTAAAGCTGTGTTTGAAATATTATATATTTTTATGGTCATGTAAGCCCGAACTCTAAGGCCTAAGAATCCTAACAAAAATATACAAGAAGAATACAGTTTCTGCTGCACAGGTATATATAGCATGTACACGATGGAATCTTTGATGGATAAGTTTAAACTTTAGCGATTTAAATCAAAAGCCATTACTGAATGTTTGATATTGACGGATACAGTAAAATAATAATAAATACAGTAAATGCTCTTTATTCGGTATATGTTACGTGGCTATGCCGCGAATACAGAAACCGTTAATATGGAATGTTAATTGACATATATGCGATTTCAAGGCAACGTGACATAGGACAGGGGATGTGGCATCGCGGGAATGAGGTGCTCGGGGAATGCTGTACTTTTCAAACTATTTTATTGTGATAAGGTGTTATGAAACTTCGATACTTCACGTAATCTGGAGTAGGTGTCAAGGTACGCTGAAAGCTCGTAATATACCGATTCTTTACTTTATCGATATTTTTTGTAAATACTAAAAATAAAGGAACACTAATTAGCCAGTCGAGTTCGTTTTGCCTGTTGGTCTTAAAATTCTGGTTAATTTCAGTTACCAGTGGTGAAAGTATTCATAGCCGGCCACGTTTCGTCGTGACTATTATGAAATGTATGAAAAACACCGACCTATTGATACGAACTATGCTAGCTATTTTACACTGATGGTACTTTGGACAAAATTATTTAAAATGATAACAACAACTGTGAAATTCCAACCCAATATGATAAGCGAGCGAAAATAACACAAGCGAAGTAAAAATACTCATTTAATATAAACGATTGTTTTCGTTTTAATACGATGTTATCGCCTTAAATGTAAACATTACTTTTAATAGCTCTCATTAAAAAAAAACTATCTACGTAATATTAATTAATTTAATCAAATATAATTTGAAGACTTATTGCATGCGTAAGAGTAAATTACCACATTATATTTGTCAACAAATTGTACAGAAAAACAAGAGTTCAGTGCTATCTGCGTCGAAATAGGTCGTTGACCCCGTCGACACCGATATATTGTATAGCATCATGAAATTGAAAATATCACCATATGCCTACTATTGAGTATTATTTAATAATATTTTTTTGGTGTCGTATCTTGAAGCCAGTTTCATAAGCTCCCCATCATCTATTTAGGGCGCTACCCACGTTCACATTCTGGTACAGTATTATGATATATTTACCATGATTTCAAGGTATTTAATGTCTAGTACAAAATGTTGCGTACCTGTAACAAAAAAAAAAGGAAAATAAGTGAAAATTCGTGATAGATAAGGTAAAAAGATTATATAACGTTTTTAGCATACTTTATCAACGTCGGTATGCCACGAGAGAAACATATTTAACGCTCCAGGCTTATCTCAAACGAGGCTGGAGCAGGAGGTACGGGCAACAATATTGAGCCTATCTTACTACTAATGGCCCGCACATGAAAGGTGAACTGCTCCAAATGTAGAACGAAGTGTAATCCGGCCGAGTGTGAAGGGGCTTTTTTTTTAAAATGGTTCCTTTTTTAGTCTTAAGGGATTAGCTAAAACACTTCTAGAGTTGTTTTTTTTTCCTTCATTACGGTTCTCAGACATTTAAGCTATTTTTTCTCACTTCTTTTTATTTATATAGGAAATGTGATGTACAAAAAAGCACCGTTCGAAATTCGTCGGTTAACAATATACATAATAGCAGGGAGCAAGTCTCCTACAGATTGTGTAAGTGTTGTCCACTGAAATATTTCGCTATTAATAAACACTAAACTAAACACAAAAACTAACATAATAAAGACTATTGTTATGATTTAATTCCGCGTTTATTATTTTACTACTTGATGTTTCTAATACTAGTAAACTTTTCATGGTACGTATCGTGGTATGTATAGACAGTATCTTAAGGCTGATTATCTTAAAGTCTCATCTTTACGATAATAATATCCTTGGTATTGGATAAACCCAAAGTTTAATAGATAAAGTTTTGTCTATTAAAGTTCAAGTTTACATTATTTTATTTCAATATCCACACGTATTATACGTGGAATTAGCTTGTTTTCTTTAGCGAGTATTTGAATTTTATCAAATGTAATACAATGTTTTGGCCCCCTGGTTCGGAGCAAGTTGACAAATTCCAGTACATGACTTTAGTACACAGTACGATTCAACAAATCCGGTTATTCTTAAAATTCGCATTGTACTCCTTAACTGAATTGTGTCTCTTAGTCCAATGTATGAGCGAGCTCAAACACAAAAACTGTAAAATAATCGACACGTAAATAAGAATGACGTCAATTAAAATAATAATATATATTTTAATAGGTGAAGCAAAAACTTTGTATCCCTTTTTACGAAAATTGCGGGGACGGAGGAGTATGAAATTTTCCACACTTATAGAGAATATAGAGAAGAAGTGCATAATGCAATTTTTTTTAAAATAATGCATAAAAGATACATTAAATCAATAAAAAAAACATTACACACACTACATACCATGTATTTGACGCACACACGAATGCATACTATTTATTGTCAAACTTTTGTTCTTGACGTCTGTGGCCAAATTGAGAATAGAGTAAATATCGTTTGTCTTTATTAAAAAAAAATTATAGAGTAGCCTTGGCGAAATTTGTGATTACAGAAGTATAAAATACAATCATAATAGTGTACAAACTTACAATTCCAATTAATTATAGTCGAATTTCGACTACTGCGGGACCACTAGTTAAAAATAATATTACAATAATAAACGCTGTTAGGATATAAATTATTATTTTTTGATATGATATATGTCTATGTCTATGTCTGTGTCCGTATGCTGTGAACGTTTACACATCATAACCACGTTTTTACATAAATACTGAATATTTATCACGATCATTTTTTGAACTACGGTGTACGGTAGCACATATGGAGTTGTTGTTATATTCTTTTAATTATATTTCAATACGTTTCATATTCGATGGTATTTTTGCCACGGACTCGAAAACAATCAAGCGAAGTTTAAATTTGGTGCTTGTTCAGGTCAGGAATTCAATTAACCGAAACGAACACTATGGACTACAATTAAATGAAGCAATCCGTGCGGTAAATTACTTTAATGCACTTTTATAATTGTACTTATAATAGTATCCTCATTTTTATTAATAACTAGCGGCCCGCTCCGGCCCCGCTCGAGTCTTTAACAAAAATTTCAACGAATTTAGATGTTTATTTTTTAAAATAAAAGAACACTTATTTAGTTAGACATATGCTATCGCGACACTTTTTGTAAATAATAATGTGTTCTTCAAAGTCGTAGTGCATTATTTTATTCTATCATCAATAGTTTTCGCAGGGCACACGATATAAAGAATATTTTAGGTAATTTTTTTACACCTTGGATTACATTATTGGAGTTTTAGTAAGGATCCCTAATTTTTTTCAAAAAACATTAGCCTATGTTACTCGGGAATAGTGTAACTTCCAAAGAGTGAAAGAATTTTTCAAATCGGTTCACTAGTTTCGGAGCCTATTCAATACAAACAAATAAACAAATCTTTCCTCTTTATAATATTAGTATAGAAGTATAAATAATGCTGGTAGGGCGTCTTGTGAGCTCGCACTGGTCGGAGCAATGGGAAGCAATGGGTAGGCACGAGTAGGGTACCACCACCATGCCTATTTCTGCCGTGAGCAGTAATGCGTTTGAGTTTGAAAGGTGTTGCATCCGTTGCACTACAAAACTGAGACTAGGAATTCGTCTCCCAAAGTGAGTGGTGGCATTTAGGTTGTGCTCCGGTAACCTCTTAACAGCAAATACGCTGTGACCTCGCACACCCTTTACAAAATAAACATACTTAATTGACTACATACATACTGCGTAATACAACTTAGCTATAACTATATAATCATATATAATTGATTTCCATCATAACACTGGATTCACTGAAACTTCAACTGGCTTGTGGAAGTTTCAGTTTTTTCAGCATTAGATTAAAAATATTTTGTTCCATGAAAATCATAAATCCCTGACTATATTTATTTAATGGTATACACAATATTTAGAATAGCGTCATCCGTTTCGGTAACATTTCTGATGATGCCCTACTGATGGACGAATCGACCAACACCTGAGTCCTCGAAGTCGCCGGATGGATAGACGAGGCAACCCTAATGGCCTGTCGTTCGACCATCCGCGCCCGTGATTGATCGACACACCCCAATGACGTGTGCACACACATAGCTTACATTGCCCCTACGATATCATGTGTAATCCATCACATACCTACCGAATTTGTACTAACTATACACGCAATGAATATAATAATATGCTAAACTTTATAAATGTATCATATCATTTAAATCTCTAGGCTTGAAATGTCTAAATCTAATAAACCCCGACAGACAGCATAAATGTTACCATTCTAGTCCCTTGAACAGCAGTTTTGAAAACGCAAGGTAATTAATTTTTACATCCTTATATATAATATTAATGAAGACTAGATTAAAACGTAACTATCTCAAATAAATATTCAAGATATTTTAATAACAACATCAAAGCAAATACATAGATGTAAAAACTCATTTCAGTAAAGTGGATGTTTGAAAATATAAGATAAAAGAACTCACATTTTAGCCGCGAGTACTACAGATTGCATTTGGATTTTATTAGAAAAGTTTTGGGGTTTTATTGAATGACCCGATTTAATTTAACTGAAAAATGTAACATTAAGGAGCATGTTTTACAGCAATTGTATTTTATGGTTTCAGTATGAATTTGAAAAGTCTAAAAATCTTAGTATCCCTTGATCCATTTATAAAAGTACAATTTCGGAAACAAAACGGAAAGCTACGAATAACGAGGCGAAGTTATTGGAGTGGAAGTGATCAATTTTCTCAACAATTTCGCCGTCATCTTAAATCTTTTCAGGGGCACAAAACATTTAGCCAATTCAGCGCACCGGGACCGACCGTGATAATAGAGCCTGTTGACTGGGAGGGACAGTCATCGCAAACACAAGCCATTAGCGTATTGTTACCGCCTTTTCAGTCGTGCCCTCAATATAGAAGCTTTTTGTGGAAATCTTAGGAAATTTTGATAACCTCGTGTTTCTTGCTTCATTTTTTTTTTATGATGTATTATATCTTCAAACCTTTTTTGTATTTACCCGGTTTTATTAGCATTAATAAAGAAGCCGTATGTACATCTCTATGACTTTGCAAACATAATTTTCAAAATGTTCACAAATTAAAGTTTTCAACCATGATTCTTTCTTAAGTAATTTATAAATAGTTTTAAAGTTACATTATCACTTTTGTTAGTGAAATTTTGAAAATATCGATTATTTTAAAATATGTATATGATGTATATATAATCATTGAAAACATCAGATTCTGATAGTACTAACCAACCTATCAAAACGTCAGGTCTTCGACTCGTGAACGGGTCGATTGGAGCCACCGAGCGATAGCACCGTGAAGCTAGCCAGCCATTCTCCTCGGAACAAAGCTGCTCTGATCTAATCAACGCAATAATACACAACGGATAACTGCACAACTGGGCCGGGAAATAAACAGGCATCTGTACAACGCCAACACACCCGATATTTTAAATAACAAACAATATTACAACCGAGCTACGACGAGAACAGAACATTGTTGGAGCGCGTGCCGCAACCAGCTGTTTTAGATAACGTGTGACCTCTGCAATAAACGGAGCATCAACTTTTTAATTATCTGAAAAAAAAATGACCTGCCATATAGGCATTAAATGCGTTCATTGAGGTGTTGTATGTACATTTACGGTTGAGATAATATCTGAGTCGCTGTTTTGTTTGAACTTAAATTTTCCCATCGTTACATTATATACATACATTATCACAGATACGATAACTATGCGTACATAGTTAAGCAATGTATATTCTTTTAATCATAGTTATTACTATTAACATAAATATACGAATCATTTACAGCTTAACCAAGGCTATGTTTGTCTTGACAAGTACAACAGACGTAGTACTTTTTCAGGGTTGGTGATAAAATCGCTAAATGCGTAGGTACTCAACAAGTAAAAAAAGTATAAAACCTTGAATTTTTTTTTTTTTAATAAATTGCTGAGTTTTCGGTTAGTCAATTTAGTTCATGATCATGATTTCAGATATAATTCTAACTGAGAACTGAAACCTATTGAAAACCATAAGCAACAGTGAAATGTAGTGCCTCAAGCAAACACAATGAAATGAGTGCCTATTTCCTTTTTATTTATTCGCTTCAATGGCTTTGATCTCCTGCCCTTTGAAAAACGTTTCACAAAATCCACAAAATACGCTCGGTAACTGGGTAAATGTCTATGTCATCTATTCAAGTCTTCCGCATTGAACATCTGGAATTCGGAGATAACTCAAGAAAAACGTTTTCAATCACATTTGTTAAAGTAACCAGTTTATTTCTCTCAGTGTTGGAAGATGCAAGTACTAATTTCTTTTTTTGTACTAATTTCGGCTCTAGTTATGCAATGAAAAAAACAAATGGTAGCATTTCAAAATTCCGAAACGCGTCACGGTTCTGTCCGTACCATTATCATCGGCCATGGGTATCGAAGAAAACTACACATCAAGACGCGCCCACGTGTGCCTATATTGCTACAACAATAAAGATAACAGACCAAATAAGAGTTAAAAAGTATGTTTTGTCTTTTACAAAATTAACAGTTCCGTGTGCTCAAAAGTGATTTTTTTACAAATATAACAGATAATGCCATTAACTCATTTTATTAAGGTAGCGGAAGGTGGACTTTGAGAAAAGGGTCGCCTGTTAATGACGTTCATTCGAGACAATACGTTCTTCTCCAAAGCGACGTCTAATTTAATCAACGATAGGTACAACACGAAATTCTATAGTGCATACATTGTAACTACTTTGTACGTAGAACGTGATATGAATCAAGAATACAAAAAATCATAATATCTTTGTAAAGTAGCTATAAATTGAGGAATCTAAAACAAATGCTTAATTCGTAATAAAAAAATTATTAAATAGTTAGGTTGGTCTTAGCATTACAGTAATTATTACTAAATAACACTAACACCCATTTCTATGCGACTTATTTTTATAGCTTATATGGGTGGACGAGCCCACAGCCCTAGTGGTTACTAGAGCCCATAGACATCTTCAACCTAAATGCGCCACCCATCCTGAGATATAAGTTCTAAGGTCTCAAGTATAGTTACAACGGCTGCCCTACTCTTCAAACCGAAACGCATTACTGCTTCACGGCAGAAATAGTCAGGGTGGTGGTAGGTACCCACCCGCGCGGACTCACAAGAGATCCTACCACCAGTAATTACGCGAATTATAATATTGCGGGTTTGATTTTTATTACACGATGTTATTCCTTCACCGTGGAAGTCAATCGTGAGCATTTGTTGAGTACGTATTTCATTAGAAAAATTGTTACCCGCCTCGAATTCGAACACTGGTGTATCGCTTCAACACGAATGCACCGGACGTCTTATCCTTTAGGCCACGACGACTTCATTTGTTAACGACATTAGTTTGAAGCTAAATAGTGTAATTTTACATTTTGTTGTACGTTTATTTAAGGTTTATCATATTATTTCTGTGTACAAAGCGAGTTTCCTCATTCGTAATTGTGCCTAAGACCTCTTCTGAGAATTTAATCTCAGTTGCAAAATAAGCTTGCAAATAGCAAATGTCATCATAATAGTTAATAGATGTATGATGACATTTGCTATTCCATATTAATTCAATAATTGTAATTGTAGTGGTGAATAGCTTTCCATGTTTATGGGCGACAATAATCTGAAGTTCCTTACTAGTATTTCTATAATTTATGTAATGAATTAATTTACGAAGCGCGAATGGCTGGATTGTCAAGAGACAATCCAAAACATAGACTTTGAATTCTATTCATTATATTTTCTTTGAAAGTTTCCATATTTTTTAACATCCATCTGTGTATATATATATTCGTTTTCGTTTGCTAACGTCAAGAGATTTCTAAATTGTTCTAGGACAACAAGCGTGATTGGCGTGCTCAATATTTTTCTTAGCTCGATCACCCTATTTGCCCCTACGATGTCTGACGGTGGTGGTAGTTATTGTGGCTTCTCCGACAGGTATACTATTTTAAACTATTATAATATAACGATACAATACAGTGCCGCTTTTTTTCAAAACAACATGTAAACTTTTAATAAGGGGATTAAAAGTTTTGATTGGCAAGATGTTATATATAAGATTGTATAAATTGAAAGAATTGCTTTTGTTATTTAAGAAGTACAAATAAATGAATGAAAGGATTTCTTAAATAGACGGTAATTAGCGTAATAAGCGTAAAATATTCCAAATAATATACGCCTGATTAAAAATAGTTTATAGTAAAAGTAGTTTCAGTTATGTCTCATCAGCATCATCATCATCAGCCTGTAGCAGTCCACTGCTCGGACATAGGCCTCTCTAATTGCTTGCCACTAAACACGATCCTCGGCTTCGCTCATCCAGCTCCTGCCAGCCACCCTGCACAGATCATCACTCCACCGAGCCTGAGGGCGTCCTGCACTGCGTTTGCTAATTCGCGGTCTCCACTCAAGAACGCGAATTATGTCTACCAATTGCGAAACCCGAAGGAAATGTGATAATTTCTATTGATTTAAAATTCACTTTGATCTTTGGCGTTAACAGTGACGAAGTCTAGTCGGATATTGGAATGGCACTTAACACCACTGCGGCCTTACCCAGATGAACTCATGGACCTTTCTGCCAAGCTCATAGACTATCAGGCCCTTGCGGAAGGACCTGCACAGTGAAATCGTAAACGCGGACAAAGGAATCTTGAGATGTTGCGTTTTGCAACTCGAGCAACCCTTTTTCTCTTGGGGACAGCTACTTCCGGGGAAATGGCATAGGGTCCGTCAGAAGATCGCGGGCGAGATGTGTTTAGAATCGGCGAACGACAACGTCAACATTAGTTTGCCCTGTCATTAAATTGAACTAATGTTGATGACCACAGTGATGTTTTCCTTAATTGGTCGCCTCTGTTTCCATCCGATTATCGATCAGCACAACAAAACGCACCTGCATCGTTAATGTTAAGAATAAGGGTAGAGGGCGACACGCCACATGGTACGCAGGCTTGAAAGGCAGGACGTGGATTGAAGCAAGACTTAGGGCTAGAGATTTACCGCATTATAAAAGCTGTGGTTTTCGACGGGTCGAATGGACGGGAGACCTAAAATACAACACAGGTTTGTGTTATTTCTATTACTTTCAACCATCATGTGCATGTGAGTTACTTTAAAAAATGAGTGGGGCTTGTGGAACCAAACATGGGTAATCTGATGGGAAAAAGCTGCGCATTTATGACCCTTCAGCTGAGGTAGCCCTAACCAATGTTGCCAAGAGATGGCAAAAGCACCCTACATATCCAAAACAGAGTAATACTTGTTCCAGGATAAGTTGTGCCAAACTTCTCCTATGAATTTTTGATTGTATAATTTTTAAGAAATAAGTGATTGTTACATGTTATATGATAACACAAGTGGTCCCCTGGTAGTCAAAATTTGACTATAAATTAATTGAAATTATAAGTTTGACACGCATAATTTAAGTACTAAGTTTCTGCACTCCTTCTCTATATCTATACTAATATTATAAAGAGGAAAGATTTGTTTGTTTGTTTGTTTCGAATAGGCTCCGAAACTACTGGACCGATTTGAAAAATTCTTTTTCCATTAGAAGCCGACATTGTCCCTGATGAACATAGGCTACTTTTTTTAATTTTTTTTTTTTTTTTTTGGTTTCATGTGTGTTTTAATGTTTTCGAAGCGAAGCGAGGGCGGGTCGCTAGTTCTCTATAAGTGTGGAAAAGGACAAACCCGAAATCCATACAAACTTGGGCCTGGCGTTACAGTGCTAGAATTTGGTCATAAGTTACAATACCTAAGAAGGTTTCTTGAGCCCAATTTTCAGGTCTCCCAGCAATGGCCAAATTGGTAAAATCAGACAATGTTTACATTTTAGGTTATGTTTATTGTTCGAGATATTTTAATAAAAACGATATTTTTGAGGCTGTTTCCTACTAAAGATGAGTAATTTTTTACGAAACTTGTTGCAGCAACAGTTTGCTTTAAAATAAAAATGGAACCTGTTACGAGAAATCGCGTGTTAGGTTGTTTACGAAAACGAACGAAAGCCAAAAATTAAAAACAACGTAATGCGAAACGCGCTGCGCACGAAATGATTTTTTAAGGGATTTTATGACCTGGTAACTAAGACCTTTAGGTCAGTCTTATTTTAATTTTAATGAAAACTTTTTTATATGAAAAACTATATTTATATGATAACTTTTTTATATAAAATATAAATCATTACGTGCTCCCTTAATATCTCATCACATTTCATTTCATTTTATTTCATGCCTTTTTTATTATTATTTTTTATTGCTTAGATACCCATCGACGAGCTCACAGCCCACCTGATGTTAAGTGGTTACTGGAGCCCATAGTCATCTACGACGTAAATGCGCCACCCACCTTGAGATATAAGTTCTAAGGTCTCAGTATAGTTACAACGGCTGCCCCGCCCTTCAAACCGAAACGCATTACTGCTTTACGGCAAAAATAGGCGGGTGGGAGGCGCGGACTCACAAGAGATCCTACCACCAGTAAAATTATTAATGTAACTACACCATAGAAAAACTCAAAGTACCAAATCGACTTTTCATGTTATATTTAAGATTGCCAGTTGAAAATATTTTGAATTGCTGCAGTTGCCGACATGATTTCGTGTCATAACTAAATGGCACAGTTATTTATTTCTTTTAATGATTTTTGTTAGTAGATTTTGGTGCTTTACGTTACGTTATTCAATGAGATTATGTTTATAGTCTGGCCGGCCAAACATGGCACAACTAAATAGCGGCAATCCAGAATATCTTCAGTTGGCAACATTAAAGATAACATAACACGATTTGATACATTTGTATTTTTCTAGGGCATAGTCACATTAATATAAAAATGCAAAACTATCCTTTAATGCTATATTTAATGTTGTCAGTTGTAGATATTTTGAATTGCCGCCATTGTAAGTAGTTGTGTCACGATTCGATGGCCATACTCTATTTACATTGATTAAAATACCTATAAAAACAGTCATTTATCCTAAAGCAAAAGAGTATTAATTATTTTTTACACTCGATTTCCACTAAATCGATCCTATTTTATGCATGCTCTAATTCTAATCCGCACGTTTGTGGAGCTAGTTACGTATGTATATTGAAATAAGTGTTGCAGATGTTTACAAAGATTGTTTAAAACAAAAAATTGAATTCAACTTATTTTCTACACTTGGCCATTGTCAATGAAGCTAAGATTTCAATAGGTTAATCAAGCAAAATAGACGAATTTTTTGGTACATATCCCATTCGTGTAACGCTTAGGCCCAAAATGGGGTTTCTCCTTTCATACTCCTCCGTCCATGCAATTTTTGTAAAAAGGGGTACAAAGTATTTGCTTCACATATTAATATATAGATAACATGTACCAATCACTTATTTCTCTCAAGCTCACAGCAGTGCCAACATGGCTCTTGTCATCTGCAAACTCACAAACTACAACAAACATTACATTCCTTTGCCACATACTCCACCATAGTTTAGCTACACTTGATAACACAAAACCAGTTTTTTTTTTCATTAAGCTTGTTGATCTAAATATTTTCAAAATAAGTTAATATATCTAAATCTTCCTAAAGAATAATCTTCTGTCATTAACCCAATTGCTTCAGCTTTTTCAAAAGGTAGATAGTACTATAATGCCAGGTACACTTGCTTTCAATCATCGAGTAGACTTGCAAAGTTTGCACAATCAAATTTTCTAATAATTGCATTAAGACAAATAAGTAATGTTTTGAAATGTGGGCAATTTATTGTTATACTAAATTAATACTCAATGATCAAAAGCTGTCTCAAATTAAGTACTATTAAAGAATTACAATAGGATTATAATGGCTAGTCATAAGTTTCTTTAACACTTTAATTAGGGTTCTTAATTCCAGCTCTAGCTTTATGTGTGTAAACATTGAATATATCTATTAAAATAATTTTAGATTACTTTTATGTTTCTAATTCACTTTGTAGTGGAAATCCTAGTTTAGGACCAAATGAGAATATCATTTATTTTCGATACCTTATTTATTAATGATTCAAGACTTCCAATGCGTTTTGAATATGACCATGTAAATGTTGTACTGCAGAGACCAACGATTCTGAAAAGTGGGTTAAGTGAAGCCAACTGAGCTTTAACTTAAATACTGATACTGATACTTTATGAGTAGCCTTGGCTTTTTTCCAAACAATTGCCTAAATAATCACTATTCTAAGATTTAATATTTTTTTTGTTTATGAACTGTAAAACTATATGCGGCAAAACAAAAAGTAAAAAAAAAATATTTATCAAAAAAAATTTCAACTCTTGACCTAATCATTAGTTTTTGTTCATAGTATTTCATTAAACCTGAACTAGATAAGACTTACAATTCAGTAAAATGTAAGATACATTGATCTTTAGAAAGCTTAAAAATTATTGTTAGGTCAAAGTATCAATAAAACTTTTAAAATGTCGAGTTGTTTCTTGACTTACAATTATCTTAATTTAAGCTTTGAAATTTAAAGAAATAATCGTAAGTAAGTAAGTAAGTTGCAGAAACTGTTTACTTAAAATTGTTCATCATTTCTTACCTTCAATGAGCCTCATCATCAACAATGACAGATCTTGAAAACATTTTCTTCTAACAATGTAACACCATATTCATTGTTATAAACACTTAATGTCGTTTAAACACACTAATTCATTATATGGTAAACTCAGTCACAATTACGTCAACTTTACAGGATTTTTTAAAGAAAAAATACACCCAAACATTAACAATCACTGACGACTAGTGTATAATCTATGTTGTCGGCTCAACGATGCGAATGGATCACAAACGAATAACTTCAAGAACGTTTTATTTCTACAAGTCTAAAGTTAATAAATTGGCAGATAGACGAAAAGGACTAATTGGAATATACAAGTTTGTCCAAAAATGATTTTTTGTTTGTTTTAATTACATAAACATTTTTTACAAGTAAACAATACGTAAAAGTAAGTAATTTATTGATACACAGTTAAGAGTTATCCATTTTGATGTCTGCGAATTAATATTGTTTTACCAGAAAATGAGTTTGTGAATCTTTGTTTTTTAATTTAGATTAACACATACCCTACGTTTAGGTTCAAATTTGTGTGCCGGAGCCAAAAAATAAAGAAGAAGAAGATGATCAAATTGTTTAGTCGGGGACTTTTTGAAGGGAAATGCGAGAATAGTTAGTGAATTAAGTGTCTTTTTCTTTAACTGTGTAATAATGGCAGCTTATTAACCACTTAGTGTCCATGAATGTGCGTCAGTGTGGGAAAATAAAATAAAATCGCTGGACGTTTAAAAAGGTTACCTTTAATTTCAAAGAAATTTTCACCATTTTACTGAGAGTACTTTTTATTTTTTATCTTATCCAAAATCTATTATTAAGTGTTATCTCATCTCACCATCCTGCCGTTAATTCCATTTCATTTAACTCTGTGTCACTTTTAGACTATAATAGAATATAATAGAAATTATGTAGTCGCTACAATAATTTTAAATTAAAAACATGTTTATTTGTTGTCTAAATTAAACGTCTAAATTAGAAGATAAAAAACTAATTTAGATGGAAACTATCTTTCATAAAGTTCATACAGTTTTAATGCAATTTTAGATTATATTTCAGACATGGCTTCGCTAAATGCTTTAAAAAAAAAAATTTAGAGAACAACGTGCACTGTGGTAAGAAACAGATTTTACAGTTACATAAATAATACACTTATAATAAAGTTTACAACTTGCAGGCCATGTTTAAATATTAGGTAGTGTATAACATACCTACATATTTATGGCCACTTTTGAGCAATAAAGCTAAATTACTTTTGACGGGAACGCGAGGAGTGAAGTTGTGTGATTTGTTTTATTTAGTCTATTTAGTGCTTCGTCAGGTTTAAATATGTAATAACGGTGGTTTATTAATTGTTTAATATCTGTGAAAGTGCACAAATGTGGAACAATGAAACAAAGCCGCCAGCCGTAGCTTCTCGGGATCTTCCAAAAAGTCTGAGGGAGTCCGTATAGAGTCCCTTCTTTATTTCGCCGTAAAATCGTGTTCTATGTAATTAGCACCACATTTGAAACAATAAGAGTTTTGTTGTTGTAACGGCATAAATAATTCTAAGATATTATATTAAATTAGTTATTATACACCTTATATTTTAGTTTTCGTTTTAAATTTTCGGCGGTAAAAAGGTCCCGTGTCACAGACTATATTCTTTTCCCCACCTCTCGTGCGTTCCGGTTTACGCATCATAAAAAGGTGCGTTCATAAACGCCACAAGTCCACTGAAAAAGTCTCAGTAAATGACCATCATCTTACTGAGATTATATTTCATCCCATATCATCTCATTACAGTTGATTAATGGGTCATATTAATCAACTGGGATGACATTAAATTGAATGAGATGATATGGGAATTTTTCATAAAAATAGGAAAATAAATTAAAATAAGACATGGCTTATGGTCTAGCTACCAGGTCATAAAATCCCTTAAAAAAAACTTCAATTATTTAGCTTCATTTTAGAGGTGAATGAAGTTAGCCCCTCAAAAAAATTTTTTTTTCCTATTTTATACTTATTTTCTATTAATTCGTTTGTTCATTATTTGTTCATGATTGTTCACTGTTAATAATTGTTTGTTCTGCGGTTATTTATTTAAAAAAAATATTTAAAAATATACCTACAAGTTAGCCCCTCTAATGCAATTTTTAATATATTTTCATCCTTAATGACTCGTAAATATTCATTTTCGATTGTTCTTATATGAAACACGTTTGTTCTCTTTCGAAATTACTCGTTTTTTGTTTAATTTACTATTTTTATTAGTTGAATAAATGTATGCAAAATATGTGTACTGCGCATGCGTCAACTATAATGCCTAAACTTTCTACGCGGTTTTAATCGTGAAAAAAAAAAAAACAAATATAAATCCTGAAGGAGCAATTAATTGGTATACAGTTTAATTAAAAAAATAAAAAAATAAATAAATGAAATAATGTGCATTGGCGTTAAGTTAGACCAAATACATTTTTTCCATACTCTTACCTATCGTATTAAAATGTTATTTTACTAATGTTAGGAATATAATTTCGACTGTGTAAAAAAGTTATTATAATGTATACCTATGTTATCTCTTGAAAGATAAATAATGAACATATTTACTTATTTGTTTATATTACCTATGTGAACTCCCTATCTTTTTTATACCTTCATAACGATAAGTAGGAGGATGGAAAAAATGTGTTTGGTCTAACTTAACGCCAATGCACATTATTTCATTTATTTATTTTTTAATTTTTTTAATTAAACTGTATACCAATTAATTGCTCCTTCAGGATTTATATTTGTTTTTTTTTTTCACGATTAAAACCGCGTAGAAAGTTTAGGCATTATAGTTGACGCATGCGCAGTACACATATTTTGCATACATTTATTCAACTAATAAAAATAGTAAATTAAACAAAAAACGAGTAATTTCGAAAGTGAACAAACGTGTTTCATATAAGAACAATCGAAAATGAATATTTACGAGTCATTAAGGATGAAAAAATATTAAAAATTGCATTAGAGGGGCTAACTTGTAGGTATATTTTAAAAAATTTTTTTTAAATAAATAACCGCAGAACAAACAATTATTAACAGTGAACAATCATGAACAAATGATGAACAAACGAATTAATAGAAAATAAGTATAAAATAGGAAAAAAAAAATTTTTTGAGGGGCTAACTTCATTCACCTTCATTTTAGTTCTCAACTCAAATATATTATGTGTATAATCTATGGTTCTCAATTATATTAAGCTACAGCATACCTACAGCTTCTTAGATCAATACAAACAGAGGTTTGGATGCTTCGATCAATAATACTACTAGATTCGCGATTAGCGCTTCAAAAACGGCCCGAAAAATAAGACCACAAATAAATTTGTGGTCTTATTTCAAATTAGTATGGTCCAATCATAGCCAACACTAAGACGTCAAAACGCTGCAATGCGCGTTAAAAAACTGAGTAAAAAACCACCGTAACACCAAGGTTTTGGAAGGAATATCTTTTTTTGGTAAATTTATATTATTAAGTGTTTTTCATAAAATAATAAACACAATTATATTGTAAATAAAACACAATTTACGAATATTGTAATTGTTTGGCCAATGTTTGCAACAAGGCACCAACTATTGTAACAAACATCACCAATTCTTGAACAGGGAATGCATAGAGTAGTTTTGTTATTTTATAATGTTATTTTTGTTTGTAGATTTCCTAGTAGCCCCTTGTCGCTGTGCACTATGGATATATATTGTCGCGAAAGAAAGAGGAGAAGAAATATAGAACCCTTATAAAAATTCTAGAATTGTTCAATGGTGGTGGCAAATCAATGCAAAAAAGTATTAAAAAAACTTTATATGTATGTGTAAATATTTTAAGCGTATATGCTGAAAAGGATTTGTTTTCTGGGAGAAACGAACACAGCCATAAAATAAGCCTAAATTAAACTGATTATAGAAAAATTCATTGATATAAGATTACATTATATTTGTAAAAAAGAAACCGCTCATATAAAAATGACTTTTAAAAGACAGCTTTACAACAAACTGAATCTGTTTAAAGGTAATTAAACCTACATTATTGTTTTAATTACTTCTGTATAAAGAATACGTGGAAAACATGTATCGTGTTTCCTTTCATATTTTTTTTACTTTATTCAATTTTATTTTTTATCACCTATTTGTTGTAATAGCGGCAATGTAAAATATTATCTACTACTTTTTTGAATCGGTCAAAAATAGTTGCGACCATACAAAACAAACCTAAAACAAATATGTATATTCTGCAACTCTATGTCTTTCAATACTTACTGTGTTCTGAGCATTGAAATGTAATACCAAGAACTACATCTAGTTCCACAATACAATAAGCACGAAATTTTAAACAAATATTTTTAACCTTATAAATTAGGCTTTAAGTATCATTTTAGAATAAATATTTTTGTACTGATGTCTTTTTATGTTCAAGTGACATTTTAAATTTATTCCATAATATTCTTTTTCTGACGAAAGGACCTAAATACATATATTTTGCAATGGTAATTAAACTTTATGTTTAAGTATTAAGGTTTAGAATAAACTGAATTCGTTAACATTATTAAACTTTTTCTAAGAAATGAAGATGTTTTCGTGTCTGCAAACGTGGCCACTGGAGCGTCTTATTTTTGTTCCTGATCTTTAATCTAGTACTATTATTGATCGAAGTTTGGATGTACGAAACAGATTTTACTGTAGATAGAACTTACTTAGAGTTTTTAAATATTTTAAGCGCACTAAAATTGTGGTAACCATGCGGCGCTTTAAAAAAAACAATAATACAAGTATAAAATGAAAAGTTTTGCTGATTAAAAATAGAAAGAAACTACAAAAGTATTTTATGAATTTCTTGAGAGGTAATTATGAAAGCTTGCAGTACACAGGACAATAGTGTTGAACGTGAATTCTGTAAATTGCCAAAAAGACAGAAAAAAAACCTGAGTAACGAAAAAGCTTCCCTTATGAGGAGACGAGAAAATTTTGTAAAAGCGTGTAGGAGGGTGTCCTTCCAGGCATATTCCAATTATCGCAAACGGATGCTTTTATCATACATGCCAAGTTGTTTGACTGGAGCCTGCAAGCATACTAAGGTAGTATTGATAATTTTGATTAAATTTTAATTCTATTATGTCAATTGACTTTTAAAATAATTGTATTGACGTAACATAATTAAAAACCGCTTTAATATAAAACGCTAATACTTAGATATAATTATGCTAAATAATAAACATTAAACACAAACAATGCTGATCTAGTACATCTAGTAGTGTTGTGTGTAGTGTAGGGTTGTGTTGTGGGTCATGTCTGCTAAAAGTTTTAAAACATTGAACAAATTATATTACAGGTTAAAGAAACTATTCCTAATTATGCTGTAGAATCATTTAAGGTGGAAATAAACAATCATATGTGGCTAGAAGCTGTGGACATATGTCATATGAGTATATCCCCCCAGTATTACTTATCAGACGATATTCTAAAGGGTTTAGTGCTTATAATACTGGTAAATATACTTTTTGTTTCATTCAATCATTAATTAGCATGCGGTAAGATTAACAAAAAACTGACATTTACAGTAAATATCCAAATATCCAATTGCATAGGCGGGTAAATGAATCCTTAGCTCACATGGCATTATTTAGTTTTTCTTAAAGATTTTATGGATTGGTTTCACTTGTCACAATTTGATCATCAAAATCCATAGGTATCATAGCGTGAATGCAGCCACACTGGAAAAAAGATTGTTGTTTCAATTACTATATTATGTATTAATTAATACCAAATGGATTATCTTTTGAGAATATGAGATGAAAACAAATTTATTTATAAGGATTAATATGATGATTTCAATATTTAGAAACACAAAAATATTTAAATAGTTATATCTGTAATATTTCAGAATGCCCATGACAGCAAAGAACAAGCAGCAAGTTATGTTATTGATAAATGCCAACAAATGCTGTTCCAAAATTTTAACACTCATCCACCTTGTTTATTGAATTCTGAAAGAAAAAATTCAGTGCGAGATTCTTATAGTCACTTCCTCTTGTCTCAGATGATTTTTAAGATTAAAAATAAGGATGAAAATAAGATAGTAACTGAAACTGAGAGAGGGATAGTGACAAGCTGTATTAAAAGATTACAGTATGAGCTACAAAAAGGGAATCCTGGACCAATTTTAACCAAAGAAGACTTGAAACCAAATGAACATTTAGATTACGTACAATGTATAAATTTTGAAAAAGTCATTGAAACATTTGAAACTTTAAATAAAACAGAAAGAATTATGCGACTTATGGCTGTTTTAGAAAGTGTTGTAGAACTTTTGCAATTTGATTTAGCTATTTGGTATTTCAGGTAAATATTTAAGTTAACAAAAAAAATTACTTGAAAATTTCCAAACATAATTAAAACTACTTTTACAGTTTAATCTCACATTTATTATGGACATTAAATTATTTCCCACTTTTCAAATACTTTACAATTTTGGTGATCATACAGGACTATATGTAAAAATGGTTTTAATTAAGTCAGAAATTCAGGACTATTGGAATAAACACAAAATTTTACACAAAAATGTAGACAGTATAAAAATATTGCACTGGAGCACAGTACATCACCTTCAGGAGGTTGATAGGAAGTGATCGTAACTAAGGTATCATGTGTATGAAGAGATGCGTCATGCGCTCTAATCCCTCAGGCAAGTTCTAAGCAAATACCATACATACAGGAACTGCTTCTAAGATAAAGCTAACATGGTAAAAAATAAGAAAATAAAACCATAATTACTGTTGATGATGATTGTACTGTAAGCTCCGTGGTGACATTCATGTTGTGATGTTTATGGTTTAAAGTAACCTCTCAATGCTAGGTGTGCTGTTAGAACATACCCACCACATATATCATATTTAAAAATAGTATATTAATTATGAGGACAGGACTACACAGAGTTAGCCTATTCCAGATCGTGTAATCAAGATAAAAAAATAATTACAGTTCAGTTACACATGGTCGGCGATTGAAAAGATCAGATAAACCTCTAATGAGACTTGTTTTGTGGCCAAATGAAAATATAGAAATTAATAAAAATGGTCTCAGTTTACAAATCGCTAGGCTGTTTGTTAATATGATACATCTAAATTGCCCTGAAGACTATATAAAAACTATGACAGTAAGTAACAATAACATTACATATGCATTTTACCTTCCAATTCAATTACTGTTGCTTGAAAATAAAATTTTACATAATAATAGAAGACAAGGCTTATTAAGGCCAAAGACAACAATAGAAAACAAAGTACTATTAAGGAATAATATAAACAATTGTTGTCCTAGGATAGCCTGCTGGTACATAGGGCCCTCACAAGTTGTTCTCCACTTGACCCTGTCTTGCACTTGCTCCTTGACATTAATCCAGGTTGCATCTTATGTTTTAATAATTATAATAATAAATAATTATAATAAAATATATAAATTATTATATTTATTAAAATTATAATTACTCGTTCTTAAAACAGAATTACTTAATCATTAATAAAATTGATCTTAACAATGCTCATGAGAATAACACAGGACAGAACTATTTATTACATAAAAATGAAAAGTAATCTTAGTTACTGCTTTAAGTATTCTCAGGATATACTTATATGAACCCATATGAATAAAAAGTTTTTTGTAAGATTTAAAAATATTCATTTTATATAAATCTTATTTCTTTTTCAGATTTTACTGAATATAACAATAGAAACTATTTATCAGTGTGACTTGAACTTTGCTAATGATTACCCAAATTTAGGAAAACATGTTAGTGCCTATGCAACTGAATTCTATGAAATTATTCAAGGTAATCAACTAATAACATTATTTTTATAAATTACATTAGTTGGTTGTTCATTTCAAGACTATTCAATATTAAAAGTGAAGGCTGTATAATTATGGTAAAAGAGGATTCCCACATAAGTGGTGGCAAAAGCGAAGATAGTTTGGAACCTCTGGGTCTGTGGAGGGACCTCGGTTCCCCTCTGTATTTTGTACCGTATGTTCCATGAGGAGTGCTCTGCGTAATTGTTAGAGATGATACTGTTATCTCGTTTTTACCATCGCACCGCCCGCCACCGGAGTAGAGTTCATTCATACTACCTGGAGCCACTGCAGTCATCCACAGTGCATTTCCAGAGGTCTTTCTTGCCACGTACCATCCGACTATGGAATGAGCTCCCCTCCACGGTGTTTCCCGAGCGCTATGACATGTCTTTCTTCAAACGAGGCTTGTGGAGACTATTAAGCGGTAGGCAGCGGCTTGGCTCTGCCCCTGGCATTGCTGAAGTCCATGGGCGACGGTAACCACTCACTATCAGGTGGGCCGTGTGCTCGTCTGAATACAAGGGCAATAAAAAAAATAGTATTATCCTAGGATGATCCCGTTCGACCATTAAAGTGGGAGCAGGCAAAGGCATCAGAGCCTACTCAACCGGTATACGACGAGCTTGTTGGGATTTAGTCGTTAGTTGATGTAGGGCAGTGCGTGCGGTTCGCGTGCTGCTAGTGAGCAAAATCGTACTAGTGACCAAAGTATTCAAATTTAGACACCTTGATGGCAGTCCCTTATTAGAATTAGAATTTAGAAAACCTTGATGGCAGTCCCTTAACACCAGGAGGGCCAAAAGCTTGTTTGCCCAATACTTAAAAAGATAATATTATCTTACAGGTATGCCGCCCGACACTATAATAAGAATTCTAGAATATATGCATCCAACATTCATCAGAAGTAAAATTGGAACAATGTATCTTCAAAAGGTATTGAGTATAGAAGGAGATTGTTTATTCATTATATTGAAAAAGTTTTTAGAAGAATCTCTTTGGAAAAACTTTCCTGTTTCTAATCGTTTAATAAAAACAGCCCCAAGTGTGTTTCCTGTACCAAAGAAAATTTCTCATAAATTGAAATATTTGCAAAAAAAATGTCTATCAGCAATGTGTGAGGAAGATTCTGGTGAAAACTTCTGTCAACTCGATTATTCAAAACAAGAGACAAGTGTTGTTCATCAAGAACAAATGTTTCACATTTTGTATGTATCTTTAGATGCATATTTGGATGGATTCAGCATTCCAGATCACAGGGATACTATTCATCAGATGAATTTGCTTGAAGGAAATTGTATAGATAATTCAGAAAATGATGTTCAATGCACAGTAACAGAGACATTTGTAAAGACGTACAAGCGTACTTATGAAGCTTTGAAAGAAATCACTCTGTTATTTGATACCCTAAAAGATTCTGATAGGATGCCTCCACCTGATTTAATATCTAAAATGAAAAATATTGGTCTCTTTGATAGTTTACAGTGAGTCTATTCCGAAATTTCCAGACGCATTTGAAAATAAAAATCTGATTGAGCCATTTGTAATTATAGATAGATTTATCTGCACAAAAATATTAAGATTTTTTTATAGGGCAGGCCGCCAGTGTCAACATAATTGTGCAATAACTTCATACATAAATATCAGTAAAATTAATTTGCATATCACTCTGAACCAAAAATCTGTCAGGTTTGTTTACGCTGTTGTGATAGTAACTTTTAAAGATATTATAAAACGGAAGAGAAATAAATCTTGATGCAGTAAAGAAGGTTATTTTTTACCCACAATGATGATACGTAGGCGGCACTGAAAATTTCGGGAATTAACGAAGTGACACAACATTACTATTTAAAAATGTATTTATTGCTTTTCGAAGTATTTTCCGCGAAATTTGACACATTTTTCCATACGATGGAACCAATCATTGAAGCGACCATTCCATTCGGAAGTTGGGGTCTCCAAAATGGCCGTTTTGTAGGCGTCCACAGATTCTTTAGGTGATGAAAATCTCTGTCCACGCAATTTATTCTTTATTTTAGGGAAAGTATAGAAATCATTAGGGCTTAGGTCGGGGCTGTACGGCGGATGGTCTAATAATTCTATGTTTTCTTGCTCTAAAAACTCTTTTGTTCTGTGCGCGGTGTGAGAACTCGCATTGTCGTGATGGAGGATGATGCGGCGGTTGCAGTTCTCTTTACGGAGTTCAGAAACGACCTGTAGCAAACAAATGCTAGCATACCATTCTGCATTAACCGTTCTTTGTCCCTCAAGAGGAATAGTCGTAACATGGCCGGTTTTGGAGACAAACGTGGCCACCATTTTTTTTGCAACACTCCGTGAACGAACAATTTTTGTTGGCTTATTTTCGAACACCCAAACTCGTGACTGGTTTTTTGTTTCGGGTTCGTACGCGTATATCCAGGATTCGTCACCTGATACAATGTTGTATACAGCATTTGAGGATCCTGCGTGGAATCTTTCGAGAGTTCTGACGCACCAAGTAACGCGAGCCGCTTTTTGCTCTTCACAGAGCGAATGCGGTATCCATCGGGAAAACAACTTTTTTACACCTAATTGTTCATGCAAGGTTATTTGTATTTGACTCATGCCAATGTCTAAAGTTGCCTGAATTTCGCGGTATGTCACATGTCGATCTTCCTCAATCAGCTTACGCACAGCATCAACGTTTTCTTGGGTGACTGCAGTTTTTGGACGACCTTGACGGGGATCATCACTGAGCTTGACACGTCCACGTTGAAACTCAGCAAAAATAAAGATAAATAAGCGATAAATTGTGGTTTTGGATGGGCCTTCATCACCAAATGCAGAAATCATCTGGTCAACACACTGTTTTTGTGTTAAACCACTGCGAAAGTCATAATAAATCATCGCTCCTGAATTTGCTCGAGTCAATTCCATTTTCTCAACGACTAAATAAGTTTGACAAAACCTCGTGACAAGACCGAGAATCTTTTTTTAAATAAACAAATGGTATTCGATTTTTAAAACCTAGGAGTTTTCAATTGAAAAGATTTTAATATGACAGGAACAGTGGAAATATTCCATTCCCGATACTTTTAGTGCGGCCCTCGTATAAGTAACTTTGAATTTTATATAGATTGCAAGTGCCCTAAATTTATCTTTCTATATTATCTGAATTCAATACACAAAAGAAGTATTTACTGTAAGTACAAGTATTTTACTGTAATGAATTGTCTATAAAATGCCAACCACACATGGAGAGTTTGATGGACTCACTTGTACCCATATTAACTACTCTACTTTTGAGTGAGGTCGACAAGTTCTATGGACAGTCATACCCAATTACTCGACAACCTGGTTTGAGGTTTGAGGATGACTTCCAGTCACTGGAACAAGCTGTTTTTCGAAAAGGCTTTAGTATAAACTCGTACTATAGTACCGGAGGCCATTGATACGCTGCGCAGGTTGAACAAAAGATCTATAAGAATATAACTTGTCGCTTTGCTTAGCATTTGTCGACTACCATAAAGCTTTCTTTGATTCGAATGAGACCGTATTGCAGTCTCTACATTTTTTTTCTTACCTATGCTGAGAGCCTTTAGAGGCTATATCAGCGTTACCCTAGCGTAGAGTAGATGAGCTATCGGAGCCTAAATGGGAGGTGTTGCTAACACTGGCGCTAGCAAGAGGAGTGCTTCGCAGAATCTACCCCTGAGAAGATCCGGCGAGAAACCCAGTGGGCTGTCTCTATAGGATAATTTACTTGTCGAGCCCTTCGTTTGGGACCCGACCTTTGGGATCCATCCTGCAGCGTGGCGTGAGGAAGGAAGATATATGTCTTATGTGTGTTATGTCTCCGAAACTGTTTACAGTTGCGTTGGAGGATGTTTTCAAAGTCCTGAACCGGAAAGGACTATGCACAAATATTAACGGCGAGTACATAACTCATCTGTCACTGTCGACGCCCTAGACACGTTCTTACAGATCCATCCCATCCACTAACACTATTATTAGACGCCTGCAGCTCTAGCATTAGGAGCAGGTTAAGGTACCCTGGTAACCGTACTCATCGAACACGCCAAAGCCATCGACGTGCAACCTAGTCCATACATCAATCAGCTCGCTGAGTTTCTCGCCGATCTTGTGCTGGATTCGCGAAGAAGCTGCGCTTGAGCTGTTAGGTCTCCTTTGGAGGCTCTCGGGCAGCAGTTCTCAAATCCCACACCTCCTGGCTGAGCCTATCTGTTCTGGTGAAAGGCCACCGGGCCACCAGTATCCCTTCCTTTCTAATTCGTCTTCTATAGGTTTGCTGACGATAGTATGGTTATATTTGAGATCTTGGAGGACTTCAATACAATGCGCAATAACCACAATAGAGCTTCTATTCTAGAAGCCTTAATATGAACATGGAAAAAACGTAAATTATGCCAAACGCTCATGTAGTGCTCACTCCTATAAAGATCGGAAGGTCTGCGCTCGAAGTTATTTACGAGTATATTTACTGGGGGCATACTGTCTAGTTAGGTAAATTCAACTTCGAAAAACAGGTCAATCGTCGAATCCAGCTCAGATGGGCAACGTTCGGTAAGCTACCTATGTAAAATCTTTTCATCACAAATATGTACCAGTGTCTGAAAGATAGACTGAAGGTGTAGTCTGCCAAGTGACTAGAGTCAAATCTAAGATACGGCCCATCTGGTGGTCACCAAGTGGTCACTGGAGCATATAGACATCAACCACATCAATGCCACTGCCCATCTTGAGACGTCACATTTTCTTTTTCGGGCCGAGGGCCGAACCTCCTACGAGGTCCCCGCGCCTAGGGGGCGCGCGGGGTATGTGAGACTCAACGATCTGCAGGTGTTGAGAGCAGACCGCGGGCCCACCCACTAAACGACTCCCCTGCACTCTTACACCCGGCGTCCGATCTCCGTCCGGGGTCAAAACCCGGTCAGAGTAGGGGAGTTCCCGCGGTCAACACTACAACACGCGGCGCCACCCCGAGGATGTCCTAAGTCCTAGTTGAAGAGAATCTCCGTTGATTAGAAACAATTTCTAATTTATGCCTCAAAATGGTTTAGCAAGGCCATTTGTAGCAATAT
Organism: Bombyx mori; assembly: GCF_030269925.1. Classification (NCBI taxonomy): domain Eukaryota; kingdom Metazoa; phylum Arthropoda; class Insecta; order Lepidoptera; family Bombycidae; genus Bombyx; species Bombyx mori. The sequence continues at coordinate 6,027,527 of NC_085128.1, forward strand.
AATGGTAGGTAAATTAGTAGTAGCAGACTGGGAACCCTTGCTTTGTTGATGTTCTACTCAAGAAAGGGTTTAAAGGATGTTGGGTTTCCCTAAAATGTTAATGTTATAGGTCATTGTTATTAATATCAAAATAGGTACTTGTGATAATTATTCATTTATTTTCTAATGTTTTGTTTAGTGTATGTATAATATAATGTTTTATAATTTTGCTATATTAAACATAAAACACTTGTTTTTATTTTGTTCTATTTTAACTACCTATTTGATATAAGCTTTACTAATTTTGACAAACAGTATATTTGTTTTAGAATATAATGTGAATGATAGTCAACTTTAGACTATATACTTTATATATTCCATAGATGGATGAATCAGAATCTCAATTGTATAACAGCTCTCGAACGCATTGAACTGGAACACATGGCTGTTTTGCAGGAGAAATAGGAAGGATGGCCAATACCTACCTATATAATTATATTTATAATATGCCTTGCCTGCCGCTAAGGAGTGTTTCAAAAATATATTAGTTTTGAAATAATCAAATAATTAACAAAAAGTGATATTATTTTTAATTAACTAATAGGGGAAATAACCAATAACTTAATAAGTTGGCATAAAATGTCCTCTTGATTTCTTTGTTCTTTTAGCTTTTTCAATATCAACATTTGGATATTCTGCTTTTAAAGTATCCATATCAAGGTTAGGGAAACGTTTGAGTAAATGTTGGACATGGTTAAAGTCTCTATTGTGTGCTTTCCTCACTTCGCTATGGATTTTTTCATTATACAATCTTCTAAACTTTTTTACTGCCAAACTGTTGATGAAGCCATGTTTTAGATATGGTCTTACCCAACGTGTGTTCATAAATTTAGGTGTATCGTATTCTGACGGTTGATACTTTTCTGGCATTCCTATAAGATTTATAACATCTTTCACAGGGCGTTCTCCAGTTTCACCTGTTTCAAGCTTGTAGTAAGCAATATTACGTTCTCTAATAACCGATTCTATGTTATTCATTGATTCTTCAACTTTGTCAATTCTTTCTGGATTTGGGAACAGTCGAACCCTTTCGTTGCACTCATGTTCCATAGTGTAAAGCATATTACGTTCTTTCAAAAGTACATACCACAATTTGTGCAAATCTGTATTGGACTTTAATCGCAACTCGTCCAGTTTCCAAGCTCTTCCTACTCTTATATTAGTTTCAGGCCAATTCTTCTTTGCATCAAAGAATTCCATTAAATCTTGCGTAGGTTTGGTTGTGTGGAAATCCCTTTTAACAATACAAGCTGCTGCTGTGTTGATAGATTTTTGTGATCGCATACATAATGTAGTGGTACTTCGAAAAATATTTTTTATTATTACAGTATTCATGCCTATACAATATATTTTTTAATGACTTCGTTTTACTTTTCTTGGTTACTTCTCTCAAATATATTAAGTGTATAATCTATGGTTACTTCTACAGTTTTAAAAATATTAACCATAGATAGTGGTAGTTTTATTTTTCCAAATGGAAAGGCAAAAGTATCACACCATACAGCCTAATCTTTTATATGAGTCGTCTATTATCAAAGGCGGCAATCTGACTTTTGGACAATGATTGGTAAATCAGAAAAACGAATTATTGACTTTGTATTCCATTGGCAGTCACAAAACTCTTCGGAACGACATCTTAGATAAATAACAGGTTAACTATTAACCTTTATTTAATGCAGGTTTTGAACCGTATTCTTTGAAGGAGACGATGATATTCAAATAAATCTGTATTGACATATCATTAAAATTTTTTTGTCCAAATGTACAGATTGCCGCCTTTGATAATAGACGACTCATATGTGAGAAGTGTTTCGTAGTAAATAATTTTCACCATACCCACGACTGGCCACGACAGTTGTCCTTTTCGTCTAGCTTTTTTTTCTCATTCTTATCTGACAATATTTTTTATGGAATATCGTCACTATTCTCAGATAGTTTTCGAATGGCTTTTCTTTTTAAATATAGAACAGCTCCTTCTATTCTCTCTTTTTTTTTCTTCTTTGTTTTGACACATTTTATTACATTTTCCTTTTTTATATTTTTTTCTGCAGCATTTTTTCTAGTTTTTATGTGTTCTTCCGAAGTCAATAGTGTTGCTTTGCTCTTTTACGCACTTGAATCAGTTTTTGTGGAATAGCTGATATATCCTGTAAAATTCGAGATAGGGTGTAGTCTGGATTCTTACTGAACGAAGCCTCTTTCGGAGTACTCGGGTGTGAAACATTAGACATCGTGGCAGTTCTAACGAAAGATTTTTAGCCACGATTTCAGAGCTATATTTTGTTTCATTTATTATTGGTTCATAAGAACAACCTGGTATAGGTTCCTTCTGATTGTCCACAGCAGATTTACAATGTGAAAGCACTTGTGTAACAGAAGTATTTGTCGAGTCATCTGTAGATTCTTGAAAAAACGCATAATCTGGCACCACTTCTGGGTTAAGGGGGTACACTCCAGTTCCTTTAAAACCAGCAATTGCATTTTCCGACGATGCTGCTTTTCCCCAAGCCCTGTTAAGCCAAACTCCGAAAGAAAGTCTCGATATTCGACGTCCTGGGTTGTGGATTAACCAAAGTCTAGACCAGGGATCGGCAACCTGTTTGTCCTTAAGGGCGCACTACTAAATTTGAAAATCACCGAGGGCGCATATTTTACAGATAATCAACAGGTATCAATGGGCATTAAAAAAACCGATTTTTTATAACTTTATTTTGTTGGTGTCATACATAATGATACATATAATTCAGTGTGAAACTTGGGTGTCCATATTTTCAGCTAATTTCTTATAATTGGGGATATATTTAGAGTTCCCGGTCCTTAAACAATTAGATATCTAAATATGAGTCATTAAGCTTTGTTCGGTATTGAAAGAAAATAATTATTTCGGATTACTTGGTAGTTTTAAATGCACGGTCTACGCGTGGTCTATTCGAAATACGATCATACACTAACAAAAAATACGTCCGTGTTATTAGATACGCACAAGGTTAGCTAACTGCTAATCTATGCAGAATCCTAAACTCAACTGACTACTTCCTGTATATCGCCGTTTGACAAGAGTAAGTAAATCGCTGTGGCTGTCATACATACATTTACATTAGTCCAGCGAGGGCGCATTAAAAATCGATCGGGGGCGCCATGGCGCCCGCGGGCTCCGCGTTGCCGACCCCCTGGTCTAGACTGTTCATAGAAGTAATGTTTTAGTGAATTAAAAACAGAACGAACTAAGGGCTGGAGATAATGAGACGTGTAACTAGGCATTGATACCAAAAGAATGTCATTCTAAATGGCATATTCCAACATTTCCACAGAATTGGAATGAGTTGAGTGGCCGTCTAACAGAAAGACAGCTTTCCCGGCTGGTTTCCTTAGAACAAAGTGTGTTTTTAGCCATTCTAAAAATATTTCTGATGTTATATATGCTGATTTTTGAGACATGAATAGTTTTGATCCTGGAGGCATTCCGTGTTCAAACTCAGGCTTTTTATTTTTTCCTTTCATACAGGCAGGTGGCAAAAACGTGCCTTCTGAATTGCAACAGGCTATAATGGTTATTGTCTCCCCTTTTTTAGTTGATGTTACTGTGGAAAAAGCTTTAGAACCTTTTGGAAGCAAGTACGTGCCCCGGACGACTGTTTAACTGTAGGCCTGACTCATCCATGATAAATACGCAGTTAGGAGGTAGCATCTCATTCTCATGTATAAGGACGCTTTCAAGCAATTTATATTTGTAAATATGCATTAACTTCTGATCTATTCATTTCATTTACTCTAGACAAAGAAACTCCTTCTGACTTCCTAAGTGTAATATCAGTATTTCGGCTTAAGAACAACTGCAACCAGTCATATCCTGTTTTCTGATTGTCTTTGTTGAATCTATGTTTTAATTTTAACTGTTCGGCAAATTCGTAAGCTATTTTTCTGACATTATCCCTTTAGCTTGCATTGTTTTAATATGAGCAACCAATTTCTTCTCATTTTGTTCTCCGAATAAGGTAGGTGGTCCCATAGGGCCTTTCTTGTCATCATTCTTCTTTAGTTTTCGTTCTAATGTCTTTCTAGGTATCTGATATTGGTGACTAGCTGCGCGTATGGATAATCCATCATTTTTCACACCATTAATAGCTGCTTTTAGTGATTCTTCCAACCAGTTTCCTCTCACAGCCACTGCCTTTCCTCTTTTTTATTAGGTATCTAAAACAAATAAGAAAATCAATATTTTGTAGAGAACATCATTTCTGTGACATGGCACCATGGCCATCATATACCGACTGCAATTGGCCATCACTCCTTTTTTCCGGGAGAGACGGCCACAATAAAAACTAAAACAAGTCATGACACGAAACAAACAATTTTGAAGTTACAACGTAGCACTGTTTGTATACTTTACATCAAATACAAATATCATCATAATTTAAAGAAACTTATACCACAATTGTTTAAAACAAAAAACATCACATAAATATTTACAATAGTCGAAACAAAAAACAAAGGATTTACTTACATTTTCTTTTTTTTTTGCCAAATGTTTTGCCGCACCGCTGTCCTCACGCACGACGACAACGAACTAAATGCTAAACGGTGAACGGTGGCACTTACGGCCGTTTTCAATAACCTATCTATCCCTAGTTTCGGTTACTAAAGATAGACAAATCTATATTTTTGTCCTTACTTACGTTCCAATAACCTATCGACGGGCAGCAGTTCCTATCGGATTTATCTATCCATCGTCGGGAGGACGGATAACCTGCTAAAGATAGAACGCTCATACAAATCGTGCTTACTTCCGTTTCAATATGAGTTTTAAGTAACTCTCCGGTAGGCGGCGCTATCTCTAGTATGGGCATTCGCTTATCTGTCAAAATCGGCCGGTTACATGTTTATCTTTCGAAAGTAAATCGCTATAATTTAATAATTGTTTCTCTTCATATTGGCATATTGTAGCAGTGATGATAGTGATATGGAATTATTTCAAATGATAATGGATTGTGATGCAGATAGTGATAGTGAGGCCGATATCATATGGTTAGGAAAATAAAGATCGTCTGAATTACATGGCGAAGATCAATAATTACGAATTTGACTATAGATTTCTGAGCAAAGGTATTGTGAATGAATTGATTAATTTAATGAGACCATATTTGAGTGTAACGTCAAAAAGGTAAGATAAATTTTAACCATAAAAGTATTCGTTATTACAACTTATATTTGTTTATAGCAATAGCAAAATTATACCTAATTTTGGTTGTGTTACAAAATCACACTCAACAGGAATTCTATAATACTGCTGGATTCCCATGGTGCCCTAAATGACATTCATATACTAATACTATAACCTGGTAGGCTATTTACCTTCATTCTTATTACACACTGATACCTCTACATTTTATATTTGTGTTACAGATTCAAATATAGGAGAGGAATTTAGAAATAGAAAAAGAGTATTTTGAATGTGTAATTTGTGTGCAATGCATCATTGATGTTTCAAAATGTTGTTGCTTGATGGCCTGGGTCTACTCATGATACAGCTATAATTAACCATTCCGATTGAAAAGGTATTTCTTATTTATATTACCTTATTTATATTATTATTATTATATATTATTATTATATTTTTATTTATTTATATTATATATTTAGATGTTTATATGAATTTTATATGACACTATTATAATAAATTATATACATATCAAGAGAACATTGATAACAAGGTGGACTTGGAAATTGCTATTTGCTTGCCGATAGAGGCTATCCCCACAACCCTATCTTTTAACGTGATTAATTAACCCACATACTCAATCGGAACGATTTAAAATGAATCACATATTAAAACAAGAAATACTATAGAGAGGTAATCTTTTTTTTTAGTTAAGAGCTTGTTATACTGTATTGTAAAATAATTTAAGCGAATAATGTATAATTTTCAGATGCATTGGTGTTTGTAAAAGAAGACTCCCTGTATATCATTGAAAAGTAGATTAAAACTAGAAAATATGCAAGCTGTTATTATAGCTGCCATGCTGCATAATATCGTCAGAAGTATGAATTTAGAAGAATTAGAATCAGAAATTTCAGTCGTAGATACATTACAGGAAAATAATATAATTGTTCGTAACAATTTTTCAAAACTTACATCTGAAATACAACTATGTACTTATAAATAATTGCTTCCAAAGATAATTTATAAAATAAACTCCAAAGATAATTTGACTATTTTTTATTTTCCAAAATGATAATTACATGGTAGTTAGTACATGCAAGATTTTAATTTAGAATTTGTACATATACTTAAAAAATATCTAACATAAAATTATTATTGCCTACTTAATTTATGAAATTTAATATTCCTTTTAAGTAATTTTTAATTTTTTAAATTATCTAAATCTAACTTAACTTTTGCTACAACAATCTCCTTTTCTTTATTTTCCAAGTCAAGTCTCTTTTTTGCTATTAGATATTCTGCTAATGCATTGTCCCTATGCTAGCCTTGCATTTCTTTTCTTCCATCTTGTTTCCTGTTGTAAAAGTAAGCTTGGCTGTAAAAGTGTTAAAAATATTATATGTGACCTACAACAATGTGCATGCTTTATCCAAAATTTCATCTGCAATCCTTACCACCTCCAGCCTGTAACAAAGAGCATAATTATTTCAAATACTACGGCAACCTGAAGAAAAAATCATGTTTATCAATGTGTTATTAGAGACAAACAATCAACTAATTATACTAACCTTACTAAGGTTGTTTCTTATGTTGCCGTAGCGTTCTTTAAGTTTTCCCATTTTAGTCGAAGCTGCGATGGAGTTCGTGGGAAACGACGAATCGACGAATTAAAATCATTTACAAGGGTTTGCCAAGCCTGCTCCTTCAATTTATTGTTTGTGGCATTTGTTGCCTTATTATTGAAATGTTTTTTCGCCGCCACAAGTTCTGCTAGAATCATCGTCTCATCTTTTGTCATGGGTGCTGCCTTTCTTGACTGAAAAAGATACATTTTCTAAACTTGAACTCAAAGTTTTCAAAGTAAAATTATTATTATCAATGTAGTTCATAGATACTTACAGAATTCATTTTATTTCACTGTAGCTCTTTAATTATAAACACACTTAGAATTATAAACGAAAGTTTTAAAACGTTTTGGAGGTAAGTCATCATCTAATATAGTAGGTAAACAATAGAAAAACAAACAAAAGAAACTGATCACTGCTTATTGGCAAACGGACTGTCAAAACGTTTCGTTTCATAATTTCGACTAGGATAAAAATAGCAATACGTCCAATTTAAAAAAATCTACATATGTTTTTATTACTTTTTGTTATAAACAAATGTGTTTATGATAGTCTACAATATGCTGGTTAAATTATAGTTATAATTTAGAATAAAATAAAATAAGTCTTGAACCTGATGTTGTTTCGTATTTGTAGTAGAACGAAACGTATCAAGAGGCTCGGATAAATCGGAGGGAAGAAGCTATCTACTGTTGGTCAAAGAGAGATAGCACTTATCCGTGATTGTGAAACGCAAACTAAGGATAGATACGCTCTTGCTGATATTCGGAGATAGCTATCTATCCGAAAACTCAGATACGTTATTGAAAACGGCCGTTAATGAAGGATACTTTGAAATATTTCGATAGGCCATCTCTCCCATATGGCCATCTACCCCGGACTTACCTAATATATATTATACGTATTATACTTATATCTGCTTGTTTTCTGTCAACATATTAAATGTCTAAATACATATAAATTGGCAAAGCCAAAACCGAACAGTACCGTTTCTCCTTTTTTTTCTCAAAAACTTTTTTTTTTATTTGCTATTGTCGATTTTTTGTTATCAATTGTTTTCCCGCCTTTACGAGATCAAATTAAAAAAGGAAAATGTAAGATATATATAAAATGAATCGAAAATCGTTTTCTAAGAACGCTTAATCTTATTTTATATTTGAATAAAGCTTTTAACATATGAATACAAGTTTTAATTTACAAATATTTATCTATCTCAACCATTGATGGAGGTATAAATTTTTTTCTTTTCCATATGCTCGGTAATAAACAACATTTCATGACAATTCGCATTGAAATTTAACCTACGCAATGTTTTTAACGTTCCGCTGCGTAGCCTAGCCGATGCCGAATTATTGAAAATTATTGATTCATAGTTTGCCGCAACTAGACAAGTTCACGATTGCACGTATTCTTTCTGAATTAACGGCCGGTATAAAACCTCAAGACCCGTGGAACAAGCATCAGTCCTGCCTGGATCTTTGCTGCTGTCCACCACCCCGTCGTTTCAATTTTACATCATGGCCTTTTTATTTAAGGTAACGTTGTATCTAACCTTATTTGTTTGTAATAGTGCTTAAGTTGATCGGTAATGAATAAACGTTTCAAGAAATATTTAATGTAGAGATGTAGTTATTCTTGTTTCTTTTCAGAAGAGCTTTTATTTTTTAGTATAAAGCGGAAAAACGAATCTGTTATATACATACCCATAAAAATAATGTATGTATAATAGAAATAACAGAAAATGATTATTAGTATTGACTACGTAACTATACTGACATCTTATAATTTATATCTCAAGGTGGGTTGTGCATTTACGTTGTAGATGTCTATGGGCTCCAGTAACCACTTAACACCAGGTGGGCTGTGAGCTCGTCCACCCATCTAAGCAATAAAAAAAAAGGAATGAATCTTGTTGATATCTGATGTGTGAGCTTTGATAAATTTATAAATTTGATTGTGTTTTGTTAATAATTAAATTACTCTAATGAACGCGATCTAACTTCAAGCAAATGAAAACTATTAAAAAGAGCAGAACTGGTTTTTACTAGTATTTACGTAGTCCTCGGGTATCCATTAAACGACTTTTTTTTACTTTATCAAAAAAATGTACTTACAGCAATATTTTATTTATTTTAATTACGAGTATTATAATTCTATAACCTAGTTTAAAATTCAAAATCTTATTAAATAATATGACATTGAAATAGCGTCAATCATGAATGCTGTGTAATGCAGGTTTTGCGTAAATAACCCATTTATTTCGAAGCTAAAGCCTCAGGTCACAACTTTCTTCGCCGCTTATTAGTTTTCATTGTCACCGGCAGTTGAGTAACGAGATAGTACCTATCAACCGTGAAGGTCATTTTTTTGCCCAACAGAAGTAGGACGTTCATGAAAATGTCAATGAGTAATCATTTTTGTACATTCAGAGTTCTAATAAAAATGACAAATTTAATGTTTTATTAATGATTGCTTAATTTGTGCTTAGTTTTTATGAAACCCACTGTTAGGTTTCTTTAAATTATACTTAGTATAGGTAACCATCCTATAACACGGTAGGTACATTTCCACAAAGTCCCGTGTAGTGCGAAATCATATTATATGATACTAGAAGCCAATACAAGAAGGAGAATAATTGTTCTAAATGAAACATCTTAGCTATACCTATATATTTTTTTTAGCTATTATAGACAAAAAATAAGCTTTAAAATTTCGGTTATTCGCATATATTGTATGTTCATAGCACATAATTTCATATAATAAATAATTTTAAACAAAAAATCTTGTTATCGTGTTGTAAAAGTACCGTGTTATATATAAGACGGTTTTGGGGAATTTGTCTTTTCGTGTTAGAGTGGAACTTTGTTGTAAAATACCGTGTTATATGTCGGTTACCTGTATGTCATTTCTATTCAAAAAACTAATACGTGATACAAGAGGTGTGAGAGGTCGACCAAAGAAGACATGGATTGAGTGTGAATGACAATATGAAAGAAAGAGGAATCAGTATTGAGATGACGGCTGATAGACGAGAATAGTATAGAAGAAATCGTTACCGAGTGGGATAAAGTGAGACAAAGAAGAAGAGTACGTGACGTAGAAGTTTTTTTAGGAATTTGTTTACTGTAGTAGGTAACTAAATACTGCGTGCAAATAAACGATCAAAAATTAATAAATTTCCAATACAGATATTTGTCGCGATCCTGTTAGCAACTCCAGCCTTCACTGGAAAAACGGGAGGTTATTCCTATAACCGGTTCAGTGGGCCTGTCAGCGGTCAGATCGTCGAAGTCCAAGTACCGGCGGCTGAAGGCATTCCGGCTCAACAACACGCAGATTACGGATACGATCATAATTCAGGGAAAATACACCCGGACACCGCCAAATATGCACATTTGAAGACCGTAGATTACGTGGTATGTAAAATTACAACTAGTATGTTTTCAGTTCACGCTTCTCATCGCGCAACGACACCATCACGAAGGGCTCGACGAGCGAATTAACTCATAGACACAGCCCACTGAGTTTCTCGCCGGATCTTCTCAGTGGGTCGCGTTTCCGATCCGGTAGTAGATTCTGCGAAACACTGCTCTTGCTAGGGCCAGTGTTAGCAACACTGCGGTTTGAGTCCCGTGAGCTCACCTACACGTTAGGGTGAAGCTGAAATAGTCTCTCAAGGCTATCAGCATAGGTAGGAAAAAGAAAAGTAACGACATCGGCGTGTAGCCTCCCATTACTCGTTCGTAACTATCCCCTGAGCACTGATGATCCCGCGTGTTCTCAGCCCTTATGGATTGATGGTAATACCGATTGGTCCTACATCTGCGGCGAAGCAATGACGAGTTGTGGCTTTGAGCCTATTAAATCTATTTAGTACCCCAATGCTGTTGAGATTTTAGGCTAGTGTTTTCAAGGAGGCGTTTAAGCTGTGATATATTTGAGCTCCCGTCGCTATATAAGATAAGGTGGAACTCGTCTAAACTTATAAAAACAACTATGTACGTTACGAACTGGCGGCTAATCGTGTTTATAGACTAGGCATTGTGTCATATAGAAAAAAACAATAAATAGTAAATCCTGTTGAAGATCGCTTAATACAGTGTTGTCTTACGAGTGCGGCTGTTTCTATCGTATCTGTGTCACACTTTAAATTTTAATTTTTAAGAAATTGTAAATTTTCCTTAGTAAATATTGGATATACTCGTACATATTTCAATCTTTCGACGATTATTAAGCATTCAAAAGTAAACTTACACTTTTGAATGACTGTATTTTTATATTTTTTTCTTTGTGCGTTATCTGATCGATTCGAAATTGATACCAACATCGAAAAAACAACGCGCAAATTCGCACAGCTCGTTACATTTAGAGATAGCTACAGTCGGCGCATTCTCATCTAGACTCTAGAATTATTATTACGGATAAAATAAATGTATGTTTATTCTCAGGCCAAGCCGGACTACACATACGCTTATGGCGTAGAAGATCCTCACACAGGAAACCTCCAGAACCACAAGGAACAGCGTGACGGCGACGTCGTGCGTGGAGAATATTCGCTGGTTGAGCCCGACGGTTCCGTTAGACTGGTTAGGTATACAGCAGACCCGAAGAACGGTTTCCAAGTACGTTGCTTTGTGTTTTTAGTTCACCATATTCTACTTTGTCGTCATTCCTCCCGATCCATTAACTGTGCTTTTAAGTACCGCAAGCACGGGTCAAGGTCCTCGTCGAACCCGTCGCTGGCGACAAAGGTTCGACGAGTGAATTAACCCATAGACATGGTCCACTGAGTTCTCGCCGGATCTTCTCAGTGGGTCGCGTTTTCGATCCAGTGGTAGATTCTGCGAAGCACTGCTCTTGCTAGGGTCAGTGTCAGCAGCATCGTCAGGTTTGAGCCCCTTGAGCTCACCTACTAGTCCGGTGACGCTGATATGGTCTCTCTAGACCTGATGGTCTTTTTTTTCCTACCTGTGCATCAGCTTAGTCGTAATTAGACTATAATTAATTGAAATTTTACGTTTTTACACTATTATGATTCTATTATCGACGACTAATATACTTCTATAATCACAGATTTCGCTAAGATTACGCTTGGAGATATATAATGAAAGACAAACAATATTTAATCTATTCTCAATTTGACCACAGACTATAAGCAATAAGAAAAGTTTGACAATAAACAAATAGTATGCATGCGTGTGTGTGACAAATACATGGTAGTGTGTGTAATGTTTTTTTTAATTGCTTTATTTTTTATGCATAATTTAAAAAAATAGAAACATTCTGCACTCCTTCTCTATATTCTCTATAAGTGTGGAAAATTTCATACTCCACCGTCTGCGCAATTTTCGTAAACAGAGGTACAAAGTTTTTACTTCACGTATTAATATATAGATAACCCAAAAACTACTAGTCAGATCTTGATAAAAATAGGACCATATCAGCCTTCAAATAAATAAAAAGAATTAACAAATTCGTTTCACCTAGGAGAAAGTTCTGAGGTAACACATTTAAAAATAACGAATTTAACAGAGAATATTTTCCTTTTCTAAAAACATTTATTTTTCAGGCTGTAGTACACAAAAAGGCCGGAGGTCAAGCTCAAGCGCCCGTACATTACGGACATCCGAAACAAGACGAAGATGACTCCAACGACTACTAGTCTTATAAAACATTTAAATAGTACATAGTATCGATGTTGACTTATTTATTATTGTTATCCTTTATTAAATCGTTGGAAAAGAAAAAAGGTCTTTATACACAATGTAGTAAATTTAGCACTGCGGAACTCTGTAAACATTTTAGACAAATAATCTAGAAATATAACAATTTATAGTTCACTTAGGTGTAAGGTGATAATGATTTTAGGAGATGAGATGTGCTTGGTATATATTCTAAAATGCTTAATAATAATATGTTCTCAGTTAGTGTAATGTTTGAAGGTCTAGATTAATCTTGGTAGGACTTCTTGTGAGTCCGCGCGGGTGGGTAAAACCATCCTACCTATTTCTGCCGTGAAGCAGTAATGCGTTTCGGTTTGAAGGGTGGGGCAGCCGTTGTAACTATACCTGAGACCTTAGAACTTATATCTCGAGGTGGGTGGCGCATTTACGTTGTGGATGTCTATGGGCTCCAGTAACCACTTTATACCAGGTGGGCTGTGAGCTCGTCCACCCATAAAAAAATATCTACAGCAATTACTACGATTTTGGCCGATTGATTGCTTTATGACGGATGGTAATTAATTAGGAAACCAGTTGATGTGTATTGATCCAAAACATTTTGGTGCTTTCGGCAATCTTTTAGTGGTATCGAAATCTACAAATTCAAGCAATTTTAAAATCTAGAAGCGTCATCATTAGATTAAAGATATAAAGATATAAAGCAAGATAAATTGAGCTAACAAATATGCACAGGGACTTCGGTAAAAACAAATCTAACACGGTCATATTTGATAATTACGTAACAAAAATGAACGGGAATGGTTGGGAAACGAATTTATTTTATTAAATTAGATTGACTAGAATTGATACAGAATTTGTAAACTAATGAAACTATATTGGTAATGATTGTGTCATTTGTACGCTTGGTTGGTGCGTTGTACTTGGTCCGGCTCCTCCCAAAAATGCTTTCAAGAAATCCATAGGGAATGGAAAGATTATCGTGGAATTCTTCTCTGCTGATATAGAGCTCAAAGACTGCAGGTAGCGCAGCTATAATAATAAAAACGTAATATTACTAAACATTAAGGGGTTATTAAAATCTGGGATTTAACACGATAATATACTTAGTAAACTAGATACTGAATAATGGTTATTCCATGAAGCAAAGCAAAGGATTTAACTTCCAATAGAAACGGGCCGGGCTGGTTTCTCAGTCTTGCATCAAACAAATCCGTAACGAAACTATTATAATTGCGAAATAAAACTAACGACACACAATTTTCGTACCTGTAAGGCCATAGGATTGTCGATCATGACAAGTGATGCTTCCTTCAATGCTTTTGATGCTTTAATTTCTCCTTCGGCGGCAATGATTTTCGCTCTTGCTTCACGATCCGCCTCAGCTTCTGCTGCCATGGCCTTCTGTAGCTGCACGGGCAGTCGGACGTCTTTACTGAAATAAGAGTTATGTAAAAACTATCTATCTGTAATCGTTTCCCTGAAAATGAATGTAACATCACGACACAATCATCTTCTTGTGTAAATTCGCGATAGTTCTGTGCAACACTTGTTAAACAAGTTTTGTAATGTCCAACGCTTCAAAGTAGATATTTTTTTAATTGTAAATTTACTGCTATTTTAGTGCTTACATTTCAACTCTTTCTACTTCGACACCCCAAGGCTCCGTGGCCTCATCCAGGCTAGCTTGCATCATGTGACTGATTGCTTCCCTGTCAGAGAGGAGTTGCGCTAGATCCCTCATTCCAAGAACATTCCTTAATGTTGTAGCGGCCAAGAGTCTTGTTGACGCGCTGGAATTTACCAAAAGTATTCTTAAGTTATAAGAAGTAATAGGAAGCATCCCAGATCGTATTCATTTATTTACCTATAGTCTGCAACTCTCACCACTGCATTTAAGGGTTCTTTGATTCGGTAATACACTACAGCGTCCACTGCCACTGTCACAGAATCTCGCGTTAGTACCTGCAGTAAGAAAAAAAGAAGCAAAGGTAATTGAACAAAATTTCGGTGTTCTTATATTATTATAATAAGAATTAAACAGTTAGGGTTGATTGATTTTTAGCTAGCATCGATTGCTTGTACTGACAAACATTAAAATCAATTGTATGATTTATATAAATTGTTTGGATTACTTAGTAAGTTATTTCCAAAGCTTATACAGAGTGACGAAAAAGATAAAGACATATTATTTATTATTATTAAATGTTTCTAACATACATTTTGTCGAAAAACAACACACTGCAGCGTTTTTACAACTAGACTCAAGTTTTAGATGGCTAAGATAAACGTTGACTAACTTCGTGTCTAACTTTAGATGCCATTAGACAAGTTCAAATGCCGTGGGAACGACATATTTCAGATTCATTTAACACAAGATAACCTTTTCTTGATCTAATTGTTTTGAGCAGTTGCGGGACTTTTCGAATATGCATATATTTTCTAGGTTGTGTTAGCTAACGTAATTGTTATATATTATTAAACTAGTTTCATAGGGCATAAATCTTATACCTTTAAACGAGCAATTCTTGTATATTAATATATATACCTAGTCAGGTCATAAGTATTGTCACACAGTAAAAACTTTTCTTTTAGAATGCTGGCCACAAAAAAGTTTATTGAATTCGAATTTCGAATTGTTCATGAAAATAAAAATGTATACTTTTAGAATTTTACTCATTTTTAAATATGGGGTAGACGCTTAAAAAAGACCGTGTTGCAGTTATTGCGTTGCATCGTTGCGGTTACGCGCCAATTCAAATTTTTAACATACTGAAAAATTTGAATATAACCAAAAGATTCGTTTATCGTACCATCGTATCGTTTGTATCAAACGATACAATGAATACTCTAGTGTAGATGACAGGTCAAGAAGTGGTCGCCCTCGGTCTGTTAGGACTCCAGCAGTGATAAAAGCTGTGAAGGCGCGAATTCAAAGAAATCCCAAACGTAAGCAGAAACTGTTGGCCCTTCAGATGGGGTTAAGCAGAACCACAGTGAAAAGGGTGTTAAATTTAGACTTAGGGCTTCGGGAATATCGAAGAAAAACCGGACATCGTTTGAATGCTCGTCTAATGGACCTGAGACTGAAGAGATGCCGCGCTTTGTTGAAGCGGTACGTGGGAAAAAAATATCGGGAAATTCTTTTTTCGGATGAAAAAATTTTACCGTAGAAGAGAGCTACAACAAACAAAATGATAAGGTGTACGCACACAGTAGTGAAGAAGCGAGCAACCGTATTCCGCGTGTCCAACGACGTCATTTTCCATCCTCGCTCATGGTATGGTTGGAAGTTTCTTATTGGGGCTTAACAGAGGTACATTTTTGTGAGAAAGGTGTAAAAAACGAATGCAGTTGTGTATTAAAATACAGTCCTGATGAACCTTGTGGAACCTGTTTCTCATACCATGTTCAATAACAGGCACTGGGTATTCCAACAAGATTCGGCGCCAGCTCATAGAGCGAAGAGCACACAAGACTGGCTGGCGGCGCGTGAAATCGACTTCATCCGGCACGAAGACTGGCCCTCCTCCAGTCCAGATTTGAATCCGTTAGATTACAAGATATGGCAACACTTGGAGGAAAAGGCGTGCTCAAAGCCTCATCCCAATTTGGAGTCACTCAAGACATCCTTGATTAAGGCAGCCGCCGATATTGACATGGACCTCGTTCGTGCTGCGATAGACGACTGGCCGCGCAGATTGAAGGCCTATATTCAAAATCACGGAGGTCATTTTGAATAAACTTTAGTGTCATAATAATCTATGTTTTGTTAAGTTCATTTTGGTATATGAATGGTTACATAATGAATAAACTTGTTTCAATTATTTTACATTAAACATGTGACAGAATTTATGACCTGACTAGGTATATATAATCTGAATCTCGAAAACGGCTTCAACGATTTTCATAAAATTTAGTATACAAGGGATTTCGGGGACGATAAATCGATCTAGCTAAGTTTTATTTTCAGAAAATGTAGTTTTATTCGTGTTTACAATAATCAGCGACATCTATTGGCGATTAATAATACAATTTTTCTTAATTGAGGGCAACTAACCGCTTTAAAGACACAACAAGATGGCGTTATCAAAAAAAAATCGTCATCGTCTAGTAAGAATAAAAAGAGGAGTTAAATTTTTTTACTTGACAATATATCATTCTTTGTCCATCTATAATATATCTGTCTAGTAATGCGCTATTCGATTTAACTACAGTTGTGTAATAAAAAAATGTGATACAATTTTTTTATAATAATAATAAATCTGAGTAAAGGTACATTTAGCGGTTTTTCTGCTTTGGATGGGCATACGATCGCTTTTAAAAATGTGTTTGAAGTCTCATTGGTAATATATAAAGTGTTTCCCCCATTGAAACCAGAACACAAGACTGTTTCGCGTCAGAAATATATAAGATCCGTACCTAAATGTACCTGCTAGGTTATTGCGCTGTACCATCATTATTTACGCAAAATGAACATTTCGCGGACTTTAGGAGAAGCTTATCTCATGCTCTCTTTCTCTCTTTACTTATTATTTTAAAATCTTTAAGAGTTACTGGTCAAAGTTTTGAAGTTTCCTAATAAAATATTACTTTTAAAAAAAAAGTTACGCAACATATCTTATTGAATTAATTGATATAAGCAAGTGTGAAATAATCAAAAGAAATATTTCAAGTATCTAGTTGAAAAATGTAACAAAAGAATATAATCACTGTTAATTTTATTGTCTGTGATCGTTAAAGTTTCGTCTGTGAATTTGGTAGGGTCATCAAAAGACTTAATATTTTATTTTCGTAACGATTCTACAAGTCTGGTATATGATGGTTTGACATTTATCTCCATGCTATCAATTTCCTTTAGTAAAAGTAGCTCTAGTTCTGCATCGAATGGTTGGACAGTTGTGGTATAGTATAAATTAAATTTTAACTTCATACAAAAGGTGCGTGTAGCTTTATTTACGTTGATGTCTTATGATGAGTTCTGCTAACTACGTATCATTAACCGTTTGCGTCAAACATTTAGCACTAGATGTGCTTATAAATTCAATTTGGCTTAATTAGGACGTGAAAATGGTATAAATTCTGCCAGACAGCGTAACTATACTATCTTATTTTGCTAATTTCATCTATTTTATTCATTTCATTAGAGAACATGGTGACAGCCCTAAAGCTAGCCGGCCCGAGGTCGTATCTGCTTGCCGTCTGTTCGCAGCCGCCGAACATTTGACATATTAAAATAAACCTAGAGCCCAGGTTATGATATTGAACAAGTATTTACATATGAGCTGATAAAATAATTAATTATCTATGATCGATTCAGAGTATGAATCTAAATAAAGCACCTTGTTTCAGTAGAAGGCCAACGTGAAATGAATTGTTTCTAAAAGTAATGATGTATACGTTCTTGAGAAAGATAATTTAGCACGAAAAAACAAAAATTATAGTTTGCATTAATATATACGGCATATAATATATTGTTCAAAATTTTCACGATTCTTCCTACATATCTGTCATCAGGAACTGTAATCTACAGCGTCATGTTCTTTTCCTTCGTTGTTACATTTTACGCATTCTATTTGTTTCATTTTCATGTGCGTCATTGGTATTAAAAGCTGTTGACCCGTTTGTTCGTAACTCAGATGGCTAACGATTAATTGATGTGGCCGTAAACTATCAATCAAAGTTTAACAACGTGTAAAACAATAGTTACTTGTGAATCGATTGTGCGCGCGCTCGCCGACCTAATAATGATTATTTTTATATCTTTTACTCATTCAGTTCGTTACAGCCTTGTTCCAAGCTTTCAATAGTTATTACACTATAATTAAATTACACGTTTGAATCACCGTTTAACAAAAAATATAATCGCGCAATTTCTGGTGAGACGTATTGTTAGCCTGCGCGGGTAGGTGGCACCAACCTGCCTCTTTCTGCCGCGAAGCAGTAATGCATTCCACTTTGAAGGGGTTAGAACAGCTGTTATAATTTATGTCTATGGACTTCGGTAACTACTTAATACCAAGTGGTCGGGAATGTCGTTAGCCTTAATCCGTCTATGCGAAAAAAAGTTGATACAATTGAATGAATAGACAGGAAAGTCTCTAGGCTGAACCCCGTGAACTCGCCTACACGTCCGGTGAAGCTGGCAAAACCCTTCGAGGATACTATACTAGCAATAGGTAGCTAAAAAAATATCAGTGATCCAACAAACATTATTCTGTCCGAATATAAATGAAATTTTGTAAGAGTTGTTTTAATATTTCAATTTTACCGGCAAATTTTTTCAGAATTTATTTTCGCTAGGAAACAAAAAAAAAAGAGAGAAATGAAAAACGAGACAGTGGTGTCGGTTTATTTTCACACGCGGTGTAAATATTTCTATACATCTGCTCTCAGAAATAAAAATTATTAAAACGTATACAAACACGTCCAGCTTCATAACAACATATTTTATGAAACAGGAATAGGAGTTAATGATGAGAGAAGACCGACTCTGTTTTACAGCGCTCGCATTGTTGCGAATGTTGGAGAGGGCCGATCGATATCTAAATTTAATAAGTACATACTACCAAGTAACATTAAAAACTGATGAAACTAATTGGTTTTGTCAAAACTACCAATAGCATTTGTCAAGATTTCGGTCAAGAATTTTCGATAGTTACCATATATGTACATATGAATGTATCGTCTCCCACTTTGAGGCATAGGTTTTGAGGTTTCAGTATTTACAGTAAAATGGCTGATCTAATCTTGTCACCGAAACGCATTACTGTTTCACGGCAGGAATAGGCAGGGCGCTGGTACCTAGCCGTGCGGACTCACCAGACGTTCTACATACCACTAATAATAACACATTGTTATTCCTTAACCGTGGAAGTCAATCGTGAGCATTTTTAACTACGTATTTCATTAGAAACATTTGTCCCTGCTTGCGGGATTCCATTGCATCGCTTGATACGAATATCCTTATCCATCTTATCCTTTAGAGCCAGAACGACTTCATTAGAAATTGAAGCACATTTTTTTATGTAATATTGCTGAAATGGGCCACGTTCCCGCTGTGAAATCCCCTAAATGTATGCAAATTGCACTGCACTTTTTTGTTGTTTTTCTTGAACACCAGTTAACGTACGTTGACGGTGTTATAACAAAAGCCTTCTATGAATTGACAACAACAACTGTGCTTGAAGATTACGAACAAAAAAAAACATGATTTTTGAAACGACTTCCCTATTATTTGTCTTAATTCGAAGGTACCTGATTAGAATTCTTTACTTGTTATGTATCACCTCATAAACTCTCAAATGATTTGAATAGGCGTAGAGTGTACATATGTACATATTTTTAACTCAAATAAATATAGAAACTTATAATCATTTTATTTCGATATTAAATTGTTCTTGAACCGTTCTTTACTTACCTCTTGTGGTGGTACGTCAAACGAAACCGTTCGTAGATCTACTTTTCTATAAGTGTCTATGCAGGGAAGAACAAAGAATAGTCCTGGGCCTCTCGCGCCGCCTTTCCTTAATCTGCCTAGTCTGAAGATTACAGCTCTTTCAAATTCTTGCACAACCTGATTGTAGAAGATAGCGTTAAAAAATAACATATAAAAATAATAGCATAGAATATTATAAAGTATTAGCTGTACCCGTCCGCTTCGCTGGGCATTTAAAATTAACATTATTATTTCTCACCCCCACAAAGATTCTCATCAATAACGCCCTCGCAACTGGTGTAGAGAGTCCAACACTCATATAAATATTAGCCTATCCATTAAGTACATGTATTTTCTGGATACCAAGTTTCAAATCAATCGGATGTATGGTTCAGTAGTTATAACGGAACATTCGTAAAAACCACTGTAGATTTATATATTAGCTTAGATAACAGTATAACCTTTCATATTTTCGGATTACAATACTTTGAATCGTAGTATTCGAACGTTTCGGCAGGTAGGTAATCAAAAAGTGGTATTTAATACATAGAGCATGTTTTTGTACTGTCTTAAAGAGATAAATAGATGAAAGCAGATTCATTATTCACTTTGAGATGAATAAATGAGATGGAATGTTTCAATGAGGACTTTCTAAATCTGAAGTAATCAAAATAGAATAATGCGTAATTTCGCAAATCTATTTAATAGACTAGAGCTGTTGAAAGTTAAATTGTATTACGTACCTTAAAACATTCAAATAACGAAAAAGGGAAGGTGATGATGACAAGTAGATATGACAGTAAAGTTGCAAATCGTTCTACACATCCAACGGCTTCTGGGTTCGCTGTCACAGAAAAAATAAACTGAATTCCCTTTAGTATTCCCACGATTAATTACGTAGAAAATATATATTTCAATTTGACTCACAGTAGAGTTGGATTAATTTAAACAAACTAGTATTACAGACAGTGATTACGAACGTAATTGTTTACAAATTAGGTTAATTTGAAAATAATAATATGTAAGCGCACAACAATAAATAGGCTTTCTTATAAGATGGCACTCACTCACACTCGGATTTTTCAAGCTACTTACGCATTTGTATCGTGATAGCGCAAGAAGTACCCGTATCGCAATCTAAAATATCGAAACGTATAATATTAGAGCCGCAATGACACGTAAAAAAAACTGTCTAAATTATTTTTTTTCGTTTTACTCACGACTAGGTACGTTGTCACGCCTAGTGCTTACTGTTCTTACTTCCCTGCGCATTTTACGTGCCCGCCGTATGCTACGTTATTATTTTGTTATTTATATACAACGGAATGTAATTTGAAATGCCTACAACAGCGTATTACTCGGCCAACAAGCGCAGAATGCGCTGACATACAGACTAACTTACTGTCAGGAGTCCAGCTGTTTACACGACCCAAAAACTACACTGATTCTAACTAAAAATATCAATTAGAGTGCGGTGTTCGGTAACAATGAGAAAGCCATAAATCACCGTCGTTAGCGTTTATGCAAAAAGTATTTACGTATTTCGAAGTAGCACTCCACTTCCCCTGAGTCCTTGTCGTGGCAACCGAAATCCATGTGGAGGAATAGGTTGGGTAATGTACAATGAACGCATTAGCTGCTGTGTCAACCGGTGATAAGTAGTGGTGTCCTCTCGGTGTCTATATTGGAACTAAGGTGAGGAGCGCGGAGATCAGGTTGTCGATAAAAATAAATAAATAAACGCACTTTCGGGCATAACGACGGGCGGGCGCGGGCGCACACCGGACCGCGATCAACCAAATTGTGAGTTTCAGGTATTCGGGAAGAAGAGCCGCCTCTTGCGCCGTTGCAGTTTATAATTTAAAAGCGGATGTTTGTACCATCATTTTGAGAATTTCCGATCGTTCATTTTATGACTGCATCTCTCGGAACTTTGCTCTCGGATATCTGTGTACTAGATTCAATATTTTAATATCAGATTATCTCCAGTTTTCGCGAGTCGTAGAGATAATTAAAACGCAAAAGTAAACAATCTCAAACATCTCGTGTTCTTATTGTCATTATATTGTTTTTGACGTTTCGAATATTTCACAGTTTTCGTATTAATCCTGTGAGTCGTCGTGAGTCATATAAAAAAAATATAGTTTTCATTTATTTTAATATAAATTAAACTTTTAGATCTGTAGCAGCCAGCCAGAAAGCTAAACAAACACATAATTATTTCATATTTGTCGCAAGTGAGCTTTATTGTAATAATAATATTATGTTTCTACGTCTTTAAACTTAACCGTTGATATTTTATATTTAAATGTTCCATTTAGTGTAATTTTTTTAACATATTTATTTCTAATAACCAAGTAACATACATGTTTTTTTATTGCCCTTGTAGGCAGACGAGCATACGGCCCACCTGATGGTGAGTGGTTACCGTCAAGACATATAAACATATAAACATATTTAGTTATAATTACAATAAAATAGAAAGAAATCACCGTCTCATTGAATTGGTATAGTGCTTATTTTTTAGTGTTCCCTTTTTTGCATAGCTATGTATTGTCTAAACTTCGAGAGTCTATGCTCTATTGGACGGTTTTCAGTGTTAACTGATAACCACCTGTTCTATCTGTTTTCGGCAAAAATAAAATATATTAAAATTATACTTGGATGTACCTCGTACCTTTCAATTATTTTAACGTCCGCCAATGTATCTAATCTTAACATTTATTAAACTGTCCTAAGATTATTTTTTTATGGGTTAGATGGGTGGATGAACTCACAGCCCACCTGGTGTTAAGTGTTTACTGGAGCCCATAGACATCTACAACGTAAATGCGCCACCCACCTTGAGATGTAAGTTTTAAGGTCTCAGTATAGTTACAACGGCTGCCCCACCCTTCAAACCGAAACGCATTACTGCTTCACGGCAGAAATAGGTAGGGTGGTGGTGCCTACCCGTGCGGACTCACAAGAGGTCCTACCACCAGTAAGTAAGAAATTTCAAAACTGATATCAGATCTGAAGTGCCCATAGAAATCGCTACGTAAGCGGGGCGGACTCACGGGCATCTTTTTTTTATTTTTTTTATTGCCCGTGTAGGTAGACGAGCATACGGCCCACCAGACGGTGAGTGGCTACCGTCGCTGATGGACATCAGCTATGCCAGGAGCAGAGCCAAGACGCTGCCTACCGTTTAATACTGTCCACAAGCCTCGTTTGAAGAAGGACATGTCATAGCGCTCGGGAAACATCGTGGTGGGGAGCTCATTCCAAAGCCGGATTATACGTTGCGAAAATGATATCTGGAAACGCACATCTTCAGTTTCCTAGTTGTACACGCTGGAGTTACTACATGAGTAGCTCCAGCGTGTAGAACTACCACCAACTACAACCACACAGGATTAAGGGCCACATGCACGTCTCAATACGTTGGCAATAAACACATAGGATATTATTACCATGGACAGATAAATCAAATGTGTGATATATTTAGTACAGTATTATTATATTAGTAATATTATATTTAGTACTACTATATAGAGGTTGCTAGCTCTTCATATTTAATGATATAAAAAGGAAAAAGCTTCTGATATAAGGGCTTCTGACTTCATCACACATAAATTAGTATCATAAAGTAAATTTAAAATGATTTGGAAAATTTACGGCCCTGCATTTTAGGTTGATCGTTGCCTGCCAATGTGCATCATATCAATCGACTGTGCATTCATATCAATTCAAGTGTTGCAGGGCAATAAATATAATTTTAAATTTATTGTATTCAGATAATGCAGTACTGCGTGTATCTACGGTGTATGGATTTTATTCGGATATAGTTGCCTAGGAAAACGAGTTTTTGGTCGCCAATTATGACTGTAACTGCATTTCTTAAATTAGGAATGGTAAAATTATTATAATACAATTGTAAAAACTGCAAAACTACGACATCCTTATTAATTAAATTTTTCCGTCTATACGGTTTTGTTTTGACTGCAGCTAGATAGAATTTTGGCTACTGCAAGCTTATTTAGCTTTTCAATACTTTTTAGAACAATTGGTTTTTTTTGTATGTTAAGAAGTTATGAAATTGCCTAATATTTGAGAAAAAACAGATTTTAAATTAAATTTGAAGCGTAATTTAATACAAGAACGATTTTCGGAACAATCAGAAACTTTCATATCTGTTTTATGGGGTGATTTGGCAAGTCAGTTAAAATTACATTGAATCGCGAAATGGGTCGAGTTTTGTCTGCACTACGCACAGTCCTGAATTCACGGCGTGATCTTTGATCTCAGTTACAGTCACCGCGGTTTATGTGAACGTCTATTTATATTCACGCCGTTTTAATAGCGTTTTTTGAGGTGAAGACTGCGATCGACGTGCGGAGATTTGTTGTTTCTGTCAGTCAAGGTGGTCTTTAGGCTTGTTTGAAATTAGAAGCAATCATTTCAATCGTAGTAATAAATAATATTATTAAATTTATCATTGGAGTAAAATTTTAATGAAATTTATTTCGTAAAAATAAACGTCTCTCGTAAATTCGGTTCCGACTCGGGATGCTGGTTACAAGTAAACAATGAGCGCTGTCATACCCGATCCTGTAGACCGAATGGTAAATAGTCGACGTCGGCCTAAGCACGTCATTACGGATCCTCCCGATCCACTAACGGTGCTTTTAGGTAACAGAAGCACCGGTCACCGTCCTCGTCGAACCCGTCGCTTGCGACGAAGGGCTCGACGAGCGAATTTACACATAAACACAGCCCACTGAGTTTCTCGCCGGATCCTCTCAGTGGGTCGCGATTCCGATCCAGTGGTAGATTCTGCGAAGCGCTGCTCTTGCCAGTGTTAGCAACACTCCCGGTTAGAGTCCCGTGAGCTCAACTACACGCCAAGGAGAAGCTGAAATAGCCTTTTTTCTCCTACCTACGCCGAAAGTTCGGTTTTCCTCCCGCTGTACAGGGAAGAAAGTCTAACTTTTTCTCCCTGGGTACTGACAAGTGCGCATGCGCGTAGTGATAAAATTCTCCGCCATTGTTGTGCTCGGGTAGTTTGCAATATTGTGTTTAGTGTAAAAGTGAAATAAACAAAAGGCAATAAAATTTAATAGTGAACTATTAAAAAAGATGAGTTCATCAGACAGTTCTTATTCAATTACACACATGTGTACAATGTACTCTAAAGGCTAGATAGGAAAACAGCGCTAATTTTATTAAATTTATTGAAATGTAACTTATTTTTCCAATGTCTATTAATTCCATTTCCATTTTCAATTTCTATTATCGTTGCACGCCTCGCTTGTTCTACGATTCTTTAGAGAGGTGAAGTAGCTGTTTTATACCACGGGGGCATTGAAATTATCTAAAAACAAGAAAGAAAAAAACATGCAGCAAAACGTCAATAGTATTATCACAACTTTAGCACAAGATGTAGCTGATAAATTGGTTATTCTTTAATTTCAATAGGAATTGAGTTAGTAGCTATAAAACAACCCGCGCTCTAAAAGTATCCGTGGCATGATTCATTTTTCGTTATGATTGGATTCATTCGTACTGAAGAACAAATATTGTATATGACATTGACATGTTCCTGTTCAAAAGAGGATTAAGAAGAATAACAAATTCCCATAATAGATAGTTTCCTTTATATTGCTTTATATTTGATATTTATGGGCCATTTTCCGACAGGTGGACTCCACGTTAGTTTGAAACAGCTGGCAATAAAAAAAAATAGAATCATGTTATATTAACGCAGTTAGTATGATATACGAGGGCGGCACTGAAAATTTCACACAACATTACTATTTAAAAATGTATTTATTGCTTTTCGAAGTATTCTCCGCGAAATTTGACACATTCTTCCATACGATGGAACCAATCATTGAAGCAACCATTCCATTCGGAAGTTGGGGTCTCCAAAATGGCCGTTTTGTAGGCGTCCACAGCTTCTTCAGGTGATGAAAATCTCTGTCCACGCAATTTATTCTTTATTTTAGGGAAAGTATAGAAATCATTAGGGCTTAGGTCGGGGCTGTACGGCGGATCGTCTAATAATTCTATGTTATCTTGCTCTAAAAACTCTTTTGTTCTGTGCGCGGTGTGAGAACTCGCATTGTCGTGATGGAGGATGATGCGGCGGTTGCAGCTCTCTTTACGGAGTTCAGAAACGACCTGTGGCAAACAAATGCTAGCATACCATTCTGCATTAACCGTTCTTTGTCCCTCAAGAGGAATAGTCGTAACATGGCCGGTTTTGGAGACAAACGTGACCACCATTTTTTTTGTAACACTCCGTGAACGAACAGTTTTTGTTGGCTTTAACTCATTTTCGAACACCCAAACTCGTGACTGGTTTTTTGTTTCGGGTTCGTACGCGTATATCCAGGATTTGTCACCTGATACAATGTTGTATACAGCATTTGAGGATCCTGCGTGGAATCTTTCGAGAGTTCTGACGCACCAAGTAACGCGAGCCGCTTTTTGCTCTTCACAGAGCGAATGCGGTATCCATCGGGAAAACAACTTTTTTACACCTAATTGTTCATGCAAGATTATTTGTATTTGACTCATGCCAATGTCTAAAGTTGCCTGAATTTCGCGGTATGTCACATGTCGATCTTCCTCAATCAGCTTACGCACAGCATCAACGTTTTCTTGGGTGACTGCAGTTTTTGGACGACCTTGACGGGGATCATCACTGAGCTTGACACGTCCACGTTGAAGCTCAGCAAACCAGCGATAAATTGTGGTTTTGGATGGGGCTTCATCACCAAATGCAGAAATCATCCGGTCAACACACTGTTTTTGTGTTAAACCACTTCGAAAGTCATAATAAATCATCGCTCTTGAATTTTCTCGAGTCAATTCCATTTTCTCAACGACTAAACAAGTTTGACAAAACCTCGTGACAAGACCGAGAATCTTTTTTTAAATAAATAAATGGTATTCGATTTTTAAAACAAAGGAGTTTTCAATTAAAAAGATTTTAATATGACAGGAACAGTGGAAATATTCCATTCCCGATACTTTTAGTGCAGCCTAGTAGTCATATAGTAAACCTTGGGCAATTGATTGGCCTTTGGATCAAACTTAATTTTGATGCCTATTTATAATAAAAGTCGTCGTGGCCTAAGCAATTAGACGTCCGGTGCATTCGTATCGAGCGATGCACCGGTGTTCGAATCTCAGGCGGGTACCAAGTTTTCTAATGAAATACGTACCCAACAAATGTTCACGATTGACTTCCACGGTGAAGGAATAACATCGTATAATAAAAATCAAACCCGCAAAATTATAATTTGCGTAATTACTGGTGGTAGGACCTCTTGTGAGTCCACGCGGATAGGTACCACCACCACCCTGCCTATTTCTGCCGTGAAGCGTTCCGGTTTGAAGGGTGGGTCAGCCGTTGTAACTATACTGAGACCCTTAGAACTTATATCTCAAGGTGGGTGGCGCTTTACGTTGTAGATGTCTATGTGAGCTCGTCCACCCATATAAGCGATAAAAAAAAATCTAATAGGTTTTTAAGTTAAGATAAGAGAAAAGGATTCAAATAAAAATTATATATTATTGAGACATCATATATTAGCCGCGGGTACGTATTTCATAATTTTCATTAACAAGATTCAGAAAAAACTCAGTTTGAAGACTATATAGATTTGAATCAACTAAGTCCCATGTTATTGAAAGTTTAAGCGACATTTAAATGTTAGCTATGTGGCAGGATGTGAGGCTAATCTGCAAACGAGTATTATCACTACTTATGGAATAATCACCTTAGTGTCCTATCGTTTGCATGATATTGACTTTGTAATTAAGTAGATAGCTATGAAACTAAGTTGAAGGTATAGTATGATTTAATTTAAACATTCGTACGCATTCAACGTCAGACTCAGTAAATACTAGATGAAACAAATGATCAAAATGATTACTAAGTTTTTGTCAACTATTTGGTGGGGATTCAAATTCAAATTCAAATTAAAAATCATTTATTTCAACTTAGATGTCAGTATGACACACTTGTTGAATGTCAAAATACAAATAACAATGTTAACTCTACCACCGGTTCCAAAAAAAGCCACAGTCCTGAGAAGAACCGGCGAAACAAACTCAGCGGGCTTTTTTTTTTTGTTTTTTCTCAAATATTTTTTTTTTTTTAAATAAATAGAAATATTCACAATAAAAGAAAAAACAAGTCAAAAAAATACAATTAAAAAAATAATAATAATAATGAAAAATGAAAAGGCCAGGAGCGAGCGCCTCATTCCCACGTAGTGCCATCTAGTAAATAATCCTTAATTTTATAATATGCCTTGTTGCACAAACGTTCCTTAACAGTTTTCTTAAATCTATGAACAGGTAGTAGTTGAACGTTTAGGATTATAGGGGATATATTACATATTATAATAAAAATTTCATTTCAATTTTTTTACTGTTTTCATTGAAAGACCAGCTTTCTCGTGTTGAATATTGGCAAAAAATCTTGACACGAAACGTGTTTTCATATCTTGATAAATACTAATGCAACCCTATAAGTTATTTGAAGTGCGAAAGAAAAAATTGGCACGCCAATTTATCCACTCGTTTGATCATTTTAAATCGTTTCATGGGAACGGCACGTGGAGTTAGAACCGGATCATTGGAAAATAAATCATTTAAACATTTAGGCATGGATTCTGTTACATATGCTATAGTATCTTACCTTCTGAATTATAGTAAAATTTTGCAAAATAAAGTGTGTATTATGTCTTTCCTTTTTCAACCTGCGTCCACCCAATGCCGAGTGGAGGTCTCTTTATATACACTTCATTATTTTCGGCCAATGTATTAAACCGACGCAAAGTAAAAACTTGTCTCAAGTACGTTCTGAATAAACTTAGATTAAATATTGACTACGATAAAGTATAGCTCACACACAGTATAATTACTGAAGAATTATTTTACTATATACTTTTTAGAGAATCGATTGCACAAATTGAATGGTGTTGTAATACTAAAATCTGTACAACATTATGTCACACCTTAATTTTGTTCAAGCTTCAGAGTGAGTTCTGAAGTGGAAACTAAGTGATAGATTTAAGTCGTCGTGGCCTAAGGGATAAGACGTCCGGTGCATTCGTATCGAGCGATGCGCCGGTGTTTGAATCCCGCTGGCGGGTACCAATTTTTCTAATGAAATACGTACTCAACAAATGTTCACGATTGACTTCCACGGTGAAGGAATAACATCGTGCAATAAAAATCAAACCCGCAAAATTATAATTTGCGTAATTACTGGTGGTAGGACCTCTTGTGAGTCCGCACGGGTAGGTACCACCGACCCGCCTGTTTCTGCCGTGAAACAGTAATGCGTTTCGGTTTGAAGGGTGGGGCAGCCGTTGTGACTATACTGAGACCTTAGAACTATATCTCAAGGTGTGTGGCGCATTTACGTTGTAGATGTCTATCGGCTCCAGTAACCACTTAACACCAGGTGGGCTGTGAGCTCGTCCACACATCTAAGCAATTAAAAAAAAAAGTAATAATATATTGAAGTAAGTAAAAGTATGAAACGACGGTTGACCTGATACTGATAAGGTAGCTGCAATAACGCAGAAATTAATTTTTAAGCCCACGTCTTTACGGATCCATCAGATCCAATAACTCTTGTATTAGATAACTTCAGCTCTAACACTAGGAGCAGGCTTAGGGACCCCGGTAACCGTAATCGTCGAACTCGGCAAAGAGCTCGACGTGCAACTTAACCCATGCATCAGTCCGCTGAGTACCTCGCCGGATCTTCCCAGCGGGTCGCGATTCCGATCCGGTAGTAGATTCATTCGCAAAGCAGACGCTTTTGAGTTGTTAGGTCTGCTTTGGAGGCACTCGGGCAGCTCTTAGCAAATCCTACTCGTCCTGGCTGAGCCTTTGCTCGACCACTTGTCCTGGTGAAACTAGTAAGGTCTCTGGGCCACCGTCTCTCATTCAATAAAAAACGACTAGGATTCAAGCTATTAGATAGAGCTGTTAAAACAATATTGTTGACTTCGACCTTATGTCTTATTTAACAGTTAACATATAGATCGCTGTTGTCTAGAACATTAACTTAACATTATCAAATCTTGTTTTTCTAAGAAAGGTTTTTAAGAAAGGAAAACCAAAAATTACGCCTCGTAAGGCACTGTAGAGTGTGGTTCCATGTAGTGTGAGTGAACTGTGCTGCAGTGGTCCGGTGGTATGATTTAAAGAAGATGACAGGACCATCTCCAATAATTACTTAAATTATTTATTCTCACTGCTACAAATGAGAGAAAATAAAGAACTGTGTAGACTAGAAAATGTTCTTTTTTAAAGCTGTAATTATTTCATAATTGTTTTCTGTTTCGCTATTAATATTAACGGTAACGTCACCTTATGCTTTAACTATACCCTAAAGTAATTATACCATACCATAAATACTACCTATACTATACTATATAATACTCTTTATATGTACCTATATTACTCGTGAAATTGTTATGTATTCCAATTTACAAAGAGGGACCGTTAGAAAATACAATAGAGTCTTCGTTCTCATATCTCTTGGAGGTGTGAGCAGCCAGCCTTGTTGTCCTATATTTAAAAAAATATATATATCCAAAGATATCTATATCTACATTTACTTTGATCTATATACAATCAAGTGAAACAGATAAGTTCGATGTTGGTGAATTTTGAAATGTTTGTTGGACGGGTGTGTCGCCACATGTGGGTGCAGTGTTACATAAACCTTAATAGATAGCAATTACCTAAAAAGCAGGCTTTCTAAGGCCCTAGAAATATAGAATTAGAGCAACAAGCGTGGGACTATTGGTTTTGAAATGTAATGATCGAACTAGTGATTGATTTCGGTCGAGATGCGATCAAGAACTTTATGTACAACGGCAGGTTGATTGAAAATATGGCTTCACTTACCCCTTTAATGAATTAAAGTACTTAATTCAAAAAGCAAGATAGTAAAGTTGAAAAATTGTGTTTGTTGTCCATAAAAGCAGTGACCGACATATTATAATTTAAAATGCGATTGTTAAAAACATTTAAATTGCAAAAATGTGCTAAATAAAGCACTGTTTTAGGATATTATCTTTAGATAGGTAAAAAACGGTCCCAAATAGAAAGTGAGAGACCTTTTTTAAAATAAAGCTGTTTAAAAAGTCTTGAACAATTTCGACACGAAGGAGGAAGCTACATTAACTGGAAAATGTACACTAGAATCAATTTAAGAATACGATATGCCTTAAAATTATTTCGTCTTTCCAAAATGACACCATTAAGCCTTCATTGCGTGATCTGACATTGTTTGCTAAAATTATTTGTATATTTCAATAGGTATTTACTTGATTGAATATCCGTTACATTTATATATAAGTACACTGCTTAGTAAGTCCACGAGCGTATGGGGATTAGAATCAAAATGGCTTAAAGCTTAGTTAGTACATTCATCGTGAATTGTCTGAAATGGTGGGGTTTTATATTTATAAAGGAACTGCTATGTGGTTTATGTGTACCTTATCGAGTTTGTGTTGTGAAGTGCACATTGATAACTAACATGCAGGTGAGTTTGATATTACGTTTAGTAAAAAATTTGGTAAACAAAAAATGTGAATCACAACTTTTTTTATTATAACGTACCTAAAATAATATGGAAATAATAAAATTAAATCTACCACCATTTTATATGTACACCACAACGATTCAAAATTCATACATTTTTTTTTGTTGCGTATGAATAATTTATTTTTAATTTCAATACAGTTTGTGAGGTAAATGCTTTTCAAAGTAATAATTTCATCTTGTTTATTTATTGAAACAACAAAATTTTAATATTCATAGCCCTGTCCCGAAAATAACAGAAAAATATGTATTTTTTAATCAGAATAAAATAAAGCACCGTTATTTAATAATGAATAGACAAAAAAATCCTTTCAGCTGATGTACTCACTAAATTAGCTGATTGTTAATAAGCTACCAAACTTAATTACGCGTGGTCAAAGCACATATAATATGATTTTCAAAAAAATACACATTTTTCAGTGTCCAGACCTCTGCCATAAGACGGTACAATATCTTGGTGCTCCACATAAAAAATAATACCTGTGTGCTTAGTGTGAAATTTTTAACTTCTCGATCGCGTAGAAGTAAATTGGAACAGCTTCCTTTCGTTTGCCGCTAGGGGCGCTGTTCCAACTCCATACAAATTTGAGTAACTTTTACGCGATCGAGAAGTTAAAAGACTCACATATTAAAAGACTCGAAGCACACTGGTGTAGAACTCCTCCTAATCCACTAACGGTGCTGTTAGGTACCTCAAGCACCGGTCATCGTTCTCGTCAAGGGCTCGACGAGTATATTATCCCACAGACACAGCCCACTGAGTTTCTCGCCGGATCTTCTCAGTGGGTCGCGTTTCCGATCCGACGGTAGATTCTGCGAAGCACGGCTCTTGCTAGGGTTCGTGATAGCAATGTCGTCAGGTTTTAGTCGTCACCTATTAGTTAAGGTTACCCGGAATAGTCTTTCAAGGCCACCAGCATAAGTAGGAAAAAAAGGTGTAGAGCCTGTTCGTTATGTGACAGTGGATACAAACATTAACATTGCCAATAGATGCTGATACTGTTGGCGTTTGTGGGCACTTCGTTAGCCGCCCCAATCGACTACTTCCATGGTGGGGTGTCATATGCATCACCGTATGCAGTGCACGCTCCTCTGACGGTCCACGCTGCTCCTGTGGCTGTCCACGCGGCTCCCCTGGTAGCACACACCCCAGTCGCGGTTCATACGGAAACTGTAGTAAGTTGAAACAAATAAATAATTACTTTAAACTATTATTTATTTTTCATTTTTTAGTTGAATATCATATTTTTCAATATTTTTTTTTAAATTGAATTTTCATCGGACCTTAATAAGTATACCAAATTTCGAGTTAATCCAACGTTTTGAAGGGGGTCAAAATCGTGTTCAAAGATTCCGTTACAAACATACATACGTCTGAAGCTAATAAAAGCGTATTAAAAAGGTGCATTTTTTTATATTGGAATGAATCATTATCTTGTTAGTAATTCGTTTTTAAAACACATTTCTTGAGCTTTTAAAGTTAATGAAGCAAATTCCGGAAGCTCCAGCTGTTTGGATTTGAACTGTAAACAGAATTTTAAATGATTTGAAGTAAAACTTCTGTCATTCCGTGAACGGGTTTGTTTATTTTAATCGGGCAAGTTATGCTCAATTTATGCTTTTGCTATTCTGTCCAATAAGCCTCTCTGTTATCTTAAATCAAAACACAGCAGTGGACTTTTTTAGTAATGCTGAAACATTATAATATTACAAACAATTTTAACTAGTTCTAAATACTCTAATAAAAACATTTTAAGTTTTATGATATAATAGGCACGAAATATTATACCTATTTTTAATTTCACATATTTGAAGCAATGCTCCGCGAAGGGCTCGGCGAGTAAATTAACCCACAGACACAGCTTCACACAGTTTCTCGCTGGATCTTCTCACTGAATCGCGTTTCCGATTCAGTGGTAGATTCTGCAAAGCTCTGCTCTTGCTAGGGTTAGTATTAGCAACGTCGTCAGGTTTGAGCCTTGTGAGCTCACCTACTTCTTAGTTTACGCAGACATAGCCTCACAAGGCTATCAGCTTAGGTAGGAAAAAAAAACACTTTTTTGTCCATAGTTTTTAAATTTTTTATTGCCCTGGTAGGCAGACGAGCGCACGGCCCACCTGATGGTGAGTGGTTACCGTCGCCCATGGACTTCAGCAATGCCAGGGGTAGAGCCAAGCCGCTACCTACCGCTCATAGTCTTCATTCTTTGTTCTTTGTTCATAGTTGCTAATAAACTGGGCCAGTTTTATTTTTTCAGTTACATTCTATATACTGTACAATTTATAATACCTTTGCAAATTTTAACATCGACTGACACCGTGTCTACAAAGTGTAAATTTTTAATCAATGCGATGTTCGCAATTGTATGCTATTTCTAATACCAAAAGGTTATTGTACTGTGTTAAGAATCAGAAAGCAAACAATGAATGAAGCTGATGTTTTCTTGAGCGTAAATTTCCTTTATATATTAATTTATCCTCAAATTTTTTTATTGCTTATATGCGTGGACGAGCTCACGGCCCACCTGGTGTTAAGTGGTTACCGGAGTCCATAGATATCTACAACGTCAATGCCGCCACCTACCTTGAGATATGAGTTCTAAGGTCTCAGTTTTAATGGCTGCCCTACCCTTCAAACCGAAACGCATTACTGCTTCGCGGCCGAAATAGGCAGGGGGTGGTGGTACCTACCCGTGCGGTCTCACAAGAGGTCCTACCACCAGTGAGTAAGTAAGTAAATTATCCTCAAAATGTCTCTTATATGAAAGCATGGTAAGGTCTTAAATTATTCGCTGTAGAAATGTTTGTGCCATCATAGAATAATCTTTTGCATAGTAACAAATAACTACCACATCATTATGGAAACAATAACCACTATGCGCACGTACTAGTACTAATAATCTTAATTTTTTTTCTCATTTATGTTAACCTTTTTTAAATTCATATTAAACTAGAGAATAAGTTTTAATTATTTTTTTACGTACATGGGTAACAGAGCTCAAGGCACAGTGGCCCAGTACAAAACGGTTTTCGGAGCTCACAGACCTCACAATGTGAATGCCACCACCACCCTTCACCTTCCCTTCACCTACAGAAATCAGTTGAAGTCTCAATCTTATCGTTAAAAGGTTGTCCCACCTTGCAAACCGCGCATCGCTCTGAAACTACATTGCGCTGCTTTGTCTAAGTCTCATCGGCATCATCTTAGGCCTTACATCTGAAAGTGCACAAGGTCCAAAATGTCTACATCTGCCTTAATATAATCTTGTGTGCTTGGAGTTTTTTTTATAGACACCGACTTGGCTGTGCCCCTGATATTGCTGACGTCCTTGAGCGACGACAATCGCTCACCATTAGGTGGCCCCTACGTTTGTCTGGCTATAAAGGCAAAAATAAATGTGGCCTAAAATGGCATAGCAATGTGGTGTCTGTAGACTGTACTAGTTCATTTTAATTTGCAGACAAGACCATGTGGCTCCTAGATACAACACAGTCGACGCCGCTGCTATATTCAGACAAGACACAGAAACCTCAATTGGATAGAAAACGTTTTCCCTATTTTTCAAACCAAAATGAATGATTAATTCATAGCAGAAATAAACCGACGCGCGGTGGTACATATCTCACAATGCTTTCTGTGACCAATGGATGCCAGTTTGTAGAATTCTGGTATAATATAATGGTTTAGCTCTATATTGTTAACGCTTCTACTCATTGTCCAGTGAATAATTTAACCACAGAACCAAATAACCATAGACACCCACAGAAAGAGATGAGGTGATGCCACTCTACGTTGACATCGCTTAGGCAAAATATGCTATATGAATATACATATATTTGCTTACAAATGTTATTTATTTTTGTAGAGCTATCCAAAGTACGCGTTCAACTACGGTGTCAAGGACCTTCACACCGGCGACATCAAGTCTCAGCAGGAGCAAAGGGACGGTGATGTCGTCAAAGGTCAGGCTTTGAATAAATCTAGTAGGCCAAATGTTAGATTGTGTAAACAATAATTAGACGTACGAACGTGAACAAATAGGTTATGTGATAAAAAAAAACAATCACCGTTTCCCTGAAAAGTTTTAGTGATACGTGACTCGCTTTTGCATTTTTACAAATTTAAGAAATTCATCTGTAAAGCGTATCGTTGTTGGGAGTAATTAATATACACTAAAGAGAATTTTTTAAGTTAATGCATAGATTTTATCGCGGGCCTTGAGAGTGGAATCGTGAAATTCCGTAACGAAAAAAACCTTCCACCCCTCACTACGCCCCTACTATGTAGCTCCGAGCTCGCGTTCAACATATTCACACGTTGCGCTTGTTTAGTGTTGAAAGTAAGAAGTTTAAACACCGATTTATGTACTATCAAAATATGTGATATAATTTCGTGGGTAACACAACGATAGCGCGATTCAGCTTTTGCGTCAAGCGCCATCTATCGGCGACAAACGGAATTGTAAAATAGAAAATTATATCACATTACAATGCGTTGGGCGTGCCATTTTCTATTGCTTAATCGAAGAATTTTATTACTACTCCTACTACTCATTCAGTGATTGGAGTGGCATTAAAAATAAACTAGCTAAACCGTTGATTCTGGGCGAATGAGAGTTAGAACTAGCATCCAAAGCGCGTCTCTATCCCATGTAGCGCCCTCTAGTGAGTGCGCTGTCAAAATGGAATACTCACAATGTAGCAGATTCATTGAAAGTTAGCCCAGTGAGTTTCTCGTCGGATCTTATTTTATTGTTGTTTTAATATTAAATTATTATTGTCGATTTATAATTGCATAAGTTGATAAAATGCTATGCAATAGCTGTACTGCGGCAGTCTCCGAGTGCAACACGTCTTTTTTTTGTTAAATATTGATAGTGTTCTTAAAATGATAATAGTTCTTATTGCATTGTCTGTTATAATAAATGAAAAATAAACAACTTAAAATTCTCATACATCCTATAGCCCCGGCTAGGATTGTTTCGTATTGTGAGTACAAGTAACGCACAAGGAGGTGAATGATACTAACAGAGATACTGATACTGACTGAGACTTGTATCCGTAAAATATTCAGGGTCTTTAACCACTAGATAAACGAAGCAATTGCCCCACGAGAAGATTTATATCAATATTAGTAAATATTTATATGCGCCTTGAGTTGCGTTAATGTAGAAAATAAATTACATCCCAAGGGAATAGTACTTTTTTTCAGGATGAAATGTATTTTATGTCCTTTTCTGTGTGCTTAGTGCGAGTTTTTTAACGTTCTCGCTAGCGTAAAAGTACTATTGAAGACGCGTATGCAAAATTTCACGTTGATCGATTTGATAGTAAAATATAATATGTGATAGCTTAAAAACAAATTAATTTTCGCATTGAAATTATTAGTATTGATCGTATTAATATTTATAGCATTTCATTTCCAGGCAGTTATTCACTAGTGGAACCGGACGGCACGACCCGCACAGTGCACTATACAGCCGATGACCACACCGGATTCAACGCTGTTGTACAGAAATCGGGACATGCTGCACATCCGGTAAGTTTAGGGTTGTCATTTAATTTGCTATCGTAAACTAAAAAATCATTTAGAAGGTTTTGATTTGTATTTGAAAATACATAGAAGAGTAGATTGAAACACGTATAAATACATAGAAGATGATGTCATTATAAGTCTAATTTAATGAAAATACTTAGGATACAACTTTGAATTAATATTCAATAAATTCATTTGAAATTTTTTAATAAGAAAGAGGTAGAGAACAAAATATAAATTTAGTCAAAAATTAAGTAATCGGCAATTTTTTTTAATTCAAAATATTATATAGGTCAAATACGCATGCTCAACCCTCTTGAGTTACTATTACTTTTTACTTACTGTTCATACTGGTCATACTGAGTTACTGTGGCTGTTAGTAATTATTGCCATTACATTAGTTATTTATGTGGTAGTAGGTAGTATTCAGTAGTATTACCTCATTTTAATCTTCTCCCATTTTCTTTTTTGAGTATTTGTAGGACTTGTTTTGTACTATCCGGTCTATTACAGCCGTGAAGCAAACATACGTCCTGTTTTAAAGAGTTTCATTACCCTTATTGCAAATGATTCAAAACTTTGATCACAAACCTTATTTCTTATTGCTGAGAAGACCTTGAGCATATCTTCGCATCCACGAGAATAAAAAAATAATATTAATTATTAACTAAGCGCAGCCCTACGTAAGCGTCACAGTAAGTTTAATTCATCTCTGTATAGTGCGCACTGAGCGTCGTTGCAACAAACATTACACAATCTTACGAGTTTTATCTTTATCTATAGAAGTTTTTCATTTTTAACAAGCTACAGAGAAGCGTGTTTAGTTTTAAGTGCTCTTTCCGAATGGACCTAACTTACATAGTTTGTTTGCGAAAACGAATACAAGTAAATTAATCTAATGAATCCAGTTATAAAGACATTGATGCTTGTGATTTTGATTAATAATTTCCTACATAATACTCACGGGATGTCTTCTTATTACTTAAACACAAAAATTGTCTGGATTGATTTAAGTATTGCGATATAAAATATTATGATTTATTTATATTATATTCACGAAGCTATCTTTATATATTTATTTCTTCTGTGCGTGTGTTTGTCACTGAACTCCTCCTAAACGGCTGGACCGATTTGAATGATTTTTTTGGTATGCGTTTGGGTGGCACCCTGGATGGTTTAGATTCACAAATCAGCCCGGTAGATGCCGCTGCAGTCGGTATATAGTAATTTTTTATCTTTCCTAGAAATAATTTATATGAAAAAACAACGTTTGCCGGGTCAGCTAGTTGCCATATAAAATACAATGATTTATTTATAACATATTGATGAACTTATTTAATTTCGTTATCACGTATTCAATCTATACTAATATTATATTATATTATAAAGATTATAAAGAGGGAAGATTTGTTTGTTTGTTTCGAATAGGCTCCGAAACTACTGGACCGATTTGAAAAATTCTTTTTCCATTAGAAGCCGACATTGTCCCTGATGAACATAGGCTACTTTTTTTTATTTTTTTATTATTTTATTTTTTGGTTTCATGTGTGTTTTAATGTTTCCGAAGCGAAGCGAGGGCGGTTCGCTAGTTATCAATATAATTATTTAGGGTATTAATAGCGAGAAAACAAAACGGTACAGACAAACTCACTGACTTACTCATTATTATCGTAATTATCGTGTGTCATTTAAATGCTGGTACTAAATTCTGATGCCAGAGATAAGTAATTTAGAAACGTCATTTCTTCGTGTTTACTTAAAGCTTAAGCTTGCGTAAAAACAAACAGCGCGGTTCCTTATATGGAGCTTAAGTTAACGATTATCGCCTATAAAATAAATGTAGCAGTTTATAAGAGGAACATAAATAATTTACCGCTTACCCTTACCTGTAGAAGAAGATATTAGAATATTATGCATTGAAAATGCAAGATATTAGTTCGTTTTTGGCCGTCTCTCCGGAATTTATGCTAAGAGAAATATATTAATCTAGTTAGTAAATTATAATAACTAACTGTAATAATACCAAGTTGACCATAGAGTTAATGGCGTCAATTTGTTTTCGCAATAGAAAGCTTTGTTCAACTTCTTTATTGTTATCGGTCGAGTAATCATAGCCTTGAACCATTAAATAGGCACTGCACTTTTATCAATTTCAGAGAAAAATATCTAAATCTTGACAGTTAATCTTTCGAAACATATGATTTCGTAACATTGGCATACAATTATGTATTATTTTTCTAGCTTTAATTTAGGGAATTGCGGGGCAGCCGTTGTATCTATACTGAGACCTTAGAACTCTTATCGCAAGGAGGGCGGCCGCATTTACGTTGTAGATATCTATGGGCCCCGATAACCACTTAACACTAGATGGGCCGTGAGTTCGTCCACCCATCTATAAAATCAATAATAATAATTAAAAAAAAATACATGTGTGCAATTCACACGTGGTAGAAGTGAAACCTTCCAAAATTAAAATACAATTATCCTAAACGTCTTAAGTATATGTAAAATTTTGTCATTAGTAAATAATTGTAAGGTAGCGCCCTCTGTGAATTGATATTTTAATTTCACGTATAATCCTAAATTAAAATTCACTACAAGAGCTTTCATACACACGTTAGTATTAAAAAATCTCACAGATGGCGCTGTATTAAATAGTATGTATATTTCTGTCTCATTCTTTGCTGGCTTCATCCTACACATTTTTGTATTTGTGTCTCTTACCTGTCGTTTTTTCCGTTGCATCCGGTTTGAAATCACAACGTTTTTAAAGAAGTTTTCACTTCAAAAAATGATTAATGTATTTGATTTATTTGTTTTTAGGTCGTCGCTCATGTAGCACCTGTAGCCCATGTCGCAGCTGCTCCGGCATACACAATCCCACACTACGGCTTCCACTAAACAACTTGAATACTACAAATCTGCTTACCATCGAATATTCTTAGGGCTGGAATCTATCAATGTATCAACTAGTTCGAACTTTGGTCATTAACCACATGTTTGTACAAGTCAGAATAAATACAGGCTAGTTCTAGTCTTTAACTCTAGCAATAACTGTTAGTTGTAAAACTTAAAGTAAAAGACTACGGTCTAAATTAAATAGGAACATATTATATTACGTAGAACATATATAGACGTTTATTAAGCATCTTAAAAGTACAAGTTTCTTATATTTTTCTGTTACATATTGTATTCAGATTGCGAAATGTATTTTTTTTTTATTTGCAGGGATTATGATCTCAGCGTTTGTATCATTGAATTGGTTTAAAATATTATGTTATATTTGTAAGCGAAATAAATAAACTATATTTAATATATGAAGTTTAATGAGAAATCGTTTTTATTACTTAACAACAAAAACAATTGAATTATTTTTACATCGAGAGACTAGTATAAATGGATTTCAGTCACCTCACTAGGTATACAGTTCTATTATAAAACGGTCTTAGCTCTATTATAAAACGGCCACCCTATGGAGAGCCTCCGCCACCGAGGATAGCCTCCAACTGTAAACCCCATTACTGCTTCGCGGTAGAAAGGCACCGGGTGTAATTATCCTTTAGGCCAAGACGATTTCAAAATAAAAAAGAATTTATTATTTAGAAAGAGTAATTACTACTATTATTTTAAAATACTAATATCCTTTCTAGTATACCTAGTGAGGTGACTGAAATTCATTTGTACATCGAAAGACTAGTACTAGTAGCCAAAGGATAATTACACCCGGTGCCTTCGTATCGAGTGATGCAACTGTAGCGGTGTTCAATATCGCAGGCAGGTAAAAAAAAAAAGAAATATGGACCTAATTAACGTTCAACATTGACTTCGACGACAGCACCCTGCCCCTTTCTATCGCGAATCAGTAATGGGGTTTATAGTTCGAGGCTATCCTCGGTGGTGGCAGGCTCTCCATAGGGTGGCCATTTTATAATAGAGCTGAGACTCTTGTCTCAAAGTGTTGTCTCAAGTTTCATTTTCGATGTTGATGTACCACGTAACCACTTAATATCAACTGGACCGTGAGCTTGCTCACCCATCTAAGAAATAGAGAAATGGCGTACGATATTAAAACAATATGTCCTAGTCTAGACCTAGTTTATCTATTTTCAAAGGTAAGGATAATAGTATAATGACTATGCTGCATAGCGCAATTAATTATTATTTTGTAAATTCATTAACTGTGTGTTTTTCTAACAAACTACAACCTGAAGTTCTATGCCATTTTTTTCTAATGTTAAGCAAATGTGTCTATTTGTATTGCTGTGAAATCCATGGACTACAAAGCTGACTATGCCGTTATGGAAGACAAATTATGGCGATATTTTATAAAAACAAAATACCGCGTTATGTATTAAAAAAAGAAGAATTACTGAGTTTGGATATTCGCAATAAATTACAAATTTAGATGACGTAATTTTTATGTGTGTTTAGTTTCAATGACGTTCATCTTCAAAAATTGGGTTTTAAAAGTAATTAATTATTCTAAAGGGATTTGCTTCAAAATTGTTAGTAAGTTACTTAAAAAAATCAAGATTTACTTAAACAAAATGTTTTTTTCCTTTTCCAAAAGCCAGCATGGTGACTAACCAGAATAGATTCATCTTTGCGATCACTTTAGTTATTGTTATTGCTGTTGTTTTTTTTTAAATATATATAAATATTCAGTAAGCCAATAAACACATTTTAGTATTATAGCAAATAGAAATATAATATTATATGATTTTTTTAATCCTGGCTATCCTTGTGTCAGTTAAAGTTCAAGTAAATCGAATTCTGTATTTGGGAATGACGAGTTTTCAATCAAATTTGATTTATAAAATTGAAGGTCAATAAACTTATAAATTATGATCGGCACTCCGTTGATAGGTCTATAAAAGTATTTATATCTATCCCATAAAAGTTTAATAAAGAGGAAGATATAAAAACCTACGACAAACTGAAAATGGCAATAACGGTATAATGTCTGACGCACACTTTAAAATTATGTGTTTCGAAGATAAACTGTACTTTGAAGAAAATACTTTGTTCGTTCGTCTGACATTAATTTTATAATTAGATTTGCTATGAATAATTGATACATATACTTTATATTTTATATAAGCAGTATTGATTAAGACAATACAAGCAATGTCATGAAAAAATAGAGCATTCTGATGTTATTTGTTATTTGAAGGAAGCACTTTGATCAACGATATAAATGTTTGTTTTTCTTATGCCCGAAATATTGGCGATGAGAAATATGGGCTTGCACAGTTAAAAAGAGGAAAACGCGACAAAAATATAAATTAAAATTAAAATGATCAGCAAACAAGTCAGAGCTCGTCGTATCGTATTAATTACTTAGTAGTTAAGTAAATGATATTAAGTAAAAGTGCACCTGACAGGAATGCCAGTCTTAAAGATGAACCTGTTATAAAAAAAGACGTGTGGTGTCGTAGGACACCGGATAGGAACGAAGTTCCTTGTTATAAAAATATTAATTTAAAGTTCTATTCGAGGTATAAAGAAAACTTATTGTGGTACACTTCATTCACGGTTGTTTGTTTGTAAGAGTTAGTGTATTGCGCAAACGAACGCTCTGAGATCGTGGTCAATGAATGATAAAAAGATATGTAATTTTTTGTACGTTATTACAAAGTTAAGTCGTACACTGTGTGCATTACTAATAAAAATCTTACGTTACGGACGTTTTTTCCCGGTTAGGGTATCCTTCCGCATCATCCCATAAGGAACTTCGTTCCAAAAATATATAAATAACTCTAGTTTGTAACAAATCTCTTTCGATCGTGCTTAAAGCTAATCGTGTAAAAGACACAATGCGACTTAGTCATGTCCAAACGTACTTTAATCAAATTGCGTCTATTACTAAAAATATCTATTCTAATGATACTAATGATTCTATCACGGAGTTGTTTAAAAAAGTACAGGTGACAGACCAAATTACAAAAACATAGCATTTCAGAAGAGGAGGAGAGCAGCGACGGTAGAGCAAACGACGAGACGAGAGGTAGAATGGAAGACACGAAAACAGTCGAGTACTCATTATGGTTGGATTTACAGAGAGGGGAAAAATGTATATATAGGTGGATTAGATGAAAACTAATCTGTCATGAAAATGTAAACATTGAGATGACCTTTAAGAGAAACATCGGCATAACAATAAACAAGAAACGGCAACTAATGTTATTCGTCAACAAAAAAAACTTTTTTCTTTGAACTAGTTCGTAAATTTATGCAATTAAATGAATTAATTTATTATAAATTTATTTATTTATAAATGAATTAATTTGTTACTGGTGGTAGGACCTCTTGTGAGTCCGCACGGGTAGGTACCACCACCCCGCCTATTTCTGCCGTGAAGCAGTAATGCGTTTCGGTTTGAAGGGTGGGGTAGCCGTTGTAACTATACTGAGACCTTAGAACTTATATCTCAAGGTGGGTGGCGCATTTACGTTGTAGATGTCTATGGGCTCCAGTAACCACTTAATACCAGGTGCGCTGTGAGATCGTCCCCATCTAAGCAATAAAAAAAAAAATTAAATGTTTTTAAGAAGAATTTGATTATCTTTCATCAAATTTCTTTTTTTATATATTTTTCACATTTATGTTTCGTTCGAATAATCTTCAAAAATTTCATTGGCCATTTTTCATTAATATTAATAAGTAAAATAATATATGAGTGTATTGACTAGGATAAGTAAGTTGTGATCTTGCAGCATTTCATCTCGAGCAGTTCTTGCTTGACAGCTTTAAGATTTCACTGAGTACATTCATTATTTGAGAGCGGTTCAAGTCCATGTTGCACACGATTTTAGGCCGTTTGCTTTATGGATTAGAATTGAATTTTTCAAGTCGTAATATTACTGCAAGTGGTTGAACATTGAAATGATAGCGTAAAGCATATTTTCAATCTTTGAATTTAGTCCTTAAGATCCAGTTTATGAACGCACAATTGTAGAGGAGTACTGTGAATTAATATTTGCAAATAAAATAACAAAACAGAACCTCCGAGCATTCGCGACAAAAGTTAGTGTCTTAATTAAACAGAACGAGTTAAGTACATTAACCTATAGGTAAATACATATAATGGTGTCCATAGAGCTTTCTTTGTCGCGTTCAGTTCCTTACTTGACAGTATGACATCAGTGCAAACGGATATGGGCGAAATTGCCTTCACCCACAAACTGTTTTGTTTTTTGCCGACGAAAAACATACTAAAAGTAGAGGACTGATACGAGGATCTCGCATGTGGATCGCGACCGTCATCTTGTATGTACGAGGTTTTGTTTTCTCTTTCGAAAGAGCACAAAAGAAACAAAATTGAATAGAGTTATTACAAAATGAGAGTCTATATCGGGGTAAGTAATTTCACTATTATTATTTTTTGTACTAAATCGGTCACTATATTTTTTTGTTAAACATTAATGACCAAAAGGGCTGAAAATTATCATTTAATTAAAATCAAATGGATTGACCGTTGGAAATAAGAGTTATTTAGTCTTAATTAAAACTACTATGACAGTTAAGCTTCGTGTTTATTAATTAGTCACTGACGTTCTGTCATCCGAGACGACGAAAACTGTAAAGTATAAGTAACGTCTTAAATAATAAAAAGAAAATAATACACGTGAGATTAATCCGTGAAAGGAGTTTTAATTATGTCTACAACTCGCGAAAGTCGAAGAAGATACTTTAGTGAGTTATTGGTTGTTTGATGATATTTTTAATGAGAACATTAGATAAATACACCGACGACAGTGTAATAAAGTATCTGAAGAGAAAACGACGGATAACGTAAAATGAG
Organism: Bombyx mori; assembly: GCF_030269925.1. Classification (NCBI taxonomy): domain Eukaryota; kingdom Metazoa; phylum Arthropoda; class Insecta; order Lepidoptera; family Bombycidae; genus Bombyx; species Bombyx mori. The sequence goes on from NC_085128.1 coordinate 6,072,439, forward strand.
ACATATTTTATTTCATTATTTTCATATCTAAAACCATAATTACTTTTATGGTTTCATTTCGCATTTTGTAACCAAGGATGAACAGAAGCGTACACGCGAAAAACAATGAAAATACCATAAAAATATACCTATAGTCTAGTCAATATTAATTTGTATAGCTCAGCTAGTTTTATGTATATTTTTTTGATATAACATACTTTTACAACTTACAACTTATACTTTTTAGTTTTGCGTCGCATTGTCTTGGCTGAGTCAAGCTTCGTCTGCACCAAGGAAGCCTAGGCTCACTGTAGCAGAAGATGACATGCCAATATATTATGTTAGAAATGTAAATGGTGAGCCTTTTAATGTATAATAAATTATGTGATTACTAATGACTTAATGGAAGTGAGAGCGCAGTATGCATTATAAAACTAAAGCTTTTTTCATTTAAAAGGAATATTAATCGGCATTAAAGTTTGAAGTAAATGGAGTGAAAAATCGATGGCTTATTTTTGTACACATAGTAGTTGAGAAACAACGTCGCCTTAAAATTAATGTAGAGTTGAATTATAATATATTTTAATAAACTACTTGATGCTACTTTGTATAGAAAATAGTTCATTTTAATATCTACGTGTAAAGCTAAACATGAACATTTCATAGAAGTAATTCGACGCACATTTTCTGAATAGCAATGTTCGTTTCAATAAATTAATCTTTGCTGTAGTAAGCGTTAGGAGCCATAATACGTAAAACATAACTTGGTTCTTTAAAAAAAACATTTCATTCTTTTTTTTGCAATAACAGGTAATCCAGGAACATATTCATTTGGTTACGATATTTTGGATCCGAATACCGGGAATTCACAGTACCGTAATGAAGAAAGATATCCTAATGGGACTGTTACGGGAAGCTACGGTTATGTTGATGCTGCTGGAAAACCACAAAGGTTCAGATACGTGGCTGACGAAAAAGGTTATAGGTAAGGAAAAAAAAACTAAACAAAGAAATAGTAAGTTGGGCTGCAAATTGCTTTTATTGTTCCTTAGTCCTTCAGTCCGGATCAAATTAAGATTGAATCGTGCAATTCATTCAGGCGCTTTTCAATATTGCATCTGTCTAGGTTTGTTGTTGCGCACGTCAGGTTTTAGTTCTAACAACAAAGTAAAAACTAATTGCGAACAACGCAGTCGTCGTGGCCTAAAGGATAAGACGTTCGGTGCATTCGTATGTAGCGATGCATCAGTGTTCGAATCTCGCCGGCAGGTACCAATTTTTCCAATGAAATTCGTACTTAACAAATGTTGAAGATTGATTTCCACGGTGAAGGAAGATGGGTGGACGAGCTCCCAACCCACGGGCTGTTAAATGGTTATCGGCCCACAGATATGCCGTCACCCACGTAGAGACATGAGTTGTAAGATCTCACTTTTAACAGTACAACGGCTGCCCCGCCCTTCAAACCGAGACGCATTACTGTTTCATGGCAGAAATAGGCAACAGTGTAGAGTTTCCTAAATGGAAAAGTAAACTGGTAAAATATATTCTTTTTAATTACTGTTTTAGACTTGCTAGCATTACAGTGAGTGGTTATCGTCGTTAATGGACGTCAGCGATATCAGAGATATAGTTAAACTACTGCCTAAAAATTTTCATATTCAAGTATCTACATAGCAGTCATGTATTTGTTTCTTAAGGATTTTTCAAGAGATTAGTCATTTGCCGCTAGTCCAGGCTCAGACACCTCCGGTTAGGATGCCAGGTGACTCTGCTACGGAATCGTCCATAACTTGGTCGAGGCCTAAAAAGAAAAACAAGAGGAAGCCAGTTGCTGAGATGATGAAATCAGAAGAAAATATTAATATTAATTCTCTAAGGCAACCCAGTTTTTATGCTACTTAGTGATTTATTGTTTGTAATTTAATTTATTAATAAAATAAATGCATTGAAACTTCTTTGAAATGACGTTCTTTTTACTCAAACAACTTCTTTTGACAGCACCTACGAGTAGTAACATATAAAAGTGATTATTTATAGAAATTGAAGTCGTCTTTAAGCAATGCAGTCAATTGACTTAGTAATATTATTGTTTAATATATTTAGTGTGGTTTCATGTAAGTCTGAAAGTTAAATTTAATGTCTCATTGTATGCCCTTCGTCTTTTTTCAAAAAACAATCTTCGTAATAAAAGTTAGAGTCCAGTTTGTTCAGAGAGCCGCTGTAATACTATTTAATGTTTAGACTATGCCTTGAACACATGCGGCATATACATTTTTTTCTAAATAAATACATACTATAAAGTTTTATGAATAATCACAATGAAAGATAATGCCTTTAATCTAATCCTCATTTTTTTGGTAGTGGGCCTTTTTGTGAATCCAAGGTACATCCCATTTTGTCTGTGTCTGCCACGAAATAGTCTTGTGCTCCAGTTTATAGGTCGAGATGAGGTTTTTATTATACTTAAAAGAAAAAAAGGAAAATGGCATGGTTCAAAAGCTAATGCAATCGATTTTGCAGAAGCTTTACTTTTTTTAATTATATTGTTCAATTATATTGTTTTTAAATACTCGTACGTAGGTTTACCGACAGTCCAAAGTGGATCAGAAACGAAACCAGAGTTCAAAGACGAAAAACGTTATCCAAATGGGACAGTTATTGGGACGTACACTTACATTGATAAAGAAGGAACGCCTGTCCATGTCCAATATTATGCAGACAACAATAGTTACGGGTATAGAAGTTTTTTTATTTAACAAAATATACGTTGCTGGGCCCATTACCAATCTGTACAGGTAAGTAGGAGTATCCTGCCAATTTCTGACGCGAACCAATCAAGCATTCCAGTTGGAGAGCCATTACACAAGACCCATAGTATTCGTATTGTGAAGTTCACGGGCTAAATACCAGCAAATCTAACACATATATTAAAAGGACTCGAATGGTACCACTCGGGCGTTGATTTATGAGATTATATAAAACTCTTTCACGCAAGTAGCGATGACCGTATAGAGTTAAACCGTACGAATCACGCGCGATTATATAGAGGAGCATCATACTCTTACATATCGAGGCGTCAGTGTGCCGCATCGCGCTGACGGGACACCAGCCGATCGTCATCGCATCCGTTTATCTCCCTCCTGACAAACCCCTCCTGAGCAGTGACCTCGAGACACTGCTCGGTATGGGGGACGCGGTCATTCTGGCAGGCGATCTAAATTGCCACCACACTAGGTGGAACTGCCATCGCACGAATGTGAACGGTAGGCGTCTCGACGCGTTCATAGACGACCTCACATTCGAGATATTCAACCCTCCGACCCCCACGTGCTATCCGTACAACGCCGCGCGTCGTCCGAGCACAATAGATCTGGCACTGCTGAGGAACGTAACTCTGCGCTTGCGCTCCATCGAGGCAATGTCAGAACTCGACTCAGACCACCGACCTGTCGTCATGCAGCTCGGTCGCCCACTCAACCGCGAACCAGATACGAGGACCATGGTGGATTGGAAGAAGCTGGGCACGTGCTTAGCTGACACCGCTCCACCAATCCTCCCTTGCGGCCCGGATTCAACTCCATCCCCCGAGGACACCGTCGAATCCATAAACATCTTCACTGATCACGTCTCGACGGCGATCACAAGATCTTCAAAGCAAGTCGATGTGGAGGACTGCTTCCACCGCATCAGACTTTCCCCCGATCTTAGGGACCTCGTAAGAGTTAGAAACGCGGCAATCCGGGCCTACGATCGATATCCCACGGATTCAAACCGGACTCGGATGCGTCGCTTACAGCGGGAGGTCAAATCCCGCTTGAGCGACGCCCGAAACGAAAACTGGGATAGTTATTTAAAAGAACTCGCGCCCACTCACCAAGCATACTGGCGACTAGCTAGGACCCTCAAGTCCGAAACTATCGTCACTATGCCGCCTCTCGTACGCCCCTCAGGCCAACCACCGGCTTACGATGACGATGACAAGGCAGAGTTGCTGGCCGATGCACTGCAAGAGCAGTGCACCACCAGCACTCAACACGCGGACCCCGAACACACCGAGTTCGTCGACAGGGAGGTCGAGCGCAGAGCTTCCCTGCCGCCTTCGGACGCGTTACCCCCCATTACCACTTCCGAGGTTAAGGAGGCGATCGATAGCCTACAACCACGGAAAGCTCCCGGCTCCGACGGCATCCGCAACCGCGCGCTCAAATTGTTACCAGCCCAACTGATAACGATGTTGGCCACCATACTAAATGCTGCTATGACGAACTGCATCTTTCCCGCGGCGTGGAAAGAAGCGGACGTTATCGGCATACACAAGCCGGGCAAACCGAAGAACGAAACTGCGAGTTACCGCCCCATCAGTCTCCTCCCGGCGATAGGCAAACTATACGAACGGCTCCTTCGTAAACGCCTCTGGGACTTCGTATCCCAGCAAACAAAATTCTGATAGACGAGCAGTTTGGATTCCGCGCCAGACACTCGTGCGTCCATCAAGTGCACCGCCTCACGGAGCACATCTTACTAGGGCTGAACAGGCGGAAACCCATTCCGACAGGAGCCCTCTTCTTCGATATAGCGAAGGCGTTCGACAAAGTCTGGCACAACGGTTTGATATACAAACTATAACATGGGAGTGCCAGACAGACTCGTGCTCATCATACGAGACTACTTGTCGAGTCGAGGGAACGCGTTCCCGGCCCCGTCACGTCACAGCCGGAGTCCCGCAAGGCTCCGCCCTCTCCCCGTTACTATTTAGTTTGTATATCAACGATATACCCCGGTCTCCGGAGACCCATCTGGCGCTCTTCGCCGATGACACCGCCATCTACTACTCGTGTAGGAAGAAGGCGTTGCTTCATCGACGACTTCAGACCGCAGCTACCACCATGGGACAGTGGTTCCGGAAGTGGCGCATCGACATCAACCCCACGAAAAGCACAGCGGTGCTCTTCAAAAGGGGTCGCCCTCCGAACACCACGCTGAGCATCCCCCTCCCGACTAGGCGCGTCAACACCTCCGCTCCCGCCGTTCGCCCAATCACGATGTTCGACCAGCCCATACCGTGGGCTGCGAAGGTCAAATATTTAGGCGTCACCCTCGACAGTAGGATGACATTCCGCCCTCACATCAAGACGGTACGCGACCGTGCCGCCTTCATTCTAGGACGTCTCTACCCGATGATATGTAGGCGAAGTAAAATGTCCCTTAGAAATAAGGTGACACTCTACAAAACTTGCATACGCCCCGTCATGACCTATGCAAGTGTAGTGTTCGCTCACGCGGCCCGCACTCACTTAAAGTCATTCCAAATCATTCAATCCCGTTTTTGCAGGATAGCCGTCGGAGCCCCGTGGTTCGTCAGGAACGTCGACCTCCATGACGACCTGGACTTAGAGTCCACCAGTAAGTATATGCAGTCGGCGTCAATGCGCCACTTCGATAAAGCGGCACGACACGAGAACCCTCTCATCGTGGCCGCCGGTAACTACATTCCCGATCCTGCGGACAGAATGGAAAGCAGTCGACGTCGCCCAAAACACGTCATCTCGGATCCTCCCGATCCACTAACGGTGCTTCTAGGTACTTCAAGCACCGGTCACCGTTCTCGTCGAACCCGTCGCTTGCGACGAAGGGCTCGACGAGTAAATTAACTCTCAGACACAGCCCACTGAGTTTCTCGCCGGATCTTCTCAGTGGGTCGCGTTTCCGATCCGGTGGTAGATTCTGCGAAGCACGACTCTTGCTAGGGTTCGTGTTAGCAACGTCATCAGGTTTGAGCCCCGTGAGCTCACCTACAAAAGTTAGGGTTACGCTGACATAGCCTCTCAAGGCTCTCAGCTTAGGTAGGAAAAAAAAAAAAAAAAAAAGAGCATCATAAAGTTTATTTTTAAATTAAATGTGTTTTATTTTTCATTAAAGGGTCGAATTAAAAAGTGTGAAAGTGTATAATGAAGCTGAACCGAAAGATTTCGATCTGTTTGCGAAAACAATGGAAACTCCTCTTAAAGTTGCTTCGGATCTTTTAAAGTACGACTTTGACAGAGTCCATGACGTTTATCGATCAAAACAAAATGAAATTGATAAGATTGATAATAATTTAAAGTCCGATAAAAAAAAAGGCGATTACGAAGTTTTGTATAATAATGGATACAATTCGTTAAAAAATAATGCTAAAAATAAAATAAAAATTTATTCTGGAAAAGAAAAAAGGAAAACTCGAAATATTCGAGATGATTATGACAAATCACTTTTTTGTTATAAATGATTTTACTATGATATTTCTTTTACTTTATTTGTGAATATTAACTATGTATTGGAATATAATTTTAGTTGGGTACTTGTTTTTTTTATCAAAACGGAATTTTTGTTTCCGATTATTATTGCTAACTTTTTTTTAATTTTTGTGTTAAGAAAATATTATCATTGATGCTTATTACGGATATTACATAGACGTATGTACGTTTGTATAAGGGTTTATAAACTGACATGTAGGTAATCGTAAAAAGGAAAGTATCACAACAAGTGGATACCGGAATGCAGGATCGGTTTGTGGCAGAAATTGGTGGGATGGTGAGATGGATGGCTACCTTAATATCAGAATTTATGCAAACATATTTTGTTATTTGCTTTGTGTTTCACGAAAATATTCCGTCGTTAAGGATTTTTTTCTTGGATGACTTGTTAGTAAATAAAATATCGTAACAAATTATATATTTAAAAAAAAAAATGGGTCTGAGGATTTGAACCATGGCAAAATCGCATCACTAGATAGGAGTAGCCGTGAACCTAAGCTACTAATTCGCAAATACTTTTGACGATATACTGTCTTAACTAATTTTGCATTTATTGATTTGGTTTTATTTCCTTTGCCTTGGATACTTTAATTCCTTTATCGTGGAGGTCGTTTTGTTTTGTTTGTATGTTTACTTAAAAATATAGTGCAAAAGAAGAATTTTTAATGATCTTATTTCAATGTTAGTATACACTTGAAAGGAAAGGAACATAATTTAACGTTAAATATCTTTAAGCAATGTAGACGAGGCATGTCGGTATTTCTTTGCATATCCGATGTATGACGAAACTCGAACGCCTGATGAATAGTGAATGAATCGATCTAAATCCAATTCAATCGTTTTTGTTACCGCACTAGATAGATCCCTTTGTGTTTTTAGTGACGAGATTTGTAACACGAATCGGACGACTCGTAAATACTGAGCGAATGAAAATGGTAGTTAGATATAATTCTTCATCTTTTTTTAATTTAAAAAATTCTTGATTTAGCATTTAGATATACAACAGTATTATGTAGTAACAGTTATTATATTAAAACCTGTCTATCAGTTACTAAAGAAAATAGTGACGGTCTCTATATTTGTTCTATATGAGTTAACAAACTATTCTTCCGATTATGATGAAACTTGGTAGCGCTGTTGTAGGCATTCTGTAGGTTTCGATCTTAGTCTCATCAATGTCCGATAGATGGCGCGTTAATGTATGAAATATATACGACGCTATAACGTTAAGATCATACAAGAGCGTTAGAGCGCGACTAGTTTTCACTAGTATTATTAATAGAGTTAAAATAATTGCTCCAGCTCAGGTGCAATTCGGTAGTATTAGAAGCATTGTTAGTGGTGGCTGTAACCAGCTGTGTGCTTAGTGCGAGTTTTTTTACGTTTTCGATAGCGTAAACGTTAACTCAAATTTGTATGCAGTTTGAACAGCGCCCCTAGCGTCAAACGTAGGCAAACGTTCCAACTCCATACAATTTTGAGTTAACGTTTACGCTATCGAGAACGTTAAAAACTTGCACTAAGCACACTAATGTGTTTTTCTATGTTTTTTAAATTGCTTATTGGTAAATGTGGGCTAGCGATCGCAAGGTACCATCAGTTTTTTTTTTTTTTTGTTATTGCTTAGATGGGTGGACGAGCTCACAGCCCACCTGGTGTTAAGTGGTTACTGGAGCCCATAGACATCTACAACGTAAATGCGCCACCCACCTTGAGATATAAGTTGTAAGGTCTCAGTATAGTTACAACGGCTGCCCCACCCTTCAAACCGAAACGCATTACTGCTTCACGGCAGAAATAGGCAGGGCGGTGGTACCTACCCGCGCGGACTCACAACAGGTCCTACCACCAGTAATTACGCAAATTATAATTTTGCGGGTTTCACTTTTATTACACGATGATATTCCTTCACCGTGGAAGTCAATCGTGAACATTTGTTGAGTACGTATTTCATTAGAAAAATTGGTACCCGCCTGCGGGATTCGAACACCGGTGCATTGCTTCAACACGAATGCACCGGACGTCTTATCTTTTAGGCCACGACGACTTCAAAAATGTGGGTCAGCGATCGCAGTACGGTAGTGCAATGCTAGGAAAGCTGCTCTACATTTCGCAATGAATCACTTATGTCACGTCATTTACGATAGGCACCGGAAGAGATGGGGCTGTCCTATTTTACAGCGGTATTGCGCAGCCAGCCACAGATTGGCCGCGAGATCTTCTAATATATAAAATTCTCGTGTCACAACGTTCGTTCCCATACTCCTCTGAAACCGCGTGACCGATTCTCATGAAATTTTTTATGCATATTCACTAAGCCTGAGAATCGGCTACTACCTATTTTCCATACCCCTAAGTGATTAGGGTTGTCCACCCCTAAATTTTTTTTTTTATTTGGACTTTTTTTTGTTATGATGAGGTATTATGTGGTTGAATGAGGTTTTGTTATTTTTATTATATATTCCCTCATCGTTCACAGCGCTACATGCCTCTTTCACTCATTTACCACATCCTTACACACTTAGTTAGTTTTTGTTTCTACACTAGAAATTCCCTAGAAATCTTATATATGGCAAAACAATGTTTGCCGGGACAGCTAGTATGCTTATAAAAATAAGGTATTCTCTTGGATTTTTTCGTTCTATATTCTGACTTACGACGCGTCTATTGTGTATGAAATTTAAAACTGCTAACACCATTGTTATGTGATTAGATTCGGTAAAGAAAGTGGGCTACCAATGGAGCGCACTAATTATGTAACATTTCTAGCACATTGGTGGCATGTTGTTTTAGAAACATGAGTTTAAAGTAAAATCGACTAAGTTCTTATGAAATGTTTGTATGAATTGGGCACGGGTCAAAATATGTTATTTGTGAAGCGCCATAAATTAGGCAACAATAGTAAGACTTAGTCAGAAATTAATTGACATTAGACAGTGGCGTGAGTGGCCTTTAGTAAGAATGTTCAAAACCGTAATTGGGATATTGAAGGTACATATTACATAATTATAAATACATAAAATTGTCATACACAATAACGGCTAAATTAGTGAGCAGCTTTTAAAATTTACATTGATGATCTTATCGGTCTTATCATACAATGATCTTATCGGTCAATGACCTTATCAGAAGACCTTGACTTCCGAGTAAACGTACGACACGTTCTCGAGACACCTATGGACTTAAGCTCTTGTGTAATAAATCACAGTTTTTTCGTATACCTATTTTTTTATCACATTTAATGACCAAAGTAATAGACTAGAAGTTTACTTATTCATAAGAATAGTCCAAAGTTTTTGTAATGTCGTTATTTAAATATGAAAACATAGTACATAATATGTACTTTGTGTTGTCAAACGTAATTCTGACATGCATTGTAGCATGCTAATCAGTGCAAAATGTTAGCTAACGCACTTCAGATTTCTGCTATGCAAGCTACCTCAATATACATTGGCGATTTTGTTTTCTTAAAGGATTCATGTCTTTTTTTTTTGCTTAGATGGATGGACGAGCTCACAGGCGACCTGGTGTTAAGTGGTTACTGGAGCCCATAGACATCTACAACGTAGATGCACCACCCACCTCGAGATATAAGTTCTAAGATCTCAGTATAGTTACAACGGCTACCCCACCCTTCGAACCGAAACGCATTACTGCTTCACGGCGGAATTAGGCGGGGTGGTGGTACCTACCCGTGCGGACTCCCAAGAGGTCCTGCCACCAGTGCCCAAGAGGTCCTACTACCAGTCAAATTTAGTGAGGTATTTTTCAGGAATGTTAATCTCTTGAACAACGTTCAGCTCAGTTGAAAAACTAGGATATGTTGCTGAATACGTATCCAATTTTTTTTTTTTTTAATTTAATTAAATATGAGTTCTATTCGATTGACGATTCGATGACGTTTACTGTGACGGCATAATTCTGTCTTAAATCGTTTTATCATAATAATCTATATATTAATACGTGAAGCAAAACTTTGTATCCCTTTTTACGAAAATTGCGCGGACGGAGGAGTATGAAATTTTCCACACTTATGGAGAATATAGAGAAGAAGTGCACAATGCTAATTTTTTTTTTAAATAATGCATAAAAGATACATTAAATTAATAAAGAAAACATTACACACACTACCATGTATTTGACACACACGCATGCATCCTATTTGTTTATTGTCAAACTTTTCTTTGCGGTCTGTCAGTTATAGTCTGTCAAATTGAGAATAGATTAAATATTGTTTTCTCTCTATTATTATTCGTCTAAAGTGTAGTTTTGAAGAAATCTGTGATTAAAGAAGTATTTAATAGTCTTTGACAATAGAATCGTAATAGTGTACAAACTTATAATTTCCATTAGTTATAGTCGAATTTCGACTACCGGGGGACCACTAGTTCATATAATTTTCCTAGTGCATATTACTTGTTACAAATGTTGTAGTTTGTAAACATTTATGTGAGGTGTAAATTTATTTAACAGGAACAATGCTAAGCGTTTCGTTTGAAACATAAATACACTACCACAATCTATTAAATTGTTATTCTACGCGTATAGTAATAAGTGGTTGGGCGTTTCCTGACGTAATGATTTTCTCTGTACCGTTGAATGTGATATCAATAAATCATTAGTACAAAATAAGAGATTGCGAATTTCAAATTCGATCAGAATTCGATTTCAATCAGATTACGAAAAAAATTCACGATATTTTGATAGTATAGGGCCCATCGAACCGTCCAATAGAAAATCTTTTGTTTACGGGAGTTTGGAATTCGCACTATCCCATCGCTTCCTGTGTGCATCGTAAAAATTAGCTAAGAGATTCATTTGAGAATGGGCAGCAGTGTTCTCTGAATATAATACCAGTGGTTGTATTAATGTTATGGCTAAAGGCTCCAGTAGCCGATTTCCACCGGGTGATCCGTGAGTATCGTTTGATTTTTAAAATCGCCTGTTGACTTTTGTTCAACTATTTAGTAGCTAAATACTTGTTCAACTATTTAGTGCTTCTGTTGTCGTTTGTATTCGACGAGAGCAAGCAAATTAAAAGTTCAAGCCACGAATAAAAATTGTAAGAATAAAACGAAAAAACCTCGATACGTTGACTCTAGTTTTTTAATAGCTCATATAAAACCATTGCGTTTATATTGAGATGGGATTACCTCACTGTTTTGGATTCTAAACATGTTTTTATTTTTATTTTCTTATTGCTTATATGTGTGAACGAGCTCAGGGCCCACCTGGTGTTAAGTGGTTATCGGAGGTCATAGACATCTACAACGCTAATGCCGCCACCTACCTTGAGATATGAGTTCTAAGGTCTCAGTTTTTACGGTGCAATGGTTGCCCTATCCTTCAAACCGAAACGCATTGATGCTTCGTGACAGAAATAGGCAGGTTGGTGGTACCTACCCGTGCGGACTCGTAAGACATCCTACCATCAGTAACAAATAGGAATACATCTATGTAAGTATATTTTGTAAGCTGTAGGTACCTGAAACATTCAAAGTATAATACATGTTTTATAATAATTTTACCATGTCGCTGCTATGGCAGAAGCTAATGGAAAGAACAAAATATGAATATTCATTGTATTGATGATAAAAGTTTTTGAATATTTTACTTACTTTGACTGGTTACCGGATTTAGAATCTGGTTCGATTTGAATAGTGGAATTTTATACGAAATTCGTCGGGTCGTTATTATTTCTATTTAAGTTTTGTTTTAAACTTGAATGACATTTGTTTGATACACACAAAAATAAATGATACAAATCAGAGAATGTAGTTTTATTTCAGACTAGCTGACCCGGCAGACTTCGTAGTGCCTCAATCGATAAATAAAATACCTAAACTTTTGTATAAAATAAACTTAAAACAAACAAAAGAATCCGTCCGACGGGGGACACATCAAAGGGAAAACAAAATTGTTATTTTTATTTAATTCCGAGCATTTTCATATTTATCTACCTTTTAAATTTTCTCTGGACTTCCACAAATAATTTAAGACCACATATTTTTTTTTTGGTACAATTTTTCTTTATTGGGAAAGGCAAGGTGATCTAAGTCCATACAGCCTTGTCTGTTCTATATGATTTCTGAAATAAGACCAAAATTAGCCAAATCCGTCCAGCCGTTCTCGAGTTTTAGCGAGACTAACGAACAGCAATTCATTTTTATATATATAGATTTTGAAAATGCCGAAAATTTTCAGGTTCGTTTGCTATAATTAAATTAATCACGTCGAACCGAAAAACTGTATAGTGAATCGTAATAAAAGGAATATTTTTAAAATATTGGAATTAAAGTTAAAACATCACTTAGTATTAGGTCAACATACCCACCACGGTAACGAGGAGCCCCCACATATAAATACATTCTAAGTTTTCACTTTGCACATTCCGAACGTAGGTTCTGCAACGTGTGTGACGTTTTACGTAATCGAGTGCCATTATTTAGCCGTTTTTACAAAGATGTCTTTAAAGGTAAGAAATCATGTTAAAAGATAAACAAATAAAAGATACTAAAAACTAAAAGATACTTTTAAGGTGAAGGTGCTCGCTCGACTTTAATCTATGATTGTATAATTTTATTATATAATGACACTTCTAAAATGGTATAATAAGGTAATAATATGAATAAAGGTCAAGAACGGAATCGGAATATGGCTGTCCCTGATTCGAGAGCCACATTTTTAATTAAGTTTGTTTGACATAATCTTGAATAATTTATCGTTTATTTGCAAATGTAAATATGTATATATATTTTTTAAATTTTATTTTTATTGCTTAGATGGGTGGACGAGATCAAAGCCCACCTGGTGTTAAGCGGTTACTGGAGCCCATAGACATCTACGACGTAAATGCGTCACCCATCTTGAGATAAGTTGTAAGGTCTCAAGTATAGTTACAACGGCGTGCCCCACCCTTCAAGCCGAAACGCATTACTGCTTCACGGCAGAAATAGGAGGGGTGGTGGTACAAACCCGCGCTGACTCACAAAAGGTCCTGCCACCAGTAAAAATACGCATATAATATAAGGCAAAGATTTAACGCGCGTAAATACTAAATGAAAATGAATTTAGATTACAAGTACATAGTTTATTAGAATTAATGAAATAAGGCAATAAAGTTTACAAGATGAGTAATACGAACGTATATTTTATCGTTTAATGGCCTTGACAAATGTTCCCCGAGAAAGAGTCGTGGAATTGATTAGCTTATGAATTAGATCGTAGATAAGTATCTCAAGGTCCATCGCTTACTGCGTCTTTAATATAATAAAATTAATTAATGACTGGAAAAAGTAGTCAAAATCAATTGAAATTAACCATTATGAAAGCCATGTTCAGATTTCCAAATATTTTGTATTCTTTTTTCATTGAGAATTTGGTTGTGCTTTTGTAACAAAAAAAAATAGTGAATAAAAATAATAATACCGGGAAGAAGTCACGCACGCTCATCCGGTCCCAAATATGGTTTTTAATAAACATTTTTATAAAGGTTAAAATATAGACATATATGGATAATAATAATAATAATAGTCAAAGATTAAGCAAATATGTTCATCACACGAATGCCACACCCTCAATTTAATTAATAGTCAAGGGGCGGTAACTATTGCACCGCCGAGTCAGTTAATAAAAAGTCAATAAAATAAGTCCTATAAACAATCCAGAAATGTTTACAACAGCCATTAGCTCAATTAGCTAATCTAAGTTTTGTTGAAAATTAACAGTTCTAAAAATTTCCTAGTGTTTTAATGTAATGCTACTTCCGTTTAAAAGACGGAAGAAACAGTGTTGTACGCGCATTGAATATTTTCACACTTTATTTTGCATTGTTGAATATTTTTTTGACTGCATTGAATTTAAAATTCATTTTTAGTATTCATTGTTGTCGTGTTTGAAAATTTAACTTCGATATTCAAATATTTACTTTTTCAAAATAAAAATAAAATTTATAACTTTCTTAACATTCTAGTTAGTTATAGATAGTTTGTGTGAGACAACTGCATAAAGCATGCCGTTTTCATTTCAATATATTTTGTTAAATTTAATGTTTATTCTGGATATTTAATCTTAGTAAATATTTATGTAATTGGACTCTTTATTCTGTGAAACTGCGAAAAACTATATAGCAGAATTTGTGGACATCCTAAAAAGAACCGTCGAAATGGCGTTAAAACAACATTCATACGTTCAAAACACATTTCCAAGTTAGCTACAGACACGTCTTCTACTGCCTAGTTATATGCAGCTAGCACATATTTTAGTGCAAATTTTCAATAAGTTATTTCATTTTATTTTCGTCTCAAAATGTAGTACAGTGCCCGATTGGGGCTGCAAGGATGATGATCTATAATATTCTATAAGTTTCATTAATGTAATACACAGAACGTTGTTTTGAGCGCCAAGTGCATTGTTACATCGTGGTGCTTACAACAAAGGTAGGAGTTAAGTCGTTTCTCGCTTACTGGCACTAAATATTCTTGAGGTTTGAGCCCCGTGAGTTCACCTACTAGTTAAGGTTACGCTGAAATAGCCTCTCAAGGCTCTCAGCTTAGGTGGGGGAAAAAAAAGAAAAAAAAAGCTGTCAAGTATTTTGGCCACATCTTTCGGCGTGAATACCATTTATTCTCACGAGGGTGCGTAGGAATTTCTTGAAATCTTTTTGATTTTGTTGGTACGTGAGCTTGAAAATCAAAATCAACAATTTATTCACGATAGAAACCTAAAACATCTGCCATACGTGATTACTAATGTTTTGCTTTACATTACGTTTTTTGTTTACTGATCATGACATAAAAGGTCACTAACTGTAGTGAAAACAAAAGTAATGAGAAGTATAATAATACAATGCAATAACAATGCACGCAATGAACGTAACCCAATTAGAAAGTGCATGAGAAGAAATATGACAAAATAACTATTGTTGAGAAGAATCATGAATATTAGCGTACCTAATTGATACATACTCGTACATTGTTTTCAATGTTGATGTATTATATTTGAATTACGATGCTGATTGTCTTGCTTAATACATTCTTAAGTTAAACAAAAATTATTTTTATTTAAATGATATGCTTAAACAAATGTATATAAACATACATATATGTAGACGTATGTGTTATCGTCACACATCTTTTTAATTCAATAATTCTTAATTAATTTATTTAAATCAATTAGATCTTCATGATTCAATTTAGTAAAATACATATTTAGTATGAACTGTTATTGAACTAGTTTTAAGATCAAATTTTCTTTTTGTGATTGTATACTCTTGGGAATGGCTGGAAACTTCAAGTTACTAAGTCGGAACAACAGCTATCAAATGTGAACGCACGATTGATTCAGAATGCGTTAGAAATTAAGAGTAAGATTAGGTTATCAACTATTAATACCAAGACAGATGGAGAGAAACTAGCCGCGTATGTGCCCTTTCATCCTCAGATAAATATTTAAATGGACTCTTTCTGTATTTGGTTTTTTTCGCAACGAAAGCATAGTTTGATATAGGAATATAGATTTTAATTCTAGTTAAGCACCAATCTCCAGTATAGGTAGGTCTTTTTAATTCGACATGTCCTAACTCTCACGGTTTGTGCCGAAAACATTAAGGATTGTTTTTAAAGATCCTCTTGCCTAGAGTTTTACGTGGAACGTTTTATTAATGAAACTTTGTTATTATTTTTATAGGGGTTAATACTTTTGGCGACAGTCGCTTGTGCACATAGCCGTGTGCTCACATACTTCCGACCGACAAAACACGTGGACTTGCAACCATCGGGCACTATTCTACATGCAGAGCCTCATCTAGGATTCGAACATCACCACATATCCGAAGATGAACCCGTCGACTACTATGTAAGTGTATTTCAGTTCTGTTTAATTTTCAGCAACGTAATTTGACACCTTCCCTGCGGAACAGGCCCATATTGGCCTGCCGCCATAGTTTCAGCTGGTGCGGACGAAGAAAACTATATCCCTCTTGCTGATGCGGACCGATTACTATTACAGGTGTATATAAGAGTTTGACATCGACAATTAAAAATAAATTGTATACAGTATGTTTTCACCAAAGTTATAGCCTTTTAATCTACCCTGGTGCTGGTGGATCGAGAAAGACCTGCCACGCACTGGTGGAAATGTCGTCGGGGACGAATTTTGTACTGGTGTTAGGATCTCTTCTGAGTCCGCACGGGTAGGTACCACCACCCTGCCTATTTCTGCCGTGAAGCAGTAATGCGTTTCGGTTTGAAGGGCGGGGTAGCCGTTGTAACTATACTGAGACCTCAGAACTCATATCACAAGGTGGGTGGCGGCATTTACGTTTTAGATGTCTATGGGCTCCAGTAACCACTTAACACCAGGTGGGTTGTGAGATCGTCCACCCGTCTAAGCAATTAGGCGTAGTATCTCGGAGCGACCGTAATAATGTTACAAAAACTCTGCGCACTGGCATTACAAATTGCGATATAGTTTATCAGCATTATGTCATAGAGTCTGATTTAATATGGATGAAATGCAAGCAAGTTGTTGAAAGAATGTATGAATAAGCCTAAGCAGGAACTGAAGCGAGTAAAGATGTTTCCTGAACCGGCACTTTCTTTCTTGCGTGCTTCCTACTTTTATCGCTTGATTTAATAAATAAAATGCCGACACCAAACAGCGAGGAGGTTAGTTAACACTAATTATCTTACAAATCAGTAGAAAACGTGTATGAGAAAACTTTCCGGGAAACATTTGTAAATTTTTATTTTTAATTTTTTATTGCTTAGACGAGCTCACAGCTCACCTGGTGTTAAGTGGTTACTGGAGCCCATAGATATCTACAACGTAAATCCGCCACTCACCTAGAGATATAAGTTCTAAGGTCTCAGTATAGTTGCAACGGCTGCCCCACCCTTCAAACCGAAACGCATTACTGCTTCGCGGCAGAAATAGGCGGGGTGGTGGTACCTACCCGTGCGGATTCGCAAGAGGTCCTACCACCAGTAAAGTGGATATTTTGCTATTTCACAGCGCGCCCAATTTCGGTCATTACAATGCGAACTATATAGTAGCTTTTAGCATATGACTTTACTGGATACTGTCCCCAAAAAAGACTTATTCAATTATTTATTAAAGGGATCTCAGCAGCGGATATAGTCAGTCAGTTATATTAATCTATTTGATTAAAACCCATTTCTGATATGCATCTCTTATTAAAGTTACACACTGCATCCACACTGGTGGTAGGGCATCTTATGAGCCTGCCCGGGTAGGTACTACCACTCCGTCTTCTCCTGCCGTGAAGCAGTAATGCATTTTAGTTTGAACGGTGGGGCAACGGTTGTTCTGTAAAACCGAGACTTAGTCTAACTCATGTTCCAAGGTGAGTTGGCGGCATTTTTGGTTGCTTATGTCTATGGGCTCCAGTAACAACCTCACACCAGGTGGGGCGTGGGCTCGTCCCGTAAGGAAAATGAGCAAAAAATCCTAAACGCTAGTTACGAAATTAAGATTACCCATATCATTGATTAATTAAACATAAGATAACAAATTACAAATAAACTAATATAATATAATATTATTTATGTATCAGAAATTATTGTAATAATACAAATTAATTAACCCAATAGTTTTGATGGAGTATAGAATTACAAAATGAATACAAATGAAAAGCAAAGAAAATCTATTACAATTATAATATTTAATAATAAGATTAATACGCGACCTAGCTCATGAGTGCATATAACGGTATTCCTAACAGAAGTGAATACAGCGATACAGTGTTTATTTTGGCACCTATGTTAAAAAGTTACGATGCTCTGTTAAAAATGATACTTTAGAAAGATTTATAGATAATTAAATATTTTTTTTGAATATTACAGTGGTTCTCAATTTTATTTTGTCTACTGCCCACTTCGAGAATAAATTATGTTTTAGCGCCTCCATTTTTTGATTTCATTTTCAGTTTTTCACCTACTTGAAACCAATATAGCGAGAGCTCTGTCGGTGTCTAAGAATCCTTCGAGATGAAATTACAAATCGCTTCCAAAGCCTTTACACAATGCCCCCTTTTTTTTCTGGGTCTCTTAGCGCCCTCCTTTAGGCCTGCAGTGCCCACAAGGGGGCGTTATCACCCACTTTAAGAAAAGCTGCTCTATTGAGATGTACTTGTATTACAAGCAGAACGATTTTTTAAGCATCGATCAATCAACTTCGCTGTGTCTCTCTATAAGCCCGACATTGGCGAAATCTGTATGCGTATTTCTTTACGTATTATTGCGACCACTTATTTATAGAAAATATTGATTATATTCTATTGAAATTCCAAGAATTCATCAGCGTTACGAAAAATTAATAGTTGAGTATTGATTGATATGAAAATTTTCATATTCAATGGCATCCTGTCTTATGAGTTCCGGAAATTCATACGAGATAAGAATATGTACATTTCTCCATATCTTTCTGTTCACGGTACTGCATATGTATTCACTAAGAGAGCAGTTTGTTTTTGGTTTTTTTTCCTACCTACCTGAGAGCCTTGAGAGGCTATTTCAGCGTAATCTTAACTAGGCTAATCTAAGGCGAGCTCACGGGGCTCAAACCTGACGACGTTGCTAACACGAACCCTATCAAGAGCCTTGCTTCGCAGAATCTACCACCAGATCGGAAACGCGACCCACTGAGAAGATCCGGCCAGAAACTCAACGGGCTATGTCTGAGGATTAATTTACTCGTCGAGCCCTTCGTCGCAAGCGACGGGTTCGACGAGAACGATGACCGGTGCTTGAGGTACCCAAAAGCACCGTTAGTGGATCGGGAGGATCCGAAATGACGTGTTTGGGGCGACGTCGACTGCTTTCCGTTCTCCGCAGGATCGGGAATGTAGGAGAAATTTGTAACGGAGTCTGTATTTCTGTATTTCTCATGAGTGGTTGGCCGTGAGAATAAGTATATCGAAACAGCGAAAACCTTTCCTCAAGAAACTGACTTTGGGAAACGAGTTAGATTGTTGTGGTAGAGTTCAGTTCGATTCTTAATTAGATCAAGCAATAATAAAAAAGATCACATGGAATTTAAACACAGAAAAAAAAAACTTTATTTATCCAAGCCATAGGAATGCGGATTCAGAGTTTCGAAGATTTAAATATATGCCACGGTTTTGTATGATGGCATTAACTTGTTTAATTAATGTAGCTCATGTTAAATTAATGCGATCAACCGAACTAGTTATTTGTGAATATTTTATTTATTTACTACCAAAAACCTGCCCACGCTTGTGGTCATCGCAAAATATTATGCGAAAATACACACATTTAATGAAACTTCTTGCGTAACATCTGTCGTTCGTTAATGGCGCTATACTAGATAATTACCCCGAAGCCCCGAAGTGCCAACAACAACTATAATATAATATACTAGCGGCCCACTCCGGTTCCGCTCGGGTCTTTAATAAAAATTTCAACGATATTTGACGTTGTTTTATTTTTTTTTAAAAGAACACGTATTACGACATCACTACAATAGGTAGACATATGTTGCTGCGACACTTTTTGTAATTAATAATATGTTCTACAAAGTCGTAGTACATTATTTTGTTCTATCATCAATAGTTTTCGCAGAGCACGCGGTTTAAAGAATATTTTAGGTAATTTTTTAACACCTTGGGTCACATTATTGGAGTTTTAGTAAAGATCCCTAATTTTTTTCAAAAAATATTATAGCCTATGTCACTCGGGAATAGTGTAGCTTCCAAACAGTGAAAGAATTTTTCAAATCGGTTCAGTAGTTTCGGAGCCTATTCAATACAAGCAAACAAACAAATCTTTCCTCTTTATAATATTATTAGTATTAGTATTAGTATTAGTATTATTAGTATTAGTATTAGTATAGATAAATTACATTTGTTTCTCGAGCAACAAAAAAAAAACGACCCGCTAATACAAATAATACGAAAATGATAAAGCCACAAACATTAAATTTTACATGTATATATTATCACATGGTCTCATTCCAGGCAGAGGATTAAATAAAAAAGTTAACATTTATAGAAGTTGATGATCAATGATTTCCGGTTTGAAGGACATGATGTTGAAATCATTTGCGTATGAGATTAAATAATATGATAGGCCACGTCAATTTGTTGCTATAGAGTAGGTAGTAGATTTCACGATATGATAATCACATCAAGACAGACAGTTAAAATCAGAAGTGTTGCATTTTCGTAGGGTTGTATTTATGTTGTGTCAAATGAGAATATCACATGTTTTATTTTTAAACAGTTTGTTGAGTTTGCATCAGTCTAGATATAAAAATATATTTTTATTATAAATCATATTTATATATTAATATTATATTATTATAATTAATACAAAATAATTATTATAAATCTTTAAATCTCGACAATCAGACGACTATTGGTGAAAAACATTAAAAGAGTCAGGTTTTGTTACGCGGAAATATGTATTATACCTAGTCTTGCCATAAATACTGAGACAAAGGAAAAAAAAAATCTATTGTAAATAACATTTATTACTTTTACAGTGTGTTCGTTTAATACATAAATATACAACAATTTATAGTATAAAAAGCTTATTCGAAGTGGTCTCCATTGGCTGCAATACAGTCCTTTAAACGTTGAGGCCAGTTATCAATAGAAGCACGCACTCTTTCCATGGGAAAACTTTTCACTGCCAATCGTACGGATTGTTTTAGGGACTCCAAATTATCATGGCATTTAGAGCAAGCCGTACTCTCTAAAACTGACCATAAATCATAATCCAGCGGATTAAGATCGGGACTAGACGACGGCCAGTCTTCAGCTCTGATGAAGTCCGAAACGTTCGTTTCCAACCAAGACTGCGTAGAACGAGCTTTATGACCTGGCGCCAAGTCTTGCTGGAAGGACTATTCTTGATTTTTGAACATGGTGTTGTCAAGGGGCTTCACTACCTTCTCAAGAATGATATCTCGATACACTTGTGCCGATTTTTTGATACCTTTTTCACAAAAGTACGGCCCAGTCACTCCTTCATAGCTAATACCCCACCAAACCATCACTGAAGTCGGATAGTGCCCACGTTGCATTTGGAAGCTTCCTTAGACCTTTGAGCATAAATACGGCCATTTTGTTTGTTAAAATGTTGCTCAATTGTAAAAAATTTCTCATCCGTAAACAAAATTGTTCTATGACCTCCCTTTGCGTACCGCTTCAGTAGTTGTTTCGATTTTGCCACCCTATTCTCTTTTAAAGTATCAGTTAAGAAATGACCAGTACGTCTCTTATAGGCTGCAAGTCCTAAGTCATCTTTTAAAATACGCGACATCGTCCTAGGTGCTATCTTTATCAACGGAGATAAAATCTTTTGCTTTCGGACAGGATTTCTTCGAATCCTTCCCTTACTGCTTTGACCACCCTTTTCGTACGAACACTACGTGGACGGCCAGATCTTTTTCTGTCACAAACAGAGGAGGTCTCATTGCACCTATTAATAGCCCGGTACACAAACATTTTACTAATATCAAGCGTATGGAGAGTTTTAAAAATTGCATTTGGCTCCATACCTACTTTGTGTAATGCAATCACAGCGATTCGGTTCTCTTTATCACCCCAGTCCATTTTAATATCGCAAAATATTGTAAAATGTATTGGCGCCAAAATGAGAAAACTCAATGAGCAATCATATAAAAATGACAAAAATTCCAAATTCAAATGTAATATTTTGTTTATTTTTAATTGTAACATTATTTATAGCAAGAGTAAGTATATTATTGTCTAATGGTGACAATGGAAAAGTTTCTTATGGAGATCACTATTGCGTACCCATACCTTCTAAAGAAACTGATATTTATTTAGTATATTCTATCTTAATTAGTAATCCAAAACGTGATGAATGTTACATTCATTTTATTGTTGACAGGCCTACCCGAAATACGAATTCAAATACGGAGTCAACGATTTTCACACAGGTGACATTAAGACCCACTACGAAACTCGAGACGGAGACGTTGTCAAAGGTAAAATAGTTTTTAAACAAGTATGGTTTTACTGGTGGTAGGACCACTTGAATCTGCGTGGGTAGGTACCACCACCCTGCCTATTTCTGCCGTGAAGCAGTAATGCGTTCCGGCTTGAAGGGTGGGACAGCCGTTGTAAATATGCTTGAGGTCTTTGAACTTATTTCTCAAGGTGGGTGGCGCATTTACTTGGTAGATGTCTATGGGCTCCAGTGACCACTTAACACCAAGTGGGCTGTGAGCTCGTCCACCTATCTAAGCAATTTAAAAAAAAAGGTTGTATTACAATTTTATGCGTGTTATACACAACTTAATCTGCTGCAATCAGTGGGTGTATACCGAAATGTCACTGGTTTTTTTAAATACTTATTACATGAGTCATGGCTAACTTTTAATATTAATATATTTAATAAATATTATAATGATAATATTTAATTTGACAAGACAAAACAGTTTTTTTCCTCTGTTTGCCTAACAGTATTCTTTTTTTTAGTAGTTTTGTTTAGAAGCCATTGATGATAATGTTGACTGAATGTATTGATAACAAATTTTTGGTTAGTTTCTTATTTTTAAAATCTCAATAAGAAGGAGAAGACAAGAAAACGTAATACCTACATTAAACATCGCTTGGCTTCGAAAACATAAAATCTTATTATTGATAGGCGACGCCCGCCATGTTGCGCGCGATACGACAATAACTGCGGGTGACGCCGCGGGGCAAAGCTAGTCTAAAAAGTAGCCTAAGTTACTCCTTATATCATCAGCTACCTATTAGTGAAAACTCATCAAAATCGGTCCAGTCCTTACAGAGATTAGCCGGTACAAACAGAGAGACAGACAGACAAAAATTGTAAAAAATCTTATTTTGGTACCGTATATATATTCATATGCATGTAGTAAAAAGCGGTTATTTCAATACTAAAAACAGACACTCTAATTTTATTTATATGTATTGATTACTGATTTATATACAGAACGAACAGCGGATGGACTATAAGTCGTTATGAAAATATTTTAAATGAAAACGTGATAAATGTTTATTTATACGTATTTTTTTAAATGTTACAGGTCAATACACAGTGGTCGAGCCCGACGGTTCGATTCGCACCGTGGACTACACCGCCGACAAATACAACGGATTCAATGCGATCGTACACAAGACCGCTCCCATATCACCTCACGAGGCTGCTCATTTACATCATTAGATTATTATAAAACGACATCCAAAATTATTCTAGCGTCTAGATTTTTGAATGACAGCTTCTTTATTTATTGGCATTTGATTCTAGTAATTTATATAAAAAAAAATTAAAATTTTGGGTGGGTCAAAGTCAGATAATATTTTTATTTTATTTGAGATTTACGTTCAATGAAAAATGAACAGGACAAAAATGCAAAAGTTAAATTTTTTAAGTCTTTGTTTGGGATGGCATTGAGTAGTATTTCTTTAAGAATAATAAGATTGTTTTTATTCCACGAAGAAGAAACAAGCGACATTTTTTGTAGCCTAATTGAAATTTGTTTAATTTTGAATTTAGTTTTTTAAGCATGTTATAATTTCTGCTAAATATCACATGAAAATATACATACATACGTACGTACGTTGTGAATAGTTTGCTTTAATAACAAAAGATGCGTTAATAGCATTGCTTTTTTTCACAAATTAGATGTACAGGATAAAAGTTAGTAAGAATTGAGAGGTTACCGAGAAATTAGTTTTAAAAAAAAAAAAACATTAACCATATATGATTTTTATAATGGTGTTGAATGAACAACGGTGATTATTACCACATATTAGATATTAAGTGCCTAAATAAATTTTTGCTTATTTTAGATCCTTAGTCAACTCGTTAGAAATAAATAATTCGTAAGTATCATATAGGATCTCCTTGTTTTATTGTTTATTCAAATAGTTACGTTTTTGTTGTATATTTATTTATTGTTATTATTTCTATCAAATGTACTGTATGATGCTGTTCTAAATTAAATAACATTTGTATTTAATTGTTTAGTTATTAGGATCGTTAATAAAATCTTGTTTTATTGTTTAAATTATGACGTCATTGAATTCATTTTAAATATATACATACATAAATCTTAACGTAACATCAACCCACAGTGTCAGATGAAGGCAATCAAATAATTTTGAATGTGTCTTCGAAAATCGAGGTCAGTCAAGATTGTCTAGTTGATCACCTCTCGATATGTGAATTTTGATATTTGAAAATTCTCTATAAATTAAACTGAGCTTTAAAACGCTAAACTTGAAGACCATAAAATTATGCAATCTATACATATAAATAAAATTGGAGTGTCTGTTTGTAATATTGAAATAGACTGTTTTTACTACATGCATATGAATATATAGGTATATACGTTACATACATCAAAATAATTTTTTTTACAATTTTTGTCTGTCTGTCTGTTTGTTCCGGGTAATCTCTGGAACGGCTGGACCGATATTGACGGGACTTTCACTGATAGGTAGCTGATGATATAAGGAGTAACTTAAGCTACTTTTTTTGGACTAGCTTCACCCCGCGGCTTCACGCGCGGTACGACAATAACCGCGGGTAACATTGCAGGACTCAGCTATCAATAATAAAATTCAATGTTTCGAAGCGAAGCGAGGGCGGGTCGCTAGTATAACTATATAGTTGTTTGTTTATTCGTGCACTATGCGTTTGTGGGTAAATTTTTTAATTGAGTTGCAGTTTTTTGTTGCTATGTACAGTTGTTGTTGGCACTTCAGGGAATATTTGTAAAGGACCACAAATCAAGCAAAGATGTAGTAGGAGCAATGGAAATAAATTGGTGTATTTCATAAAATTATAAAACTCAGTATTATGAACAAAAGATGGAGTTAAAACCAAACATTTCGAGGTTGCAATTTTAGAACCACAATTCGTTAATTTTCTAAATATGAGTAATTTTACAGCAGTACTCTCTAAATATAAAATATTCTCAACAAATATGATTGTTTTTCAAATTATCATACAAAACTGAAGAAAAATATTTTTTTTCCTATCTAATCGCTAGTAGCCTAAGGGGATATTCTAGCTACTCACGGACTCCGCAGTACTCCGCAGAGTCTACCACCGGATTGAAATCGCGGCCCACTGAGAAGATCCAGCGAGACATTCAGTAGGCTGTGTCTATAGGCTACATTAATACTATTTTTACTGGTGGTAGGAACTCTTGTGAGTCCGCACGGGTAGGTACCACCACCCTGCCTGTTTCTGCCGTGAAGCAGTAATGCGTTTCGGTTTGAAGGGTGGGGCAGCCGTTGTAACTATACTGAGATCTTAGAACTTATATCTCAAGGTGGGTGGCGCATTTACGTTGTAGATATCTATGGGCTCCAGTAACCACTTAACACCAGTTGAGCTGTGAGCACGTCCACCCATCTAAGCAATAACGGAAAAAAAGCAACATTATTTACATTTGCGATCAAACCTGAATTCATTACTAACGTAAGTACAAGTGAAGAAGTATGGGAAAGATACAGTGCTGATACACAATACTGTGTTGTACATATTAAGGATACTAAGTGCCGAGAACAATGGGTCATGTCTAAGAATTTGTTGAGCTATGCACAGATACAAGGATGACGTTCAGTCGTTTTGAATATCATATGACTTGGCACTTGACGGTTTTGCTACACTAGGCTGCACTAAAAGTATCGGGAATGGAATATTTCCACTGTTCCTGTCATATTAAAATCTTTTTAATTGAAAACTCCTTGGTTTTAAAAATCGAATACCATTTACTTATTTAAAAAAAGATTCTCGGTCTTGTCACGAGGTTTTGTCAAACTTGTTTAGTCGTTGAGAAAATGGAATTGACTCGAGAAAATTCCAGAGCGATGATTTATTATGACTTTCGAAGTGGTTTAACACAAAAACAGTGTGTTGACCGGATGATTTCTGCATTTGGTGATGAAGCCCCTTCCAAAACCACAATTTATCGCTGGTTTGCTGAGTTCCAACGTGGACGTGTCAAGCTCAGTGATGATCCCCGTCAAGGCGTCCAAAAACTGCAGTCACCCAAGAAAACGTTGATGCTGTGCGTAAGCTGATTGAGGAAGATCGACATGTGACATACCGCGAAATTCAGGCAACTTTACGAGTATGAAATTTAACTTTTCTGCCATTTGTGAACTATGAGTTGTTGATATTTTGACTTCCTAAAACAATAGTAAAACAGTACCGTTTTAACATTATTGTTATGGTAAGAGTATAGGGTATTGTGAGGCTGCATGGGATTGCCAATCATTTATACCGTATAGAAGATGGGATTTTATAAGTTCCTCTTCGACTTCATGTCTAAAGGCGAGTGAATCGAAGACTTTATAGGTATTTATTCATACTCCTACAGCTTTAAAAAAATTGCCAAGCTCTATTACCTATTTTCTGTTTGTCGACCTGCCGGCACCGTGTCTAAAGTTAAGGAAGGTCTTGTCGCATTTGTTTAGAAGACTCACCTATTGTTCTATCAGAGTCGGATATCTAAGAAGGAAGGAGTGACGAAATTGTTTGTTCACGGTAAATGTTATTGATCTATGTTTCCTATTATTTATTTGGTAATAAAAAAAGAAAAAACTCATAAAATTGTTATTTTAGTTTTTATTTTTATCTTTCTGTTGTTTAACATTACAATAAATTTGAAGGCGTATATAGATAAGTAGTATATAGATAATAAATACTCAGACAAAGAGCAAACAATCCTGTTCATCACACGAAAGTTTGCATGATGTGGGAATCGAATCCACGACCTTCGGCGCTAGCTACTGTACCATTGAGTCAGTACCGAGTATTGATGTGAGATGTAATGTATTATCAGAGTGCTATGGATTATCATCATAATTATTTTTGGCTTCATAGTCCTTAGTTATTTCTTCGATTTTTGCGAGTCGTTCTCTAGTAGTCTATCTGCTTCCCATAACCATGAATCAGGGACTTATTTCTAAAGGTAAATAAATAAAAAATACTCGCTACCGATACAAATAAAGGTTAGTAAGAGAAAGAACAAGTGGAACCCGTTTCCTGATATTTCGCATTGTATTTTTTATTTACTTAGAATGATTTTTAATGTCGTAGTCGTCGTGGCTTGAAGGAGTAAGGAAGGAATGTGTAATCGTATCAAGCGATTCGACTGTGCCCGTGTACGAATCCCGGACGTAGGTAGATATCATTTAAAAAAAAAAAGAAATAACAAATGTAATCAAAATATATGATCTTAACTAATGTTCACGAACTGACTTCCACGATGAAGGAATAACATCGTGTAATAAAAATCAAACCCGCAAAATTATAGTTTGCGGAATTACTGGTGGTAGGACCGTTTTGTGAGTCCGCACGGGTAAGCACCCTGACTATTTCTGTCCTGAAGCAGTAATGCTTTTCTGTTTGAAGGGTGGGGCAGCCATTGTAACTATACTGAGACCTTAGAACTCATATTTCAAGATGGGTGGCAGCATTTACGTTGTAGATGTCTATGGGCTCCGGTAACCACCTAACACCGGGTGGGCCGTGAGCTCGTCCACCCATCTATGTAATAAAGAAATAAAAAATAAACAAAGCATTGTGTAATATAAATCAAACCCGCAAAATTTATAATATGCTTAATTACTGGCGGTAGGGCGTGTTGGAGCTCAGACTGGCATGTACCACCACCCTGCCTGTGCAATAATGCATTTCGGTTTGAAGGGTAAGGCTGGTAATGTAGTGTTAGTACTGAGATTTTGAAGTTTTATCTCAAATTTGGTGGCGCCATTTTTATTGTTGATGTCTATGGGCTCCGTCCACTACCGGGTGGGCCGTAAACCAATCAAATAACAAAAAAAGTTATAGTAAAGTGTGACCGAACTTCGATAGTAAAATTGTTATTTAAGTTTTACAGCTGGAAGCGAATTTCCTACTGTTTTTTGAATACTGTTTATTAGATTTACATATGTCTAATGAAATTAAAGGAAATTATCTTCTATTCTATTTACTGGTGGTAGGACCTCTTGTGAGTCCGCACGGGTAGGTACCACCACCCTGCCTATTTCTGCCGTGAAGTTACTGGTGGTAGGACCTCTTGTGAGTCCGCACGAGTAGGTACCACCACCCTGCCTATTTCTGCCGTGAAGCAGTAATGCGTTTCGGTTTGAAGGGCGGGGCAGCCGTTGTGACTATACTGAGACCTTAGAACTATATCTCAAGGTGTGTGGCGCATTTACGTTGTAGATGTCTATGGGCTCCAGTAACCACTTAACACCAGGTGGGCTGTGAGTTCGTCCAAACATCTAAGCAATAAAAAAAAATAATAATAATTATGTATACTGTGATGACTAATCAGTTGTAAATTAGCCGGATTAGCTAGTCCAATGAATCATTTATAATTTCCTTTCGTTGATAAATGAATTATCCTTATTTTTTTTATGTTCACGGATATTGTACGTATTTCTTGAATTCTAATAAAATATTTTTATGTTAGGAAACGGCTTATAATTTCAGACAGCAGACATCTTAAAACGTAGAAATCATCCATATGAAACAAGACAGGAATCAAAAGTTGATCAATTATAAAACTTGTTCATACGAAATGTAGTTTGTTGAATCCAATATAAATGTAAAATGGATGAGATTGGATTAAATACATTTAGTATCTTCTGAGCTTTACGAATGACAACGCAATATATACATTATATTTATTAACATATCTTTGCGCAAGTCAATCCAATATTCATCTTCTTATCTTTGTTAGGGTTTTAGAATTTGTAATTTAAAAATAAAACGAACATAACATTAAGTTGATTCAGGTCTAGAAGAAGCTTCACATGACGCGGTTGCATTTAATATGTTTAATGATTCATATAATAGATACGCAGATTACGGAGTTACTGTTACATTAAATTTTCTCCGGTAAGTGGCGTGTCGGAGATAATTCAGTAATATGGAAAGAACAAGAGATTGCTTTGAAGCACCAACACGCAGGATGATTGTAATTGTACCAGCCCCTGTGGTCTCTCAATACGATCCACCATCGAAACCTAAAGGATCAATTAAAATAAGGATTAGTGAAAGTTGATTGTGAAACTACTTCTGTTACCTACAGGATGGAATGTTTTTGAATTTTAAATGGACAGTTCCAATGATTTAAATGTTGGAGAATCAGTTATTGTTAGGGAAGGAGATCAGGGCTGTATACAAATTCTTCTGATCCGATTTACTTAATATAATATTATCATATAAAACCGTTTGACCTAGAGTCTAGCATGAAATTAAATGAATGAAATGAATTGTTCTTAATACAATAATATTAACAGTAATTATTCCAATCGGTATGCTGCAATCTCACGTACACACATATAAGCTATTGTAGCGTGTGAAAATTTTCTCAATTAAGTCGGCGCAGCGCTAAAGGAAACTTCATTTTCGGAAGCACAGCCGGCTCCGCCCACCAAGGTCAGCGCTACCAGCGAATAAGGCCACATATAAAATGCCTGTGAACCCTCTGTTATTACTATTCAGGGAGTAGACAGACAAGCTGATACACGTATTCCAATATGTGCCGGTTACAGTGTTTGTTTTTTGTGGCTTTAGTTGGAATCGTTCAATCTAAGCCACAACAAGGAGTGTTGAATCCCGAGTTACCGAATGGAGTTAAATATTACGTAAGGTGTTTTATGTCATAAAAGTTTTATTATTTATGTTTAGATGTGTCAATGCGATCAGTTTTTTTCATAAGCGTTCTAATGAACAAAATGAAATACTCTTGCAATAAATTATTTAGGAATTGTGTGCTTGAAATATAATTAATTTTTTTTGATATTATTCTTAGCATTTATAGCAAATTGAAAATCAGTCCTTGACCGCTGTGTTTGTTTTTAATATGATTTACAGTCTATTAACTTTAGTTCTAATAAGTTAATTCAGATCATGAAATTAGGGCATTGTGTGTCTTTTTTATTTTAACATTTTTAGTTAAATTTATTCAAAACGACGATACATTGGGTTAAAATTAACACACGATTTGAAAATCTAATAGATATTTGTATGAATATTTGTATTATTTTTTTAATATTAGAAATAAACGCAATTTTTGATAAAAATACAATTAAAGTATACGTTTTCTAATTTATTAGTCTTTAGGGGTTTTTTCTCCTAAAGGTGCTTATACCAGAGCCTATCAACACTATAATATGGAAGCCGCTCCCCACCTTGACATATACGATTCCAGTATAAATTTCATTAGTACAAAAGCTGCCCTACCCTTCAATCCAGAACTCATATTGCTTCTTAGCACAAATATAGTACCTACCCATGCTTGCCACATGCCATGCACTTAAAGTGAACAAGGAGATTAGAAACTACGCAATTAGGAAGGAAAATCAGTGGGTTAGTTATCATTATGGGTGGAGGATAGGGAAGAAGTATTAAGTATAGTAGCAAGAGCAGGTCCAGATCGTAAATTGTAATCTATAACCGGATAGCTATCTATATCTATATCTATACTAATATTATAAAGAGGAAAGATTTGTTTGTTTGTTTGTTTCGAATAGGCTCCGAAACTACTGGACCAATTTGAAAAATTCTTTTTCCATTAGAAGCCGATATTGTCCATGATGAACATAGGCTACTTTTTAAAAAAAAAAATTTTTTTTTGTTTTTTTTTCATGTGTGTTTTAATGTTTCCGAAGCGAAGCGAGGGCGGGTCGCTAGTAATTAATATTCTCTGACCTTACATTTATAATGAGATCGAAATCGTTGCTTTATTAATTTTTGCGTGATAATGACATCTGCTTTAATTACAAATATTGCTACCAGATTTTTCCTCTTTTAGGCACTATGATCGATTTGTTATGGTAGCACTCGTACATTGGTAAAATGCGTTTGTTTTTTATTGCAATTATATTAGTAATCACAAGCACTATGATCTTCTTTTTCGTAAACTGTTACAATAATCTGTATAAATTATTTTCTGCCCCTCCGGGCGGAAAGTGGCAACTTTCGTCCCGCTGTGCTAAATAAAGCTGCCACTTTCCGCCTTTGTCGGACAAAAAAATAGTATACAGCCCTTGGAAAGTAAAACAGTAAACCTCAGATCGCATGTAATTTTTGGCCGAGCCGAAGCCGAGCCGAGGCTTTTCTTATTTTCCTTCCCAAGGGGTATAATATAGTAATTTATCATTACAATGCATTGATGGAACTCATAAATACCCCCATAGTTTTAAGTTGTTGAATTTTATATTTTTTTTTAATTGTTTATATTGTTGAACGAGCTCACGGTCTACCTATTGTTAAGTGGTTACAGGAGCCCATAGACATTTATAACGCAACTGCCACGAGCCGCCTCAAGACTAGAGTTCGAAGGTCTCAGTTTAACAGTACATGCGTAATGAAGAATAGTAAATAAATATCTGGATGATGCTAAGGCTAGATGAAGGTTGCGCTTTGGGTTGAAAATCTTAAAAAGTTGCTTGGTTGTGGTACTGTGTCGCTTCATAGAGCGACCCAGAATGTTAAAATAACCATGCTGCTGATCAGGCCCGGTAGGAGTGGAACACTAAGCAGAAGAAATAATTTATGATTATGATTAAGACGTAAATAATCCCGTAGAAGTGGAACACTAAGCAGAAGAAATAATTTATGATGATGATTAAGACATAAATAATGAAGTAACCGAAGGATCTTTCTTAATGTAAATTTACATTATTTTCAGAACTCACCGAAGTATGCTTTCAACTATGGCGTCGCTGACCCTAATACTGGTGACGTGAAATCACAACATGAAACCAGAGATGGAGATGTTGTTAAAGGTAATCATTATTTAGAAAATTAACAGCGTCAGTAGATCTATTAACAAATAAGAACAACAATCCGGTGTGGATACTAATTGGTATCTCTTAGAATATTTAATAATTTATTACATAATACTTAACGGCGATCAGATAACTTCACATTATATCAATAAAACTGAAACAAAAACCAAGATGTAAAATTCGTCAATTTTTTTAAATCATAATCAGACTAAACTTACCTGAGATTACGTTTTTCTTTACATTTGTGTTTACATAAACTAAAATTCGTATTTTAAATTTAAGCATTATAAACACTCGCTGCTGTTTTAATTTCACGTTTATTTTATTTTAATTAGAATTAGGTGCAAAGATATTAATAGGTGCATATATGCAGATCATGCATATTAATATGCATTACTTTAATCCTCTAATAAAACTAAAATAAACATGAACAGCGATTCATATTTAAATTTTATTAGTAATTTACAGATTTCCTTGTTATTGTGACTGCAAAATGTATCTGAAATGGGCATACAATATTGCCCATTAATTTTATGAGGGTTAGCCCATTGTTTGTCTGTTGCAACCTTCGTTCAATGAGAGTTCCAAATTTAGAGCCCATTAAAATATTTAATGTGTATGGTGTCGTAGAAGTGATTCAACGGTACATTTATTAATAAGTAATCAGTATAGTCATATACTATATTTAAATACAGAAGATATAAAAAGGACAGGGTAAGATAGATTTGTGTGGATCTGAATACAAATCAACGATTTATTCTGTCCTTGTTTCTTTGTGCGTTCCATGATAAAGTAAAAATAATAATATTTTTTATTTTTATTTTTTATTGCTTAGATGGTTGGACGAGCTCACAGCCCACCTGATGTTAAGTGGTTACTGGAGCCCATAGACATCTACAACGTAAATGCGCCACCCACCTTGAGATATAAGTAGTAAGGTCTCAGTATAGTTACAACGGCTGCCCCACCCTTCAAACCGAAACGCATTACTGCTTCACAGCAGAAATAGGCAGGGCGGTGGTATCTACCCGCGCGGACTCACAACAGGTCCTACCACCAGCAATACTGATAGTGATGAACTTTTTTGCTTTCAACAGATTATAATTATACTGAAAAACTTTACATACATACATATTTATTATACATATACATATTACATACATATTTTTGAAAGAAAAAGCCAAGACAGTTTGTAACAATTCAACAGCTTTTACAATCAATATAATCAAAATAAGTTGGACTCCACTTTTAACTTCTTACGTTTAATATCACGTAGACATCATACTGGTGGTAGGAAATCTTGTGAGTCCGCGCGGGTAGGTTCCACCACCCAAACCTATTTCTGTCGTGAAGTAGTAATGCGTTTCGGTTTGAAGGGCGGGGCAGCCGTTGTAACTATACTTGAGACCTTAGAACTTATATCTCAAGGTGGGTGGCACATTTACGTTGTAGATGTCTATGGGCTCCAGTAACCACTTAAGACCAGGTGGGCTGTGAGCTCGTCTACCCATCTAAGCAATAAAAAAAATATGTTTTTGTGGCATTTTTTTTCTTCGATAGCTCTTATTATCCCACATGCTGTTAGGTGATTACTACAACCCCTAGACATAATAATGTGGATACCTTTTCTGTCCATTTTTGATGTGCTTGTGGTCTAATGAGTGAAACGAGCGATATCCTATTGTATCGTGTCGTAATATTTTGAATCCGGCAACATATGCCAATTTTCCTAGTATTTTAATACAATAAAAATACGTATTTTATGTGTTCACAAGTGTTTACAACGATGAGCTATGAAAATTGTTAATTGATATCAAACCTATAAAAATTCCTTGATACGTACGGGTAGATCGCATTAACCTATTTATTTTAGCCTCGAAGCATTGTATGGATCCTCAGAGGCTAAAATAAATAGGATAATGCTTGCCCTGGTTTGGAGTTGTAGGAAAGTCATTATCACAAAATAATGGTGACTTCGACCTTAAGTGTCAAGGTGGGGGGACGAGTTACACGCTGCGGGGTCTTTAATTATAGGGATCGATTTGATTTAAAACTAGATGGCTCATTAGCTCGTCTATTCATGTAGGGCGTTCAAAAGTCTTAACTAGTATGACTTACGAAACATATCTAGGTCGATTTCCAAATTTGCATCTTTGTAAGTAGTTGCGTTTTAGCACTACACAAGGTCATTGACACATAGAATCTATCTAGACGATCGATCGATCGATTTCCTACTTCATAAATGAGTGTCAAGAACAAAGTGTGTCATATGTGTCATATACAAGAAGACGACGAATGCTTAAATGCTATTGTTTAGAAAAATATCCTGATCTGCAAACGAAGTCTGAATCAGTAATTAAGGTCACTAACCAATAAGGCAATCAATCCCATTAGGATTATGAATGTCGTAAATCATCAAAATTGTGGAAATAATAATAATTAAGTGCTATAATTTTACAAAATACATTTGTATGACAAACGTTTTTTATTGTGTCTTGTTAATGTCAGGGACTAATATAGGAACAGATAAAATTCATCATAAAATTAACGGTGTTAATTTTTTTTTATCACTGGAATTATCGTGAGCGAATTTATGGTTCAGATATTAAAAAATATGTGTGGTGTCGTGGGACACCGGATAGGAACGAAGTTTCTTATTATAAAAATATTAATTTAAGTTCTATTCGAGGTATAAAGAAAATAAAACTGGAGGTTTCGCAACAACCCACGGCTATACGGTAACGTGCGAACTTATTGTGGTACACTTCATTCACGGTTATTTGCATAAGAGTTTTTTTTTTTTTTGTCAGGAGGAAATCGCCGTACTTCCGCCCTTCACTGGGGATGGAGGGCGGGGCATGTCGGAGTCGAACCGACTAAAACCTCCTGTCTCTCAACAACCAACGTCCAAACCTCGCATGAGACAAAACTCATGAAAAGGCAAGGGGGGGAAAGTGAAGCGTTTAGTGCGGAGCACATCTCTCCCATCACCCTCCCCCTCGGGACGCCGGACTGGTGGTCGTCGGCGCCACGACCACCAGCCCTCTCGGTCGGCAGGCTATCCGAAGCCCGCCTAGATGGCACCGGTTAGAATGGTCTATCCTACGGAATACCCCGCTGGGTCAGAACCAGCGTGGGTTGAGGATAGCCGGCCTTCCATCACCCGGATGCTCATGCATAAAACGCGTGCAGAGCAGCTTGCACGTCGTCTTCTTAGGCCCCCTTCGCCGGTCCCCAGGCCGACATGTGAGGGAGACCCGAAACACTTAGAGGGCCAGGGCTTGGGCGAGATCCGCCTCCCTGGCCCCCGCTCGACGGCGGCGGGCCTGTGCGTCTCTCACGCGCCCCGCCGCCTCCTTCTGCGAGATGGTGCACTCGCAGAAGTCGAGCATCGCCTTCCAAGACTCGTCGTCACCGAGCATCGATGCCACAACACTCGGCAACGACAAGTCGTTTCCTATTTTTGCGACGAGGACACGGCGCCACCCCTCCCATGCGGGGCAGGCGACGAGCGTGTGCTCCGCCGTGTCCAAGTCGCAACCACAATGGTGGCACTCTGCCGTCGGCTCGGCTCCGATCCGGTGCAGGAACTCACCGAAGCAACCATGCCCAGTGAGCACCTGCGTGAGCCGGAAAGTGAGGCGTCCTCTGTCACGATTCACCCAGTTCACAAGAACCGGGCGAATCGCCTCGACGGTCCTACGACCAGCCGAAGGATCGGCCAGCCGTCTGGACCATGACTCCAGCACGGACCGCCGAGATTGGGCCCTCCGCGCTCTGACCACACTGGGGCTGGGACGTGCCATGCCCCGGGTTGCATAAGAGTTAGCGTATTGCGCAAACGAACGCTCTGAGATTGTGCTCAATGAATGATAAAAAAAATGTTATTTTTTGTACGTTATTACAAAGTGAAGTCGTACACTGTGTGCATTCCAAGTCCATAACGTAACATTGTTTATTTCAGGTCAATACTCTCTTGTAGAACCAGACGGTTCTGTTCGCACGGTCGACTATACCGCCGACTCACTCCACGGCTTCAATGCTGTGGTTTCCAAAAGCGGCCCGAATGTGCATGCAACACCCGCCCGAGTTGCACCACCTGCTCCAGTGGCACCTCCCGCTCCAATTGCACCTGCAGTCTTACCGTCACCATTACCTAAAGTACAACCCACCGTACAACCTACCATACAACCGGCAGTGCAGTATGTGCCCAAGCCTGTACCCGTACCAGTAGAGGTACCGAGGAACGTTCAGCCAGTGTACCCAACACAGGTGTACCCTCAACAAACGTTCCCGCAACAGGTGTACCCTCAGCAAGTTTACCCTCAGCAAGCTTACCCACAGCAAGTGTACAACGACCAAGCCTTCCCACAGGTTTATCCTTCACCGGGACCACTTAGTGAGTATTTTTTGATAAATTACTATACATCGTCTCTACGTTAAGTTTTTTTTTATAGTGCTTAGATGGGTGAACGAGCTTACAGCCTACCTGGTGTTAAGTGATTACTGGAGCCCATAGACATCTACAACGTAAATGCGCCACCCATCTTGAGATATAAGTTCTAAGGTCTCAGTAAAGTTGTTCACCCTTTCCCACCCTTCAAACCGAAACGCATTACTGCTTCACGGCAGAAATAGGCAGAGCGGCGGTATCTACCCGCGCGGACTGAAGAGGTCCTACCACCAGTAATGACGCAAATTATAATTTTGCGGGTTCGATTTTTATTACACGATGTTATTCCTTCACCGTGGAAGTCAATCATGAACATTTGTTAAGCACGTATTTCATTAGAAAAATTGGTACCCGCTTGCGCCATTCAAACACCGGTGCATCGTTAGATACGAATGCACCGGACGTCTTATCTTTTAGGCCACGACGATTTCAAATAGCATTAGTTCTTTAGCTTTGCAATAGATTCGCAATAGCTCTTTAGATATAACAAAACTTCGCCACAATGTTTTGGTCTGTCAAACAAAATATAAATGTAACACTTTTGTGGTTTTCTAAAATTGTATATGTTTATTTTGTTCCAGCTTATCCCAAATTCGGACCCACGCCTTTCCCAGAATATGAAAACTTTGACTTCGATGGACAGATTTTCCCGCAATACAATCAATTTTATTAGTTTGAACATTCTGTAATGCTGTGTAAATAAAGTGCCTCAGTGTACGTCGTTTTAAGTTAATTTCAATAAAGCACCAAATATAATTAAGTTATATCATTTGTGTTATTTCTATGTAGGTACGCCAGTAATATTTTTCAAGCATTTTTCGCTTAGGCGTTTTGTAGCGAGAAGGCATTTTCTGCAGGCGTTTTGTATTCTATCGCGAGCAATACTTCTGCGTACAATTTCATTGTAAGATTAGTACATAGGTATTAAGCTAGCAAAAATTTTTATTCTTATTTTATTTTTCCGTTTTGTTTTAGTGTTCATTTGGTTTTTCAACGATTTAACATTTTTCTCTCCGACTCATCGTTTGAGTTCCTCTAAATTGGTAAACTTGCTTATGAGCCATGAAGTATTAAGTGGTAGCGCTCGATTGGCCTCCTTATGTCTCTAGGCAAACTGTATGAGCGTCTGCTGTACAAACGTCTCACAGACTTCGTCTCATCCAAGGGTATTCTCATCGATGAATGATTCAGATTCCGCGCAAATCACTCATGCGTACAACAGGTGCACCGCCTCACGGAGCACATTCTTGTAGGGCTTAACCGACCAAAACCACTCTACACGGGAGCTCTCTTCTTCGAGGTCGCAAAAGCGTTCGACAATTGTTTGATTTCAAACTATTCTTCATAGAATATTTTCAAACTATTCTATGAAGAATAGTTTGAAAATCAAACCATTGGGCGGGTTAGGGAATAGTTTGAAAATCAAACCACCAAACGCCCATGTGGGCGTGCCGGATAGTCTCGTGCTCACCATACGGGACTTTTTGTCGAACCGCTCTTTTCGATATCGAGTCGAGGGAACTGTCTCCTCCCCGCGATCTCTCACGGCTGGAGTTCGTAAGGCTCTGTGCTCTCGCCGCTCTTATTTAGTTTATTCGTCAACGATATTCCCCGGTCGCCACCGACCCAGTTAGCTGTATTCGCCGACGATACGACTGCTTACTATTCGAGTAGAAACAAGTCTCTAATCGCGAGGAAACACCAGAGCGCAGCCGTAACCTTAGGACAGTGGTTCCGAAAATGGCGCATAGACATCAAACCAGCGAAAAGCATTGCGGTGCTATTACAAAGGGGAAACTCCATACGGGCTTCCTCCTGGATTAGGAGGAGGAATCTCACACCCCCGATCACCCTCTTCGGCCAACTCATACCCTGGGCTAGGAAGGTCAAGTACACGGGTGGATGCATCCATGACATTCTGCCGCTAACATTATATTATTCCGAGATAGAAATATGGAAAAAACGGCTCAACCGAAGTAAGTCACGCCCCAAACTATTGTCCATATTCCAGAAAACACCTGTGGTACTGAGATAGCAATACTCGAATCGAGCGAAATGGAATCATTCTCAAGCAGTTGACTCGTTGTTCGCTATTGTATTTTGTTTGTGACAGCTACGTTGTGGGCGTTTGTTATCGGATGTTCCAGAAAGAATTTGATTTCCAGTACCAACGATTACCTTATATGGTCATTATAAAGCTATCACTAGTTGAAGCGCGCGGTTTTCATGTAACAACTAGGCATTTTGTTTGCCTGTGTGTAATTATTTTTTGTATTAATCCTACACTTTAGAACTCTGTTACGACGTAACACCGTCGTCGTCCTAGACACGTCCATACGGATCCATCTGATCCAATAACCCTTGCATTAGACGCCTTCCGCTCTAGCACTAGGAGTAGACACCCCGGTAACCGCACTTATCGAACTCGGCAAAGAGTTCGACGTGCAACTTAACCTAAGCATCAGCCCGTTGAGTTTCTCGCCGGATCTTCTCAGAGGGTCACGATTCCGATCCGGTAGTAGATTCATTCGCGAAGCAGCTACTCTTAAGTTGTTAGGTCTCCCTTGGAGGTGCTCGGGTAGCTGTTAGCAAATCCCGCCCCTTCTGGCTGAGCCCTTGCTCGCCCACCTGTCCATGTGAAACTGGAAAGGCCTCTGGGCCACCAGTAAGCCCTCAAACATGAAAAGAAAAGTTAAGTGGCCACCAAAGCCCGCACATGGTGACAAGCTATCACCCACTCTTTATCACCACCAACCCTAGATTTATTGTGATATCTAAATATATGTTCTACCTAAGAAACTGTAAAATTTAATTAATGGTCGAAACAAAGAGATAGACAATACTAGCCACAAATAGGTAATGTGCACAGCTACACATCTAAAAATTAAAGATAGTCCTTGTGTTAATTCACGACGCTGTCCATCGACTTTTAGTGAACGGTTTTGTTTTACTGGGTTAATGAATAACTGTGAAATAACTTGTTCAGCTATTTTTTTTTTGAAAATTGTGGCTTCAGTTTCTTTGGGCGGCTACCCTTCTTCACCACTCGACAATTCTCGGAATATGTAACTTTCTGTTGAACACGCGAAACTACTCATTTACGAATTATGCAATTTATTCCGTGCATATGTTTACTATGATTTTTCCCTTCTTCTTTTGGCGGCGATTTTAATACTGTCACAGACTATCAATTATTAAGTAGCAGCCTCAAATAAGGATTTATAGATATGTAACCTTTTGCAATATAGACGGCGTTACCCGATGACTTGCGGCTAGTGATAATCAACTCTCGTTATTTAAGTTCTGATGTGTACGTGTTGGAATGTTTAATTTAAGCAAAAAACCTCAGGGATGCCCAGGAAGATAAGACGAAAATTATGGTTGTCAACGACCCTAGAAACGGATATCATTAAAATCTCATCAGAACTTTCAGTGTAGATGACAAACCGTTTTTAGTTAATTTCGGGCTTAAGGGAGATAATGAAGATCTTGAAAGTTATTTTCGCAATAATAGAGAAGGCATCAGTACAAATCTATCGATTAATTCGTTACGTTACGATTTTAAGTCATATTGTCATTCGTGATGTAATTAATATGTAAGCTTTACGCTGAGTAATAATACCTTTTTTCACCGTGGCTATAACCTGGAGAGTCGACCAAAGCTTGTTAAGTAAAACTAGCTTGGTTAGGATAATGTTGAGTGTGTGGTGGATCTATGCGGGTGTTATCCTCTAGAGATTGCCGCCGGTGCTCATTATCGATAGTTACAAACGGTGATAGAAACCTCTTCATTGAACAACCAACATCTGGCTATTGTTCTAGCTTCTTTTACTGACAGGACATCGTTCGATTACATGTTGCCCAACAGATGGTCACCAAATTAGAAGAGTTGTGACGGAAATACTCTGATTGAAATAATTGCGACTGCGGACTCCAATTGTTAATTTGTTTGTTATTTTTTGTGGAGAACGATAAATTCAAACACAAAAAATAACATCATGAGGTACTTTTAGCCTTCAATCTTGAAGTCAACAATGAACGTTTCTTTAAATTTGTTAATTCTTTGGGGGAAGCATTGGACCTTGTTCAATTAAATTAGACCATTGTCTTCTTTATTTTATTTGGATCAAAACATATTTGATCACTAGTTTATCTGTTTTTTAAGTTGTTTCTACACGGGAAAATGCTAGGAGTCAGCCCGAGCGCGTTGCTAGTTTAAAATAAAATAAGTATTATATGAGTCGACTATTATCAAAGGCGGCAATCTGACTTTTGGACAATGATAGGTAAATAAGAAAAACGAATTATTGACTTTGTATTCCATTGGCAGTCACAAAACTCTTCGGAACGACATCTTAGATAAATAACAGGTTAACTATTAACCTTTATTTAATGCAGGTTTTGAACCGTATTATTTGAAGGAGACGATTATATTTAAATCAATCTGTATTGACATATCAATAAAAAAAATTTGTCCAAATGCACAGATTGCCACCTTTGATAATAGACGACTCATATATTAGCAATTTAAAATATTAGTAAAACAGAGTTAAAATGTGTTGGTATTTTATCGAAGATTTGATCAAGATTATGATTGCATAAATTGATCAAACTGTTTAAACAGGTATGTATATTGCCCAACATAAGATAATCTAAATCGAATGAAAACGTATTAAGATTAAAAAATACATTTAGTTTGCACATAGGTGATAATGAGTTGCTGGTTGCGAAATAAAGAAACAAGCTTTTCTAAAATTCAATTTATTGTTATTCTATTAACAGGATTTGTGATTTAATATTGTAATTTTATAAAATACAGATACTTAATTGTTAATATATTTATTGAGAACCCGCGTGGTTATATTAGCGAGTAGCAGACACGAACTCCGATTTGAAAGGTGATTCATGTCACACGAAAAGTAATGCGGTGTATCAAAGAGCTCCTGTAACCATTTTCATTACCATTTCCAATCAAAAATACTAAGACTAGTTTGAAGAGAATACCTATTAGTGGTAAGCAGCGGTTCTCCTATATTCTTGGAATTTCTGATGGCCATAGCGACAGCGTAAAGCTTATGTTAAAAGAAACTTTATTATTAACTACGTTGTAGTGCCTGTAGGCTCATCGTTAGCAAAATTTTAAATGCAAGGCTTGCTCAGCGGGCACATTAAAAACTCAAGAGTTGCATTGTCGGTAGTTTTGACTATTGTACTACGTGGTTTGGGTTATCCAGGGCCCTGAAACTGTGATACTTTAAGACATTTTTTTTTGTATGGAAGCTATCGACATCTTGTAGCGTATGCCCCTAAACTTATATGCTGTTAAAGTTAAGGCATTTAATTATTGTATAACTAAATACAGAAAATAAAAAAATAACAAATCATACAAGTCTTTATTTGTTATAGACAAATTGATAAAATTTTGTAAATTTGTGGTTTCTAAAAAT
The DNA here is from genome assembly GCF_030269925.1 of Bombyx mori. Classification (NCBI taxonomy): domain Eukaryota; kingdom Metazoa; phylum Arthropoda; class Insecta; order Lepidoptera; family Bombycidae; genus Bombyx; species Bombyx mori. Next base: position 6,114,418 of record NC_085128.1, read on the forward strand.
TTATAAAATCCTACATTAAAAATAAAATATAGGATAGGTAATATGTTACTCGCGATGAGGGAGACACAGCGGAACACACATTGGGCGTTGCTCTGGATTCGACGAGCAACGCGCCACCCTCGTCGTGGTCTGGGCAGCCTGACGGTCTGCTGTACCGAGACTGCTGATGTTTCAGCCGGGCGTCCTTGGGGTGAGCTGCGCCGTCTGGTTGTAGTGTTGACCGCGCGACCGCGTAACCATCTAGTAGCCGACGCCCGCAAACATTTTTGTTGAGTGCTTGCTATTATCTGTGGGGTTATCTTTCTGAAAGGTTTCATTACTTTTATATATTTGGTATTTAATATTTGGTAATAATTGGATTTGGATGTAGAGTTTTTCATTAAGAGCGCTCCTACTTCAAAATAACATAAAGAACCTGTTTAAGTGATATTTCCGCAATTTTATTTTTATTTTAAAGGGTATTCGATGACATTATGTATGGAATATAATTTAAGCCAAATGGCCGCCGCGACTCCGCTGTAGGTGGTGTATTCTGGTAGACCAATTTTGTATGACAACTTTGCATAAATGGGGCTCAATTTCACGAAGAGCGTGAGTTATGTTGGCCTTCAGGGCAGCAATAGACTGTGGTTTGTCTACATGGACTAAACATTTCACGTAACCCCACCTCGAGCGGTGCTAAGTCACACGATCTCACACACTTTCGAATTTCTCATCCAATAAATTTAATGTTTCCCATGCTTTATGGTAAGTGGTGTCGTCCTGTTGGCACCACATGTTTGTGAGATCCATACCACCTAGACCACAAAAAGTTTGTTACCATCCTCCGATATCGGTCGCCATTGACAGTGAGCACGACTCCTCGCGCATCTTGGAAGAAATAAGGGTCAATGGTCAAGGGGTACAGGTGTGTACTTTTCCATGGTGAGATGTCACGACTAAATATGCGTTCATGCTAAATTTGACAGCTATCGCTATACCAAGTTGGCCGCTATGAGCTTTCGAAGCTCGAGCGTCCCTGTTGAAAAACCCTATATAGCTCTAGATTAGACTCGTAATTTATAAAAAAACTCGTTTAAGTTTATAAGTCTTTGCGGCATAGAGAATAAGGCAACCGGTGTCGTTGTATCAAGCGATGCGGCTATGCCCGGTTTAAGCTCCCGTTGGCGGGTGTCGATTTTATCTAAAGAAACACCCATCTAAGACTCAGACATACGACTTCCACAATTAACGAATAAAATCACATAACAAAATCAAAACAATATTTTTTTATTTGTGTAACAACAGGTGCTGAGAAAGACTGTAACCGAAAGGGTTTGGCAGTGGTGCGTTCGGTTCTGAAGCCGTTATACAATAAACATAATTGAAAGTTTGGCCTCATGTCTCAAGATGAGCCGCAGTATTGAGATCGTGGGCTCCATTACCTATTTAACACCAAACGGGACGGAAGCTCTTTTATGCTTTCATGCAATAAAACACCGTTTTATTTGATACGGACTGAAGAGTATGGTGATAACGATACAACGTGCAATGCAAATGTTGTTATATTCCTTGACTTGTCCGTGATTTATACGTTACAATTATGCCTAATTTAAATTCAATGCCAGAGAAGAGCGTAACTCAAAGAATTTATCGTTCAAGTACGAATCGTGACTGTCAATATAATTCAGTACAAAATAAAGATCGTCTTCATTTTTGTAATCGTACACTACAGTACAACTCACATTGACTGTTTAACAGAAAAAAAATACTGTGTTCATATTATTTTTTCTTAATAAACACAGACTTATCAGAAATTGATTAATTTGAATGGTATGTATGAACAGTGAGCATAACTTATACACAAGCTCTAAATTGAAAAAAATATATATTGAAAAGTAAATTTAATTGTAAAAGAAAATTTAAAAATAAAACATAGTAAAAAAAAAAAATACAAGAGACTTTAATAAATAGATAAATACATAATCGTTTTATGTGTTTAAAGTATATACGTTCATATAAATAATAATATCGTAAATAATTTTGATCAGTAATCAGTATAAAATTTTCGACGTTTGGATACAGTTCGCAACATTTGTGCTTACAACATGTTTCTGTGTTAGCTCATTTCACATCGAACTAACTCATCTTGTCTTAAGGTCTGGCTTTGGCTGTTTGACTTGGGTTTTCAACTTCACAATAAGGCGATTCTAGATGAGATATGTGTATATGTGTCAAGCCTCTTCTCTATTAAAGTTAGGGTGTTTTGGAACGAAGTTCCTTATAGGACGATGTGGAGGGGTGGGTACCTTAACCGGGAAAAACGTCCGTAACGTAAGATTTTTATTAGTAATGCACACAGTGTACGACTTAACTTTGTAATAACGTACAAAACATAGCATAATATTTTTATATATTTTTTTATAAATCATTGTGAAGAAAATAAAGTTGATAACTTTGTAAGTAGTTTCTTTTTTATCAATAAAATAATCATAATAAGAAATGTATACCTGAATAATTATTTTCTTTATACCTCGAATAGAACTTAAAATTAATATTTTTATAATAAGGAGCTTCGTTCCTATCCGGTGTCCCACGACACCACACATCTTTTTTTATTTTAATGACCTTGCGTACCAAACGATTAATTTGTTTTGTTTAGCAAGTATTTGGGTTTTCTCAAATATTATAAAATTGTTGCCACCACTGTCCAGGCGATGAAGATAAACTGCAGTCTTGTATGCTCGGTCATTCTTGACGTCAACGTAATGACGTACAAAGGCATTCTACGCCTAACAGATCTAAAGTACTGGTTTTTATGGACAAAGATTGGAAAAATTCAAAACATTTTTTTAAACCATTTGAATTCCATTCCTCAATAAAATCACTTTTAAAATGGAATTAGAACTGAATAATTCGTTGGATTTCTTACATTAATGTTCTTGGATTTAAATGAAAAAGATTCAAGCTCCTAGCTCTGTAGCGGTATGAAAAAAATGTAAATGAGTAAACCAGCACTGATGAAACTATGATGAAATCTGATAAAACTAAAATATATGTTAATCTTCGAGTCATTCTGAAATTTGAAAGTAAAATTTGGATAGTACGGAACAAAGATTTAACTAAATTTAGCATTAAATTATGATAAGCTGATACAGTTGCGATTAATTTACATGTTATATTTTCCAATAGTAGTTATATTTAAGGATATTTGGCTATTTTTACGCTCTTTTGTTTGGTGTTTTATGTTTCTGTTCTATTTTCCTAATCACTATATGATCTTCCGAGCATACTGCTAAATTGCTAATATTTTTAAACCGGGTATAAGAAATTGTTTGCGAAGCAACGTTTTTCGTGGAACGTATCTCTCCCATCTAAATTATCTGCTTAACGTGAAGAAAGAATAATATATTTTGCCAAACTAATCATTGTTACGTCGTAATAAAGTTCTAAAAATATAAAATAAATACAAAAAATCATTACAAGAAAAATACCGCGGAGAAACATAGGTATTTAAAACTTATCGGAATGATTAAATTGATAAGGTTATATTTTACTAATATTAAGATACCCGTTGTCACATTTCCTACGTTGTTAGATCACTAAACTACTTGTTTTCTTCATTAGTAACAACTAGTTATTTTGTTTGTTTATGTGTAATGATTTTTTGTATTTATTTTATATTTTTAGAGCTTTGTTACGACGTAACACAATAAATACGACTTTTTGTTTGCCTAGATTTATATCTTGTGAAATGGCAGGCATAACACGTGTTTTCTCAATACTGTAGATGCCGCCTACACTTATTTGTTTTCGAGGAGCTTTACAGTCGACCTATTGATAAGTTGAGCACTCGTGAATATACTTTAACTTATAATCTTAATAATATGAGTTTTCAAAAAAAAAAAAAAAACGTTGCGAAATTGTTACACGTTTATTGTTTCAAATTTCGGAACAATAAAATGCTCGCAAGTGTAAAGATCAGAGTATTACCAAGCTAACGTGATAGGTGCTCACGATCAATACGCATTCTAGCGAGATGCAAGAACATAACACGATACTCATCTACACTCATAGTAAAAATAATAAAAAACAATCGAGGAATAAAAGAGACAAATTATTACACACACGCATATGGGTAGGGATAATTAAATTCGCTCTTAGCAACAAGGAAATAGATGGAAAAAAGAATTGCGGCATGAGCGGAAAGCATTGAATAACACATTTAATTAATTTTATATTTAGTTACAAACTATATTAATTATGTTATCATAATTTGGGAATCCCACTATTTTAGTAGACAGTGCTTCAGTGACATTAAATAATTGAAGAGAAATAAAATATGTTCATCTGTGACGAAGACAGGAAGTTATAGTAAAAATAGGGATGGCCTTTATCCTAAAAGGGTCCATATTTCAATTCAAGAAATCTAATTATTTAACACGAAAAATACAGTAAGCAAACTCACTACTGATTAACAGTGTTTGTATCGTAAACTGAAAATAAGGAAAAAATATTTCATTAAACATTTGTTTAAAAATATGAATAAAACTTTATGAATAAGTAGGTAATGTAAAATAATTAAGCGATTAGACTTTCAAAACGAGAAATGGGAGTTAGTTGAATGAAAGTTCAAAAATGAAATTTCGGGATACCCATCATTCAAAGTTGTTACACAGAATCATTAATAATAAGTACATAAGTAGACATTTTAATAATGGAACTAGTGTTATATAATATTATAGTTATTTTTCTTTTTACAATTTTCACGGAAAGTATATACAATATTAATGAAAGTTCCGAAATGACAGCAAATTTTTGAAGTGAAACTTCTTTATCGGCGTTGGAAAAAAATTTACCGTCACATTTTTCGGTTACGCGTCACATTTTTCCGTTACGCGCCACCTTTTTTGTATTCATGTCTATGATAATAAAATCCTTTTGTTTAAACTTTATCTAATTTAACTTTTTTGTATTCATGTCTATGATAATAAAATCCTTTTGTTTAAACTTTATCTAATTTAACTTTATTTAACCAATTTCTAGAAAGTTGCATGTAGATCATTTTTCGAAAAATAAGGCCATAAAGAAGTTTCACTTCTTACGTGTGTACACTAGTACACGCACACATTTTTTGTTCTGTGTTTCTTTTTTGGTACAGTGCGTTACAGAAAATACGTTTAGATGCATTTGTGTAGGTTTTAAAAATACTTAGTAGGGAAAATATCGGAACGTAAATTATTAGATTATCAAGAAAGTTCATAAGGCCGTATGTGTTTAAAGATTAAGAAAAGTTTATTTGATTACCCACTGATATACTATTTTGTCATTTAGTTTATCTGAGGCTAATAAAAAAATAATGTATGCGAAGGGATCCATAAAAATAATTAAGTCTGTTTTTTGGCTCATGACCGTCTACCTGTACAATGCTATAATTACATCATATGGTTAAGCGCCCGCGCAGTGCAATCCGAATTAAGCCGCTGGCACAATTTGACTAGTGACATTAAAAACTATGAGAACTCAAAGACCTTTCGAATCTATTGCTATGACATCCATCCTCAATTCGTCATTCTCATCAAACAAATCAAACACTAACAAACAAAATCGATTATTATGTTTGCAATTATTAACTACATACGATTTGTTACAGTTATTGAACAATCACATCAATCGATCGGCGATTTTAATATCATCGTTACGCATCGAGAGCGTTTCCTAATTTTGTTCAACTCGTATTTTCAGCGGTTTGAAATAACTAATGTCTTTAATAGGTTAATGGCCAATCAGAATCGGTTTTTATTATTAACGGCAATTAAAATTACCAATAATTTATAGTTTAGTTGCGGATTCATCAGTTACGGTAATATTGATAAGAATTGCAGCAGCTTTATATTAAGCATTTGCAATGTTTCTATCGGCAACTGTGCTTGTGTGTAATGTATTTTTTTTTTTTTTTTTTTTTTTTGGTCAGGAGGAAATCGCCGGACTTCCGCCCTCCCCTGGGGATGGAAGGCGGGGCATGTCGGAGTCGAACTGACTAAAACCTCCTGTCGCTCAACAACCCGCGTCCGAACCTCGCATGGGACAGAACCCATGCAAAGGCAAAGGGGGGAAAGTGAAGCGTTTAGTGCGGAGCACATCTCTCCCATCACCCTCCCCCTCGGGACGCCGGACTGGCGGTCGTCGGCGCCACGACCACCAGCCCTCTCGGTCGGCAGGCTATCCGGAGCCCGCCTAGATGGCGCCGGTTAGAATGGTCTATCCTACGGAATACCCCGCTGGGTCAGAACCAGCGTGGGTCGAGGATAGCCGGCCTTCCATCACCCGGATGCTCTTGCGTAAAACGCGTGCAGAGCAGCTTGCACGTCGTCTTCTTAGGCCCCCTTCGCCTGTCCCCAGACCGACATATGGGGACCCGAAACACTTAGAGGGCCAGGGCTTGGGCGAGATCCGCCTCCCTGGCCCCCGCTCGACGGCGGCGGGCTTGCGTGTCTCTCACGCGCCCCGCCGCCTCCTTCTGCGAGATGGTGCACTCGCAGAAGTCGAGCATCGCCTTCCACGACTCGTCGTCGCCGAGCATCGATGCCACAACACTCGGCAACGACAAGTCGTTTCCTATTTTTGCGACGAGGACACGGCGCCACCCCTCCCATGCGGGGCAGGCGACGAGCGTGTGCTCCGCCGTGTCCAAGCCGCAACCACAATGGTGGCACTCTGCCGTCGGCTCGGCTCCGATCCGGTGCAGGAACTCACCGAAGCAACCATGCCCAGTGAGCACCTGCGTGAGCCGGAAAGTGAGGCGTCCTCTGTCACGATTCACCCAATTCACAAGAACCGGGCGAATCGCCTCGACGGTCCTACGACCAGCCGAAGGATCGGCCAGCCGTCTGGACCATGCCTCCAGCACGGACCGCCGAGATTGGGCCCTCCGCGCTCTGACCACACTGGGGCTGGGACGTGCCACGCCCCGGATACGAAGGTCAGCCCGCCACTGATAGTCAGCAGCGAGCGCCTCCGCCTCCAGGACCCAAGGCGGCGTCCCAGCCAGTACACACGCCGCCTCGAAAGAGATGGTGCGATAACCACGGATGACCCTGACCGCGATGGTGCGTTGCGGCCGTTGCAGCAGCTTCGCTACCCCGTGTGTAATGGATAATCTCTTCCTACTTCTGTTTACTTCCTGCACGGATATCGGATGCTCTTTATAAATATTTTTATCGTGGTTCGGCCCGAGTTTATGGACCAATTATAATATTACAGATCGATGGATCGTGCTCATTCAACCAATTATGCTTTGTTAAAGCTTTAATAAAGAGTTATCTTGAAGTGAAGGTAAGCTGCACGTGCCGAGGAAATAGCTATTAACTATATCCCTCAAAGTACATGAAGTACAAGTGCAGTACTTAAAATTAAACAATATATAATATACTAGCTGGCCCGGCAGACTTCGTAGTGTCTCAACCGATAAATAAAAGACCTAAACTTTTGTATAAAATATATTTAAAAAAAAACAAAAGGAATCCGTTCTACGGGGACACATCAAAGGAAAAACAAAATTGTTTGAAAACTTATATAATTCCGAGCATTTTCACCTTTTAAACCTTCTCTGGACTTCCACGAATAATTCAAGACCAAAATTAGCCAAATCGATCCAGCCGTTCTTGAGTTTTAGCGAGACTAACGAACAGCAATTCATTTTTATATATTAGGTATATAGATAGATACGGTATATTCCTAATATGTAGGTATATACTTGTTTGTATTAGTACCTATCTATGGTGTTGATACCACTTTTAAAACTATTTACTAAAAGTTTGAGATAGATCGACATAATTGTCAAATTTAACCGTTTAAATTCGAAAATTATAAATTATTAGATACAAGGTGTTAAAATAGAAAGATTGGTATTTAAATATAAAACAGAAGAAGTTCACCTCGTTATTGGATATTCTCTTGTAGTAATAAATGTTATTAACATTGGCAATCGGCTGCTATTTTTATTGCCAGCTATAAAGTCTAGATAAGATTATTTATGGCACTTCACACAAGGCCATGTGTGGGCTAGTGATGCGATTCATCAGTTTCAACGCACATATATGTATTAGCAATTTTTTGTTACGCGAATTTTATGACAAAAAACGACCAATCTTGTCAATCAAAGTCTCGATCAATTTAATTTACTACCGTAGATATAAATTTTATCTTAGGATTTTGTGCAACTGAACGCATAGACATAGTCTACTAAGTTTCTCGTCGGATCATCTCAGTGGGTCACGATTTCGGTCCGGTGATGTTCCAGTCAACCATTGCTGTCGTTAGAGAAGATGTCTGCAAAAAATTTCAGGCTGAGCCCTGCTAGCTTTGTCTACCAATTCGTTGAAACTAGTATAGCCCTTTGAAGCTACTGTAAAAACTATACTGTAACTTTACTGTAAAAATTGATACCTAAGAACTTATGTCTCGAGGTCGGTGGCGACATTTACGTCGTAGGTGTCTATGGGCTCCGGTAACAACTTAACACCAGGTGGGCTGTGAGCTTGTGCATCCATGATATCAGCTATTTTACTTGAAGTAGAGCTTTTCTCAACATATCGATTTTACAAAAAAAGCATCATTTTGTTAAATACCTGGTGGGTCATTTACCGGCATACGGAACACATAATTTACGACTCATCTCCTAGTTCAGTTCGGCGAGTTTCTTCTCAGATCTTCTCATTAGGTCGTGATTCCGATTCGGTAGTAGGTGCTTTCGTGAAGCAGCTGCCTGTAAGTTGTCAGGTCTCCTTAGAAGGCGCTCCGGCAATTGTTAATGAATTCCACCTTTGCTGTCTGAGTCGGTCGCCGCAAACGCTTCCTGGCGGTACTGGAAAAAATCGCTTAAAACCTTTCACTTACGAAACTACTACCTCAAAATTTTGTAGTGCCTAGTGCTTAGTCACATATGCTGGTATTAAAAGGACAAATTAAAGAAGAAACGTAAATTTATCGGAATCAATTAGGTACCGCAGGTGTCTCAACCACAAAAATCGTGTTCGGAACATTTTGTGTTACATTTCCTATTGGGAAACTTTTATCAATGATTCATTTAGCATACTCACATTCCTATTAAATGTCTATTGGTGAAAAAATAAATAAGATGTGGGAAGATTAGTCAATCAATCACTTCCATTCCATTGGACTTATAATGAAGAAAAAAAATTGCCTTAAGAATGTAGTACAACGGAATCGTTTGAGTGATGCTGCCTGTAGATATTAGGTATGCTACCTTTAAGCCTCGTTTGATAGGGGTAAGACTTCTTGTGAGTCCGTGCGGGTAGGTACCACCGCCCTGCCTATTTGTGCCGTGAAGCAGTAATGCGTTACGGTTTGAAGGGTGGGACAGCCGTTGTAACTATACTTGAGACCTTAGAACTTATATCTCAAGGTGGGTGGCGCATCTACGTTGTGGATGTCTATGGGCTCCAGTAACCACTTAACACCAGGTGGGCTGTGAGCTCGTCCGCCCATCTAGTAAAAAAAAATAAAAAATAAACATATGTACATATGTTGTAGTGCTCCGGAAATATCGTTATTCACACCATTATTCTAATGCATCACGAAACGTAATATTAGCTTGTAATCCTGCGTGCCTTATATCCACACCTTTATCGAAATTTGTAATTTTTTAGGACGCTTAAATAAAAGCGGCACTAAATAAAATAATAAAATGTTTATTTTATGTAAAAATGTACAATCTTTTTTCTTATGGCGGGGATCATGGCCTCCTGGATTTTTTTTGCCGCGCACACGCGTTACGGAACCAAAGGGTTCGCTACAATTTCGTTCCAATAATTTTAGCCGTACCTATTGTAAAGTAAGTGAATCTACTTAGAAAAAAATGTTAATCTATTGAGGGTCGTGGGATCCGCTGGATGCAAGCAGCGCTGGACCGATCTTTGTGGCGAGGCTTGGGGAGGGCTATGTCCAGTGGTGGCGCCGCGAGTCTGGTTGTGTTGTTGACAACGGGAACCCCCTTACTCTGACTGGGTTCTGACCCAGGGCGGAGGTCGGACGTCGGGTGCAAGAGTGCAGGGGATTCGTTTAGTGTGGTAGAGTCCTCAAACAACCTTGGACCCGCGGTTTGCAGTCGCGGACCAGTCTCACATTCCGTACGCACCCCTTAGGCGCGGGGACCACGCAGAAGGTTCGGCTCCGGGCCCGAAAAAAGGTCTATATCCAGCAGTGGAAAAGAATAGTTAATCAAAAAGGACAACTTTTATTTACACTTAAGTTCGTTAATGGATAAGTTCAAAAATACTCGTAACTTGTAAATAATTATGCACAAATTTCAATAAGCTTAAGTCAGTTTTTCGGTTCAGTCAAAAATCGACCGATGTGATGTTTTTTTAGGCCAAGCAACTATCGAGCAGATGATAATAATATGCGTACCTCAATCACGTCCTAATGTATTTTGGACATTAAACTAAATATTTTTCATTTTAAAAACCGTTTATAAAATATATGTTGAGCTTCAGCCTATGAAAAAACTTAAAATATTATTTCCATGTTCTGCTTCCTATAAACAGTATACTAAATTATTTCGATCTTGAAAATTATACCGGAAACGTAAGACGAAAATCTAACGTATACTATCAATCAATTGAACTAATAATTACTTAGCATTGAATTAACTTCTATTAACCAATACATCAGAACTAACAAACATCACAGCGGGACGTCCAATGTCGCGCACGTCTTCATTTGTTTGAAGTTTAATTAATTCAATGAGCAATTTGATCTTGTCTATAATCTATATATCATATTTGGATTTTGTTTGGGCGTAAAATCATTGTTTACAAAGTCGTTAAGTTGAGGGTGATCGATGTTGTTTCATTGGTCTTTACTGCAGTTTTGATTTCCGGTATAAATCGATTCTATATTTGACATTTGGGGTTTGGATCTATTTTTACCGTTTTTAGCAATATATATTAAACTTTTCTAGCGCTTAGGAATAAATAAAGCAGGACGTTTAACTTTGGAAGAATTAATCTTGATAAATGTAGTATGCAACTATATTTTGAATTAAATATATATTAATATTAATAGCTGCAATCTATTGGAAACGGCTTTGACATATGTATTCAATGATCGAATGCATGCGTCAGAATACATAATGTAACAAAATAATTTATTTTCGCTAATAACAAAATCGAGTAACGTATTTGTTTTTAAAAAAGTGTATAAAAGGAGATACGATTGTCCCGAGAGTTTTCCTTATTCCAATCATCTCACAAACCTTCCTATTTATGATCTGCCTGTCCTTTTAGAAAGAGTTTCGAAAGCTGCTGCAGACTGTAATGCATCGTCCACACTTTATTGGTATTTAAATAACACAAGTTAACATTGATCCAGTGTGCCCTTGACTTTTAGAGATTGCCTACAGCACGAAGCTTCCGACGCGCGACAATATAGTCGCCTGAAGTACTACTGCTTGTTATTTACTTGCCACGTGGGTAGTTAAATCTCGTGACGTAAAATAATTATTTGCTATAGAAATAAATGATATTAAGGCAATTGTAAATATCGGTATTTACATCTATTTTAAATCTGACTCTTAGAATTTTGCTGTGTTCCATTATCTACGGGAATTCATTCGTGTATTGAAACATAAAGCTAAATAAAAATGCCTTATAATAAAATAATGTATTATAAACATACCGTATATACTATTGATTTTCCAAGCTTACTTGATATTATCTTATTTGGAGTAAATTGGACATAAAAGACGATAAGTACAATAAAGTTTGCCGGTGTGAATTTGAAATTTTAAAAGGGAAACAAACCATTTTTCATTTTTAAGCCACCATAATATTTTGTTATCTGTCTAGTAAATATAACGGTCTTGAAACACAATATCAACATCGAAGCTAGCGCTATACACAAGAAGCATAAGCTTTTAAGTATGTTGAAACTATATTTGGTGGTGTTATTTGTAATATGCCGCTTGAAATAGATGTGGGCATAGTGATAGTTGAGATTAGCTATCTGTGACATCGCCATAAATGCGATCTTCTTTGGACGTATGCGTAGTCTAATTGCTTAGTGGGGTCTTGAATAATTTTCACAGATTATCCTATATTTCAGTAGGTAGATTCTTGGTTAAGTTAGAAAATGCTAATGTAGTTTACGTTAGTGTGTTGGTGATATGTTAAAACATTACAAAACTATTATACTATCAAGAGAACCGATTTACTGGTAGAAAGGAAGTCTTGTGAGCCTGCACGAGTAGGTACCACTGGTTGCGTTGCGTTACTCTTTGAAGGGTGAGATGACCGTTCTACTATAGAACTGAAGGCTTCGTCAAACAGAACGCGTAATTAGCGCGCGTCAGAGCGCTAAACTGACGGCGCGCTATGATGCCGAGATGTGTTGTACTACTATGGTAAACTGTCAAACATAGCCCCAGCGCTATAAGTACGCAACGCTCTGTCGCGGCGTTAGGACGCTTCGACGTCAGGCGTTGTAATTTTTTACAAATTTTATTTTAGCGTCCGAGTGGATATGTATTAAAATATAGCGCGCGTCACGTAAAAAGAACGCTGGAAGAAAGTGGAGGGGGTGTGTTTGCGCATGGTTACACTCGCGCACGAAAATACTAAGTACTTTTGTTTTATTTTTGAAGTAATCTTTCGCTCGTGGCTTCGTATATTGGTTATTGGTATGTACAGTTTAGTAATTCTGTACTTCTATAGCTGTATGCAATTACATGTTACAGGAGAGCGTAGAAATATATCATAAGTTTGAAGTTAAAGTAGTTTGTGAAAGTTAAAGTTAAAGATACAAAGTTAAAGTTATAAAGATGATAATTTCTCTTGATGTGAATTGTACGATAGTTAGTGATGCATTCTCTTGACTGTAATTAAATTCATATTATATTATTTGTTGTCACGCGGCAAAAACTGGATCGCGTCGCGAGTAAGCATAACGTTCTGGTACTGTTGGTGGTCGGCATTCCTTAACTATAATAAAATTATACGGTGGTCAGATCGTACATGGTAGGTACATTAAAAATAATATATTAGATAGAATTTTATGAAATAGAATTAAAAACATGTTTAATTTCTGCGTATAATGTTTAATCTGAATACGAACAGACAGACAGACAGACGGACGGACGGACAGACAACAAAATGATCAAAGGGTTCCGTTTTTTTTCCTATTGGGGTACGGAACGGTTCCGAGTCTAATTTAAATTAGTCAGTTTTATTAGTCATTTAGTTAGTCTAATCTAATTTAAATTAGACTCGAAACATTTTGTTGCCACTGCGGCCCGTTTCATGCTTTATTTCAAAATATCAACTGCATTATTATCAGCCTCTTTCTTCATAAAACAATATACGTCATAAATCATTTTTCTCACTTTTCTATGTAAAACCATTTTGTAATTAAAACTTATGTGCGCGATCGTATTTTGAGAACGAACGTAACGTGAACCCAGCGCGGAAAGCAAAGGTCGACTGACACATATATTAAGTGTATAATCTATGACTGACACTGACGAACGAATAGCACACCGGCAAGCATGCGGTAGGTGACCCGCCCGCCCCGCGCCGGACCTCATACCACCAAATACATCGATAAATAGCCTAGTGCGCAGCTTGACCGCCAGCGTTCTTTTTAAGTGACGCGTACTTTACTGGATAATGCCCGAAAAAATGATATAAATAGTTAGGAAATACCCATGCTTATACAATGCCACATCTGAATCACTCGATATCTTAATACTTTTAAATGTTCACACTGCTATCGAAAGGCACTATGATTTGGCGAATTCGTTGCGTCAAGGAGTGTTGGGCTCATCTAGTCAATTTGTGTGACATGTAAAGGACCGCGACGTTAAAACGCAGCGCTAAGTACGCGTTCTGTTTGACGAAGCCTTTAGAGTTCCTGTTTCAAGGTTAGTGAGGACATTTGCTTTGTTGATGTCTATGGACTCTGGCAATTACCTAAGACAACAGGCGAGCTCTTCACCCATCTAAACAATAAAAAAAAACAAGAAAACTACGTATAAACTACACAGTAGCTGTACATACGACTTGCATAAGTGCAACCGGGTTACGGAAGGCTGCGTTTCTCCACCTACGTAGGTTCTAAATATGATTCCAGAGGATTCTAAGAGAATTTCAGATATAATTTTACTCTAATCGACCTGAAACCTTTCGTGAAGTTCTAGCAGTAGCAACACAGGGTTGCAACTCGATTTGATTAACAACCTACAAAGACAGAACATGAAGATCAAACAAAGGTTAATTTAAGCTGATTAGATTTTATTGAACATTATAATTCTATTCAAAGTGGAGGAATGAAGGTACTTTTTATTTAAAAATAACTCATACTTCGTTTCAATATAACTCTTGTTTCTCCATTAATTTAATAAGTTGATAACAGAATAATGAAAAACAGATATTATATTGTTAAAAGTCAACTCAGGTTGTATTTTTTGTTACAGCAAAAATAAGGTATCAATTTAACAATAAGCTATAAAATTGAATGAATGAAAAATAAATAAAACGAATGCACTTATTAGCTTTGCTGTGTGTACATTACGAGGATACAAATAAGGATCTACGAATTACTGGATTTGCCATTTAAAATAATATGCAATATTGTTCATAGATATTGTGTATTATTTCAAATCCGGGTCGTGGACATCAATGTTGGAATAGCTGATATTTTTATGATCTGAATATTTTATAATATATAAAACGTTACTTTGGCACATAATGGGATTCTGCACACAGCTTAAGTATTTTTAATGGTATTTTGTACGTGGTAACGCTAGATTTTATTGAATACAATCTTTTGTATTTTAATAGTCATTTTTATTACTTAGATTTTATTTTCATAAACCTATTTACATGTGTCTCATGTGTTGTTTGTTGGCGAAGACATTTTCCTAACACAAACAATAGTGATGCGGGAATTTTAATTTCAAGTATTCGTATTATTCAATATATTTTATTAAGATCAGGTGCCTGGTGTTATGATATCGAGGCACGCAATTGTGTCACATTTTGGCAAAGGTTAAAATTTTTCAAAATAGTTTCTTAACAAGAACTCATGAGCGATTTCCACGATGAAGGAATAAATAGCCTTGTAAAACCATCATAATATATTCAGACTTTTTTCTGGGGCGTGATTTGAAACCAACTGCTTAGTGTGACTGTCCTACTATTTTTTACGTATCGTAAATTATTAATCTTTATGGTTTTAAAGGCTAAACGTTAATAAGACTTTTTGGCGGGAACGCGAGGTGTGAAGTTCTGTGATTTGTTTTATTTTGTCTATTTAGTGTTTCTTCGGGTATAAATGTGTAATAATGGTGGTTTATTAACTGTTGAATATCTGTGAAAGTGCACAAATGTGGGAAAATGAAACAAAGCCGCTGGACGTAACTTCTCGGGATCTTCCAAAAAGTCCACTGAAAAAATCTTAGTAAATGACCACCATTTTATTGAGATTATATTTCATCCCATATCATCTCAATTCATTTCATTTAATTTCATCCCAGTTGATTAGTGTCTCAAATTAATTATCTTCATTTCATTTCACTCCATAATATCATTTTTCATAAAAAATATGAATAATATAAATTAAAATAAGACATGACTTAAAGGTCTCAGTTACCAGGTCATAAAATCTCTTTAAAAAAAACGTTAATAATAATATAGTATACCTGTGATTTAAATAATATATTGCGTTTCAACGATTTTTCTACCCCTATGAGCTTCGTTAACCACTTAAAAGGTGGACAATGAATTCACGTGTTAATAAACTACGCCAAATAAAACATTGGAACGGAACCAATGTTCAATCATTTAGCCGTAAACTAAGCACTATAAAGTATTTATATATTGATTCACAGATTACGACTGATTTTGATCGAACTAAAGATTATGAAATACATATTATGAACAATTTCTTATTCAAGCAATTGAGACCTGGACATAGCTTCTAACGGTAAATGGCGCCGTCAGCGTTCAGATGTCAATTGTTTAATTATTGCTCACTAATAAGTAGGTCAGTCGTTATGTTAAACTAAAATCATCCTACAAGATATACAGAAATAGGCTATTGAGATTTTCTCGAAGGTTAAAGCGAGATGGGATCGTAAAATTGTGTTTAATAGCATCAGAAAATGTTGAAAGCCTTAATTTTTTGTTTGTTATATACATAAGTATTGATATTTGCAGAAAAAAAAAATGTAAATTGTTAGCGGACGTCAATAGATGATTTAGTTGCTTATTGTTCTATGTATGACAGCCTAATAATTTTTAGATGTGAATGCATATAACATCTAATTCGTACTCAAAGAACGTGTATATAATTTACTTTTGGCCCGTTCTAATTAGTTTAAATATTTGAAATTCAACATTAGCAAGCCATAACGTTATCAAATCCATCTGATATTTGTAACTGGTAAATGCCAATATTTCGATTCGTTATGATAACTAGTATTAGAACATGTAAATGTAACACTTAAAAGCAATAGGTACGTTTTATGTGCAATGCTACGTTATTATAGTTACGAAATTAGTCGAATTCAATCACAATTCAGACTGAGGCTTTAAACGCATATAGCTCTGGTTATCTTTCCATGGCCCGCTACTCTTCTAATAAAGGCCTTGGCGTAATAATATCGTTTAATTGAGCTATTTATTCTTGAAACTTTCTGTATTTTTCACACAGCAACGAAAATTGTCACCTTGTGGTTTGAAGAAAAGAAAAATCGCTAAGTAGGAAAATTGAGATTTCAAACTCATGTCTCAAGCCGGCATCCATGTTGTGATGTTTCACAATGTGCTTAGTGTGAGTTTTTTGACTTTCTCGATAGCGTAAAAGCTAACTCACATTTGTATGCAGTTGGAACAGCGCCCCTAGCGGCAAAGGTAGGCAAACGTTCCAAGTGCATACAAATTTGGGCTAACTTTTACGCTATCGAGAACGTTAAAAACTCGCACTAAGTCCGTCCGCTGATTTTGTTTCGGTGGTTCTTGGTTTTTCTAAGAACTAAAGCTCTTTTTGGAACAGGTGGAACAGTTAGCACGTTTCGATATTCCACTAGCATGTATGTTATGACATATAAGTTGAGATAAATGATTTCAAGTTGGTTGAATGAATGCGGTTATAGCTTCTTACTATGGATCTTAAAGTTGTGCACCGATCTAGGGTAATTAAAAATAGGTAGTGGGACGTCTAGTGACTCTACAGGAGTAGATACCATCACACTGCCTATTTCTATCATGAACAGTAATTCGTTTCGTGTTGAAAGTCGTTGTACTGTTAAGGCTGAGACCTTTTGTAGATGCATGTGGACTCCAGTAACTACTTCACATCAGGTGGACCGCGAGCTCCTCCACCCATCAAAGCAATAAATAAATAAATGCTAAATCTCATTGTATCAGAATAATCTATATCCCTGTACGACTAGGATTGCATAGGAACTCTGCAGCCTGAATTGTATTTTGTTAAAGAATTGTTCAAGGTTAAACAGCAACAGAAATTAAGGCTATGAAAAATTGGTTGAATGTTGAAAATCCAATGGTATTTAATAAGTCGTCCAACGACTTCTAATTCAAACAGTAAGTCCTACCACTTCTGAGTATCGTGACCAACCTGATTTGAGATGCTCTGCTGAGATCACATTATGTAATTTGACCAGATTAATAGATACCTCTAGAAATAATACGATGGACTTTAATATAATAAATTTTACAAATATTACCATAGCTTATAACTTTTGCGCCAACGGTAATGGGAGCATTTATGTTACCCGATGAGCGGTGGTTTGTTGCTTGTTTCTAACACATATTCTCTCCTTTCGTTTCATCTTCGGTTTGGTGGAGTTCAAACTCATTCTGTATACTTCGATCGCCAATTGGTACTTACTAGTGTTGTGACGCATTAAATGCCCGCACGGATGGGTACATCCATCCTGCATATTTCTACCGCGATTGCGCTGTGATTTAATGGATTGGACAATCCTTGCAATAAAATTGAGATTTTCATTTTTTGTCGCGAGAAGGGAGTAACACTTTAACACCAGATGGGCTGTGCATTTGTTTATCCTTTCTTTGAACATGTCCTTCGTATTTCACGATCCGAGCCTGCGATCCCTTTAACGAAGCTGTACTCGGAAAAAGACAGGGATGGGCTTAGCGTTGGCCCTAGTAAGTCTTTTTTTCCCTACTTATTCTAGTAGCCTCGAGGGGTTATTCTAGATTCACCGAGCTAGTAGGTGAGCTCACGGGGCTCAAACCGTGGGTGTTGTTAACAGTGGCCCTAGCAAGAGCAGTGCTTCGCAGAATCTACCACCGGATCGAAAACGCGACCCACTGAAGAGATCCGGCGAGAAACTCAATGGGCTATGGCTATAGGTTAATTTACTCATCGAGCCCTTCGTCGCAAGCGACGGGTTCGACGAGAACGGTGATCGGTGCTTGTGGTACTTAAAAGCACCGTTAATGGATCGGGCGGATCTGTAATGACGTGCTTAGGGCAAGTAAGCCTAAATTCGACTCATAATTTTATGCCATAGCATAACGTAACGCGCGTAGCTATTCCATAAAACAAATATAAAACGTCGTTATAATATTGACGTTCGAAATCGCAATGCTTGTAATTGTTGATGGTATAATTATAGAATTATAGTAATAAATGTTTTGAACTAATTTTGTATATCCCTACCAACTACCTATTGATTAATGGCAAGTGTATGTGTTGTACATCAATAAAAATCCTCACACGACGGTAAATCAATTATTGTAGGTTGTGAAATGTAAGATTTCGCTTTTGATCGATACCAATATAAATTTTAACAATATAGAAACGAATTGCCACATTTAAAATATTATAATAAAATTTTCGAGTTAGGTAAAAACATTGGTTTAATTCTGTCTTCATAAATAAAAGTAGAAATACAAAAACGTTTTGAAATAAAGTGACAAAGTGCTATTAACAAAATTCTTGGTAAGATTTTTGGATTGCAGTTCTATTTTGTTTTTTTTTTTCGTTAGTGAGAGAATCCGATGGACCAATCAAGATTTTAGTAATCCGAATGAAAGATAAAACATTTTTATTAGCCGTAAATTGAAAAAAAAAAAACAACTTTAAATTGGAATAGGAAAACGTCCGGAGTATAAGGTGCATAATTCCAAACACTTTAAAGTTTGGTAAATTGTTTTGTTGGTAAATTGTCTCTAATTATCTAATACAATTATTGCTTTCTGTACACAATATAAATAGTTATTATCGTTTCCATTTACATTTTTAACTGATGCACGGTCATACGCGAAAAAAAAAGTCGTGCAAAACAACATAAAGTCCTTTTTAATTAGATTTATAAAAATAATACAGATACATTATTTATTAATCGACATTCATATAAACCAAAGTTTAAATAAATAAAAAAAAAATCTAAAATTTATTCATTCAAATAATTTATTTGGTTTTCATTTTCGCTATAATTTTATTATTCGGTCAAATTTGATCCAAAGCACCGTAATACTGAATAACGCTATGTTAAAATGACATAAGTGTCTTTTGCAATTCCATCACTTTGACTTAGGATCAGCCAGTTAAAAACAGACAAGTCAGTGAGAACGTCTTGAAATACCACAGCTCGTTTGGTGTTGTAATCTAACTGCAAGTTATTAGTGTAATTAAAAACGAACGAAATTTAAATATTAGAACAGATAGTTTGTTGGGTCAAATCAGTTTTGACATTATCGAGTTAAATTTTTGCGCAAAAATTTTGACACAGATTCGCAATGTTAGGTTAGTGTTGGCCATTTTGCTATGTATCATTTATCAAGGAGACAATTGTGAAATTTACTGATTCTTTGTGTTTTGATTCATAATTATGTTCTATTGAGAATTCTAATGAATGTTTCTCTAGCTCTTGTAACCGTTGAGTTCGTCGTCAATAAGCTTTAAGGCACATACGTTGTCTTTTATCTTACCCTCCACATTGTTTCCCGATTATTACAACTTATTCTTCTACTCTTTTGCTGGTGTTCCCGAGTGCTAATCAAGCAAAGCCCATACCATTTTGTAGCCTGACTTCCCTACAGTAAAATGTACCGTAAAAAAGTTGTCGTTTAAAACTAAACGAGAACATTATCTATTACATTAATCGAAGTCAAGTCCATCAATAAACATTGATAATTAGAACTAGCAGCATTTTAAATAAAGTAATTTAGATCAGGTCGAGGATCGTGTAGTTGTTGGCCCTGAGCACTGTTCGACACGGCAGACGAGCCTTCAATTACAAACTTATCCAAACCGCCATCTCCAGCGTAAGGCGCTGTTTATAAATCACATAATAATGATACTATATTTATGTATAAAGTCTCAAGCTAGTATAATATACTATTATACTGTGGTTTAAGTTAATATTTATTATTCATATTAATATGTGAATTCATATTTCTGCCGTGAAATAGTAATGCATTTCGATTTGAGGGGTGGGGCAGCCGTTGTAGCTATACTTGAGACCTTAGAACTTATATCTCAAGCTGGGTGGCGCATTTACGCTATAGATGTCTGTAGGCTCCAGTAACCTCTTAACACCAGGTGGGCTGTGAGCTCGTCCAGCCTAGGCAATTAAAAAAAAAAGTGATATGTTATGCTAATTATAAATCGAATACCGAATACGGCTCTGATTATTTTTATTTTCAGCGAACGGCAGATGGGTGAGTAAAGCGTATATTTGGAGACGTAAAAGGCCTATATTGATAATTTGTGATACAGCAGAGCTCACGGCAAACGACTTGCTTATATGGCTAGAGAATCTCGCACGAGTACATAACTAAATGGTTAATCTGTGCTCAAACTAGAATGTATTCTGTGATCCGTGCGTTGAAAATGTACTAATCTATATATATAAAAATGAATTGCTGTTCGTAAGTCTCGCTAAAACTCGAGAACGGCTGGACCGATTTGGCTAATTTTAGTCTTGAATTATTTGTGGAAGTCCAGAGAAAGTTTAAAAGGTCGATAAATATGAAAATGCTCGGAATTAAATTAAATAAAACAATTTTATTTTTCCTTTGATGTGTCCCCCGTCGGACGGATTCCTTTTGTTTGTTTTAAGTGTATTTTATACAAACGTTTAGGTCTTTTATTTATCGATTGAGGCACTACGAAGTCTGCCGGGTCAACTAGTATGAGGTAAAATTAAACACAAAAATGCCAAATTTCTTTAACAAAGATACTGATTTTGAACGGAAATGGAATCCGGATCCTGTGGTACGATAGGGTCACTCATCACTAGACGAGACATTTTAATAATAGTCTTTACGACTATAGTTGCATTGCATATTAGATGATAAGCCAAACGACCGGCTTCCGATCCTACTGTCTCATGAATGATCCAGTCGCCCTTAATTGCTGAATACATCTAAGGAACCCACCTTAAGAGATGAATTTTAAGCATCAGTCTTTTACAGTACCGTGACTGCCCTACCCTTCAAGACGAAACGCAATATTACTTCACTGCAGTAATAGGTACTTACTTATCCGTGCCGGCTCACAAGATGCCCTAGAACTAGTTATTGCGCGAATTAGAATTTTTGCGGGTTTGATTTTTATTACACTGATTAACTCCGTGGTCCAGTAGTTAGCTACCCCGACTGTTGTGCTAATCGTTGCTTCCATTCCCGCATCGGGCATACATTCGTGTGATGAACATGTTTGTTTGCCCTTTGTCTGGGTGTTTAAATTTAGATATTTTTTTATGCTTAGGTTGGTGGACGAGCTCACGGCCCACCTGGTATTAAGCGGTTACCGGAGCCCATAGACATCTAAAACGTAAATACCGCCACCTACCTTGAGATATAAGTTCTAAGGTCTCAGAATAGTTACAACGGCTGTCCCACCCTTCAAACCGAAACGCATTACTGCTTTATTACTGATTCACGGCAGAAATAGGCAGGATGGTGGTTTGAAGGGTGGGGCAGCCGTTGTAACTATACTTGAGACCTTAGAACTTATATCTCAAGGTGGGTGGCGCATTTACGTTGTGGATGTCTATGGGCTCCAGTAACCACTTAACACCAGGTGGGCTGTGAGCTCGTCCACCCATCTAAGCAACAAAAAAAAAAAAAACCTCTCTCTTCGGGGTCGTCGTACTCCCTGACGGGGGCACGGAGCGGGCCTCGGGGTAAACCCCACTACCCGGGCAGACGCTCCCTGCCACATAGGGCAGGGGTGAAATAAATGCAAGACTGGATTGGGGGGGGGCTGTTCGCAGCGTGCCTCGGCACACTCACATCGACAAAAATACATACATATATTTAATACGACGGGCTTGATGATGCAGGAGGAGTGGTGCCCGCGGACGGCGCACCCCGGCGCCGGCTGCTGTCCTCTGCTTCCTAAGGCTATAATTTTTTTTTTTTTTTTTTTTTTTTTTTTTTTTTTTTTTTTTTTTTTTTTTTTTTTTTTTTTTTTTTTCCCTTATTATCTAACTACAACTAACTACTAACTAAACTAAACTAACTAAACTACTATATACAACAGGGACAACAGTCAGCAACCGTGGGGCCCGCCACCGGCCCCATGCCGCGGCCCCACCTCTACAAACCAGAGGAGGAGCCGCGGCACTAGTTTGGCGCTCACCCGTTCTGGGCTCCCCAAAAGGGGAAGACCATCGCGGGGAGGGACCGATGTTAAACACTCCCCAGACGGGGGAGTGGTCCACCCAACGGGGTGGGAAATGGGTCCCCATAAGGGGGCACCCCAACGATGTGGGGGGACATGACGAGTGTGGACAGCTCAGTCCCATGGGGGCACTCATTATGAGCACTCCCATATCACTCCGATTAAGCCGACTATCTTACCATAGCCGGGGGTTCCAGTAGCTCCCTTGGTAGCGCCCGACCATCAGGTGGTCTGGCGTGCAAGGGAGCTATATTGTGGAGGTGCTCGTGGGGTCCACCGTCAGCCCGCTCGTAAAGATTACGAGCTAGCCTCCGGATGAACTCCTCGAGCGACTCCACATCTAGATCCCGGGCGATTACGTCATTTCTGACGTAACGCCCTGCTCCGACTATCGTGCGAAGAGCCAGATTTTGCTGGACCTGTAACCTCGCCCGCATACCCTGCGGGATGAGGTGATACCAGGCCTCAGCTGCGTACGTGATACGGGAACGGACATACGTCTTATAAATGCCGAGCTTAGTCCTGACCGGCAACCTGGAGGCCAACACCGGCTGGAGGAGGAATCTCGCACAGCGAGCGGCCGCCAACGCCTTATTGGCGTGGGCGGTCATCCTCAAACTCCGGTCGATATCGACCCCCAAGTACCGGACGCTGGATCTAAACTCGACATTAGCGCCACGGAGACTGAGCTGTCCCGGGACGACTGTTGTGCGGACCGGACCGAAGAGGATAGCCGCAGTCTTCCCCACGTTGACCGCGACCCTCCATCGGTCCAGCCACTGGGGCAGTAGGTCCAAAAGCCTCTGCATCCTCAAAATGGCCGCAGAGGGGACGTTGGATGACGAGAAGTAGGCGCTGTCGTCGGCAAACAGCGCCAACTTCACGTCTACTTCCCACGCTTGGAGGTTACCCTCGAGCGTGGGAATGTCGTTGGTGTAGAGAGCGTAGAGGAGTGGGGCCAGGACGCTTCCCTGCGGAACTCCGGCCGTGACTGGGCGCACCGACGACTTGGCGCCCTCGACCGCGACAAAGAAGGATCTTCCCTCCAGGTACGACCCCAGCAGTCGCACGTAGGCGTGCTGGAGGTCCGTGTTCTGCACCAGCTTGTGGATCAGTCCCGCATGCCAGACACGGTCGAAGGCTTTCTCGATATCGAGAAAGACTGCGGCCGTGTACTGGCGCGCGTTGGACCGATCCGCCAAGTGATGCATGACGCGGACCAATTGCAGCGTTGTCGAGTGACCGCTGCGAAACCCGAACTGCTCGGGTCTGGGAAGGATGTGCGGCGACACCCTTCTCAGCAGCAGCCTCTCGAACAACTTGCCCACATGCGACAGCAAGGTGATCGGACGGTAACTGGAGGGATTTCTCCTATCCTTGCCGGGTTTGGGCAAGGCGATAACCTTGCCCAATTTCCAAATTCCCGGGAAGTGTCCTGTGGACAGAATGGAATTGAACAGCCGTGTCATGTATGACACGACCGTTTCAGGGAAGTGGAAGAATGCGAGGGAGGGAATACCGTCCTCGCCCGGCGCCTTGCGCCTCTTCATCCGCTTGATGGAGAGGCGCAATTCACTGGGAGTGATGAAAACATCATCTCCCAACGGTGGCACCGGGGAGGAGAGTAGGTTCGCTACGCTCTCTTCCACCGATTGGTGGAATGCGGCCTCTGAGGGTGCAGAGTCATTCGGAACGAACTGCCGCTCCAGCATTGCGGCCAGGACATCGGCGCGGGCCTGAGCCGAGAAGCATCGGTTGCCCCTCTCGTCCACGAGTGGACAAGTCGGGGCAGGCCGATTTGAGAGCTGGCGGCAAAGTCGGTGGAGGGACACGGAAGAGGGGTCCTCACGGGCCTCCTCAATCCGTTCCTCCCACGCATAGCCCCGAAAGGAGCTAATCTTCGCCGCCAACTCCGCTTCCAACTCATTAAGCTCGCGCTTGATCCTGGGACAACGAGTTGTCGCCCAGAGCCTCCTCAGGCCCCTCTTCCGGCGAATGATCGCCTTCAGATGGGCCGGGAGTCTACCTCTGGGCCCGCCGCTGGGCACAAGAGTCGTCGCCTGGTCAATCGCTCCCCTGATGGAGTCGACAAGGCGGACTGCCGCGTCGTCGACCCCCTCAGGGGTGTTGGGGTCCTGAATTACGGGAAGGTCGACTAGTCGTCTCTTAAAGAGCTCCCAGTCGACCTTCGGTCGTAGGGGCGAAGTCGCAACCCGGGTGAGCCCCATTCCCAGTGTCACCAGGATAGGGAGATGGGGGGTACCCAGGTCGTACAGTGCCTCGATCGTTACGGGGCACCGTAGCCCCTTATGAACACACACGTCCAGCACATCGGGCTGGTATAGCGCGGCGGTCGGGACGTGCGTGGGTTCATCAGGGCCGACCACAGAGTAGTCGCCCCTATCGGCATCTTCTAACAGCCGCCTGCCCACTGCTGTATTAAGTCGGGAGCCCCACGCGACGTGCTTCGCGTTGAGGTCCCCGACCAGCAGAGCTGGGCGGCTGTCGTAATTCAGGGCCCGTCTTATATCCTCAGGGTGGAATTCAGGCCCCGGGGGTCTATACGCGGCATAAATCCGCATATCTCCCCCCGAGGTGTGTACCCTCACACCGACTGACCTTGTCGATGTGAAGGACAGCAAATCCAACTGATCATGCACCACGTCCCGCCTGACAAGGGCCGCAGTGCCCCTGAACGGCCGCCCGGCAGGGGTAAGCTCGTCACGTCGGTACATGAAATAGTTGGGAATCCTGAACACATCCTGAGGTTTTAACAAGGTCTCCCCCAGCAGCAGAACCTCAGGGTTGTACTCCTGGGCGAGAACCAAGAGATCGTTTTTTCGGGATCTTATCCCATCGGGGTTCCAATAGATGATGCGAAGCTCCTGGCTAGCCATTGAGCCTCGCTATCAACTGGTAGAACCCCGACAGGATAGCCCCGATAGGGCTAGCGCCGGAGGCGATCTCGCGGATGACTCCGGAGATCACCTCGGCCAAGTTCTCCCAGAGTGCCAGCAGCCATGCAGCAAAGCCGGCAGGCTGAGAGGCCTGTCGACCGCTGCGGCGCTCGCGCTGAGGGCGGGGGGGAAGGGGGGGCTGACTATTTAAGTTATCTAAGTTATCTAAGTTACCTTCGGCCGGATGGGCCGAAGGCAATTGCGGGCTTGTTGTCGGTAATTGGGCTGGTGGGGAGGCCTCAGAGACCTCCATGGTTTCGACATGGGTTCTCGATGGGGGATCCGGCACTATAGGCTCTGGTATGCCCCTTCTTGCTTTCTCTTCCTTTTTCCTTGCCTTTTTTTTCAATTTTTTGCGTCTATTCTTTTCCCTGTTTTTTGTTGTCGTAAGACCGCTAGTCGGGCAAGGTGTTTGTTGTGGCAATGGAGCAGCAGTAGTTCGACCACGGGGAGCAGGAGTAGGCTTGGATTTGGTTGTCTGCCGTGGCGGGTTGGCCTGTGCCATCAGTGTAGACGCCGATGGCGACGCCTCCACCACCACAGCAGACGGAGCGGAGTGGGAAGGGGGGGGGGGCTGGGAAGATTTCCCTTTCCCCTTCCCCTTCCATTTTGGTACTGGTTTAGATGCCGGAAGAGCTGCACTCCCCGCTCGAGGCGCCTGTGGCGCAGGAGGAGGGACGGTTACTCCCATCATCCTGGCCCGTTTGCGGTAGACCGCACACCGTCTGTCGACGGCGGAATGGTCTTTCCCGCAATTAGCACAGGAGAATGGGCCGTCCCTCGGCCTCGGGCAGTCCGCTACGATGTGCTCCCCGGCACACCTTACGCAACGGACCGCACGATGACAGTTGTAGGAGGCGTGTCCGAAGCCCTGGCAGCGATGACACTGCGCAGGTCCTCGGGTTGGACGCCATCCTTCCACCGTCACCCCCGGCAGGTACAGCAGTTCGTTGACTGCGTACAAGCGGGCGAGACCGTCCTTCGAGAGGTGATCCAGGGCTACGTGAAACACGCAGCCCGGACGCCCTCTCTGGGACCTAATGCACCTGGCATATCGAGCCGGGAATCCCAGCTCCTTCAGGGCATTGACGATTTCTGCCTCGTCGGTGTCGGCAGGGAGGCCCCGGACCGCCACCTTCGAAGGCATCTCCTCCGCCAGGGCGTAACAGTACCATTTAATGGCACTGTCCCTGGTAGAGGCCTCCGACAGGTAGGCCTGGACCGCCCTATACTCCTCCACCGACGTCGGCAGAAATCTAAAACCGGCGCCGAAGGGTCGCGCCGAGGGGGCGCGGCCTAGGCGCTCCCTAATGGCCGCCATGTGGCGGGACCAATTTGGAAGGGCCTCCACCATAATTGGCGGGTGTCGGCGCAGTACCTCCTGGGCACGACCCTTCGGCCTCGGGGGAGGAATTTGTGAGGATTGGGAAGTCCTCTGGGTGGTGGGAACACCTGGCCTAGCTGCCATGGCAGCATAGGAGGTAGAAGGAGTGGGATTGGGCTTTGGGACGTGTGGTCTGGTAGACTCGAGGTCCATATACCTGGTCGAATCCAGGTTACCCGCCGTGCCGCTTAGGGCGGGGGCACCTCGGGTTGAGTCTACCGGGATAGGGGAAAGCGTTGGGGAGGGAGAACGAGGAGGGGATCGTTGTTGCCTTAGGGCTATCCCTGTCCTGGCGGGAGCCCTAGGTTTCGGAGTTGGTTTAGCTGGGATTGGACTCCCAGAGGGGGACGAAGATCTGGACGAGGAGGGAGTGACTGATTCTGTCGAGGAATGAGCCGAGGACGTGGTCGAACTATCCTCCCCCTCCGATCTGGAGGAAGGGCCTAGTCTGGGACGCTTGTCCTTATCGCTCGATGAGCCTCGGTCAGACTCGGACCTGGCCTTCTTCCGCGGCCGAGAGGGCCCAGAGGGATCGGTCAACGAAGGAAGGTTATCTTCCTCCGGTTCGATCCTCAGAGTCCTCTGGGCCGCGACCGAAGGCCCGGGCAGACTGTCCGTCCCGAGTCCCATCGAGCCTATGCGAGCTGCTGGCGTTGGTTGGTATCTGCTTGATTGAGGCATCACCTGTCGTCCCTTGTGAGACGGGCCGGGAGTGCTGATGAGCGGGGGTGAATTTCCCCCAGACATGATATTAAGGTCTAGCAGGCTTAATTGGTCATTGGATCCCCAGGGAAATCAATTCGGTCAAGCTGAATGTTTTTGCTAGTTACCGACCGACCATATAAATAATATTCAAGGTAAATTGGTAACAGTAAACAAAAATTGAATTAGAGTAACTAAATTTAATATTAAATAATAAGATTAAAAGACTGTAATTTAAATGGACTAATAACTATTTATGGGTAATGATAATCAAATGTACATTAAAAGATATGGAACAATAGTGGGGTCAGTGAGTATCCACCGCTATAATAATATACAATAATAATAAATGAATTCAAAAACTAAATATAATACTACTGATAATACTACTAATACCAATTCTATAAAACAACATTTTAATTACGCTACTATAAATCAATAAATGAATAAGAAGTATAATGTGTGTAAATATATATGTAATTATATCTATTCCTCTTTCCGGCCAACACGGACTACCCCAGCGTATGTCGACAGACCGGTGGTCCCAGATTTGACGGTTCCGAAAAATATTCGGGACCGTGAAATCCCCACCTTCCGGTCAGCCACACCACACCCTGCAGCAACCCAGTCAACCAAGTAATTAAAATAGAATAATAATTAAAATAAACTATAACCTAAACAAAATTTCATAAAACTTGAAACTTGAAGAACCTGTAAACAAAAGGATGGCGGGAACACCCTACCAGAACCCTACTAAAACTACAAAAAATAACAAAAGGAAAACTAAATAATTACTGTATCTAATAAGAGACCACTTAAGAAGGTCGGCCGGTATACCAGAATTTACTATCTACGTAAAATTAAATGCTAAAAAAATATTATGCTAAAAGTGGGTAGATATGAAAAAAATTTTTTTTAAAGCTACAGCAGCGCCAATTATTTACACAGTACTATATTACAAAAATTAATTTAATTTAATTTAATCTAAGTTGTAAAAATAATGAATGAAACTAATCTAAACTATTCTAAATTTTAACTAAGCTAAACTGGTATTACAGGGGTTCCAGCGCCATCAAACCTTAATAACTAGACCAATTTACCGGGTTTAGTGACCGCCCCGCCTAACCCCGAGGGGTAGGAGAGGACTGGGAGTGACACAGGGAGGCCAGACTCGATGGCGCTAACGTTCGCCGGTTTTATATCCAAATAAAACGGCGACGCAGCTTTCACAGGCTGGTCGACACCTACCCGTATTAAACTGGTGTTTAAAGAAAGAAGTGTCGATCCACTTACCTGGTCCCGGGTCCCGCGTTTCACTGCTCGGAATGTCTCCACCCCGAAACAGCACCGCTAGATTCAACACACGCACTTTGGGCACACACTGACTGCACAGCACAACACAGCAAGGGGCCACTTAGCCTGGTGTCCCGGGCAAAAAAAAAAAAAAAAAAAAAAAAAAAAAAAAAACCTATCTGCGCGGATTCGCAAGAGGTCCTACCACCAGTAGATATAGGTATGTATATAAGTGTGTATGTCAGTCTCTGGTACCGATAACACAGAGAATCCTAAATTCGGGGCCGGACAAACGTGCGCGATGTGTAAAAAAAAATATACACGAAAATGAAGAATAACATTCTTTCAACCTGGATGTCATGTCAGGTTACTATCTTTTATTTAGAAGCCGGAAGGTATCAGTGATAGGATTTGAGAATTCGAGGGTGATTTAGAGATTTTGCATGAGACATCTGGTGCATTGAACGAATAGCTATGAATACTGTGATGTGATGCACGTCATATATTAATATCTCAGTAGTTCGATAAAGTCCGATAAACATGTAAATTCTTGATGAAAAAAATGATTTAGCCGTATGATTAGTCTTGACAAAACTACATCAGTGTTACTTAGGAACGTTACTTTCTATTCAGAATTAATTATACAAGTTTAATATAATTAAGTATAATTATACAAGCTCAGTTATTTAAATCAGAAAAACATGAAAATATAAATTATTATTTTTATAAAATAGATAAAATACTAAGTAATTTCCTAATATAAGATTATATAATATGATACTCGCAATTTTAATATTTATTATATTATTATTTATAAAACACATTGTATCTTCAGCGGTTGTTCTACAATAAATTGAGTACTACTGTAATAAAAATAAAAAATTTAAAGGAAATTCTTGAAACG
This sequence comes from Bombyx mori, assembly GCF_030269925.1. Classification (NCBI taxonomy): domain Eukaryota; kingdom Metazoa; phylum Arthropoda; class Insecta; order Lepidoptera; family Bombycidae; genus Bombyx; species Bombyx mori. The sequence goes on from NC_085128.1 coordinate 6,144,341, forward strand.
CGACACGAAATTAATGTAAATTTTTCGGTTCAAAGCGTAAACACTCAACCTGTCTTATTTCGTCACAAATCTCTTAGGTAATTAATAACTCTTCTAGTAATCTGTTCGTTTCGGTGAATATCGTTAAAGCTATTCAAAATGTGTTTTTCCATGTCTTAAATGTCGCTAGTCTAAGTCGCTTAAAAGCAAATACATATTGATATTCACCTTCAAACGTATGAGTGTTTTAGTAGAACATAATATCACACTTAAATCGTGTTGGAGATAAGCATCAGTCGGACTTCTCGCAAAAAATATGTTGTAGCTTCGACGTAGCGATGAGATTATAAATTGTAACAAAATTAAATAGCTGCCAAGTTTTATTTGCTAATAGAGATTGTGATACACCTATAATATAATAGCATTTCTTACATTTTTTAAACTTTTTGCAGTGTTTTCGACCAAATAGGAATATTAATCAAGGCTATATTTCTAATAAGTTCGAATCGTAAATTAATATAATTATTAAATTAATGTATTTATTGTACTATTGTACAATATATTTTTATTTTTTACACGTAGCCGTAACCTATAAATGAATAATAATTATTGTCTAAAAATGAAGGTGAATAAAACAAAATTAATGTAATAAATTTAAGCAGCGGCATTTCGGTAGGCAGTGGCTTGGCTCTGTCCACATTGCTGCAGTCCATGGGTGACGGTAATCACTCACCATCAGGTGGGCCGTATGCTAGTCTACCTACAAGGCAATAAAAAAATGTAAAATAAAGTGTGAGCTTGAAGTCGCAAAGTTATTAGTAAATTGTAAGATTCAATGACAAGAAATATTCCAATTAAAATGGAGCGGTACAAATTAAGTGTAATTGATATTTTAACAACTATTTATTAGCGTTATAAACATCACTATGTCATGTCATATTTTATGTAACATTTATGTAGATGAATGGTTTTATTGGGCATTGAATTTAATTGTGTAAGCGTTGCATTTCGATGCAACACGCATTACTTGCATATTAATCCTTGCCAATCCAGTCATTAGACCGCCCAAAATGTTAAATAACATTAGTTGATAAATTAACATAAAGTTTAATGTCACGGCTTGTAATACTAGCTAGCCTCAGGTATCACTGACAATTGCTTAGGCATACTTTGCTTGATTGTTATTAATATTCATGTATTGACGAACAATCTCGACGATGAAGGAAGGAAAGCTTCTTCTAACGACCGCTTGTTTGACATCCTTTGAGGATGGAGGTAAAATATGCCCTTCAACTGAAGTTTTTCGTATATTCCCAGCCTAAATCAGTTGTGTTCTGTACAAAAGCACTTGCTTATGAGCGGTATAAATCGTTCAAAAGCGGTCGAGTAGTGATGGAATATTCCTCTCGCTCTGGTAAGTCATCAACGTCTGCAACTAAACTTAACAAACAAAAAATTAAACTGAAAGTCCTCATTTAAGTTTGAGAGGGATAGCCGCCGAATTTTCTGTGTCTCCCGAGACGAACTTATCATTTTAAATAATCATTTGGTTAGGAAATATGTTACAGTTCGACTAGTTCCAAAAGATCTGAATTTTCTCCAAAAACTAAATCACAACATTCAGGAAATGCATTGTTACTGATGACGAGACGCGAGTTTATGAGTTTGACATGCACAATAGTCACCAAGCTTCCAAGCGGCACCTTCCAATTGAATCAAAACCGAAAAAATACGCTAAAGTCCATCAAAACTCAAAGTCATTTTGCCTGGTTTATTTTACTATCATGGTGTCGTGCCCTCGGAATTGTTACAGTTTTCGGATGATCAAACGGTAAATAAAGATTTTGCATCTGAGCGTTATGCGATGCGAAAAACGCTGTTGGTTAAAAAGTACCCTGTATTCTTTCACGGAGCTCAACCTATTTCGATATCAAATTTTGTCAAATTCGATTCAGTTGGTATTTGTTCGTATCAAATCTAGACAATGTGTGTATGTATAAGTACAGTCTGTAATTATAATGAAACACATACATGGCTTTGATTAATGAATACGGAAATAATATTGACATATTAAAAATCAAACCCGCAAACCTAATGAATTTGCGTTATTACTAAGGTATATGTAAATGCGCACGAGTAGGTATAGCCATTCTATTTAAATCTGCCATATGTCGTTTTCTAAAGAAATACAGTTTTTATAGAAAACCTATTTTAAAGTCGTCGTGGCCTAAAGTTTAAGACGCCGGTACATTCATATAGACCAGGGGTGGGCAAATATTTTGATAGTCGGGCCACATTGCAGATGAAAATTTGACCTCGGGCCAAACAGTTTTTTTTCTAATTTGAAGTATAGTTTTTTTGAATAAAAAAATTGAAAAGAAAATGTTTTATCTGCTTTTCTTTCGTTTAATTTTTCGTGAATTTATTGCGGAAAGATATTTCTCCAAATTAAAATTAATATAAAATAACTTGCATATATCGCAACAATATATCGCAGGAGAAAATGGCGGCTTTAGATTTAAGTTATTTTGTTTATTTATGCAATAATGTGATATAATAAGTACAATAACTAATAAAATTGTGCGCCTATTATATTATATACTGTGATTGTTCAATTATCATAATTATATTTTCGAATAGGAGGCGCTGAAAAGAGCGGTTGTCCGGGAAAAATTGTGGCTCCCACCGGCCCTGATATTGTGTATAAGTATTGCTTAATATTTTATCTAAAACTTTTTATGCACCAATTTATGTTAGAAAAAAACTAATATTTGTGTTTTTAATAATAATATATACAATGCTTCACGGGCCAGACAAAATTCTACGGGCCGCCATTTGCTCAGGCCTGATATAAACTATGGACCGATGCGATTGGGCCGATTTTCGAATCCTGCAGGCAGGCACATACCAATTTTTCTCTTAAAATACGTACTTCATATATGTTCACGAATTAATTCCACAATTAAGATCAAATAATAAAAATAAAACCCACTGCAACAATAGACACAATAGTGGTACTCGTATGGGGTAATAACGCGTTTCTCTGATAAAGAAACCTACATAATTGAATCTCTTGACTACAACACTGGAATTCAATTAACTATACGCTATTTTACCTAAATCTCATCGTGAATTAGCGACGTGCACTCAGAGAGATTGCTTCCTCACGATCTGATGAGCTATTACAACACAAAGATGATTTCGCTCCGGTTTAAATCAGTGGCTTTACTGGAAGGAGACATGGATTTGCATTGCAATGTTTCGTGTTCTAATGCACGTGATGGTTTGGTTAACGTAGTAGATTTTAAGTTAGTATTTTGCTATTATTAAGTAAGTTGAACTGAAACTTGAACTCATATCTCAAGGTGAGTAGTGGCATTTACTTTGTTAAAAAAAAAAAAAAACTATAAAAAGTTAATTTAAAAGCAATGATCATTCACTTATCTGCACTAGTTATCAATAATTTCGTATTAACTCCATAATACGTTTCCCAACAACGTACATGTATTTAATTTTGAAGACACTTTAGATTTTATCGTACAATCTGACAAATTTGACTGTCGTGAACCCTAATTATGTTTTGCGAATGTTCGGATATTAATTTTGAAATCGAACACCAATCATCTTGAAGATCTGTGTATTCATTTTCAACCTAGTTGAAATGATTTGAGACATAAATTGAATCTTAAATTGGCAATCAATAGCAAGCGTTAACAGTTCGTCTAATCGAGAATATAAAGCCTTCTTTGGTTTATTACTTACTAGATGTACCCTGTGGTACCACTTGCACGTAGTTTAAGTAGTTTTTGTTATTGATCAGTTAAAAACATATAGTTTTATACAAAGTCATGTCGAGCCGTAGCGCCCTCGCTGCCTGTAAATAAAACTGAGAATACTATTTTGTATTATTTTTTATTGATAAATAAATACTGAATTCAATTTAATGTGTATATTTTTAGGTAGGCAGCAGCTCTGCCCCTGGCATTGCTGAGTCTATGGGCGATAGTAACCACTCACTATTAGGTGGACCGTATGCTCGTTTGCCTAAATAAAAAAAAACTCATAGATAATAATTAAGAAAGTATTCTTTTTTTTTCGTCTTTGGAGGTTTTATGTCGAAAGTTTATATGTTTAATAATTGCCTAGTAATTTTATCGAAGTAAAACAGCTCGGCAAATCTAGTAAACATTATCTATCGGCTAACAGAGACTTGATTAGCGAAGTCCAATTCGAATGTCTTACTATGTGGTAATCGATTGATTGACTTGCCAATTTCACAATGTAATTATAATTGACAAGTCAAAATATGATCTTTAATTGGTTATTTTATTTTTACGATTTGACCGAAATTAGTGACAAAAATAATAGTTGTAATGGAAATCGGAGCAATTTCAATTTTTTTTTAAAACTGTACCCCAGGTATTGTTAAAAGCAATTATTGTTTACTGTTGGTTACTAGAGTCAGTAGAATCGTTGGGTCTTCGTGCATCCTGACAGTTTTCTCCACTGCCCGGGCAGATTACAACTGTCGACACTATAAGATTATATGATAAACATAATACCGTGCCCAGACATTTATTTCAAAATAGCTGACCCGGCAGACTTTGTAGTGCCTTAAATGATAAATAAAATACCTAAACTTTTGTATAAAATAAATTTAAAACAAACAAAAGGAATCCGTCTGACGGGGGACATATTAAAGGAAAACAAAATTGTTATTTTTATTTAATTTTGAGCATTTTCATATTTATCTACCTTTTAAACCTTCTCTGGACTTCCACAAATAATTCAAGACCAAAATTAGCCAAATCGGTCCAGCTGTTCTCGAGTTTTAGTGAGACCAACGAACAGCAATTCATTTTATATCAGACATTTGTTTTTACACCAACACAACTTCGTTTTCATCATGTTCGCAAATTAAAAAAAACAAGAAAATACTATTTACTGGTTTGGAACAGAGCTACCAGATAGTCACTATAGAGATTTTGAAATAATGTGAATCGGAGATACGTTTGTTTCGTGCGCGTGTTGTATAGCCCTAAGATAGGTGTTGTGGTGAAATAAGCTGATCTCAGGAGAATCTTCCTTTCGAAATACATGACCCTTTAACCGCAGTCTAATTGAGGGAATTCTCCTCGATACGGCAAATGATATGGTTCATTAAAAAGCGTTTATCGTTTGCACAGGGACCGGGGTCAAACTGGGTTCCACGTGTGTGGTAATTACTGTTCGATTTACTAACTTCACCTCGCATCTAGGTTAAAGGTATTTAAATGTGAGTAATGACTTGGTTAGCTATTGAGATTAACTTGCGGTAAACGATTTATATTTTCTACAGAATTGTGTTTTAATCCGTGTTGTGAGTTCACGCGAGTAGCAACATCCTAATATTGCTGAGAAGCAGTCATGTCTGTATGTTCAAAGGATACGGCAACCATTTTTTAATAGAATACAGATTTCAATATTGCGTATAAATATAGGTAGGTTAATGCTGCTGCGGTAGGTAAACTGCGTTAACTAATTAATGCTGTGTCTACAATAATAAAATATGTTTTATTTTGGAATAGTTGGAATACATTTTAACTGTAAATTAATGAAACTAAATTATCTGGAAAAATATATAATGATGATGAGAAACGAGAGATAAAATCATAAAAGTAGTTTTAATGTAATAAAGTTTTTTTTAAACTCCAATTTTTTTTCTTTTTGAGATAGTTTGGTTTATGGGGAATAAGTTTTATTTACAAGCAAAAAGTTACAATTTAAATTCAAGCAAGTAAATACTACAACAACAGACGGCGTGAACGAAGCAGTGAAGTGCTAATAAATTAAAGAATTCTAAGTATTTTGATTTGCGTAAGTCTCATTGAAACAATCTCACAATCAGTATGTAATTCCTTCCATTTGTTCCGCAATGCGTAAGAACTGGTTGATCTTTCGGCCGCGATTATCAGCTTGGTATTGATTATAACGAAGGTGTTTAAAGCAAAAGATTGCTTGTAACAATCCGTTTCATGTTAGTTGATTGTATGTTGTGACAGGCTTGCGTAACTGTAATCCGATTCTTGTCCATGTCAATTAAACTTCTGTAGTCGATATTAGTAGGTGATCGCTAGTTTTTAAATCTAATAACGAATGCTTTTTTTTCCTACCTATGCTGATAGCCTTGAAAGGCTATATCAGCTTCTCCTTGATGTATAGGTGAGCTCACGGGGCTCAAACCATGTGTGTTGCTAACACTGGCCCTAGCAAGAGCAGTGTTTCGCAGAACCTACCACCGGATCGGAAACGCGACCCACTGAGAAGATCCGGCGAGAAACTCAGTGGGCTGTGTCTATGGATGCTAATGAATGCTCACACCATGTCAAAATAACTTTTCAATATTGTGTTTGTAAAGTAGATCAATATTACAAAAATCACTGGATCCATAATTTAATTTTATGTATTATTTTTAAATACATAGAAATTAAATTTAACTGTACCGTATTTTTTGTTGTAATGTCTAGAGTATGCATATTACGGTAGGCCCGATAGAAATAATAGGTTGTCTGTTGGTCTGTTGTTCTCGAAACTGTGACTAAGTAAGACTAATACTGAGTGCTTGTGATGTTGTAATTAAAATTTATGGGTGTCAATATTTACTGTTTTACGGCATTAAGTCTGTGAAACTAATAACACTGTAGTGTATTGAATAATAATACGGAAACGCGCCGTAAAATCCTTACAAGCAAATCAGAAAGTGGATTAGTCTAATATGTTTAATCTTAATGTTAAAATCTAGTATCATCGTTAAGTACGTTGTACGGGAAGTTTTTTTTTGTTGCTATTATAAGCAGATGAGTATACGGCCCACTTGTTGGTAAATAGTCACCGTCGCACACGAACATTAGCAATGACAGGTCAAAGCCAAGTTACTGCTTACTGCAAAGTGATCTAATTACTATACACAATATACTCCAAAGGAATGCGTTTAATGGAGAAAAATATAATGCAATTTTAGTGTAATAAGAAAAAGTTTTTTTTTATTGCATAGATGGGTGGATGAGCTCACAACTCACCCGGTGTTAAGTGGTTACCAGAGCCCATGGACATCTACAACGTAAATGCCGCCACCCACCTTAAGATATGAGTTTTAAGGTCTCAGTATAGTTACAACGGCTGCCTTACCCTTCAAACCGAAACGCATTTCTTCTTCACGACAGAAATAGGCAGGGTGATGGTACCTACCCGTGTGGACTTACAAGAGGCTCTACCAGGGGTAGTTAAAAGTTTTTGTATTTTGTTACTCCTTTAGGCAGATGAGCATGCAGCCTTGAGGACTCTCCGCAAGCCTCGCCTAGTGTTAAATCAGCGGCTCATGTTTCCAAAACCGCTACTCGATGCGAACAAATTAAAATCGTGCATAGAAAATTATGAGAAATTTGATTTATTTTAGATTTGAAACTCTAGAATAAGGATGCATACTCAAGTAGTTTTTAAAGTGAAAAAGTTTTGAAAATACTCATGTTATCGAACCGGTTTTTTTTCCTACTTATGCTGATAGCCTTGAGAGGCTATATCAGCTTCGCCCTAACATGTAGGTGAGCTCACAGGGCTCAAACCGGAGTGATGCTAACACTGGCCCTAGCAAGAGCAGTGCTTCGCAGAATCGAAGCTCAGTGGGCTGTGTCTATGGGTTAATTCAGTCGTCGAGCCCCTCATCGCAAGTGACGGGTTCGTTGAGAACGGTGACCGGTGCTTTTAGGTACCACAAGCACCGTTAATGGATCGGGAGGATCCGTAATGACGTGTTTTGGGCGACGTCGACTGTTTAAGTGCAAGCGTTGGATTGTAATTTGTGTGTTGTTAAGGAATATTGTTCTTTGTTTATTATTATCAAGTTTTAAGTTGTTCACCCTTGTTGGCCCTTAGGCTATCTGCGGGCAGATAAGGGAAAAAAACTACGTGATTGGGTATACTTTTTTTAGACGTCAGTGTATTCTGTGCACCTAAAATGGTTTTTAGTGTGCAGGCTAAGTCGAAAAAAATGGTGATGTTGAAAATCAGTTCGTTGTTCCTAAAAAAATAATGTTAATCATTTTGTTTTTTTCTCGCTGGTGCTATGATAATAAATATATTATAGCTGTGTCTCTTGATATAGTCTGTTATTTCCACCCAATCGATTACTTTTTCGAACAGTACGTAGCCACAATGTCTATGGTTCTCACTTGTGACTATGCCTAGAGGATTCACTGAGAAATCTATATATATATATATATAAATTAATTGCTGTTCGTTAGTCTCGCTAAAACTCGAGAAGGGCTAATTTTGGTCTTGAATTATTTTTGGAAGTCCAGAGAATGTTTAAAAGGTAAATCAATATGAAAATTCTCGGAATTCAATAAAAATAACAATTTAGTTTTTCCTTTGATGTGTCCCTCGTCGGACGGATTCCTTTTGTTTGTTTTAATTTTATCTAATACAAAAGTTTAGGTCTTTTATTGATCGATTGAGGCACTACGAAGTCTGCCAGGTCAGTTAGTTTATTATAAAAAATTGTGTATTCATTTTCAGCCGTTATCTAAGTCAAAACATTGAAACAATTTTTGTTACACGTGACACAATCGATTCGCATTCGAAGTGTGATTCAGATGGTACGTGTTTTGACTCGATAATGTTGTTTGCAATCGGTAAGTACCACGTTTTTCGTCCACCACAAATCTTTTTATTCCTTATAAGTAACAACTTGGTTCAGAACACGAACAGAATTAGTAAGGCGTTAAGTGATCTTTCGTAATTTAAAATAAAATAAAAATATGTGTAATTTTTCGGTGGATTCGTGGATGTGGCTTTTTATGAAACAAATATAGTATAATTTTAATTGAAGTATAAGTCTCAGCTCTGATAGTTTAAAATCTAAGCATATAAATTAGCTAAATTAGATTAGAATAAAAACAATAATAAGAGAACTGTTTCTGCTCTGATGATGCTGGGTATGACCATGAACGTCGATGAGACCAGATAACTGGCTGAAGTCATCGTGGCTTATGTACTAATTATTTATGAATTACGTACTTATCCCATGTTTACGAAGGACTTCAAGTCTATATGGGGTGGTGGCATTCGTGTTGTGATTTCTATTGGATCCGGGAACCACTTAAGACCAGGTGAACTGTGAGCTCGCTTACTCCTCTATATAATATAGCAAAAAAACAGCTGCGGGTCGCCTTTTCACAATTTCAAATATAATATTGGGTTTACTATCTTATCTCTATTGGATTAACATATATTAACATTCTAGAAATATATAATGCTTGACAGCGTAAAAAATAGCTATGACGCAATCTGATTAAATAGTAGCGGACGCTAAAGGGCACTAGGAGCAAACGATTTGAATTTAATAATGTCCCCATTCAAAACAGCAGCGAGGAATGATACAGTGGGCGTCATATCATTGTCATTGTCAAATACTTGTTCGCAAGCAAGCGGAGAGCGGAGGCTATTTGACAGCCATTATGATTTGTCATATTATCATACAATACGATTAGTAAGACTTATTACCGAAACAAGCATTCGAATTGATGAAGTAAATCATTGGGAGTGCCGAATGTCCACTAACTGCCGTTTGTAATAAAACGTTAACACAAATTTTTTTGTAGCACATAATGTAAACTTTAATAGGATCAGTATAATTAAGAATACTAGAGGTCCCGCAGTAGTCGAAATTCGACTATAATTAATTGGAATTGTAAGTTTGTACACTATTATGATTGTATTTTATACTTCTATAATCACGAATTTCGCCAAGGCTACTCTATAAAAAAATATTAATAAAGACAAACAATATTTAATCTATTCTCAATTTGACCACAGACGTCAAGAACAAAAGTTTGACAATATATAGTATGCATGCGTGTGTGCGTCAAATACATGGTATGTAGTGTGTGTTATGTTTTCTTTGTTGATTTAATGTATCTTTTATGCATTATTTAAAAAAAATATTAGCATTGTGCACTTCTTCTCTATGTTCTCTATAAGTGTGGAAAATTTCATACTCCTCCGTCCGCGCAATTTTCGTAAAAAGGGATACAAAGTTTTTGCTTCACGTATTATACTAGAGTTAAAGTTAGAACGCGGCGCAAATTCTGTCAGTCAATTAAGACAATCGAATCCAATAATTGTATTCATAGAAAGCCTATCCATTCCTTCAAATCCTTTTAAAGCATAACGTTAAACTATATCTTTTTTTTTAATTCGAGTAATGCGTACGATACATCCTGTATCCTTGTTTTATAGTTACTCCGTGATCCGTAACAAACGTTTTTAATGTTATTGTCTGATAAAATAATACATTTGAAAACAATCTTGATGGCATTTGACCATGGCTTTTAATATTAGGAGATCCGTTACGACATGTTCATTGAATTGAAGATCTGATATTGATGTATGAATATTTATGTCAGGAAAGACGAAATATAATTACATACACGTCGATGGATAAATTTAGATATTAGAAGTGAAATAATGTTAAATGTAATTTGGTTCTCAGGTGCTTTTTATTGCATAAATGGATAAACAAGTTGATGTCTAATCTAGTGTTAAATGGTTAAGGGATTCCATAGCCAATCTGGTGATGGAGGAAAATGCTGTGTATTTTGCAGCTCCTTTCCATACTGTTACGATCTTTGGTCATCACCTTTTTGCAAGCGCTATATTAACTTTTTTTTTACTTACATGTAAAGTCCGTTTCTATTTTAGGCCTTGGGCATGATTTATTTCATTCATCTTTAGTTTTGGTCACCGTTGCCCTGTTTCTTTTTAAGCTGTATACCTTTTTACCTTACCTTTTTTATTGCCCTTGTTGACATACGGCCCACCTGATGATGAGTGGGCACCGTTGCCCATGGACTTCGGCAATGCCAGGGGCAGAGCCAAGCCGCTGCCTACCGCTACTTAAGTTACTTTATATATCCACATTACGATATAATAGCTTGGAAATTGAACTCTGTCCCGGGATTATAAACGTACCGATTTAATGTGGATTGCGTAGTAGAAGCTATTGTACAGACAATAAAGTTGTAAAACGTATTAGATTGATTTATGTGATAGTTAACTTTTAAAATAACATAAAATTCTGCAATCAAAATCAAATATTAATAAGTGACGCAACAATATGACATCGTATCGGAAACCGAAGACATTTGAAATTACTGATTTACTCAAATCAATAAACTTACTAACTGGTTTTAAAGTAGATTAAGATTTGAAATGTATTCAACTTATTAGATTTTTTTTTAATTGTGACACCTAAGAACGGTTCTGATATATGTTAAATTGCTTTTAAATATTGGAAACTGAAAAAATATCAAAATTCCATTAAGATTTGATTCAATTAAAAAAATGTCAAACTAATGTTGAAGGAGCAGTGGAAATTTCACGCCGTTAGCTGTCGTAAACTAGTCAGACGTCTGACGTAACCAATTTGAAAAGAGTCCTTGGCAGTGTCTTGGCTGTGGTTCTGTCATTTCTCATATCTGTGAATACTACTGTCTACTGGTGGTAGGACCTCTTGTGAGTCCACGCGGGTAGGTACCACCACCCTGCCTATTTCTGCCGTGAAGCAGTAATGCGTTTCGGTTTGAAGGGTGGGGCAGCCGTTGTAACTATACTGAAACCTTAGAACTTATATCTCATTGTGGGTGGCGCATTTACGTTGTATATGTCTATGGGCTCCAGTAACCACTTAACACCAGGTGGGCTGTGAGCTCGTCCATCCATCTAAGTAATAAAAGAAAGAAAAAAAAAAGATCATCATTCACCACTAGGAGGGTCGTAAACTGGTCGCCTTCGAAGGCAAGAATAAGCCTCGATCTAACTATTGTTAGAGCATTATTGCGGTCTATAAAAACAACATCACTTCTCTAGAGTGTATGGGATGTAAGAGTCTCATACTTTATTTTAAATGACTTAAGATTCTTCTTTTCTACAGAAATTAAAAATATTGGGATGTATTTAATTCGTGACTTCGGAAAGTTTCATTCTTTCTCAGTCATTGGATTGGATTTTATCAGCACTTACAATTTTATCATTAGCCACGCGTACTATAGACAAATTCAATCTGTTTTTTTTAGTGGATGAGACGAATTTTTTAGTAATACACGAATTCACCACGCAGGTGCCGTGCCCATTGTGTTGCTGAGCGAGGAATTTCCAATCCTGCTGTAGGTTTTAGGGGCTCCTACCTATGCGCATTACGCTTACTTCCATTCTCCACATTCCTCCCTCTGCCTAGCTATATTTTATAAGGATCTATTAGTGCTGCTTTATATGTTCGTTTAAGTATATAATTTTTGGGGAAATCCTTGACAAGCCTAAGTCTTTTAGTAGGTTATAGAGAGATTTAGCTGGTATAACTCTCGCTCCTGATTCAATATATAAGCATATAAACTAACCACGTTTCCCTTATTGGTAAGTTCGTTCAAGAGATTGTGATATTTATTTATTTTTACTGTGTGGTTTTATGCATATTTATAAGCTCTACTAGTACTATATGCTTGGTTTTCCTAGACAACAGAAATAAGTTTCGTCTGGGATACAAAATTCTGACATCCACGGGGATTTTTCTTTTAGAATTTGCCAAATCTTATGAAATTATTGTCAAAATTTCAAAAACTATTAAAATATTAAATTTTTTATGAAGAACTAATGTTTCTTAGTTAAATGCCAGAAAAGTAACGGCTTTGTATTTGAATGAACCATACGAACCGATTTATGTATACGGCTTGATTGATTTCAATAAATTATGCAATATTATTTCTCTTGAATACAGTTGCGTATTCTTCTTGCAGTGAATTCATCAGATTTGAATCGATTCATTACAGTGTTAGCAACTTTATACTCGTAAAAATGTTAAATAATAACAGGGAAGTCAATTTGTACGTATATATAATAGCAAGATTTATGAGAGTAATAATTATTAACTTTTAAAATTACACTTCATTAAGTTTTACGAATCATTAGTTTTACCATTACTGGAAAAATAGCGTTGTTTTTCATTACAGGAAGTTAAAGTTTTGTTACATGACTTCAGTTCCGTCGTCTTGTCTGTTCTATAAGTGAGATACAGGGACGCTTTGAAAAAAAACGATTCTCAACGCTTGTAAATCATGTCATCAAATCACATTTTTTTCGCTTACTCTGAGATACATTTGAAGAAAAAAAAATCTGAAAAACAACTACAAACACACCTAATCGAGTGTGGTAAGTCTGTGGTTAGTATCTTAAGCTGTTTAGATCTCGCCCGCGTCGAGATTAATTGTGACTTGATGGTTATATCTATGTAGAATGCAAAAGTAAAAAATGATGTATTTTTGTTTGATCTAAACGTGTCTCCGAACTCATGCTTTTAGCGGTAGGCAGAGACGATAGGCGTCAGCGCGAATGACGTCATTGAACTTGAGACTTTTTTGTTGCTTAGACAGGTGAACTAGCTCACGGTTCGCTTGTTGTAAAGTAGTTTGCGGGGTTCCAAAGTGACATGACAACGTGAATGCCATCACTGACTTTGACACATGATTTCAAAACGACAGAGTGACAGAAAGAGGAAGAATGCTGGTACTTATTAGCCAACTAATAAAATGAAAACTTAATACAAAAGAGCCACCAAAAGAGGCCGATCACCGTATTTTTTATTTTTTATTATTTACAATGTTCACCTATAAGATCATTTCCAATAAAATAACTTGTTTTAATAAATATTTCCCTTTCAATTCTCAGTTTATTTATATTTTCAAGAACAAAAGAACTACGGTCATTAGCCTTTCCTTATGAGAGTTAATCGTCAATGATGTTCACGCTTTTCCTAAGCCTTCGAAGCAAGGAAATAAATAGATACGCTTAACGATTTATTACTTAACATTGACCTTGATTATCAACACGTTCTTCGCATCAAGTTTTTAGTTCATCGATGTAATAAGTAAACCGGTTTTGGGATTATTAAGGTCCCTACATATGGTTGATAACGATACTAGCGGACATTTTGTAGACATACGTACGCGCTTAAGATTATTTACACGTCTGTCTGAAAAAGAAAAGTAATGTCTTCAGGATTTATATATGTAAATATAACCCCCTATTCTACCATAATTTTGAAATGGTCGGACAAGTTTGAGCGTAGATATCCTTATATCATTCTGAGTGACACTGGCATTTCATATTGGAACGAAGTTCCTTACGGCAGGCTTGGAAGGGATAGGGATTTTGCTGCGCGACCGAACTGAAACAAATGGGATAGTAAAATCGTAAGAAAAAATCCGTGGAAAAAAGTGCGTGGAATAAAACCGTTAAATGAGACGTGCGCAGGTGCGACAGTCGCATACACAAGCGAGTAGTGTATAATACCTTTCTCTTTCTCCTTCTTTCTTTTCGTTCTCTAATCCCTTCTCTCTCTATTTAGTAATTATTTCTATTTCTATGTAATTTTATGTTGTCAACCAAAAATAAAGAGATATATTTTGTTATTTTAATTGATAATTTGAATTACTATTTTTTTTATTTTACGTAATTAATTATTTCCTAAAATACTGAATTTCCTAAATACTTTCCCGTACTTAAATAAAAACTAATCAGCAAAATTTAAGAGAAAAACCAAGAAAACCTACATAAAATTGAGCACCATTTCTTTTTTTGCAAATTGTGTCGATTCTACATTAGCCGAAGGAACTTCGTTCCTACCTGGTGTCCCACGACACCACATCTTTTGTTTTTTTTTTATTATAGGAAAAGTATGCATCAATTTTAGAAACCGATTTAAAACTTTTGTTAAAAACGAAAGTAAAAATTTAACTAACATTTCTAGTTAATCTTGTAAATTTATAATTCCTCAATGAAATGAGTGTACGAATAAGGAGTACGCTTATTTGATTTTACAGAAGAAAAAAAGAAAATTGAATTTGTTGTAATAACACATGTTACGTAAAAGGTTCGTGAGATCGCAAAATGATACACGGTTAATTGTGATAAGAAGAGATTTCATAGCGATTTCATCGCAACAAAAACTGGCGTGCAGACACGACCTTACTTATGCGTTTGCCTCCATTTATAGTGTTTACTCATGGACGTTACATATAAAACCAGGTATACGTTTATTCATGCCCTCGAGTTTTGATTTAGCAGAAACATTAAATATGATTGAGAAATTTAAAAAAAAACTTTCTAAATACACTCATATTGTATTAAACAAGTAAAAGAGGTAACCGAGAGTAGACAGTAGAGTAGAGACATTTTAATTCAGTGCGAATAGTGCCTTGAGGTAGCATAAATCTAGGTACACTTCGTTATGTCTTTCACACTTCAAACTTTTAAGGAAATATATTAAGATGTATATCGGTATTAATTATACTGTTATCTATACCAATATTATAAAGTTGACGAGTTTGTATGTTTGTTTGAACCTGCTAATCTCAGTAACTACCGCTTCGATTTGAAAAATTCTTTCAGTGTTAGATAGCCCATTTATTGAGGAAGGCTATAGGCTAGATAATATCACGCTAAGACCAACACAAGCGGAGCACCAATAAGGAATGTTTTCGAAATCGGGGTTTTTTCCCCTTTTGAGAGCTTCCGCTGCGCTGCGGAAGCGGTTAAATTTTCGTTCAAATAATGTATGACATTTGTTTTACAATTGTTTCCCTTTAAAAGATCTAAAAAAGGTTCGCGACAGCATGTGTCTATATTTTACGAATGACTCAGTATAACGTTTCTTATGCTAACCAAATTTATTCTGAAGCATTATTTGTGAAGATGTTTTTATAAAGATGATATTAATCCTTATCCAAATAAATACGTTATTCATTACAAGTATTTAATTTTACAGAAATTTCCCCTCACTTGATTTTAATGAGTATCTCGCTATGAGTATTTTAATGAGTATGAGAAGATATCGCAGTTTTAAAATTACATCGCAGCGAAATAATGATCAACCGCGTAATATTGATGTACAAGGCGCTGGCCGGCCGGTGCGCGGACGCAATTAATAAGATGAATAATAAAAAATACCCAAACAACTTCAATCCTGGATTTCTCCAGGATCTTATCATCAGATCTTGATGATTACAGGACCATTCGAGAAGTCTATCCTTTCGAACAAAAAAAGAAGAAAAAAGAATAACCAGAATCGGTTCAAGCATTCTCTTCGTTTGAAATCGGTTAAAAAGCGTGATTTTGGTACTTTAAATAGCTCCTTAAAATCTTATTATTCAAAAACATTTTCACTTTCAACGTAAATGAAGTCGCGGGAAAAAATTAGCGTTATGCCAAAGTAACTATTCCACGCAGACGAAGTAGCGGGCAAAAGCTATTTTAGTATATTTATAATAGAAAAGTAACCGTCCCAAGCAGACCTGGTGGCGTACTGTGGTACCGGAGATGAAGACAATTGTGCTAGCCTGGCCCAAAGTAAAGCGTAGCCTAAATCGCGATGGCGAAATACTGCTGAAGCTCTCTGACCCACTTGGGGGTCTCATGACCTTAAACCTACGAACAAACAAACAAAATACTTAAAAGGAGTATTTAAATGTATTTGTGATTATAATTTGATTTAATGTTTATTATTTTTTTGTAGCTTACTATGTTTAGTACACTCAGTAAATTGTATTACGTCTATGTGTTCAGCAAGACGGGTAGTTCGTCAACACAGAGATAAACTAGGAAGTAGAATTAAAACAAAAACACAAACCAGAGCACGAAGTGGAACGGGTTTGCCGTTCGCTTTTTTATTTATTTAAGTGTTAAAAACAATGACATTTTCTTGATAGTAAAATGATTAACGATTTTTGAATATATTTTTAAAAGGTAACCTTTTAATTGCTTTATTTTCTGTGGTATTTATAAAAAAAAGCAGAACGTCAACGTTGTTTAATTTTGTATGTTTATTTAAGAGTTCATTTGAAATTTATAAGTTCGTTATAACGCTTTATAACGACGAATAACGATATAAGATTTTTAAAGTTGTTGTTCTGAAAAATGTAATAGTCATTTTGAATTTACGTTTTAGTTAAAGTATATAACATAGAAATAGTTCAATACCAAACAAAACGGAAATAATGAGAAGTTTCCTAAGACAATTGTGTGTTAAAAATTATAAAAAAAATATATACTCAATTAATATATATCTATAATTGATATTATTATTGATAATAATAATATTATTCTTACATCCAAACATCCTGATCATGCAGAAACCAGTTACCGTCGACGCCCTAGACACGTTCTTACGGATCCATCAGATCCAATAACCTTTACATTAGACGTCTTCAGGTCTAACACTAGGAGCAGGCTTAGGGATCCCGGTAACAGTACTCGTCAAACTCGACAAAGAGATCGACGTGCAACCCAACCCGAATGGATCGGAAACGCGACCCACTGAGAAGATCCGGTGAGAAACTCAGTGGGTTGTGTGTATGGGTTAATTTACTACATCACAACGTGGATGGAACCACCCACTCAGAGGCATACGATCGTAGTCTAAGTTGTACATATTATAAAACGGTATTTCCATCCTTCAAATCTGAACGTGTGACTGCTTCGGAAATTTATTAATTAATCTATATTAAGAAAAATAGTAGAGCTGAAATAATGCATCAAAGATTACGAGAGTACAACAAACCTAACAAGGGTAAGAACCGACACCTTAAGCTATCCGGAACAAGTCATACAAAATACTCTATCGAAGAGAATTTGGTTTTCAAAAACCACAATAATAACCTAAATTACTATTTATTTTTTATATAATTAAAATTAGTTTAACGGCTTACTCGCACGTTTTATATTGTATTTCATTATATTATTTCGGATGTTTAGATAAAGTATTATTTTTCATGGTCACAGACAGACGACTATGTACTATATTTTGAAATTTGAATGTTATATTATTATTATATTATAATAATATAAATACCGTCTTTATTTTCTATCAAAACTAATCATTACTATTATTTTTTGTCATACTTTCTTAATTTTTGGAGTTTACTCCTTTAGAATCGATTTACATATATAGGCCCGGGGTATGAAAATTATGGGGACCAAAATCGTACTAGCATGTCACACGAAATGCGTTATGCGCCTGATTGGCTCCTGATTGCGTGATGCGTGCGCGCGCCAATCAGGAGCCAACGCGCGGCCGCGTTATCGCAGGTGACGCCGGGCTGCTGCGCCGGCAGTCCGCCACAAAGCCTCGTACTGATCGCGCGTTTCTCTCATTATTGTATTTTCATATATTTGTTAGTCGTTTGTTTTGTGTCTCGTTAATTTGTTAATAATCTGTAGTGTATCGTGTTGTCGTAATATAGAACTATTTCTCGTATTGTTTCGTTTAATTTTTTATATCCAGTAAACTCCAGTCGTGCGTCGGAGCGGACACACACACTTTTTTCTCCTTTATTTCAAGCATTGCTTATCGGTTCAGAAAGTGCAAGCAACTAAACTAGAACTAGAGGAACTGATAGAAACGAGCACAGTATTTTAATAATCGGTTACAATTCACAAGTGTATAATTTGATGCTGTCATCTGTTCTAGTGAACGATTGCATTAAATAGTGATGTTATTAATAGATGTAAGCGATGTAATATTCATTAAATCGATAGAACCCGTTCATAAGTATTAACTTCGATAATTCAAATAAATGCTACTGGTGGTAGGACCTCTTGAGAGTCCGCACGGGTAGGCGCCACCACCCTGTCTATTTCTGCCGTGAAGCAGTAATGCGTTTCGGTTTGAAGGGTGGGGCAGCCGTTGTAGCTACACTTGAGACCTTAGAACTTATATCTCAAAGTGGGTGACGCATTTACGTTGTAGATGTCTATGGGCTTCAGTAAGCACTTAACACCAGGTGGACCGTGAGCTCGTCCACCCACCTAAGCAATAAAAAGAAATAATAATAATACATAGTATAAACAATGACAATAGTGAGCATTTCTTGAAGTGAATCTTAATTTCTTGAACGAGTTGGCAGCTCAACTGAGTAGATTTTGTCGATGGATTTATTGTAATTTCACTGTGTTACAAAACTGATTGACTGACAATTTTGATTCTTATATAAGCTTTCAGGACCAATATGTAAAAATCTAAAAGAAATAATGTGTAAATTAAATTAAAATAAATTCGAATTCTGAATTCTGAATTTATTAGTTTTCGCAATTCAACTTAACACTTTTTTATGCAAAAAGTTAACATATTCATGACGTAAGCTGTGTAGTTCTCACAACGTGCTTATCCAAAAAGTTACGAAATCTGAATTTGAATTTTCATATTTTTACCACGGAAACGGTATCTGGTTAATTTAAATTACTGTTTGTTCATTTAGCATAGCTTAGTAAGTTAGTTCCAAGTGTAAATTACAAATCTGAAAATTTCCAAGATGTTACAGTGTCTTATTTGAAGACTTGAGTCTGTTGGTGCTAAGTGAAGCTTGGGGTACGAACCCAGGTTTTGAGTGGCGGCGTGAACTGCGTGATTAAGGCGATCAATGAAAATAGTAGAAATTCATCAATTTTTTATACTCAAGTTTCTAATTCTTTTTCTTATTTCTTTCCTATTATCCTCTGCTGGGGTGTAGGGCTCGAATCAAATCCTTTCATTTACATCGGTCTTGGGCGGCCTGTTCTTGCTCCCGCCCACGTCATGCCGAAGACGTCTAGCTCCTGCTTCACCGAGCGTAGTGACGCCAAGTTGTTCTAATCTATCTATATTCTCTATATATAAAAATGAATAGCTGTTCGTTAGTCTCGCTAAAACTCGAGAACGGCTGGACCGATTTGACTAATTTTGGTCTTGAATTATTTGTGGAAGTCCAGGGAAGGCTTGAAAGGTTTCGATAAATATGAAAATGCTCGGAATTAAATAAAAAAAAAGTGTGTGTGTCCGCTCCGACGCACGACTGGAGTTTACTGGATATAAATATAAATTTGTGTCAGTTGAATACAGTAAAATATGGAAGTTACGTATTCTAGTGAGAATGATCCGGGAGTTGCGGAACACGTGGATGCGGTAATTAAGTAAGTCTATATAATTCACTTTTACAATTAATATATAAGTTGTCCATTCACTGATAGAAGGAATTGTTTATATTTAATAAGCTTTATTAATAAATGATTTGTAGCGGGTTATATTCGGGTATCAACCCACTAACAGTTGATAAGTTCAGGAATCGAACCCGAACGGCGTCCGGCCACAAGCAAAACGATGTCGGTAAATTAAACGAAACAATACGAGAAATAGTTCTATATTACGACAACACGATACACTACAGATTATTAACAAATTAACGAGACACAAAACAAACGACTAACAAATATATGAAAATACAATAATGAGAGAAACGCGCGATCAGTACGAGGCTTTGTGGCGGACTGCCGGCGCAGCAGCCCGGCGTCACCTGCGATAACGCGGCCGCGCGTTGGCTCAGGCGCATAACGCATTTCGTGTGACATGCTATACTCTCTAGTACGATTTTGGTCCCCATAATTTTCATACCCCGGGCCTATATATGTAAATCGATTCTTAAGGAGTAAACTCCAATAGCAATTTAGTTTTTCCTTTGATGTCTCCCCCGTCGGACGGATTCCTTTTGTTTGTTTTAAGTTTATTTTATACAAAAGCTTAGGTCTTTTATTTATCGATTGAGGCACTACGAAGTCTGCCGGGATAACTAGTAAGTAAAATAAATTTTTACTTACTAGCTGACCCGGCAGTAAGTGGTAGATTTCAGGTTACTAAATTACATAAGCTTCTTTTAACGTTCTCGTTTATCGTTAATGTATTTTAAATGTACATAAATTAAGACAATTTTAACATCTTATGTGCAGGTGTGAGGAAAAATAATAAAATTTAAGATTATTAACAGTTATTCTTACATGATTTTTTATTGTGTTGATCACCCCAACCTGTTATGAGGTTATAAATAAAAAAAATAGATATCAGTTAAGGATTCTTTTTTTTATACCAGTTCCGTACTTAGCGTATAGAGTTCAATCTCTCGAAAACCAAACTGTACTTCAGAAGAACAATCTTGGTTCGAAACTAATTCTGCATTAGATGTCGTAATCTTACTCCTCCGATCACTGTCTTCGGCCCACCGATACCCTGGGCCACGAAGGTGAGTTATCTGAGTGTCATCCTGAACAATGACATTTCACCTACACATGAATGGCCTTGCCGCGTTTATTCCGGGTAAATTTCATCTTAAGATCTACACGCGGAGTAAAATTTCGTAAATGCGCCACCCACCTTGAGATACAAGTTCTAAGGTCTCAATATAGTTACAACGGCTGCACCACCCTTTAAACCGAAACGCATTACTGCTACACGGCAGAAATAGGCAGGGTGGTGGCACCTGCCCGTGCGGACTCATAAGAGGTGCTACCACCAGTTCATGAAGATCTGGGCCTCAAATCCATCATCCATCAGAAAACACCTGCAGTCAGCGTCGTAATGGTACTTAGATAAGGCCATGTTTCATGATATGCGCCTCATCGTAGCCGCCGCTGAGTGCTCCCCGACTCCTGTTTTCGCCGGAGCCAGTCACCGTGGATGCTCTAAATATTTACTAATGGATCTATTACTTATTAACCACAGTACTAGCAGCAGGCTTAGGGACCCTAGTAACCGTATTCGTCGAACTCGCCAAACAGTTCAACGTGAAACCTAATCCACACATCAGCCTGCTGAGTTTCTCGCCGCATCTTCTCAGCAGGTCGCGATTATGATTCGGTAGTAGACGCATTCGTGCAGCAGCTCCTCTTGACCTGTTAGATTCCTTTCGATAGCGCTCGGACAGTTGTTTGCGAAACCCACCTTTCCTGGCTAAGCCCATGCTCTCTCATCTGTCC
The DNA here is from genome assembly GCF_030269925.1 of Bombyx mori. Classification (NCBI taxonomy): domain Eukaryota; kingdom Metazoa; phylum Arthropoda; class Insecta; order Lepidoptera; family Bombycidae; genus Bombyx; species Bombyx mori. The sequence goes on from NC_085128.1 coordinate 6,166,184, forward strand.
TAGTAAAACTGAAAAGGCCTTGGAGACATATCTCCAAAGCATTTTTTTTTTAAAAGAAGAACTACTTATTAGTAGTTCTATTGGAAATAACTACCACAAACTCGCCAGTGGAAAACCGGCTCTGCCCTTAAAACCGGAACACATAGCCGCAGCTGATTTGTTAGGATCGGTGACGTTTACTGTATCGAGTAAGTTTACAGTACGCGTTCTTTTTGATTTCGTCTCTTCATGGATGGTAAATAAGTATTTGTACTTGGGACAGAAAGAAACCGGTAAAGCGATAAGGTCGTCTACGTTGGGTGTTTTGACTTTTTTTTATTTAAACTTACAAACGAGCTCACGGCCCACCTCATCAAGTATTGTGTCTTATTGATTATTAACAAAGGTCTGACGACAAATTATCAGTTATTGATAGTTTATTTAAGTTTAATAATTTTGTTATTAACAAAGCAAGCAGGTGTTCAACGCGTTTTAAAGGAATTATGATTAGGCAATAAATCATAAATATTGTTCCAAGCACGCGCAGAAACATTCAGAATCCGCAACTTAAAATGCAACTTATTTAATGTGATGTGGAAATAATTATTATAGATTAAAAGCGATCACTATTATTTTTGGGCTATATGCTATTGTTCTGAATAAAATTGTTGAATAACAATAATAATAGCAGTATTCTGAAGGCATTAGCAGACAGACAGTTATGATTGTCAGTACTTGAACCATTTGTACCATGGTTCACTTGCAGACTAAATAATAATAATAGTGGTTTATTCTAAACAAGTATCCGTTGAATGGAATATTTAAATGTTTCCAACTGATAATAATTATTTTTAATCTTTTATATTTTTATTTGTTTTTCGTAATTTAAAATATATTTAATGATTATATGGACACATATGGACTTGTTTTCGAAATAAATCATTTTTATTCATTCGTTCATCAACCTGATATAAATTTCCAACACACACACATTCACACACACACACACACACACACACACACACACACACACACACACACACACACACACACACATACAAACTATACATTTTGAGTGGACTAATTTTAATTATAAATTTAGTAATTAGTTGTTTATTTCTTAATTATAAATTATGTAGCTAAGAAAAGTAGAGAGCTTTTCACACCGCGAGTATTTTTTAGATTACTTACTGTGAAGACTCAACAAAGCATCTTTGTAAAATTAATTTGTAAATAAATAACGTATTTTATTTTTATTATTTTTATTAATAAAATGCATTTAGAATCACGGTTTAGGATATGCCAATAAAAACGAATTATCTAATTTATGTAAATAGTGTTCTACTATTTAATTATTAATTATTTTAACTATATGCTAACAAACAATTTTACAAGCTGACAGCGTATTATATTAGCAGGCATCCATGTGAAGAGCTAGCTACACAAGGACAACATAACCTTTTAAAATTAATATTTTTGTAAAATTCTTCTAGAACGACATATTATATCAATCATGCTAGTAAAAGTAGACTTGATCGCGATATTGAGTTTTTTTATGAAGAAATAAAATTGACAACATTGTTGCAAAAATACGAGTTATTGTTTATCTCGTTTTTATAAATAGCAACGTAATTAAATGAGACAAAGATCTCAAGTTAAACAAGCTGACGAACTTCTCGGGTACTATCTATTCTGCCTCTCATAAAACCTGTATTTAATATCCTGTAATTTAATATTGTTCTCGGCGATTTTAACGAACATTATCAATTTGAATTTTCAAGACTAAAGTACATGGTAGTTTAGATTTAATGCTTTATTATGGAAGGTGAAGAGTCTTAAATACATCGTACGATTTTTGTAGGCCCCTGTATTTCATCTTTTTTTTTTATTGCTTAGTTGGGTGGACGAGCTCACAGCCCACCTAGAGTTAAGTGGTTACTGGAGCCCATAGACATCTACGACGTAAATGCGCCAGCCACCTTGAGATATAAGTTCTAAGGTCTCAAGTATAGTTACAACGGCTGCTCCACCCTTCAAACCGAAACGCATTACTACTACTTCACGGCAGAAATAGGCAGGGTGGTGAATCTAGAATAGCGTGTTTGGATCATCACTGGATGTATAGTTGAAAATTAGAAGTCTTGGTTTGATGAGGAAGAGCTCCACTACGGCTCTTTTAATCTTAACATTAAAATTTCACGGCTATAAGTAACCATAGAAAATAATAATTTGTTTAGGTACGTAATAAACGGAGTTCTCATATGAAACCGCTTAATATAAATCCGCAGCTAAAACAATAAGCTACGGATATGTAACTGAACATTAAAATGAAAACTAATGATGCATCGCGGAAGAAGCAGCCCCGTAGCGATATAAAAGTTGCATCTACGTAATTACGTAATAGCAGTATTTCGTATGGATTTTACAGAATGAAAAATCTTATTGTCTCGCAATTTTTTATCGTACCTACATATACCCGAGCTTATACGAGGTATGTGTTCGGTTTTTATCAAGCGGTGCTTGGACGCGCGCGTGCTCCGCCGACCGACGGACAGACAACACACAGTTGATGTTCGCGCGCCGTGAGGAAGACACATCCGCTAGTCTGTGCTAGTGATTTACTGTGTTCAAGAAAACGACCGAGTGAATTTGATTATCGTAACTTTGACGTGACCTGTGAACGAAATAAAGGGTGCGTTTTTTTTATTATTTTAATTTTCTTATTATTATTTTTTTTAGTTAAATCTAATGTTAAATAACCTAAATTATTTGTTAATTAATTTAAATAAAGCATAGAGCACACTATTGTTTAAAAATCAAAACTTAAAAGAGGTTCTATGTTTTATGATGCGCCAAACACGTTTGGCAAGAGAAGGTCAACCGCAAATACAATCATACGTTCAATGTTCATGATACACCCGCAACCGTAAATAAGTCCGTCATTTTTAATTATATGCTAAATGTAATAAAGAGTTTCTAAGTTATTACGTAAAATGAAATTACGTGAGGGTTATGATAAGCTTTCTCTGCATTACCAAATGTGAATTAAAACGAATGTCAAATCGCGGCCCGTGACGAATTTTATGCGGTACATCACAACACTACTAAACGCATGTAGTAAAGTCGACGCCTTAATGTTCATAATGATATTAAGACGCTGGCATAACCCTCTAAGGTTAATTAACAGCTTAGGTAGGAAAATAAATAATAATAATATTAAGCCCATAAAAAGACTTATTATTAGAAATGTAAATGACGAACGCTGACTTCTTCTCATTCTTTACGTTTCAGGCTTATCTTATGTACAAAATAACTTTTTTGCACAAAATTTATTTGCATTTGTTATATGTATGAAATGCATATGATCATAAAAAAAAGAATCTTTGAATTTGATTATCAACAACTTTTAAAATTGCTTCAAAAATGTTAGATAATACTTGGAGTAATATTATTAGACATTAATATAGATTATAAAGTCGGACGCAAATATTTATATCCTATTTACAGCTTTTGGAATATCAGTTTCTATAAATAACCGTGAATTGTTATTGAAACGGCTAGATGACTACTATTAAAGACTGATAGTTATTAAAATAGTTAGATGACCACTATTATTTCGGGTGATTGGTAATCAAATATATTATTTAATGTAATTTTAAATACGACGAATATATTTCAAAGACGATTGAATAAGCTATAAATGTTAATGATCGAACATTAATATTCATGATTATGCACAAAAGATATAAAAGAAGAAATCAAAACAAAAAAATCGGAAGTTGTAAGAAAAGTTTTTTGTGTCTAATAAAACTTAACCATTCAATTTTATTAAGAATAAATAGGAATAATAGTTTCAAAGATTTTTTTTATTGCCCTTGTAGGCAGACGAGCATACGGCCCACCTGATGGTGAGTGGTTACCGTCCCCCATGGACTTCTGCCAGGGGCAGAGCCAAGCCGCTGCCTACCGCATATGTATATTGATGATGATGCCTACCGCATATATGATATATGAATATTGATATTAATAATATACGTGACATCCAAAAGGAATACGTACTAATTTTGTACTAATCGTTTAACTCGTGAAGTAAAATTGTAAAGTCGGCACCGATAAATACAATCATTAGCACTAACAAGCATTCATAATTTGTATCGATTGTTTGAATTGCTGTATACTTTTATTAAGACATTGTTATATAAAGATGGATCATTAAAAGTAAAATGCTATAATTTCGGCCAAAAAGCAGTTACGCGTTCCAATCCGAAGGGCGGGACAGCCGTCAACGCGATTGAGACATCGACCCCATGTCTCAAGGTAAGTAGCGGCATTCGCGTTCACTATGGGGTCTGTTAAACACAACATACGTAAGTTCAAGGGTGTTCTCGAGTGCTCATGGCATGGCAGCTCTAAGTGATTTATTGAAATCGTTAATGGCACAAACGTTAAACTATTTGTTCTTCTGTCACGCAGAAATAAAATAATTAAAAATAGGTATATCAAGAAATATGATATATAAAAACCAAATATAACAGCTATTATTGTTTGGCTACAAATTTTTAGCTAATAATGGAAAAAATAATTGACGCTTTAATCTTAAAGAAATCAATAAGTCGATAGCCTATAATCTATAGTTTATAGAAAAAACAAGTGTTTTATTTTACTTTACTTTAGTCTAATGTGTACATATATATATATATATATATATATATATTTGCATAGATGTGTGGACGAACTCACAGCCCACCTGGTGTTAAGTGGTCACTGGAACCCATAGACATCTACAACGTAAATGCGCCACATACCTTGAGATATAAGTTCTAAGGTCTCAGTATAGTTACAACGGCTGCCTCACCCTTCAAACCGAAACGCATTACTGCTTCACGGCAGAAATAGGCCGGGCGGTGGTACCTTACCCGTGCGGACTCACAAGAGGTCCTACCACCAGTAATTACGCAAATTATAATTTTGCGGGTTTGATTTTTATTACACGATGTTATTCCTTCACCGTGGAAGTCAATCGTGAACAATTGTTAAGTACGTATTTTCATTAGAAAAATTGATACTCGCCTGCGGGATTCGAACACCGTTGCATCGCTATATACGAATGCACCGGACGTCTCATCCTTTAGGCCACGACGACTTTAAAAAGATAGACAAAAATATTAGTTATATTATGGTGTGGATGCAAATCTGTGTGCGACGAAGCATAATTCCATGTCCGCCGTCATCATGCTAACACATAATCACACGCAAATGCATTTTAATAAGCTGTATTTAAAAATATTAGGACAGCGTGCTTATTGTACATTTTTTTAATAGCAGTAGAAGTATTAATAGAATTAATTACCCGAAACAGCAATCTGTACAATTAAAAATCATACGTACACATATAAATTTTTTCAACTCGGTACTAAGCTTCTCTACCTAATATAGGCAGGCACAATATTCTTAGGGCCGATATATAACTAATATAACTTCGCAGCACGGAAATGAAATATCATTTGAATGTGATCTTAAACGAAATATGCCATTCACAGATCAAATGATCCAAAAGATATCCAATGAAAAATAGAAGCAAGATATTTTTATCAAAAATATTCTTGAAGCTACTGTTAGTTTTTTTAAGCCTTTATTTTATTGCATTAATGGGTGAATTAGCTCACGGCTCGCCTGGCTACGTAAATTTGGTACTTGTCTGCGTATTCTAAGCATCAAGTTAGTCGTGTCGCCCGATGCGAGTAGACCGGGCGTGGTGACGCCTTTAGGTGACGCCACGACTTCATATAACAAAGGGATTTATAATTTAACTAGCTGTACAACTGTAAGAAAGAGTATGATTAAACATTTTACAATCTAAAACCCGCTGCTGTAGCCCCCATAACGATAAAGTAACCGATTTTTTACTTTGTGTCCCAATACAAAGACTGCCTATCTCGAAGAAAAAATTCAAACTCAGTTTACCATAGTATTTGTATATTAAACTAGTTGACCTGGCAGACTTCGTAGTGCCTCAATCGAATAAAAGACCTAAACTTTTGTATAAAATAAACTTAAAACAAACAAAAGGAATCCATCCTACGGGGGACATATCAAAGGAAAAACAAAATTTTTATTTTTATTTAATTCCGAGCGTTTTCATATATATCTACCTTTTAAACCTTCCCTGGACTTCCACAAATAATTCAAGACCAAAATTAGCCAAATCGGTCCAGGCGTTCTCGAGTTTTAGCGGGACTAACGAACAGCAATTCATTTTTATATATATAGAAGATAGAAGATAAAGAACTATTAAGTTTCACACGATGCTAAAACCCTTTAGAACACAGTAACCTATAAAACGTAAGAGTCCTTCCTGATGTGTTGAAGTCACGATGCGACATACAGGCGTCGTTGGACGTAATTAATGAGTTCGATAGCACTTGACGAGCCATTTTTGGATTAAATAGAAAGTTAATTATTTACATAAGCCTTAAATAGATACGTTTCGCACTACCCGTATTACACATTAGTAATTTATTGATTTATTACACAATAAAAATGCTCTAATACTTTTTTAATCCAATTTTATATTCGCCGTTCATATTGTAATACAATATAAAAGCGATGTTAATAAATTATTAGAATCGATGAATTGTTATACTATTTCCCTACTGTAATATCAATAAATGAATGTATAGTATAAAATCTGTACTTTTACATATTAGAACACTGAGTGTGTTTTTAGAGCGAAGATATTTTAACCCATAAATATCATTGATACATGAATACATAAGTAAAACAAATATAGCAGACGATACACTATTGTTCGTAGGAAAATATATTGTTAATATATTAATGGATACTTAAGTAAGAAACTATAGCATACGTTAGGCTATTGATTGTAGTAAAATAAATATATTATAAATATTTTAATTTATTGTTACGTAGCCAAAACCAAAAATCGTTTTTTCAAATTCCAGTAATCACTACATATTTTCTAGTCAATATATCAGTTTCATGTGAAATTTTATTCACTTGCTATCTTCAGTTACTGGTAAAATTTAATACACACAAAAGTTCTGACTGATCATAAAACGATATGAAGAGTTGACTAGCAAGTTTATTGATTGATTTAAGTTATAATTTTGCCATTAGTGTTACTCTTGGAAATATTTGCCATAAAGTTAAGTACCTATTATGTTCGCACAGTTGTCGAAATTAAGCTGTAGCCACTGACAGCTTAAGATCTAAATTCATTATGATGATTTTATTCGCCTGTCCTGTATTTGTCTATGATATAAACACTTATCGAATACAGTATAGACAATAATACCTTTATCTTGCCCTAATATCCTGGCTAGAATTCGATCTTCCGTATATTGTTTGTTTATTTTATGCAATAAAAGTTATTTTATCACATTTTCTTACAAAAAAAATCCCATTTTTTTTTTCTATTCACAACACTAAAGCGCGTTAATTGGTAGTAACGTAAAAAAATCTGTTGAAAAAGGTCAGAGAAGAAAAGGTCTTTTTTCTTTTTATCTTTACTAATTTTTAGCAGATGTACACAACTGTAACTGAAACAAATAGGTATACATATATCGTAAATAATTAATCTTTTTTTTTATGTTTTATTGCCCTTGTAGGCAGACGAGCATACGGCCCACCTGATGGTGAGTGGTTACCGTCGCCCATGGACTTCAGCAATGCCAAGGGCAGAGCCATGCCGCTGCCTACCGCAAATCTACTAACGAAAATGCCACAACAATAGAGTGGTACCTAAAATGAAAATAACCGATTTCTTATCTAATTTGCATAATCGTATTTGTATAATTTTTCCACTTGAACAACATTTTTTCTGAGTACTCGTTCACATTTAGTGAATCTAAAGCTGTCTAAAGCGTGTATTTTGACATTTAAATCAAGGCTTTAAAAATGTTACGGGTATATCGGTGGTTCGTACACTACAATAATGACAGACGAGAATGCGCTCTTAATGTCCATTTAATTTCGCTTATATCAGTCAAATCATAAATTAAATAATAAATGTAGAGCACAGATCTCTACATTTTTGTATATTTTACTCCTTAAAAGTTTTAACGGCCGTCTGGTGTAGTGGTAAGTGACATAGTCACTACACAAGGGGGTCGCGGGTTCGAATCCCGCCAAGGGAAGATATTTGTATGATAAATATAAATGTCTTTTCCAGGATTATGGATGTATATTAAATATATGTTTGTGTATAATAAAAATCTTACATTTATATCCGTTATCTGGTACTTGTAACACAAGTTCTTTACGAACTTATCACGGGACCAGTTAACGTGGCGTGATTGTTAGTAAATATTTATATTTATTTATTTTCTGCATTCAAATCCGAGAAAATGAAACTTAGAATAAAAAAAAGTCGAAGGTATATAAATAAAATTTCAACATTCTTCGGTAGGTACATTCCGTACTATCCAAATTAATTGTGAAATTGAAAATCCTGAAACACGTGGTATTTTCTAGTTTATTTTCAAAGATTTGTATTATTTGCGTTCATTCCGCAATAATGCGAGAGTATTTTTTATTCAAGGCGGCCGGTTTCCTACAAGTTGACAATATCGCTTATCATATATTATTAAAAGTAGGTGGATCCTTTGTTTAGCAAAACTAACTAAATAAACTCGCATTGACAAATGCTCACCTTTTTGCTAATTTTTGCCGCAAAACAAGAGTTTTTCAGTTGAAAAGTAGTTCAGCCGTTATTGTGACGCTATAATTGAAAGCTCGACTATCGTTTTTAAAACTGAGTACGAGTAATACAGTATCGCATTAATGCCGTGGTTTCATTGTGTTCGAATGATCACATAATCAAATTAATAATTTTCTTCTAAAAAAAAACTGATAGCAAATATAATTTATTAAACATAGACAGGCGATATATCTCTAGGATATATCGATCTGATCTAAAAATCTCTCATCGAACAAGGTTTTAAATATATTTATTTACCGTTCCATTCTCAATATCACTCTTCCTACTATCTCATATCAACGTTTATGAAACAAAATAGGCTGATACTACGTTATTTTAATGTAAAGATTGTAAAAATCTGTAGGCAGTGGCTTGGCTCTGGCCCTGGTATTGCTGAAGTCCATTGCGACGGTAACCACTCACCATCAGGTGGGCCGTATGCTCGTCTGCCTACAAATACACTAAAAAAAATTGTATAAAATATTTATTTAAATGTTTTATGTGTCTATAAGTAATATGCAAATCATATACTAATAACCCAGCAAACGATTACACATAGTTGTCAAACGGCCGGTATGTCTCAAAATACAGTTAATGCCACCGTTACTTAAGTTCAACATACTGAGTTCGCGATTTGTTAAAGCGAAATCCTTTGTCGGGATATCTAGAATCAGACGGTTATCGTGAGCTAGAATCACTTCCTGTAGCTATTTAAGGCTTCGAAAGCATTTCACTTGGCTGTTATACGCTTGTTAGCACAATTATTTGAGGTTTCCTGTCCTTGTTCATGTAAATTTAGTACACTGTGTAGCAGACTATTTCCTTATTCCGATGTATTTGAGAATCTGTTTCCGTCACAAAATAAATAGTAACAGTAATAAACTCAAAAAGAGTTGAGAGCAAAATTTAATTCGTGACGGATTAGTTACGTCTAGAGAGAGAAGATATAATTTAGGAAGAGCGAGAGTGAGAAAATAGACAGCGTCTCGCGAACCAATCGACCGTGAAAAGAGGAAACGGACAAAACGAACTAGATCGTTTCTCTTATACACATCTTTTCTTATTACAGAGAACTTTGATTTAGGGGTGAAAAATGAAGTAAACCACAATACTACACATCGCAAAAAAAATCCACTTCTTTCACGTACACGAAGTTGCACGCGTACCATTTTAAAATAATAATTAAATCGAAAATTTCTTCACAGATAATTACTAGACTTTTATTATACGTTTTCTTTACGTGTTATTTCATCGGAGCGAAATTAAACTAGTTAGCGTAATAATCAAATGTTGACGAACAACACATTAGTAGTCCGTAACCACGAAGGCTGTAAAGTATTCGTATCTTCTCAAATAATGTATTAATAACAATAAAAACCGCGAGATTAAATCGCAAAAGTAGTCTTAATCATGTCCTCGACTTTTGGCTCCCAAAGAAAATACTATTAATGGACTTATGTTACTCATGAAAAGGCAAAGGGGGATAGTGAAGTGTTTAGTAGGAGCACATTTCTCCCATTACCCTGCCCCTCAGGACGTCGTACCGGCGGTCGTCGGCGTCACGACCACCAGCCCTCTCGGTCGGCAGGCTGTCCGAAGCCCGCCTAAATGGCACCGGTTAGAATTGGTAATGGACATATGTAGACTTTCACGGTGTTATATAATTTGTTTTTTTTTGTAATATTAAAATGTCATCTTATTTAATATTAAAGGTTGTGCTATAACGTGGATTATACGATTTTCATTACTAGTGACCGTCTGTGAAATTTCATGTCTTTAGAGGACGAATTTTTATGAAGACGAGAGGAGAGAGGCGACGAGATCCAAACTTTACATATAATCCATTACATTACACTTTTGCAGTTGTTTAAAGTTTTAAAATGAATATTATTATGCAGAATCTGTATTTTAACATGCTACATTTAATATAATAATATGCGGTTCAGTGGTTTAAGCGAGATACACTAAAAGTAAAATAATAATATGCTAGAAGTACAAATTGAAATACAATTATTACGCTAATCACATTAATCACATGCCAAAAGAAATTTAAAATTAACTAAGTTTAGTTAAGTTAATTAATATTTGCTTTTCAACGGAACGTTGTTAAAACCATTGCATATATTAAATTACCATTATTAAATTTAATACCGGATAAAATACTTTTAAATTTGATACCCATTCGATAGAGGTGCTGTAATTAGTATTGATAACATTATATGTACGCAAATATTAAGGCCTTTACCTTTGTTATACCACTAGTTTGATGTGACAAAGCAAAGACTTGATATTTAAATTTTCGAATCAGATTTTACCTCATTATTCAAAATTTTGCGTCTCCACACAGACCCGAGTTAGATTCTGCTTAAAATAAAATACTATCAAACCATTCATGATCTACTTTGCAATTGCATCTATACTATCCTCATTTTCGAAGACTATAATTCGAAAATCAAAAGACCACTAGTAAAACAAATTAAAAGTTGAATGAATTAAATATTTGATTGAAATAAACCTAGCTAATTTTTTAATTTCAGAACTCAATAACTGTACGTTTTGAGTCTGTCGGACCTGTACTACTGTTAGGCATGTATAGGTTACAAAGCATCAACTTTTCTACTGTGAAGTGTTGGACAGACATTTTTTCAAATTGAAATTTCGAGATCATATATCAAGACGGGTAGTGTCATTTCGTTTTAGTATCTACATGATCCAACTTAACATTAGATAAGGCGTGACGTAACGTTAGATAAGAAATGTGACGTCTATTGCTTTTATACGCCAAAAAGCTATCTTAAAAAGCGACCAATGTATATTGATATATTTTGCATACATAAATGTACTTACTATCTTTAGTAGTGCGTAAATCAGTTGTGGCTATTTATTAGGAGCGGCCTAGCGGTATGCGCCATTCTTCTAGTGTTGCTCTTTAACCGGACTGGGTTGCTTCATCTAATTTTAAGTTACTTACAGAGCCTGTGATCTTACACCCAAATCGGTTTCGCCACAGTCTCTTCCCAGGCCGTCCGAACAAAATGTCTCTAACGTTTCGTAAGCACGAACATGATACTGAGTTTCTTGTGTTTTATTAAATCTGTCATCAGATATCGGTCATTTTCAAAGAGAACCGACCTTCTAATGTTCTTTATTTCATGTTAACTTTTCAAGTATCGAGTTACGTAACATTAATTGCGTTTACCCGCGTCCTGAGGTCACCGCGACACCTAGTTCGGTTTTGCTCTACTTGTTAATTAAGTTCTAGTTACATCGCTTTAAAAAAACATTAATTTGTTTAACAACTTCTGAATTCCAATTATATTCAATAAAAAACACTCATAATACATACGGCGGCTTAATTGGTCACATGCCAGTAGTAAAATTAATGTAATCAATACATACTAGGTGTCTTTGAGAAGTCGTTAGTTTTATTATAAAAAAAGATTATATTCCATTTCCTTATAGCTTAGTCTTTGATACTATAATCTTTGTGCCTATAATATATTACATGTTGATAGTTGATCTACTTACAATGAAAATGTTTTTAATTTAACGAAAAAAATACAAAAAAAAACAAGATGGCCATGAAAGCCCTCTGAGTATTTCATTATCATATAATTGCTTTGGTAATAGAATATATAACGAAGTCGTTTGAAAATGTTTCTATTGTAATCCAACGAGTACAAAATTACAAGCCAACTTTGTGTTTTATCTTCTATTTATGTATATGAGCTATTTGCTTACGATGCGAGGGTCAGTACATAAAGCAAATAATAACTCAAGAACTGTCAAATGTTTAGTTAAAAAACTATGGATGTATATTTAATATTCGTTTTTTTTTTTAATATCACTGAGTGTTTTTACTAGAGCAAGTCGGTTTAATTTAAAAGTTCAAAATATGCGAAGAGCGTTACGTAAAATTTGTAAATTGTGAGTGGCACAGAATTGTAGTGATTTCGCGATTAGAGGTGGCGTTGTCAGTGACCCCTCAATTATTGTGTTTTAGTTTAAAATATGGCTTAATATTTCTTACGAAATAAGCAAATTTACTTTTGGAAACACTCAAGAACATAGTCTCTGAGCTTCTTGGAATGGTATTTATGGAATGCACAGAGGGGTGAAATAATATTCTTTTAGAAGTGATTTGTATTTTTTTATTTTAAAACACTACACATCCTTTATGAATTTTTAAACATTCATGTTCATATAATATTATTCTATGGTGACCTGTTTGGATATTGAGTCTCTGCGTGGAATTTCAATAGAAATCTTCCATTACTCCAGAAGCTGCCAACCATAAATGATTCTGGATACCAATAATAATTAAATAGACTACACGATACTTGTACTATTATTGCCAGTAAACTGGAAATACTCTCGTCTAAAACTAAGGATTAGTTTGAATAAATGTAAACATCTACATAACTTATAAATAAACTAGCGACCCGCCCTCGCTTCGCTTCGGAAACATTAAAACACACATGAAACCAAAAAAATAAAATAAAAAGAAATTTAAAAAAAGTAGCCTATGTTCATCAGGGACAATGTCGGCTTCTAATGGAAAAATAATTTTTCAAATCAGTCCAGTAGTTTCGGAGCCTATTCGAAACAAACAAACAAACAAATCTTTCCTCTTTATAATATTAGTATAGATATTACGATTGTATCTAATAGTTTCATTGTAATTATATAAATTTAAGCTGCATTACAATTTCGTTGGGTTCGTTAGCTGACGTCTTCAAAGCGGTTCAACTCACTATTAAATAATGAAATCTACAAGTTAACACTTACAATTACGCAAAATTAACTTAATCATCATTTACATTGATATTTCTATGGACCCAAGATTAAACCTGTTCTTTAAGTGGCAGTATCGATAATATACTATCTGTTATTTATTGGTTTTGTTGCTTCTTATTCTGAGTTGGTATTATCATTTCTGAAGGCCGTGTCTAGTTTGATGACTGTTCTCCTACCATCCGTGGTGCAATTCCTTTTCACATGTCTAAATTTTCGGCAGTCCTCAAGTCCTATGAATTTATATATGTACAGGGTGTTACAAAACTACCCGTAAAGCCAAAAGGAGGTTAAATGGGGCCTTATAACGAGTCCGTTCACAATATTTAAAAACCGTAGTAACGCTCTATAACATAACCCATAAAAATATATATTTTCACTGATGTTTAAGCCCTATTTCAGTAAAATTAAAGAGGAAACTACGCAGAATGTACCTACATTTCTACTCGAAGCAGTTTTAGGATATCGATTTGAAGATTTGAAATGGACAATACATATTTTTATTCCTACTTGACATTTTTTTAAGCCAGTACCTGAGTATAATGACATGCTTGTATTGAGGTATCAAACATTTATGAATGAAAAATAGAAAAACCATTAAAACAATTATTAGGTAAAATAGGTACGCAGGCCTTTCTGTTAAATAATCTGGTTCCCTGACATGACAGCTTACTAGGGTTGAAAAATTTTTAGGGTTTGATTATTAATTATATTTTTTACGGGGTATTTTGTAACACGTTGTATATTAACAATATTATTAACAATAATTTCACCGCATTACAGCCTCGGGATATTCGTGATCAGTCTAATGAGTACTGAGTACTTGTAAACTTGACACATTTCTGAATGGCTTTTTAGTTTCTATTCTATTTATATTCATTTAATATAAATAATCTAAATTTTATTAACGATTAGAAATATATTTTTTAAAGTAAATATTTTTTCATAAATATTATTTCATACCAGTTTTACGATTTAATCTCGAAGAATGTCAAATATTTGAAGCTTCCTGAAAATTATAAACTTATAAAATAAAGGCGAGATTGGACTACTACTCCCGCTCTGAAACCTTTGACAAAAAAATAAATTTGGTGGAGTTTAAACTAAACAATGAACTTCTTAAATGAATGACTTAATTTTTGAAAATATAAAACTCGAATAAACCAGAGAATATTTTTATGGTACTAATAATTTTACTTCTGGTACAAGCTATTAATCATTATTCTCGATAGTTGATTTAGCTAATTTTATTATTAAACTACATATATTTTTACGATATACGCTCACGGCCTATCTGATATTGAAAAGCTACCGAAATCTTTAGACAAGATGGTGAGGCAGTATTCTTAGGCCTCAAATATTTTGTGCATAAGTGCGTTATGTTTAGTCTTTTCTATGTTTAGCTGGCAGTACATTCGTTCTGGCCCCAAATCCGTCACACGTAATAAATTGTGTTTAGCCCGTTTTTTAAGTTTACGTAACCGTTGTCTAGGTTCCTTAAAATGAGTTTCAAAACTTTTCGAATGATCTTCGACTTATTTTTAACAATTCTTAATGTCTATTATTAACTTACATAATGAGAGTTATCGTTTTCATTCAAAATTTAAACATGAATGGGGCGTTACAAATGTCTCTTACTTTACTATTGAAACAAAGATGTACGGCCTTTCTTATAAAACAAAGGGAATTATTACATAAAATATTACAATACACATTGATGCGTGTAAGACATATTGTACACTGACATATGTAGGTAATCGGTGATACGATCATAATTAAAGTTGACGTGCTAGCATCACTTAGAAATTATTTATTCTCATCGATTTTTTGTGTGAGAAAAAGATTGCAAAGATTATTGTTTGAGGTAGAGAAATGCAAATTGTGTTATTTTGGTGTCAAGCTAAAATCCGAATACGGTAGATGGTATTTCTATCATTAGTTTTAAGATTTAATTTGAAAAACTTAAATTAAAAAGATGCTTAACTCGAAGTTTTTTGTACCGGTATTTTTTATTATTATTATTTTTTTGTTTATTTATTTAAGGTCGCTTTTTAACAGCAATGGTCATTAACAGCCACTGTAATCTTATAATTAAATTAATCTATGGTAATCTATAATTTTTAGGAATTTTAAAGTACATTTTACATTATTATTTAAACAGTCAAACAAACACATAGGCAAGGCAGCAGTATGTCTCTCTGCATTAAACATTGGGCACTCAATTAGTAAATGCTTAATAGCTATATTACTATCACATCGACTACATTTCTTTATTTCTTCTTTTGTAATAAGATTGATGTGAGTAATGTTACAGTGACCAATTCTTAACCTATTTAAAACTACTTGATCTTTTCTAATATTAATCTGAAATTTCCTTCTTTCAACAACTGATTTTCCTATATCATATAAAGCACTTCTATTATATTTAACCTAATAGCTGTTCCAAAGTTTAAGTCTTCCATTTAATGTGTTTTTTAAGATCCTGTATATTAGAAATAAGGTAATTAATTACATTGGGCTAGCTTTGTGGCTCTCTTAGCTTCTGTGTCAGCTCTTTCATTTCCAGATATGCCTTGGTGACTAGGAATCCAGATTAGCTTTATTATGTAATTGTTATCTATAAGTCCGGTTACAATTTCTTTGATCAGAATAATAAGGGGATTTTTGTTGTGATTATTTGAAAGGGCCATGAGGGTAGACATTGAATCAGTGAAACTATATATTTTTTATGATTTGTGTTTGTCTTAATAATGTTTTAGCATTCCAGTATAGCAACTACTTCGCAAGTGAATGTAGAGGTATAGTCTTGGCAATACAATAGCGCAACCAGATCTACCTTCACAGACTGAGCCGTCCGTGTAGTACATCTTGAAGTCTGAGTGATTATTTTTAATTTCGTAGAAAAGATCCTTGTATAATCTGATGTGGTTTCTCCGGGATTATTTTGAGCTATTCCCATATTTATTGTGAAATTTGATGGGTGCCACGGGGGATAATAGTGGTGTTTACGTGGAAAAACCGGGGGAAAATCAAAATTTATTTCTGCGAGGTTTGTTATATGGTTAGTAGCATATGATAGGCATAACTCTTTTCTCCTAAAAGCTAGTGGCATTTCCTCTGCCTCAACTAGAATGCTATTTATTGGGATTGTTTTGAAGGCTCCTAGACTTAATCTTAAGCTAGTGTTGTGTATACTTTCTAGGGTTTTTAAAATATTGGAAGATGCAGAGTCATAAATAACAGAACCATAGTATTTTTTTTGCCTTATTAACGCTTTGTATGTATTTTTAATGCATGTGCTATCAGAGCCCCAACTACTTCCTGACTTCACGGCAGAAATAGGCAGGGCGGTGGTACGTGCGGACTAGGTCCTACCACCAGTAATTACCAAGTCGCTGCCTAGCGTTACCGTTACTTCTGTGTTTACTGTCAGTTTTTTTGTCTACAAAGAAACTGAAATGAGGATTTTAATTTTAAAATTAGAGGGTATTTAGAACAATATTCAAAATAACACGTTACTTGTCCGTGACCACAAAACCTTTGAATATTCGTAAACATGAAAGTAACAAAATGAAAAGAAATGTGAGATTAAAACTGCAAAACCATAATCTTATCTTCCGATTAATTGTAATATTTTTTTTTGTAAATAACAAGAATGTTCATTGTTTCATAATAATCGTTATAAGATTTCCACGTATACAAAATAAATGTGGAAATTTAAAAGTGACAAAAAGCGTTCTCACAAAATTTGTTCTCAAAAAGACTAATGCTCTTAATTTTTTTTTTTCGTGCCTGTGTTATAAGAATAGAAGTCGCAGCCACGCAACTGCGCCTACACGACAATTTATTTGCAATCACACACTTACAGTAAAGCTGTCGACACGTAAGATAAACGATCCCATAAGTTCGAGTGTTCGGGTGAAAGTTCAATACTCGCCCATGATGCAATTATTACGAACAGTGGGCTAGCACGTACAATGACTGCGTGTACAATTTTCATAATTTCACGATGAGTTGCGGTTTCTTACTTATTGAAATAAACAATTTGATTTCCTAGTTTTATTGTAACGATTACGAAATTCGTGTTTTAGTTTCGCTAATATCGCAGGTACTGATTTTGTTTTTTGGAACGAAGTTCCTTACGGCAGGCTTGGAGGGGATAGGGATTTTGCTGCGCGACCGAACTGAAAAAAATGTGATAGTAAAACCGTAAGAAAAAATCCGTGGAAAAAAGTGCGTGGAATAAAACCGTTAAATGAGACGTGCGCAGGCGCGACAGTCGCATACACAAGCGAGTAGTGTATAATACCTTTCTCTTTCTCCTTCTTTTTATTATTATTCATATAAATAGCTGTTTCTTGGTATATTAATATTATATATTTTTTATAAATCAATGTAAATAAAATAAAGTTGATAACTTTGTAAAGTATTTTTTTTTATCAATAAAAAATCATAATAACGAATAGAACTTAAAATTAATAATATTTATTTAATAAGGAACTTCGTTCCCATCCGGTGTCCCACGACACCACACATCTTTTTTCTTTTCAATCGCGCCGATACCCGGAATTTTTTATTGAATTTTTTTACTGCCCTTGTAGGCAAACGAGCATACGGCCCACCTGATGGTGAGTGGTTACCGTCGCCCATGGACTTCAGCAATGCCAGGGGCAGAGCCAAGCTGCTGCCTACCGCAGCCTGCCGCAATGTTTTAATGAATTTGAAACGACCATATTACAACAGTCATCTCACTGTTTTATATGAATAAGGAATCATTAAATAGTAATGCGTACAAATAGCAAGGAGTATTACGTAAAACCATTGCCTAATAATGCGTAAATTTTTTTAGCTAACATTACATACGTCTTAGTGAGCAAATGAACGACAAACAGTAATTAGGTATTGTGCAGATGCTTCGTGTCTCATTTATCAAATACATTAACGTTCGTGACGACAATATGTATCCATTATTCTCTGACCTCCATTCGAAGATTATGCAATAAATACGCGATATGTCAAAGGAAGAATTTCTTGAGTTAATCGTGCTTTAAGTTATTTCTAATAAGGCACTTTTAACCAATATGATCGAACTTAACATTTTTATTAATTTTGTGACGCTATCGAATTTGAATACCGCTGTTTGAGTTTTACCGGTTTGTTTGTTTGAAGTTGTCGTGGCCTAACGGATAAGACGTCCAGTGCATTCGTGTTGAGCGATGCACCTACCAATTTTTCTAATGAAATACTTACTCAACAAATGTTCACGATTGATTTCCACGGTGAAGGAATAACATCGTGTAATAAAAATGAAACCCGCAAAATTATAATTTGCGTAATTACTGGTGGTAGGACCTCTTGAGAGTCCGCGCGGGTGGGTACCACCACCTTGCCTATTTCTGCCGTGAAGCAGTAATGCGTTTCGGTGTGAAGGGTGCGGCAGCCGTTGTAACTATACTTGAGACCTTAGAACTTATATCTCAAGGTGGGTGGCGCATTTACGTTGTGGATGTCTATGGGCTCCAGTAACCACTTAACACCAGGAGGGCTGTGAGCTGGTCCACCCACCCAAGCAATAAAAAAAAAATTACAAATTTAAAATGTTCTAATAACGCGTCGTAAACCTTAATAACAGTTCAAGGAAGTTACGGAGCGATTAACTCTATCAAGAGGAGTGATGCGAAATATAAAAGGAATATTTTGTAAGAATAGCTCACTGACTAGTTCGTTTAGTATTTAGTTATTCTGTTATGTTAACATTTTAAAGTCAAAATATTTATTCAGATTTCGTTGAATTTTGATAGCGTAACTAATAGATTGTTGTTTTTTAAATCGATTAAATGTCATGGTTAATTATTTAAGGACAGAAAATATATCACGTATGTATGTAGTTTATCTATATGTTAATACGTGAAGCAAAAACTTTGTATCCCTTTTTACGAAAATTGCGCGGACGGAGGAGTATGAAATTTTCCACACTTATCGAGAGTATAGAGAAGAAGTGCACAATGCTATTATTTTTTTAAAATAATGCATAAAAGATACATTAAATCAATAAAGAAAACATTACACACAATACATACCATGTATTTGACGGACACACGCATGCATACTATTTATTGTCAAACTTTTGTTCTTGACGTCTGTGGTCAAATTGAGAATAGATTAAATATTGTTTGTCTTTATTAATATTTTTTTATAGTGTTGCCTTAAGGAAATTTGTGATTATAGTATGTGTACATACTTAACTTACAATTCGAATTAATTATAGTCGAATTTCGACTACTGTGGGACCTCAACGTTCGTTGCCTAATCTGTTATCCTAATAAGTACCTATATCATTAATTTATTCTGTGATACCTATTCTTACTTTACCAACCCATCCCATGTTAATCAGATCACAGAGATTTATCAATTTAAATATTCTAGTATTTAAAAAAAAAAGTAAAATAAAAGGTTACCCTATTCCGAAATTACTTTTATACATTGTCCGGTAAATTTCGAACTATATTTTTTTATTTATTTTCATCGGTTTTAGCGAGTCGTAAACATAAGTTAAGCTGGTTTTATGGTTTAATTTCGGGTTGCTGTTTTTATATTGTCATATCTCGTAATATCTCGTCATATATTACGAGTATATCCGACGTTTCTCGCCGTTTTTTGTAAAAAAAAGTGCACTTGATGTATGTATCAGATTGTATTCAGTGCAGAAAACATTAGTTAACTTTGGCCGTGACCCCAACGCTTGTTACCAGCCAATAATTAGCGGTTGTATAAGTGAAGCCTTCCTGCTATTGTATGAAAACAAACAGTTACTAATTAGTATGTATATGTAATTAAGTTTGTTAGTGGTAGATAAAATGCCTGATGTATCTTATTTCTTTTTTACCCAAATTTATCATAAAACAACAAATATCTTAAGACGAAAGTCTTTGACCAAAGTATTGTCAGTGATGACGTAATATGGCAGTAAGACGTGATCGCAAACAATAGGCCTCATCAGACGCTCAAAGTCACTCAAAGTGTATTGAAGAGGTCTATGTCCAGAGTTTCCCCTGTAATCTTTTTTAATTGCCTTTGTAGATAGACGAGTATACGGTTCACCTGACGTTAAGTGGTTACCGGCGCTTGTGGACGTCAGCAATGCAAGGGGTACAGCTAAGTCATTCGACAAGTAATGTTCGACAGAGTTTAGAGGTTGAAGTGATAGTGGGTAGGACACATTGCTCGTATAAAAGATGATAGCTAGCACGATGGTTCTCGAGTCGCAACCGCGTACCGGAAGACTTAGAGTGGTTAGGCGTCACACAAGGTGGACCGAAAACCTGCTGAAAGTCACGGGTATCCACTGGATGGAGGCAGGACAGGACCGGTGTTGTGGTGTGGATTGACGGAGTCGTATATTTAGAAGTGGACGTCTGTAGGATAAAATACCGGTCTGTAGGTAATCTCAAGACCTATTTATTGTTAAGCGTTTATCGGGACAACAGAGATTCGTTAGTATTGCCACCTTTCTGATAAATGTGTCTAAATATCAGTTGTATAGCAGTACTATCGGGTAGTCGCGTCCCCTTACGGGGCTTGTGAATCCCTGCCTATCGAGGCAGGGGTGATGTACTGCAGGTTGGTGAGTGGCAGGCTTGAGTGTATAGCAGTAACAGCATGTCCTTACTTTTATTATTACTGTGTAATCAGGATCAGAGTATCAAATAATCGAAGCATCAAAGTTCTCGGTCTAAATTTTGTAATAAACGAATGTCACGTATGTATGTATATTTATTTTAAATTCCCAATGTTATGGTTCAATTTGTATTTATAGACGACCGTGGGCTGTGTTTGGAAGTCGAACATAAAATAGACTAAAATAGAGTTTTTGGAAAATAGTTCTTATTCGATAAATTTATTATGTCAACATAGAGAACAAATTATGAATAAACACCTCGTTATGATTGAATTAGTTCGCTACTTAAAACATATTATTATGTGGTTATTGTTTGATAGAATTCAACTTGAAATGAGTACCTGTAAAGGCTTATTTTGAAACATTATAAATGACTACCTATTAATCTTATTTCGTTAGCGTGCTTACACTTAATTAAATTAAGCACTAATCTAATAAGATGGAACATGTGAATATCAACAAGATTAAACTAAAACAAATAGCATTTAAATTGATATTAGTTTAAGTATTATGTTATCATATTTAGAATAGCGTCATTTAAATTTTGAAATAATGAAATTTAATCTTTTGTTATTTACTTTTAAATCGAACCTAAAAATCTATGCACGATTAGTCAACTAGCCACAAACGTCGTGGCTTAAAGGATAAGACGTCTGGTGTATTCGTGTTGAGCGATGCAGGCGGGTACCAATTTTTCTAATGAAATACGTACTCAACGTAAATATGTTCATGATTGACTTCCACGGTGAAGGAATAACATCTTGTAATAAAAACCCACCCGCAAAATTATAATTTGCGTAATGACTGGTGGTAGGACCTCTTGTGAGTCCACGCGGGTAGGTACCACCACCCTGCCTATTTCTGCCGTGAAGCAGTAATGCGTTTCGGTTTGAAGGGTGGGGCAGCCGTTGTAACTATAATTGAGACCTTAGAACTTATATCTCAAGGTGGGTGGCGCATTAACGTTGTAGTTGTCTATGGGCTCCAATAACCACTTAACACCGGGAGGACTATGAGAAGTCACTTATTTCGGTTTGAAGAGCGAGATAGACAATGTATTAAGACTTTAACCCCATAACTTAAGTAAGTGACAGTTGTAACGTTGTCATATCTGTAGACTTTGGTGACCACTTAACACCAAGTTGTGCTAAACAAAGCGCAAGAATAATTCGCGCCCAAATTTGTGAAAAAAAGATGCTAGTGAATTACACAAAACAAGCATAAGTTAAACATAGCAAACAACTTTTTGGCTACTCAAATAATTATTTACCAAACATATTTCAAACGACGCAATAGAAGTCAACGAAAAAAACGAACAGAGTAATTACAGTTTCCTGCGTCTCTTCTTGAAGATTTAATCACATCAAGTTTTTTTAAATTACTTCCTTGGTTTTTGCTTTAATCACGAACCCATGAAACAATGGTATGGTATAATAACAATGATATTCGTTAAAAATGTATGAAGTTTTAATTATCATGACATAAGTGGGATGTCTTTGACCTTGAATGAAACGACCATAATAATCTCGCAATGATTAGCTTTGACTAACGCATTAATATGATTCAATGAGCATTAACATGCTTAAGCCGAAATCATAGAATTTATGCCTTGCCTTGCGCCTTGTCTCTCGTCCCCTGCCTATTTCTAACGCTTAGCAAGCGTACCTAGCGCTTTCTTTATTTTTTTATTTTTTTTTATAACTTCTTATACTAGAAAGTATAAAGGCCGACTTAATGCCATAGGCATTCTCTAACAGTCTACCTTAGGGGAGTGCAGAGATGAAGCTTGGTAGGTGTAGTGTGAAGGAAATATTACTTAAATATATGTGTATATATTATAACATACATAATATTTATAGATACAAATACTCGTACTTAAATAAATACATTTTCATAAATATATAGATATACATAAATATATATATATATATATATATATATATAAACATATATAAACAAATATTATCAATTAGATGACTCTGCTAACTCTCTGGAGAAACAGTTCTCGAACCTTCGTCTTAAACGCTTCACGTGTAGTGGCCGACCTTATTTTGAGTGGGAGCGCATTCCATAGAAGAATAGACTGAATATGATGATGATATACCTAAGCGTTATTTCAATACATTTGGGAATTTAGTCGTATGTAATTTATGAATTTTAGTTTGAATGAGTCTTCTGTAATCGCTCAACTTGCCAAACATTTTAAAGTATGCTCTATATGTAAAGGATGGATTATTTAATTTACGAATAGTGAAGTCAGAGACTATTGAACATATTGCCGTCAATTTTGTCACTATATCAATGATACGATTGATACGACTTGATAGTTTAGACTTAATATAATACATAATTAATTAAACTAAAAAACCATATCACATTTGATATTGAAAAGGATGTTGGATAAAATAGTCAACAAACCACCGCATTTTCAATCCTAAAATAGCTTAAATTCTCGAAATAACAAACATAACATCGAAAGTGGCCATCGTGTAAACAGGCAGATATGTGCTTTAGCATTGTCCTAGTAAAGGCCATGTTTCTTTGAAAGCCAATCCGAGCTGTCGACCTTTTAGCTCTGATTACTAGAATTGTTTATAAGATCAACACAAGTTCTGCAGAATTTTTAATAATTCAACGGCAGCTTGTGAGTAAACAATAATATTTCAATATGTATAAATACATATCGGACAAGGTTGAAGGTTGTATTATATATAAAAATGAATTGCTGTTCGTTAGTCTTGCTAAAACTCGAGAACGGCTGAACCGATTTGGCTAATTTTGGTCTTGAATTATTTGTGGAAGTCCAGAGAAGGTTTAAAAGGTAAATAAATATGAAAATGCTCGGAATTAAATAAAAATAACAATTTTGTTTTTCCTTTGATGTGTTCCCCCGTCGTACGGATTCCTTTTGCTTGTTTTAAGTTTATTTTATACAAAAGCTTAGGTCTTTTATTTATCGATTGAGGCACTACGAAGTCTGCCGGGTCAGCTAGTCTACAATATTTTCTTTTATTATGAAAACGGTAAGTTTAAGTACAGAAAAATATGAATTTTAAATCGACGCCTGTTGTACTTTTAAGAAATTCTAGGTTGAGGTTACGTGAAATGTTAATTTATATAGGTACATCTATTATGCTGTTAGAAACTTACTGATTTGAGAGACGATGTCCAGTCCGATTTCGATTTATTTGCATTAGTATCTTATTTTAACTATAACATTAATGATGCAGTCGAACAAGTAAAAAATAAGTAAGTTGATAAATAAATACTCTAAAGAAACTTGTTATAAATTGACTTTAGTTATAATGAAAATTTAGATGCAAAGTTTTTTTTTGTAAAGAAAATTTTGTACAAAATCTTTAAATATTTGTCTTTGGCTAATCACAATAATTATTAAAAATAATTTTAATTTTTTTATCTCCAATTACGTATGTAATTTCTACTGAATGAAACGAGAGTACAATTTTCAAATGACTAAATAAATAACACCTAAGGCATCCGTGAACACGAATACAGTATTATTGTATTACAAATATTGGGAATAATGAAATTTACATAATAAACAATAGATTACACTTTAAAAATAGTTTTAACTATGTTTTTTTTCATCACCAAACTGTTTTTATCTTCGATCATAAATGTTTTTGCAGTGCAATGTGTTATCTTCCTGGTTTTTTTGGTTGTTGTTTATAACTATGATGATTTCAAAGAATCAAAATAAATTTGAAATTTTAACAGCATTAATTAAGAATTGATGATGAAATCATTTGTTACTATAATTAATAATGGTAATACATATTTATTCAAGGTTGGTACTTTAATTCAGTGCCACGAATGTCTTTAACGAATAAAAATGTTTCATGTTCGACTGATGTTGTTATTTTAAACAATTTTTGTTAACGCTGGAAAACTTGTTAGTGCATTATTTATTTGGTATTCAGAGCTATTTACAATATCCTTAAACAAACGAAGCCTAGAATAATAAAATTAGAATTTTTGAAGTGAAACTTCCTTATCGGCGTTGGAAAAAAATTTACCGTCACATTTTTAGGTTACGCGTCACTTTTTTCCGTTACGCGTCATCTGTTTTGTATTCATGTCTATGATAATAAAATCCTTTTGTTTAAACTTTATCTAATTTAACTTTTTTGTATTCATGTCTATGATAATAAAATCCTTTTGTTTAAACTTTATCTAATTTAACTTTATTTAACCAATTTCTAGAAAGTTGCATGTAGATCATTTTTCGAAAAATAAGGCCATAAACAAGTTTCACTTCTTACGTGTGTACACTAGTACACGCACACATTTTTTTATCATCAAATTCCTAGTCTTTAATGATTGCTGACTATCTGGTCTTCTGTCCTACTTCTGTCTATCAAAGCCGTCTGTGTTGTGCTATTAAAATTCAATGACTCGAGTGTTATACGGAATAAACTGATTTTAAATGAACCAACTTGTATTGGAACTAACCTTGTCCCCAGTTTATGATGTCATTTGACAAATTGACGAACTATTTACATTTATCACGGATAGCGAGATGCAGATGTTTTAATGAGTTAGTTCGTTTTATGTTTTGTAGCTATTTTAATGTATTCAGTATATATATATATATATATATTTTATTGCTTAGATTAGTGGACGAGGTCACAGCCCACCTGATGTTAAGTGGTTACTGGAGCCCATAGACATCTCAAATTCAAATTCAAAATCATTTATTTCAACTTGGATGTCATAAAAAACACACTTGTTGAATGTCAAAATGTAAAAGAAAATGTTAACTCCACCACCGGTTCCAAAAAAAGCCACAGTTCTGAGAAGAACCGGCGAAACAAACTCAGCGGGCTTTTTTTTTTTTTTGTATTTTCTCTACAATGTAAATGCGTCACCGACCTTGAGATATAAGTTCTATGATCTCAGTATAGTTACAACGGCTGCCCTACTCTTCAGACCGAAACGCATTACTGCTTCACGGCAGAAATAGGCAGGGCGGTGGTACCTACCCGCGCGGACTCACAAGAGCTCCTACCACCAGTAACAAGAAGGGCAGTGCCTTGGATTATCTTAGCTTGTAGTTAAAACATGGGTTATTCGTAATAGAACATATGATTAATTAGTTTTCCCTTTGTCACTTTTGAGTAGAATATTTCAGTCATTCATTCATATTAAATTTATTTTTCTTTAAGTTACTTGAATTTTCTTATTGATTTGTAGTGTGAGATGATTTAGCCATTGATATTTTAGATATTTTGTACATCTATATATTAATACGTGAAGCAAAAACTTTGTATCCCTTTTTACGAAAATTGCGCGGACGGAGGAGTATGAAATTTTCCACACTTATAGAGAATATAGAGAAGATGTGCACAATGCTAATATTTTCTTAAAATAATGCATAAAAGATACATTAAATCAATAAAAAAACATTACACACACTACATACCATGTATTTAACCCACACACGCATGCATACTATTTATTGTCAAACTTTTGTTCTGGACGTCTGTTGTCAAATTGAGAATAGATTAAATATTGTTTGTCTTTGTTAATATTTTTTATAGTGTAGTCTGGACGAAATTTGTGATTATAGAAGTATAAAATAGAATGATAATAGTGTACAAACTTACAATTCCAATTAATTATAGTCGAATTTCGACTACTGCGGGACCTCTAGTTAATAATTACATGCCATAAACGTACTTCTGGGTGGATATCTCATGAATAAAAATCATTTTTTTTTATCCTTGGAGCTACCTTTCTCTAAGCTATGCAGTTGATCATTTATTTAAGTTACCTATCGCTTTGTATATGAATACATTAAAGACGGTGACAAACGACATTTTGGTTAACCCTACCTTAAAATTGACATTTCAGTACTAAGATTTATTTCAAATTAACCTGGCCTCTGATGAACTTGGGCTTGGCAGAGGTGTGGGTAATAAGCTACTGGAAACTGAACGATTAAATTGAATAAACAATAAAATCAAATATTCATATTAGAAAAGTATTTTATTTTAACATTAAGAATGTACAGGCGAAAACACCGTCTTACTTTACATATGAACAATGCGAGCTCTTGATAAATAAATAAATCGTTGTTCATCAATGACGATACACAATTTTTTTTTATTGCTTAGATGGTTGGACGAGCTCACAGCCCACCTGGTGTTAAGTGGTTACTGGAGCCCATAGACATCCACAACGTAAATGCGCCACCCACCATGAGATACAAGTTCTAAGGTCTCAAGTATAGTTACAACGGCTGCCCCACCCTTCAAACCGAAACGCATTACTGCTTCACGGCAGAAATAGACAGCGCGGTGGTACCTACCCGCGCGGACTCACAAGAGGTCCTACCACCAGTAATAAAAATCCTTGTTGATGACCATGTTGGTACTTTGAGTGACAGGTTAAACTGTGCCAACTATTTGCAATGGAACATGACACTGAGTATATGTTATATCCATGTCACTTTTACTAGTAGCTGTCATGCAAGAGTAAATTATGAAATGAGAACAGAGAAAGGGCGTATCGAATAGACATGTCTGCCCTTCCTTGTCACAACCTGTCCGATAGGTCGGTGGGTAGGTATAATACCAAATAAGTTTTTATCAAACTTAAAGTACATTTTGAACCTATATGGAGCTCACACTAGGATAACTAGTATCATGAACATTTGTTACTCTCAAAAAATAGATAAAGAAGTTACAATGTAAACTACCTATACATTTATGACGCAAGAGCATCCGGGTGATGGAAGGCCGGCTATCCTCGACCCACGCTGGTTCTGGCCCAGCGGGGTATTCCGTAGGGTAACCCACTTTAACCGGCGCCATCTAGGCGGGCTTCGGACAGTCTGCCGACCGAGAGGGCTGGTGGTCGTGGCGCCGACGATCGCCAGTCCGGCGTCCCGAGGGGGAGGGTGATGGGAGAGATGTGCTCCGCACTAAACGCTTCACTTTCCCCCCTTTGCCTTGTCATGAGTTCTATCTCATGCGAGGTTTGGACGTTGGTTGTTGAGCGACAGGAGGTTTTAGTCAGTTCGACTCTGACATACCCCGCCCAGTATCCCCAGAAAGGGGCGGAAGTCCGGCGATTTCCTCCTGACCAAAAAAAAAAAAAGTGTGTGTGTCCGCTCCGACGCACGACTGGAGTTTACTGGATATAAAAAATTAAACGAAACAATACGAGAAATAGTTCTATATTACGACAACACGATACACTACAGATTATTAACAAATTAACGAGACACAAAACAAACGACTAACAAATATATGAAAATACAATAATGAGAGAAACGCGCGATCAGTACGAGGCTTTGTGGCGGACTGCCGGCGCAGCAGCCCGGCGTCACCTGCGATAACGCATTTCGTGTGACATGCGCAATCAGGCGCATAACGCATTTCGTGTGACATGCTAGTACGATTTTGGTCCCCATAATTTTCATACCCCGGGCCTATATATGTAAATCGATTCTAAAGGAGTAAACTCCAATAAACTCCAAAAACCTATACATTTATGAATGAAATCGGTAAGATTAAACATCAAACAAAACAAAATATCTTTTAAGAAATCTTCGTGGCTTAGTAGGGTAAGACTGTCTGGTTCACTTGTAAATACATATTCCAAGTCAAAGGAGTAATATTGCGTAAAAAAATAACATACAGAGCTTATAAATATGGATACACGTCATATTCATAGTCTTCAATATTTCAATTATGATGAAACCTTGCGTTTGGGCTTTAAAGGTAAAGTAGCCGTAGAATAGAGTAACCCTCACATAATACTGGTGGTAGGGTGCAAATTAACAAAGATCGGTACTATTAGTAAGTACTATCCTCCTATTTATCTTCACGTAGTTCCTATCTTTGGTCCGGTAAGTAGTCGTGCTCTAAAGGATAAGACGCCCACTGCATTCGTATCAAGCGATGCAACGGTGTTCGAATTCTGCAGGCGGGTACCAATTTTTCTAATGAAATATGTAACAACAAATGTTCACGATTGACTTCCACAGTGAAGGAATAACATCGTGTAATAAAAACAAAACCTGCAAAATTATAATTTGCGTAATTACTGGTGGTAGGACGTCTTGTGAGTCGAGTAAGCACTGGTAAGTACCACCCCGCCTATTTCCGCCGTGAAGCAGTATATAATGCGTTTCGGTTCGAAGGGTGGGGTAGCCGTTGTAACTTTACTGAGACCTTAGAACTTATATCTCGAAATGGGTGGCGCATTTACGTTGTAGATGTCTATGGGCTCCAGTAACCACTTAACACCAGGTGGGCTGTGAGCTCGTCCATCCATCTAAGCAATAAAAAAAAAAAAAAAATTAAAAAAAAAAAAATTCACGCTAAGCCTGTTTTAATGTCAAGCGACGGTAATTTAAAAAACTAAAATTACCTGCCAGTTTAAAATAAAGAATAAGTTTAATGTATATAACCTTTTTAATGAATTTTTAATTACTTACTCTTATTGTTTGAACTTTATTTGAAAAAAGCATTTCGAGAATTAATTTGAAAGAATATTTACTGCGTACTATAATTTACAAGTCAAATTTAAGACTTTTGACACTAAGGTCATGTTTAAGCTCATACTCGTATAATAATTATTTTGTCAGCTCCTACGATCTTTCGATGTAAACTTGATTGGTATCAACAAAATATCAACGTTCAACTGGGCTTCTCAATAACATAAGAGCAGTTGATTGCTGATTCATTATGTGGATGTTTTTATCTCTTTTTTATTTAAATTTATTTTAAGATGTATTTTACCTTTCCCTTTAGTGTTGTATAGTTTTTCTTCTTTGGGTTGCACTTTTAAATTTGTCGTTTATTTTCATCATTTTTCTTGTTAGTAGTACTTATAATTATAGCTATAGTATAGCTAAATAAATACGGCTTCCTTCTTCATAACAAACGAAACTAAAATATTATACTTTTAAAAAATTTCAATAATAACATTTTAAGCCATTAATTCTGCATTTTAATTGATTAGAAGATTGTAGCGGCACGCATACATAATTCTAGTAACAATACATTAGGTTGTATCTTGATAGAGTGGGCGAGATGAATTTGCATTACCTGTTCTGACTAATATAATTTCATTGTTGTTTGACACACTGTCAAGGCACGCCAAGCCGATATGCGAAGATAAACTATTTCTAATCTTTGGGCCCCACTGAATCGTGCTCCAGCGTTTTTGTTGTTAATGAGATACGCTTTTTAGAACAACGATCAGAATGCAAGTTTTAATTTATATATCTGTCGGTTTTCTTTATGAGTTTTATCCGAAAAAAAACGTATCTCATTTTCATGACATATTTTAGTAATTTACTTCATGTTAAACAACATTTGCTCGGAAATTTATTGAGAATGAGGAAGAAAAACTGAAGCGAGATTATGTCAACGTCAAAATAAATATGGCGTAAAGAAAGTGTGCATATAATTAAAGCAGACGGGTACTTCGACTAGGAAATCCGTATTGGTAAAGCAAATCAAATATGCGTCAGAGGACACGTGTAAATGTAAATAAAATTTGTTTCAAATAATAGTTTAAAAACCAATAATTGGTAAAGGAAAATTCGTAATAAAGATTTATGTTATAAAATAACTCTTTTATGATACGGTACTTAATACTAATAAGCATTTTATTAATACCATCCGGCTATGGAATGAGCTCCCCTCCACGGTGTTTCCCGAGCGCTATGACATGTCCTTCTTCAAACGAGGCTTGTGGAGAGTATTAAACGGTAGGCAGCGGCTTGGCTCTGCCCCTGACATTGCTGACGTCCATAAGCGACGGTAACCACTCATCATCAGGTGGGCCGTGTGCTCGTCTGCCTATACGGCAATAAAAAAAAAACTTATGGCTATGAATTTAATGTAACTTAATTTTGATAGCAAAATTATCATAAGCGCAAATTTCTTGAATTCAAATATGAAGTATAGCATAGGAATGTCTCAGAGAAAACATTGTTTATATTCGCATACAAATCTGTTTAGTTACTGTTTATAATTGACGCCTATTGATAACTTGATACAATTTACATAATTCACAATAATTGATGTTCTCGATGCAATATTTACTCTTTATGATTTCAAGGTGAATGTGATATCTTTTTTTTTAATTTTATAGAATTTAAAACTTTGGCTCCATAGTACCTAAGCTCCAGTTTGGTGTTTTGTGTGTTGATTTAAAAATATGTTGTTTTAAATTTCATATTTTTAATACTTCGTTCATTAGGTTCGTTGTGGTTTCAAAATTAAGCTATAACCATTAGAAAGGACTGATGGTTTTCTTTAAATGATGTGAAAGAATTTAGTTTATACCAACGCAATGGACTGAATACCAATGTTTGGAGTTTGTATCAGTATACATTTACAAGATTTCTTGAAATTATGCTTGGCGCGATTCATTCACTGTTAGATATTGGCTAGGAGCTTATAATTATCTGGTAGTAGTATATGTTTTTATACTAGCATAACCAACTATTTTTTTCCAATACAAAACGTTAATCGAAAAATCTAAGCAATAAATATAGAATTAAGAAAATAGAGATCATGTTTGTAATTCTGGGATAGTAGTCGTAAGTACGCAACGATTTGTGAAACAATTACAAATACCCATCACAAAGCAGGTTGTGCCGCTTCGCATTGTAAATGTGTGACGTCGAATGTTGGGTACACGGTAGTAAATTAACCATCGAGTTTCCAGCTAATTTCACAATCAAACTGTGACGGCTTACGAGTTAGACTGAGGCTTTGAGGCAACGGAATATCTTCGAAAAAATAATGCTTAAATACGCGAATGCTCACGATTGACTTCCACGGTGATGGCATAACATCGTGTAATAAAAATCAAACCCGCAAAATTATAATTTGCGTTATTACTGGTGGCAGGACCTCTTGTGAGTCCGCACGGGTAGGTACCACCGCCCCGCCTATTTCTGCGTGAAGCAGTAATGCGTTTCGGTTTGAAGGGTAGGGCAGCCGTTGTAACTAAACTTGAGACCTTAGAACTTATATCTCAAGGTGGGTGGCGCATTTACGTTGTAGATGTCTATGGGCTCCAGTAACCACTTAACACCAGGTGGGCGGTGAGCTCGTCCAACCTTATAAGCAATTTAAAACAAACGTAAAAATGGCTATTGTTTTTACTTGTGTATGTAACTATTTTTTTATTGTCCGTGCTTTTATGTTAATTTTACCCAAAAATACGTAGTCGTACAAGTGTGCAATAATTCCTTCTTTCATTTTCTAAATTAAAACTAAAACAAAATGCCCCTATATGGCCACTTTCAGATTTCTAACGCGTACTTTGAAATAGAAAAAAAAAATTATTGAATTTAATTTAAGGTAAATAGCTAATAATAATCTATCCAAAATATTCCTGGCATGCAAACATTTTCTTTTTGCATAAGGCTAATTCGAGAAAATTGCATTCCTTTACTGACAGATTGATTTATTGCATAGAGAAGCCGCGATCAGACGTATCTGGTAATCGCAGTAACAAATTTTTCAATACATTTAAGGCATAGACGTTCAAATTTAGAACGAGCCGACCGACAGTAATTATTTAATTTATAACATTAGGTTCGATATCACGACGTTTAGCATCAGAACGTTTTGTAATGCGTGAATTTAATCTGTTCGTAATGCTTGATTTGGTTGTGCCTACAGCAAACTTGATGCCCATAACTGTCGGCTCCCTATAATGTACACTCATGAGTTTTAACTGCCAATAAAAAGACACTAAGATTTTTTTTGGAATACGTAGCATTCGTAACGGTGCCGCTGGTACCGAAAGAATTCTTAGAAAATAAAGCATTTTGTGTGCGATGATGACAAAAATAAAACGTTCTAAATTTTTATTGTTATTACTGTTTTTAAAGCGATACATATATATATACACGATTAGTCAAAGAATGCGCGGGATCTAGTCTTGCAGTCTCAACAAACATAAGTAAATTACTTACCTAAGTTTGTCTGTTTACTTAATCATTAACTACACAAACAAAGTACTCAACTTTCACCAATTTTTAAATTAAGTCAATAACAAGTCAATTCACAACATTTATACTTAATAAAATGCTTATCATCTAACAGCAGAAGATGAATATAAAGATACACATTAATACTTATATATTTTTACCCTTTTTGTCAACAGGAACTGACCTATGATAGCTTTTAGAGAATAGAGGATACCTAAAGTGTTATTCCATTAATAATATTCCGAACCAGAGATGTAAACATACTTCTGACATCGTTTATTTCTTATAATAAGGCGTAATGGACGTTAAAATTTATAGCATGTATGATTTGGAGTGATGCGATTAAATATAATAATACGAATCTTTGGAGGTGTGAATAGCACCGCCCAATATTTTCCCCGAGTGTCGTAAAAGGTCAGTAAAGGATTTGCTCGCGAATGGGCTACGGTGATCTCTGAGTATTATACCGGGATTTCCATATGGCAATGGTGGGGTGTATAGTAAGCCCGTTCTCATCTCTCCATCTGCCATTTATCTTTCGCGAAGCAGTCATTCGTTTCGGTTTTGAGGGTGGGACGGCTGTTATACAATACAATTGATATTGGAACGTCATCTAGCAAGGAAGCGACGTTAATGTCTTAATGTTTCTGGGTTCCAGTAGCTACTTTATACCACCCGTAAGCTCGTTCACTCTTCTACGCTATAAAAAATCATTTTCGATATTAATTTAATGTGTACATCGTTTATTTACATCACCTTAATGATGTTTAAAAACAAATGTAGTTCCTGTATATAATAAATTTATGCTAAACTTAAAAGATTTTTAGTGGCAATACAGCTAAGTGCCCGAAAATATAGTTTCGACAAGATAGTA
Source organism: Bombyx mori (assembly GCF_030269925.1). Classification (NCBI taxonomy): domain Eukaryota; kingdom Metazoa; phylum Arthropoda; class Insecta; order Lepidoptera; family Bombycidae; genus Bombyx; species Bombyx mori. The sequence goes on from NC_085128.1 coordinate 6,200,217, forward strand.
ATTGGTAAGCGAGCTTGGCAAAAATTAGAAAATGGCACCTTGTTCTAGGAACATTAAGTTTGGTATTCAGAAGTAGATACCACGCGGGGAAATTTTAAATTTAAGCCAGCAAATTAAATTCTTTAAAAAAAATCTCCCCTGTATAACTTAACTGAAGTAGCCCTAAGTAAGAAACTCCCCAACATGCCCTTTAAATGGGCAGGGTAATGCTACCTATTCATTTGTTTTTTGTTATTGGATTGGTAGGATTCGAAGAATTGGTACTGATGGCCCGGAGCCCAGTTCCTCCAGGACAAGTGCTCTGCCAGGAGGGGTGAGATTTGCTAACAGCTCCTCGACGCCTCTGAAGGATATACTCGTATGTTCTGGCACCCAAAATACAACAGAACCCTTACTTCTGCGGAGGGACTTCGGTTCCCTCTGCATTTTGTACCGTATGTTCCATGGGGAGTGCTCTGAGGAATTGTTCGAGATGATACCGGCATCTCGTTTTTACCATCGCACCGCCCGCCACCGGAGTAGAGTTCATCCATACTACCTGGAGCCACTGCGGTCATCCACAGTGCGTTTCCAGAGGTATTTTTTGCCACGTACCATCCGGCTATGGAATGAGCTCCCCTCCACGGTGTTTCCCGAGCGCTATGACATGTCCTTCTTCAAACGAGGCTTGTGGAGAGTATTAAACGGTAGGCAGCGGCTTGGCTCTGCCCCTGGCATTGCTGAAGTCCATGGGCGACGGTAACCACTCACCATCAGGTGGGCCGTATGCTCGTCTGCCTACAAGGGCAATAAAAAAAAAAAAAACTTCGATTGATTGAAAAATAGTCTTTATTACTTTAACTTAATATTTGATTTAATCTGTCGTTGTCAATTATTTGCTAATTTTAGTAAGCATTTAATTCAGGTTAAAGTTCAGTCACCGCAATTACATTAAAGTAACACCGCGTTACGAAAACGGATTGCCGGCGTGAATTACTTAATAATAAATTGTTAAATAAATGATGTATTTTGCTTTTGCTTTATAGTCTTAGCAGCTAAGGCTCTGAATTAATGAATCAGTCTGTCAGAACAAATAATCATAAATGTACATACAATACATGGCAATATATTCATTGCTTTGTTAAGTATTTGGCAAGCAGAAATGAAGTAATCGTCATATTTTTGTTAAAATACTTAAGCTTATATACTATAAATGAATGCATTGTACAATACAAGGCATAGTGTACTTGAAAGACGGAAATTATTTCGGATAATTATTATGATTGTAAGGGCGATTACACCAAACACACCTGTTGATATTCTTGGACTTTGATTATGGCATTCGTTTGAGTAATTTTCAAAAACCGCTTCGTTTTGTGATACAATATTCCACGCTTTAATATATTTGTTTAATAATTTTTTTTTTATTGCTTAGATGTGTGGACGAGCTCACAGCCCACCTGGTGTTAAGTGGTTACTGGAGCCCATAGACATTTACAACGTAAATGCACCACACACCTTAAGATATAGTTCTAAGGTCTCAGTATAGTCACAGCTATTAATTGTTTAATAATAATAAAAATTAATAAAATTTTGTGAATAGCTACTTTTATGATGAACAAAACGTCCACTATATTAAATAGTCGCTTTTCTTATGTACATTTGAATGAAATATTTGACAGTAAGGCCCCTCTAAGCGATAAGGCGGCTAATTGTAAGGTTTATTACTTTTTATTTTTTATTTATGGCATTTCAATAAATCGCTATCTGTCTAAGTGGATAATGATAGTAATTACCTAAAGACTGTTAGTATTTAAATGAAGGCAAAGATTCACACGAATAAACTGCTTTTTGTTACAAAATATGTGAGTCTAAAAATAAAGCTCATTCAAAAATATTCACAAGCATTATCTTCATACTGTGTTTTTTCTTTTGTTTTCTTTTTGTTACTTAGGCGGGTGGAAGAGTTCACGGTCCACTTAGTGTTAAGTGGATACCGTAGCCCATAGACATCTACAACGTAAATACGGGGACCCACCTTGAGATAAGAGTTTAAGGTCTCAGTTTTGAAAATAAAACGGTGCCTCACCCTTCAAACTCAGACGTATTAGTGCTTCACGACAGACATTGGCAGGGTGGTGGTACCTACCCGTACCGAGTCAGAAGACGTTCTACCACCAGCAAAAAGTGCGCGTAAACTAAGTTTCAGCTCAGGGTCATTCAATTACAGCTAGGAGTAAAGTGATTAACCAAATCCTTCAAACGACTTACATCTTTTATCTAGAGTCAGCAAACGGGGTTTATGTTTTCTATAGGCAACTCTAGCCACTTAACACCAGATGGATTTTGATTTCAACTGCCCTATATATACTGATTGAATTAAAATAACCTAATGCTCAATACCGATCTTGTTTTTCTCAATACTTGGACTAGTGACTGTATATTATCATATTTCCTTCTATGAAATGTGTTGAACTCAATAGTATACGCTTCATCAACAACGTTCTATTAATTCTTCAAATCTCTTAAATCAAACTAAATGAATTATGTATTAAAATTGCCTTAAAAGTGATGCTTACAAGTTGATTGCGAAACCAGACAGACATTTCCGTAAATAACTTAAGTTCCAATAAACTTTATAATTTCATGGGAACGCTACAAAAAAAGTCGTAAAAATGTTGTTACTTAAAATTTTTATGTAAATTTAAATGTAATATCTTAATTTTAAATGGTATTTACTAAACACTAGAGTATTTTTCTGTTTAAGTTCACTTTCCTTCTTATTCAGTATTTGATTGAAAATATTTAAAAAAGGAATAGTTTGTTTATTTTATCGTTAATTCAATATCAAAATTATTTGATAAAAGTAATGTATAAATAATTTTGTGATGTAAATGAAGTAATATAAAAATATTACATAAAAAAAGTTAGTTAAGTTGTAAAATATATGAGTTAGTTACCGGCACTGAATATGATACTCAAAGGCACTACAACAACAACAATCTTAATATTCAAGCCGTAATCTAAATAATTTAGCGTAAACGTAATGTAGGATGACTTTCTTCTACCCATAAGTCCTACTTACCATAAACTAAAACATTGAAAATTCATTTTATTATAAAAATAAATTGAAATATTAATAAAGGCGAATAACACGGTCATCTGGCTCCAAAGTAGGATTTCCTACGGGTATCAGAAACTGATATACATTTAAGTAGATATAACCCTGTTCGAACGTTTATCCGATTTGGGAATCGAACCTACGACTCTCAGCCCAGCAATTAGAGGCACAATTTTATGACATAATTATTCGAATTAGTGCGAAATCTTCAGTAAAATGTTTTGATATCTACTACTATTACTTTGTTTATTATATATCTGTTATCATTTCGTTCATGAAGCAGTTATGCACATTTTGTGGGTGGAATAGGTAACTGGTATCGGAATATTTTTGAGATTGATTAAATGAGAATCAATTGGGAGAGTCTGGGAAAAATGCTCATCTGGTCATTTACATAAACAATTGGGATATTGGTAGCTGTTTCCAAGATCAAGCTAAGGGCGGCTAAGGACGGCTTGGCCGTGCATACAAAGCTTAAGTAAAGACCGATCTGTTAGCGGTATACCTCTTAACTATCTGGCGAGCTGGTTCTAGAACAGCGATGTATCTCGGGACACCAATTGTACCGTCTTGATGGCCTGATTAGCTGCTCAGTGATCGGCTATATCAAATCGTTTTCGTCCACGACTCCATCGGTCAGACGTCCTTGGGATGAGCCTTATGTCTAGTTGCAGTATTATCTGCGTTGACCCGTCCTACCTCTTCTTTCAAGGGCGGGGATTGGACTTACGAGTGAGAATACAGGGGATTATAATAATGGGTGGCTTCGACAGTCCCTCGTATCCAGCGCGCGGGAATGCTGTGAGGAGTTTCGACAACCATCCCAAAATAGACAGCTCACACGGTGATTGTCTTACTTGTATTTTCTTTCATATAGTTCGTTTATACTGCAGCGTATAAATAGTTATTGCCCTTTCCAATGAACCTGATTTCAATTTCTCCTTAATTTTCGAAAAACGATAATTTCTTTCTGAACTGCGTGTGGAACGTGACATTTGTCGTTCTTGTCAAATAAATAATTGTCGATGTTTAAATGCCTGTATAAATTAAATAAAAATCGCGTTTTCATTTTTAATTAAAGAAAGCAGGTAATAATGTTATCAACATTTCACAAAAGGAGTCAGACTAATTAATACGATGAGATCGTAATTTTTCATCTGACATGACACCTTTTAACCTTTGAGATATTAATGTCACCTGGTTCTCCTTTTATAGTTTGATATAACGAGGTAATGTATAAAACATGGCATCTTTATAACATTAAAATACAGTGAACATTAATCAAAGATTACTTCGGGGGCAGTCTTAAATACGGAAAATGTAATCGAGAAATCGACTTATTTATTCTTAACGCGTATGTGTGTCAAGCCGTGTGCCAAAATACGTACTTTGGCACTCGTTCTTATAATGTTCTGTTGCGATACATTAATATATTATTAGCATATGTTTCGTAAGCTTCGTACAGTTACTGTGTTAGATTCTCATTCAAAGTTCATAATAATGCTTTTTTTATGTTTTGTGCTTTTTAATGTATAATTGAATACATTTTGATATAGTTATGTAGGGGAGAGGTGGTATACTTGATCCCCGAGGATACATGATCCCCCATTTAAACCTACTATATTAACGTCTCATTTTAAAAGAGGTCTGCTAAGGACGTTAGTACCTTGATAATAAAAAAAATATCTCTTGAATCTCTTTGCAAAGTTTGAAAATATTTTATATAGAGGAAATTATAATATTTTACCAGGAGGTGACGGTTTGTGTTTCGAACAATCCAAAAACTACAGTTTTAGAGCCTAATTTTAGTAGGGCTATTAACTTTAATTACTAAGAGCAAGCTAATATCAAAGCAATATTGAAAGTAAATAAGATGATTGGCAAATCATGGAACATTCTGGTAGAATTGTTGGCATTGAAGCATTGTTTCTAAAAGTGGACTTTGATTATCAATATTTGTTATATCAAATGGCAGTAATATTATTGACTATCCGTATTGGCGCTGTTAAAGGTTGATAGTCTATGAAAAAATCTTTCTCCGAAATTTATCAGATTTATTAGATTCTCCGAAATTTACTGGTTGTAGGACCTCTTGTGAGTCCGCGCGGGTGGGTACTACCACCCTGCCTATTTCTGCCGTGAAGCAGTAATGCGTTTCGGCTTGAAGGGTGGGCCAGCCGTTGTAACTATACGTGAGACCTTAGAACTTATATCTCAAGGTGGGTAGTGCATTTACGTTGTGGATGTCTATGGGCTCCAGTAACCACTTAAAACCAGGTGGGCTGTGAGCTCCTCCACCCATCTAAGCAATAAAAAAAAAAAAGATATTTTATTTCTTTGCACGGAAATTGATAAGTTCTTCGATTTCCCCGATGAGACTCCTTTCCATGAGACATTAATTTTATAATAATAAAATCAGCTGAAACAGACCACGAATTTATTAGAATCAACAATATTTATTTCTTTTTAGTATTGTTTCAAGTACGTATATGTAAGAAAGTCACAGAACAATGTGTGACATTGTTCCAATTTCACACTACTTCGCATCCCTGTCGTGTCTGTATTACAAAACAAGAACGGGCTATGTTATCAACTAATCATACGTGAACCGTAACAAAATGCCAGGCTCTATTTCCCCAGTATTGTGATGCGCGTTAAAGATACCAAGAACCAGTTCACATATCTTCTTCCAAGCATTTCATAATGTGTAACTCACTCGCTTTATATCATAGAAACGGTTCATCGAATTTGACCTGGATTCTTCAAAATTCTTTTCTATTGTTAAAATAACAACCACCCCGAATTGAAGGCAATGCGGACGTTGTTACTAAAATTACTTTAAGTTTTCTAACACTAATGGTTACAATTTTGTGTTGAGTTCACGTCAAGAAATTATACTATACTCCTCCAGTAATTGAATGATTGTTTTTTTTTGCATTAAACTTTTTTTTTATCTTGGAATTATTATTGGTGGACAAGGTCTTTCCAGGTTCATCAGGACAGGTGGACGAGCACGGGTCTAGTCTGCAGGATTTTGTGATAGACAAATTTTTGTAAATTTATTTCACCATAAAATTATGATTGGCTGAAAATCTATAAGTTGTTAAGAACTACAAGCATTAAAGTAAAATAAACTACTTTATTATCAAGTTTCTACAGCAAGAACATTGTTTATCAATTCACCAACGTTCAAAAAAGGACAAAAAATGATAAATGATTAAATTATACTTACGAATTAATGGTAATGTATCCATAGATGTAAATAAAAATAATGAAATGATACAATAAAATAAATAAATAACGAAAAAATAAAAAAACAAAAAAGACTATTCGGAACCATTTATGAAAACCAATAATAATTTTGTCAGTGCTGATTACGTCAGGAGATAAAATCTCAATAATTTAAAAAAAAAAACAGCCACAAATTATTATGTCACTTTTCTTAATACTAACTTTATCTGTAAGCGAGGTATCAATATTATTCAAGAGTTTAAATATTTGTTGCAGGCTTAAACGTATGCGAAAGTAGAGAGCTTCAGTTAGAAGAAACATGACATCGACTACGAGGTTACAGGTTTGTTATTTTTTTGACCCACCTATACTAGTAATCTTGAGGGGTTATCCTAGCTTCATCAGACGTGTATGCCAGCTCACGGGAGCTCAGCCTGGCCTGTTTTCTAGCACTAGCAAGGGCATTTCTTCGCTGAACCTGCCACCGGATCAGAATAGCGGCCCACTGAGAAGATCCGACGAGAAACTCAGTGGGCTGTGTTTGTTAATAAGCCTTATAAACTAATTGTACTATATAACTGAGACTTATAACTCATATCTCAAGATAGTATGGCATTTACGTTGTCGATGTCCATGGTCTCTAAAAGCCACTTAACACCAGGTGGGCTGTGAGCTGGTTCACTCGTATTAATATTTAAGAAAAAAACACCTCATTAGCTAATTATTTATTTTTGAAATGTAATAATTTTATTTATGCCAGTGGATTAGATAAATTCTTGACTGTAAGTATTTCTGGAAATTTGAGTTTCAAAAAGTATTATATTATTTAGATTTATCTCTAGTATATGCTACTTTTGTCCTGAACAGTGTTACTTGTTTCATTATTAGAATTATTGAATTGAATCCGGAGTTAGCATAAAGCAAAGTTGTTTAATATAATCAAGACAAAATCAGTAGTGGGAACACATAATCATAATCTTACGTCCATGAAAATTTTATATTGAATGACCACTTTTTGCTTGTTACTACACAAAGCCGCGGATCATTAATTTAACCGCAACGATTTCGAGCTGGTTAGATACACAAGTTAATAAAATAGTAAAGATTCAATGATAAAGCGTGTACGCGTATTTTAATACCACTTTGGTAATTCAGAAGGTTACAAAAGTATATGTGCTAACTACGTTAACAATGGCGTCCACTAACATAAAGAGATACGCAATCCAAAGACTAATAGATAAAAATTTGTGCAAAAACCCGTACGTACTTGTTTACACAACGAAGGGGGAAGATGTTAGTGTGGGAAATTGAATCAAGGCTTTTGAGATCTAGTCTATATTTGTAATTAAATTTAATTGGTAATAAAACTAAAACATTTCTTTCTCACATTTTTACTGCAACTACAACCATAATCTATTTAGTTTATGGCCGTAAAACTTTAACAGCGTACTTTGTAATTATAATTTTTTAAAACGATATTATGAGACTACAAATTAATGTTAGTTAATGAGTTAGATTCTATAGATTTTATTAATACATATTAAATTTTGTAATGGAAACTGAGGCATCAACTGAACCATATTACAAAAAAAAACAACATTAATTGTTTTTTATTGTCTAGATGAGTGAATGAACTCACGGCATATTTGATATTAAGTAGAAATCACACATTAATGTGATTACCCACCATGAGACACGACAGTGAGGGCTCTTGAGAATTGTTGTTTTGAGGTCTAACTTGTTGGACCATTAAACTGTATACACTCTGTTTGATAATTAACTGTTACATGAATCGTTATTAACGTCACCGATTTACAGTTGCTGACGTGCCTGATGGTGTACGCGTCCAGTGTACACGGCATCATGGTGAAGTTCGGCACGAAGGGTGGGCCCATCGAGCCACCGGTCCCTGAGCCGTCGCTGCCTCCCCCGCAGCCGTATCGAGCTCCCGCACCGGTTTGGGAAGAAAGGTCTAATGACGCACCAGACCCCAACGCTCAATGGTAATGTCAATAAAATAAAATTCACATTAACAAATGAATTTGACAATAAAAATGTTTAGCTTTGTATTTATAGTGTATTTTTTTTATTGCTTTCATGGGTAGACATCTACAACGTAAATGCGCCACCCATTTTGAGATATAAGTTATAAGTAAGCAGCGGCTTGGCTCTGCCCCTGGCATTGCTGAAGTCCATGGGCGACGGTAACCACTCACCATCAGGTGGGCCGTATGCTCGTCTGCCTACAAGGGCAATAAAAAAGAAATAAAAAAAAAGTACTCAGTGTAGTTACGACGGCTACCCCACTCTTCAAACCGAAACTCATTGCTGCTTCATGGCAGAAATAGGCTGGGTAGTGGTACCTACCGTGCGGACTCACAAGAGGTCCTACCACCAGTATTTACGCAAATTATAATTTTGCAAGTTTGATTTTTATTACACGATGTTATTCCTTCACCGTGGAAGTCAATATGAAAATTTTGAAGTACGCATTTCATTTAAAAAATTGGTACCCGCCTGCGGGAGTCGAACACCGTTTCATCGCTAGATATGAATGCACCGGGTGTCCACGACGACTTAAACGGTCCAACAAATAAAACAATTAATTGGAATACACATCTTTATATGGATATATTAGTTTGTTAATAACTAATTAATATTGTTCACAGGAGACCCCAGCCCTTCAAATCTCAACCTCGATACACGCATATCGTATACAACGTTCCAACTGCTCCTCCTCTATCTTTAACCAATGCTCAAAAATTCGTCAACTCCTACATACCAAACCGACGAACAGTTCAGCCAATACAGGCAGAACCCACCCAAAACTATTTCACACCAGCCCAATTCTTAAGTTCTCAAAGCCTACCAGGTGTTGGTCTGAGATATTTTGTTCCTTTATATCTCAATGAGCAAAAAATAGAAAAAAGTAAACAGGATGATTCGAAACTAAATCGTATTGAAACCGATCAAGTCGATGAGACTAGTAAATACTCTGCCAGTGATTCTCAGTGGAAATATGAGAAAGAAGCCGCAAAAAGAACTACAAGAAACACGCAAGAGGTAATCAACTATTTTTATCAGAACTGGAGTTTAGCTTATCACAAAATTGATGAACATAAAAGAAATAGGTTTATCAGTAATATATAATAAAATTGGTTAACTCTGACTTGTAGAGCATGTTCTCGGAAAATTACAACGTTATTATTATAAGGGATTTTTATTGAATATCTTTAATATAAAAACATTAAATCTGAAACAACATTCAAACTATTTATTTTGAAATTCATGTCTAGTATTTGTAACTCCATTTTAAGATTTGTTAGCGTACTAGTCTACTTATTACATGACGTGTTTATTTTGTGGCAAATATTTGAATACGTACAAGTTTTAAGTTTAAATTCTTTTGTTACAGGTTGAAACATTCCCCATCTACCAATGGCCAATATATATTATTCCTCGACACCGTTAAGATTTTAACAACATTTTATTAATTTACAGACATCGCAGCTGATCATATTGTGCAAAAACTTTTTTAAACAATATGGATCAAGAAATGTATTTAATAGAAACTCGTTTTTTTTTTTTTTTTTAAATAAGATTATACAGGTAATTTCAAAATGAACTTGCGATGTCATAAGTAGTTAGTGTTTAAGTAAGATTAAGATAAAAGTGCCAGAATTTAAAATAATCGTATACATAATTGCATAAAAATTGCGTCTGACAGTGTTTAATATATAAAAAAAAAACTATGTGAAGTCTTATGAAATTAAATGCACAATGAATAAGTATGTGCATTTGGTATTACAAAAACTGTCCTTCACGGATTGTCATGGCAATTTGATTTATATTTAATATGTAGTAATGTATGGAAGGTACCCTTTCGAATGCATATCAAAATATGATTAATTCGTCTTCAAGGTTAAATATAGAGCTGTGAAAATCACATTCAAATTTCTGATTTACAGCTCACGATTGTGTGATTTCAGTTATTTATGTTGATTTTAATAGTTTTCTGATGGCAGCCCCTTGGCATTCAAACTATAAAACTGACGTTTAATGTTTTCTATACTATAATAAAGTGGAAGTATACTAAAAATTGAATTAGGAATGGATTAGGTTGGAAAATTTGTTGAATCCAAATTAGTAGAGGCGTTCCATTATTGTCAAAAATATTATGGTACCTAATGATGTAATTATATAATACATATTGTTTCATTCGCAAGTATGTACGATATGTAACGACAGATACATTTTGTCGCTCAACCACTGCGAAATAGAAACGAGAAAGACAATTATGATGACTATTTTCACAAAAAAAAACTGGAACATATAATAATATCATTTGTTTTGTGTTCACAATGGCGAGACGAAGTTTTATTACACCATTGTATAAACTATTTTTAGATTTTCGTCAGCAAAAATAAAACAGATATTTGGTTCAGTTATAGGTGTATGTATATATTTTATTTCCAACAGAAACGATTTTATGTTTGTGATTTTTCACGTCGTTAAGTTTTTGTTTATATTTTTAATAATATTCTTTGACGAATCAAACGTTTTTGTATGTATGTCCCGTAGTTTTAATTACGCTTGTAAATATGTAAAATAAATGGATATTATTTTTCAAAGATTTTTCTTTTACCATTTGTTGGTCTTTTTTGCCTATCTATTGCTAATAGCCTCAAAGGGTTACGCTAGCTTCATCAGACGTGTAGGACGCTCACGGATTCCTGCTTTGGAGACTTTGCTAACATCTATAAGCTAATCGGGTATGTAGTTTGCAGCGGTCACGACAAGAGGTAATCGTGTCGCGCTGCTCTTTCGGAGTAATGTTCCGACGCAGTCTACAGATACCAATTGATACTGATTCTAGATCGTCGTCAATTTGTTGCTCAAAAATTTTTGAGATTAAATAAGAATAAGGTGAAGACAAGTAATTTTACTTTGTAAACGAAAAAATGTGAAAATAAATTCTTCTAAATAAAAAAATCGTTTTTCATTTTAGGATGCCGTAGTGAACAAAAAACTTTCAATTACATTCATAAGCTCCCCATGCGGTGGTGAATGAGTATTCATACCTACGATATTTTAATTATCGAGAAAAAAAAACATAAAATTAACACGTTGTAGAACTTTGTATCTAAGCTTTTAATTAAGCTTTAGACAATACTTTATTTATATGACGCTTTTTATAGGTTTTTTTTTTAAATTCAAGATTCAACCTCCACTTTACATATTATGCCTTTCCTACAAAATCATTTATTTCGTTTTTTATGAGTATGGTTTTTATGAGTTAAGTTTTAAGTATAAGTTTTTATGAGTAATTACGATTGACATTAATGTGTTATTTATGTTCAATCTTTATTTACTTCTGATAACAGATAAAGTTTGCAACGGAATGTAGAAAGGGGACAAAAGGCTTAAAAGAAAAATTCACAATAGCGTTTACAAAATAAGTTTGAGTGTTCTCAATTTGATGGAGATAAAATCAAAGTTGGCCGCATCTTCACAATGAATGTTGAAAGGCGTGTTGAAACGGCACCTTTGCTTAACCTCTCCGACTTGCTTCTACCTATTATCAAATGGTACTTTGCCAGTTAAATATTCCATTATCAATCTTAGCTTAGACAACTAAACTACGGAAATGTAAATAAAGCCTTGATTTTTAATCGTTTACCCGTGACATATGATTAAGCGACTCCATAGAAAATCCCTGTCTCTACTTTATTAGATAAAATATATTATGTTCCTTTTAATTCTCCAAACACAAAGTTTGATCAAAATTTGGATGAGAATGATCGAAAAAACAGGCTCATCCAGACACCGCATTGTTACTTTAAGCATTCTCAATGTTAACACTTTTGATACAGTTACCATAGTTTTATAGATAAGACATGTGCACTGGTGGTAGGACCTCTCGTGAGTCCGCACGTGTAGGTACCACCACCCTGCCTATTTCTGCCGTGAAGCAGTAATGCGTTTCGGTTTGAAGGGTGGGGCAACCGTTGTAACTATGCTTGAGACCTTAGAACTTATATCTCAAGGTGGGTGGCGCATTTACGTTGTAGATGTCTATGGGCTCCAGTAACTGCTTAACACCAGGCGGGCTGTGAGCTCGTCCACCCATCTAAGCAACAAAAAAAAGGGTGCGTGTATTTATGTACGCGCGTAAGAAGTTATAGTTTATTTTTATGAAATTTATTACTTTTTTATTTATTTAAATTTTAATCAATTTGAAATAAAATCGATTAATCAACATCCGCAAACACGCATATTGGACATCCCTTTTCTTGACATCGTATAAATTCGGTAATTCTCGGTACGGTTAGGAAAGTTCACGTGCGGCTATATTCAGACTCGCCAAGTTACGTCGGTCGTATTGTAATGAGCGATTTAGTGGGCAACTTCATTCTGTTAATTTTGTGTCATGGTGCGCGCGCATCGTAAAATTTTATCGATTTTTCATAACGCGCCTAAAGAAGTATAACTTCAAAAAAAATAACACGAAATAATTACTTTTCTATTTATCATATAAAAAAACGACTCGCCGGCGTGACTTATACACATGACGAGACAAACTCGTGATGAGTTTGATTTGAGCTTTGCTTCGTGATGGCTGCTATCGTTTGCATTGCAACGAACTCGCCCATGTTACTAGTACTTTTGATAAACACAGTATGAAAATTGAAACTTGATTTAAGATTCAGTTCTATTATTTAATTAAGCGAAGTAAACGTTTATAACCTAATAGATAAACACAAATTCTACGGGTTATACGTACATATATAAGTATACTAATAGAAGTACATATATTTTTTATTGCTTAGTTGGATGTAAGAGCTCACAGCCCACCTGGTGTCAAGTGGTTACTGGAGCTCATAGACATCTACAACGTAAATGCGCCACCCACCTTGAGATATAAGTTCTAAGGTCTCAGTACAGTCACAGTAGCTGCCCCACCCTTCAAACCGAAACGCATTACTGCTTCACGGCAGAAATAGGCAGGGCGGTGGTACATACCCGTGCGGACTTAAGAGATCCTACCACCAGTAAAAAGTTTTCGTTCGGTTAGCGATTATTTTCCCGAGTCAACTCTTCCAGCCAGCATTCGTCAAACAGAAACATCGTTAAGACAGCGCTATTTTCATAATTAAGTATACATTACGTAGTAATAACAGGTTTAGATGTTTGAAAGTCCCTTGTATATCATTCCTTGCGTTTTAAAGCGAACTGGTAATAAGCTATGAGCTTATACATACATAAAGATTGCTGGGTAAATGCTTGCCTATTTACGTCTATTAAAGCATAGTTTAAGGATTTCTTCTTTTTTAATATCTAGATTAGTGAACGTACGTGTTATGACGTGGTTATCAAAGCTAATAGAATATTAAAGCGTGAATACCACCACTTATGTTTATAAATGGGGTTAAACTCTCAATTGTATTGTATTTCGTCTGTCCCATCATTCAAACTGGAACGCATGACTGTTCTAGTGACGCTAGTATTTCTAGCAGGATAGTAGTTCATGCGAGCTTATAATACCATATCATCAGTATCTCTCCCATGGTGATCACTGGTTAGTACAATACTCAAAAAACGCTCTTGCACAGTCTCTGATAAATTTCTATGTTGCCCTTTAAGACATACTCGGGAAGAGATGAGTCTGTATTAAATTATTATAGATCGAAAATTAATTTGTAAATTAAATAGTTAATAGCATTTCAGAAGATTTTCTTTGATCCTTTATTCGTTTAAAATCATTTGTATTAATGCAATATTTAACTAATTGTTCAATTTAAGCACATGTAATCTTCTTGTACTTGCCCTTACCTCACTATGTAGGGTCGGCGTAACATGTCCTCTTTTTTCATTCAGGCCTGTGATACTTCATCTCTGCACCGATACCCTTCTTTTGCATATTTCCCCCTTTCAATTTAAAAACATTGAATGTAGGATTAAGATGTCAATAGCTCGTATAATATTAATTTATTTAGTCACGCAGATTTTCTTTACAGAATTGAGCGGGTGAAATGAAAGACATGAAAGACATTAAGGACGTATTCATACTCATCATACGTATACGTGTGTTCATAATTCTACATTACTTATGTTATCATTCCCGAATCAACTGTATAATTTGTCAGATTTTATTTCAATAGTTAAAAGTGTTTTTTTTTTATTGCCTTTGTAGGCAGACGAGCATACGGCCCACCTGATGGTGAGTGGTTACCGTCGTCCATGGACTTCAGTAATGCCAAGGGCAGAGCCAATCCGCTGCCTACCGGAGACCAAATGTTTGACCAAATAAAATTCTCGCAACACCTAGAGCTTAAAAAAAATTTAGTAGGTTCTCCTAATAATAAACTTTTATGCACCCATTTGTCTCAAGTCGTTAAGATAACGATCGAATATTACAGCCCCACAAGAATTCTAAGCTTATTAGCAGCATTCTTGTTATTCGAAACAGCTCACTTGATGCAGCTTATTACACTTCAATACATCTTTGTGGTTGAGTTCTTAATTGGCCTACATTTTCCATTAAGAGCTCTCATATCTTGTACACAACAAAGTTGTATAATATGTAAAATTCAAAGTTCTTTAGTATCAACAGAATTTTCTAAAATACTAGAAAAAAAGCAATTCAAATGTTCAATAAATAAATAAAAATTGTACATTAAACTGTTATGGTTGAAGTGCTCTTATACTGACTTTACTAAATTTATAACAGAAGTTTTAGAAGTTTTCAGGTACTCATGGCTTAAAAACTTGATATCCGGTGTACTTGTTTCAAATGAATCGGACTATGCCGGAGATCAAATATCGCAGTCTGATCCAAATTTAAAATAATAAAATGTATTTCTTAATTAATTATTTAAAATATTATCCTATTCGAATTCTTATTATTTTGAAATACGGCTGACTTACCCTTCAAAGCGAATCGCATGACTGCCTCTTGTCGGAAATACGCAGCGTACGAGCCTATAATGCGCCATACCTTATGTTTTGACGCAAATTTATTAATTATGCGGTCTTCGATTTATTATCACACAATACAATATTTTGAGCGTAGTTTGCGTTCGCCAATATGTGATAAGTTTGTATTTACTTGAAATTTAGTTGGCTGTCCTCGGAACTAATAAATAATAGTTTAAAAAAACTAACAAAATCCGCTTTTATAGAAAATCCAACTAAATGATAGAAAATAAATTTTAATAAATTTGAATTAAAAATAGTGTAAGAAAAAAATTATTTTATTGTAAATGTAAATGTAGAAATTTATAACAGTTTATTTTCTATTTTTTGGTTGGATTTTCTATAAAAGCGTATTTTGTTTTTTTTTAAACTATTATTTATTTTTAATTTTTTAGCTGAATTTCTCTATCTTCCTGTACGGGGTGGAGACTTGGTGTCTCAGAAAAAAGGAACGCAAAAAGATTGAGGCGTTTGAAATGTATTGCTGGAGAAAGCTGCTACGCATTCCTTGGACAGATATGAGAACCAATGTCCCCATCCTCGAAGAGCTGAAGGTCACCAAGCGCCTGCTGACTATGTGCCAGGAAAGGATCCGGAGTTTCTTTGGGCACATAATGCGATCCTCATTGCACAGCCTGGAGAAACTCACAATTCTCGGACAAATGGAGGGGAAGCGCGCTAGAGGAAGAGCGCCAGCTAGATGGGTTGACCAACTCAAGGAGGTGACTGGAGGCCAGATATGGGGAGCGGTACATATGGCGCAGAACCGGACCGAGTGGAGAAGATTGACATATAGTCACGATCCTCAGCATTGAGGGAACGACCAGAAAGAAGCTGAATTTCAATTTTTTCAATTATTTTGTTTTTTTCAATATTTTTTTAATATTGAATTTCATCAGTTCTTAATAAGTATACCAAATTTCGAGTTCATCCGACGTTTTGAAGATGGTCAAAATCATGTTCAAAGATTCCGTTACAAATATAAATACGTCTGAAGCTAATAAAAGCGTATTAAAAAGGGCACGGTTGTATCAATCAATACGAATATACCAGGTCTTATTCATTAAGCTATGAACCAGCTGGCCTAGTGGCATAATAAGGTAATAGCATTTAGGCCAGACAATACGCCGACCGAAAGCCTGGCGGGCGCGGCGTCGGTAATCGCCGACTCAAGGGGGGCAGGGTGCCTCTTCTGCTTGCAATTCTGTCTCATCCGAGGCTCGAACGCGGTTTGTTGAGCGATAGACAATTTTAGTTAGTTCAACTCCGACATGCCCCGCCTAAAACTCTAAACGCACAGGCGGAAGTTCGCCGATTTTCTCCTGACCCAAAAAAGGCTAAGAACGCAAATGAAATATATAAAATATTTTATTAATTAAGTTATATTTTATCGATGTTGAATATTTTCTTGTTTTTGGAATGAAGTTCCTTATGGAACGATGCGGAGGGGTACCCTAACCGGGAAAAAACGTCCGTAACGTAAGATTTTTATTATTTATGTGTAGCCTTAGTATGGTGGCTATACAGCGTCTAATGTATACGTATAGTCTACGTGATGACGGTTATTATTATTATTCTTATAAATAGCTGTTTCTTTGTATATTATTATTATATATTTTTTATAAATCATTGTGAATAAAATAAAGTTTATAACTTTGTAAAGTAGTTTTTTTTTTATCAATAAAAAAATCATATTAAAAAATGTATACCCGAATAATTATTTTCTTTGTACCTCGAATAGAACTTATAATTAATATTTTTATAATAAGGAACTTCGTTCCTATTATGTCTTTTTTATTTTGCTAATACTCGTATTAGCAAGTGACAAACCATTGACGTCACACGACTTCGACGCTACGAACGCTGAAAAGCAAGTTCACTTTCAATGAAAGTGCAAGTGACACTGACCTGCCCGATACGATGACGATTCATGACGATTCTGTCGGGGAGCACTTTCATGATGCGTCGCTGTGATGGCGATGAAAGCAAAAGCGAAACGAATAGCCGCGTTACCTACATACATACTTTCTTGCTTTGTTGCTTTGTGTTAATAAATTGCGTCAGCCTATTTTGGACGACAAATTTTTTGTTTGCTCAAAGCAGTAATGGATCGACACATTTTTAGGCTATTTTTTATTGCGTAGATGAGTGAAAGAGCTCACGGTATATTATATACTAAGGTCGGTATAAATTAAACATGTGTTGTCCTGGGATAGCACTTTCCAGTTCATCATTTTCTTTTGCTGTCTGGAGTTACTTTCCGTGGATATCGTCAAACGTATTCACCAGTAACAGCATTTTGTGAGTATTATACTAACGTACGGCGATCGCTAACTAACATTTAGCAATTCTAAAATGTATGATCAGTTATTAGAAGCTTCCACTATCCACGCATAGCCTCATGTTTCAAGGTGTATGGTCGCATCCACGTTGTCATGCATGGGTTTAGGTAACCACTTAACACCGTGCAGGCCAGAAGCACCTTTATGAAATAAAAATATTACCACAAATACTACCACTCTTACGAACGGTAGTAACTTACCATTCTTAGTAATACGAGTACCCTTGAGAAGACTTGAACCGCAATTCCTTGTCTGCATATTATCACATTTAACTGCACAATAAGATATCTATCAAATAAATGTAAATAAAAATCTGGCATTTATGCATTACAATGATATCATTTAAAACCATAATAAGCTCCTGGTATTAACACAAGCACTTAATCGTTGATCGTCACGAAAAACGAGTTTTGCTCGAGCCGTCTCGTGTACAATAGAAAAGAGTACAAGGTTCGTTACTTGCATGAGAGGACATCATAAAAGGCAGCTGATGGCCCGCGAGCCGCGATATTGTATTTCTAGGGTTATCAACTATCCAGTTTCATCGATGCGTTCTTTGTTTAGATGTATTCCTGGTGGTAGAGCACTTTGTTATTCGACATCATCCTGATTTTTTTTTCTACCTATGCTAATAGCTTTGAAAGGCTATTTCAGCTTTTTTTTGCTGTTGCTGAAGTGGGTGGACGAGCTCACAGCCTAACTGGTGTTACGTGGTTACTGGAGCCCATAGACATCTACAACGTAAATGCGCCACCCACCTTGAGATATAAGTTCTAAGGTCTCATCATTCTAAGGTCTCATAATCAAGCCGAAACGCATTACTGTTTCACGGCAGAAATAAGCAGGGTGGTGGTACCTACCGGCGCGAACTCACAAGAGATCCTACCACCAGTAAAAAATATGTAGGTGAGCCTAACATGTAGGTGAGCTCACGGGGCTCAAACCGGAAGTGTTGCTAACACTGGCCCTAGCAAGAGCAGTGCTTCGCAGAATCTACCACCGGATTGGAAACGCGACCCACTGAGAAGATCCGGTGACAAACTCAGTGAGCTGTATCTATGGGTTAATTCGCTCCTGGAGGACGCACGAGGTCAATCCTACTAATGAATAGTCATACGTTCTGGTTTGAAGAGCGGGATATCAGTTAGATAATTCAATAGAGTTTTTGACGTCATGTAGGTGATTGACAGCATTAACGCTGTTATGTTTATGGGATCCTATAACCTTGAACATCTAATAGTTGGTGAGGTGGTTGACCGATTCGATTTTTAATACATTTGTTTTTCGTCGCATATAGTCTCGTAATAATAGTCCAATAAACAGATATACATTGACTTATAGTAGATTTTTATTGCTCTTGTCGGCAAACGCATACTGCCCGCTTCGTATTGAGTGATTATCATCGCCCATAGACCTCAGCAATGCCAAGAGTAGAGCCCAGCCACTGCCTACCGTTAATTACTTACCAAATACCTCGAAACACGATATAACGAAATCATTAAAAAAGGTTTTTGCTTGTAATCCTTAATTGTGACCTCTAAAAAGGTTCTGGTTACACTTGAAAGGTAGACAAGAACACCAAGATTCTAATGATAACATTGTCTAACCGAACTGAATTCAGAATGACAGAATTAAAACTGATTCCGTATTCAGTAGTTGCATAATGTTGATCTGGCTACTTAATATTGCGTGGATTATGATTTTAGACAACAAAATTATTCGTAGCACGTGTAATGCTTGTAAAATGAAAATATGTTTGTTTTTTAAGTCTTAAGAAATTCATTTTTATATTATCTCAGTGGGCAGACGAGTATGCGCTTTATGGAATGAGGTCACTGCCGCCCGAGCCGCTGCGTGCCATAAATTAATCTCCATTAGCCTCGGCCGAAAAAAAATATGTCGTAGTCCCTGGAAACACCGTAGGGGTAACTCATTTTAGTTTCAAAGCACACAGAGGGAATGAGCAAACCCAAAAACTCTTATTACTTTTTATAATTTTTGTATCGAGTATACTAGTTGGGAAACTGAAATAAATAAAAATTAAGTAACACTAATATGGCAATGTTTCGGACGCAGGTGGTTTAAGACAAATTGGTATTGTCTGCTTTAAATACTAGGGGTTCGATTGTAAAGAAAAGATAGCGGCAAGATTTCTATTAGCTAGAAATATAATTCAAGGACTTTCGTTTTTTTTTGCCCTTGTAGGCAGACAGAGGGTTCTTTTTCGCAGTGAACGCGTAAACTTCTGTCCTCAACGGGTTCAACTTCAACCCCACTCGGAGACTCGCCGCAGAGAGTTCTCCACTTCGGACACAGGTTTTTATTGTCTCTAAGGAGGCACCACGCACCGAGAGAGTTTTCATTATATTGTATGTTACGTATGATTGACCATTGCATTTTGTTAAATGAATTTGGCATTCATAATTACAACTGTGTAATTGCTTATTGTAGTTGTTGTTTCTATGTGTAGAACTTTATTTAAAAAAAAATTGAAATTATAAAAAAAAACTTACATTAAGTTAACTTTGCGATATTTAACGAACACTTAATTATATTGTTACGAACGTAAACAATGTCTAAGGCGGAATATTTATTGTGCTCATCTATAAGACCTTTGATCTCAACGGATAAATTAATACTTCAACATCGCTACAGAACTATCAATTAGAATTCTAAACTCAATAAAAAAACAAACTAATTTACATGTTCAACATCGGTAGTAGAACTCATTTTTTCATTATTATTTCAAAAAGCAGCCTATTTTTAAGCTATTGCATAGATTTTATCGCCGGCTTTGAGCGCCGCGACTGAATCAAGAAATTTCGTAACGAAAATAACCTGACACCCCTACTACGCCTACTATGTAGCTCGCGTTCAACACATTCACACGTTGCGCTTGTGTAGTATTTGTGAATAAGCGCGTGGCGTGACGTCACACTGCATGCACATCATGACAAGTCTGCCCATCTCTCTCTCGTGCGGTCTAGCTTATGAGTTTGAAAGGGACAGTTAATGTTTTGCTTTTATTAATGTTTAATATAGCGTGGTCTTGTTTTATTATTGTTTTAATATTAAGTTATTATTGTCTAATTATAATTGCATAAGTTGATAAAAAATGCTATGCAATAGCTTTACCGCGGCAGTTCCCAAGTGCCACACGTTTGTTTTTTGTCTTTATTCTGTCTCGATCACAATTTTAGATTACTGACAATCTATTATTACTAAAAAAATAAATTGCAAGACTAAAGTCATATTAAATCATAACTAATTTAAAAAAATGCTAAGTTTTGAATAGCTAAAGGATATTCGACTTAATACTTCCAATATCGTGATATGTTATATGTCAGACTTCACATACCAAAGGTACACAAAAATATTCCCAAGCAGCCAAAGAGCATTCACCGAGATTCTTTCACGAGACGTCGGAGGCGAGGTCATACCTACAAATCTTCTTTTATCGTAATTACAATACAAATATCTATAAATAAAATCCCCGCGCTAAACTAATGACAGCCGAGGGGAATATTTACATTTGTTTGCTTAAATATATTACGTCAGTATAATATGTAGTAAGATTACTTGGCGGATGTGAGCGTCGGAGTTAAACTTTGATGAAATCTGATAAGAATATCGTTGGCAATGCTCGTACGAATTCATTTCCATTGATTGTTTTACCTTTACGGTAGTCCGCACAGGTATGTAGGTACTACCACTCTGTTTCTTTTGCGAAGCAGTCATCGTTCCAATTTGAAGAGTAGGATAGTAAGTTCTGCTATATTTGACTTCACGTCTTCAAGTACGAGGCAATGTTATTAGTATTAAATTTATTTATTTCAGACAAAGTATTAATACATCTTAATGTTAGTAACAGTGATTTCTTAAAAATATGTTAGTAAGGACATAGTAACAAAAGAAAAAGAACAACATACATACATACAATTAGAAGAAGAAAAAAAAATGTAGTTTACCATTACGAGCACATTTTGCGGACCTCTCTACAATTATTGAGAAAAGGTCCATTTAATCTCGAGAATATCATGGCAAGGATGCTATTAAAGTTAGCTCCTTCCCTGTAGCAACTACTACTTCTTTGAAAAGTCTAAAGGATCAAATAACCTTTAATACACCTTTTGAAGTTATTGTCGTATTTCTCAAGTCATTCTCAGGTTGAGCCCGTGAGCTCACCCACACGTCCGGGCGTAGCTGGAATAGCTTCTTAGGCTACTAACGAATAGGTAGGGGAAATATCATGGTATTATGCATATTATTATATATATATATGCATATTATTGCATATATAAAAATATGCATATTATTATGTTTTAATTTCAGAGGTAAGTACCAATTTTTCTAAAGGTCATACTTAACACGTGTTCACTACTAAGTCAAACGATGAGTGAATAAAGAAGAACGAATTCTCTGAACTCTACAGTGAAACGATTTTATAAAAATCAAACATTAAAAAAAGATAATTGGTGGAATTTTTTCTCATTAATTTTATAAATATTCTTAATGTATAAATATAAAGTTATAATATTATAAATGTTAATCTCCTTGATAATTTGTAATATACACAAATATAATTTACAATCGAGTTATTATATATAACAACGTGTATTATAAATTAAATTCTCATAATTATTTTAAAACGACGTCTATTTCTATTCTTATTTGAGCATGCAATTTTGTAATCCCTGTAATTAATACAAGGGCAAACCAACGTGTAAATACATACCATTACTTGCTATCAACTTCTCATTAAAGAAGCATCGTATTATGGTCAAGGCGACTTCACATTAAAAAATACCTCATACAATATTATAATGCTTCGTGACAATTGAATATTATGACTTAAAAATCTCCGAGAATAAAATAATCTTTTATTTTGGCACGTAATTGCAAAACTTATCCAAACGGAGAACGGAGGAAACGGAGGTTGTTGTTGCGTTGACAATTTATGTATTTTTCATAAATAAATAAAAATGTATTTGGATATAGTGCCTTATTACCCAAACGATGTGTAGTGGATATCTATGGATTTAAATGAGAAAAAAATCAGTTGAGCTTGGAAATTAGCTCTTTTTTGCTTAGGTGGGTGGACGTACTCACGGCCCACCTGATGCTAAGGCCCATCTGCAACATAAATGCCGTCACCTACCTTGAGATATGAGTTCTAAGGTCTAAGGTTCTAAGGTCTCAAGTTCTTTTTGAGTAAAGTAGATTGAGAGTTAATTAGCTATTGGAGCCTACATATATCATAAAATGGATGCGTCGCTGTACACCTTGAGAGAAAAAACCCCAGTAATATTTCAATACGATTTTCTTACATCCCAGACTGGAGAACACCATTACTTCGCGGCAGTAATGTATACGATTGGCTACCAGCCACTCTACTCACAATACGCACCACCCCTACCTACTCAACTTAGAAATTAAGTGGAATAGTATAAAATTAAATAGGACATACTACTGCAAATCGTCAGATTAGTGCCCCGTGAGCTCAGCTACTCGCCCGGCGAATCAGACCCCTCGAGGTCATTAGAATATGTAAGAAAAAAAAACTGCAAACTGTAATTGTTTAAGTATCTGAAGCTGTAATCGCATATCTAAATATGCGTAATCCTTTCCAGCGCTAAGGCGATAAAGTTTTGTTTTGAATGGCTTGATATTAAAAATTAAAAACGTGTGGCTTGTGTAGCACTTTCTATGATACTACCGAATGTATTTAAAAGAATAAAAACATAACAGTGACTGACTGTAACAATTAAAATTAAAGAACAATAACAGCATAATATATTATACAAATAAAAATGAACAACCAGATCACGTAAGATCCTATAACTATAAATTATTGACTGAAGTCATAGTCTATAGCTAAAATTGAAAACTTTGCAACCGTTACATACGATAAAGTTTAATTACAATAATTGAGAACTAAAGTACCTCTTTCAATTAATCAATCCGAAGACAAAACGCTAGTGGTATTTCTGTGTGTCAACGGTTGATTGGTTCTAAAGTAATAATGCACATAATTATTCTGCGTCTGTATGTTGAAAGTTAATGATGTTTAATTAGTATAGAAAGATTTTACGTCATTTTGCATTAGTCAAGTTTTGTGTACAGCTGAAATGTAATTCATTAATTACTTAGAAATTACATATTTTATTGCTTGCTTTAAAATAGAAATTTCTGTGCGTTGAAGTAATGCCACCTTTTTTTTCCTCTTCATGCCTTTATCTGTCATTACGCGAGGTTGGCGTATCCTCTTATCATGCTACATAGGGATTTGGCATGAGTTGTACAATCGACCGCCTGCCTAATCGACCCTCATTGGATTATATCTCTAGTAGTCCATTGCAAACGTGCCACAGGAAGGGACTTTTTATGTTTATTTTTTTATCTTTCTTATACTTCATTAGTTTTTGTGTCTAAGATTTCCATTTTATTAGTGTAAACATTTAAAATAAACATTTAATGTTACATTTTCATTTGCCAAAAGGAAAAAAAACCGTTTTTATTCGTATTTCTGTATTTTCATTAAAATCTCAAACTGACGTCTGACATTAGCCTACCTGTACCTATCACATATTCAGAAATGACTTCCATTAAAAACAATTAACATCAAGCACTCAGTTACAACAGCATAATTACCTATTCTGAGCTTGTTAAAGTTTTGTGAACTTTAGAAATTTCTGCCGCAATGCACCGTCGTGGCAATCAAACCTTCTAGTTTAAGGGTAGAGTAGACGTCATGACGTATAGAAGCCGTATAATACTACAACTTTATCGCTAAAAACTCATACCCGATCCTGTAGACCGAATGGTAAAACGTCGACGTCGCCCAAAACACGTCATTACGGATCCTCCTGATCCATTAACGGTGCTTTTAGGTACCACAAGCACCGGTCACCGTGCTTGTCGAACCGGTCGCTTGCGACGAAGGGCTCGACGTGCAAATTAACCCACAGACACAGCCCACTGAGTTTCTCGCCGGATCTTTTCAGTGGGTTGCGTTTCCGATCCGGTGGTAGATTCTGCGAAGCATTGCTCTTGCTAGGGCCAGTAATAGCAACACTTCCGGTTTGAGCCTCATGAGCTCACCTACTCGCCCGGTTACACTGACAGCCTCTCAAGGCTCAAGCTTAGGTAGAAAAAAGAAGAAGATAAAAACCCACCCAGAAGTAACTTTAAAGATGTGTATATGAGCTACCTACCTACTTGGTGTTAAGTGATTGTTTCCTTAGATGTGAAATCAATCTCTATTATATTGTATTTCCCATATCCAGTGGTTTTCGGGCGTCTTTTGGGTCCGCACGGGTAGGTATCAGTTCGTGAACTCTCCCTCTTTTTCCACTGGAGGCGCAGAGTCCGACATAACCCGGTCCGACCCCCGTTGGCAGGGTATCAGTACAGACTGGGATTCCCCATCGATACAAAAAAAAGTATCACCACCTCGCCTGCTTCTGTCGTGAAGTAATAATGCGTTTCGGCTTGAAAGATGGGATAGTCTCAAGGTTGCTGACACCATACAGCTTGTAACATTCGTTGGCTCAAATAATCACTTAATACTAGGTGAGCCGGGAGCTTGTCCACGCATCTGTTATTATTATTATTTTCCTAATATAATGTATAAATTAGAAAAAATGTACAGCGTAATATTGTCACGCTCTCAACAAGGCAAGCAAAATTCAACTAGATACTAGATTATATTGAACAACAAATTCATTTTGAAAATATCAATGTACCCATTTATATTCGCGGACCAATTTTGGCGAGTTCTCAACTAATTTTCATTGCTATTTAATATCAGAACTAGCCATATGGGTATTAATGTGATTCAAAACGACTTATATCACTGTTTTAAATAGACCATAAAGGCTTCTATGGTGTTAGTATTGCTGGATAAATCAAAGTAATTGTCGAATGTGAGCCTTTGTATGTAAAGGTGATTTCTCAGTTGCAACGTAAAACGTTATCAATTTGGATCTGCCGTGATGCTAGTAATTTTGTAATGCAGTATTGAAAGACGGTACCGACATGCCTGCGAGTGCTTAAACTAAGCGAGCATCTTGATGGAAATGTATCAACGATCGTGATTATCTAGATACGGCATGTATTATTTTGTATTTGACTGTTTCTATTGTAGTTTTATATATTGACAGTCGTTGTATTTTCTCAGGTTTTCGCTAGTTATCGATATAATAATAAAATCTATTTTCACGATTTATCTCACGTTCTATATTGTTCTTATATTATTTCCGACTTTCTAGAAAAAACGCAAGATTGAGCCTTAAAAGTACTTTGAATTCTGATCATATTTATTTGGTATTTATTAAGTATACCTATAAACGCTTTATTCAAATTTGCCTTTAATATGTGCCACAAATTAAGATTATTTTAATCGAATGTTAAGCAAGCATTACCTACTGCTTTATTTAGATTAGTACTGTTAAAAAATGAACAACCAAATATTAAGTAAAACTGACAAACTATATCACACAACTATCAGACATGACGCATGAGATTATACTTTCTAAGCAAAGAAAAAAGAATATAGTTACTTATAATTTAACTATGAAATAATTTTATTTAATAGTTTTACAATCAATCAAGCTACTTCTCCCTATACCGTATTCTCTTTTTCATTATCCCACAATTCTTTGCTGAAACCTGTTTTCATGACAAAAGCATATCGACAGTATTCGGAGAGGCAATGTCACTCCCATAATAAAATTTTACATCAATTTAAAAAATATATTTTTTTTTTCATTCATGATAAATCTGTTCTTCTAGAAATTCTACGTTCACGTGGAATCTGTTTAAATATTGATCAGCATTACTTACACATAATCCAAGGTAGTATACCTTTTACTTCATAAAATACAATCAATTGTGGATAGTTTCCTCACAGCCTCAGCGTTCGTTCATTTATTATTCTCTAAATTAAACTTTGTTGTATGCTCTTTCGCTATCGTAAATTTTACGTAATTACAGTTTTGTAATTTTGAAATATCGTCCGATGGAGTTCAAGTCCTTTAGCGCAATAAATTTTAAAACCACAATTTGCTACCAAGCAAATACTTAATAACAAATTCAATTATATATCGAATTATGGATTGGGTTCAAATAAGACATTTTAAGAAACCTTCCGCACTATGCATAATTTGAATATTATTTATCTATTTACCGCTTGTAATACGTGAAGCTAAAACTTTGTACCCCCTTTTAACGAAAATTGCACGGACGGAGTAGTATGAAATTTCCCACACTTATAGAGAATAAAGAGAAGGAGTGCAGAATGCTATTTTTTTAATTATCCATAAAAATAGATTAACGTCGAACGCGTCGCTTGCGACGACGGGTTCGACGAGGACGGTGACTGGTGCTTGTGGTGCCTAAAAGCACCGTTAATAGATCAGGAGGATCCGTAATGTCGTGCTTTGGGCGACGTCGACGGTTTACCATTCGGTCTACTGGGTCGGGTATGTAGTTTCCAGTGGCTAAGATGAGAGGGTTCTCATGTCGTGCCGCCTTCTCAAAATGGCGCAGCGATGCCGACTGATCGGTTCAATAATTACCGAGTATATAGAGAACGTAATCTTTCCCCAACCTATTCGCTGGTAGCGTAAGGGACTGTTCCAGGTACTATTTACTGGTGGTAGGACCTCTTGTGAGTCCGCGCGGGTAGGTACCACCACCCTGCCGATTTCTGCCGTGAAGCAGTAATGCGTTTCGGTTTGAAGGGTGGGGCAGCCGTTGTAACTATACTTGAGACCTTAGAACTTATATCTCAAGGTGGGTGGCGCATTTAAGTAGTGGATGTCTATGGACTCCAGTAACCACTTAACACCAGGTGGGCTGTGAGCTCATTCACCAAACTAAGCAGTAAAAAAAAAGAAGGTACGTGCATACGGGTGTTTGAGCTAACGTGGTCAACTTGAGAGAATTTGCTTACACTAGCCCTAACAAGAGCAGTGCTTTGCAGAATCTACCACCGGATTGGAATCGCGATACACCGAGAAGATCAGGCGAGAAACTCAGTGGGTTGCGTCTATGGGTTAGTTCGCTCGCCAAACTCTTCGTCTTAATCGAGGAATTCAAGGAGTTCAGCTTCGCCGTGTTCAGCTGATGCAACATGTTTTGTAAATTGCCATATATTTCCTGCATCCATTTACGGCAGATTTCATTGAAACTTGAAGCAAACACAATTACATTTTTATTACTGTTAATATTCAATAATTAATTGACGTTTAAGTATAATAAATAAAAAAAGGAAAAATATTTATAAGTAAGTCGTCGTGGCCTATAAAATAAAGTCCGGCGTATTCTTGTGAGGGTGCTCAATTTGTTTCAAATAAAGATGTTCTTAACACATGCGACTTTCGCGATAAGGGATAAGGGAAAATAACAATTGTGTAGGTAATAAAACATAAAAAATTTTTTTTTGCATAATTAAAGTTAGTAATTAATTGGTAATTACTGAATGGTATATTGTAAGCTTACGTGGGTAGTTTTTTATTTTTTATTGCTTAAATGGGTGGACAAGCACACGGCCCACCAGGTGTTAAGTGGTTACTGGAGCCCATAGACATATACAATGTAAGTGCCGCCACCAACCTCGGGACATGAGCTCTAAGATCTCCGTTTTTACAGTAACAATGGCTGCCCCACTATTCAAACCGAAGCGCATTACTGCTTTACGGCAGAAATAGGCACGGTTGTGGTACCTACCCGTACAGACTCACAAAACATCCTACCATCAGTAATTACGCAAATTACAATTTTACGGGATTGATTTTTATTACACAATTTATCGTGGAAATCAATCGTGAACATTTGTTAAGTACGCATTTCATTAGAGAAATGGTACCCGCTTGTAGGATTCGAACACCGTTACATCGCTTTATACGAATGCACCGGGCTTCTTAGCCTTTAGGCCACGACGACTTCAATACCACCATTCTGCGTATTTCTGCCGCGAAATAGTCAAGAGTTTCATTTTGAAGGTGGAACGGGCACAGTACGATACAAAACAGTTGAACACCAAGAGCATTGAACATATCGTAACATGTATTCACGAGTACTCAAAGTTCACAGCATGTTAGCAATGTACTTATGACGCTACTAACATGGACAGGAATTACGTGGGACCTCTGATAGTTCCAAGAATAGTAACAGCCAAATTATTACTAGTTTAATTTGATAGTCTGCAGCGACATTACACGCTTACTTTTTTCTAATAAGTTTTTTTTTCTCATATCACTTCTATTAATATATTTCACTTGTTTGTACCTTTACTATACAGTACGCATGTAGGTTTCATCATCATCATCATCATCAGTCTGTATCTCTCCACTGCTGGATGTAGGCCTCTCCCATAGTTCGCCACAATGAACGATCCTCCGCCTTCCGCATCCAATCTCTCCCAGCATATCGCCGCAAGTCAGCGGCCCAACGGGCAGCGGGACGCTGTAATGTATAATAATGTAGGTTTAAATAGTTTTAATTCAAGAAATTGTATTTTATTTGTGCTTATTATAAAATATATAGTACCCATAAAAATTGTTTTGTACTGATCCCAGCCACAAACAAATGAATGTCGCACAATCGAGTTTTTTAACTGCCGTTCGGTTTTAATTTAATTTTATGTTTTAAAGAATAATATCAATAAAATTATGGTATTAAATTGATGTTAATTATCGAGCCGTCTCTGTAGGCAGCTATCGAATGGACTAATTCAGAACTCTTGTGAAGGTTTTCTTAAATTCAAGG
Source organism: Bombyx mori (assembly GCF_030269925.1). Classification (NCBI taxonomy): domain Eukaryota; kingdom Metazoa; phylum Arthropoda; class Insecta; order Lepidoptera; family Bombycidae; genus Bombyx; species Bombyx mori. The sequence goes on from NC_085128.1 coordinate 6,229,638, forward strand.
CAAATGTGATATAACACTCATCAAGATTTAACCTACTTTATGCGTAAATAAGATTAAATTCAAAATTTATTGGAGCAAATCTCGATCGAATGTCAGACCAATATCTAAATTAAAATGTATTTATCTTGAATCCAGTCTTAATCGATTCATGTCAGATTAATTTAAATTATTAAATATTATTTAGAACGAAATCATAATATGAACACTTGAGTGTTATTAGTTAATATGAAACAAATATTTAGAAGAGTCTTTTTTTTTTTTAGTACACGAATATATCAAGCTAACAGTTTTTACTAAAGAGGAATATTCTGTCAAAACATTGTCAGACGGATTATGTTACCATCAGCAAATACTCTTACGGTTAATCCGGTTGTGTGTTTCACGCTAAATTTTGTATCGTGTAGTGCATTATCTCTAAGGAACGTGAAACAAATGGCATCAAAGATCTTTTTGAAAGAGATCGCTGTAAACTATGCGAAACGACGAAAATTGTACCATGAAATGAAAATAGAGACATTAAACGATTGTATTCGTTTTTTGGAACGAAATTCCTTATGGCACGATGCGGAGGGTAAACTTTGTAATAACCTATAAAAAATAAGATATTTTTATTATGTATTTTTTATAAATCATTGTGAATAAAATGAAGTTGATAACTTTGTAAAGTAGTTTTTTTTTTTTTTTTTATCAATAAAAATCATAATGAAAAATGGATACCCGAATAATTATTTTCTTTATACCTCGAATAGAACTTAAAATTAATATTATTAATATAGATAAGGAACTTCGTTCCTATCCGGTACCCCACGACACCACTCATCTTTTTTTATTTATTGTTTAGTTTAATGAACGACTAGTTTAATGATCTATCTGGTGTTAACTGTTTACCGGAGCTCATAGATATCTCTACGAAAATGCCGCCACCCACCTTCAGACATAAAGTCTAAATTTGAACTGTATACTACGAGTATATATATACATCTCTGTATCGCTCATCTAAATCGCTAATTTAACTTTGATAGTTCATTATTACCGGGAGCAGGCAAAATGCGAATGTGTAACGGATTTTTTGTTTGTTTTTACGGACAAAAATCCATAAACAATGCAACCTCTTACTTGAATGTATCGATGTTAGAGCTGCTTACTTGAAATAATCAATATTATATATATTGTTTAATTGTATAGTTTCATGTAGAGTTCAAAAAAGTCAAAAAATGCAATGCTCTTATTGCATCCTTTAATATTGAGCGAATTAGATGAGCGATACAGAGATGTTTATGTCAGTCATGCGAACCGATCGAACCATGATCGCAACATCTCCTTACATCGCGTCTTATGATTCGATGGAAAAGTCGGGAAATTCTCAACATTACAAATTATCTCGATTGTTGATTCGGGGAGCAAGGAAATCGCATATTCGATTGTAATTTTGAATCGAATTCAATTTTACGATTGTTCAGATAATTGCTTATTATCAATTCAAATAGTGTATGAAAAAAATTACCAGCTTATGTAGGAGTAAATCCAAGTTACATGCCTAAATGATTACTGTACTTTGATTGATAAAATGAGGTACAACAATTTTTATGTTTGTCTACGAAGGTGTTAGCTAGTAGGTCGAAAGGATTTATTACCGATCATATTTTGAATTATTTTTATTAACTACATGTGACGAATATGGTCATGATAACACTTAATTGGCACTTAGTGTCGACTGTCAAGCAAGCCTTGGGAAGAAGTTATATGCCTGTTTTAGGAACTAATGTTCTTGAAATCTTGTGTACTTTATATTTGTGTGTGGAAAAATATGTTTTAATAGTATTTTATTTACAGTACACAATGTAACGCAAATATTGTATAACATTTTGGCTGACGAACATGATTTAAATTTGACTTTTGTTTTAGGTTCATAACAAAATGAAATAAATAATATGCATTCAGTTAAGTGAAAAAAGATTAAGTTTTTATTATTGGCGCACGATGAGCTCATGACCCGTCTGGTGTTAAGTGGTTACCGGAGCCCACAGACAGCGACACCGTAAATGCCGCCATCCAATTTCAAACATGAGTCCTAAGTATATCGCTCCTTTAGAATTATAGAGACCCTTTTCGAAATTTTTGGATTTCGTCGTATAAAGGGACAAAGCTATCCGTCGGTCTCTTTCACTCCGTCCCCTTCCTCTACGTTTTTTCGGTTTGAGAACTATAATCGATGTTTTCCAAAAAACACATTTTTTGAGTTGTCTTTAGAATTCTAAAGGTGCGATAATAATATGTTTCATAGTACAAACATGTTAATCTTTTTGCACTTTGTATATTCTATTATTATACGATAGTATTATTTGAAGGTCGGTCATCACTCTTCGCCACGTAATACTGAAGTGGTATTGAACACGATACATTCTTCATATTTCTTAGTAAAATCATATTTTAATAAATTATTTACAACCCGGTTCATGTTAAATACTACAACAATGATATTAAGGCCGTTAATTACATTATTCTAATGAAACATAATAACTACACGAAGCCACTGTTATTACTATTAGTAGACTAGATTTTCGTCTGCATCTAAGCTTGCGTGGACTACACAATACTAACTGAATGAAAGAATGCCCATATTATTATTGAGGGATAAAACTATTTCCATATTGAATTTCGTCAAAATCGATTGTGGTTTGGGCGTAAAAAGTTAACGGACAGACAAGTTACTTTCGTGTTAATTCAATATTAATAATCGTTATGTAACTTCTATTAAAATATAGCATGAAAGAAAAGTCCAAAAATGTTTAATGGAAACAAACTTTAAAACTAACCTTATATTAGCTGTCAATTCTTTTTTTTCCTACCTAAGCTGATAGCCTTGAGAGGCTATTTCAGCGTAACCTTAGCTAGTAGGTGAGCTCACGGGGTTCAAACCGGAGTGATGCTAACAATTGAAACAAGTTCTAATAAAACTCTGGAAGATTCTGTCGATGATGAAAATTTAAGTAACAATAAGGATAAGCTTGTAATAGAAAGAAAATCAAAAAGAAAGATAAATCCAATTTTAAGATATGGTAATCCAGGTTATCCTGGTAATAGGGTCAGCCCTAGCAAGAACAGTGCTTCGCAGAATCTACCACAGGATCGGAAAGGCGTCCCACTGAGAAGATCCGGCGAGAAACTCAGTGGGCTGTGTCTGTGGGTTGATTCGCAAGCGACGAGTTCGACGAGGACGGCGACCGGTGCTTGTGGTATCTAAAAGCACCGTTAATGGATCGCGAGGATCCGTAATGACGTGTTTTGGACGACGTCAACTGTTATCATTCGGTCTACAGGATCGGGTATGAGCTTTTAAATTCATCTGTCTACCCATGAAAACTTTAAGAACTTCCGAAGATGTGCTTGCGTCAACAAATAAACATACATTTTATTTCTCTCACTATTCTGAAATTTATAGACACATATTATTATAAGCGTTGACGAGTTACCATCATTTTGATCTTATTAAGCTTGTTATAATAATATCGGTAAGTACAACTATATTTTACGATTTTAAACTAGCGCCATCTATATTTATTTATGTGTACTAACCAAAAGAGCTGCAACGGGTATTTAAACTTAAATTATACTCACAAAACGTAGTCAATGACGACGAAGTTCACTAATAGTCTACTAGATGGCGTTAATTAACAAAGTTGAAATCTGAACAAAATGAATTATTAGTGAAAAAGTGATTGAGTACAGAGAAGGGTCAATTTACAAGAACAATAAGCTTCTAATGCGGATAGATGGGAAGTCAGTAAAGGCACCGAGACGCATTTAGTTAGTCCTATGCTGTATTATTCATTACACTTCAAGAATTTTAATATAATTGCTCTGGATGATTTAATGCCACTCAACGAAAATTTTATGACGAAAAGAATATAGTATTAAAGGAAAAACATAATTTATACTACGTAAACCTGTTCTGTGAGTCGGACTAAAAACTTACTTGGCATTTAACTCCTGGTCGCCTATTGAAAACTGATTAATTAAGCATATATTTTCAGGGTTAATACATGGGGAAAGGGTTCAATGATCCGTGAATCTCTCAGCGCGGGTCGCAATAAATTATTATCTAGGTACCAAAAGCGGGAATTGCTGCTCTTACTAAACCAAATAAGTAAGTTTCTTACAATTATCATTATAGTAACAAGGTTACGTTTCAGTTAACGGGCCGTGAGAAAACTGAGAGCTGAGTGTGCTTCGTCCTACTCTCAATTTCGTAGTTCAATTAGCGCACAGTGATGAGCAACAAATAAGATCTTGAAAACCACGGGAACACTTACTCATGCATTTTCTTGCGAATACATACTGCAATTGCAACATGTACAAAACAAATACAACCGAATGAGTAAATTTTACATAATAATATATCAGGAAACGAATTGTAATTTTTTAAATTATTTTACCCAAATATCAAGTACTAATATTTTGATATTGTTTTTTTTTAATTTTTCCTATTAGAAATAATATGCTTGATTATTGTTCTATGTAGTAAATATTAACCTCCTACAGATTATAACAGAGCAAACCTTTAAATATATTTTTGTAGAAACTTATTTTAAGGATTCTCTATGGATATAATGTATATAAGTGTGTTGGTTTGTTTGTGTTTTTATTTGTCCTTCTTTCACGAAGCAACGGATTGACATGATTTTTTTTGAGTGCTAGTTAGGTCAGGGAAACGACATAGGCTGCCGTATATCTCGAAAATCATCTCATTCCGACGGGAAAATACACTGATACTTGACCGCCTTGACGACGCGAGCGAACCCGCAGGTACCAGCTAGTACCTATATAAGCTACTATATGGTTAAATAATCTATGCATACAACGTAACTTACATTTTATCTAAGGATTTACAAAAAAAAGAGATTATACTACTAAGCTACTTATCTTATGAGCTAATAGTGGTAGGTACATAGGTACATACTTTTGGGATGGCAAAACAAAATAAATCAGTACTAAATTTGTAGTTATTTCTAAAGAGCGGAAATGTTACTGTATGCAAATTTTGTTCTCTCAAGCTACCAGAAACGTTTTGTTTATTTTTTCTATGCGTACATATTTCCTTTTCATTACAAAGGAATCTTAGTGATGGGAAACGCATACATGAATAATATAATATTATTATAATACTTCTAAGTATTTTGTAAGTCACAAAAAGAAGTGAAACATTTTTGGAGTTTACTCCTTTAGAATCGATTTACATATATAGGCCCGGGGTATGAAAATTATGGGGACCAAAATCGTACTAGCATGTCACACGAAATGCGTTATGCGCCTGATTGCGCATGTCACACGAAATGCGTTATCGCAGGTGACGCCGGGCTGCTGCGCCGGCAGTCCGCCACAAAGCCTCGTACTGATCGCGCGTTTCTCTCATTATTGTATTTTCATATATTTGTTAGTCGTTTGTTTTGTGTCTCGTTAATTTGTTAATAATCTGTAGTGTATCGTGTTGTCGTAATATAGAACTATTTCTCGTATTGTTTCGTTTAATTTTTTATATCCAGTAAACTCCAGTCGTGCGTCGGAGCGGACACACACACTTTTTGATTAGATTTCGTGTACGTTATTCTAATTTTATAGTTTCCAAACTACAATTTTAAGAGTATCTGACACTTATACTCGTAATATATGGTTGAGTTTTTTTATTTTTTATTGTTCGTGTAGAGGCAGATGAGCATACAGTCCAACTGATGCTGAGTGGTTATCGTCGCCCATGCACTTCAGCAATGCCAGGGGCTGACTGCCGAGTGATATTCTTTGTGAAACGTAAATTTAAATTGGTTATCTATACTAATATTATAAAGAGGAAAGATTTGTTTGTTTGTTTGTTTCGAATAGGCTCCGAAACTACTGGACCGATTTGAAAAATTCTTTTTCCATTAGAAGCCGACATTGTCCCTGATGAACATAGGCTACTTTTTTTTAATTTTTTTTTATTTTATGTTTTTGGTTTCATGTGTGTTTTAATGTTTCCGAAGCGAAGCGAGGGCGGGTCGCTATCTATATCTATACTATAATATTATAAAGAGGAAAGATTTGTTTGTTTGTTTGTTTCAAATAGGCTCCGAAACTACTGGACCGAATTGAAAAATTCTTTTTCCATTCGAAGCCGACATTGTCCCTGATGAACATAGGCTACTTTTTTTTTATTTTATTTTTTTGGTTTCATGTGTGTTTTAATGTTTCCGAAGCGAAGCGAGGGCGGGTCGCTAGTGGTTTATAAGTTGGATGTGGACGGGTAGTTCTTGAAGACGAAAAGGCGAGCTTACTGATGCCTCTTGGAAGTAGATCATTTTCAATACCGGAGAATTATATGGCTGGCCTTGGTGATCAGGAGAGATACATATATTTTAATGTAAATTAGCAATCTGGCAATTGAGAGCATTGCTATGCTAATTTCTTGTAGCACCACGTAATAGATCTAAATGTAAAAGATAGTTTAATCTAATTTATTAACAACAGGCTTATAGATGATAATTGAATGCATCTATATTTAGTAATAAGCCGCAGTTTTTCAAAAAAACTAATATTGACACATCAATCATTTACTGGTGGTATGTCCTCTTGTAAGTCCGCGCGGGTAGGTACCACCGCCCTGCTTATATCTGCCGTGAAGTAGTAATGCGTTTCGGTTTGAAGGGTGGGGCAGCCGTTGTAACTATACTTGAGACCCTAGAACTTATATCTCAAGGTGGGTGGCGCATTTACGTCGTAGATGTCTATGGGCTCCAGTAACCACTTAACACCACGTGGGCTGTGAGCTGATCAACCCACTTAAGTAATAAATAAAAAAATCAAACTAAAAGTGTTTTTTTTTATCATCACCGTAATCTCTCGTGCGATAGAGTAGTCTATTATACAGAGACTAGATCTATGCTCTGCTGCACATTGTTACACGGTCGCGTCCTCCGTGAACTACAACAATTATTATTTAAAAATTGTTGTTTTAATTATTAAAAATCGAATTAAAATATTCGTATTTAATTCGATTAACGGTATCTAAGACTTTTCAACGTTTACAATTCACGATTACGATCAAAGCGTCAGCTACACAGGGTGTGATTAAACCTGATGTTGTTTAGCCACTAATTTCAGACACTTGTCGTCATAATGAGTAATTACAACAACTTTATACCGCTTAATCTCGCAATTGTTACTTAATATTCAAAATTTAACAAATATATTTGTTGTACTTAGTCACGTAAAAATAATAAATGCGACATTAAGTTGTTTAAGTAATTCTCATTACGTGTCCGACTCGCGAAAACTAAAAAGAAAATACTAAATCGAGTTATTTTTCGTAAGCCCGTCACATGAAACGAAGACAGCTGGTGGACAAATTATTCTCCTCGTGACTGTGAATTTTATGTTTTTTTTTTAATTTTATTTCCACAAAGCTTGGAAATAAATAAATAAACATAAAATCTTTGAAATACTCTTAATATGATTTATTATTATTTACCACATTTCTAAGTGTTTGGATAATCTTTTAATATACTCGGTATTGTGAATTGGGTATTCGAAAAGCATATACCGCAATGTGCGGCATGCGAATAGAAAGATAAATGCGAAGAAGTTATTTCAATAGTCGAAGTTCGACTTTGTTTTTTTCTAAAATACAGGAAAAACTGTCGATAATACAAAAAACGGAAATAATAATACGTAAAATGAATCTGATTCTTGTGGTGTGAGTGATTATAGTCGAATTTCGATTACCGCGTGAACTATGACTACCTTTTTAACTTTTTTATTCAACTATAACAATCACCGAACATTGATCTAGTTAAAACAGAGTAAGAATATTCGAACTAATTTAGCCGTATTGGAAGTTAGCATCCATAAGGTGGTAGGTCCTCTTGTGAGTCCGCGCGGGTGGGTACCACCACCCTGCCTATTTCTGCCGTGAAGCAGTAATGCGTTTCGGCTTGAAGGGTGGGGCAGCCGTTGTAACTATACTTGAGACCTTAGAACTTATGGTAGTTTTCCAACTACAGCACAAGAGCGCATTATGCGCCATACCATTAAGTACATACAGGTAGTTTTCCAATTACAGAGCATAATGCGACTCAGTGACGCACAATGCCGAATTATGCTGAAGCTTAGTTGAGCATTATGCCGCATAATGCGCCCTTGTGCTGTAATTGGAAAACTACCTATATCTCAAGGTGGGTGGCGCATTTACGTTGTGGATGTCTATGGGCTCCGGTAACTACTTAACACCAGGTGGGCTGTGAGCTCGTCTACCCATCTAAGCAATAAAAAAATATAATAAAATTATGGTCCTTGAGTTGTACGATAATGGTGGGATAACAGTAATTGATACAACACAATAGATATTTTACATGTGGTCTATTGGCTTCGGTGATCACTTAATACCCGAACTGTGCACGTCACTATAATGAAACACGAAAAACCACACAATCATAGCCCAATACGTACCTACTCGCTATCGATTTTGTAAACAAACAACCTGCTCTGAGAAAAGTGAAAACGTTATTGGAAATGTGTTAAGTACATCCTCTAAAGAAAATATCACGTAAAACTTATTTATTTTATTTTAAACTGATCCCGTGATAAGTTCGTAAAGAACTTGTGTTACAGGTACCAGATAACGGAAATAAATGTAAGATTTTTATTACATACACATACATATATTTAGTATACATCCATAACCCTGGAAAAGACATTTATATTTATCATACAAATATCTTCCCTTGGCGGGATTCGAACCCGCGACCCCCTTGTGTAGTGACCATGTCGCTTACCACTACACCAGACTTACGCACGCGTTGATTACAATGATATAAGAAACGAACATAATAGTATTGATTGTGCTACTATCAACAGAACACAAAGGAATTTTGTCACAGCGTAACACTCAGTTACACAACAAGCGAGTTTTAATTTATCAATGAAAACCACTTAGAGTTCCGTCGCTCACTTCTTGGAATTCATTGATTATAATATATAGCTTAAGACTTTTCTTTTACGTTGGTTGTAGGTAGGTACCAAAGGCAATATGCAAAATGCGTATAACGTAAGTTTACTGGAACTGTCAACGTTCGTTGATATTATTTATAATTGATTATGTAAAAAAAAACTTGAAAGTCTGTTTTATTCGGAAGTCAGCAATATGTAATCAAGAAGACTTTTTGATTTGAGTTTTAATTCACATTTTTTACCTTAGTTTGAACTTGGTAAAAAAATTCAAGTATTTAAAGTACTGGCTGATCAGAATATTACTTTAATCACAAATCCTCACCAAGATGAATCCTATGATATAATAAAATAAAGTTAGCGTAGTAATTAAATATTTTCGTTTCAAATTATTTTTGATGAAATTTTTTCACATACGGAACATAAGTGCCTAACAAACGATTCGGCCTACCGTATATTTTTATTATAAAATGGCGTAAAATACTTTGACCACAGATTCAGCAGTACTTTACCAAATAGCCTTGTTTGATACGTGCCTATTCGAGATCGAAGCGCCTTGACCAACTAACACGTAGCGCGCTACGGTTTTTTCAGAAGAATATTGACTCCGCAATCACTTCGGTAATTTCAATATAGTTAATGAGGCGAAAATAGCGTTTTTTTTTTCCAAATCATTCGCTGATCATCTAAATCAATCGGTAGCATAACAACAATGCAACGATTAAAACCGACAATCATCCATGATTTTATTTATATACCTATAGACATTGAAGCCATTACATGAGTAGAGAAATCAACACTTAACTAATTAGCGATTGACAGTGTCCGTAGACATCAAAACGTGAATACTAAAAGTCATGTAAATTAGATCTTAAGCCAAAGTTTTAGATAATAAACTCTTCTATCCAATAATAATAATAAAATATATACGTAAATTATTTTCACCTGATACTGAATTATCTATCAATTCAAACCATTACTCCAGAAATTAGCGAGCTTTGTTTCAATCGTCGGCTGTTGTAATGAGGGGCTTAGTTATACAGCGTTGTAACTTATTTGTTGCACGTTGGACATAACTGTGTATTGAACTAATTCCGCAATATGGATTTTTGCGTATACCTTGCAATGAAAGTGTGTTGAAGGATCTCTCCTCTATATTTAAGTCTTTCTTAATTTGTAAATATCCTTGTAAGATCCGATGAAAGGATGAATTATGTACTATAATTATATATATGTAGCATACTACTACATGTAGCACATAATAATATATGAAGCCTTAACTATCATTTGTCATTACCTTTTTTCGGGTTTTTAAATCAAATATTGTATATTATATAAGCTACTACTATTCTGCTTTTGTTTTTTTTTCAGAGTCGAACTGAGTAAAACCTACTGTCGCTCAACAACCAACGTCCAAACCTCGCATGATGAACTCATGACAAGGCAAAGGGGGGAAAGTGAAGCGTTTATTGCGGAGCACATCTCTCCCATCACCCTCCCCCTCGGGACGCCGGACTGGCGGTCGTCGGCGCCACGACCACCAGCCCTCTCGGCCGGTTAAAGTGGGTTACCCTACGGAATACCCCACTGGGTCAGAACCAGCGTGGGTCGAGGATAGCCGGCCTTCCATCACCCGGATGCTCTTGCGTAAAACGCGTGCAGAGCAGCTTGCACGTCGTCTTCTTAGGCCCCCCTCGCCGGTCCCCAGACTGACATGTGAGGGGGACCCGAAACACTTAGAGGGCCAGGGCTTGGGCGAGATCCGCCTCCCTGGCCCCCGCTCGACGGCGGCGGGATTGTGCGTCTCTCACGCGCCCCGCCGCCTCCTTCTGCGAGATGGTGCACTCGCAGAAGTCGAGCATCGCCTTCCACGACTCGTCGTCGCCGAGCATCGATGCCACAACACTCGGCAACGACAAGTCGGTTCCTATTTTTGCGACGAGGACACGGCGCCACCCCTCCCATGCGGGGCAGGCGACAAGCGTATGCTCTGCCGTGTCCAAGTCGCAACCACAATGGTGGCACTCTGCCGTCGGCTCGGCTGTGATCCGGTGTAGGAACTCACCGAAACAACCATGCCTAGTGAGCACGTGCGTGAGCCGGAAAGTGAGGCGTCCTCTGTCACGATTCACCCAATCCACAAGGACCGGGCGAATCGCCTCGACGGTCCTACGACCAGCCGAAGGATCAGCCAGCCGTCTGGACCATGACTCCAGCACGGACCGCCGAGATTGGGCCCTCCGCGCTCTGACCACACTGGGGCTAGGACGCGCCACGCCCCGGGCACGAAGTTCAGCCCGCCACTTATAGTCAGCGGCCAGCGCCTCCGCTTCCAGAACCCAAGGCGGCGTCCCAGCCAGTACACACGCCGCCTCAAAGGAGATGGTGCGATAACTACGGATGATCCTGACCGCGATGGTGCGTTGCGGCCGTTGCAACAGCTTCGCCACCCCCACGGCCAGGGACTGGCCCCACACGTGCGCCCCGTATAGGGCCATTGATCGCACCACACCCGTATAGAGACGGCGCGTCACCTGGTCAGGCCCCCCGACGTTGGGCAGAAGCCGGCTTAACGCGCCGGCCACCCCCAACAAACGAGGGACCAGGTTCTGAAAGTGAGCACGGAAGGTCCAACGACTGTCCAGAATGAGGTCGAGGTACTTCAACTGCACCCCGACCCCGATACGGACGGCTCCAACCACGATATGAGACTACTATTCTGCTAATGCATATTTTGATAGCTGAGCTGACTGTTTTAATACCCGAAAACAAGGTGTGAAGTTAATAGTTTTGACAGTTCTCTGATGATTTACTCATTTATGCATAAACTAATTTTTAACTAACTAAAAACTAATATAACCTTTAAAATGTGCAAGATAGAAAAGACGAAGAAAAAGAAAAAAAAAGCTAAAATGTGGTGTCGTGGGACGGTGCGGTCGATGGCACTATACGGGGCTCCCGTATGGTGCCACTGACCCGCAAGAACGTCGCGGCGCTGCGACGTCCGCAGCGCGCGATCGCGGTCAGGGCGATCCGAGGATACCGCATCGTCTCCTTCGAGGCGGCGTGCTTGCTCGCCGGGGCGCCACCCTGGGACCTGGAGGCGGAGGCGCTCGCTGCCGATTACCGGTGGCGTAGCGACCTTCGCTCTAGGGGGGAAGGGCGCCCCAGCGAAGGAGTAGTTCGAGCGCGGAGGCTCCAATCTCGGCGGTCCGTGCTGGAGGCGTGGTCTCGCCGCTTGGCGGACCCGTCGGCCGGCCTCCGTACCGTCGAGGCGGTCCGCCCGGTTCTCGCGGACTGGGTGGGCCGCGACCGCGGATGCCTCACCTTCCGGCTGACGCAGATGCTTACCGGCCACGGATGTTTCGGCCGGTACTTGCATAAGATAGCCGGAAGGGAACCGACGGCGCAGTGCCACCACTGCGCTGACCGCGACGAGGAAAACACAGCGGAACACACATTGGCGCGTTGCTCTGGATTTGACGAGCAACGCGCCGCCCTCGTCGCGGTCATTGGAGAGGACCTCTCGCTGCCGCGCGTCGTGGCTACGATGCTCGGCAGCGACGCGTCCTGGAAGGCGATGCTCGACTTCTGCGAGTCCACCATATCGCAGAAGGAGGCGGCGGAGCGAGAGAGGGAGAGCTCTTCCCTTTCCGCACCGATCCGTCGCCGTCGAGCCGGGGGCCGGAGGCGGGAATACGCCCGTACGTCCCGGCCCCTGTAGGTGGCGGCCTCCCCCCGGTGAAGGTCAAGGGGCGACCTGAGGGGGTGAGGTCGCGCGGCGCGCTACCAGCACTCTAGCGCGCTGCCGTGGAGTGATTAGAGCGACCGGTCGACGGTGTATCGCGTCCCGACCCGGCAGGCTGGTTCTGGTCCAGCGGGGTATTCCGGAACACCAGCGGCACCGTCTGGGCGGCCCGACGGGCTGCCGTACCGAGACGGCCGACGTTTCAGAGCCTTCGATTCGCCTCGAAGGCTCCGTCGGCTGGGCGTCCTTGGGGTGAGCCGCGCCGTCTGGTTGTAGTGTTGACCGCGGTAGCCCCCCTACCTCATCCGGGTTCTGACCTCGGAGGGGATCGGACGTCGGGTGTAAGAGTGCAGGGGAGTCGTTTAGTGGGTGGGTCCTAAAATCCTTGGGCCCGCGGTCTGCTCACAACACCATGCAGATCGTTGAGTCTCACATACCCCGCGCGCCCCTTTTGCGCGGGGACCTCGTAGGAGGTTCGGCCCTCTACCAGAAAAAAAAAAAAAAAAAAAAAAATGGTGTCGTGGGACACCAGGTAGGAACGAAGTTCCTTCGGCTAATGTAGAATCGACACAATTTGCAAAAAAAAAATCGTGCTCAATTTTATGTAGGTTTTCTTGATTTTTCTCTTAAATTTTGCTGATTAGTTTTTATTTAAGTATAGGAAAGTATTTAGGAAATTCAGTATCTTAGGAAATAATAAATTACGTAAAATAGAAAGAGAATGGATGAGAGAACGAAAAGAAAGAGGGAGAAAGAGAAAGGTATTATACACTACTCGCTTGTGTATGCGACTGTCGCGCCTGCGCACGTCTCATTTAACGGTTTTATTCCACGCACTTTTTTCCACGGATTTTTTCTTACGGTTTTACTATCACATTTTTTTCAGTTCGGTCGCGTAGCAAAATCCCTATCCCCTCCAAGCCTGCCGTAAGGAACTTCGTTCCAATAAGAAAAAAAGAGGCTAGAATAGAAAAGAGTGTAAAAGATACATGATAAAGGAATGGAAGGGATAGATCTTTAGCGGGTATATAATATTGCACATTTTTTGTTTTTGTTTTATGTAGATTATCTTCAATAGTAGTCATAACCCCGACTGAATTTTTTCTCGATGAGTAGTGGACACTATTGACGGTCAGTGGCCGCAGTGTAGCGCATCAGTAATTTTCGGGTCAAGTTGTTCATGTATTGACTTGGTCTCTCTTTCGTATTCACGGATTTTTTTAATTTGAATTTGAATTTTTTTAATTTTTTAATTAAAATGGGTCGGAATTAAATAATAGTTGATACAATACTCTAGCAAACGAAGCATCGCGTAACGACTGCGCTACTGAAATATCGCTTTCCAACAGCGTGCCCTTCTCAAATGTCCCATAAAACAATAACAATATTTGTTAAGGAATTTTCCGGTGCTCGAGAATACTGTATATTCATTAGAGCCGGATTTTATATATCAATCATACCAAATATTAGCTTAATCCCAAAACACTTGCATTCTTGTCCACGCTATCGTAGACAAGAATGCAAGTATTGGCCTATGCGAAGCCTTCAAAAAATCCTTCAAGATGATTGTTGATTGAAAATTCGATCAAATTTGGGTAACTTAATTATCAATGTCAAAGTCTGGTTTTATATTATGCTGTAGTTATTAATGAAATTGCGTTGTAGATAAAGATTAAATTAACAAAAAAGAGCAGGAAAAGACAAAGTCAATCAAGCCCAATGACTCATACTTGGACCTTGATTTGGTGGTCTTTGGAAGTAATTAGTCTGTATACCTTTCTGTTTCCGTCGAAATATTAGGAAACCTAATAGAGGTTTTATATTGCCGTTAATTACGTAGACATTTAAAATCAAAGCAATAAAATGTTATTGGCTAAAGTTTTACGAATACATTGAACGTAAAATTATGCACTCCATAATCCGATATTATAGATTTTAATCTCATAACATATCAATCATATGACACATTTAAATATATATATTGCAAATTATAATGTTATTGACTGTCTTTGTATACAGAGTATACTTTGTAAACGGGCAGTTATCCGTTTCATACTTTTTTTGCAACATTATGGTTCCTTCCACCTGTACTAAAAATATCATCTAACGCGCAGACCAATAAAATATAACGTGAGAAAATCAGGCTCTAAAATTCCCTCTAATGATTTAATAGACTCATTAAATTTACCTAATGTTTGAGATTCGCAGAAAATTTACCTCAGGTGTGTGAAGTTTTGTTGTTTGACCTTAAACTTGCAAAGCTCTGTACTTGTCTACTTTTAGAACATCATGTTCATAACGACAAATTCATAACAGCGGTTTTCTTATATAACTACTTTGAAGTTTCAAATAATGAAGCAAGTTTAATCTCTATGTGTTTGTTGATATTAAGAATCGTAGGAACAAATCACACACGGTCATATGGTCTCAAACTAGGATTTCCTATGCTATGGGAACCAGAACCTAACATAGGTATTTGATTACTTATATAAACACTTTTATACCTAGATTTTAATTAGGCCTTCGTTGTATTACTCAGTTAAGTAGATTAAAAAGTCAATAGATAAAATATACTAAGTATAAACGATCCTATCCATCGATTACGCTTTGTTACTTCTGTAGAAGTTTGACGCGTGGAATCTAGAAACTTCGCGGTTATCCATTACCTGCCTACCTGCCTGTCTGAGTTGGGGTGATCTAAAATCTAACATTAAACAGTTTACATAATTTCTAAGAATTTCATAACAAACAGGTGTGATGTAGCATTATGCCCTAGTCCTAAACAACTCCGATTAACCGGCTTATTTACGTAACAAACGATAATTACAATGTTAATCATAACAAGAGCCTGGTTCAAACGAGGAAATGTATTTTTATTTTTATTTAGAATCAACAATCCAGAGTGACACAAGTTCGGCCATGATCTTGTCGGCTTGGTCAGTAATAATGGAATTCAAGGCCATTGTCATCGTCTTGGAGAATGTCTTTCTAATTGTGCTTGCTATTTATTTTGCTAAACCTATTTTGCTAATTTGAATATAAGGGTAGAGCTACATATCAAAAGTACATAATTTGGCTGAAATATTTTCATTGAACGAAAAGTCTTGCATAATAAGAAAAGAAAAGAAGAAAAACATCCATTAGCTAAACATTAAAATGGCAATGCTTAATGTAGTTATCAAAAACCTGGTTTATGTCAAAATCAAAGAACAAATCAAATAAGAAGCTAGCATATAACAATTGAAATATAATCTTCATATCACGGGTCAGTGATAAAAAAACAGAAAAATATATGTACATACAGAGCACCTATCGATTCATTAGCAAAAGCCTAATTTACGTCTGAATCAACCTCTAAGCACTAACCGAATTTGTAAATTTTGTTACATTAAATTTATCATGACTTCACATGTCATAGGAGAGTGAACTAAAATATCATTCGCAGCTGGTGGTGCAAGCCTAGTTATAAATACGGAGGTGCACGTCGGCCATGTACCAGTGTCAGTTCTGCTCCTGTCGGTTTAGCTGAAGAGGACGAAAGTGACCAACCAATTCTTGAAAAATGCGTGCCTTCCAAGTAAGTGCTGTTAGCGTTCGTGTTAATTTTCGTGATTACGTCTACGCTTAAAATAATTAGGATCTTCACGTAACTTCGTACAAATGCAATTCTTATACAATATTAACTGATCGAGTTTATTTTATTTCTTAAAAAAAATATTGTGTTATTGTTGTTTTATTCAAACATTGAAATTATTTAGAAGATAGTTTCAATTACAAGTTATTCTTTTTACCAGAATTTTAATTTTTTATTTCAATACTATCAGTTACAATTCATTTCGATCGCTAATTTAAAATTTCGTCAGATTGAAAAGAAATCAAATATTTACTTACCATTTGCTGTTTATGTTGGATAGTGATGAAATTTCGAATTAGATTTTTTAAAATATTCTTGTTTAATTGAATATATTGTTGCTTAATTGAAACATTGAAATTATTAGAAAAAATTGAAATTATTAAAATTAGAAGATAGCTTCAATTAAAAATTATTCTTTTTACCAGAATTTTAATTTTTTATTTCATTACTATCAGTTACAATTAATTTCGATCGTTAATTTAAAATTTCGTCAGATTGAAAAGAAACCAAACATGCACCATTTGCTCTTTATGTTAGATAATGGCGAAATTTCGAATTAGTGAATATCGGTCAAACTTAGCTGTATCAATATGTACTAGTGGTCCCAAAGTAATCGAAATTCGACTATAATTAATGGAAACTAAAAGTTTGAACATTATTATGGTTTTATTGTCAAAGGCTTGTTAAACTTCTATAATCACAGATTACGCCAAGACAAATTACGACAAATAATATTAAAGGCAAACAATATTAATCTATTCTCAATATGATCACAGAAATTAAATGATAAACAAAAAAGTATATAAATTCGTGTGTATGTCAAATACATGATATTGTATGTAATGTTTTTATTGATTTAATGTATTTTTTATGCATAATTTAAGAAAATATTAGCATTCTGCATTTCTCTATATTCTCTGTAAGCTTGGGAAATACTCCTCCGTCTGCGCAATTTCCGAAAAAGGGGTACAAAGTTTTTGCTTCACGTATTAATATATAGATGATATGACTAGTGACGCGCCCTCGCTACACTTCGGGAACATTTAACTTTATAATTTATATATATATATATGAGATTATTAGGTATGTTGTTTTATTTATATGTATTATATGTTTATTAAAATAAAACTTCAATGTGTTGCTTGTTATTTCGGACAAAGAAACGACATTTAAAGTTTATTTATAATCTAGTTAGAAATTATTTTTCATAAAATTTTATACAATGACATAATATTTATCTGTCAAGGCTTCTCCACTTTACAGCACATGCGCGGACGTTCCGGCACATGTCGACAGCGCATGCGTGACATAATTAAAATTAAAGAAAGGAATAACTTTCTTTACATATATTTACTATGAAAATAAGACGGCATATTTTTTCATACTTACTTGACACTTATCGTTATATTTTGAGTAATTAACAATATATCTTAATAAATTATAGCCTATGTGTTATTCTGATGTCTAAGCTATATTATTGTAAAGTTTCACCCAAATCCATTTAGTAGTTTTTGCGTGAAAGAGTAACAAACATACATCCATACATTCTTACAAACTTTCGCATTTATAATATTAGTAAGATGTTTACTGGTAGTAGGACCTCTTGTGAATCCGCACTGGTAGGTACCACCACACCGCCTATTTCTGCTGTGAAGCAGTAATGCGTTTCGGTTTGAAGGGTGGGGTAGCCGTTGTAACTATACTTAAGACCTTAGAACTTATATCTCAAGGTGGGTGGCGCATTTACATTGTGGATGTCTATGGGCTCCAGTAACCACTTAACACCAGGTGGGCTGTGAGCTCGTCCACCCAAATAAGCAATAAAAAAAAAAGATGTAATCCGTCCATTTATTTTAAAAAAAATTGAGAGCTACTTATTTATTGTACGCTGGTGGTTCTTTGTCAAGAATCTACCGTAAAGGTCGAACAATACCTGTACAAATAAAAACTGACAAACGAAAAGAAATAAAGTTTATTCCCAACAAAATTTTATCACTAATCGTTAACAAATAATATAAATTAAGACAGAGTAAATCAGGTTGAATAAAATACGTTACACAAATATTGATACATACACGCATAGTATTACGTGAAATATAATAGTCATTAGACAATCAACTACCATGAATGGAAGTCATTATGTGCCGCAGTAAGAAGCGTTGCGTTACAAAACGAGTCATTATAAAAATGTTTTGCGTACTTTCCGGCTTGCTCCATCAATATTGTCGCAAAACAAAATGCATCGTAATCACGGAAAACGTTTGTTGGGCTCGTGTGTGTATGTTGCCGGGAAAACGTGTACGGTTCAAAGTAAAAGATACAGCGGGTTTTACGGAATGTTATTTTATATTAGCTTAGAAAAAATCTTAGTTTTATTAATTAATATGTGGTATGACAAAGATTCATATATGTTTGCATTAGAAGAATACTCTTTAAAAACTAAATTCGATAGGCAGCGGCTTGGCTCTGTCTCTGGCTTGCTGAAGTCCATGGGCGATGTCTACCACTCACCACCAGGTGAGCCGTAAGCTCGTCTACCTACAAGGGCAATAAAATAAAAAAAATACCATTACAAATATTATTATATAAACTAAGCTTATAGGACTACTATTACTAATTTTCGGTACAGAAAAAGTTTGCTTACTTATTGCATGGATGGGTGATGAGCAAACTCAAATTGGGAACTATACTATTTTATTCGTGATAAGTTTGAAAACGCTTTGAACTTACTTTATAATTATTATTCAGAATTCAGATTACATCTTAAATCCATTGATTTATTCTAATGTCAATAAACTTAACTAAACGTGGCAGAAAATATTGTATTCGCACACAATATTGAAATATGATTAAAATAGTGGAAGAAAAACAATATGCCTATTCCAGTCTGAAGCAATCATGTGCTCCGTTTTGAAGGGTAAAATAGTCGTTAATACAATACAAATTGAGAAATGTCTCAAGGTGAAATTTATGTATTTACATTGCTGATATCTATGGGTTCGTTCGCTCAGCAGTCTAAGCAATATATAAATAAAGCTTCCATCTCGCGTTTTTAGGTGGAGGGCGATGTTTACGTTTTTGTATCTATTTTTTATTATTGCTTAGATGTGTGCACGAGCTCACGGCCCACCTGGTGTTAAATGGTTACCAGAGCCCATAGACATCGACAACGTATATGCGCCACCCACCTCGAGACATGAGTTTGAAGGTCTCAGTTTTTACAGTATGAATTTCAGTAACAACTTTATTTCAGTTAAGAAGTGAGTGCCCGTTTGCAGGATCAAAAGTAAAAAAGCAGCCG
Organism: Bombyx mori; assembly: GCF_030269925.1. Taxonomy (NCBI): domain Eukaryota; kingdom Metazoa; phylum Arthropoda; class Insecta; order Lepidoptera; family Bombycidae; genus Bombyx; species Bombyx mori. The sequence goes on from NC_085128.1 coordinate 6,249,297, forward strand.
ATTTTCATTGAGGGTACGGATGAGCGGCAATCGCTTCGGCGAGGAATCGAAAACGCTATGTCATCTTAAACTGAAACTAAACAATTTGCAAACAGTAATTAACTAATTTTACGGTACACGAATCGACTCCGCTATCGTTCTAGATTGTCGTTGTAAATGAGCTGAGCTATGAATGAAGTGACTCATAATACTGACCTTACGTATACGATAAATGAGTTAGACTTTCGTTTGCAAGTTGTGATGTACATATAATAAGAATATTAAGTCTTTTATAAATGTAGCACCAGATAAATTTGAAGGGAACAAGATGCCATGAGCAACTATAGAACTTAGTTATTAAGTTAGGAAAAATATTTTATTGGAGGCGTAGCTGGATAATGAATAAAATTCGATAAATTCTAAATAATGAAGGCTGAAGACTGTTTTGTTTTTATTAATTATTTTTGATTATGTTAGATTGGTAGATGACTTCACAGCCTGGTGTTAAAAGGTTTCGGAATCCCATAGACATTGTAGCATCAAAGCTACTACCCACCTTGAGGGAGACATGAAGTACCTACAAGTCCTATTTTACTGTGCAGCGGCTGCTCGCAAAACTTCACTCTCGTAATAGATAGACTGGCGCTGCGTGTTAGAGAACTTAGTCACAACGAAAATATGTAAATATCAAGGATTTCATTTTATTACTAGTGTCTTGTGAGTCCATACGGGGAGGTATCAAAGCTCCGCCTATTTCTGCCGCAATGCGTTTCGGTTAGAAGGGTGGGGCAAGCGTTGTAGTATAGAACTGAGATTACAACTCATGGTCGGTAGCGGCATTACCTTGTTGATGTCTATAGGCTCCCGCAACCACTTAACATCGGCTAGGTCGGGACATCGTTCACTTGTTTAAGAAAAGAAAATACAGTGAAAATGCTGGCGCCACTTTTAGACCTCTTTACTTTAGTCGTAATTGATAAATCGGGTAAAACAAATATTAAACTAGCATTGATACTTCGGTGTATCAGGTCGTGATCTTCGTCGCGGTGTGCGGTGCAGCCAGCGCCGGGTATATCGCTCCCGGGTACAGTGGCTATTCCGGGTACAGCGGAGGACTGGGTGGCTATAACGCTGGCTACAGCGGTGGCTACGGAGGATACGATGGCGGAAATCACGGAGACTATTACGTAAGTATTCTGTTTATGTTTTTGAGTGAACACTACAGTTGCATAAAAAACATTGCAGTTACTGTATATTTTATATATATAAAGCGTGATTTAGGGCATCTGGTATAAGGCTGTCATAATAATCATCTATCTACTCTAAGCATGTTGTTACAAAATTTATGTATTCAACTGTATTTTAATAACCCTAAGATCATTATAAACGAAAAAAAAATATTCACAACTATGTCATCTGCACTACGTATTCTAACGTTGAAACTAGAATATCGTTAAGAGTAAAATAAATAGTTAAATTAAATTATAAAAATGAAACATAAAACATTGTCACGTGACTTTTAGAATTAAACCCATATAGAAGACATCAACGCGCTATTATCAATTCTAGCTTGCTTGTATTTGATGTATTTTTGCTCTTACAGGCCTACCCCAAGTATGCCTTTGATTACTCAGTGAATGACCCTCATACTGGCGATCACAAAACACAATGGGAGAGCCGGGATGGTGACGTTGTAAAAGGTAGAGACTATTTTTTATTTTACTGTACTTAATAGGTCAACTATGTAGTATATAAGACTAAATAAAGGGATTTAACACAATAGTTGCCTCATGATATCAATAATAACTTAGAGATAATTAGCAATTCGCTTTATGTAAATAAGTGGATTTTAAATAACTGTTAAATGATATGATAAAAGCTAGCGTCATTGTAACAGCGCCATCTATTGTAAAATGATTGTACTATGAACTAGCTGCTTTTGTTGTAGTCCTAATCGATCACTGTAAGAGGTTATCGAACGTTAAAGTTCATTAATTCTAATGTATTAAAGATTGGAACAATGTTAATGAACAGTGCTTAATAAAAGAAATTGTCTGGAGGTCTAGATCGAGTCAAACAGTCAATTAGATGATACATAGTATAACATGATATTTAAAATAAAAACAGAGCTCACTTTCAGCAGTACGATCAATAATTCTTATTTATATAACACGTAAGACTTGTTTATTAATACGTACAAACAAAATTATTTATTTTTTCAGGTGCTTATTCTCTTGCTGAGCCTGATGGCACTACTCGCATTGTTGAATATACTGCTGATAAACACAATGGCTTCAATGCAGTCGTAAAACGCATTGGTCAAGCTCACCATCCCCAGGTCTACGGAGGACACTACGACGGAGCTGGTTACTACGGTTATCACTAGATGGCGCTGTAATAAAAAAATCATAAAATAGTTACAGCTCTGAACGATAGATGACACTGCATTCAGTAATTATTAATTTGAAAGGACGGTGTCAAACTGTGATATTTATGTTTCGATAATAGAATGTTAAAATATAATTTATGTGTATTGTATCTTGACCCTTATTTAACTAATCGTAATTAGTTATTGTTGTTTTGATACAAAAAAAAACACACACACAGAAATAAAGTTTTATACTGGACGAGTGATTTTAATTTCTAAAACTGAGAAAGTGTTAAATGGGAATTCCTCACTTTTCCTAGTGAAATACATCATCGTTATGAAAGGATTTCATGCATGAAGCACTGTTGATCGGTCATTAATAAATAAAGAAACTAATAAACGGATATTCTTCGAATAACTATGAAGACCGCGTATTTAAATTTACATAATCGAGAATTCAATTACACCGTAGCTCTATTTAAGTAAATAAATCAGATTGAATGCTTCAGACGAATTAGTCTCGTATTTTTTTGATCACGTTATAGAGGATATAAATAATCTGATTGTTGTAAATTACTTTGTATGTGACATTGTACATTGTGTTGCAACGATGGATACGGATAATAAGCATTCGTTCATTTCACTTTTTTTTGTAGTGGTCTTCATTTCCAGGAAAACCTTTGTTAATTATACCTGGAAATAACAATAAAAAAAAGTTAAGTAATAGCTTTTTTTTTATGATTGGAGGATTACTGGTGGCCCGGAGGCCTTTCCAGTTTCACCAGGACAGGTGGGCGAGCAAAGGCTCAGCCAGGAGGGGTGGGATTTGCTAACAGCTACCCGAGCGCCTCCGAAGG